>NW_026138141.1:0-1346845 GCF_025592945.1 Manacus candei | reverse complement strand
TGTTTATGTGGAGTGTCTGTTTTCCTCCCATGGACATAAACTGACTATCTCACATAAACTCTGAGATTAAAGCTTTAATGTATTGTTTTGGAATTATTCTGAGCAGAGGAAGGTCACCAGCCTGCTGGATCAAGTTCAGAGGCAGGACACCAAGTTGATTAGAAGGATGGAGCACCTCTCCTAGAAGGAAAGGCTGGGAGAACTGGGATTGTTCAACCTAGAAAAGAGAAGGCTCTAGAGTGACTTAATTGCGGTCTTGCAGTACCAGAAGGGAGCCCACAAGAAAGATAGAAAGGAACTCTTTACAAGGGCATGTAGCGACAGGACAAGGAGGAATGGCTTTAAGCAGAAAGAGAGCAGGTTTAGCTTAGATATAATATAAAAAAAATTATTTACTGTGAGGGTTGTAAGGCACCGGAACCAGTTGCCCACAGAAGGTGCTCCGTCTCTTGAAGTGTTCAAGCCCAGATTGGATGGGGCTCTGAGCAACCTGGTCTAGTGGAAGGTGTCCCTGCCTATGGCAATAGGGTTGGATCTAGACGATCTTTAAAGTTGCTTCCAACACAAACCATTCTAAAGCTAAAATCTCAACTAAAATCTGCATTGAAATTGATATGAATCAACTGTAATGTAACCTCTGATTAAACAGCACCATTACATATTTTCTTTATATCTAATTAAAAGTTTTTAAGAAAAGATAGCAATGATTTTCCCTCAGATAGTTTAAAAAACAGTCTAAAGCTCTGAATTTGGAGGGCAGCAAGAAAGTTTTATAAACAGACACCAGCAGCAAAAGGAAGACTGAGGAAAATATGGACCAGATGGTGTGTGGAGTAGGGTAGCTGATGACAAAGGATAGAGAAAAGACAGGGGTACTAATCACCTCCTCCACCTCAGCGTTTACTGGTGAGACTTGTCTTCAGGAACCCCAGGCCCCTAAGATTACAGTCCTACAAGCCCAAGAGGGGATTGTTGCTCCCTTGGTGAAGGAGGATCAGTTATGGAGCACTAGAACAAGCTGGACCTATACATATCCACAAATCCAGGTAAGATGTAGCCACATGTGCTGAAGAAGCTGGCCTATGTCACCACAAGACTGCTCTCAGTTGTCTTGTGAAAGATTGTGAAGACCAGAGAAAGCTATGGAGGAGACAGCAAATCACTTTTCTTCATGAATGGTCACTTTTCTTCATGAAAGGTGACCAGTAGGATCTAGAGAAGAATATGCTGGTAAAGTCTCACATCACTCCCTAGGAAGGAGATGGAGTGAATAATCCTGGAAACCAGTTTCAAACTTACGAAGGAGGTCAGCTGGAGTAGTCAGCATAGACTCACAAAAGCAAATTCCCAGTAGCCTTCTGTAACTGATATAGTGGTTGAGTAGAGAGCAGTAGAAGTAATTTATCTCCACTTCAATTAGGCTTTCAACTCTGTTGCCTTCCTCTTAATATCCTCATAGACTTGTTGATGAGATCTGGGCTAGATAAGTGAATAGTGAGATAGATTAAGAAACAACTGAATGGCTAGTCCCAGAGGATTGTGATGACAGGCACGAAGTCCGGCTAGAGGCCTGTTACAAGCTGTACACTGGGACCAGTACTGTTTGACATCTTCTTTAATGACCTGGACAACAGAACAGACTGTATCTCAGGAAGTTTTCTGATGAAAAGCCCCTGATGGATAGCAAGCTGACTATGAGGCAGAAATGTGTTCCTGGAGGAAAAAATGTTCTGGAAGGTCTTTTACATGTGTATAAATACCTGATGGGATCCCTGATGGGAAGAAATGAAGAAGAGGCAACTAGAATGAGTAGATGGGGAGAGGTGGGCAAGAAGTTGGGTGGGGTTACAGCTGGGACAACTGACCAGAGTTGGACAAGGGAATATTCTATATTTTAAATATCAAGATTCCCATGTGATGGGATTTCTCCCCTTCTCACTTGAAAAGTCTTGGTCTTTTTTAAAGAATTCCCATTTCATATTCTCCAACAACCTACCAAACAATCACAATCAGTGCAATCATTAGCTTTTGATTGAAAGATTTCATTAGAAAAAGCTCAGAAGAGTCTAGGACAAGCAGATCATTTGAAGAAAGTGATGCCATGGCTTGTGCTGTCCGGTACTTAACTTCACTTACCTTCACCAGTTTTGTCTTTTCAGAAGGCTGATGTTACACAGCTAATACACTGCGTAACTAAGCATATACCCAGTGTTTACATCATTATTGGTAGTTTGAGTTACATCAATATGAAGAAGCCACATTGAGAATTTGATTGGCCAGATCAGCCCATTCCTTATTCTTCACTTAAGAAAGATCAGGCTCTGCATGGAGCAAAAGTCGCATGTAATACAATCTCCCACCTTTTTACTTGCACAACCCTGGTAATTGCTACGGGTTGAAAGGACTCATACGTTCATCTTTTGTGCTTCCTTTTCCACTCTAATGTCATTCTCTCATCTAATTGAAATAAAAAGTGTACAATTTGCTGTGACTTTAATAAAGCTTTTTTACTATTTCACAAAGCATTCTCGTGGAGAAGCTGTCTTCCCGTGGTGTGGACAGGTACACTCTTCACTGGGTTAAAAACTGGCTGGATAGCTGAACCCGAAGGATTGTGATGAATGGAGTTGAATCCAGTTGGTAGTCAGTCACAAGTGATGTTCCCCAGAATTCAGTACTGGGGTCAGTATCTTTATTAGTTAATATCTTTATCAATGATCTGAACGAGGATATCAAGTGCACCTTCAGTCAGTTCACATGTGACACCAAATTGGGCAGGAGATTTGTTCTGTTGGAGGGTAGGAGGGCTCTTCAGAGCGATCTGGACAGAGTGGATCAGTGGGCTGAGGCAACAGTATGAGGTTCAACAAGGCCAAGTGCCAGGTCCTTGCAAAGCTACAGCTTTGACTGGGAAGGTGCCCAACAGAAAAGGACCTGGGAGTTCTGGTTGACAGCAGCTGAACAAGGGCCAGCAGTGTGGCCAGGTGGCCAGGAAGGCCAATGGCACAGTGGAATGTATCAGCAATAGTGTGGTCAACAGGATCAGGGCAGTGGTCCTCCCCTTCTGCTCGCCACTGGTGAGGCTGCACCTTAAATTCTGTGTTCAGTTTTGGGCCCTTCATGACAACAAGAACACTGAGCTTCTGGATTGAGTCCAGAGAAGGTCAACAAAGCTGGTGAAGGGTGTGAAGCACAAGTTTTATGAGGAGAGGCTGAGGGAGCAGGGGGTGTTTCAACTGAAGAAAAGGAGGCTGAGGAGAGAACTTATCCCTACAACTACCTGAAAGTGGTTATGGCAAGGTGTGGGTTGGTGTCTTCTCCCAAGTTACAAGAGACAGGATGAGAGGAAATGACCTCAAGTTACACCAGGAAAGGTTTAGACTGGATATTGCAAAACATTTCTTCATGGAAAGCAGCCAGATACTGGAAAGGGCAGCCCATGGAAGTGGTTGATTCACTGTCCCTGGAGGTATTTAAGAGATAGGTGGAAGTGGCACTTAAGAGACATGGTTTAGTGGTGAACTTGCCATTGTCAGGTTTGTGGTTGGACTTGATGATCTTACAAGTCTTTTCCAACATAAATTGTTCTATGAAAAATGACTGGACTTTGTGGACCTTTGTGTTTAGTGTAGATGTTAGCAGGTTTTGCAGTCAACACAGTTGTAGCACTATAACAAAACAATATTTTTATGCTGCCTTTGACTTTTGAGAAAACAGGTCCTACTTGCCTCCCTCAAGCATCCTTGTATGAATACATGCGTGCAAATCACAGAAGTTGTGTTTAAATTTCAGAAGTTTTTCACTAAGTTTTTAGAGCCCTAGCCAAGTACCACACTGCCAATCCTTTTTAACTGATAGGAATTCTGCTTTTCTACCTGTGAGTTCAGACAAAGTTGATCTTTTTATTTTAATCCCCCTTTCTCAATAAATTGAAATGCCTTGAATTACTGTTCGTCTGTCTATACTATACATCTTCAAACTACTAATTTTACCTTAATGGCTTTGAAAATCCTGTTTTAGAATATAATTCTAAGTAATGACATAAATGCCACCAAAAATTCTGGGAAGCAGCCCTACACCTTCTGCGAACACTTAGCAACACTATGCATTTGTTTTATTCCTGCTGGTGTGAATCATAGCCTTATCTTTAAACACTCTGGCTTTTGTCACTCTAGGTCTCAGACACTGCTATTGTCACGATAATTTTCTCAGAGAATTATCCAGGCAGGAATACTCAGCACAGCAGTATAATCTTTCACATCATCCTAATACTGTCTGGCTTGGATGTATTAAAGTACATAGCTCTAAGACAGGCAGCAGTAAAAATGTAATTTGCAAAGAATTATTAGAAGGCAGAGAGCCCCTAACGAGATGAGTAATTTAGAAGTCGTGATACCAATCCTATTCCTCCCTATAGACTCTGGCAGTTTACTGGTTTTTTTGTCTCTCCTCACCCCACACCCACTACTTTTCTGTGTTGGAAGGGTTAACAGCAAACCAGACTGAAGTGGCATGTATTACCATGTCTTCTGCATGACTGATACTGCAATCGATCTGCAGCGGTTCATTTTCTCTCTGGAATCTTTGCCTACTGAGAACAAATACAAACACATGTGGAACCAATAGGAAGCAGACCAAGGGGTTTAAGAGCGTGTACCAACCTATGTCAGAAACTTCTCACTTAACAGATGGGGCAATTAATAAAACATTCAAGTGGTATGACTACGTCAAGGTGCCTTTAAGTGCTAACAATCCTCTTTTGTCTTACTACTGTAGTGTACAGATGGATTCCAACTGAGAATAAGCACTGCATTGTGCCCATGTTTGCCATCATATAGTGTCACAGTATTTATGGACTGCCAGGTGTCCAATGCCTATTATTTTAAAGACAAATAGGAAACTGGTTCCTTCCCTTCTTATTTCCATTTACTTTAGTATTTCAAGTGATGAAGTGATCACTAATCAGAATAGATTTAAACTTTACAAGTAAATCAGTCTTTTTATCAATTTATAAAGGAAGGATTTGCCATAAAATAAAGCTCACACAATGACTCCTCAGCTAACATGCATCTTTACTGTGCTATTCCTGGACAAAAAAGTGCTTTGTAGTATAGTGCATACCCTGCAGTATGCCTCATGACATCATATGTTGATTCTCAGAATTAGACAGTTATTTTCCCTCTGGAGTGTGAAATGCAAACTGTCTATTTCCTATTTAAGACTTCGAGGTAGTTTTTACCAGGATTACTAACCCGGGTGTCCTGACCAAATCCAGCTGTACTGATCTATGCTTATACCTCATTTTCAATCCCCTTTCCTTCTCTTTCCTCTTTCTTTTCCATGATATTCTTTCTCAACATTCTGTACCACAGCTGGCACAGGATAACTCTCATCCTTGTAGAGGTCTGTTCTCAGTTAAGCACAAAAAATTTTGGTCTCCTTTGAGATGGAAATGCTTTAAAAATACTCTTAGGCTCAAAAGAAAGTATAATAAATGTTGATTTGGTTTTTTTATATATGTCATTGAACTTTACTTCTCAGTCCAGGACAGAAATAGAGCAGTGAAGGTGAGGCTGTTTCCTCAGGATCACTGATTTACAGTCATCACTACATACTGCTCAGCTGCCAGCTCTCAAGCCAGAAATGCATTAGAGAAGGGCATTCAGCAAGACACTTGATGCACAGGCAGCCCAGTGATATTTTGAATTTTACTTTCTCCCTTTGTTAAACCACTAAATGGAGGAGCAGAGTCTAGTAAAAAGATATCATTGCAAGATATTGGAGTGTTCTAATTCTATTGTTGTGGTGTGTAAGTATTTGATTATGTCACCTTCACATTATTGCTTTGTCATAACATACTGCATAACTAATAATCTGCTTTTCTAGTCAGTTGTGCATTATTGGTTTTACTATTGTTAATTTGCTTTTTACCTCAAGAATACATCAGAAAAAAACAGAAGACTTATTTGTGTCTCAGATCATCCCTTCATTAGCTTCAGAAATATTCTATTGATGGTAAACTTGAAAAAAGGGAGGAAAAATATGTTTATTTTGGCCTTTATTTCTCCTTTATTTTGCACATAACAATGGCATTGCCTCAAACTATTTTTCACTCTGGTGAGTAAGGTTTGCAGGATCAAGTCCTGCCTATTATAAATGTAATGAGTCTGTCAACTCACCAAAAATTGATGGAGTTGCCCCCATCCATTTGTGAAATCATTAAATTAAATGCCACTCACAGAGAAATCTCTTTACTATGACTGATGAAGACTACACACAGTTTCTCTCATTGATATTTGTTCAAATTTCAAATACTATTTGGTACTGTTTTTTCTTGCAATTTTTTGTTTTCATTCAGCTTCTACACTAACTAATCAGTTCCACAGAAGGAGGATCTTTTTACTATAGACAAGACTTTTAATTAAGGCTGGAGAACATTGTAGGAAAGCTGTGTTTGTTCAAAATGAAACAAAATGGCTGTAAATTCTAGGCCAGGTCTTTTCAATAAACAAATTGCAAACATTCATAAGCTTGAATCTGGAGAAAAAAAGAAAAAGCTTCAGCCAGCCCAAACCAGATTGAGTCCTGCAACTGCACTAGTGCTAGTTACTCCTTTAGACAGCAAGCTTGACTGGCATCTTCCAAGTTACTGTAGCCTTATCTGTGTGGGCTGAGACTAGCATATTGCAACGCTCAACAGTGGGTCATGCCAGCCCACACCTGTATAATGGGCTGCAGAACATGTAGACAAATCAAGATAAAATTACCGCCATGTCTGCAATATGACATTCAAACATCCACTAGAGATCTGCAGTAAAAAGGAGTAACAATGCTAGTGGAAGGACTACTATACCAGCTTTTCAGAATAAGAATTACACCATCCTTTCCTCCTATAGGATCTTTACTGTCCTTATCATGACTAAGGTTTAGCAATATTGAAGCTGTAGGGTCAGTTTGTTTAAGGCTGCCTGGTTTCTTTGTTTTATGCTGTGTATGAATTGTTTGTGGATTAAGACATGTGGAAGAGAAATAATTGTATTGGAGTTAGACTGGATTCTCCTCATCCCCTCCAACCCACCTAGAACATCTAGTTCAACCACCTATAATTAAGGGAATAAATGTCTCTACAGTGATCCATGGACATGTAGACACCTCATCTGCACAGGAAATAACGTAACTGTAGACAAAGCACACCAGACAACTCTTTTAAAGTTTTACAATAAGATGGTAATATACTCATGTCCAGTGGGCTGATGTGTTCCAGTGACTTCTGTAAAGGTATAACTGTTGTCTCTCCTCAGCATTTTCTTCTACACATTTCAACTTACCTATGTCGTTTTTGCCGAGTAGTAGCTCTTGTATGGCTAGCAGATCCTCAGTGGGTGGAAAGCATGTAATTCCAGAGAAATACCCAATTTTGTTATGGTTTAACTCAGCCAGCAAATAAGCACCACACAGCTGCTCACTTATTCCCCCACAGTTGGATGGGGAAGAGAATTGAAGGTATAAAAGCAAAAAAACTCAAGGGTGAAATAAGGACAGTTTAATAGGTATAGTAGAAGCTGCACACACAAGCAAAGCAAAAGAAGGAATCAATTCACTGCTTCCTGTGGGCAGGCAGGTGTAAGTGTTGCTCAGCAGTAACTAAAACATCTCTGTGTTATCAACACTGTTTCTGACACAAATCCAACACATGGTCCCATCCCAGCTACTATGAATAAAATTAATTCTACCCTATGTAAGACCAGCACAAATGTACACCAGAAGTTCTGCTTTGCATTGGATCTATCTATCACTGTGAGGCACAAGTGTCCTTATTTCTGACCAATGAGCAGAAACTCAACTTTCTCAATATCATTTAAGTTTGCTGCCAAAACTTCGTTATGCTCCTTACCGGAACCACCATCGATATGAAGCTGCCGCAAATGTCACCAACACAAGGCTGACATCTTTTAGTTCAAGAGCCTTTTGTAGTAGCATAAAACCTTTCACAGTTGAATAAATTACAAATAATTTACTGACATATTCTTTTCCATCCCAAAACTATTGGAAGCTTTTTTTGATTTCTGAATTCATATATTTGTAACAACCAGATATAGAAGTCACAACTTTATGATTTATTTTATTCCACTGGCAGTCAATGAATTCAGGATGAAGTAGAAGAGAAAACCAAATACCACAGATTTCACAGATTTTCCCACATTCTGTGCACAGTTCCTTCAGAGGATTTGCGCCTTCACTATCTCATTTTTGGTCATCATTTGCATGTTTTGAACCCCTTTTTTTAAGAACTAGCTGCAATTTAATTTGATTGTTTCAGAAGATGCTTTTGGGTCTCACCGACAAGCAGAAATATGTCTAGAAATGCTTTCTGGAAATAAATAAATAATTTTAAAAAAGGCAAATTCCACTTCCCAGTTTTGACTGTTCTTCAAATACAGTCTGATTCAGCAATCCCCTCCTGACAGGCCTTACCTGCTTGTCTGCTGTGTAGATGGATAAATTAGTTGTCTGGCTGCCTGTATAGATGTATAAAACTCCTAAATTGCTTCAGTTTGCTTTTCAGGAGGAAGACATCAGAGAAAACCAGAAGATGTTCAGGTTGAAGGAGTGCAGTCTAAGGAAGAGCTCTTTCACTTTTCTTCATCACAGGAGCTTTCAGGTGACTGAACAGCACTGAGTTTTGGAGACTGGGAGGAGATGCTGCCCAGGCAGCTGGAGAACATGCTTGTTCAGCACACACACACTGCAGCTTTGGCCAGCTGGGCTTGTATACAGTGCCACATAGAGATTAAAGCTAACCTTCTGCACACTGCCAGGGTGGCATTAGTGGGACAAACACGCCTGGTCCTCCTTACAGTTTGAGCTGCGATAGATGCAAAAAGGAGAAGGAATCCACATTGCCAAGTGATTGAGAAGACAGACCAAGCTACTGTAGGAACTAGTACCAGTGCAGTGTACCCTGTGGGCAGTATGGATGGGTGCTTTCAGTTCATGCATTTTGAAGAGTGGCTGATGCATAGCCTACAAGAAACCGTGTATAATGTGTTAGTTATATTAAGCCTAAGTTACATATTGAGCAATCACATGCTCTACCCATTCCTCCCCCCACTTACCCTTGCAACACATTAATCTAACAGCAAATATTTTAATAAATGTCTCTTCTGGTTTTGTATCATGCTATTGTTTCGGGAAAACAAGTTTATAGTTTTTTGTAGTGTCCATCTTCCCTTTCCCCAAACACACTGTTTCCTGCCAATCATGCAGGAACACAGAGTGCCAGGCACTTTTGACAGGATGTTTGCTTGCTGCTGACGTTAGCCAAGTTGCAAGTCTCAGCACTTACACTGAATATTCAAGTGTAAGAAAATGTCTTGAACAATTATTTTAACATTAACAGGGTTGTTTATGCTCTAAAACAGCAACAGATTATTCCCAGGTGAGGAAAAGTTGCTGATGAACCCATAAGATTCAGCAGTTTTCATATTCTAATAGTTTTGCAGAGCAGATACCAGACAACTTACAGCGTTCTCTTAAACACAACTAGATCTTTTTGGTATTGTCAGTAAAAAAACAAGTAATATCCATATACCGCAGACTAAGAAGTCTGAAACCTATTTCATTTTTTTTTGCAGAAATCAGTCTAAAATAGTCACTAGTTAGCATTCCATAGGCAGACTTCTACTCTGATTATAAAACATCATTATTTCAGGACATCAAATATTGATGTAACAGTGTGGGATTTAGTGGAAAAGCAATCAGAACAGCTTTCCAGACTTCTCAGTAGCTCACTATGCATTTTCTATTTGCTGCTCCATTTTCTGCTGTTAACCTGCTTGTGGATGTTCCAGATCAAAAACAGCCTGGGCATGTTTGCATCCCTGGGGCAGAAGAGGCTGGGTCACTTTACAGAAAATGTAAAGTGTACCTGCTTGAACAGAAGAAATTAAAGACTTCAAGATAGATGACATGCCTGCGACAGCTTAAGCAGTGGTTTGTGCAGTATTGTTACTCTGAACTAACTAGAAACCCACACAGGAAGAAGCATTAATTCAGAATATAAAGGTTTGTAGTGGTCACAGGTTAGAAAATTATTCTGTTCACAGGATTATATCTCTCAGCGTCAATCCATTCTTAAGTGTTGGAAAGTTTTTGTTTCTTTTTCTCTCAATATTCTATGCCTTCACATGTATCTCAGGTGTAGTGAGTATACACAGACTCAGGGTCTCTTTTTTTTCTCAGAAAGGCAATATGTGACAACAACTACTAAGGTAACATTTGAGAAAGAACTTTTAAAAGCCACAGGTTCCTAAAGATATATTTCAGAATATATCAAGATTCAATTTAAGGTAAGAACATGTCACATTAAGTACCAGTTTTGAGAGATGCATGCAGTGAAACCATGTAGCTGCACAGCCCTGAGTGATGGAGTATCACTATTCCCAAACTAACAGTTGCTTACCTTCTAGGTATGTACATAGTTCTTAGGTTTCCAGCTTGCATATTTTACAATCAGCTTTCGATGCCTGGACTTGTGGGTAACAAAAGAAAAAGCAGCATTTTTGAGAAGCCTTCAGAGTGGGGCTTTCCTGAGTTGTTGACCTGCACATATCCAGAAGGGGCCAATAAGTGAGCATGAAGCATATTTACTCAGGAACTGAAAGCATAGTCATTCTCAATAGCTGGTGTTGATTGGATTTTTTCAGCTATTGACTAGCTAATCAAATTGACTTCCCAGACATATAATTTTAATGGAGCAAGAATAATATTCTATGTAAACAGAAACTTACTTGTGTCATAGTTTATTTTGCCTGCTACCTCAGCAGTATCTTCTCTGTCTTAGTGGTTGGAGACCAGTGCTTGTTCTTTATCCACAAACTGCCCTCTCTGCACATCCAGCATAAAAGCCTGATCTTTCATCCTGACAGCCTCAATGGACTGAGGGCAAAGTGACCTCTCAAATCCACATGATTTGCAGCTTCTCCAGATAACTGTTAATCACATACATGGAAATTGTCTATGTCTTCAATAAATTGTATAGAAATAAAATTTCTTTGTTTAAGAACCTTACAAGGACTCAGAATAGGAGAAGAAAGCTTCTTTTGCTACTAGTAGTTTCTTGTTATGTATATCATTCTGTCTCCCTCGCTGTATCTGGACTGAGTGGAGGATGGGTGCCATTATGCATGCCACAATCCCGTGCTCATAGCTGCCAGGGTTGGGGTTTGGCTAAAGTATTCCATAGCTCTATTGGACCCATATCCTTTGGCAAAAGTCCAGACCAAATAGTGCTATCCTGGTTCTGGGTCTTCACTTGAATAGAGAACTGGAATAATGTCATAGTAGACCTGGAAAGCAGTCCTGGATTCCCCAGACTAGATATAGCCTTTGCTATAATTGTTCACTTGCAGACTGACAGAATAAGTATTTGTTTCCTTCTGCATTTAGACTTCTTAAATTTAAAAGGTGGGATGGCGTTTTTCAGATACTGAGCTGCAAGGTTTTGTTAACAGAGGTTACATGTTTTCATAGTATATAGTTGCTGTATCTTCTGAGTGGGCAGAGGCTTTCAATGTATCATAGATACAAAATGCTGAAAATTACATACATTTGCTGCGCAGCTGTGAAAAGCTTTACTTGAGATCAGAGCATGCTGACCATTTTCACTGCCCTGTGTAAAACCAGCCTTCTGTATCAGCTGTTTTCCCACAACAAAACATGGAGAATAACAAATACAGAGAGAGGATATACAAAGAAAATATAATGATATGAAGAAACAAATCCAGTCTCCTTTAGGTAATAAGAGTTTGAGTTTGTCTCTGTTCCATGCTGCACTTTAGTATTTAGGTACTGTGGTGGCTGAATGTCTAACTGAAACAGACATATCACCTAAATTAAACAGGCAGCTTTTTCTCTTTTTTTTCCCCTATTTTTCTACCCAGGTGTGTTACACTGTGGATCCCAAAAACTGCATGAGAGAGGTACTTCTTCACAGCTTGAGGGAAAAACTATTTCCAGAACAAAATGCCCCAGAAATCATAACACAGACTTTAGTTACAGTTGAAAAGAAAGTACAAGCAAAATTTAAATGGTATGCCTGAAATCTCATTTTAAAAATATGTTCACACAGCTATCAGCTATTGAAAATATTTTAATTTTCAGAACTAAGCTGTAATGACTCTATTTTACAGATCCTGCAAACAATAAAAGAAAAATGGGCTTCTTACAATAAGAAGCAGACTTCACAAAAAAATAGAAAGAAAAAGAAAGAAAAACTAATGAAACCAAGGGTTAAGTGAATTTAGTTTTGTTCCTTACATAAGTTTTGGTGTTATAAAATATGGCACGTTTTGTACTGTGTGTTCCCTCAGAAAGCCAAACAGAAACTTGTCATCATGGTTTTGAGAGCACAAGGCCTCTCCTTTCTCATATTTCAACTAAACAGTCTCCACTTGGGCTGAGGAACATATCATATATCATAAATCACTCTCTGATAGATATTTGGCAGCTAGTCAGAACCCTAGGCTATGCAACATATAGTATGGAACATTTTTAAGGTGGAATCTAGATTTTACAACTTAAAGACTTAATAATATCTCAAAACCTTTTACTACTTCCCGGTACAAAAAAAGAGTACCTAAGAAAGAAAAATTCTCCATATGGTTTTAGGTTCTAAATAATGCATGCACATATACAGACATACATATATACATACATACAATCAGCCATGGAACTATAAACCTGCTGGGTTTATTTGACTGAATGAAAATGAAAAATAAATTCAGGAGCTGATTACAGCTAACCCTTATAGCAACAAAATAGCAAAGAAGTACTGAAATATATTTTTCATCTGTTAAAGGTCTTAACTCTTTCATTGGCTTGGAAGGCAAAAGATTTTAGATACCCACGCACATGTAGTCCAGATTCTGGTGGTTTTGATAAAAAGGTTTCGTCCAAAGTTTTTTCTCTTCTCGTTTATGAAATGTTGCATGTGCATAAGGCAGAGAGAGAACAGATGAGAAAAACGGAGTAGAGTACATAACTGATAGTAATTAACCCCTTCATCACAGTGCATCATTGGTCAGTTCAGGAAGGAATGCTTTATCATCATTTCAGGACAGCAGCTACGAGGAAGTGTTGATTGACAAGGCTATGCAAGAACAATTTCCTTGAGTTTATGCAGCTTGCCATGGGACACTTAAGGGTTAATTTTATGTTTTTGAAACGTGTCATAGTGTTCTCAACTTACTTAGACTGAGTTCTCAGAAGGATGAAATGGAAACAGGAGGAATTGCAGAGCATGTGGTATGGGGGTTTGACTGGAAGAAACAGAGACACATGAGAAACAAAAGAAAGCTGCTGCACAAAATCTAGACCACGTTGAATTAAAATCAAATATTTACTGAGTTTTTTGAAGAACAAAGTATTAAGTTCTAAATATTTTTTTATAATTTAGACTCTAACCTTATTCATATTTGGGACCGAAAAAAATTTTCACTTAAAAATTATTTTGTTTATACTGGATTATGCCACTTTTGTTTAATCTATTGTTTTGCAATGTTTTATTTTATTTAGAATGAGAATATGAAAAATTATATCTCAGTCACTGCTTTGCCTCTGGTTGTGACAACTTCAAATCAGTTGTTTATGATGAAAAACTACTGCTTAAATCTAACCACTACATCATTATCTAACTTAAATCAAGAACAAAGAATGTAGAGCCTTCTGATCATAAAATACTGAAAATTTATCTAACTATTTTACATATTAACCTCCCTCTCCAAAGTTTTCTAAAGCTAAGTATATAAAATTTAATAGGCAATACCACATTGCGCATTTAAAAAAGGGACAGTACAATGATGTGAAGCAGAGATAATCTTCCTTGTAATTTGCATGTTTGGTAGTTTCACTCTTCATCTGATGGTCAACAGAAGACTCCGCTAAGTAGTTGATACAATGCATTAGTAAAAATACATTTTTCTGCTCCGTAAAAAGACAGTTCTCTGAGTGGGCAGCAGGCTATTTAAAACATCAAGAAATTTCTGTCCCTGCTGCTCCTTCAACTCACAGTCTGAATGATTAAGTCCTGTTTATATAGATGCATATGCCTACTCAGACATCCTACAATAACATGTTACATATAGCGGTTTCTCTAGTAACTTTCTTTTCCTGTAGCTCTGAATTTCAATTTATTACTTTTCAGTCTTGAAAATGACTGCAGAATGTTGCATTCATGGTCTATACCTGGAGGAGACTATTTATTTATTTATTACTTTGCAGGTCAAGCAGATCATGCTTAGTCCCTGCAGATCTCAGTATTTCCTACCAAGCAGTTCTTGTTTACAACATGTTTATAAACTATGTTGTACTATCTGAGAACTAAGATAAAAGCAAAAAAAAGGTACAGTCTGCAGATGTGTCTGCAGAGATCCAACATTCCTCTTCAGAATTTGTAAATATATATATATTTTAATCCATTATTAATTTAACGTAAAATATTAATTAATTAAATAGCTGCAATACAATTAAAAGGTATAATCCAATAGCCAGAGGTATTGCATGCAGTACAGTATTTGAACCAGGTAATCTAGCCCAAATCACCATGAAAATCAAAATAATTAATCCTGTAATTTGCAGAACAATATGAATATACACCAAAAACCATTTTCCCTTACCACCTTTTCAACAGATAAGGAGATCGTGTTCTTCTAAATGCTTCATCTGTGTGGCTTTTTCATAGAATAATTAAGGATGCAAAAGACCTCTAATATCATTGAGTCCATAGCACTGCCAGGACCCCTGGTGGTCTAGTGGTTAGGATGCGGCGCTTTCACCGCCGCAGGCTGGGTTCGATTCCCGGTCAGGGAAACTCCCCTGGGCAGATGGAGCTCGTCAGCCCTGTAAGGCCATCCATCTAAGAGAAGGTCACTCTAAACAAACCTACGTCCTGAGGACCTCGCTGCCACTGTCCAAGCTCGCTCGGCCCCGGCAGATGAACCTCAGGATTAAAGGGTGGGCTCAGTTCAGCGCACACTGTGTCTCACCTAAAAAATCCACTGTGCAGGCTCGAAGGGTAAAGACCTTTCCCAAATCTCCATTCGTGAAGACTGGCCATGATGATAGCACTGCCATGTTCATGGTTCAAGCATGTCCCCAGGTGCCACATGAACATGTTTTTTGAACTCTTCCAGGGATAGTGATTCCATCACTTCTCTGGGCAGCCCATTCCAATACCTCACCACCCATTCAGTGAAGAAATTAAGAAATTATTGTCAGAATTTAGTTTTGCTTTTTGTATGCATTTTGGCTATGTGAAGCATTCACAGGAACAATAAAATTATTGTTTTACCTGGAAAAACCTGAGTACTTCTATAGTGAGGCAGCTCTAACTAGGTATGTTAAAGATCACACTTTGATCTTTGTTCTTTTCACCTGTGTCTTAGATCTCATATGACTTCTTACACCTAAGGAAATTTTATGTTCATGTTTAAATCTTCAGAAGACTTTTTAAAGTCTATGTATAAAGCTAAAATTAGGTGTCCACTGCCACTGAAAATCAGTAAGCTGCATAACTAATCTATAAATTATGTTTGAAATTGTTAGGCTTGTTCTCCTGAATAAATTATTAACTTGCAATTTCAATTGTATCTTCAGTTTCAATCTGATACAAAGAATAAAACTTATCTTTTTAACTTTGAACAGTGTCCACTCATGCAAGCCTTTTAGGGCTGCTACTATTAATAGGGGAATAAAATTCAGTAGACTTACATTTGATTCACACTTAGTTTTAATTCTTCCCTGCTTCTTTTTCATGGAATGTCTATTTAGAAAGAACTGAAAATATATCAGTGGGGGGGAAGAGAAATGGATGTTTATTATGAGAGAAGAGTCAGTCAAAGTGTTAGTATTCCTTGCCTTTAAAGGAGTAGCCTTGAAGACTAAAGTCAGCCTTGAATACTAAAGTATACTTGATTTTGGGGGGTGGGAGAACATTATTCATTATTATTTATAAAACAGACCATATAAAGAGGAAAAAACTAATATGCTAATAAAGTTTCTGAGCTGCTATCTTCTATAATTCAGCCATCATATTTCTTAAACAAAACCAGAAATGGCCCTTTAATCAATGAGGTTAAATAAGGAGTCCCAGACACTTCTATTGTGGACAGAACAAAACTTCTGACTTTGTATCTGGCAGCACAACAAAAAGAAGGCATCTGGAAGGAACCAGAGTCCCTTTTCAAGGAAACTGGCTTGCATATTTTTTCTTTTTGATGTCATAAATTGACCGTGAGTGTGTCCAAACCCTACAGTGTTTAAACAAGGTGTCAGCTACAAGACTAAAGTTTTACTATTTCCTGAATAATCTTTACTCTTCTTCACAGAATGGATCCCAGCTGCTTTCCAAGCTATGGGAACACTTCCCATAAACTACTGTTTCCATGTGAAGATAAACAACAGTGGAATCCTTTACAGTCACAGGACAGATATGAATATGAGACAAAAAGTGGGAAATAAAGAAGAAATTATTTCTGCAGTGAGCTAAACTTGCCTCAGTAGAGGCGTGACTTATTAAACTTCTTCTAATTGTAAAAGATAGAGCAAGTCCCTTGGAAAGGAGATGCCTGGCTGCATGTGGCACTTCAGGTGCAAGCATTTCTGGTAAGGTGATCCATGGATACACCAAGCTGCAGTATGCTGCACTTCAGGGAATGGCAATGTTTTTTCGCACAGAACGAGGAGAACCTAAGTGCTCCTAGGAAGGAATTTCTGTGACATTACTCACAGTGGCTAGAAATGGCTTTATCATCATCATGGCTGGGCTTCGTGAACGAAGATTTGGGAGGAGCTCTACCCACGTTTGTTGCAAGCGCGTTGGTGGCTGAAAAGGCCAATACGAGACAGGCATGTCCAGTTGCAAAAGGCACAGCAGAAAGACTCCTTAGGTGGTATATTCTGCAAGACACGATTCTTTCTGCGTTGCCTTTTCTCCTCAGGGGTGATCCTGCGTGCTTTCTCAAAAGCATCAGCAGCATTAGAAATGGCTTTATATATTCATCTAAAAGGCAGCTTAACAAACCAGTCTGACTCTTCACAACATTTTGTTAAAATGCAGCTGTAGAATGGTCTTGTCTGATTAAAAAAAATAGAAAAATAAAAAAATAAAATCACTGTTTGAAACTTAATCAAATTATCTAATGTTAAACTACACTAAAAAAAAATGCATTTTTGGACCTTGTGGCCCCACACTGGCTGAGTAAATTAATTTTCCCTACTTGTTTTATTTAATCTGATGTTTTAGAGAGATGAACTCTCCCCATTACTTACTATATGAAATCTGCAGTTCATCGTGTTTCATTCGCTAAAAAGGAAGAAGTGACTTGGCCAGATTCCTGGGGGAAAGATAGCCTGTCATGTTTTCAAAGATTTATTTGTGAAAAAGCACTCAGGATGATTTTTTTTTGTGTGTGTGCAAACCCCACTGTTTCTGCTCTGAGCACCATTATCAGAAACTCAGTTTCAGGATTCATTTGAAATCACAATCACAAACCATAAGGAAGGACTTTTCTCTACTGCCGTCACTGGCTCCTCCACTTAGTTATTCAAAATTTCCTTATAATTATCATTGCATATTTTAAAGTCATGCATCTGGTTCTGCCTCTCCCTCCATTTGTTTCCCTGTTCCCAAGATAATTACATTTTGACAGAAATTTATTGAGACATCTGTTTTTTGCTTCAGATCTCCAGGTCATTCTATAGCTGTACCAGTGGTGCAGCATAGCTCAGCCATTTTCACCAAGGAGGGGGCTGCACTAACTAAACTGACAGCCAGATTGAGGGGAATCTCAGTATAAATCTGCCAGATGGTTTAAGGTGGAAAGTGGCAGTATACTTGGGAATGGAAGGAGAGATGAAGAGGAGCATCTTTCTGATAATGCTATCCTTCCAGCACTCGTAGTTCACCTCTAATAAAGCTAAGTTGCACAAAATGAGCAGTGCCAGCAAGCAATGGCTCTGTCAGGAAATGCTGAATTAGTGCAGCAAGGGCCAAGGGAGACTGGCAAAAGTAAAAGGAAATTTTAATAACACATTAGACAAAATCTAGGTTAGAGTATTCTCTGAAACAGGAGGGAGGAAAAAAGAAATTCATTGAAAGGAGGGGACCATGTGTTTAAGTACATGGTCTATGCATTTAAAACCACTGCCTTCCTGACTGGCTCAAATTTGGATCTGTGGCACAGTAATCCAGATGACATTTCAGCATCTGGTCTTGCATACCTTAGAATTTAACACAGGAGGAGGAAAATGGCATGATTTCAAGTCTGCACTATTAGATGTTATTCAGGAGAAGCAGGAGCTACAATGCTTTATACCTGCTACCACCACAACTTGGTCCTAAATTAAACTTCAAATCTCTTTTAGTGGTGGTAATGCTTCCTATTTTTCTCCACATATCTTCCAATTTTTCTCTCTCTGTATCTTTACTTTGAGCATGTGTTATAAGTATTGTGTGGACAGTCAGTTGTATTTCCCATCTCATGAACTACTAAAATATCATCCAAAATACTAGTGAATGTTGACCTTAGCCAGCAATTTTGTTCAGCTAGGGTAGGGAGAACTTGGAGAAATTATTATTAGGACCCTAGAGGGCA
Source organism: Manacus candei (assembly GCF_025592945.1). Taxonomy (NCBI): domain Eukaryota; kingdom Metazoa; phylum Chordata; class Aves; order Passeriformes; family Pipridae; genus Manacus; species Manacus candei. The sequence goes on along the minus strand of NW_026138141.1, from coordinate 1,328,192 downwards.
TTTCAGTACACCTCTCCCAAATCTCAGATAAACCACAGTTTATCATTATTAAACCTCATCTTAGCTAAATCATACATAATGTAAAATTTCCTGTTACTCTCTAGGACTCCTCTCACAAAACCCAAAGGTAGTATAAAAAGTTAACTTTTCCAGCCTTTCTTTAACCAGACAAATATTCATTTTGTACCATGACATCAGAGACTTCATAACATTTTGTAAGGCAGGAGATGTTTTCTTGTAAAAACCAAAGTTTGTCTTTCAGCTATAGGAAATTAACTGCTTCTTTTGAAGATGTGATATTCCCTTCATATCTCAGGGCAAACCATATGGCCTACACTTCAGCGATCCCCTCAACACAGTGTGTAGAGGGTTTCTGTGGCTGGGTTTTGGTAGCAGAGGGGCTACAGGGGTGGCTTCTGTTAGAAGCTGCTAGAAGCTTCCCCTGTCCCATGGAGCCAATGCCAGCCAGCTCCAGGATGGGCTTCCTGCCGCTGGCCAAGGTCAAGCCAGTCAGGAGTAATAGCAACGCCTCTGTGATAACATATTTAAGAAAAGAAGATTGTTTCACAGAAGAAACTCCAGCCAGGGAAGAGCGGAGTGAGAACATGGGAACAACAGTGCACACACCAAGGTCAGTGCAGAAGGAGGGGCAGGAGGTGCTCCAGGCACAGGAGCTGAGGCCCTGCAGCCCGTGGTGCAGACCATGGTGGAGCAGCTGTGCCCCTGCAGCCCATGGGGGACCATCGGGGTGTAGAAACCCACCTGCAACCCATGGAGGAGCCCATGCAGGTGGATGCATGAAGGAGGCTGTGATCCCATGGGAGGCCCAAGATGGAGCAGGGTCCTGACGGGGACCTGCGGCCCATGGAGAGGGAAACCCACGCTGGAGCAGGTTTTTCCCAGGTAGGATTTGTGGCCCCAGTGGGGGACCCACGTCGGTACAGCTCATTTGTGAAGGACTGCACCCCATGGAGGAGTGACCCAGGGGACAGCAGTTTGGGAAGAACTGCTGCCCGAGGGAGGGACTCACACTGGAGAGGTCCATCAGAGGGACCCGAGAGGACCAGGGGAAGGACTCCTCTTCCTGAGCAGTGGCAGAAACAAGTGACCATAACACCCATTCCCCATCCCCCTGCACCACAGAGGGGGAAGAGGAAGAACATGGAAGGAAGGAGGGGTGGGGGGAAGGTGTTTTACAGATTATTTAACTTCTCACTCTTTTACTCTGGTCCTTTTAGTAATAAATTTAAGTAATATCCCCTCTTTGAGTCTGTTTTGCCTATGAAGGTAATCATTAAGTGACCTCTCCCAGTTGTTATCTCAGCTCACGAATCCTTAGCCTTTTTTTATCTCTCCTCTGTCCAGTTGCAGATGGGAGTGAGAGAGTGGCTTTAGTGGGTACCTGGCATCCGGCCAGGGTCAAACCACTACACAGTGTAAGAAACAGTGCTCATGGGCCAAAAAAGGAGTTACTTTATGAACTATTTTTATGTGAACTGAAATTAGTTAGTACTATTCCCTGGAGAAAAATACGCATCACAAAGAGAATAGGTGATCCTCATTGGCTGTTAACTCCGTGGACTAAAACAACACAAAAGAAAGAGGAAAAAATGTCTGGTGGGATTTTTTATCATAACATGACACAATAATTTCTTGGGTTAGATCATTAGGCTCAGAAGGAAATAACTTACAAATGGAATGCAATTGAAATGGAATTGCAAAGTTTAGTTGGGTTTTACAGAGAAGTCCTTTCCTCACACCTCAAAGTCATCACTGGGCATTTTTGCTTGCTGGACAATTTTGTGATCAGTATTCTTGGTAAGCAGATCTACTCCTCTTCTTAGTTTCCTTTTTGTCATCTCTGTTTTAATGTTTTCCTTGTAACTGATGCGTCTGAGCAAAACCAGCCTGACTTTGAGAAGATGAAGTAGTATGTTTGGAAGTAGGAAGGAGGGAAGGACCTAGTATCTAAATTTGTTCCCATGTTTCTGGGAAGATGAATATTTCTACACCTACCCATGATCCTGGGGCAGAAACTGAATGCAGGATACATAAACTGGTTAGCACGTGGACTGTTGTCAAATATTCTTTCACTTGTTCACCTAAACATTGCCTGTGAAAAAATGCCCTTTATGTTATATATGAAGCGTAAATTCAACCTCCATCTTCACTCATTTTCTGTCATTTACTAGGCCTACGTTGCCAGTTGTGCCAAAAAACATCAGCTAGACTAGTGATGAATCTGTCAGTTTTATATGTTACCCCAAGAGACAGAGCCCTGCAAACTCATCTCAAGTGTAGAACTCGTTTTAATCCCAGATGAGATAATTCAGATGAGATAGGAAGGGTACCAGCCTTTTTTTTTGCAGCGTGAAGAAAGAGAACAGCTGAGAAAAGCTCATAAGAGCCTACTTAAAACAAAAAGGACCTTGAATATAGTTTGCTTCTCTCCTTACAAGTTCTGTAGACACTAGCATGATGACTCAAGTTATTTCTACTTAAAAACAAACTGAATGTGCAGGAAAGAAAATAAACAAGCAAACCCCACAAAGCAAAACAACACATTCCTTGATTTTCCCATGCATTAATAGAAGCATGTCGAATTTATTTAGCTTCATGAAATCTCTGACAATAGACATTGACAAAGGGGATGAAATGTATCTAGGGTGAGGAAGACTCAACATGTTTGTTGCATGTTTGTTAAAGCCGGATGCTTTGCTGGCTGCTCAGATTTGACAAATATTGCAATGATAATGACCACTGTATAACAGTAATTTTATCTCACAGAGCAATTCATAATCTTTTCCCATGTCATTGTGCGCAGAGGCACAATGTATGCGCTTTCTAAAACAGAAATGTTTCTGTAAGTGTTTAGTGTGTGCTTTTATTGATTGGCTGCTATGTGTTCCTGTGGCTTAATGCATCTGTTTATGCCCCATTTGCTATGGCAAGTTTTGTCTGACAGAAAAAGCATTTTGATTCTTGAATTATTAATAGACAGATCAGAACTGTGATTGAACAAGAGCCATTCAAACTGAAGTTTGAGTGAATTTAATGTTTTGGTTTAACATAATTAATAAAACAGCAAGTTATCCTCTTGAGTGTTCAAAATTGCTCTGTTTTCAGTGGTAACAGTATTTTTCAAGTCTTCAGGGGACTCAGGAATATTTTCAGCAAAAGAAGATAGAAAAATACCATTATTGTTACAGGTTGCATTTGCTCAGCTCATTGTAGTATTTTGCTACATTGGCTTTTGTAAATATGTTAATCCCATAATAACACTGTCAGTGCTCTAAAGGTGTTATTACTGTGAGACCAGCAAAAGTGTTATTCTTACTTTCTGTCTCTCTAGCGTTGCATTTCTATAGTCTGCTCCCACTCTGAATCTGAATTTCCTTCTGCTCTAAAAAAGTTTTCAAATGCATTGTATTTGAACCCCTACCTGTCCACGAATTGCAACATAGGATTGTACAATTTTATAAGGCCCAGCAAAAAGAAATAAAGCATTTTAGTTTTTCTAAAATGCAATCTTGAGACTATATCTCTGTCATGAGGCAGAACATCCTAAATCCCACCCAAGAAACATTTTGTGCTTTCTTCACAGGAAAAAATGGTTTGTTATTTTTCAAAATACTATGAATCTATAAAATAATAATTTATTTTTTCTTATTCTATTTAAGTATGCAATACCACAAGATTTGAGTATCTCATGACATAAGAATTAACACAATGAGCAGGCATGTTTGGGAATGTTATCTGAGGAAAGGTCTGGGTGATCTTCAGTCTGATTTTGGAGTCCCAGATCCTGAAATACCTGTCAGTACTCCAGCTGATGTAAAAAATTTGGGCATACCAAAAGAATGAGAAACAGGAGGTTATGTTTGTTGCATCATTTTTTTTTCCTTCTTCAGGTGTAGAGCTGCAGCAAACCTCTGTTTGTCTCCCTTCTCTCCAAAATGATTGTTGTGGGAACGGGAAAAAATGCATGGCTTCTGGCATCCTCATATTCTGTACTGGACAGTTAGTCTTATAAGTTTGATTTGTATGCCATCTCCACCTCCTTGCAACCACATACCAACCTGCTTTTATGGGTGGAAAGCTTAAAATAATTTTGAAAAAGCATTAATCTTAGCTAGTCCCTGCACAGTTTATGCTGAACAGAGGCTCACACTTTTTTTCCTAATCCCTGGAAAAGTGTGAATATGTAGTGAGAGCCCCTGGCAGGCTGGGCTGATCTTCAACTCACTACACACAGAGAGAACTGTAATTGATCTTATTCTCTGTGATATTAAAACATGTGTAGCCATTAGAACTCATGCTGTTGGATAGAGCTTAAAAGAGGAAAAAAGTTCATTTATTCCTTTATCCCTAGAAGTAAAAAAGAACCCATCTCTTTCATGCCAACCAGAATGTGTGAGGCAACTGATTTGCTCAGATGGCACATAGTCTTCATTTCTCTGTCATAAATCAGTCAGAAGACTTGCTGCTCCCTTTTCCTTCAAAGTGGCTTACTTGCACAGCTGCACTAATGTCTGTCTCCGCTGTTCCACTTCATGAAGTGACTGGGATATTTTCTCTCACTGCTACTGAGCTAGAGTCTTTCCAAGGGAAACTGTCATGCATCTTGTTTTGGAAGTTAACAGTAGAGGAGTTATTTACTGTCCTTACACAAGCAATCCCACAGCCATGGGCTGGCTCTTAGCCCTCTGCTTCAGCCAGCTTCACCACAGTGTGTTTCAGACTCCTGATGATAAAGAGGTCCTGGTTACAAGTCTTGGATACTCTTCCTGTATTAGCCCATACCCCATGAGTTGAATCAAGGTCTGAACTAAGTTAAATGAGGTTATCTAAGCATATGAAGTATGTTCCAACGTTGCAGTTCAGTTAGAACTTGTTTGCCAGCGTTTCTCCACTTCTTTAGCAGTCTTTCCAAGTTTCAAAAACTTGGAAAACAAAACCTAGAAGACTATAAAATAAGCATCATTCTTGTAGTAGTTTTACCTCAAAGAAAAGGACATTCTTGCAAATCCCCCAAGCAAACTGGACCTTGCAAGAGTACTAGGTAAAAATCTTGCTCAATGGTGGTAAATACAAATATTTTTCTGCATTGAAATAATGCTCCCAAAATGTATGCCCCTTCCAAGTACAACCATTGATTTCATCACTTCCTCCACGACTTCATTCAAGGAAATAATTTCTCATCAAAAACAAAGTTGCCACTAGTAGAAGGAATTTGGCGTAAGCTGTTCTGCAAAGTAACATTAACTGTGGCAACAAAAATTTTTCTCTTTTTTTTGCAACACAGGGTACAGCTACACATCCTCTAATCCTAAGAGTAGATCAGATGGGCGGAAGTAACAAGGATATTGTACTGGGTGTAGGTGTCAAGACCTTGGTATGGGTTTGCCTCTGTGGAAGAGTTTGGTGTGCCCAGTGCTAGACACAGAGAGCTCCAACACATCCACAGGGCACAACTGAACCCATCAGCCAGGCTGGTGATGTCTTGTGGAAAATGTATTCAAGAATGAGCAAAAAACACTGCACAGGCAGTGAGAAATGAGGAAAAAATTCTCAGGAATGGACAGACCTGTAAACACTAATATCAGAGAAGGAGATGGAAGAAGAGTTGGAGCAGACTGCAGTGGAGCAGTTATTTTCCTGGCTAGGAAAAAGGCATGAGGAGATATCTCATGGAGAGGAAAACAGCAGAGCAGGTATCCACACTGGTGGCCATGGAGGATCCCATGCCTATTTCTTGAAGGACTGCTGAGTTACCCACTCTGAAGCAGGGGAAGAGTGTGAGGATGAAGAAGCAGCAGAAATGGGTAGTTATGGACAGACTGTAACCCCCTATTCCTCATCTCCTGAGCTACTTGGGGAAGGGATAGGGCAGAGGATTTGGAATTAGAGAGTGAAGTTGCACCTTGCAAAAAGGTGAGGGTGGAGGGAAGATGTTTTAGTTTTTGTCTTTGTTTCTCATCCAACTCTATTTTTCACTGGAAATAAATCAAATTAATTTTGTACATGCCAATTATATTTTGCCTGTGAGGGTAATTTTTAAGTGACCTTCCTGTCTTCATCTCAATCCAACCGCTTTTTCATCCTCTTTTCTCCCCTCGGTCCTTTTGAAGATGAGGAGTGGGAGGGCACATGGGTAGGGGTTTTGCGGCCAGCCAAAGTCAACTCACCATGGACACAATAGGAGAAATTCTGGTTTCAAGAAAGATGAATCCCCAGCAAACACATCCAAAGAGTTCACCCACACAGGCTTCACCTGAAGTGTGAATAGTCTGATGGTGAAAGAAAAAACACTTTTTTCTTTTGAGAAAATTAAACCCAGGTAGAATTCAGGAAATACTTCTTTGCTCTTTCAGCAGACTGAAAAAAATCAAATTTTGTACAGCAAATCAAAATTGAAGATAAAAACTCATAGAGCCTCTCAAACAAAGATAAAGTCTTAAAACTAAACTTGGATAAAGTACAGACTTTATTTTGAAAGTGAAAGGTACAGTTCAATATCCATCAATCCATTTAAGAACTGAGAATTTTTTATTTGTACATAGAATTAAATGGTCTAGAAAGTAAACCTCCAAATAATTCCTGCTTCTACAACTTCTATCACAACCATGTTAGCCTATTTCTTTGTACTTTCCTATCAGTAAGTCAGTCCTCAGTAGTAACAGAGAAGGATAGCAGAAGGAATTAAAGCATTACATGTTCACTAACAGACATCAGCCAAAGGCACTAAGTAACACAGTATAGCACCAGTCTGGTTTGAAGTCCAATTATTTTCATCATCTCCATTTGATAATGGCCCTGTTTCACTGCAAGGAAAGTTCCTAACATATTTTGGCTCCTTCTTATTCTGAGTCCTATAAACCGTTACTTTCCTTAACATCCTTTGTTTCTCTATATCATTTTTGTCATATTACATATATCCTTGCTTGTACATTTTTTTAGCAGACAGCTCCACTTCCATACAAGAGTCAGATGAGATTTTTGCAAAGCTGTCTCATTCTTTGCAAGCATCCTGGGATTCATAGCTATTTAATAAATGGTTTCAATGGTTTTAAGAAATCAGAAGACTATACAGATATTCTCATTGCTTTCCATCCCACCGCCCCCTTTCCTCTTTCTTTTCTTCTGTTTGTTTTAGTGGTTCACTGTTCTTGCTGTTGTGTTTTGGGTTTCTTTTGAAACATAGCATTCAAATTTATCAGAGAAGACATGTCAGATCCTTTTGTTTCTGCTTGAGAGGATTGAAATCCTACAATTACTCATGAAAATGTTAAATTCAAAAAAAAGAAAAAATGTCTTGCAAGGTGATTGTAAAAGTAGTTGTCAGATTATAATTACATTTCTGGCTGTTTTGTGCTAGATTAGGTACTTGATGTCTAGGAGAAAAAGGCATGCCTAACCACCATAAATCTAACCTGAAGACAAGTATCTTCTGAGTGTTTCAGGTAACAAAACACAACAAATGAGGAGATGTACATTGTTGCAGCAACATGTTAGGCATGTTAATAGCAAGAGATCAGGCAGCACATGGCTCTAAGCACATCATCTGCACAAAATTATGATTTAGCAAATTCTGGACTCTCTGCTTTATACAAATCCCCTCACAATAAATGACATAGATGCTATGCAGAATGAAGAATGCCAGCAACTTGTTCAATATTGACTGAAGCCACCTCGTAACTATTTTCAGAAGATGTTTGGGTTTTCTGTTCTGTCCTTTCGACCTAGACAGCAACTTCCATCTAGGAGGTGGGTTCTTCATCTGCAGTTTTTGACAGAAAAACAATGGGAAAACATCAGGCAAGCCCAACACGAGCACTCCCCCTGCCATCCTTGATCTCTGAAAATGGCAAAACATGCCATCACCCAGCAGTATATACCTGCCCTTTATTGATAGCAGTTTCTATTGCCACCTTACAGTGTTTGCCTGCAGCCTTGCTCAGTAGGTCACTTCTGCTGCACTCTTGGAACAGCTGTTCAACTGCAACATACAACACCACTGTGTAGGATTGTTGTTTTAGTTTAAAGTTGATTCACATTTGCTTGTGAGCTGTCTTGCCATATAGATGTACATCTCTTCAGCTTTTTTATTCTGTCACTATCAATGAAGCCATGCTTTAGAGAAGGTTTTCATAAAACAGAGATATGGTAAAATAAGCAAAGGCTTTCACCCAGGTTCTGAATGTATAATCAAAATCAAAACAGAATCATGTTGATCATGCAAATTGTCTGAAGGCATGCCAACAATCAGGGAATTTGATAACACTTCCTCCAGATGAAGAATTATTTTTTGCCTATTGATATAATCAACATCATTGAAATAGTTGAAGATAAAGAAATAATTTATTACAGAAGGTAAAAAGAGTAAATGGATATAAAGTCAAAAAATCGTAAGTAAGCACTAAACTTTGGGAACTTAACAGATCTTTCAAGAAAACTTTGACTGTAGAGGAAGTGATTTTGATTCCTTCTTTCAAGATAGAAAGCTTCAGGTTGAAGAGTTTGAGATCCATCAGAACTCTTAATGAACTAAGTGACTTTCATGTAGAGAGAAAGAACTGATCATCTGAGGGAAAACCATCTGTGTTAGAAACCTACAAAATCTGATTCTTCCAAAAATTTGTATTGAGTTTGTAATAATAGTTTATTGCTTGTATTAATGTGAACACCTAGAAACCTCAAGGAAGCCTGGCGTCTTAGTTTCCCAGAAGCTAAACAAGTAGACCACAAAATTAAGTGCTGCTATCCTATTTGACCATCTAGAAACAAAGACATATGAAGGTTAAAATCTAACTATTCCAGTTTTCAGTCTCCATGGGCCTACATTTTGAAAATGATTGTTGGGAATCATGATTCAATAGACTGTGCTTGTGCTGAGAGTACTCACAGTTAAGCCGTTGGTGGCACATATAAAATCCTTCTAAAGTTGTCATGTAATTCGTTATTCTAAAATCACCAAAATAAATATGCTAAGTGCACAGTTGTGCATAAGTTCCACTGTTGGATGTCTCACTGATGGAAGACTCCCCAGAGGACCAGCATGGAGGAAAATAGGGAACAAGTGGTTGATGGTGAGGTGTGTGCTGGCTGCTTAAAGTCAGTCATTCCATTCTTCCCAAGGAGACCCAAAGGCACATGAGTCCTTGTGGCAGCTCAGGAAGCTGTGATTTAGTGCCAAACTCATCTGAAATTTTCTGCTTGCTACCAAATTATCTGTTTCTGTACTTTCAGTTCTAAACGACATACCTGCAAAAAATTGGATGAAAGGAAGCCGAGTCAAAAAAGTTTGTGCCAGATTGCAACCCAGGTCAATATGAACATCAGAACATCAGATTATTAAGAAGTCCTAAATTTTACCTGAAAATCAACCAGAAAGTTCAGTATGTCACTTTCAGAAAACAGTCTTGAAATTATACTGGTTTCAAGGGGTGTTTTTGTTTATGGAACAACATTAAAAGTTGTTAAGTCTGAGTGACCTTTATAATCTCCAGCAGTTGCTCTGTACTTTTCTAAGAACTATTGATAATGTTTGTGCATTGACTCATTCCCCTCAGGCAGACATTTTTACAGCCCATCTCTACACTGCAAAGGTGTCGTTAGTGTGCCTGACTAGTGGCACGCAAGAGCAACAGCAGAACACTTAAGTTTGGAGTCATTAGACAGGGCTGGACAGAGGCAGTCAGATTAAGCTCTTCCTTTAGACTGTTTTTAATATTTCTGCCTTTAATCTCCTATAGATTCTGTGGTACAGTAGCTAGGACCTACCACTGTGGTGCATACACCAGCAGCCACTGGCAAACCCTGTGCCAAGCACAGAGCAGAGTTTGGTTCTGAGTCAGGCTCCTGACCCCAGCTCACATCTCCAGGGTCTCTCAGCCTGGGGACTTGACTGAAGCACAGAGCCTCTGAGGCATTGCCCATCCAAGGGAACAGGGAGTGAATCCATCCCTGAAACTGCTTTAAGGTATAATTAACCTGAAACGTTCCCTTTCCATACCAATCCTTCCTTCACTTCTACAGCTTGTTCCCAATTCACTCTTTCACTCATCACTGTTAACCGCTAGACAACATTGTTCAGAATCATAATTTTGCCTTATACTATGCTCACCCTATAAGAATTTTCCCCTTGCTGGATATTTCCAGACAGGACACCCAAACACTGGATCTGTTGTTCCAGTCATGCCTAACAAAGCCCTACAGGAAAGTTTTATCTACCAGCATTTGTCAACCACCTTTGCAAAGACTTTGTCCCTTTCACCACAAGCCTGGAGCAAAAACATAGAAATGAAATTGTTTCTACTCACAGTCCTACAGTCACCTTGATTGTTTCTATAGGACAAAACACCCTAGACCCCAGTAAACACAGATATGGCTACCACAGACCCTCAGCTTGTGTTTATTTATTTCATCAATCACTATTAAAAACTGGAGTCAAGTGCAGCCAAGACAGAACACATACCTTCTATCTGAAGACCTAGCCAGTCCCACCTTCTTTTGGGACATCAGGTCAGTCAATCTCAAAGTTAGGCTGGAAAGGGACTCCTGACAATGTGGCACCCTGGTATAGCCACTCCTCAGAGAAGTGATGCCATTGAAGGTGAAAGAGAGGGCAGGCATGCCTATCATCTCTGCATGTGACCTTGGAGCACCCTTCTCCCTCGGCTGCTCCCCGAAATGGGAAGGGATCCTACTAGAGTTCCTGTTCACCCACTGTGAGCCACCACCCTCCCTAGGACAGAGTGATTCAACTCCACCACCTCTCATACTCAGGAGGAACAAGGAGGACACACGGCACAAGGGAAGCATTATCGGAACTGCTGCTTTGATTATTATAGGGCTGAGATAGTGGGGAATGGTAAATAAGGAGCCTGAGCAAACAAAGAAGAAGGGTAAAGGCAGGAAAGGGAAGGGTGTTCACTGACCATGCTGGAGAAGAGCCTTGTGAGCCCATAGGAAGACCGGGACAGGGCTGGCAGCAGGAGTTATGAAGCCAGCTGTGGGTCTGGATATGTCAGCCGTCTGTCTTTTCAGTCCCTAGCACCCTGTGAACATAGAGTTTTGATGTCTCACAGTGGGATGCTATGCCCACCCAAATTTCTTCCCTGAGCACAGGATAAGACTCTTTCTTTTTCCTTACCCTAGTATCATCCTCCTGGAACTCTCCACACAATATCAAAATGCAAAGTGAATGAACTTGTAATTTTATAAGATAGCAAGTGTTTCTGATCTTCACCTTGTTCCTTGCATGAAACATCACAGGCCTGAATACAAGGGTTAGACACCTAAAACCTGCTTGGAAGGGGTCTCTCTTGCCTCCTTAAAAGCATAATGGTGCAACAAGAAAACTAATTACTAAAACGCCACCACTGTACCATTCCCTTTATCATCCCTATCCACTACTTTAACAGAAGTGTTCCAAGGACCCTCAGGGTTTCTTATGACCACAGATTGAAAGCCACTAACCTAGAGAAACACATCATCCATAGCATGTGCTGTCAAGCTTCCTATTGATACACTAGTCGAGGCTTGCCAGCACCCATGGCTCTTGCTGCCGTATGCTCCTGAGTGGAGTGATCCTGGTGGCTGTAATGGCACAGTCATCCTTGTGTGATGGTAGCATAACATGTCCAGAAGGTACTAAGCAAAGAAGGTCTAACAGGTGACCATCTGATTACAGCTACGTTTGCATGATCTGCTTAAGTCACTTTCACATCCCCTAAAGTGCCTTAACTGATAGTCAGTCCACCATTAATATTTCTAACTTGTGCAAGTTCTGAGTCTTAGAAGCATCATGTTATATCAGGTTTATTTTCTTATAATTAGGTGTATTTTATCGGTATTGTAGTACGTGTCCTCCTGTCCTGTTCAAAACCAAAACACGCTAGTGCACATTGATGTATTAGATACAAAGTAGTAAATTCTTGTATTTTAAAAGGAGGGAGTGAGGGCAGGAGAACATCAACCTACCTTAAAAAAAACCAAAAAAAACCAAAAAAACAAAACCAAAAACCCAACCAAACAAACAAAAACCCCAAACCAAAACAAACCCAAAAAAACAGTAAACCAAAACCTTATCTTCGTATTCTTGTTTCCATGAAACAGAAAAATATACTCAACTTCTAATGGGTTTCACAGATCCAATTTTTCTGATCTGTGAAACAAATCCACTGTAAGTAACTGTGACAGTACTTCAGCAGAAAAATACACTGAGGGAAACATTTCAATCGCAAATAATTTGCGAGAGAGGTGGTTTAAAATCAGAATTATGTCTGAAAAGTGTTTAAGTACTAAAGCCCCCACTTATCCTTGGGTGACCTCATCGCATTTAGTGGCATTTCAGCATTCTAACTGGGGGCACCATTTTTTTCTTGAAACATCAGCAATTATCTGATCAGAGTTTTCAAAAATTGAACAGACAGCTGCTTACAATTGATATAGTGCCAGCTTTACAGTGCTGCAGATCTTGACTTGTCAGTTATGAGGAGATACATCTTTTATCCCTGCCTCAGGCCTGTTGCGTATCAGTTTGTTGCTTGTCTGCCCACAGCAATGTGTGCTGGTTTTGGCAACTGCAATGCATCTAAATATAGTCAATGGAGACCATTGTTTTAGTAGTGAGTATCAGCTTAGCAAGCAGAAATAGTTCGAACACCTCTGTCCATCCTAAGGCACTTGCCTCAGGGGAAAAAAAAAAAGCACATTAAGACCTGGAAATACATGTTCACCTAAATTAAGGTTCCTTACCAGAAATATGGACGGTTTTTAATAATCTTTGTTAAAGACCAGTTGCAGGATTTCAGAGGGACTTGCATCTGAGGGACTGAGGTTGCATCAGTCAGCCTTCCAGAGGAGCTGGTGCCCTCTCCACCCCCTGCTCCTTTTTCTTTTTTTTAAGTAGCAGGTTCTGTTTAGGTACTTGCCCACTGCAACTTATATCAAGCTTGATATAAAGGACTGGTGGTTTTCTCATCAGTTCCCACATGTTTTTTTAAGCTTTGCATTTTACAAGCAATGTCCAGTAATTTCGTTCATTCTTTTTCTGGAGAACATGATGATACTCTCGACAGAGTAAGAAAAGAGGACCAGGGTACTATACAATGGTGAATGTCATAAAAGTTAAATCAAGTTCAAGACATACTTGAATCCTTGCACATCTTTGGACAGACCTTTACAGCTCTCAGCATCTCAGTCAATCAACTTTTGTGGGTAAAGGCCTTGAAAACAGTGGCTGATCTCATGCCAATAAGGACCTTAAAGAAACTATCAGAGGACGCTCTAAAGATATATTTGGCAGGCAGAAGTAGGATAGCTCTTCTAAGGAAGATCTTGGTGAGGTCCTGCTTACATCTGACAATGTCAACAGACTTCTCTCTGTCATTAGTCTCAGTTCTGCCATTTCTGAGGGTGACATATACAACCTATCTATAAAACAATCCTGTAGTTACCTTACCAGAAAGACTTTAGGCTGCTGCTTTTTTAAGTGGAGATGTGACAAAGCACATGAAAGTCACCTGAAAAACAGAAGTGAGCCTTTTTTTCCCTCCAACAAAAGGCAGACAAAATTTGGTTCAGTCTTGAGCATTCAATAACCTTCTTGTGTTCAGATAGCCCTGGCTGTGACTCAGATACTGGTAGTTAAACACTCCCAAGGGTCCTCTAGCACTCAGTCCCATCACCCTAAAGAAACAGATGCCCCTGGGCCCAGGCTTACAAGGAAGAGGCCAAGTCTATGTTTCTTTTCAGCTTTATCCGAAAAAACAGAAGCTGATTGAGCAACAGGTATAATATAAAAATTCAGATGAGTAACCAGAATAAAAATTAAAATAAAACTCAAAAAGAAACCCAGACATGGAAAAGACAATTTAAGAACTTCATTTAATTACTTAAGCAGCAAGCAGCACTGCACGTTTCTACCTTGTTGCTTGTGCATGTGTTTCAATCTGGTGTCAAGATTTATGTCACTTTTCAATTATAACGTTTAGGCTCATGGGAAAATAAACAAAAAACCACTGCAACTGAAATTTTAAAAAGCGTTCGCCCATTTCTTCTCAAAAATCTAGCAAATGGGAGAGCAGAAAGGCCTGATCCAGGACCTTTCAACCCCCTTGGGCTTGTCCTCACCCTGAAGTTGCAAGTCATGGTCTTTGCATTCTCTTCTTCCTGCCACTTCTATCTTAGTGTTCTTGGGCACTGCATTGTGTACCTTGAGCATAGCATTGCAGCCCTGGCTGTGGCACTGGCCCTGTGAATAGATGCAGGCAGCTGCCAGTCTCTGTCCTGAACTATTCGCATCAGTGCTACTGTGCAGCTGGCTCATGGAGTGGGGCATGCATGGAACGGGGGATCAAAGTCATGTAAGATTGCTGCAGGATTCTAGTGAGTTGTATACAGCAGCAGGATGCTGAAGAGTGGTTGGAAAAGTAGGGCATTTTCTTATCAGAAAGGGGAGGTAGGATTGAATTTAATTGTCTCTGGATTATGCAGGAAAGTTTTATGGTTTGGAGCTTTAGGCATGGAACCTGAAATCCTCAATATAGTTTTCAAATCATGTCCAAATGACATCATTCAAGGAAATTCTAGCAGGGCAAATTGTTTGAATTTCCTAAATTTTCATGCCTGGCAATTTGTTTTGGAGACACACATGTACAACAAAGGGCCTTTCACAGAAAAAATAGTACATTTAATAAACAAATTGTCTTCGTGTAAAGAAACCAGTAGGGAAAAATATTAAACCATTTTCCATTTTTCTTACTACTAGTCGAAACTGGATAAATCTTATGCTCTAGAAACTGCAGAATATTTTTGTCTAAGTAGATGGAGAGTTGTTTAGTAGATGAAGAGTTGTTTAGCTTCACTGTGGGACAAAATTTGATGATATATATAATCCAGTTTAAGTCCTTACATTGTGATCCCACCAGTCTCTTCTTCACCGTGTTCATTTCACTTACTCTCTGTTGCTACTGCTTTACAGAATCCTAACAGCCTAAGCAGAATACTATCTATTTTGAGAACATGAGCTGAATGAAACATCCCATATATACACCTAATTCACACTTATGAAAAATAATTCTTCTTTTGTAGAGTTGAAGGATCTTTAGCTGAAACAAAGTTTCCTGGATTCAGAAAGAATTTTGGGAAGATTGGATCTTACCATCTTTATTCAATTAAAATGCTATCATGAAGGCCGTTAAGAAATCAAAGATTGACTGTCTCACAAATCAATGACATTAAAAGAAAACAGAAGTTTCCTGGCCTTTCGCTGTCATGATGAATCTTACATCATATTCAGGTCACCTGTGTAATTACTAGGGTTGGTAAAACATAATGATGAAAACTAAACATAAAATTTAAATTGAGCCAATTATCTGACTGTATCTCCTTTTCTTCTCGTTCTCCTCTGCTTCCAGTGTAACCACTAAGCCAAAATGTGTGCAAACAAATATGTTAAATCTAAACTTAGTATACACAGAACTCTCTAAGTTGTACCATGCTATCAGGGTACAAGTTTTCACATTAGTTTCTAAGATATTACTAATTATGACTCTTAGAGGCAGAAAAGAAAACATAAGACCAGAGTCTGTAGCATAGCTCATTTTTATTGTTTAAACAGTTTTTGCATAGGAAATATATCCGCTTCCAGTAATTGACTGCAGTATGAGCAGCTGCTAGCAGTGTAGGCTGGATATAACAGTAACAATCACATTAAGTCAAGCTTGATTTACACCAGTTTAAAACTTGTGGCAGTTGAGTTCATTTGTAACCTAAAAAAAAAAGTACCAAAAAGAACATTATTATCCTCCAACCAGGCACAATAAAAACCTTTGTTAACACTCAGGCTAAAAGCAGTTTTGATGCCAGAGGGCCCTAATTCCAAAATTAAGTAGCTGTACTGTAATACATCCTACTAGTGAAGGTTCATTACACAAAGACTGTGCATGCACCGTCTTTTTAATTAAAATGTAACCTTCAGGATTTATGGCCTCCAGTATGGGGAAAAATGCCAAAAGTTTTAAAATGGATCAACCCTGGTATGTAGCTAGCAAGCAATAACTGACTACTTGTCACCTACAGTTGTACTAAATGTATCTAAAGAAACACACAGCCCTACAAAAGTTGTTCTCAGAGAAATATCATTGAGATGGGGTGCCTCTTCCCAGCTTACTAAAAGTTCTATATGATATAAGCACAAATTAACAGCTTAATGAAGACATCTAATGCAGCTCTTGAGAAGCCTATGCCTGGGATTAAGGAACCCCTCACATTCTACAATGTTGTAGAGATTATTTTTGAAGAAAATGTTATCTGAAACATATTTACAGCTGAACTCAACAGAGACTGTGAAATTGAACAGGCACTGCTCATTTGTTTGAGTTTTTTGGTAAACATTTTGCTGGTTTTTGTTTCTTTCTCATTTTGCATCAACTTCTATCAGTCCATGCAACTTCAATGCCCTCAATGAAGAATGCATAATAAGCCATACTTCTTAAAAAACTTCCTTCTGCATATAGAGATACATTTGCCACATCAGTCCCTGTAGCACAGTTTTCAAAACGATTCTGTCAAAAATACAGTAATACAAAGACTGGCTTTAGTGTCACTAGCTCACACTGCTCTCCATTTATTTAGGCCACCTTTTGTTTTACTGTTACCGTATCATGCAATGAAAGTATCAAAGGCTTATTCTAGTATATCATGATGCTAGTGGCACTGAAGCCCTTTTTACAAATTCAACATACATCTGAATTGCAACACACAGATATTTCTAAAGAGTACTAACTAGTGAACCCTTTTATCATAAAAAACAAACAAACAAACAAACAAACAACTACTTACAACCATTGAAGAAAAAATTGCAACAAAAAAATGTAAAAATTGACCGTCTCCAACTTGTCCCCTTTACTACTGACAACGTGACCAACAGAGCTGTGGCATGGAAACAGTACAAAGAGTTGTCATGGCAATAAGTTTGGCTGATGCAAAGGTCACTGTGCAGGGTTAAAGGGCAAAATAAGTGGTCCATGTTATCCTCCAACTGCAGTGCTCCACCACACTCACATAATTCTGAAAAATTAGAAAAACTGGGGAACTAGCAGAAAGTGCAAATAAGAAGGAGGCAGTTTTCAGCTCCTTCAGCATGGAGTAGAACATTCAGCTTTGAGCTTTTCCTGTTTAACTTTATTAGCTGGCATATGATTTTACTCTCTCTTTTTTTTTTTTTCTTAAGCTTTCTATAGAAACCCAATAAAAAAATCCAGGAGCATGCAGCTGGTTAATGTTAACAAAAGACCTTGACAGGATCATGTAAACCATAGAGGATGTCATGCTTGGGGCCTTACTGCCAGCAACATTAGAGAGTTTTTTTATTGAAAGTGAAAACTGTACACTGAATATGGGATAACTTTCTGCAGCCTTCATAATCTCACACAGTACACATAATTTAAATTTAGGTACAGAACACACTCCGGTGTCACAGATGTCCTTGTGCAATCTCTTTCATTAAGTCCTTATGAAGCTACAAGTTGCAAATCCAAAATTCTGCTCCCTGAGGACACAGTTGTGTGAGACTTAAGTACTGTTTTAGTTCTCTGCCTATCCTGAATTGCTCTGTGAACCTAATCTTAAATACCATCATGTAACAATCACAAAACTTTTGCTAAAGGCCATATATACTAATAAAAAGACAGTGGTGCTTCCAACATTTTGAAATGCTCTGAAAACCAACTTTTCCAATACTAAATACAACAAAATAACCTTCATAAAATATAACTTTTCTCCATTTACATTTTTAAAGGATTAGTAACCCACGCTTTTCAAGCACAGGAATCTGCGAAATAACTCCTAACATGGACAGATTTTTTTTTTTAATACATAAATTAAGAAACTGGAGAGTTTTAACCCAAGTCCAGTTTCCAAACAAAGAATATTTTTGTTTAAAAATGGAAACACATTTCCATTATAATTGTTAAAAAGTTAGCTTTACAAACAAGGGTATTTTAATTAAAAAAAAATCCTTAACAAAACTATACAGTGTACAAATTACTGTCTACAAGGTAGGCGGTTCATTCAGAAGATCCTCCTTTCTTCTTGCTACTTGCAGCTTCACAAGCTCATTCACATATTTTCAATGGAGCTGCCCACCTGAACATCACCCCACAACTATATTGCTATAATTAATATTTTTGCCATGTCTTTATGTACAGTCTCCTTCACTGCCTTTTTTTTTTTCCTTAGTCAAGCCTCAAGCGTTCATGTCACTCCAGGGGAAACACACTTCAGTGGCACAGCCATGAGGCCAGGGCTGCAAAGCAACTTAATAAAGGCAGAACAGTGCACATAGAACGGGGTGGCTCAATTTAGTCAGAATACACTTCCTGGTGAAGGAGGAGGCCAGAGACTGGATTTGAGTTCTCAATCATCTTAATCTTTTGACTGCTGAGCTCAAAAAAAACCAAACCAAAACAAAACAACCAACAAAACCAACCTATAATAAATGAAAAGTTCATTATCTTCCAAACAGGCTTTTCTATTAGAGAGGCAGGTGTCGAAAACCCACAGTTGCTGAACAATCTCATTTATTCACATGGAAGGAAAGAGTTTACTTTTTAAAAAATTGCATCTGTAAGCTCAGCTTTTTTTGCATATAGGTGGTCAGAGATTAAAAAAAGGCTCTGTTAAGGACATCCATCTTCCTACAAGGGCAATCATCGTTTTGGCTATTGCATGTTGAAGCCTGAATTTGTTCCAATTTTCTCCCAAAGTGCTACTGAAAGCACATTCTTGGTAATAATCAAGAATGTCGCCCTAGCACACCTTTCTGCTTCCAAACTGTTCTGCATCAGTGACATGTGTAAAGGACAACACATAATTTATTTCACCAGGCCAGAGCCTATGATGCACTCCGGTTGGGCCTAGCATACTTTGTCACATGTTTAGCAAACAATTGATCTACCATGGGGCTCAGAAAAAGAACAACACAATTTTACCTTTTTTTTCTTTTCTTTTTCTTTTTTTTGTGTCTTATATTTTTCTTCAGTTTAGCTAAATCTCAAAGATTTATTTCTTTACAAATCCTGTCTCTTTAGCCATTCAGGCCCTGCCTACACGTCTCCTCCTGGAGACATGGGGTTGTGCCACCACCACGGCTCTTAAGCACCATGGACTGGCTGAAGTCAGAAGCGACTAATGGTGGTGTGCCCCTGACCAGTACTCACAGGGGTGGCTGAAGCTGGAGCTGCACCTCTGGGACTGCACCAGAGTAAGAAAACCTCCAAAAGGCAGAGACAACTGCAAAGGATGGATTTTCCTACCAGGGTATCTTATATCCACATCTATACACTCCTCTGCTTGCACCCTAATTAAAGGGTGTGCTTTAAAGAAAAATTCACCCTGTGTTAAGCCACACATTGCAAAGATCCCTGGTGTATAAGAGGTCTCCAGCAACAGGCCCATTACTGGTCTACCAAATGAGATTTTACTGGGAAAAGACCTTCATTTCCATCATAGTCTAATTCCTTGCATAAATTCCTTCTCCACTACAGCCTAGAACTCGCCACGTGATCTGCCGTATGAGAAGACTTTGCAAACCTCTGATGTAGCCCAAGCTGGCTGAAAGTTGTAATTCAGATGCTGTGAATTAAAAAACTTGGTGGAAGGACAGGGATGAAAATAATAATGTGAAGTAAAAAAAAATAAATTTTACCAGTCAAGCAGTCTAAGGGAGGCAAATTCTCTGCATAAACAACTCCAGAGTCAACTGGAGTCACTGGAACTATGCCAGCAAAGATTTTGGCCCTGTATTTGCATTTCCTAGATAAAGCAAGTGTCTTTGTCATTCTGAGCTAAAAGCATTTTCTAACATGCACTCTTTTGGGTGCAGTATCTGCCAGAATGGAAAATGCTTCACCTCACTGTGGGTCTTGACCTATTTCTCTGTCTGTCTCTCTTTCTCAAGAAAAAAACCCTTGAAGTAAAACAATTTCCTCAAGTCAAGTCTGCCTCCAACAGAATTCATTATTTATTTTTTAAATCCAGAAATGATTTCAGCTTGCACCCCAGGTGTGAAGTTAAAAAGAGGGAACCGATTTGAAAGTTTGTCACAGTAGGCAGAACAGTTGCTTTGCAGCCCTTGCCTGGCTAAGGGTGCACTGCTTCACAGCTACACTGTAAAGTGTTAAAAATCCTCCCCACCCACCCCAGAATATATATATATATGTATGTATAAAAAAAAATCCCCTGTCCACCTCTCAGTACAGAAAAGGACCTCATCACACTGCAAAAATAGCAGTACCCACTTTGGTCAATTAAAACAAACAAAAAAAGCATACAGTATTCCTTTTTTTTTTTTTTTTTAAATCTGTGTACTTACCTATAATAACCAATACAGCTAAAAGCACTACCTACATAGGCAAAACTTGGTATTGCATAATTCGTATAAATTTGTATCCCCTCCCCCCAATATTAATTGGAAGATGAAAAACATGAAAGGTTAATAGAAAAAACACCAAAATACTGAAAATATTGCTGGTCGATTACAATTCTTAAGCGGCAACTATACACAGCCATGATATGCTTTATAAATGTGAGATAAAGGTATAACTGTCTAAAAAATCCATGATGTCACACATTTTTCGCATCTGGAATACAAAATATTTTGTCATAAAAATGGTAAAGATTTAAAATTATAATAAATGCAGCAAAACAAGTGTAGTGATGTCAATTTTTTTGTAGTTTTTTCTTTTTTTGTTTTTTTCCATTTTTTAGATTTCAAGGCAAGGCACGTAATGTGGACATTATATCTTCGTGCAAATTAGGATAACTGGAAAGAGTATTTTAAATTTTTAAAGAGACATAGAGGCAAAATGTCTGCCCATGCACATTATATTTCTGTCAATATGTGAAAATTGTTGAACAAGGCTAACTTCTGAAAGCACCATGCAAGTTTACAGCACCCTGTAATTAGACTTACATTAAGAGTGCATTATTTAAATACAACATATCCCCATCCTGGTATTACCAGTTTGTAAACGGTAAGCTTTGCCCTTGTGACATGGATTTGCCTATGTCTTTGTCTCTATGATGTAGATTTTACTGAAAGATGTAAACCCTATGGGTTCTTGATGCAACAAGTAACTTTAAATAAATAAATCCTACCCCTCTGTGGAGGCAGCAGCTAAACCAACATAAGTGCTGTGTTTCCATTGATTTCTTTTTCTCAAGAACATGATTTGTCTTGATTTAATGCCTTTTAATGCCCTCAAAAATTGAGGGGAAAAGTAAGTTTGTTCAAAGTAATTTTTATTTCTATTTTTAATCCCCTCAATTTAGAGTCCAAGGGCTGAAGGACTTATAGTGATGACCCCTTAGATACGATTTTTAAATTGCACTTGCCTCTGTAAGTGTTTCTTTAGTGGGGAAAATGTCACTTTTTTCAGTTTCTTTTTTTGTTTTTACTGTTGCATGAGAAGATAACACTTTTACCTATGTAGAGGCATTTCTTTCATAGAGCCTGTGTGTTCATACTGATTGAAAACTTCAAACTGCATAACACACTATAAAAGGCTGAATTAAGGGCCAAAGTTTAATAAATCCATACTGATAACTAAAGGTTACAGAGCTTATTTTTAAAACATTTAGAAATCAGAGTGTTGAGAAAATGGCTGGCTCACAGCCCTTGTCCTCCTGCAGCTCTGCTGCTGCTGCCTAGCCTTTGTTTTGTGAGATAACCAGGAATAGTGATCTCATGCGTAAACAACAAGAATACTAAACCAATAGAACTAGCTTATCATGCAAATATTAAGGCATCTAGAAAGTCAGTTAAAATATATTGTCGGAGACAGAACATCTATTTCCCAGCGGACTTCATATAACAAAGGCTACTTAGCAGGAGCTGCATTCTACCCATCAGTGAAATATCATCGACCCTTTGTATCTCATTTCAGTTTCAACCATAAGGGAATTAGTGATTGTAAGAGCTGCATTTGCTGGTCTACTTTTTCTTCTTTCTTCTGTTTCTTTTCTCATCCTGTCTTCTTCTCTTTTTTCTTTTTTTTTTTTTTTTTTAATTTTGCTTTTAATTGTAATAATTTTTTTTCCCTCAGTTGCTTGTTTCTGCTTGAAGGAAAGGCTCTCCAATTATGTTCAAACCATAATTTGGGACATTTGTCGGCAGGATCGGTGTCCTATTTGATACTTGAAAAGGAACCAAGCTAGCCCAGGTACCAGGACTGTTGAAAAGGGGAAAGAGACAAGGAGAGAGAGAAAGAGAGAGAAAAAAACAAAACATAAAATTAATTTGACTCAGAGTTAAGCCAATATTCATTATTACTACAGAAAATATATTCATTATATCACTACTATAATGAAAAATATTCATTATAGCACTACTTAAAATAAAATTTGAAACCAAATTGTGAGTATTACTTGAGATTTTACTTCCCAGTTTTCTTTGTGAAAGTATGAGTTATTTGAAAGAAAAATAACTTTGTTGAACTCAGTTGCAAGTTGTAACACTCCTGTGTTACATTAGGTGGCCTGTCTATAAAAGCCCCCCAAAAATTTCAGACATAAATATATAGAGCAGACACAATTAAACCATACAAGTGACAATATATAGCACAACAGATGTTATTTAAGAGCTAGTGAAATACACTAGAGTGTACAGGTTTTTCTCTTTTCAAGAATGCTGTATAAAGATTCAGTTGTTCAGCTTCCTGTGCAAACCTTACCCTCTTACAACCCAGCAGTTTATCCCAGGTTGGGCCTCTCAGGTGTGCAGATCACCAAGAGAACAGAAGACTTTTAATATTCAAAAAAACAGAAAGAGATTTTTCCCTAAAAGTGTCAGAGTCTAAGGAACACCACCTAACACAGGACCCAATCATGCAAACACTTGCAGCCAAGGCTAGCCATCAGTCAAGGGTAGCAGTGAGTACCATAACTTTTTCAACAAACCTCTGAGAAATAAAATATTTTCAAAGACAATTCAATGACTTAAGGAACTTAAGTCATCATTTCAAAAGCACTCTGTCACTAAGGAGCTGAAGTCCCAATGGCACTGACAAGTTCAACAGGCACCAAGCAGAACAGGTACTGTCCCCAACACTATTTGCAAGATGGATACTCAGAGACAGGCCTCAGCTGCTGCTAATCCAGCACAGACCCTGAGCAGCCTTTTCCTTAGATGTGATTCTGGCAAATCAGAAATCCAACCCAAATAATCCTACACTATATGGTTCTACGACTTTAAAGAAAGTCTTGTCACATTTAATCAAAAATAAAACAGCATCTTTATGTCAGTAATCATTGCCAAAGAACTAACACCAAAACTGGACACAGAGCATGCAAACACATCCTTCCTCTGCATTTCACTTATCAAGTTTTTCTCCTCACTAGGTCTTTCCACAAACATAACTGCTTACTTGGAAATACATTCTGGGATTAGATTGATGAGTTTCATGATAACACATCTGAAGACTAAACCCTCTGATGGTGTTTTGCGGAGGATGCATGCTGGAAGTTTTCTTTCCTCTCTTCTTTGGTCCCCTTTTTGGACTGCTCTCTCCTGGATAAGCAGATGTACTTTTGTGGCAGTGGTGTAAAGAGTAAAACACACTCTTATTATCTATTTTAAATGTGTACAAAATAATACATTTTACCTGACAGACTTCTGTGGTCTTTTCAGTTGCTGCTGTATGAATATTAAAGAATGCAGTCAACTTATTTTGTGAAATCCAGGGGACATATTCCTCAGGTCTTTCATATTAAAAATAATACAAACAGCTTCTGTCATGTACTCCTATTTCATACTATTTACCTCTCTAAATCTGTTAATTTACTATTTTGACTCCTAACAATTAATTTCAGGTGTCCTGTTTTAGACACACAAAAAAGTGGAATTCCTGACCTGCTTATCTCAATGATGGTCAAATTCTGAAGGGAACAGCACCAATTTTATTTCATCAAGGAAATAAAATAAATATGAATATTTTATTTTTTTCAATGTCTCAAGTACAACTATTACTCAATAGGGTGTTTTGTTTTATTTTGTTTTTCAGTTGATATATTCTTGAAGGACACCCGAAAATCTTCATAATTTTAAACTCTTCAGAAATTAAAAAAAAAAAAATCTGCTGTTTTCAAAATCTAAGATCAGCTAATACATTTCACTAAAATTTTTCTATTTTTTTTTTTTTTTTGTTTCAAGTCTATTGACTATTAAAAAAAGTCTGTTATGGAGAAAAAAAAGTTTTGAAAATTAAAAATCATAGTTACATTACAAATCTTCAAGCACTCACAAAGACTAAACCCCAGTTATGCATGAAAGATTTTTCCAATGAGATCTGATGAAAAGATTATGTTTCAAAAAAAAAAAATAAAGTCAACACCAGAATCTGATCTAAGAGGCTTAATTGTTTCAACTTATTCTTCATCTTCCTTCAAAATTTGTTTTAAAATGCATTTTTTTTGGTCCTTCTTCTTTGGATTTCAGTGATGTTAAGAAGTAAATTAAGAAATAACAGACAAAAAGCAAATTGCTTCCAAGCACAGGGATTTGTTAAAATAGGAATTAGTAACAAAAAAATAAAGAGCCAAGAAGATTTGTTTGCTTGGGATCTGCTTGAATGTATGTTTTACAGTGCACAGTTCTTTGCTGTCCTGTAACACACGATCTACAGTATTTAGTGACTTCAAACAAAATAGAAGACTAACTAAAAGAATGTTTGACATCAACATAGTATTTAAACATAGTATTTAAACAATTTCTGTGGCAAAGGCTAAACACACAGGCTCCAGGTTATCTTTCTGAAGATTTACAGTGCACTTCAGTGGTTGGACACATATATATGAGTGACATTTTGCTTTGTTTTAAAGTTGCCAACCTTCTAATGACTACAGTGGGTGAAGAAAACAAGTAAATGGTGACTAAAAACAAATTACTATTTGCAGCAGCTTTTTTATCCACTACTTCAAATACCAGACAGAGATTTTGATTTTTGTGGAAAGTCCTCAATAAAATAAGTTGTAGCAAGTGCCTAACCGGACTGTTACTGCTGTATGACCTACAAATCTAATACAGGTGTTTATTTAAACCTTTCAAGCCTCCCTCCTTATATTATGACCATAAGAAAAATGCAGACTGCAACAAATTCATCAGCACTGTTTATGAATCCCAAGGGAGTAATAGATCTCCCATGTTAGCACTGTGTGTATCCCACAGGAGTTTTGAAGTCCCTTGCACTGCTCGCACCAAGCCTTCTGCCAGAAACGTGGTGCAAGCAGCAGAGCACCCGTGGGACTGGGAGAGCCTCACACCATCCTCCTGCAGGGCTCGAACAGCTGCCAATCCCACATCTCGGGAGATGACTGAAGTCCTGGTCTAAACATCTAAACTGGGCAGAGTCTGACTGTGCTGGCAGCTGGAAAAAACAGCCATTCCCTCTGTTTGCTGGCTCTTCTTGAGCCATGATCTTCAAGGTATGATGAGTTCTGGCTATATTTTAGGAAAAAACATATTTTGGGAAAAAACCTTATCATAAGGTAAGTCTATCTTGGGCCACTGCAGTCCTGGTTTCACCACCAGATGCTCACTGCAGACAAAGGAAGAAACCTGACTGAAAGCTACTGAGGAGGACAACCCTAATCACAGTGCAGAGCTCTGAGAACAGCCGTGACACAACAAATAATCAAAACCGCAACACATGCTCTGCTAAGCTGAATGTCTATCCAACATTCCCACAACCCCCCATTATGTTTATGGCAAATTTAGCTAAATTTTCAGCTACCTCATGAGCCACAGTCTGCTTTGTAGCTCTCCAGAAAGCCAGCATGCAGCCAAGCCAGACTGACAGCCCAGAAGAGCAAGGTCCTCTTGTCAACTTTGTCTGGCCTGTTCTGAAGGGACCTCTGTGAATATTGCAGAGTTCAACTTCTGCTGTGGAAACCATTCATGGTTTCTCTGTAGAGCATCCTAGCAGAAATGACAAGACAGCTCCTGCTGCCTGAAAAGCAAACTCTGCCTGGGTGTCCACATGGGTAGCAATAGCAGGAAATAGAATAACACCTTTCCCTTCACCACACTATCCTGCAGTTTGTGCAAGTGCCAGGTACAGTTCCAGCTCATGGTTTCACAAATATGAAGGCAATGCTTTGCCTCTGTCCACTAAGCGCCTCAGCACCGTTGAAGCCAAAACTCTTTCCCATTGCCCAGGACATAGGCAAAGTGGTTGTCCTTGAAGAAGTTAATGAAATGTCCTTCTGCCCACACGACTTCTCCTTCCTATAAAAAAAAAGTCTTTGTATGTATGAGTGGAATAAAGCAGGCCTACCCCACTCTCCAGCTTACTGCTCCTGAGGAAATCTATGATACGTGTGCTGACACAGGCCAAAATATAAATGCCTTTCCCTTGGAATATGAATCTAAAAAATCTGCTCAAGGTTAAGTTTTGAAGAAAATTACATGAGAACACCATCAGATACTGCAGTGAGATTTGTACTAGTAGCCTCTGTGATAGAAAGTACGATTTGCAGGACCACCTTTCTGAAACATTATATCTTTAAGTAATTTCACTACCAGGAAGGGTTTTCGCTTCACTATAGCTAGACTATCAGGTGTGTTACACAGTCATCAGTCCCTCTCTATCCACAGGAAGAATAACGTATTTATCTGTTCAAATGTAATAAGACAGCAAAGGAAAATTCTGCAAGCAGCCTACAGGGTTTACATTCTCCATTACAGTATCTATTACAGTTTCCAGATGTTAATTCAATGAAGATTTCTGCCATGATTTCCTCTTAAAGATAATAATTGCTGTTTCAAGAACCTCTCATTAAAATATTACTGGAATGGACCACAAGTAGTACTTACATTATGTGTATATACAGTCCATTTTGGGGGTTATAATAACATGAAGAGTATAATAATGTTAAACAATTAACTAAATGCAATAAAAACCAAATCTAATCTGACCTGAGTAAATCTGAAGTCTTTCTGATTCTTATTTTCCACCATTTACTACCTTCTTTCTTTTACGGTTTCAGAATTATGAGTATTTCACCATTCAGAAAGTACATCTAAACCAGAGTTTCGTTCTTGAGGCTTTATTACCATTTACATGAACGTACTACCTTACAGAAGATAAATCAGATTCTGCCAAGTCAGTCTTTGTACAGAAAAGGTAGAAATGCCTCCAAGCAAGGTTCATCTATGTCTGTACTAGGTTCCCACTTAGTTAAGGGACCTTTACCCTTTAAAATTACTAAGATAATAAAAATTTTAGAAATGCAATTTTGCTAATCCCAGTGCCCTGGCTAAATTTCTACTTGTTAACATTCTGAACTGGTCTCTGTAGGTAAACAGCTGCCAAATTTCCCCAAGGTGAGCACTTGTTTCAAGAGATATATTAAGTATATCTTCAAGAGATATATTAAGTATATCTCAGGTTAATTTCGGATGACCTTTATAGTTTAGCAGGCACATACCACCCATCTAGCAGATGGAGGAGGTAAAGACCTACTGATTTATGTCCAGAAGAGGGAAAAGAGAATTCTGCTCTAAGAATACTATTTTTTCTGTTCCCTGGAGACTCCTTCTTGTGACAGTGCAACAGAAAAGGGTAAGGAAAGAACAGGAAGAGGCTACAGAGCCCATCACTACAAAGAATACCCGTAGCAGAGGAAGGACTCAGAGAAATGGTGCATGTTCCTGCTGTGCTTTGGACCGTGCATGTATGAACATCTGGTGCAGGAGCAGGGCTAAAGGAAGTTTGAAAACATGCAGTTGCACAGAGAAGGCCATGACCAAGTGAAGCCAAACCATGGAGAATATGTGCTTGGGTTACCAGAGGCCACTGGGTCGGCTATGAAGAACTGACTCTCCATTTTACAGACCTGCACTACTTCATATCCTCCAATTACTACTATTTCCACTTTAAACCATTAGATTTTTTACCTTAGTAGTTTTAAAAAATATAATATGAATCTATCAAATTAGCATGACTAAATAGAGACAATCCTAACAGCACCAACTAACCAAACAAGTAAAACCAGTGCAGTTCTACTACTTCAAAAGAAACAATTGGAGGTAAGCTGACAAAGTAGAAAGCTGGAGTAACCAAGGGGTTAAAGATACAGTTTACACTTGGGAATTCTCTATAATATGCTCCTCCTTCCCTTGCAGCTGCCAAAAATCACATGACAGGAAACATAAGATTAAGTTTGTCCCACCTAAGTGAACAAAGAGCGCTCAGAACAGGCAATCAGTTCACTGTAGAGCAAGAACTTTTCTAACTCTGCTGGAATATGCAGTGCTACTCAGAAAATATTACTGAAGTTGTTTTCTTTACTTTTACGTCTTGATTCTAGATCATCTCATTCATTTTGGTCACACTGCAGTTCTTGTTGCTTCTCTCATAAAGGTTAACTTCAAGCTCCAAACATAATCATGTGGAAAATGGACATTATTGATTCCTATGGTCCATTGTTCCCCCATTCTAAGTCCCTGAAGTTCAAGTTCAATCTGGAATTACATCATGTCTGGTTTCTCCTGGTTACCAGACGGCTTGAGACGTGACCACAGCTACAGAAAAAACAAACAGCCTTCTTCACGCTTCGGCTCCCCTATCGATTCAAACATAAACTTTTTTTCTTTCTCTCAAGTACGCTTCAAGTATGGAGCATGGTTAATTTAGAGATTAAGTTCCAAATTAGATTATCTAATGGCATTTTAATGGATTACTGACCCATTTCCTGTGGGATGGCAGCATGCAAGTCTGGCTTGAATACAACTAATTTCTTAGGAAGTGTTTGGAACATATTTGCCTAGATGGAGAGGAAACATAATGTTCTGCACATCTTTCTGCATTATGGAGCTGGGCAAAACTATTAGAGCTAGTAATTTAAATTTATAAAGATCAAAAATCATTAGATTTTCTCTCCATGAATATTATTACAATCAGTATACTTCAGCCTTTTTTTTCTGAAATCGTAATGAATTGATACTTCTATTCCATAATGAATTGATACTTCTATTCCAAAACATTGCCAGGGTAATGGGGACAGGAGGGAGAGATGAGGGAGGGGCAGGGGTCAGAGTATATGAACCACTGCTCTAACAGGTGTCTGTGTTTGCCAAAAAGTGCTTGCCACAGCAATGCTCCCAACTGTGTTCCTTTAGCTATGTGTTTGCTGGATATCAAACATGCACAAGGTGGTGTGCTGCAAAAGCAATCTGCACCTATTCTCACTTCCTCTCTGACTTCTTTCACAAATCAGATTATTCCATTTGATTGCTTTATCAGCATTGTTACCATAAACACAGAGTGGTGCTGGGGGGGGGGAGGGAATGATGCTTGGAATGCTGAACACTCCTACAACCAGAGTTGAGAAGGAAATTTAGCACTCTGAGAACAGAGCTCCCCTCAGCATCTCCAGCAACAAACCAGCTGTTGTATTGTGATGATGTGTGAAGATAACAGAACGCAAGCAGGAAATGCTAGCCTAGTCCATTTGCCTGGATACTGTAAAGGTAAAGTAACAGTTAACCCACAAAACGAACACAGAATGATTCTTAAAAGAATTCGTATAAATAAAAACACATTTGTCAATAGCTGAGTTAAAATGTACACTTTGTCAATGAAAAGCTGCTTACAGTCTGTGAAAGACTTGCAAATACTCCAAATACTCCACATGCTCTAAAAGAGGCCGACCATGCCAGCTTTTCTGAGTATTTATACCGGAAATACTACTAATAGTGTAATAGTGGCTTAGATTCAGGATCAAACTCGATACCAGACTCATATACACACTTTTTGTCACTCTCACTCATGTTTCAAGTGTACTTTTTGCAAACACTCTTGCCCTCACGTAGTGACAGAGACTGTGTTTTCCAAAATGAGCCTTATAGATTTTCACAGTTTCCCTCTGCCTTATGTCTCCAGGAACACAAGTATTATCACAGAACTGCAGTTACCAAAAAAAAGAAAGGTTTGGGGTTTTTTAATGGTTCTGGGTATCTTCTTTACATTTACACCCAAAATTGGCCTAGATTATCTTAAAAGTACTGGTGAACTTAATTCTATGGCTGTGTTTAAATATTTTTCAAATAAAATATATTTACAAATAAATACAAAAACACATATATGTATAAGAACAAATATATAAAGACATAATATGTACAATTAATGCTCTAAGTAAATCACAAAAACCCAAAACAAAACAAAATTGTAGATGGTTAGGTTATCAGGAGCAAAATAAAAACTACTACTTTCAAACACCTTATCAAGTAACTGAGGGTCTTTTTGGCTTTTTTTTTTTTTGGATGCTCACAGGATTTTTAATATATTTCCTTTAAAGATACTAGAATGTTTAGTTCAGGTAAGCAAAGTATTAATCTAGGTTTTTTTATCACTATTCCTTGTAAGTCTTCTGGTTTTGTAGAACATGGTGATCATCAATGACTAAAAAGTTTTGTGGCTTGGTGTTGGGTTTTTGTCTTGTATTATTCATATTCTCTTCTTTTTTTTTGCAAAATTCAGTTCCTTTGCGCACAGACCACTACTGTCTTACACCTGAGTCTTTAAATGCCTGCAGATACATAATTTTATAAGGAAATAAAATCCCAGAAAATATATTTTGAAATTTATGTATCATATTTTGAAATCTATACATTAGATCTACCATCAGGTATGATAGGCAACTATTAATAAGACAAAGAACACAGAAACAACAGAAGTTTTTTCATCATTCACCCTCCCCAAGTTTTCAAAGTGTGGTTCACCAAAAATGCTTCATGACAAAGCTTTCAGCTTGACCATGTTTGCTCCCTGATCTCTTTAGAGACAGGACAGTTAACACTGAAGAACTGCCAACTTTTTTACCTTCTTGAGGTCACTAATATTTCAGAAAAATCAGTATACTTAAAATAACCACAAAAGCCTGATGTAAGAGGTCAGATTAAGCACTATCAAAATGAGCACTGCAGATCTGAGGAAATCACATAATCAAACATAATCAAAGCATTTGGGGTTGTGGAAACTTGTCTGGACTAGGATATATTTCTTTGCCAACATGTGACAATTCGTTTTGCAATACATTCTCTCTCTTTTTTTAGCGCTAGTTTTGGTGTTAGAAAGTCTCACTGCTCCTTCGCCTGCGCAGGTATAATTTCTCCTCTTAGATTCTCACCCCTGGGGAATTTAAGGAATGTTGTATTCCAAAACCCAAATCCTAAAAGTAATCTGCTAAGAGAGAACTGTTCATTTCCTTGTCCCTCAAGGCTATGCTTAATCCAAGAGCAAGTAACAAAGCCAAGGCCTCTAAGGAAATGCCTATGGCAGAGTTCGTGCGCAAGCTCTTCTGGCAGCGCTTCTGTACATTCCTCAGGCCAAAGTGGCAGGCAGCATTCCGGGAGTGACCTGCAAGGCAGTTTTGTCTATAACACTGAGTGGATCATGGAGCATGCTTGCATTCACCACCAAGGTTTTCATGGTCACTGCTAGAAATATTTTCCCCTGCCTTTCCTTTCTTTTTACAATTTATGCCCGTGGTCTTGTATGATGGGTACTGAAAAACAGAATTCAGCAAACAGTAGGACAGTGCTTCAGCCAGTATAACTGGCACTATTTTAAAGAGGGTTCGAGTGATGACTGATTAAAACCTTTCAAGGGTATTCCTAGATAGGCTGTTGTGATGTAATTTCCTAACGGTTGTCAATGCCCTGAAAAAGCAATACCCTTTGTAGTGGGAGAATAAATCAACCCTCTCTGTGGTATACTAGTTCAGTTTGGATTCATTCCTGGCTGTATATTGAAAACAATTACTGCATGATGAGGATCTATAATGTGAATCATAGCCCTTGAGGAGTGAGATGAATCCATTAGCTAAATTTCCATTCTGCTATTTAATCTACAAAGACAGAAATGACACGGCCTTATTTTTACACTACAATTCTTACAGATTTAAAACATTATTACAGAAAAAACTGGAAAAAAAATTTAAACTTCAGATTTTGTAAACACCATTTTCAAATTCAGTAATTGCCCTTCCAAGTTGATTCTCAAAAGCCCCAAAACTTCTTACAATTCATAGTACTATACAGTGTATCAAAAGGCATTTTGCACACAATATATATACACAACTACACTCACACACACTCTTACACAAACTATTCAGAAATATATATATTTTCATGTACACACAAATTTCCAGAAAGTATTTAAAATTATTTCAAGAGTGACTGGCTTCATCTGACAGGCTCCCAAGCCCCCAACCTGTTTTACAGGTACAACTCCCATTAAGTGTTGAGTGCTGCAGATAATCCTGCACATGAAAAAGATGAAAACAGATGTATCAAAATTATGCTGATTTGTTTATACACCTATTTAGACACAAACACACCCCCATCCTCTTCTGTTACCATAATTCATTATATACCAAGGGGTGTAAAATATTACAGTTTAATAATATAACAAAGGTTAATGGGGTTTATTGCTTGTTTTATTTGTGGAGCTTTTTTCATATAAAAAACTCCTCTTTTTTGTGTAAAACATCCCTATTCTGTTATTTAGTTGACAAATAAGATTGTTTATAGCTTACCTTCATGTTCATTTTAGTGACCTACATCTACACCAGTCAATTACTCAGAAAAGTCTCTATGGATAATATAGTTATTCATTGCCCAAAATAACCACCACCTCAGCCATTTATTTTTTTACTCATCTACACCTCTAACAGTACTATTTTCTTTGTGTTAACACTGAGGCCCCCAAAATATGACTGGAAATGAGATTTTTAAACCCTAAAATCAGTATTCCCTTCAATTCACAAACCCGTTGCATCTGACAGCACAACATTATCGTTCCAGGTGTTCAACTAAGGTAGTTTCTAAATTCAGCTTTTACATGAAGAATAACCTGAATGTGTATAGGAGAAATGTTACACACATACTTTGATCAAACGCTGTCACATATACCTCTGGAGACCCACTAACACAGATATCGTAGCTCTATGCAACTTTTTTAGAGGTGGTGTAGGGGTGGAAATAATTAAAATGTTACCTTTGCCAAGTAATTCCCAATGTATCCTCACTGGCACTGGGGTATAAATGCCTGCCGTTTTGATTCATGGTCCAGTCACAAATTCTCAGCTGTCAATTGAAACCTAGCAGTCAGATATGGATCGAGCATACTACAGTTTTTAGTATTTAAATGAATACATGCAAACTAGTACTGTACATGGCAAAAATCTTACCTTCCCAAGAAGTAACTTTAAAAAATAAAAGAATACAAAGAAAAATAACTTATTTTGAGAAATAAATGCCTATAGATTTGCTTAAGATAATGCTACTTTAATATGATCCTTTATTAATAAAGCATAAAAGAGTAACTAATGTGTAGCACATAACAATTAGCCATTATTAGATTACAAACTGAGCTGGAATAAAAAGAAATGTTAATATTCAATAGTGAGATATTTTGAGAAAGGAAATAAAAATGCTGGGGTTTTTAAGCAATGTTCTATATAATGTGTATTAAGTAAAGGTCAAATACAATCAATATCTTCCAGCATGCATTTTGTATACCATAGAAGACATGCAATTTATAGAAAATTTGCCAAAATTAAACAAACTGTATGCCCTTATCTTTTTATTTAAGAAGAGTAAAGGTATTAGGTAATTAAGGTTTATTAATCTAGTGTTACTGAAAGTGGTATTACTTAGCATGAAGTGATAAAATAACCTAATCTTGCTTTAGACTCAGAAAAGTAGCATTTAAAATATTTTACTGCATTTTAATATAATGAGGAATGTACTAAATGTTGGCTGAAACAAATTCTTCCCAGATCCTCAAATCATCAGTTCTGCTTTTGCAGATTGTTCAAGCAACCCTCTACAGCTCTGTTTATTTAACAGCTGCCTGATAGTGTTAGCAGATTTATTGAAAAGATATGTTGCTTATTTTTCAGCTTAAGAAAGTGAACTTATCTGGTTTGTGAATAAAGCATACATTTTAACCTCAGTATAGTCATGCTTATATAAATTGCTGTTCCAATATATACGATGCAGCACTCCAAACTGAAGATAGTATTGCTAAGTTTAAATGCATTTTATCCATATTCACAGTTTTTAGATAGCACGGGCTACAGCAAACAAACTATAATAAACTGTTTTCACAGGAGCACAATTAATTGCAGTCTTTTCCTGAAAAATACAAATGCTGAGGACAAGACAATATTGCAAACCTGACCCTGTCTGGCTGTTAGAGTCATAAGCTTCCTGCTGTTAAGGTCTGAGAAATGGAAATGTTAGTCTTTGATGTTTTCATAGCAATTGTTTCTTGTTTGTTATCTAAAGAACTCCAAGGGACCTTCTAAAGGCCATTAAAAGCATGACTAAACCACATGAAATTAACCAGAAAAGGAAACAGGCGGTCAAAAAGTTTGCTAGAGGTAACTGTGAATATGTTTAAAGAAATGGGTAAGTAAATATTTGATTTAGTCACTATACAAAACAGTGTTCTAAACCTGATTTTCATAGTGAAAACATAGTAAAATATTTCAGCTCAGTTACTCACTGTACAGTAGACGTATTTCTACTATAATCCCTAAAAATGTTATCATCTTCACAACAGACACATATTTTAAAACTTTATAATTTATCTATAAAAACTCACTTCCAGCTGAAACAGAAGACTGAAAGGTTAAACCCACCCATCCACCTTTCTTTTCGTCTTTCACAAAATACAAAATCGATGAGTAAAAGTCAGGCACTAAAAAAATACTAAAATTACAAACTTAGTGTTACCAAATAATTTTATGCACTTAAATCTAACTCAAAAAAACTGGCGAGCACTTAGCTTCCAATAGAACCTAGCTGCATTTGCCATTCGGGGGAAAACAGTAAGGGATTGATATATTACATTTTAGTAAATTAGCTTCTGCACTAAATCACTATATTTTTCCTGCAGTATATGAAAATCTTCCACAGGTAAAATTAATGTGTTAAATTTATCATTAAGAAAGCTCCAAAAGGCTTTTTAAACATATTTCATAAAGGTTAGTAATGACATGCTTCTTATTACACAGAAATATGTACTTCAGTGCATATACGCCAAAATACTGCAATGTAATAATAGAACATGTGCATTTTATACATATGCTGTAGACACATACATGCACATGTATATGAAGATCCATGCTACACCAACTATTCACTGCACCAGCTGTGCCACACTTGCAATACTGACAACACCTTGAAGAACTGCAGGTCTACACAACTGGTTCTGTGGCAAGCCCAGGACTGTATCAACTGTACTGAAATATACCTTCCTAATGTTAAAAATTGTTGCTCCACACTCCTCAGTAGGCTCACATAACTGCCACATTGTCTTTAGAAACTAACCTGCCTGGAAAACCTTTTGGGTTGTGGTTTTTTTGTCTCCCTCACATAAAATTTTCTCTCCCAAATTACTCCTGCTGAAAGATCAAGATGTCTTAGAAATATACTGTCAAAAGGATATAGAAATATTACTTCCAAAGTCTGCATCAGCATCCTGTGAGTGTGTTGAATGCTTTCTGGGTAAAAAGGCTGGAAAACCTTAAAAGAACTGTGTAAGCCTGGGGTCCATTTGATGGAAGAAGTCTGTTCACAGCAGCAGTGGGAACACTGCCCTTGGAGAGTGTCCAGACAGCCCAGTAGGGAAAGCCTGGAGGCACAGACCTGACATGAGTACCAAGCTTTGGAAGGATGTAGGGCACTTTATTACAGTATTATGAGTGCTATATATTGTCTGGAGTCGTACTGAAAGCTTTCTGTCTAGTTATTGTCCTCAGAATAACTTAGGTGACCTCTAAAATCATTCCAGCTGGAGATGAGAAGGCACATTCACTCTCAACCACTCTAAGCCATCTAAAAGAGTTACTCTGCAGGACACGTGAAAAGAAGAAGTGGGAAATTTGAATTCCTCGCTAGAGGGACTTAAATAATCCTCAAGAGACATCTGACAAATGCTGAAAACTTTACAAATTTTCTCAGAGATATGATACGAGCACAAAATAAATGACCTGATTTGGCATGTGACATCGTGAAAAGTCTTTCCTAGATGCCTGTTGGACAGTCTTGCCCTTCAGTCTCCAGTTTTGTCTTTTTTTAGCAAGGAAAGCCATAGGAACTTCATTTTAATAACACCTTCCATCCACAAAACATTATCAATGATTTTCTCATTTATCTCTCATCTAACCACAAAGGAATAGAGGATGGATCTGTATTCTGAAGTGGGAATGGATGCCCAGCCTTGCAGCAGATGAGGAATAATCACATGCACCTATTTCCTGATGCATGGTACTGCCCTCATCCCTATGATATGCCCTCCCTACAAGACTCATGAAGCAGCAGAGGAGTACAAAGCCCACTGCAAGCACTTCTCCCAGGAGGCAGTGCAACTCCCTCATTCACATTCAGCCACCTTACAGGAAGGGGCCACAGGCCCAGACAGAAGCAGAGCAGTAGACCAAGTGCTTCTGTTCTGTAAAATGTCAGGAAATTGACTTTGTTTAGCACTTTCCAGAGCTGTGAGACTGATGCGAAGTTCTACCCAAGAGCTAGATTTCACTACAGCTGTCTTTACAGCTTAAATGGTGCTTTTCAAGCACAACCATCCTGCAGAGTTTTAAGTATACAAGTAACATATACATTATAAATCCATAGCCAAAAGCACAATCTTTAAACAAAGTATGAATAATTTTTAGGGGTTAGAATGTAAGCAGATTTTGTAGTCTTGTATTTAAAGAGAGGCTGTCCAAGACTAACACTCATTTCAAGCTTCTGTGACAGCTAAGGAAAGTAGATACATATTTTAGAAAGTGTAATAGGAGACTGTGCTATAGCTTCTCTTACTTGAGAAAAGCCCATAAAACTTATCATTTGCATATTGTCACTGTTTTGACTGAAACTTCCTTTAAATGTGTTTCCTTTCTAGCAGGCATATGTGAAAGGTGACCTCTTAGCCATTTACATACCTCCCCGGTGATCATGTGACCCAGTTTTACGTCAAACTGTCAATTATGATAAGGGACACAATAAGAACAGTCAAAGTGCTGATAACCTGTTTCCCGAGTTTACTGAGAAGTTCTCTTAAAGAGTCCACTTGTGTTCTTCTTTCAGCCTGCTGCTGAAAGCAAAAGTGACATTGACTCAAAACATCTTGCAAACAAATACTCTGTGTTCAGTAGATATTTAAGTTTGCAAGTTCCATTATGAATAGTATGAAGAGAACTGCATTTTGAACTGTGCAACTCAGTAAATAAAGGATATATCTGGTAAGAATGTCCTACTGAGGAGACAGGGAAGACTTTGTAGAGAATAAGAAGCTATCTACAGTTTTCTGATTTTGCATTTTAGAAACCTTTTTACTATGTACATTGAAAATGTTTGACTCATAATTGTAAAAGCTGTGTGAAAATAATGAGTACAATATACCACATCCAGAAAGTCCACGCTCTAGTGAAAACCATGCCACAGTGATTATCAGAGCAAAGACTGGAGGAGTTCACTAACTCCTTAGCAATTGGGCCAGCATTAGTTAGCACCTTTACTGTGATAGGAAAGGTGTAGAGGTCATTGTCTTCACACACCTCAATAGTTATCCAATTTATTTATGTTTTCTAATTAAAAATAGAATCACCCATACAATGCCCCAAGGTGTATAAAAGTTAAGTAAATGGTCAAGAAAGAAAACCTTTCAGTTATTTCATTCATTCTAACAGAAATATTACAGAAACCATTAGTCTGTATTTGCAATAAATACAAATGTCTTTGTATGTATCCATCCATCTATTCTTTTATCTTTTTATACTGTTTACACAGGTAAAGTTCACAACTGATATGCTGGCAACTTTCTAACTTTATTGCCAGAAACAATATACCTGACTCTAGGTGTCTGTAATTTCAAGAACATAATAAATCCATGAAGTTGAGATGCCAGAAATGCCATCACATAACCATGAGAGTTCTGATCATTAAGACTTTGTTACTGAATTAATGTTCTTGCCATTAAAGTTAATAAGCCAAAAGAATAGAGATACAAATAGAATCTGGCAAGGAATTTTGTCCACTTGTAGAAGGCTGAATTTTACTAACTTTCCTCAATTTGTTCCTTTTTCCTCTAGTCTAGGCTTAGAAACCTCAAATTTTCAATAAGTGCAAATTAGAGAAATAAAGGGGGAAAAAGGTGCTCCCATACAATTGGAAAGATTATCCAAACTTTTATGCACAATTTATTTAAGATGTTTCAGCACATATGAAGAGCAATGAGCACTAGATTTGACTTCATAAAATAATTCCACCAACC
The DNA here is from genome assembly GCF_025592945.1 of Manacus candei. NCBI lineage: Eukaryota > Metazoa > Chordata > Aves > Passeriformes > Pipridae > Manacus > Manacus candei. Next base: position 1,289,835 of record NW_026138141.1, on the reverse strand, counting down.
ACCAACAGTAAAATTAAGAAAAACTCTGTCATGCAGGTACTAGCTCTTACCACTTCAGTTGCCCCTTTTCAAGAAAAGAAAAATGAGTGGTCTCTAATATTTTGCAATATACAGAAGGGGGCTGATATGAATTTTTTACAACAAAATTACAAGATAGGTGTGACTCTGTATGCCACAAAAGTGAGATACGTTTTGTAACTATTCATGCCACAGTATAAAAATACTTGGTATTTCAAGGTAGGTAATGGGAAGATCCACCAGCAATTGCATCAGAAAGTGGACTACATAGTTATAATTCCCCAATAGAACCTGGTCGTCCTAACTATCACTGTAACATGCTAAGTAATGCATATAACACCTTATTTTCACAGTATCTATACCAGTAAAAGCTAACAAACTCTCTCATTGGTCCTATTATGCACTGTCTTTCTAAGTTTTATTTAGTGTTTCCCATCTAAATATGAGTATTCCAGTTCAACTGTGCTAAAAATTGTTTACTGGAAGTTCTAGAAAGCTATCACTTTGTCAAGATTCTGTGTGCGCATGTGTTGCAAAATACATGTGTAACATTTAAATTTATTGTTGTTACTGTAATTTAAATGGGCTACATAATGGTTCTTTTTAACAATAAAAAGTACTCAAGGGTACATGCCAATATTTCTCATAACCAGAGAGAATAAATCTTCATAAAGACTCCTCCAATGAGGTAAAAAATGTACCGGTGACAATATTTATTCTTGAAGGGTCAATGTGCATTACAGGGTACAGTGAATATTTAAAAGACCTCTCTGGAACTAAAACCATTGGCTTTCTAATTTAGAATTTCTCTCCAGTAATACAAAATGATTGATTGCCTTTATTTCATGTACCCCTTGATTTTTCTTTTCATTCATCATGGGCTGCTTTAAACCAAATGCATTTAAAATCTGCCACAAGAAGAGTGGTCTCTTTTAAATTGTTGTAAAGTAATGAAAGGACACAGTAAATCAATCCCATTTCTGCTTTACCAAAGGATAACCTTTGCTCTACTGAAGTTGTTTAGGCAATCTCAATGCTCTACCTCACTTTCTGGGTAATATATGTATATGGCACTGTCATCTCCAACATGCCTTTAGAGTTGAGTGAAGGTAATTAATTAATTAGAAACTTATACATACATACTTATATATATTCATATTTATCCATCTGAAAAACTTTTTTGTTAAAGCATACTGTTCTTTCAAGTGGTTTCAGCTGTACGTTCTATTCATTAATTTCCTACATATGTATAGGCATACATACACACACACAAACACACTCAGGCAAGTATAGATATGTCCATTGTATATATTAGAAGAGAACAGAGAATTAACAGCAAAGACAATAACACAATTTTAAATTTACTCTATGGCTCATTGGTCACCAATTGATGCTCTTGAATTAATATAATGAGACTATTAAGCAATATATTTTATCAGGGAGAACATTGGTTTAACAAAGTGGCATTGAATAAGTCACTCAGAAGCGCATATGAGACGTAGTTGAGTTTCCCCTTTCCCCTAAGCCACCTGGCCACATGTTTTACCATGAAGGGGAGTTTAAGATGCAGTGCATGTAAATGCCACAAGACCCTTGAGATCCCTCTCACTTTTATATTCCAATGACACTGCTGAAATTTTGAAATGTATTTCTATCTGCACAAAGCCAAAAATAAACAGAAGATGCACAACATTAGCAATATATGCTTTTTATATCACAAACTCAGCCAGGAGAAAATAAAGGGTGCTTCCACTACTTTCTGGCACATGACAAAAGTTTGTAAGTCTTTCAGTGAACTTGGAAGAAGGTCGAATGTGCTTAGGCAGTAGCAAATTTGCTGAAAAAATGGTGTCCAAAAATATGGAGTGAAAAAAATTATTGCACATTCCCAAATTAACTGGATGTCAGAGACATTTCAAAGGATACTGTGTACAACTTCACAAGAAGTCCACAAATTACATGCGCTGTGCTTAAAGAGAGATATTGTGTGCGTTTTAAAACACAATAAACATATACTGTGTATGTTTTAAAAAGAGCCGTGTTACAGTAATTGCAAAACATTTCATAATACAAAAATCTTTGAGAGGTTAAAAACCCCCAACAAAACACTATGCCAGAAAATTTACTGAGAAATTAATGGTTGGCAAACCCACTAAATGTCATTTGGTATTTTCAGAGTGTACAGATGTTTGCAGTTAGGTCTCACTAGTTAAAAAAAAAAAGTTGGCAAAGCACCAACTACTTTAAATAAACCATCATCTTTATGATTTTCTCTGAACTCTGCATGTGGTGACCTTTAAAACGGACATACTGCCACCTTGCCCTCAGAGTGGGTAGAGATAGGGAGTTCCAGCTGAAGCAGAACAGGTAGGTTTTACTGAAAAATTAAACAGGCATGTGTACAAACTGCAGACAGGAACCCAAGTCTGAGAAAAAAATACATTACAACAAATACCAAGGACTACTTAACAGCCCCTTTCTTATTGCCCCAATCAGCTTTTTTCTTTATAAGATTTTACATGCTGTGAATTTCAAAGTACTCTACTGTTAAGATCTAGGAGGAACACAAACACACATCATAAAGTACGTTAAAATTCTAAAGGGTCTGAATTTATGTTTGTTACTAGTAATGTAGTATTTCTGTATGTGCATGGCCTTGCTACTGACTGCAGCTAATTTATTTGTATGCCACCATTAATCTCGGCTGTATATTTTCACAGTTTGGGTAAACACTTCATTTGCATTAAATTTACAGCATTAATGAGATGTGAAATTCAAAATGCTACTTGAAACATAAATGATGTAAAAAACTAGAACAAAAACATGGTTTTATCACATTTTAAATCAGCAGACCAATTTAAGCCTATTAAACTAGAAGTGATGATGTGTTGCATTGAGAATGTTAAATATCCAGGGGAAAAAACAAAATACCTTGAAAATAATAAATTGGACTTTCTGCTTTGGAAATTTTGCTTATTTTTTTAAACAGGTTTTGAAATCAATATTTGTTTCTTAAACAGCTCATTCTCCTTCCTAAAATTCTATTAAAGATTACATGTATGAGCTCTCGAAAAAAGAAAATAATGGAAGAAATATGGTTAGAAGTTCCTTAAGATGGCACAAATCTAAGAAATACAGCATAGGCTAAGTTGGTATTTCTCAAAGGGTTCAGTTGTTTTGAATAAACTTCATCCTCACATGACAAATACTGAAACCCTTAGGATTTCAATCTAATCCAAGATAACAGCGGCAGCACGTAGGAAGGTAATATCGCAAAGGCTTCTCTGTATCATCACACCTATGTGAAACTTGCCCACCTGTTGCTGGTGTAGGAAGGATGGGTCTCTTGGGCTTAGTCCCACATATCGATTGGCTTGGGATGTGCCTGAGGCTGTGTAGGCTGATTAAGGAAGAACAAAACATATTGATAAAAATACCATCCTATCATAACTATTACCTTGTGCAGGTACAGTACAAATATGAGAGATCCAGAGTTATGATTTTGCATTATATAGGATGTGTCTGTGGTTTTTCTTTAGTCAAGAGGAAGCAAAAGAAAAACTGGACCAAATATAGGAGGGCATGTGTAAATTCCTATAAACTTCAATGGAAGCTGCATGTGTAAATTATAATGATGTCTCTTTTAAACAGTAGTTCCTCTGATTAATTTTTGTGAAGTGATGTCTTAAAATATTTATTTAAAGGAATCACAATTTTTATTTCCATTTTACCAATCTAAAGCACCTGTGAAATCACTGAAATTACAACGTTGAGAGAAAATATTAATATACACATTATCTTTACTGCTGTGAAGGCTCTGTTAAAAAAAAAAAACAAAACACCTACCAACCACAACTGTAAAAGAACAACAAAAATTAGAATAAAAAGTTTGGTTTACTTATGTAAATGAATCTTTACAGGCCTTTGAAAATGGGATGCAACCTGACTAGGATTTTCATAAGAAAGGAACTAATTCTTACTGTGCAATATTATAGTAAATAATCAACTCTCCCATTCATCAGGAAACAACTTTTTCCCATGGGAAAAATTTAAAGAAGTCTCTCGTTGTCTGCTACAGAAGATTGAAGAAATCCATTTCTGAGGAGAAAGAGAATGACAAGTGATGCTGGGATTAAGCTACAGGATATGAATACTTCACCTGTAGGACACATTCCTGTCTGGTCTCTGCCATTACCTGCTCGTGGTTTTTATTGGCACATATCTAGTTACTTAGGTGATCTTACTCCACTGCCCAGTGCAGAGATGTCCACACTGCAACTTGAACCAACTGGAAACTTGCTGACAAAATAGCAAAGACTTAGTAGCAAAACCACTGAAAATGGACAGACACATACAAGGATACCAGTGAGAAGCTAGATGGGAGTACTTACTGAACTGGCCTCTTAGTACTAAAGTCATACAGAAAATACAAGCAAGCAAAATGTATTAATTTTAAAAAAAAATTAAAAATGCTACATACAGTAAACAGGCTTCACCAAAAAACTGTCATAAAAATTAACAAGTTATTAGAAGGAAATTATGGTGGAGGCCACAGGGTTCTCCAAATATGATTAAAGCCTGCTGTTCTTTCTTATTCAAAACAATTCTGCTATTGCACTTCAGAATGAAAAGGAGTGCTAATCATTTAATTGCTATTTAATTCTCATCAGACTGAATAATCATGATAACTTGTTGGCCAAGCATAAGTTATATAAATATATATCAATATATATTTTCAACCAATCAATCAGTTATTGCAAATAAAAGTAAAACTGTGCCATAAAGTATATTCAGTGTTGATTTTCCCATTAAGTTAACATTAGCACTTTCTGAGATGGGTCTATTATGACTGATAATACAGTTTATATGTATTCATATACAAATAATTTAAATATCAGTAGGACACGATCCCTCATTTTTTGCTATTTTCTTCATCAACAAGCTACATTTCTTCATGTGCTTTGCTGTTACAGTAACAAACCAATTTCAAAGGGGTTTACTAGCAGATAGACTACTGCAATGCTCTGAAAATCATAACACCCTAAGCATGTAGCATTTATACACTATCTGGCACATTCAAATAAAATCTGCAAATAGGGATTTTTTTCTACTATTATCTATATGCTGCAATGACAAGAAGTTACTTGCAAACTGCTCAAGGAGGCTTTATTTCAAGTATCTAAGCCAAGGTGTTCTAAAGTTCAGTGGGAATGAGCTACCCAAGTTCCCATGAATCGCACAACAAACTGAGAGATTATTTAACTGGAAAATATAGTCCTAACCATTCCCTTAGTAGTAGGACAATGAACAGACTAGGTATGCTTTCCTGTAATGTTGAAAATTAAGATCAGATTACCAGACAACATCCCAACACAGTCCCGGCACTGTGTGTGCTCTTTTGGCCATCTGTATCAGAAACCCTGACTTCATCTGACACAGATATGTAGGTCAAGCAAGATCATGACAAATAGCAAAGAGAATGAAACCATCAATACTTGAAACTACACATGAACTCAGTGTTCTCAGTTTTCTGTTCTGGTCCAAATGTTTAGAGCAACAGTTTCTTCTTTGCTGCTAAAACTAACTCTTCTTAAAAGGTGCAAGAACTGTACCACAAACCACCAGTGGGGCTACAGATACACTCTACCTATACTGAAAAAACAGCTGAAATGCTTCCAGAAAACTATCCATATAATTATTTGTTTATACTTAAACAGTAGTTTGTCCAAACATTTTATCCTTTCATAATAAACATAAATTCTTAACCTCTCTTTTCTCTTTTACATCTTGACCACTCCTATGCGCAACTCTCACATCTGCTTCATATTCTAATGAAAAGATTTCAAGGAGTGTGACACTTGAAAGGCATACAGTTTATGGTCTCCATTAATGACAGACCAAAAATTATCATCTGGATTTGCAGTTCAAATATCAAATAGGTCTAGAAAAAATAATCTTAATGTAACAGACCCTAAAGAGTCTATTTTTAGACTAGTAAATTTTTTTTCCAAAGTGTATATGGAAGCGTCTAAAAATCTTCACCACTCTGATAAACAACGGCACCACTGGCCATCTCAAGTCCCAGTAAAAATTCAAATACAACAGAAATGCAGAACATAGTAAAAATGCAACATTTTGCACAACTAAACATGAGTATCTGGAAGAGATTAGCCTAGATATGGTAACACCTTTGCTCCTATTTCCAAAAGCGCAATTCCATTGAAGATAATAGGATAAATAACATGGTCCTATATGTAATAAAGAGCTTAAAATATTGAAGATGAAGTTTGTTATTTTGTATTAAGAAAACCCCACCAAAAAAACAACAACCACAAACAGTGGGTCTACCATCCTTTGCAGCAATGAGAAGAAATTTTCTTTTGCCACAGCAGTTGTTTCTGGTAAAAATGACACAACCTATATTAACATGCAATTGTCATAGCTCGGATTCACTATGTGTTGCAAACAGGCTTGATTTCTGTAGGAAAGTTCATTGAGAAGCAAATTATCCAATCTCTGTTTGTAATTCCATCTGTGGGTCATTGTAAAACCTGGTTGTCTTGGTGTGCTTCTCAGTGTCTTAACAATGTCCGCCTCAGATGAACAAACACATTTTCTTTTCCTTGAACAGTGGTCAAATATGCAGGCTTTTCCCTTTCATTTTAGTTGTCATGTCACAAACTTTGGTTCATGTAACATGATCCACTCACTGGCTGAAATTTGCAGAGGAAAAGCTTTGCAGTCAGATCACATTTGCTCTCCATGTAAAATGATGAGCACCCACTTGGTCAAATAGTAGGAAAAGGCGCCTTTTTCTGGCCTCAATTTGAAATCATATCGAATCTTCGATGGACATTTTTTGTTTCCTAAAGAAATACTTACTGGTTGCTGTAGGTGAAGATGCCTCACCTTCAGTGGATGTAGTGATGGGTTTAGTATCTGTCATGGTCAGGGTCACAGGTCGCACCGCACTGTGATGGGGAGAGGGTGCCAAAACTGGAGTAAAATGGCCAGGCACTTTCCCTACTACTTGACCACTGCTGTTATGCTACAAAACAAAACCAAAAGAATGCCTTGTGAAACATATACATTGCATTTAAGGAACCTACCTATCTTAGGGTTTTCCAAAATGCCCATGGTTGTAGTACCTGCATTTTGGAATGTGCTGTTATAGCATTGCCATGAATTTCTAGGAGATATTTGTCATCAGGCAGGTCTCTTCTCTCATAGGTAGTACATGCTTAAGTGGCAGTACTTTTTGGTAAGCTTTCTTTCTGTTTGGGTGCAACATGTGTCAGATAGTTTCAAAATATATTTGCTGTTCATGCAGTGTCTGTGAACAAAAATCCTATCATAGCAGGAGTAAACTGACCAGGCAGAGGCCGTAATGTATGAAGTATTAAGAGCAAATGACTGATGTGAAACCTCTGTTTTCACATGCCATACTACTCTGGCTTGGAGGATAATCAAGACTTGACCACAGCTGTCCAGAGAGATTACTCATACTGGAAGGCTAACTAATAATTCACATGCTTGGGAATTTGGATTTGGATACAATGCACTATAACGCACACATCATAACATCTGGCCAAAAGCCACTTACCAAAAACACAGAAGTGTTTCATAACGGGAACTTTGCAAGTCAAGAGCATAATAAGTAAGAACGCTTCTTCCATAGATACAAGAGGCAGTCTGTGTATGGCCTTATGGTGCAGGTCATAAGGTATTATGCTACTTTATATGTATAGGCATATGTGAAATTGGCAAAGTTGACTGGTAAATGTATATGTTTATCCAGTGCTTAAACACGCCTTAAACATTCTCTATGACTGCAAATACTCCAAAGGTAAATAACTTGCAATAAAATCAGCTAGTAGTAAATAGTTTTTTCAGTGGTAACTGATAACTTCTGTCTTAAACTGATTGTGTACTATACGAGTCATAAGTATTTTAAAAAAAGCCATACAAATTATGAAATACTGGAAATCTTTTTATCAGAAGGATCTTGTCATATTTAAGATAACTTAAAGACATGGACTGATAAAAGACCCAATTCAACTCATTCAAGGAAAGGTTAAAAGAGGTAAGCATGATTTTGCTAATGAAATAATAATCACATTCAGACAATTACTGCAAGTATGTGAGGAGTATAAACACATAGAAGAGGAAGGAATTATTTGGAAAATACAGGAAATACATACTCGGGGTAATGGAATGAAATCGAGAAGGAGGAAATTTAAAACTAATAGCAGGAGAAACGTCCTGGCAGTATGATCTACTAGACTTTGCAAATGCACCCAAGGGAGAGTCGGAGAGTCTTGTTTAGGACACCTAAAACTAAGCAGCAAACACTAGAAAATATAAGTGCAAATGGAAACCAATCTGGTGTCCGCAGGAACATTGAGCAGTTAGCAGACTATTTCCCTCCCTAAAATCGCAAGCCTTACAATGAAAAATAAGAGTAAAAATGCACATTAAATGGCCAACAACCTATCCCTCTAAATGAGAAAAAGTCACTTCCTAAACATAACTCTTGTCAGTAAGATCTGCTTGCTATGTTGGAATGAATTTTCACTATGCTTCTAGGAATTCTGCTGCAGAGGCAAGCCCTCTCTCCTGTCCTGGCAGCCCAGCTGTCCACACAGCCTGCTGGAGGGAATACCACGTCTCAGTTGCATCTGGTAGCTCCTAGGTGGAATCACTGACCCGCGGCCACAGAGCTACCTTAGGAGCCTTATCTTATGTGGTGTGCTAACATCACAAAAACAGTTGAGAATTCCTTACAAAATCATCAATTTTTATTAAAACCTAAGAAAGCAGATTTCACGGAGCATGTATGGATTGAAAAAGGCAGTATCGTCAGCTTAAAAAAGCAGCTGTCTCTAAAGACAGGCTTGAATAAATGAGAATAAATTAGAAGGACAGAGCAGGAGCCCAGGATGATTACAGCATTATATTGTCCCATAGTGATCCCAGTCAACAGGAATCCAGTGGCTCACATGGAGTCCAGCTTAGGCTTTATTTATATTGCCCAAATGAGCAGACTCTTTCCTTGTTCATTGTTAAGACAAAGATTATATTTATATCTCATTCTCTTGTAAACCATGTTTTCCCCTGTGCAATACACAACAGCAGTGCAATACACAACAGCAGTGCAATACATCACATGCTTCATCCAAATAGAGGGTGAAATCCTGTCCTTGTTGACAACCATGGAGTTGTCACTAGTGATTTTAGCAAATGCAGTTTGTGACTCCCCGCACACATTTCTTTTCTTTTTTTGTTTTCCCCAATTTCTTCTTAAATGGTAGGTATGTCTCACATATGAAACTGAGTGCAGATGCAATCCAATGAAACTGATATCTACTAGACACAAAAATAAAACCTCTAAAGTAAGAAAATGTTACTTCGGTAAGTTTAATTCTCATGGTTCCAAGATTTCAGATTCTGCATATTAGATTTCAAATGCAACATCAATCCAGTTATCTATCTCTTAAAAATGTTATTGCATATTGTCACATTTCCCCAAATATATTCTGACTGTCATATATGATTTATTCTGTTTTTATTTTTGTAATCTCTAATGGCTATTATTCTCCTTTTTCCAGTACTTTACCTGTGTTTTCACATTTATAACAGAATAGTCGTTTTAAATTTTTGCAATAATGTCTAATAGTGTATATTGTTCAGGTATTGCACAGCAAAAAGGATAACACAAGAAAGGATAAGTTCATACTATGTCTAAAAACCTAACTTCTTCTCTCATACTGAAAGTTTCCTGTATTTAAATTTAACTAACCAGAGCTGTAGCTAAGCACATACCTAGTGGAACTTTTATAAATATAATTCTTCTTCATAGAAAATGGTGCATATGAAATTCTCTTAAAACATCACTGTTTTTCCTAAGTATTCTGCATTTGAAAGTAAGTTTATGAAAAGAACTCTGATGCTCTCCCAAATTCTGTTACAGGAATGTCACTCATAAGAAGCCTTCACGAAACATCCATACTTGCCTTTCTTACAGTGAACAACAGTGTAGAGTTAACCAAGCTGATATTTAAGTTATCATAATTAGTTTGCAGCTTAAGATCATGAAAGTAGTCCTAATAAGCAGATCACATAATTGTCTCAGAGTCATTGCTTTGGCCTGTCTTCAGAATTGATGCTGATACTGCTGCATCGGTTTATTTTCAATTCACACTTCTATGATTATCTTTGGAAACACAAAACTAAAAGCTTTTGAAATAAAGGTCTAGATCCTGGGCTGTGGTAGTTGATAGCAGCAGAAGCTCATGAACATTGACTCTCTCGGATGTCTCAAGTCCTCTGACCTGCTTTAAGTTTTTAGTCTATTTGGACAGTATCTGCGTGAATTACAAGTACAAATATTTACAGCACATCATTTAATACAAATTAATTTTGTCCTTAGATCAAATAAGTTCTAAGTTCTAGTTCCAGATTTCCCTGAAGAGATTCTTACAGACAACTGCATTACAGGTGAAAAATCAACTGTTACTATCAAATAGGGCCTCAATATGTCTTTGTGATGGATTCACAGAGAGATGATGCCTGAGGCATAAACCTCCAGCAAATTCCATGAAGGCAGCTGTGTTAGGTAAACAAGATGTGCATTTGAAAATTGGAGAGGAAAAGAAGCAAACACAATGAAGGTCTGGCAAATTTAACCCTGATTTATGCAGTTATACATTTTTCTACTGTTGGATTAGAGGCTAAATTTATTTTTAGATGTGTTATATTTTCCAGCTTTTTAATTCCACACTATCTTGAATTGCCACAGTTTAATTCATTCATGTGCCCAAAGCCACAGATGAGTTGTATTTGTTGTCGTAGTTGTAACATAACTCAGAATATCAGACTGTTCCTATCTGATGGTGTGCATTGTACACACTTTCAGTCAATCCTCAGGTCTAAGGATATATATTCTGTTTAAATATATGCCCAAATATCAGCACATTTACCCTTACATATTCAGTTACATTTCAGGACAGTGTTTTGTCATATAGATCACTATTTCTAGTGTTACAAAAGTCTTTCTAATGCCATAGTGAAATATCAACCACTAACATCTACAGATGAGATATCCAAACATAACAGAAATTTGACATACCTATTAAACAACTCACATAAAGTATTTATTACTCAAAATTTCAAATATATTTGATGTCTAAATCTGCACATTTTTTTAACAAAATAATTGTAATTATAATTTCAAAATCCAAATAAAATAAATCAAATTTTCCTTTGAATCTTAAATACATAGCATCTTCAAATAAATAATTAAGAAAGGCCAGAAATCATCTTAATCTGTGCATGTCCTAGATATATATTATATACCATCTAATTACTACACTTGAAGAATAATATATTTGCAACTCAAAACACAGGTTTTTAATAGAAATTCTGTGTTTCACAAGAAGGTTACCTTATTATAACCAGGTGATCAACTGGATGCAGTGTATTTAGAAATAATGTCACACATTTCCTCTCAACAATTCCACTCACTTGTAATGACAAAGTTCAGATGCTATGCTGGACAGTATCACTACAAAACCCTATAACAGTGTAGTTTTGAGACCACTGATTGAATTAATTTTGTTGATGAAGTTATAGAAAATCCAGTCCATTTTGGTCCCCTGCTCACATAACAAGTATCTTACTTTCACATTTGTCTACTAGACACATGTGTAAACCTGGAGATCATAGTTCATAGATCATACTATGAGATCATCATAAGTTCTGTCTGTGAGCCCATGTCCTTGTGCTCTGTGGTATCCACAGAGGGTGACTGATGTTTCAGAAAATCTACAAGTAAAAGAAACTAGAAGTAGTAACTTTCATTTTTCTAACTCTCCTCCTCTCCCTTTTGCCTAGGGCACCCTAATGCTAAATCACCTGCAAAAATCCAATGGCCATGTTATTATTCCAACAGAGACAGCTCACTGGTACAGCAGGCAGTTTCATGTGTGGAATTCATATACACAAGTTACCTATCTGAGTAATAATAATAATAATGCCTTTGAGACTCTGCTAAACATAAGGGAATGGCATTATTAGAGTACCACCAGTGAGACTGTAGAAGGTATTTTAGGGCAGTCGCCCTCAGGTTGAACCTAGTGGGTAACAGAAAGCATTTGGTTAAAATGAAGCAAGACTATACAGATTTCCTTTCTGCTACTGAACACTATGATAGCAACAGAAATGTACTTTGCCTTTTTATAGTGCCCCTTACCACTTTTCATAAGGATGAATCTCCCTAGTTTCTGTACCAGGAATCTGAATAACTCATTGCAACAGCACATCTTACACAGACCTCTCTCTGAGATGCCACACAAAAGCTTCATCCGGTGTGACATGCAGCTACCTGTCTACTTGAGGAATTAGCTTTAGAAAAAAACATGTTGTTGCCAGTTCTTGGCTGACAACATCCCTTCTGTACTACTTTCTATAAGAAATCAAGGTGCTAACTTTGTTCTATAAAGCTCTTAGTCTCATCCATTTGAGAAAACCTTGATGAAACGCTGCTGAAACTGACAGCAACCACACAGTTTCGGCAATCCAGGTTCAGACATGGATGCCATAAGATATTCTAGAGTCCTCCATCTTGAAGCACAATTTTACGGAGCTCATAAAAACCTGGGTTATTTGTCAAGAGGTAGAGCACAAGGAAATAACCAACTTTCCTCATAATTTGCCTTAACAACAGGGTAAGTTTGTGTGACAGAAGCATGGGAAAGGAAATCCCTTTGTAGATAAATGTTCAAAAGATATCTTTATGTTACATGCTATTTCATGCACTCTGGAGACTTATACCCATGCATTTAGTGCAGACTACACAAAGTAATCAGTTACAATTGCAATTAATCTTAAAATGCCTTGCTGATAGATAGCACTAAGCTAGGACTCTTTTGCTCTCTGCCGTCAAATCACAATTAAAAACTGCACATTGCTTTCCTTAATCTTCAATAATTTCTTAAAAATTACAAGAAAGGATTTGCCCAAGAAGCTGGAAATTATTAAATGTCAACAAATAAAGGTGCTAGCTATACCAAAGAAACCACATGCACACAACATTGCTTTTCTTGGCTTATTCTGCTAGTACTTTCCCAAGAACAAACAGGAAACCCTTTGACCAGCCCAAACAGAGCCTCATAAGATTCCCTTCTCAATGCTAAATGACTGTAGTTATTGTATTGAAGAACGACAAAGCATCTGCCTGATGTTCTTGAAGAGTGTGCATGTCTGTCATTGAATAGAAACTTGAATATCCCAATCAATTATGAGAGGAAAATAAGTGGCTTCCAGAAGCAAGTCTTCTCAAGCACTTCAGATATTTCTATCTTCATAAAAAGATAAAACCAACAAAAAAATAAAGCTGCAAACTAGACCACATTGCAACAAAGTACATTTTATCAGGCTCACGAATTTTAGTCAACATACAGTTAGCAGTTCACTCAGACACCACATATGTAAGGCATTTATTGTAAGAGAAAAAGGGTCCAATATTTAACTCCTCCAAACTGGAGTCAATTTTTGCCATATCACTGAAAACTGCATATGTCATCAAAAATATCACAATATTTGATCTAAGGTTACATGTAGATTTTGCCCTTCAAATCCATACTCAAACATCTTGAAAGATTTTCTACTTCTGTTTGCTTGGTTCAGTCAGAAAAAAAATTTTCACTGATTGAAGGATATTCCTCAGAGGAATTCACCTCAGCTGTTTGCTTTACCATTGTTTCCTTCATCACACTTGCTGATCCTTCTTCTGTGATTCACCACACCTTAACCAGGAAATTTTTCTATTTAATTCAACAGTGCACTAAGTTTGGAACTTTTGGGTTTGTTTTCAGCCACACAAGTGGTGGTGTACTTGATTTGTTCAGGGTCATTAGAAGCCTGACTTTGATACTATAAAGTGGTTCATATGCTCTTGAGTATTAATACATTTCAAGTGTGCACAGTGCATATTTATGTGCATGTGTGCATGCACACATTACGCAGACACAGAGGTAATATTTTCTAGGATTAAAAGATTCACCCATCTAGAATGATTCAAAAAGGTAACACGTGCTTGAAATTTGTGGTAGATTTGAAAACTTCAACACACTGTAGATGGATAAACACCGTAGGCGGATTAGACACATATCAATAAATTAGTTTTTGATGAAACTTACAGTAACTAGTACCAGTTGGAGATACCCGCACCCCATCATAATACAGATACACACTCACACATACAGTCTTAACTAGTAACATGAATGCCTAGTTAAGAAGAAAAGCTTTGAAATAAGTATAATAAAAAGGGCTCAGCTGAAATTCTTACTCAGTGGAAAGTGCAGCAGTTCTCATAACCTTGAGAACTTTTCAGACTACTAGTTGAAGACAAGTCCAGCTCTATAGCTAACAAGGTTCATTTCTGTTCAGTACATTTGTTTGTTTATTCTCCAGATTGAGCAGGCGATAAAAAGCAGATATTCATGAAACCGACAGCCACAGCTCTCTTTTGTTTAGAATCATCCATTGTTGAATCATTTTTCACTGCAGCCAAAGGGCCTGTTTGAACTTCCTGACTGTTCATCACACATAATTTAGAGTATTTGACATTATGTCAAGAAAATTGCCCACTGCTTCCCACCATGGAAACTTATGGGAGCTCTATATCTTTAAACTAATTTTACTTAAAGTATTCCATTGAACAGCCTGACTGCCTCACTATAATCAGTGCAGCAGGAATGTAATTAATCTCAAAATTGCTGTGGGGATACAAGGCATCTCAGTTGCCTGTCGTAACAATCTAAATTAGCGTATTACTGAAAGATGTTGGGGAGGAACAGTTCATTTTAGGTAAATGCTGTCAGGGTATCCATCCTTTCTATTTCTACAGATGAAATTAAAATGATCATCAGAGTTCTCCTTTTGAAATCCAAATGAGTATGTTTTGAGGTGGGAAAGTATAATTAAATTTGATGTATTCCTACATTATTACTAAATTTGACCTGTATTCCTACAGATGCAGTTTTGAATTTTATAATAATTAAATTTGTCTAAACAAAAATTCATGTTTTATTTAGAAAAGAAAAACTGGTTTGGCTCAAAGCATGCCATTGTATCAGAACAATTCCCTTTTGTCACTGAAACTTCGCAGACGGTTGCTTCTTTTCCTAAGCAAAAAATTAATCCTGCTGTTTTTACTCTTTGCACAGTCAAACTTCAAGTGTTCTCTTTAGGGATATTTTGACTAGGCATGCAACTACTCCAATGTACAGCAAATATCAGAGGTGAACTCTAAAGAATTAAATTTTAAAAATATTCTACTAATAATTGTGATTAATGATAATAAAATTTTGTGAATAGCTGATGCAGATGCCTGAAATTGCATACTTGTTCCTTCTTCTCAGGAACTAAATCAAACATCAAATGAAATTAAAAAATTGCCCTAATATAAAGGCTATGAAAGCTGATGAAAGTGTTAAATTTACACCAGTTAGGCCTGTTATTCCCTACGATACCAGGATACAAGCACATGAAGTGTTTTCAGATTGTTAATACTCTGAAAAAAATCAGCAGGGTAAAATTTTATCTTTTAAGGTCTAAAGATTATTCTTTCAACCAGAGGTAAGAAAAGAGAGTTGGGCAAAAAATTGAAGGTGTAACTCCTGCTAAGTTAATATACTCCCTGATGTTAAAATCATAAGACAGCACATTTTTCAACTGTCTGAAAGAAAGTAAGATGCTTCATTTATATGTTGGGGTTTTTTTCAGTAATGATCCAAAGCAGAACATGAAACAATCCAGAGAGATTATCACCTAATCTGCTCTTTTAACATATATAAGAAATCAAAATGTAAGTAAAACAAGCACTGAATAATTAAAGAAATGCATAACAGTAAGGGCCTGATTTAATTTGCATAATTTTTCCCCTAATAGTGCCTAATTAAGACATCAGTTTAAAAAAAAAAATCCAACAGAACTCTGAGATTTTCTGCACTGAATTAACGCTAAGGACTTTTAATGGGTGTCTTAATTAGACTTTGTTATTCATGGAAATTTTACACAAATTAAAATCAGGTCCTGCATGCAACATTCCCAGCTGAGTCTCAGAAAAAGCACTATATGGGACTGAAAGACTTTTAATCCACGTGCAATTTGTATTCTAAAATCGACATACTTCATGATCACTTTTTGGTTTAATTTGCATTAATATTGTAACTAACAAAAATCACATAGTTAGGATTTCTCTGTTCAAAGAAAATTTTAGTTTTTTGGACCCACTGTTTTTTTGTTGGTTGTTTTTTTTTTTCAACTAAACATATAGAAAGTCATGCAGCTGGACCAGGGAATTAGCCCATGGGGACAATAGCCACCACGACCTTCTGCACAGCTCAAAGGGTCTGTATCTCTTATTCAACATAGGAAGTTTGATTCAGTCTCAAGTTCTATTGCTGTTGTGTCCAAAATGAATGCTGAAAGGCCTGTCATTATTGATGAAAAACAAAACAAATGAAGCAAACAAACAAAGCCCAAAACAAAATGCTGTCATAGCAACCCCTTCATCCCTGATAAGACAGTCCTTCCAAAGGAAACCAACTCTTAGGAGCAGAAAAACCTGACCATTGTCTCTTCAGTTTACATTCCCAAGGCTCTTCCAAAAAACATGCTAAAGCACAAGCAACAGGGCTCCATAAGAGCCTTTCAGGCAAGGCATCAAAAATAAATAACACTCTGAGCAGCAAAGATTACATTACACTGACATTGGAAATATTCCAGGTATTGACAGACCAAGTCTCAACTGCAGTTTATCCTATAGTGCAGATCACATGCTAACGCTGCGTGCTGGTGCTGTCATGGAAAGCAGTTCTGCACACAATCCTTCACAAATTACTTCACTAATGAAAAACATGTTAATTTTCTATATCAGACACAAGTCTGAATAACTGAAGCTGCCAGCAACGCATCTGCTACTGCATGTTTTCTACAAAAGGAAGGAAAAAAGAATTTGTGGGTCACTGCTGTGCTCACTCCAAAGAAATTTCACGTGCCTATGGAACCAGGCTAGCATTACCTTGGCAGAGCTGATTTTCATTGCCAGCTTATAAAATACACCATGATATGTGTGTGCTTGGACATATGTATGTTTCAGCACACTCCTTGCTGCATCCTGCAGGAACTTTGCCTCTGGTGGCCCTGCATGAACACAGGCACCAAGCCTGCAGGAGGGGTGCAAGACCAGGACTGCTCTGTTACTGCTGCCAGGTTGTTCAGTCAATTAACTATTTTTCTTATGCTTGACAGAGCAAGTGGATATGATTACCCTGTACCCTTTATTCAACCATGATGAACAGAAAAAGCTGTATCGCTCATATATCATCTTCCAGATTTCTCTGAGACCAGAAATGGAGAGATACCAGCCTAGATGCCCTGGAATTCCTCACAGGATTTGTTTTGGAGAGTTCGCCTCTTGTTACAGTACCTGGCTAGTCTGCGGGCTGGACGGGTCGTAAGAAGGTACATAATTCTTCAGAGTATCCTGAGGATTCAGGTGGGGAGGATATCTGATCGTTGGATGAGAGAAGTAGCTAGATGGGGCAGGAGGGAGAATAGCTTGTGCTGGAAATGGCAATGGTGAAGGTGGAGGTGGAGTTCTAGTTGAGATGACTGGAGAAGATAAAATAAAATTAAAATTACTTCGCATCTTGTTTCTTCTAAAATTCTTCACCTCTGTGTCACAGTAAGAAAAATAAAAAGTCAGTTATAAATCAATACACTGCACTCCTGTTTCATGGCATTTTTATAAAAAATCATACAATTCCTCCCCTTATATCCTCCCAGGAAATGGAAAGTGCAACTGTTTCAAATTTGTAAATACTGTATCTTGTTTTGGGTTTATGAGTTATGCCATCATATTTTTTCCCTTTTTTTTTCTTTAAATAGTTATGGTTCTTCAGCATGAAAAGGCATTTCAATTGCACAGTTTTATCATCTGGAGCCCAAATAAAGAAATCAAATACTTGCTTAATATATAAACCCCACACTTTTATTCAAAGCACTCCAACACTGAGGAAAGTAACCAAGCCCCAAAAAACAGTTAGTGATTCCACACTGTATTGCACTCTATCTGCCTCATCTGAGGACGGGGGAAAATATCTACTTAGCAATATTGCTACGAATATTTGCTGACCTTTATGAAAAACCTAATGAACATCCAACTTCAGATCCTGGAAACCAATCCATCTAATAAAATTATCTCTGACAAACAAAAAAGTATCTACACTTTTTTTTTTCTTTGTATGCTCTTTCTTTCCATCCCCTACAAACATATACTTCTCCAGCTATAAAGTGTGTGCAGTGTCTAAACAACTGGCATTGTTTTCATAGTGAAAGGAATGTACAGCACGTCTTTCTGCCGCCCAGTTGTTGGTCTAGAAGTGAACTGCACAAGAACACAGTTTCCACCCTTACTACACACCAAGAGAGCATCTACTTGGTGTATTAAAAAAGAGGTACTAAGTTCAATAGAAGTGGAGAAAAGACGTTTTCATTTTCATCAGCAGAAAAGTGCAAAATCGCGTCTGTATAAGCAAGGTTTTTTATAAACTGCTCATGGTTCTTTACTGTATCAACACAAGGTGCTTTTCTGGACCACCTTTCACATCTCTGGTTTTTTCAGCTTAATTTTTAAAGCTGAAATAGCTGGTTTTTGGGTGCTGCTCACTGACATAATAGAACAGCCTACAAAAATAAAAATAAGTTTACTATCAAGTAAATAGCTCACCTGCAAATTAGGTTATGACTCAAGTATGTATATTTGAAAATTATACTCTAAAGTAAATATAAAGATATACACATAAGTATAGGATCAAAAATAATTTCTTTGGGGCAGACTCATTTTAAACATAGCCCCACCAAATTCAGTGTAAATATAAAATCCTATTTACTGCTCTGGCATGTCGCAGCTGTGCAAAACAAACACAAATGTGCAGAAATCTATACCTTCCATTTCCCCCATCATCTCTGACGTGCTTGAGTATTTGCTGGTAGTGGAAACCTTACAGGGACCAGAATGAGCACAGGCCCATTTTCATAAAACAAAATAAGTGGACATTAAGGGGAAAATAGTCTTTATACGTTAATTGAATGATGGGAACTAGAAATCATGGAGAAATCATAAAACAGAAACTTCTCAAAGTAGAACTGCATGTGAAAGAAAAGAAGAAAGTTTTCAAATCTGTTTTACTCCCCTAGTCATCCAGTTCCACTCAAAAAATTAAACCCTTAATATTCAGTTTATAAAGAGACATGATGAGATGCTGAGGGGACACTTCTGAGGACCACATTCTCAACTGAAAAATCAGGGTCAGTCTCACCTCTAAAGTTAAACAGACCATGATGCTGCAATTTCCCTGTAGTTACTGATAAAGTCTCAAGACAACATGCATTCTGTCATATTACAAGTATACAAGTATCTCCTTCACACTTTAAGTGAAGTTTTACTGTGGACTTACTGTGGATTCCAGAAAACAGGTGTTGAAAAATACTTATCAGGACTCTATGTCTAAGCATTCAAAAGATGCACTGGTATTTATTTCATTGTGTGATAGAGAACATGGTTGTGACTTCTCTCATGTATTAAACAACTGGAAGCCATTGGTATTTATATACAACATAGTCCTAATAACAAAAATAAAAGAGGGATTTAGGTGAAAGGAAGAAATACAGAGAGGGTTTTCCTCTGTCAGTTTCTTCATGCAGTATACAGTTTATTTTATTCACTGGTTAATCCTAAATCCTTTTAAGTAACTTCCAGCAGTCAGATTACCTGAACAGTTTAATGAACACTCCTGCAAGGATGTCATAACCTTTTCCATTTTTACTCTCAATCAGTGTTATAAATGGTATTAGGTCTCTAAGAAAGTCTGCAAAAATGCATCACAACCTAATTATAGGAAAGAAGAACAGGGAGGTTTTTTCTTCCTCCTGCATAACCCTCACCACTGTGTGCAACTCCTGGGATTCCTGGGTGGTGATGCTGGGGAAAAGTGCTCAATCTTGGTGATGAATCCTGGGGAGAAGTAGGACTAAACAAAGGCTTTTCAGGTTTCTTCATTGTAGGAGAAGACATATCTGTAACAGAAAAACAACAGAAGGGTGACATTAGCTTAGAAGCCTGTCTCAGGACACATCATTTTGTAAACTGAAGGTATTTCTTTTCACTGTTCGTGCATAAATATCATTTGGTGACCCAACTCCCCTATGACAAATAAACTAATTTTAAACTATTGCTTTCAAACTTGAGAATTATAATAATCCCATAACTGGTTTTTGTCCTGAAAAACAGAAACTACATTCCTTTCATACCAGACAAGTCAAACAGTGAAGAAACTTTGCTAGACACTTCTCAGCTCCCCAGAACATCACCAAATCATCTGTTCCTTCAACAGCCACTTAATTTTATTGCATTTTTTAATGGAACACCTACACTCAGGTGTGTAGGATAACTGCCATACATATGTCAGTTTATGGTTTTCATTATTGTGTTATTTCAAAACTTATCCCTTACCCTTCCCAAAACCATAGTGAAACAATGTAACCTCCCTAAGAACAAAGGATGCTTTTAAATTCTCTATCTCACATTTTCCATATCTGAAGAAAGTCCTTCCCACTTCTTCCTTCCAGTTTCCCTATCAGCAAAAACATCTCTTTAGAGTTAACTATGTGAAGATAACACACTAGCAGGGACAAATGTATGATTTCTACCATGCAAGTTCACTGATATTTCATAGAGCTGTATTCTGAATTACTGTATTCTTTCTAAAAGTTTAAATTAATTAAACAACATTTGTTGGACTTTGCACCAAATTATTTCAAATATTTTTATAGGACACACATCAATACTGCATTTGGGTTCCATTTCAAATCAATGGTACTAACTCACGTTTAAAGAAAACGTAAGTTCTTAAGCACTTTACTGGACAGGAGCCACTTTGCAGCTGATTTTCCTACATGGACCATGTAGCTTTAAATGGATTTTTGATAATTTTAATATCGTACACTGGTACACTGGTACACTGTATTTTACTATTCTGGGACACATGTAATCACCTCAGAAGTCATAGACAGGCCTGCAAAATGTGAATGTCTTATTGAAACCAAATTGGAGCAATACTTTCTGAACTGGATAAACATTAAGAGTGGGTTTTCACCCTAAAAATAATACTTAGAGCAGGACCCATGAAACCGAGGCTCCACTTCTCTGCTCTGTCCCATCCTGCTGCCAAGCCCTGTATAGACACGAGCACCAGACCCCGAGCAGACTCTGGCTGTAAACCTCCATCAATCCCCCTGCAACTCCTGCAGTCCTCTTTGGCCCTGACAACTAAGTCTTGTGATTGCCTGGATACCCTGCAAAGTTCACATCTTCAAGAATGCTGTTGCAAAAGGATTCAGTTCAGCAAAACCTTCAGTAAGAACAAAGAACTGCTTACAACAGAGCAATTCAGCAATCATTCTGTTTTAACAGATGTCAAAGGTTGTTGTTATGATTTTATTATACTGATCAGTTGCAATCTAATGTTCTCAAAAACACTGAGTGCTGACAGAGGCAGTTCTAGTTGTCTTTAAAAATTTGGTAAATCAGTTTTGTTGAGGAAGAAAATGGAGGAATATTTTTAATAGCTCAGCAGGCAAAAAAAGAAAAACTTGCCAAATGTTTACAGTTTTATTGAATATATTCTGCTAAGCTAAGAAATAATTTTTTAAATTGCAACACTGAATTTTCTTAAGTTGAGCTTTGCACAGGTAAACCATGATAGGAATAATCCTGGAATGATTTTCAAACATTTCACTATGTTTGAATTTCTGTTGAAATGATAGCCCTAGCTTCTTCATATTAGGCTCTAGACCCATCAGGGCAAGAAAATTCCCACACTTCCCCAACAGATATGAAGTGTTATAAAAGTCCAGGACAAAATTAACTGGCTGTTGTCTTTGTATTGTGGTTCTGTGTATGCATAATCTGTCTCTGCAGAAATGCTGCAATATAATAATCTGAGAAAAAAGATGAGTGTCTAATAGGTTACAAACACCATCTCTGACTACAACACTGTGGCCATCAGAAATTGTCATAGAATTTATCAGTGACCAAATATTTTGGTGACTCCACCACATATAGTCTATTGCAAAAGAGAGAATGTACAAACAGTTTACTTCAAATTAAAACTACTGCACTTAAGTCTCCCTAATGGGGAAAAAACCCCCAACAAATCAAACCAAACAACCATGGACTGGAACTGGAAAATCTTTTCCTTTTGTAAAGCTCATGTTCAACAACAGAACACATGAAAGAAAGAGCTGCTTATCTCCTGAAGGTCTACATATGTCAGCAGCTCTGATCTCTGGAATTCAACAGAGATTTAGTTTGATTGGGAACTGTTACTTCATTCAACACACAAAAGTTGTGTTTTTCAAAACCAAAATATTGTAAATGCTCAAAGGAAGTATGCTTTATGAAGTGCAATCTAATCATAATACCCATTAACCTCTCAGTGGCATCACTAATTTGAGAAGAATACACTGAAAAGGTGATTGGTACCTATGATAATCCTAGCATTCACTTTAAAAATGTGTAATTCATGCCCCTACTTTATAGAAATAAGAACTGTAGCTAGCACAAAGAAAACAAAGAATAAATTACAAATCAAACAGTGTACTTCTCATACAGCTGACTCCCTTCTCATCGTGGTAATGTGAGCCTGGAAAATAAAACTCAGTACTGCCATAAAAATACTCGTTACCCACCAAAACAGCAGCTTGTATGCTTGCCCATACACCACCATGGGATACCTTCAGAAGCCTTGTTATACATAGCAAAGCAACTGCAAAGAATAACTGCTGAAGTGCAGGCAGCAACTTCTTTTTAAACCAATGCACTTTGCATTGAGAAGTAATTCAGACAGTCTTTTTCCTCCACAACAGTCACAGCTCTCCCCACGTGTCTGGCCATCGTGATGGAGCATTCCTGCTCCTGCCCCTGCCAAGTAATACATAAAGCCAACAGGAGAGACAGAATAACTGTTTGGATAGGTTAGGAAGAAAGGCTGCAGCCATCTCCTCCTTGACCAATAGAGGAAGCTTCAATATTTAAGAGGAAAACATGCAAGATATGTTTCTTTGGAGAGTTGCCAGTTACAAAAACAAAAAAGTGAGGAAAAAAAATTTAAAAATGCAAAGCAGTTTTTCAATGCCTTTATTTTTGCATAAGAAACAGAGTCTTTGAATACAGCACTTTAAATCACAAAATCACAGAATATGCCCAGTTGGAAGGGATGCACTATCCCCAAGAGTCACACGAAGAATCCTTAAACAAAGGTTGAGCTAAAGTGACAGTGAGACTTCATATGATTTTACTAGTAGTTTCTATATAATAGAAAACACATACTTTTCTCATTTTAAAACACATCTTATTTTTTCCACATCATGTAATAAAGTCTTACAGTCACAGAGAACTTAGTTATATACTGATAATTACATAATGAATGACATAGTTAAAAAAAAAAAGCCATTTGCCCTTATGACCATGTTAAGGTTTCAGGAATGGGATTCCAATCCTTACTACTTTGAGAATTAAAAAAAAAGCAACAGACTTTTGTAAAAAAAATGTTAAATACAGATGAAAAGCAAAAAGAGGCCAAAAGCACTTGGACAAAGTTATTGAAAGGTCAACACTAATCAGATCCCTTGTCCCCTCCTGCCTAGAATTTTCTTCAAATGTGAAATTCTCAGTGCTATTCCAAATCACTATTGCCTGTATTCTTATATTACTTTGGAGATGCAGCATGCATGCACTCAAAAGGGTGGCATGTTATACATTTTAAAGCACCACATCAAAGCAAAAAGAGCTTATGCAAATAAAAATAGTTAAATCATCTCATCTCCCAACAAGGTAAATCTGCCTATATAGGAAGGCAGAAGAGCTACTGTGAAGCATAGCATATGTAGCCTGTTCATCAGCAGCTTGCACAAATGGTGCTCCAGATGTATAGCTGTTCAAGACAGCCCAAGGCAACAATTTTGATCAATTCTAATGTGATAAAATGCTGTAGGGAAAGTGCAGAAATGTGTTTACATCAGCCTTTAATTAAACTGTTGTTCGTTTCCAAAGAACTTTAGGAAACACTAATGAGACATGAGTTTTGGCAATTTCCGCATCAGAGCAAAGACCCTCTTCCTCAGTCTGAAGCATCGTGCCATCCAGGCAATTCCTGGATGAATGTCACCTTGGCACACCACTTGGCAAGGCCACCTGTTAGAAAAAGTCAGCTGGAATCGAGCAGTGATCCGCAGCAAGTTTAAACATCCACCTGCCTGTTTCTGGACAGATGACCTGCTTTCTAGCTCACCACCACAACATAGCAGCTTCGCTTTTTTTGCTGATGACACATACTCATGAGCAGAGTTAGAAGAATCGATAGAGAAATATTAACTATCTTTTAATCCAGTTAATTCTTGAACTCTTCTTATTAATATATTTTCTACTGCTTAGTTTCACAAGTCTTTCTTTACAAGAAAGACTTGCAAACAACAATCTGTAAAGATTTATTTTACAACTTATTAGTGTAGCATCATCTCCAGAGAAAACAAAATAAAACCATGTCCAATTTTATGTATTACCACAGCGAAAGAGGAAAACTATGCAGTCTATAGCACCTCTGTCAAACTATAAGAGGCACCTTTTCATGCTACAGTTTTAAATTAACTGACACTTTCCCAGAGGCAGTAATTAGGATAATTTTTATTGTCAGGACACAGTACACGCATCATATCCAGCTGGGCCTCACTCTCCACTGCCTTCACCACATCTGGTAGGTATGTACAAAGCACACGTGAAAACTTGGGCAAAATTTTAAATTCACATTGTACAGCTGTATGATGATGAAGAATCATAACAATTCCCATGGTGCTCAGAAGAATCTGTTTTGCTTTACACTTGCGCATGTGAAAAAGGAGTACAGACACTCTGAACAGAGTTAACATCACCAATTTTCAAATAAACTCAATCTGATTTCCTTTAGCACTGTAAGCATTATGTATTTCTCAGCTGTGGGTCTTAATAAAGAACCTAACAATCAATACTGACAGTTGAGTGACTTTAAAGCACAGCCATCTCTCACTTATTGGAAAAAGGCTTTGTTATATCTGTCTTTGCACCAGGGCTGAATGGAAAGTAAGAATCCTGCAAATTAAAACATTTTAATTCACTTATCTTTTCAACAAAAATAAATGAAATGGGGACATATTTTTGTGAATAAATAGAAGAGAAAATCAGATGTGCTGAAAAGCTGGGTGTCTGAGATACTTGATGTCTATAGCAGAGAACGACTGGCAAGAGTTCCTATTCTGTATCAGACAGAGATTAGTCTTTGCAACTAGCTCTTCCCTTTAAGAAATCTGTGCTCTAATCAATGACTTGTTGGTGTCTCATTGCCCTTCACTCTAAGTTTTATTTTGGACTAGAGAGAAACCCTCTTAAAAAATTATTTATTTATTTATTTACATAAAAAAATCAGTTCTGGTAAACTATGTTTTCCTGTATGAAAAAATCAACAAAATAAAACAAAAGCAACAAAAATTCACAATCAATTCTCTTCCATTAATTTCTGAGACATGTTTAGAAATACTCAGGGTGAAGGCCTTTGTAGTCACTTTTGAGAGAAACAGTGGGGTCTTACATGAAGATGCATGAGCAGCTGAGAGTGTTCTGAACTTTAGGAGCAGCCTGTGTTAAGGTTTGGAGAAAGCTGCTCACTTCGCGTTTAAAAAACTGATCTCCATTTTATTTTTGCTCCTATATAAAGTGTGGAAAAGCATTTTACATATGAAAATTTTATACTAGATCAGAATATTTCAGTGTACAAAGATTTGATAACCTCCCATCTTCAAATCAGCCTACTTAGTGCCAATGTTATTTTCACAGGCATACCTCCTCTATTACACAATCCAGTCTACCAGACTGTGACACCTGTTTTCCCATCAGGAACCATGCCCAAGGCTAATTAAACACTCTGTCATGCTATTCTGCCATTTCACAACAGATAAGCCACTTCAATCTATTATCTTTTGTGATTTGTATTGAAAAACTTAGGAAGAGGAGTTAGACTAGAATTTCTACCAATATCATTTTCAGTATTGTAAGCTGTCAAGCAAAACAATAAAACAATATTTCAATTCAGAAAAGCTACAGCAAAATGACTAAATTACTTGTGATACCAACTGAATTATGTCTTTGTTCATTAGTCTTCTAATAAATTGCACAATTTTATTTTGTATTGCTCAATAAGTATTAATATACATAAGAGAAGTGATACAAGAACTTCCAGACAAATGAAACACAAAAGCTGACAATCCTTTAAACGGTGTGGACATGTCATTCTTCTCATCCTTACCCACATGAACTTGCAGAATACTCTACTCCATTACTGACTGCCACATTCTGTGGGCTGTGTTGACCTCAATTACTTTCTTTTCCTCAACAGAAAGGGGTTTGTAAAACAGACAGCATATCTGGGGAGGGGGAGGATAGGGAGGTGTGCTGGAAACCCAGAGGAACCTATCTAGAAACAAATGCAGGCTGCTTTTTGTTGGTGTTTGTGACCAACTGTATAAAGTTGGACAACTGAAATACTCCATTGAATTACTGATTATCCTACATTTTATGGACACAAAGCAAAACAACTCAGTATAGCTCCTGTTAAAATTATATGCACAAGCTTTTGGAAAGTATAATTCTAGTGCATGGTCATTTAAGTTAGGATAATTAATATATGTTTCCTAAAATTACCTTTTGAAAATTTTTTCACTTTTAACAAAAGGCTTTTCATAAAACAAGGCATGAGGAAAGCTAGGATGGTTAGATTAAAGCATAAATATTGAATATGTGTGCATCAAACCCATCCATATCCCAAAGTAATTTCAAAACACATTCAACAGTAGGGCAGGACATACAGACCTAATCCCATAACAGTTGTTTGACTGCATCATATGACATGCAATTACCTCCCATAGTGAAGAGATTATTCCTATTTAAATTTGTATGTATTCCCACTAAGATTAGGCTGAAACTATGGCATGCTGTCCTGCAAGAACTTTGGGCAGAAATTCTTAGTTCCCATTCTTCAAACCCATCTTGTCACTCCTCACCAGAAAGCAACAGTAAACCTCCTAGGTAAGGTTCATAATCAGCATGACTATGATCTGCTGGCATAAAGCTGGCCAGCCTTCCTCACCTATCCTCACCCTCAGCTCATACCAGAAACATGGTGCAGCTGTGTGAGCCCCATGAGGCTGGTGTCACCACAGAGACCATGGGGATCTGGGGTGCTGCTGCTGGAAAAAAGTGAGAATGTCTCCACCACCTCCACAGAGACCCACAGGGAGCAGCTGCAGAGTGCCAGACTACACCTCTGCAGCTTCTCCTGTCTCAGGTCTTCCTACAGCTTCAGACTCAGTTTATCCAACCACCTCTATACCAACACAGCCATCAGATGTAATATGGGAAGTACTCAGGAGTAATACAGAGCTCAGTGGGGTTGCCACCTGTTAAACATGGAGCACCCACTGCAAGTAATGAGACTGATTTTGGAAACAGAGGTAAAAAGCATCAGACCAAAAATACAGCATTGCTGTAACGAATATATATACCATCACTAACAAAGCTACATGAGGCTCCAAGAAATCTGCACTGCCATAAAAACCCTTAAGTAGTTACAGTGTACTTTAAGTATTTGACTACTTTTTTATTTAACTTCACACTTCAGAAACAGACTGGGCCATTTCCTCATCTATGAAGCAATATTGAGAGATTTGATTCCAGCAGATAGCTGTGACAGAAGAGCATTCTGGGAGACTGAGAAAATCTTATTAAAAAACAAAACAAATTATAAAGACTTTGGAGTACATTTCAGTCATTTATTAAATTATCCTACAGAAAGTCATCCAGACTTCAAGGAAAATGTACAGCTATAACATCTCATTAATGCTGAGACTCCAAGGACCTTGGCTAGAAAATAAAGTCAACATTGTAACCGTAACTGCAAAAGTCAGAAAAGTATTCCCAGTTTTTAATGCAATAGGATTAAAGGGGAATTTGAGATAAAATCATGTAAAGGAATGGTCTTGAATGGAGAGAAAATCATTAACTCATTTAAATATACTACTTCGATCCAGTTTGATACAGGTTGTATGAAAGCAGTAAAAAAGAGGACCTTTTCAAATATATCTATCTATACAGCACAGAAATAAAGAATTTATGAATGAAGACAAAAAAGGAGAGGTGTCCAAAAGAGTTTCAATATGTGGGTTAAATTACTTTTTTTCATCTCATGTATGTCACATAACAAAAAAAATTCAGTGAGGTACTAGATACCTATTCTTTTCATAAGTGAAGATATTCTGCACCACATCAGTTCAATCATACAGGATAATACATACCCTACAAGGTCTACTACAAGCTTATTGGTTTCAAAAATACTAATGAAATCTCTTATTCAGCAACATTGGGACAGGAAAATGACACATCATATTTCCTGGGCCAAATCTTGCATTAATACATGCATTTTATCACTAATTTCAATTAAAGGACATCTAGAGTCACCATCAAGGTAACATGATGTTTCCACAGAATAAAGTTCATTGCAGAATAAGTGCTACACATACAAGAAAAATATGCTTTTGCACTTACATCTTTCACTGGTCTATATGGGGGATCTTGAGTGTATTTCACTCACTAATCATGCATAGAAAACATTAATTAATTCCTCATCTGCTTCTCTGAATATTTGAAGATACTAATGAACAGGTTGCAAATTGGTCTAAAGCTATTCTAAACACAGAAAAAAAGTATAATCTCTGTTGCTTTACTTTTTGGAGAGAGCGTAAACTTAACATAATTCCACTCAGTAATGGAGGATGTAAATTTTCTTGATGAACAAACACCTTCACACATTTTGAGATAACATTTTGGCTATCCTGTTCATGCATTATTATTTTCTCTTTCTCTGTATTTTTATTAAATAAGCATTTGAAAGCGCCTTCATCTATTTTTCTATACTTAGTGCCTTTCAAACTTTAAGAATAAGAAAGCACTTTTCATCTTCATGAAAATAATATTTTACTTATTTTATGTACCAGCAGCTTTTCTTGCCGAATTGCCCCTATGGAAACAAAAAGTAAAGCAATTCCCTATTGGTTTTAAATTTGTTTTAACTATCGCAGCAGAAATATTGATTTTTAACAAGTAGACACAATGTTCATTCAATGAAAACTACCAATGCCTTGTTCTGCAACCAAGAAAGAAAACCCAAACTGTCGCCTCCCAAGTATGACTTACTCACTAGAGCTGTTTGTTACTGTGATGCCTCTTCCAGCATCATAGCAGGCAACAAGCTAAGAGAAGTCATGGCTAAGAATTTTCTCTGGAAGTACACATTGAGAAGTTACTCGGTGGAAAGTACATCTCACTTTATGAAAGTGAAGTTATGAAAGTTATGAAGTTATGAAAACATCAACTGGCAGCACTTGACTACTGTGCTAACTAGCCAAAAACACTAGTTCACTAAGTTTATAAAATAAGTCTATACTAGTTAAAAACATAGAAAATTATATCTATTGAGATAGCCAGATATAAAACGTTTGTGTGTGTATATATTTCTTAAAGAGTATTTTGAAATAATAAAAAACACAAAGGCAGAAGTAACAAGTTACTAACAAGACATAAATTGCTTTCAAAGAAGCTTTGAGATACAAGGATTTTGAGAACTCGGACTGAGTCACAAACACAGAACTGCATTTATTAGACATTCATTAAGGTAAATGTTTGCAAGATGAATTAGTCTGTTAGATGGAGTCGGTGTTTCTAAAGCATTAACCTTCAGAAACAGCACCAGGAGTTGGAAAAAATTCCAAACCCTGTCTAAGACAGGACACCAAAAAGCCAAGGTGATCTGTTACTGTTCTCAACTCCTGGACCACATTAACAACTTCCTCTTTTAGTTCCCTCACTTTGAAAATTAGAACATCCTCCCTTGATGACTGATGAGTCAAAGGCCCAAGAACGAAAGAGCCATTGGGAAGGATCCCAGTGGAGAAGGACTGTCCTGTGGATGGGGAGAAAGCAAAAGGGGACAAGTGTCCAGAAGAGGGGTATCTGATAGAGGGAGTTGGGACCTGAGAAGTGGAGAGTTCAACAGCTGCTGGCCAAACAATCACTGAGGGTGGTCCAGCTGTTTCAGTTTTAATGGTGTGCTGGCATCTTAGCTCTTGACTGTTGGTAGAAGTGGGTGAGGTGTAAGAGAATTAACATGATGAAGAAACTATAAAATTCACTTCATTGTATATTGACATTCAGTATTTCTAGACAACTGACTACTATGGAAAGCCACATGAATCAACTTTTATAACAGCATGCATAGTTGATAACCCCTGTTTTATTTATTTCCAATGTACACATTTTTGTAACACTAGAACAGTAAAACAGATCTCAAGGACAGATACTGAAATTGCCTGCAACTATGTTAATGAACTTTGTCAAGATAGCTTTCAGAAAGAAAGCCACATACACATACACTCTGCTCCCCTCTTGTCATATTCCTGTTCCCTTAAAGAAACAGTTAAGGAAAAAGTGTCTGATTTACTTACACGTTAGTAAATCAAGATGTCCAACAACAGTTCTTAGCCTATTAGGTCCTAAGTGCTCTTTATCAACTGCACTAGTCACTAATTTTTTATGTATTTTTAATAACTTCCTCTTCCAAATTGTGAGGTGGATTGGTTTTTTTTCTACCTGTATAAAATTTCTAAATTTATAAAACAGTCAGCAATTTTACTCATGCAGAAACTTATATTTATTTCACAAAGTCTTACTACTGTAGGAACTCAAAATTTTGTTTCATATGGAACCATGTAAAGAATTGAGTAACAGCAACCTGGAAAAAAGAAGATTGGAAGAGATCTACAGCAAGTTATTTTTTAGATATAAAATATATTTTCTACTGATAGAAGTGTTAAGACACGATTCAGACATTTTTGAAGTTATAAAGACATCCAGTTGGAAGAAAGTAAGCACAAGAGAGAATAAATAACTTGCACAACATCTCACAGAAGACACAGCATTTGAGCTCCTAATTGTCATGTTAGGACCCTACTTTTAAGTAATGCACCATTCTCAGAGATGACTTCACTTTCTGGGACTGTGAGATGTTTGAAGAATGGTTAATTACTTGGAAGGCTAATGGCAAAGAGAAGGTTTAGGAGAAATAGTTGCAGTTATAAACCTGCCTATTTGCTCTACCAGAAGACATCAAATCTGTCTCAAAAAATCATGCAAATCGAGCAAGGTTTATAAGTATTTAAGACAGCAAAAATAATGGCCTGAACTACAGACTCTTCCCACAACAACTGTACAGTAAAAAAACACATTGTAATTCTGCAGTATTTTTTTTATTTGTTTTTGAAACTGTTACATATACTCTTGTGGTTGCATGTATTTTTAAAATAGTCACAAACTTTTTTGCAAGGCAATGAAGTAAACATCCGGGACAGTATCATGGCTTCATAAGGTTTTCTTTTCTTCCGTTGGGATTTATAATCTGACTTAAATAAAATAAAAAATTATTTTCAATTTTAATTTTGGTTAATTAGAGGAAGTTTTATATTTTTATATCGGATCAGTAATGTAATTTTTTGTGGATTGTCTTTAATTAAGTTTTTGCCATTTCTAAACTTACTATTTTTCAAATACACTTACTTATTTCTGCCCAGAATTACATCCTCAAACAGCCAGCTCCCTGAAAATAGACTATAAAGTACAACATCTGGAAATCTTATCAAAATATTTTTGGCAGCAGTATAACAGGAAGACAGTTAACAGCAAAAGGACAAAATCTGGAGTTTTGCAACTGAAAGCAGATTCTGGTATGAGCAAGATTTTGCTGTAACTGGGGTAGATTTACTTTACTTAGTTTCACGAATGCCACGTCCTGGCTACATCACAAGTACTCCTGTAGTCATTTTGCTACCCCTCATGATGTGTGCCTGCACAGAGAACCTATAGAAGCTATGGAGATTACAGCAGAATCACTCCTCTCCTAATGTCTACTCACTGACTAAACTGCATGGTATTTGTTTTTGAAAACAATGAAAGGTTGATCTAACTTGTTCTACCCCACTGCAAATTTTCATCTGTCCTCTTTTAATCTCAGTATATTTATGTGGTACTCATTAATTTTTCTCCTGTTTTCTTTATCAAAATTGTAAGATATCTCTTACACACTTATGAAACTCTAACTACGTTGTTACAATCTGCTTCAGCTAGTATTGTTTTATTGTGTTTATTTCCAGTTCCAAACTACCACCATCAAGACATTTCTGCTTTTTTACAAATAGAGTTAAAGATATGAAAAGCCTGCATAATTAAAGAGTCTTTCAAAGCTATCTAATTGCAACTTCTATGAAAATACATTACACTTAGATATGGAGATGAAGAAATTAGATCTGTCTATCTAAGCTCAGAAGCTCTCTGTCAGGTTTGAAACTTAGACAATGAAACTGAAATTAGTAACACTGTATCAATTACTATCAATCCCATTCTTCATTTTATTTCTCTTAGAAAACTTAAAATTGCATTATAGTGAAAGACAAGCTACCTACCCATAAACACGATATCTCTGCATAGTCTTATTTGTGGGTACTGTGGAAATATTCACATTTCTGATGCTGATGACCTTTGGACACTGCCTGAAGAAGCAGT
This sequence comes from Manacus candei, assembly GCF_025592945.1. Taxonomy (NCBI): domain Eukaryota; kingdom Metazoa; phylum Chordata; class Aves; order Passeriformes; family Pipridae; genus Manacus; species Manacus candei. The sequence goes on along the minus strand of NW_026138141.1, from coordinate 1,256,996 downwards.
ACCTGTTGTGACTATATGTGTTCCCTATTGACACCATATGAACACAAATGTGAGCCCAAATGGCTTATTTCTTTTCATTTACCACTAACTTCATATGGCATGTGGATATCCATAGGAGGGAAGTAACACCAGTGAGATCTCTGGCATAGAAACCACCTTCAAACTGCTATTGCTGTTAGCTTTGTGTTTGCAGGAGTAAGGAAACAGAAAAAGAAGTTTTCATAAGCACTGTATCATAGTAAGATCACTGTGTCTAAAGGGAGCTTTATACAGATACATGCTCTTATGAATCACAGAATCATCATAGAATATCCTCAACTGGAAAGGACTCACAAGGATGATCAAAGTCCAGCTCCTGGCCCCGCACAAGACAGCCCCAAGAGCCACACCATGTGCATTGTCCAAACACTTCCTAAATTCTGGCAGGCTTGGTGCTGTGACCAGTTCTCTGGGGAGGCTGTTCCAGTACCCAATCACACTCAGGGTGAAAAACCTTTTCCTAATATCTAACCTAAATCTCATCCTGACACAACTTCATGCCATTCTCTCGGGTCCTACCACGGGTCACCAGAGAGCAGAAATCAGTGCCATGAAGATCATATCAAGCATGTTACAAACTAGCAGCAGAACAAATACGCCAGGAGCTGCCACATACTCCTTCCCAGTGAGGCCACACATCAAGGACAGGCATTGCAGTTACCACCTTACAGGGTTTTTGCAACAACAGGATAACTGCAGAAAGTGATTGGAGCCAAACATAACCATTTAGGGGCAAAAGCCTTATGTTTCCCTCGAGCAATGGTTTTCACACTGGACAGTGGTATATCTGTGCCTTTGCAGGAATGGAAGAACATCTTAAGGACAGAAAAAACCAAAATTCTTTATAGTGTCTCAAAGACAATCTCTCTGTCAAGGATCCAGTAAAATTTCACTAGGTGCAGTAGTTCTGGAAGACACAATATTCAGGGAGGCATGCCAACTCCAGGAAGCAAAAGTAAAATACACTGATTTAAGTCTGCCTCCTTTATTCTCTCTTCCTCATTTGGAGTTCACTGGTTTATAAAACATACAGAGTTAAAGGCTGTTTCAGTCCAGAAGTCTAGCTACCCTGTGGTACAGAAATTAAGTAAAGGTTCATTGTAAATATACTCAAGCAGTCTGAATTTTAACATTGTTCACTACTGATAATTGTAACATGAAGAAAGTTGGTAAAACTGAACAAATCCAGGGTTCATGGAACATGGTTCTTTGCAAGCAGAATGATTCAAGACCTAAAATGTAATTGAGATACTTCAGAACGATAGAGATAATTCACGAAAGGCTCTGTCAGCAGGACTTGTGCTCAGATGTCAATACAGCTCTGCACTTGTCAGAAACCCCTATAGCTCACTCAGCGGCACAAAAGGACTTAATTTCAAAACTGGAGACCAGTTTAGAGAGAAACAATGGGTTGTTTTAACAATTACAAAAATAATTTATCTAAAAAATACAACATTTATTTTAGGTACAATCTGATCTTTCATGAAAATACTAAAATTTCCTGGCAAAACAGGTAGGAAAATATTTTGCATAAAGAGGAAGATTCTGGTTGTCAGAAGTCCTATTTTCTGTTCCTAAATTTGGTTAGGCAAAGCCACAGGTAAGATTTTTTGTAGAGATTCAAAAGTGAACCCTGCAAGCAGCTAAAAATAAGACAATACCTGAGCCTCCATGAGAAAAAGTAAGTACAGAAGAAATTATGAAGAAAAAGACTAGTAAATATTGTGTGAGAGGAACAGCCTAATAATCAGAGGGTAAGCAGAAGCAGATTAAAAGGAGACCAACTACAACAGAAATGTGAAAATAAAAGGCAGTTAAAATAAACACCAATCACACGCTACCTTGCACATGGAGATAAAGGAGAAAACTTAGCACGAAAAAAAAGAAAGAGAAATAAAATGGAAAAAAAAAAGCCTTAAAACAATATAAAAATGAGATAAAACCAAAGGGTCAGTCCGTTATTGAAGAACAGAGAGCAATGATGAACAGTGGACGTGGAAAAGAAGGGCAAACATCAGAACATCAGCAAGGGAAGCAATGTCTTTTTCTCTATTTCACTTGTACATACTGTACTGCACATTTCACAGACTCTCCAGATAGCTGCAGCACCATGGATCAGCCATAGGATCCATTAACAAACACTGTTTAAATATAAGTGTTTAAATACACTTTCACACCAAAAAAGGGGAGGTAAAAGACTACAGTGGCATCTAGGTTTATAAAGCATCAAGATAACATGAGGGAAATTGTGACAATTAATTTCACTGTTTTGACAGACGTAACTTTTTTCTCCACACAAACATGTTTGTTATTTTGGATAATCCAGAACACAACACTTACCACCATCCCTTAGCATATGGATATAGTCCCACAGAGCTACATGTGGGTTCTTCAGAAAAGAACTATTGGACCTATTCTGAGTCACATGGTGTGGACTAAATGCACATATAGAAGTCTGTCATGGTATAACAGAAACTGCATAATCTAGTGTTGACTAAATCATAAATTTTTTGGTTTTTTCTTAAAATTCTGCTGGGATGATCACAGCATACACAATATCGAGTACCTCACTTTCCACACATCTTTTCAAATAATAAGTCTATCGCCGGATGGAAAAATTATTACACAGTTGTTTATACAATATCCTGTTGACTGTTAGTTTTAACTACATTTACAAAAGCAGCATATATATACTCCAGACAGAAAAAAAAATATTATTCTGAAAAGCCATCATTTTATTGCAGGAATGGAAAGGCAGATGCAACAACTTGTATATTTGAATATACTTCAAGATAAAATAATCCCATGTTACTCACCTTGATCTCTTTCATGCCATGTCCGACTCCCCGCAGCTGGTGAATTTGGAGAAGGATAGAAGTCTCCTGTTGGGCTTGGCTCCATATTTTCATCTATGGAGATAGTTTTGGGTCTTTTGCTGTTGAAGAATTGTGAAATTTGGCAGTGAATATGATATTCAGCTAGTAGTGGTATATAAACTGTTTGGATTTCAACAGATATTTCAAACAGAGAGTAATTCAGGCTTGCAAAGGAAAAAAAGTGGATATTAGAGCCTACATTAACTTGCACAGGTGATGTTACTTAGTAATATGTAATGCAGGTATGTGCTTGCATTTTTCATCTGACTTAATATTTCAGAGATGGCATGAACGGGTAACATAAAATCTACCAGCATTTCACTGAACAACCAAGAAACCAGTTGCTGTAGCCTACCAAAGAGAGATTGTGTCATGAGGGTATTAAATATTACACAGAAACCAGGAAAGCAAAACAATTCACTGTAAAGTATTACTAATAAAGACAAGGTAGAACAGGAGCTTTTGTGAATGTGTAAATGAGGAAAAAATGTATTTTATTGTATTTCATCAGATCAAACTCCTAAGCTTTTCAAAGGGTGTAGTGGTTTGGATCTTGCTTTCCCCCAGAGGCTAAAGAAAGTGGTAGACCCCAAGGGGTGGAAACCCCTGGAAGTTTTGAAGTTCTGCCCAATGGGTGCTCCTGCAAAAATGTCAACATCCCACAAGCTCACCGGAAGAGATGAGTTGTAGTTTGGTTGCAGGAGAGGTGGCCATGTTGTAGAGCCACGAGGAAGGGGCTCTGAGCCCCTTGGGCCCTCTGGGCCCTCCCAGCCCCTGGCTGGGGGGAAACTGCAGAGACTTGGAACAGTGCTAGGCTGGACTAAGTGTCTGTAGTTATGCCGGGAGATGTTTTCTCCATGGGCGCAGAGCAGCAGCCAGCACTGACCAGAGAAACGGTGGCAGAGAGCCAGAGAAAAGACCTGGACTGAAGGAGCAGCAGAAGCAACATGCAGCACCGCAAAGAAGACTCCTGGAAAGGGAGAGAGAGAGAGAGAACCAGCAGCTGAGAGACAGAGTTCTGGGGGTAAGACTGTACCAGATCCCCTAAAACTCCCTTGAGACCCCTCTTGGAGAAGAGGGACATGGACTCCTATTTGAGAGGAGCCTTGGAGTACAGCAGTACCGGAGAGAAAGGAGCTAGAGAGCTCCAGATGGAATGCGGGGGGAGTTGACCTTGGCTCCCCCCCCTTGCACTGCTGCCACGGTGGCAGCCTGAGAGACAGGGCACAGAGGCCCTGCAAGAGATACCAGACCGTCACGAAGACCCCCCTGTGTCTTCGTGATATGACGTGGTGATACGACCTTGTCTGGGGTTACGAAGCCCACGGAAAACCCCTTTGCCTGCGTCAAGGGGGTCAAGGGAGCTTGAATACCTCCCTCGTGGATGCTGGCAGAAATCCAGCTATCAGCTGCTGCATGTGGAGAAGACAGACAGACTGCTGCCTCAGAAGATGCTGCTGTTCAGAGACTGAAAGGGATCTGTCCTTCTTTCCCTCCTGGACTTTTATTTGGAGGGGAGAAGAGATCTGGTCCACTGTAAATACTATATGTCATGGTAGAGATAGTTGTGATCATGTGTATAATGTGATATGGTATTTATTTGTACAGTCATTGTAATATATTTCCCTTTCCCCCACTTTGAGTCTGTGTTTTGTCTGGAAAAAACCCATCTCACATTAGGTTGAGATGTGGGAGGAGGAATGGAGCTAGGGAATTGGATTTTGGGGCTATCTCAAACCATGACAAAGGGGTCTAGCCTGAAACAAACACTTTTCACTTCTGACTAGTTTAATCAAAAACAACAAAAGGCCCATATTTCAAGTTACACTATATAAAATGAGGCAGAACTTCAATACAGTGGGGGCAAGTCAAGATTCTTCATAGCAATATATACTGAGCTGTTATAGTGACTGCCAAAGAAAACTAGGATGAAGGTTTTAATTATGTGTCGTTGTTGTTATTACTATTACTACTACAACACTGTGATAATTAATTTATCTGTTCTAAATAATCCATATATTCTAATTAATCCATCCATTTCTAAAATGTACATGGTTTACTGCTAAACTGAAAATATGATGGAATGAAATAGGGGAACACCAGCAAAGTAACTCAGAAGCACCAGGTGCTGGTGAAGGAATACCTCAGCCCCCTGACAGTCCTGTTAAATCCTGTCCCACTGTGCAGACACTTCCTAACTCACTGGATTGCAGAAACGTGGGGCAATGACAACTCCTACAGTGTTTATGAGTTCAAGGTATATCAAACAATGTCATAAAAGCAAGGGGTCCCAGAAGCCTGACAGACACTATGTTATCTGGAAGTGGGAAGAAGAGCACTGCAGGTCCCCTCCCTCTGTGGGCCCATCAGCCTCTCCTGAGGGAGGAAATGGAGTCTTTCTGAGAGATAGTAGAAGAGAGTATGTTGAACAAGGAAGAAGTGGGTTCCTCAGATTAAATTGCACCTGGAGCCTGTAACTACCTCACATGTTCCTCCTTGTTCCCATTCTGTTCAGAACTGCTCCCTGAGTGAGGCAGGAAACACACTTTCATGAGCTGGGCTGATGTTATGGATAAAGACACCTTTTCTTTACATACCCGGCTTAATGCCTTTTCCATGAGAAACAGTAGCTTTCCTAACATATATCTCAAGACAGAGATCCAAGAGGGAGCTCCCAAAGACAGCCTTTGTGTCTGCAACCACCCTGAGACCTGCCAGCATGTTCCCAACTGCTAAACCTTCCTCCAACTCAGCAGCATTTTTGGGATGTGTAGCTATTCTCTTGGTAGATGATTTAGTGAGCACTTCAAACCCTGACAAAAGTTATCACCATCTTCAATATCATAGGAAATGACAGACAATAATTACAACACTTCAAATTACAAGATTTATAACTTACATATCTGTACATAGATTAGGGTACATACATAAGTAGCTAACCTCGCAAAATCAGAGGAAATTCATAAAATAGTTGGTTATTGACAGTATTTGTGAATTGTTTGTCCTACACTATTAAACATTGTTCACATTAGTACTCATTTCAAGTTTTTACCTGCTTGGTGGAGAGGACAAGGACCTCTGTAGATTTACACCCGAATTCATATCATGGTAATATGGCTGGCTCGGAAGCTCTCCAATTGGGAAGTTCACTCCAGTTCCCTGGGTTATGGGTGCTGAAAAACACATCATAAAACATCAAAGATAATCTTCTATCTTTTCAACCATCTTTTCATTTTTAACACTTGGAAAAATATCAAAATGTTACTGCAGGTATCTAATTTTCTCCCTCTTGCAGAAACCAAGTACAGACAAGTTCTATCAATGATTATATATCTAAAAAAGTGAATTATCTTCCTCAGTACCTAGAAATTCCTTAACAGTTATGCAGACATAATACCTTTGTTTTATAAGCGATAACATGGAATCACTAATATGAAAAAGATAACACAAACCTCAAACATTATAATGAATGATGCCGAGCTTATGAGGACAGCTAGCATTACTTATTAAAGAACTGAAAAAAAATGGAAATAATAAACCCAGGGATACAAAAAATCCTTTTCCCTTAATGGTAACTCTTTTTTGTTAATAATAGCTTTCGGTGTTGAGCGCATGTTTTTCTGCTTTCTTTTTCTTTCACCCAGTGCCACAGGTTCTGCTTTGCATATGTACACCTACACAACAAATACATACACTCAGCACTATCTTCACCTCCTGTGTACCATACAGACTCTGGCAACTCAAGAGTAAATTATATGTTACATATTGTGGTGTATTTACCTTTGTTCATTGTCTGTGCATTGTGCATTTTAACTACCTTTGGAAATTAAAAGAATAATTGCATGTTGTGTAACGTATCTGTAGGTTTGTATTTTTCCTGACAGTTGCGGCTTGAGGTTAAACAAATGCATGGTAAGAAATCCCACAGAAACCACATGCTTTAAAACTTATTATTAGAAGTATATCATATATAACAGCTGCATAAGGCACGATTTCATAGCATAATTACAATACTGTTTCTTTTTCAGTCTCAATAGCCTGCCACTTTAAAATGTATTTAATCACCTGACAAAAGAAAGCTGTAATTCACACATCCTCAACCTCCTAAAAAAACAAAACCGTATCTTCAGCAAGCACAAAAAAAAGAGTATGCCTTAACAATGCAGGATGGCAATGCTCACTGTTTCGCTGAGGTACTTCAGATAATTTTAATTGTTGAATACTAATTTCTGACCACAGCAAATGAAATAACACATGCATTTGAAGCCTCAGTAAGTTAAAGAAATTCCACAAACATCCTGACCTGGCATGAATTAACAACTGTGCAAAATCTGGACAAACAGTTTTGGAAACTTGTGCCTCGTTGGTTTTTCCTCACCTCACCAGAAAAGAGATTATTCTGGACCATTCAGATTTTATAATGCTGATATCACCACTGCTAACTATAACTTTCAACTATACTACTTCTCTTCTTAATGAAGAGACTAAAATAAACACTAGTATTTAATACATTAATTTAATTATCTTTTATATCCATGCTGCAATTTTTCTTTTAAGAGCTACAAATTAAAAAACAAACTAAAAGAATAATCAGACATCTTAGCAAAATTCAAGGATGTATAGGGCAACTTTAAAAAGCTGAAAGTCTAACAAATAAAAATTTTGCTACATAAGGTAATTTTATTGATATATCAGACCATTAAGGTGTGCAGAGAGAGATATAAAAAATTGATTCAATCTTTAAATATCAAAGAGACAGAAGAAGACCTTATTTGTTTTATTACAAACACATGCAAGATGAACAGTAATACTGTGGACAAATATATTAAAATTGTGCATGGTTATAGGCATTTCCTATGCAACTTACATCTTGAGGAGAAAAAACTTCAAGGGAAAATCCTTCACTTGATTATAGTAGGCTTTGGAAATGATTAAATGCAAATGATAACTTACTTCTTGACACCCTCACAAGTTCTGACACGTTGAATACACCGGATTTCACAAAACTGTCTTCAAGGTACACTGAAAAAGATCACAGTACCATAATCAGTATAATGAAAAGATTAATAAATAACTATAGATAGGTTTATACACCAGCTAACAATGGTATCAACAGAGTCCCAGAACTACAATACACAGATCAAAGTACACTGAAAGCTGCTCGCAGAATCTAACATATAAGATAAATGTATACGATACACTTTCCCTTCTGTGAAATTCAGGCTCAGTTTGAAGTACTGCAGTGAAACAAGGCTTATCTCAGTACTGTAACTAGATAACCTTATAAAAAGCAAGCTAAGAAACAGTTTTCTGTGGAAGTCTCATATCAATAATCGCTGCAAGAGCTGTATTACTGAATTTGAGATTACATGGCATCATAGCCTTTAGAGGTAGTAATAAACACCATTTACCAATAAAAATATTTAGATCTATACTTAGTGCACGTTGCTGCTCCAACAGTGTTTTTATTTGCCTTCATATGAGACAGTGCACTAAGAATTTCTTACTGTGGATTCTCTAGTCTCTTTTCTGAATTAAAACAGCTTTCTTTCTTTTGGAAATAAACTGCCAATTTTCTGTTCGAAATGTTTGAATAAGTAAAAACATTCTGAATAAACAAACAAATGAAAATTGCACCTACTGGAATATTTACTGGTTTGGAAAAGAATGGTTCAGTACTATTTTCTTTGGGTTTCTTTTGGCAATTACTGGTTTCATCTTCAAGTAATTTAGCAACACTGTCACTATAATAATAAAAGTGATTGTAAAAGCAGTACACTTCACTTGAGAGGTCCATCCTTGGTATACCTGGATAAATCTCTACTTACTTTTCATGGTCAAACAAAAAGGGCAGAGGCCAAAAGAGTGGTTTTCACTGCTTACTCACAGTCAGTAAAATCCCACAGAACTGCCTCCTCCATCACCTCTGGTATATTTACCAGTGCAGGTATAAACAGTGCACCTGACGACATAAGCTGAAAGAACCTGAATGAATTTGACTGAGCACATTTCCTGACATCTCTGTAACACTGTCAGACCCAAGTGCTGTGGGTGTGTAGAGCATTGTAGGTCTGTGGGATCATCCTGAACAGTGTTCTGCCAATGCTGTCATCTTCTCATCTTCCAGTCAATGTCACTTCGCACACTACACTTGCATGTCTTTATTTCCACTAGTAGCTCTGCAGGTTTCCCTCTCCTAGTTCATTTCCTTCCACATTTCTCTCTCTTTCATTTTGAACAGCTTCTCTCCATCTCCACTACTTTTTCCTCTCTCATTACCCTTCCCCTGGATGTTGCAGGCCTCTGCAACCTTATATATCTCCAGTAAGAGTTTTCTCTTTCACCTTCTCCATTCTCTTGCACTCCTTCTCCTTGTGTGAATAAAAAGATGGCATTGCTTCCCAAATATTTACTTCTTTATTTGACAGAACTTGGCATACCCATGTCATAAAAAAATACAAAGAGTAAATTTTTATTTCTCCTTTCCGTCTCAGTTTCTGGTTTTTAACCTAAGAATGGGCAAGCTGGATGAATACTAGTAATTCCTTGAACAATGGCAATCTTCCCCTTCTCTGCTTATTTGTTCTAGCAGGATACATCTGAAGTACCACATGGAAGGGAGATTTCCAAAGAAGAATTTGGTTTCTTGATTTTAGTTGCCCCAAAGTAAAGTGTGGCTTAATGCCAGCGTACAACCATGCAGCCAGCTCTGAAGCTGGTAATGAGACATGGTTGAACTTCTCTGCTGTTTTTTCAAACACCACTACTTTGGAGTACAATGCCTCTCATACAAGTCAGACTAACTTGACAGGAGCTTTTCCCAAGTGTAGATTAATCAAACTATATTATAGTGAGAACAAGGCCCAAGGCTCCTATTAAAAGAAGAAAAAGCCTATTTCAGATTTTATACACAGATGTGTACATGTGTATGCACATACATACTCAGACACACATGTTTAATCTTCAGTCTTCTCTCCTGAATTCTCAGTTTTTTCTCACTGATAGTAATGAGAATGTCCATGAAGAGCAATACAGCATTTCTCTCCTCGTGATAACAAAATGGGAGCAGGGAAAAAATGTTGACACCGTGATACCACTATGTATCATTCCCTCACAAAAGGATGCATTGTTAACTGATAGGTCACGTCTTTCACCCAGGTTTCATTCTGCCTTGGATGGGCCAAAAATAACCACACCCACAGATATATGCAAATGCTTTGCCTGGCATAAGGAAAGAGAGGGATCAATCTCCATGAACTTAAAAAAAAACTAGACTTTTTTCTCTATGTTATGTGACAAAATATTATTTAAAAAATTGATGCAACAATAAACAGTCTATCTCACAGTTTCTCACTGAGAAACTTCATCCTGAGTCTCCTATTCCCACAGGGAAGATGGACTCCAGTGGTGCCTCTAGGTGCAGAACAATAAACACAGTATGTTCAATTTCTAGTAAACGTCAAGTTTCACCTAGTTATGAAGATAATCTATGGTGGGTATGTTACAGAACTATTCTTGGTTCTCAGTTGTGCAATAGGAAAATGTTCTTGCCATTAAACAGCTGCTATTTGTTGCAAGAAAATGCACTCTCTATAACATAAAGGTTAAACAGCAAGACAGTATGCAGAAGGCCAACAGTACAGAACATTTTCATTTTACGGTGTGACAGTGCCTTTTACCTTGTGAAACTGATCACCCTACTGAATTAGAGTTAACATTCATATTCTCATTACTACACTGCAGGCAAGACAAAAATACGTGGTGATACTTCATATGGTATAGGTCTTACTGTTTTTTTTGATTAAGCATTCCCTAATGCACTGTCTGCATGAACATGTTAAAAAGCCTTAAATTAGCATTCGTGTTGTGTGTTTATGATCTGTTCAGTAGAGACATTAATGCACTTGATAATAGTCCATTGTTGTATTCCTCATAGAGGATTTACTGTATCTTTTGATGATCATGATAACACGTTGCTGTCTCTATCATTCAAACCTAATGAAAGCATTGAGTATTGTCATTTACTAAAATTCATCTTGCCTGAGAGATGGCACTGCCTGAAATGCATGCATTTTACTAGTTGACATTATTTTTAAAAATCTGATTTTTACAAAAAGAACATTTCTGACAAAACCACCATAGCGCAAGTCTGCATAAAGACTCAGTAACTTCCAAAACCCATATATAACAGTAGATTGTTTTCTGTATTTCCTTCTAGCTTTTGTACTGGGAAAGTATAAAATCTCTTTTCTCTGCTTACCTTTTTTACAGAAAACTCATTTCTAAAAAATATATTTTCCAAACAATTCCACAATGGCCAGGTCAGTGACATCAAGTATGAAAGGTAAAGAGGTTAAGCCAAGAAGCAGTTCTGATCAAGCGCCCATGCGCAATGGTAATGGGAGAAACCTTCAGTAATGCCTCCAACTGCTATAGAAGTCATTCTGTCCTAGTCCTTCTACTCTATTCCTGTACTATGCCTTCTACTATGCCTTCAGGAGATGAGTTACGGGTATAGCTTTTAACCATTTTAAACATGCAGAGACTTGAACTGAGGGGGGAAAAATAAAATTGTATAAGCCTACTGAAAGATAAATTCAGTTTGCACTAACAATTACTCTAACAGGCTTGTTCTCACATTACTTAAAAGCTTACTAGTGACGTTTAGCTTTACAAATCTTTAACCAGTCTTTTTATGTCTTCTAATTCAATTGTACTTTTATGAATAGAATGCCTGTTTACGTTCTGTTGCATATTGACTAGGGCCAAACCATAAAACTATTTCCTGGTATCATTTTACATCTAGTTTTTTCACTGATACTGCCTTGGTTTTGAGTAACCTATACAACAGGGGTACGGATCCAAACAGTGCTGGAACAAAATTGTATTAGTGCACTTTTATTTATGGATCCTTAAAAAGAGCAATTACACAGAAGTAGATACTGTAGAGTAATACTACTATAATACTATAATTCTCCTGTATAGTAGAATGATGTTGCATCTGTCTTACTGCTAGTATAATTCTGCCGTGCAGTAGAATTATACTAGCAGTAAGACAGCTACAACATCGGGAGCTACTATGAGAAGAAAGGCTGGAAGCTTCATCCTGGTGTATAGCAGAGAGCTGTATGTAAACTTCAAGTTATGCAATGTAATGTTCTGGATGCTGTTACAATTTTGTACAGCTATTTACAGTCCAAACTGATAGTGAAAAATTAGTCTCACACTGTTCTTTGTAAGTCAAAATATAGTCAGCAGACATGCAGTTTGCTTTCTTACTTCATGCTTTTTGATACCTTTTTGAAAAAAAGTATGGGAAACAGGTTGCCGCCAAACCAGAGTACTTAAAGGCAGTTATGGGTGGCTAGTATTAGCCAAGGACTGGCAAAGAAGATTCCAGTGATTATGTCATTTGAAACACTTGAACTAAGGTCTGTCCAGAGAATAAGGCTATATTGATTATGGCGCAACCATCTCCAGCCATGTGACATACCCACAGCTTATTTTGGTTTGTTTTTCCTGAAAGTTGCAATAATGTTTTAACTGGGACAGGAAACAACCATGCTGAAAAAAAGATGCCCTGACACCATTGAACCTTTTAGCATGATGAGAAACTAAAAACCTAAATATGCCATTTTCAGAAACAAATGAGATTTTCAATACCCTCAAGATTATAGCCGGAACTACAATATCCTTCATTGTTGCAGTAATTTGAAGAAGTAAACACCAGTTTTAATGGACTCTGGAATCCATGTACTAGAATCCAAGAAGTGAGTTACCCTGAAATCTAGCAAGAAACAGAAAGAGTAACTAACACAAATGCAGACTTGCCTTCCACTCCAGAAGGTCTCAGGTTATACAGAAACTACAGTCAAAATTTAAGAAGAGGTTGGGGGGACTGCTTCCTAACAGCTATGGTATTACCAGGTACCAAAAAGGAATTTTCTGTTGCCAAAGCAGGTTTCAGGAATTTTAACTGGTAACATAAGATTTTTCAGTAAGTTCTTGCTCTGTGCACACTTTGAAGTAAAATCCATTGCAGCCAACATTGAACACCACTGCATCTTAAGTGAACACAGTATAAGAATTATCACAGCATCACTTATTCACACAGTAAGTTCATAAAGAAGAACAGTCAATGCAAACAAGAATTCAAAAGTAATCCTAAGCCAGTAGACAGTAGTAATCACCCTCATCAAATTTTAAACCATCGTGCAAGGTCAAAAACTCTCCCTTTTGGAAAAAGGGACTGTACAACCTGTGCAGGTTTATGATTGCCAAAATAGCACAGCTGGGCTCTGCCCTCAGAATGTCCCACCTGGCTCACTGTTGGGAAGCTGATGAGGAGGAGTACCACCTCTCAATCACTGGCATTATTAATTCATAAGGCATTTGGGAAAGGGAGAACTTCACAGAAAATCAAGCCCTGACCAAATCAAACCCTGTTGTATATGAAGATCACTATCTGAGATGGCACGGCTGAAGGCATACGGGAAACAGCAAGCGTTTCAGAATCTCCACTCCCATGATGAAAAACAGTGTTGAATATGTGTTTGCTTAAATACAATTCTATCTGAATCCCCAAACTGCTACTATGGTATCATTGCTTAAGAAAAGCTGCTTACAATGATGAGGCCATATCTCTTCTATTCCTATAAATTACGGGGCTAACTCCCCATCCACAAGAGGGTAACTTGCAATACAGTAAAATAACAAAACCATCTGCGGTCTGAGTCATTCAAAACCTACGACATTTCCTTATTGCATTTCCAAGAGTGCAAAGGTTGAGACTACACTACTCTACAGAGGCTATTTCTGAAACTATGCATTCTAAAACTTAAAACTGAAATATTTCTACCTGAAACAGTCATATATAGATAAATTTATTGCACAATTCTTAAGGCATGATCCAAAAAGAATGTTCTCCCTATGGCTGCTATCCCATATGAAACAGCAAAAAACCCCTTTGGGGCTCTACAGCTGCAAGACAAATTTGCATATTGAGAGATACATGAGGCTTATGGCAAGCTTTTTGGCAACACTTTCTTTAACTAAAAAATAAAACTAAACTAATCTTCAGAGATGGTTATTTCACTCCAGTCTTCTTTGGAAGTGGTTCCAAGAACAAAATTTCTAGTGAAAATAGAAGGGTAAAACCAATTTCAGAGCAGTGAGGCTGGGGCTGGGAATTCACCTACCTGTGTTTCACTTAGATTAAGGATTTTATCTCTAGGCAAACTCCCTGACAATGTATCATGGGCTACTGTGGAGGAAAGAAGGGAAGCAGTGAGAGGGAATGAAAGGCAAAGAGTCAAAGAGACAGCTTCTCAATCTCTTTGTCTAAAAGTGTGTCACCCCATATAAATAATTTAATATTCATCAGCACACAGGCTCAAACCTAAGTCCTCTGCATTTCTCATTCAGCCCTGACTGATCTTATAGAGTCTGCAAAATTCATATGCAAATATTCCTTAAACCACCTGAAGTGGAATAAGTTCTATCAGGAGAAAAAACCCAACCAACCAAAAAAATTAGCATAGGAAACAAATAACCCAATAACTTAATAACCTCTGAACTCAACTGCTTGGATGAAAGGAAAAATCTAAACATGCTTTTCTTCCCTCATCAGCAAGGCTCATAGTTGTCTGTGTCAGGATGGCTACATTTCCTCTGCACTTTTTTTTGTATTCCCCTATGTTGGACAAGAATAGCTCCAAAATCTTGAAGGCACCTGTACAAAATGCATCTGGTTGCAAGCTTTTTGGCAACACCTTCTTTAATTGAGTCTCTTTATTTTCCTATCAAGATAGCTTTTTACTCTATCAGCATTGTTATTTCTTACTCTTATTTTAGTAGCTTAAAAATGCTGTTCAAAGATTTGAGCAACAAGGTAACAGCTGGACACCGGCATGTTAACACTGATGTATAATAAATAAATCAAGTCTGCCAAGCAGCAACCTCAAATCAATGGCAAACAATAAGAATCTTATTAATGTCAAACAGTTGTGGCCAGCAGGCAGTAAGGAAAAGAATAATAAAGTAAACCAAAACTCGGAAAATCCTCAACTAGAAGAACTAGTCAGTAAGAACTGTATGTCTGGAGACCGAATTCTTATGGAAGGTGTCAATATCATTAGCTTACTTGTAGTTCTAGATATTTTTCTATTTTTACTCTTTGTCATAATTTTCTTATGCCAAACAGGTGAACTTACTGAAAGATCACATATTCTGTCTTCAGGACATATCCTGCCACACCACTGCAGGTATTTCAAGGCACGTATGAGAAGGCTCTTTTTTTAGATTTTTCTTAAGCTACACACAAAACCTATGAGACTTGCAGGAGCAAATAATAATGCAGCATTACACGGAAACTGCCACTCTAAGTTTCCATAATCAAACAGTGGGCTTCAGCAGTAGGTCTGAGCAGATGCCCAGTAGACTGTTAAGAAACAAGGCAGGCCTGAAGTACTTGGGTTGCTTTTGGGTTTTTGTTGTTGTTTGCTTTTATTGATAGTTCGCAAAGCTATAAGTATTTTCAGTTTTAAAACTTATTAATCCAGGTGTCCCTCCATCTGTTCAGCCACCGTCAGTGGATCCATGGACATGTTTATTCTCTCTTTTAGATCATGTAAACTTTTAATAGTTAGAACTGTGATAGCATAATACAAACTTTTAGGTATCAGGAACTTAATGGCCAATGCAACAACGGTAGTGTTCAGATTCTTCTCCTTTCTCTGTTCAAATCAGCTCATCTATCTGTCTGGAATTTGCTTAATAATCCCTGCAGAGAGACAATCTTTGCAACACACCTCTTAGAAAAACAAGATTAATTCTTTAAAAATACATCAGATAAAAGTAATTGAAAAATGAAACTAAGGGGAGTATACCCCTGGGTTTAGCTACAAAAGCTACATGCCACTTTCATTACAAGCTACACCATCTTAATACTGTATTGGGCTATCAGTTAAGTGCCCTTAATGTTCTTTTGTTTGGCAAGTGACATTACCCTCTCTCTGTGGTTAGGACAGTAAATTACCAGACACCCTAAAGAAAGCAACAGTCTAGCCAAACCTAGAAAAAAACCACTTTTAACACCAGCAGCTTTGCCAACTACCATTCAGTTTCCAACATCCTCTTCCGTGGCAATATCTTTTTGAAGGTGATGGCATCTGAAAGCTAACAGCACATATCCCCTGCCAGCACCCTGGTTCCATGCCACACAGGCACTACAACAAAACATGACAGAAGAACAAACCCTCCCGGCACTACCAGTCCACATGCTCCTGGCCTGGGACCGAAAACAAACTTCAGAGTGGGTATCCTCTAGGGTTCTGACAGAAGTGATTGTCTGGCTCTAATAATAAGAATCACGTGAAGTTTAGTAAGAAAGAACAGGACAGTAGCCCTTTTCCTAGACCAGCTGAATGGAGTGCAATTCCCCCTCGTTCTCCTGCACAGCCCTAGAAGTCCTATGTTCTGCTGTCCCACAAATCTCAACACTAAACACCTCAACTAAACCTTGCCAATTTAACTCCAAGATGGTATCACAGGCAAGATGAACAAGGCTAGAAAGTCCTGTATGCTCTGGGAGACGACATTCAATTATGCCTCTGTCTCTGCTTAAATGAAGACTTTCAAGGGTAGCAAGGCACAGTTTTCATTTTCTGTCCCCCCTTGGCAGCAGATAAAGGAATAATACTGGCAGCAATGAGTCCAAATCATGAGAAAGTGTTATGTTCTTATTTTTAAGCAGGAAGTTTCATGATGCAATCAGCAACATATTTCTCTGCTTTCTATGTCCCTCTGTCTTCTGAGACACTAAAGTTTGTCAAACATTAGGTATTGACCCCCAAAAGTCTGCTGAGAAAGCCTATACAGCTTGTCTGCTGCCCTTCCCTGGCCTCTGTTGCTGGCAGCAAGATTACTCCTCACCAGACTTAAGACTGAGGAGTAGAGAGACTGGACTCACTACAGGATGTGATCTTCACTAGTAAAATACATAGTTCTACCTTCCCCGTCCAAATATTAAATGGTACTTTAAAAACAGAATTTTAAAATATATTAAAGGTTTCCAAACCCTGCCTTCAGCTTCCCAAATGCAGCAGCTACAAAGGATCCTTCAAAATGACAAGGGGTAGGGTAATGCATTTGGTTTTTCTTGCACTCACAGAGATACTCTAAAACAAAATTAAATGCTCTACACCTAAATGCTCCAAGTTTCAAAAAACTGTAATTATCCTTGAGGAAATTTTTCAGACTTGTTTTAGGTGTAAATTTGCTGCATTGGGTTTTTAAACCACTATTCTACATAATTTATGGCATGCATTTAACAGAAAAATAAAAGTCTACTCTTAACATCGCACACAGTTTGGAAAGAAACAGCATCCAACTCTCCAAGTAAAAGTGATACCAAGCCTACATCATTTCTTGAAGAAAAAAAAATCATTTGAAAAAGAGTTCGTAATTGTTTTATTTGACTTGTTTTGACCTCTTATCTCTAAAATATATCTGCAATCTTCAAGTCTGTGTATCTGGGGTTTATATTACAGGAACATGGTTTTTTGTATAATGATCTACGATAGTTCTCTCACTTTTGGGTATTCACATGCAACATGCACGATATATTTCACAAGTAGAGTATACTTTGATTGTATGCATAGTATAAAACTGTATAGCCACAAGGAAGGTTGCTTTCCATAATGTTTGAATAGAACCAGAAAATATCGCTGTATATGCAACAGCCCAGCATCACACAATTACTTCCTGGTCAGACTATAGTTCATTTGGCATTTATAAAAACAGCAAACTCAGTTAGTTGCAGCTTATTTCAGATACACACATCTTTTCAGAGCTAAAATGAGATGATGTAGCATGATGGTGGTAGCAGGAGTCACTCCTTTCTCATTAAGAAGTGATAGTGCATCTGTCACGTGTCTTACCCTGATAAAATTCACAACATGGCAAAGATTTACAAGATTTACCCAATTGATGAGAAGGATAATTTCATGAAAATACAATGAAACTTTTGTCTAAACAGACTGGAATGACGAAGTCTGAGTTTGATTTTCTCTTGAATTTTTATGTCAGAATAATTGAAAGGACCATTTACTAAGACATCTCTCTCAAAGAAATTCCAGCTGTCACTACTGCGACCCATTAACATGTTCAAAAACTGCTCTGAGCTGATACAAAATATATTTTTTAATTAACATATTTGCATTCTATAAAGCACATGTAAAAATTAAAAAACCTTATAGCTCATATCACAGACTTTAGAAGTAGGTAAATTGCATTTTATTGAGATATAAGAAAAATTGTATCATTTGAAGACTTTCATAAAATTAAAGTTATTCGGGATCTTGTCTCCTTACTCCTCTACCCATCTCCGCTTGGAAAATTCTAAACCCCATGAAATTAAAGAAAAATTCCTTAGATTAAATGAATGTTGATGAAACTGCAATTGAGGCACTGCCAGTTTAAAAGAACTAAAATAATTACAGCTTGTCTTGATTATAAATACTTACCAGTGCAAAATAGGTTGCTGACCGATTATGCTCTCTTTAGCTATTAACAATAGTATCTTTGTTCTCAAACAATCTTAGATGCACATGTTCTGGAACTTATATTTACCTGGTGGATTCTTGGCAGGATCATTGTGGCTTGGACTTCCTGGTTGTCCAGAATCTATAAAGAAATTAAAGAAATGTTTTAATAATTTGTTTTGCAAGTATCTCAAAATCTTTTAATGCTCTCCTTCATTATTCAACTAATACTTCACTTTATTCTGCAAAGGTCATTTCCCTGACTTTCTATGTGAAGCATTATTGAACAAACACACTATATATAACCTGTTTTATGCGAAACAGAAACACTGTGAAAGATGCAATGATCCTAATAAGAGGAACTCATAGATCACTGAATAAGGACAAGAGAGTCATTGAGGTAAATACTCAAGTTGTAAACACATTTACAAGAGTACCTTTTCATTCCCTTTCCCTCCATCCCCTAAATATAATATTGCATAATCAGCAAAGGAGAGGTAGCTTATTCTCGGGCAATGACCAGAAAGATGTAACAGATCACACAACTAGTGGCACTTGCAGTGATAAGTCCTGTTTCTTTAGCCTTTCCTTAAAGCACCAAGGCCTATGTTGTTTCCACAGACTTATGACTGCACTGAGGATATGACAGTATGTTTAAATACAATATAGGCTTTGTGTTCCTAGCCTGTGAGAACTGCTGTTGTGAAATTAAATTATGTAACATAAAAACTAATAAGACTCAAATCCTGTAGACCCCAAAGACTGTTTTTTTCATAACGTATGCACCGAATGAATCAAGAGGAGAATGCAATTTCATGTTAATACACTAAATGATAAGTGATATCCTTATTCATGAAATCAATTGCTTTCAAAACCATCTACGTCTCACTGTATTCAATAATATAACAAGAATTGCTCCACTGCAAGAAATTCTTAACAAAGACATGACAAACAAAGTATGCAAAGCAGTAAGAAACCAAATGAAGCACCGCCATTTTTTCCATATATAGGTATCTAGTTTTACAAACTGAATAAAAAATATTAATTTTTTTAAATGTAGCAGAGCTATTAGTAGCATATGAGCACAGGACTACCAAAAGATTACATCAAAGCACCACAGAAATTGCTCCCACCAAATAGACTCCAGACAGAAGTAGAGTTGTTTAACGCACTGCTGTATACGATACCCAAATTAAAGAATAAAAAAGATAGAAAAGAAGAAAAGTACATATTAACAAATACTTGTCCTTCAATTCCTATTGCTTCTTCTTAAAGCCAGTGTAGCCCTTAAACTAGAATGAGAGATTCCCTCTGCCTGCTATAAGAGGTTCCTTGAAATCTGTGCCACCTGTTATGTAGCTTAATAAACATGGCTTGACTCATATGTGTCTCTTGTACACAATAAAATATACATTGAATAGCGAATTTCACATGAAATTTCATCTGTCTTCTTTGATCTCGGGCAGGAAGCATGAAGGGCAAGTCTGTGGGTCAGATTCTGCACTTGGTTTGCACACTTGGGGTACTCTTAGGAGTGCAATTGTACAGCACAATACGTAGCCATTCAGTATGTCTGTTTCTTCTCATGATAAGATAGAGCACAACCCTTAAAAATACCAAGTCAATTTGTAAACTTAATCAGCTACAAGAAATGCTAAAAATATGTTTCTCTGCCTATGGACTTTTCTATCCTTCTTGCTGTGTTGCAATGGGAAGGTTCGCCCTGCAGGGGGTGAACTGTAATCTTCTTCTAATAGGCATTCTCTGCTTCTGCAAACCATACACACTTA
Organism: Manacus candei; assembly: GCF_025592945.1. Lineage (NCBI taxonomy): Eukaryota > Metazoa > Chordata > Aves > Passeriformes > Pipridae > Manacus > Manacus candei. The sequence goes on along the minus strand of NW_026138141.1, from coordinate 1,236,749 downwards.
AATTCAGATTATCAGAGAGAATTATTTTGCACAGCAATGTTCTGAGTGTAAAACTACTATAGACGTGTAGCTACAAGAAGTGTCAGTTTGGTAGTGGATGCACCCAATAAAGCTTGAACAGCATAGCTTTGGAATCACAGAGATTTGAAACTGAATGAGGCCCACTAGAAAATAACATTTGAAGTTTTCTCCTGTTAAAATTCACTATAAAGAAGGACAAAGGAAAGTTATATTTTTAGCTCTTATACAGCAATTTGCCTTTACTCCTACTTTCTGGATCCAGGATTTAAAGACTGATGATAGTTTAAACAATTGGTTTTCATATTATAATAAGAAACTTAGCAAAGAATTTTCCAGTTATAGGGATAAGCAGTTGGCTGTTTATTATAATTTTACAGTGAGACTTAGCTTTGGTTTATGTTAACTACTCATTGATCATGATTTTTACAGATTGATTCTCAGAATGTGTTTTGAGCAGTAGATGTTACTAACAGTTCACCAGTGAGGTCTCAATGATTTTGCGAAAGAAAATTACTGCAGATGAATATGAGAAGCAAATTCTCCAATCCTTTGCTTAGCGCAGTTGAGAAAGCAAAGAATTTTATTCAGCATGAGAGCACCAACCTACGTAACTCTACACTTAAACACAGAGAAGCCTCTGATCCTCAAGAAGAAAGACACAGTCCTGAGATGGCCTGTGATGATCCAATTCTTTTACCAGTGTCAGTAATTATAAAGCACTCTTCTGTTTTGATTGGATGCAAATAGCTTTGCAAAGGACATGAGAACTGTGATCATTATAGGATTAAATTATATGAATAACTTAATTTATAAGCAGAACACTGAATGAACAGAGAGACATTGGAGCAATGTTCTTCTAAAAGTGGGACTAAGAGGCATTTTTGGAAAGCCAAAGAAACTAAGGAAGAAAAAAATATATTAAGAAACTTTAAATCTTTCCTTGTCCTCATCTGTACAATATCATTAATGAACAACATGAACCTTTTCTTCCAGAGTGATGGAGAAATACATAAGCCAGACTCATTTTCTGTCTAGCTCACTTTGCATTCAATTGGCCCAGCAAATAACTCTGTGAAAATTAAACAACAACCACAACAACAACAAAAAACACATCCCAAAAAACCCACAGAAACCCAAACCACTTCCTAAGCTAGAAGTTGTAAGAAAAGATGCACAACAAGAAGCAAGTAAAACCCCACGTTTATGTAACGAAACTGAACTTTTCAACATTTTCATTTAAGTAGCTCCTGGCTGTAAGTTTCCTTAGTTTTGTTGTTGTTCTTACTACAGAGCAAAAGCTCAGCCACATACCATTTCCGCAAAATGCACCTCACAACTACAATAAGCATATCTTCTGCTCTGCTCTTCTTGGTGCTGACCAATCCAACAACCAGAGACTGATGCCTTGATAAGTTGCTGCCCCATGGATGAACAGTTTATATGAAATAGGTTCAAGCCAGAATTTACTCTTACCTGGTCATGTAGCCCTGTACACTTTAAGTACAATTTATTATGAATTAGCAGGGCGATCACCAAGAAATTCAAACTCTATCTCAAATTACTCTTGCTTCTAGGAGACTGTACAAAAGGATGAGTAAAGAAGCTGATACGTTTTATACTTGTTTTCCCATGTTTTCTTTTCCAGGTGTCAATCCCAATGAGCATCTGTGAGTGCAGACAACTCTCAGTGCAGCCAGAGTTAAGCAAAAATGATTGCTAAGGTCTGGTGGAAGTGAGAAAATAAGCATCCATTTCCCCTGTATTGCACTAGGAAAGGTGCTGCCATGAGACATCAGTTCTGGCTTTATAAGGCAGAGTGGAAAAAAAAAGCCAATGATTTGCCATCTAGGGAGGGACAAGACCTTCTCTCCATTTGCACTACCTTTCCTTTGAAGGAAGGACACCCACTCCAGCAAAGCCAAGAAAGTCACATTGCTGTTCACCAGATTCCTGAGTGATTTTCAGTATTCCTCACCCCAGTAGTCTAATCTTCCACTTTTCAGCTGATAAGAGAAGATACTCTCCTTAAAAACTAAGCTATGCTATGCCTTCCTTATGCCCCATATTGTACACGAGTTTTTGCTTTTAAGGTTCTCTCTTATAGCATAACATTGAATGCCTTGAAAGCAAATAGTGTCAGAATCTGTAAAAATAAAAAATAGTTTGTTGAGCCATGTTTCAGAGAAATAAAAGTAAACTGTCCCCAGGTATCACACTAACCAAATAAACTTCCTCAGTGGTTTCAATGAACATATTTCTCTTTTCTATTTGCCACAGGCTATGAGACAGCCTTTGTACTCAGTTCATCTCAGTTGACAGATAATAATTTAATCATTCACCAACAGGTAAATACATTCTTGCTCTTTGATAGTCCATGATTTTGGTATGGGGGATAAAGGACCATAGGGATGTGGCACCATGTATCATTTTGATGCTGTTTAAACCTTCACACACCTATACAGCACTTGACTTTTCAGCTGACAGTCACAATCATGAACAAGAATCACAACTACCTTCCAGACTGTCATCCTTAAGGATTATTTTGCCATCTGATATAAAAAGCTTAAGACAAATGATCAAAGGATCACAGGCTACCACAGTGTGCTAGGGACGTGGGTAGTCCCAGCCCCTGCCCTGAGAAGGCTCAACCACAGGATTAAACTCAGGCATTCAAGGTTTTACAAAGTCAAGGTATGAAAGCCCTCAGGGGTGGAGATAGCCCAATCTCCTTGAGGAAAAGACTTTCCCAATCAACTTTTGATATTTCAAAGACTTTCAGTAGTTTGTCATGGTAGGAAAGCATTCATGGTAGAAAAATAGTACAATATTTCCCTCTCCTCCAAAGTAAATAACATGAATAACAAAAATCCTCAAACCAAATAAATAAATAATTTCATCTATGCACTTTAAATCATTACCTTTAATTATTATTATTATTGTCCTAATTTTACTACACACTTGTCTTCTACTACCTACTTTTTTTATCTTGATGAAGCAACTGATTGGATTGACAAAATTCCTAAAGACTTTTATCAATTTTATTTTGCAAAAGCTGTGTCTTTCATTGTACAGTATTACTCCATCTGACAATCCTGAATTACTGTACAATTTTATGACCATGATTCACACCAACTCTAGTGATATAATAGTTAATTTATGGTGTAAATAAGCTCCAAGTGTTTTATTGCATTACATATCCACTGAAATGCTTGGTGAAATGCTATAAACATGGAAATGGAATGGGTCCCAGTGTCAGACTTGTTTTCATAAATACGTTAATTAGAGGGGGATTTAGTTTTCACATTATCATAGACCACTACATTTCATTGAAATACTTCCCCTGAAAATGTTGGCTATTAGATAAAATTCTCACCCTCACCAGTTTCCTTGATATAGGACATGTCTTATGAGGATAGGTTGTAGAAGGTGGAGTTATTTAGCCTGGAGAAAAGGAGTCTGAGGGGAGACCTTATTGCTCTTTACAACTACCCGATAGGAGGTTGTAGCCAGGTGGGGGTCGGTCTCTTCTCCCAAGTACCAAGTGATAGAAAGAGAGGAAATAGCCTCAAGTTTCATCAAGGGAGGTTTAGATTTGATATCAAGAAAAAATTCTTCAACAAAAGGGTGGCTAAGCATTGGAATGAGCTGCCCAAGGAAGTTATGAAGGCACCTTGCCTGAAGATATTTCATAGACCTGTAGATACAGTGCTTAGGGACATAGTTTAGTGGAGGACTTGGCAATGTTACGTTCACGGTTGGACTTAATGATTTTAAAGGTCTTTTCCAAGCTAAATGATTCCAAGACTGGATATCCCTGATGATACATGGTATGAAGCACAGTTCATACAAGGAGAAGCAGCACCTTAAAATACAAGTAAGGCTTCACTGTGAGAAAGACATTTGCTGGACTAAGCCTCACATCTTTTCCCAACAGCATATACTCTGTTAGCAATATGCAGTCATGACATCCACACTGAAAACCTCCATAACACTGAAGCAGTGACTTCTTTTAAATATGGTGTTCTGCTACTCTTATTCTGCCAGGAGTTCCTCTGTGTTCACCAAGATTGCTCGGCTGTTGTATTGGATAAGTACATGAAGCTCTGTCCTATAAGTTTTTAATGTGTTCAGTATTCATATAAAAGGTGGTAAATGAGCAGTGTAGAGAAATGAAGTTGGACATTTAGGTCCAAGTCACGGGGAGTGTCTTCGGCTCTGAAACAACACTTCACTGACAAATTCTGTTGGCCATTCAAGGAAGGATTGGTTGTTGTTCGGTATGCAAAGGCTCCGTGGCATCCTCCAGTTATGAAACCATTAGATTTCATCCATTTGCAGATCTGGTTTCACAAATTTAAGTAAGCATACTGAAGAAACCTATGTGCCAAGGGTCTTAAGCTGACACAGAAAAAAGTCCTGGTTGCTGTTCACAGAAGGTATATTCACATCTCAGGAAAGCCCCAGTTCCTCAGTGCAGACTCCATTCAGGCAAGTAATGCCCAAGAATTTTTTCTCCTTTCATTAGTTTGCACCCAGTAGGCATAGGAGAAACCTCTCAGGAGACCCATGAAACAGCAGGAGCTACACTGAAGGCTGGATGTGTTGATCCTATGTGGACAGGCTTCATCAGCACTCACGTGCCGCACCAAGAGCCATAACAGTGACCTACGATCTTTACCTCAAAAAGGTGCTGCAGTCTAACCTCAACCTACCTGAAACAGGCACAGTAAGGAATAGAGCTGACTGCTCGCCCCAGAGAGCTAAGGTATCTCTTAATGTTAGTATCTAGCAGGCATGTCATTTCACAAAGCTGGGAGTTTGCCAGCCCAGTCAGCAGAAGCTGGGCTCTGTTTTCATTTTGGTATAAAACTGTATGCTTTGGTCTGGGGACACAGCAAAATTAAGCCATCAGCTAACAAGTAACCCCACATGCCCCCATGCCCTCCTACCACAGACAAGTTCACCTATGGCTGGCATGACTGGGTGAAACTCTGTGCCTCTGCCGCTGTGGGAGCATCCCCACACTCGGGCTGGTCAGGGCAAACCCAGCATCACATAGGCTGATACCAAGGTGGCATGTGATGAGCTGGGGTGTCAGAGCCAGACAGGTCATAGCAGGCTCCCTGTTTCACCTCCCCTTTTATCAGCAGCTCAGATCTGCTGCTACCAAGTCACCCAGCCGGCCATTGTTGAGACTGTTAACTTTCCTTCAGAGTGTTTTAATTAGGTAAATAAAAAAAGGTAATTAAATCAACATTACGTAATGTGTTTCTGATTTGTAATCTCATTTAAATTAATTAACTGACTCAGTCCTTGTTTAGTTTTTAAACTGCCCTAGTTAAGAAGTGGAGCTCTGGGAGTAAATCCAGTTTTTATATAGTTGAAAGAAATTCAAGGACCTAGAAGCACTTAATAGAACCAAAATAGCAATAAGCACAGTAAGTTTTCAGCTTTATATACCATGCACAAATTTATCTTTTTAATTTAAATTCCTTTATTTTTTTATGCAAAATAAGTCACAACACTTATTTATTCAAAGTATTTCTTATAGAATTTATAAAGACCATATGTTTCTCATTTTAAAAACTGAACAACTTTCCCCAGCTGTAAGTTGTGCATGGAATAAATACATATCTATGTATGCACACACATACACACACATATTTTTAAGTTAAGAAAAGGGTTACACTTTTACATGGCCTGAAACAAATGTTTCCCATACCTCATAATATTAGCAGAGCTCTTTTTTGACATATACATTAAGAAGAGATTTATATATGTATCACACCACATGTGGATGAATGTGCAAGAATGAAGTTTCTTTCCAAAACTTGTTGGATTCAGTAGGAAAAGATGAGATACGAATGCTTAATTTTATCCATCTGGAAGATACTGTGGATACTAGCCATAGTCAGAAATATTCAGAAACATTCATTTTTGGAAACCAAGAAACTTTTTAGATTAAGGTATGTTTCATAAAGGTCTTTTATTACAGATTCTTCAGAAAATTAAAAGCAAAATTTAGAACATAATGAAAGACTTATTTGGATGTTTAGGGAAAAAACAAATAGACTATATTAATTTAAAAGTTAATATTTGTAAGCAAATAATAGAACTTTCCTCGCATATATCTTCAGCTAATTAATAAACTGACCACTTCATTCTGTTCTGTAAGACAAAGCTTGACCATGGCCTTCACACAATGTATATTACTAAGATCTTCACAGAATCACAGAATCAATTAGGTTGGAAAAGACTTCTGAGATCACTGACTCTGACCTATAACCAAACACCACCTCGTCAACTAGACCATGGCACTAAGTGCCACATCCAGCCTTCTCTTAAACACCTCCAGGGACGGTGATTCCACCACCTTCCTGCGCAGCCCATTCCAATGCCTAATCAGCAGCAATTCCTCCTAATGTCCAACCTAAATCTTCTGCATGGATTCTGGTTTCGTGGAAGCCAACATAGATTTTACCACTGACTCCCATGCAATCAAGATTTCACTTTCTGTTGAATTTTAGAACAGTAAAGCAATAAGAGTTTAGGGAGATAAAATTCAAAGAAGGCAATATTTTTAGGCAAGGGATGGTGATGACAGGACTAAGAAAAAAAAATCAGCTTTGTTAACATGAGTCACAGACAAAGGTTGTTAAAATCAACGCAAAGTTGCTCCAGCAAGCTTTGGATGAGGCACTTCATGGTAAATTACCGTTTAAAAGTACAAAAAAAAGCACAGTTCAACAAATACTGTAGGACAGATCTGCATATTTTCTTCCAAGTGCATTGCATTCCCCACTAAATCATACAGTAATAAAAGCCAGACTCTTCAGTCTTTCAGAAAGTTACAATCATATGCTACGTCATGAGTCTTATACATCATCTGACAAACAACTCACAAATATTAACAGAGGCTCACAAGGCCTCTCAATCATTCTCTAGACAGAAGTCACTTAAAATGCCAAGTATTCCACCATACTATACACTAACTGGGGGAAATAAACAGCAATTAAACTAAAATGTTAGGGCTTTCCATATCATGGAAGCTCCAATATTAGAATTGAGCACCGCAGCATTTAAGTATTGAAGTCTTCAAGCCAGATAAGAATAGCGTGAGGTAAGACCTCTTCCAGAAAACATAACTGTGTTTAGGAACATCCTCAATAAATAACGTTTTCTCTGACATAGGAGGGGAAAGATTTAATGAGTTGACAAACTGTGCATCATTGCAGTGTTTCTAAATACTATAACATTTACCAAGGGATCTCCTAATTTTGACCTATGATCTGCAATTCTACCACAACTATGCTTTATTTTCAATTAGTTTCAACTTTATGACTGGTGATAAAACACAATCTTTAGCATAAAGAATATGGAACACATCAAGAAAAGACCCTAGAAGAGCAATGATTTGTTTGGTTTTGGTTGGTTTGTTTGATTTTTTTTTGCAGCTGCTGTCTATACTCTGCTGAGTATTTCTTGTCTTGAGAAGCTATGTGAAATTTTTAAGTCCTGGGATATTAATTTACATCTAACAGAGACAGGGTATAAGGAATGCCATAGTTCTGGGGATCCTTAAGTAATATTTGTTATCATAGATCATGTTTATGAAAACATGATGCCTCGAATGGTGGTATATACACAAAATTTATATGTTATGATACTGTACTCTTTATAAAGTGGATCTAATTTCATCTGCTATAATCTAAAAATTCACAGACAAAATATGCACCACTTTTCCTGTCCATATTCAAACACACACTATTAAAACAAACTAACCATGACAAAAAAAAAAAAAAAAAGATTAAATTAATCAGTAGGCACTAAGTAGGTAATGTACAAGAACTGGCTGAGAAAAATCCCCCTATCTTTTCATACCAGTGGTTCATAAACTTGACTGTAATTGCATGTGTGCTCACAGGCACTATGTTTATATGCAAGATTATAATAAATAATGAGAAGAGATAATATATTTAATACAGAAGCAGTAGTGATAAAAAAATTATTATCAATGCATTGATTTTCTTTCTACTTTGACCTTTTAAAGTAGATAAAAATTAGAAATACCTAATCACATGATGTGCCACAGGAGAACTTAAAATGTAGAACTGGCTAACACATAGAAATGTATCACCAAACCGGTTTTGGGTTTGGGCAGGGATGTTCTGCAAAAAAAGTGCAAGGAACTATTTCTAAAACATGACACCAAAAAAAAAGAAAAAATGTATCCTGGTTTAAACCTTGACTTTAAAGTTTAAAACAAAGCAATTTTAAAGAACATTTTTCCCACGGACTCCCCATCTCCCTGTTAGCAGTAGTATTGCCATTGCAGTCATACTGGTCAAAAGCTATTAAAAAATACTAAATCCTATCTGATCATGTTCATTTGTGCCTTCCCAACATAATTGTGTCATTTTGTGAGTAATATCATATGGGAGCATCTGTTTTGTAATTCTGTAACTTTCACTGTATATTACATATTAGCATATCCCTCACTTCTTCTTAATTCCCTAATTTCTAATGTCCTTAACTTTCTAATCATCTACATGGGTGACGTTCCCTGGTGTAAGTACAATACCAGCTGCAGTTTTGCAAGATTTTAAAATATGCTTGCTCGTTCAGTACACAGCAGAGGCTGCTTTTGCTCTTTCAATTTCGTTTACTTACAAAACTTGGCACATGTTCTTGCAGTACCTAAGGGTATTATATACTTGAAAAAACTATATTACTTTTTATCTAAAAAACCAGATGTATGGATTCAAATTCCAAGGCTTTCATTTTTATTGCTTACTACCTTTTTTTTGTTTGCATGAGTAAAAATTAAGTGCTAATTGGGGGGGAGAGAGACGCAAAAAGCCTAACTCAAAATTCTTGCTGCACCTGGTAATTTGCCAGTGCCTTGAACATTATTTAACCATTGAGTGTTTCTAAGGCTTATTTTCTTACCATTGCTCCAACACAGCAGGACCTTGAGAAAACTATCAAGACTGATTTTGTCTGCATCTATAAAAAAATATAGTCTTTGGAGTTAAAAAACATTGTGCAAGTTTACTGAAAATACAACAGAGACTCAAGTTTCAGTTTGTGGTATAAAGCAAAATGAGTTGTACCACCCAACAGTTCCAAGACATGAAGTCAGAATGAGTAAACTTAGACATTCAACATGTGTACTATAACTGCAGATTTACATTCTTATTAAAGGCCCTTTAATACTTAAAAATTAACTTTCTGCTAGCTAAAGATATAAGATAAAATTCAATCCAAACTGATCTTTTAATTTGAATAACTTTTCATATTTCTGTATCTGTGCATATGTCTGTGTGTGTGTGTGTGTGTGTGTGTGTGTGTGTGTGTGTGTGTGTGCTTGTGTATGTGTTGAAATGCATATAGCTAAATGCATATAGCTTCAGGGTTATCTTATAACATTTAGGGCTTTGTAGATGGGAAAGTCTGATGGGCTAAACATGTTAACTCTCTTGTGCACTACTGAAAGAACAGGCATAAATATGAACAACAGCACCTTCACAACAGCATTCCTTACAGAAACATTTCAGATTTTTCTAAAAACTTTATACCAAAAATAGCAACTTAATACTTGCACTGCCCTTCTTCTGTGAACGATACTAATTATTTTCCCCTTTATGCATCCACATTGCAGGTTCAAGATTCAGTTTAACACCTTATGTGTATTCAAGCCCTTTGGCAGCTCTGCACTGTATTTTTCCCAGACAAACAGGTTAAACCCACTTGACCTGAAGGAGTTAGATGAGACACAATGCACGGCACAAGAATTCAGCTGTATGCACTGCAATTACAGCAAGCCCTTTTATGACCGATTTCAAGCAGGTGACAATACTGTAATGTAAACCTGGGAATTCAGATTTTCCCTCCCTTCTGCCTGTCACTCCCTGCCCTCCACAAATACACAACACACCTTTTGTGATTCTGTAAAGAAAACATTCTTACAGCTCCCTTTTTAGCCCAGCCTTCTTTCGGTGGCATTGCTGTCCCAAAATGCTTTTATGCTTTCAAGCAGTTTTCCTCTGAATAACACCTGTATTCCTTTAATGACAACTTAAAAGTGAAACATGAACAACAGAGCCTTTTCAGGACAGCAGTACGATATCAGTAATGGCAAGAACATGAGAAAATGCAATTCACTCACAAAATTCACCTTGGCCTAGGGCTGTGTTTCTCCACCCAATGGGTGTGACTGACAGGCAAGCATTGCAGAGGGGCCACTAGTCAATCACACGTCACACTTACAAAAAACAAACCAAGAAAACAACAAAAAAAAAAGGCATTGATCCCAGGATGCAGCAAAGTTCAGAAGACTGCTCAGCAGCACGCCTCCCAGATCCCCTCCAACTTGAAGCTGCCTCATAGCAACATGCTTTTCTGCTCCCTCGCCCCCAGGCACTTCCGCACGTGGGGGCAGAACAAAGGTGTGTGGCCTGCTTGCAGTAGAGCAAAGCGACATCAGAGCTGGCAACAGAAGCACTCCACCAGCAGTGAAACAACCTCCAGAAACTAAGCATACACCAATACATTGTTTGGCCAATTTTTCCAAAGTGATTCTGGCATTAGTCATCCTACATACACAATTGTTAAAACTAAATCTCTGTAACGATGTTAAAACACATTTCATATCAAGCCAGTTTGTCTCCTGTAAGTCTAAAGCCCTATGTTCCCCCAGGAAACACTAGCAATACTGTATGGACCTTTTCTTCTATTTAATCAAATGAACAACGAAATCACTTCCATACACATAGGTATTTATAACAGCATGATGTAAGTGTTCGGGAGAGGGAAACAGCACATGAAGACAGATCACCATGACAATAAGAATAAAACTAAAGTTTTATACCAAGCTTAGTCTAGAGGCTACCATAGTTTGGTTAGACGGTATGTGATTGTATATATGAAACAGAGTAGAAAAGATCAGTCTAGGAAGACTGTTAGGCTTGCAAGCCTACACTATTTTTCATATGCCACTTGGCTCAGTCCCAGCAAGCATGGGTATCTTTGCACAGAACTCACCTATACCATTTCAAATAACGTGCCACAGCCTAACATTAAGTTTGTGTAGAACACAGGCAGTCACATCTCTCACCAAAGACAAATGTCAACATCAAAATGATATTTGCCTTTCTAAATTTATTAGTGTAAGCAGATGGAAAATATGTAATCAGTATGTAGCAAGATTAAAAAAAAAAACCTAGAATAAACATACATTAAAAAAATTGTGTGTTAAGATATAACATTTATGAAGTTATAAGGCCATGAAAAAGAAAGGTAGTGACTATGGGGCAGAACAAGGCAAATTCTCTGGACCATATCTTTCCATGAGATTAGTAGGGGAGAGCAGCAGAAAACTGACACATCTTTGCATATGTATGGCTGTCCACAAGCAATATTTAACTCTAGAAAGTGTGCTGTTATCCCATTAAAGACATTGGCAGCCCTTTTAACCCAAGCTCCAGGTATACAATTAACTTTAGTAATACTGTTCGTAAAATTGTTAAAGATTTACTACAGGATAGCTTACAACCAACCGTAAGAATGAACAAAACAACCAACAACACATTATTTTCCCTACCTTCTCTGCATTCTCTCTCTACCTTTCTCCCACCACCATCATATGTCTAGGAATATTCTTCAACTCTGCCATTTTCACAGTGAGCAGGAAAACATTTTTATTAAAACAAAATCACTAAGCACAGTACAGGTTTCTTGCTCTTCTGAGTAAGAGACAATCAAATGCTGCTTATTATGAAAGGTCTATTGCTAAAAGCATCTTTCTGGTTTTCCTTTTGCTTCTTGCTGTTATTTTAAAGAAGCACCTTCTCTTTAAAGGTGTGAAAGGTAGGCAAAAGGATGAGAGGATGATGAATAAAGTGAATATTTTCTTTTGAAGACAGACTGAAATAGTAAGCTGTGCTTTGCAACCTGGGCTTTGATGAATCATCTGAACAGAAGGCTTACCTTACAACTATATTGTTTTATAACTCACTGCCAAAAGTCATGCTGCATTTATGGCTATGATTATCAGCCTTACTGTTTAGTCTAAAACTTGGAGATTAAAGCAATAGGTGAATATCACTATCATGATAAGAAACATTATAGAAATAGAAGTGGTAGATATCTTTTTCTGCTCCAGTTTCACAAGGTGGAGAGAAGCTGAACCAAAATCAGGAAAATAAATATTATTCTCGGGAAAATGTACAGAACCATATAGTTCATGAGTTTTCATATTTATATTGGTGAAGTTTAGGTTCTGAACAGTTATATACTTATTATTAGAACTTCCCAATTAAAAATATTACTGAAAACTTAATTTTCCTAGTAGTTACAACAGGGTCACAGATATTGATGTAGGTGCAGATCCAAGTGCAGAGATCTGTAGCACTAAGTTCTACAGGAACTTGACTCCTAAATAGAGTAAAACAGCAGGAATAAGCAAAAACAAATTTGATGTGGGACTGGAGAGGAATAAATTCACAAAACTGAAAGACTATTTCTTTAGCACTTGGAATTCCTCTTAAAATGTTCAGTGTTCACTGCCTCTACAAGCAGTTTGCAGAAACTGTAATCTATACACTCTTGCAAAAATTTTTCTGTATTCCTGTCTCAGCTATGTGCTGTGTACTTTTCATTTAGCCAAATACAGAAGAATAGAAGGAAAATACGAATGTTGGCATAGGTGACTTCAAGCCTTAGTTGTTTGACCTTTTTGTATAAGCTTTTGGCATCTGTGACTTGGCAGGCAGAATGCAGACCAAGCCAGAACAAAGAGGAAGACAGGAAGCAGAAAGCTGGCCATGTCTCCTTGGCAGTCAGCATTGCAACAGGGTGAAAAACCATGTTGTTGCCAAACCAGAAACAGTGGGGGAAGCCCAGATAGTTGGCAAGTTACATACGGTTGTATTGTACATCCTAAACACTAAACGCTTGATAAACTTAAGTGCTATGCCAGAGCCTAATCTATTTAAACTGTCTTGTGCTGTACAGGAGAATATTTCATTTGTCCTTCTTCATGTGTTTCCTAAAGAACTGACACAGCATTTTTACTACCATTTATGGGCTGGCAACTTAAAATTTTGCTGCTACTGTATGAGCATGAGCTTTCATCATCTTTCTAAAGAATCCTCTAAGATAGTGCTAGAGCCTCCACACACCTTCATTTTTTGCTCCCAACCCCCATACCTGAGAATCCAAACTTTCAAGCACCCCCAGGATAGGCAGTGCATGGGCAATTGTGCCCAACTGCATTTACCACTTTGAAAATACTTTTTTAATTCTTGCCACATTGGCTGAGTGGTACTACTTGACTTCCAGTGTTTGACCAAGCATTAGGTAAATATCCAGCTTCAAACCTGTGATCTGGGATGAGAGAAGGGCTTTGGGTAAAGCTGGTTGTTAGCCACCTCTCTTTCCTCGCAAACACCCAAAGAAAGGGAGACTGTTTCAGGCTTTTCTGTGGGTACAGTTCTCATCCTGAGTGCAGAACTGGGTAGGTCACTCCAGAACTGTGCCTTGAAGATTGCTGCAGGTTACTGCTACCTGGGGCAGTGCAGCAGTGGTGCTCATGGCCACAAAGGAAGAAGTGGGAATACCCGGGCCACTGCCAGTGTGTGCAGAGGGAGGACGACTATAGATGTTTCCTCCATCAGTTAGTCAAGGCTTCTGGCACTTAGAGCAGCAGACCACAAATTCCAAAGGGAACATGCAGACTATGGCACATGTTGCTCTGCTACCCAGGAAGGTCTGGCCCCGTCATGGACCTGGAGACTGGCTTACATATAGAAAACCCTCAGCAGGGATCCTTCACAGGCAATCTGGCCTCCCAGAGTGGTACAAAATCACCTTGTGCCAAACCCAGCTGTTTTTCTCTATTCATAGAGAAAAAATACAAGCACTATTTCAATCCCAAATATTACCCATGGTTCTTTAAAGCCTTGAGAAAGGAGGAGGGGATTGCATTTTATACAGATCTTTATTTACCATTTATCTATTAAATTATTGTTGTCAAAGGTACCTGATAATCAATCTCTTCATAGATGCGCAATGCATTTCTCACTTCTGCCTTTCAGACCTTTCACTCCTGCAGCCAGGCTTTTACTATATTAACACCACATGTTATCTTAATGCCAATGAATTACAAAGCATCCTTTTCTAAAATGCTGATTCTGCCTATGGACCATGATAGCATTCTCACAGACTTCTGTGGCCAAATAAAGGCGACAATAAGTATCTCACTTACGAGGTCCTTCACCACCAAAAACCAAACTGAATTTTTATTGTTCATGAAAAGGCCAGAGTCTATTAAAAAGTCTTATACTACTCCTAAAAGCACTTTGTTCTGTACTGTACTCGTACTCTAATCACAGCGACAATGTTGAATAACTGTGTTCCTAATTAAGGGGACAGCACTAGAGAAAAAAAATCTAGATAATTCCAATTTATCAGCAAGATTGATTGAGTAGTAGAAAGAGTAAGAAGACTATCAATTTAAAGTAATGATCACTCCTGCAATAGGAGTCTAAGAAAATATCTTATGATCACAAGGCAGAAAAAGTTACTTTGTATTCCTGCAATAATGGAATGCCCTCCATAAAATATATTCCCTTCCACACACCTGATCTTTATAACTTTGTTACAGAGAGAGAATTATCCTTACAACTAGACCCTACCTTATGTTGTTAGTGCTTTAATATCTGCTTTAGCTGACATTCTTCAGTTAGCTTTTTAATATGTCTATGTTGTTATGCCTTAATACTTCTAACCTAATCACATTTATTTTATGTCTACTATAGACAAGTAAATATACTTTTTAAAAAACACCATTTACAATTAACTCATCGCGTGAACATTGGGAAAGTGCGAATCGATTGGAAGAAGCTCTTGTTTTTCTGATGGCCTTGCACTAATCAAACTTTCTGGAATCCATTCAAATTAGTCCATAAAAAAATTAAGCAGTTAATTTCACTTGCTTTTGGGCCATAACACACCTACTTAAAAACTTCCTGGTAAACTATGCCCTCAGTACTGTCACTTGTATCTATTTTCATATCTCTCCTTCCCCCATTCAAAATTTAAAGTAAAAATGCTTTAACCAGTCCCCAACAAGTTCCTGCACGTCAGCTGAAAAAATACGAAAAGGCACCTTGGTGCCTTTTACGAGTCATCACCCTGCCATCACCTCCTGGCCCCACACACATGCAAACCAAAGCTGAATACTCTGTGGGGCAGAGACCATCATCCAGACTGCTGTGGGATAACCAACAGCCCTCATTCTGCTGCTGCTACTGCATAATTATCAACAATGAGTGGTTTGGCCTGGAATTACAAATGCCAAAATTAAAGCAGACAAGATAGCAGTTTCTTGGCTGCTATTCCAAGTTTCATGACTGAAGTCTGAACATACTTTCAAAAAAAGGAAAACCAACAAACAGTCTTTCCTACTCCTCAGCTTATCCAAACTGAGTTGATCCTTTGAATCCTGAAGTCTGGCATCCCTAGACAACATGCTAATCTATTCTATGACTGTGCTTACTCTGTTTTGCCTAGCTCCTAAATAGAGAGCCTTTGAAACCAGGGATAGCCCCTCTGAGATGGTGTGATCCCTCACAGAATTGGAGAGCTCTTGACTGTCAGGAAGGACTCCACATTTTGGCCTTTTAAAGTCACACTGAAGCTTTTCATTCCCACAAAATACAAACATTATTAGAGAGAGTTATTTTAATTGATTTGATAGGGAGTAGAAAGATCTAATATGTCTTCTTATATTATAAAACATTAACCAGTTTCACAAAGCCAATTAACTCATCTCAGTATAAAATACGGTAACCCCCAGCATTCTGAAGTTTTTAGGAAAGGATCTTTTGCTGCTTTTGCCATCTAAGGCTGAATAATGCTTGTGATTGGAAATTATTTTTCTTTTACTCTATAAGAGCAATTATTGCAGCTATCACACAATTATTGCAATTATAGCCATAAGAACTGCTGTTCAGAGCTATTCTCTGTAGCAAGATTCTTCAATGCCAGGAACGCTTGTCTTTTCTAATGATCACCACCAGCACAAATGTCCTTTTGTAGGTCTTTAAGTGATTTCATTTCTTTCTATTAATATCCTGTTACTTGTTTTGGGAAAAAGCAAAGGAGACAGGCCCCAATTAATATATACGTTTAAAGCAAAGGCTTTTAGTGAAGCCAGAGCTAAGGCATTTTAAAACAGGAATTGACACTTCCCTTTACGACAGCCTAACATTTTCAATGTGCCTCACTAAATGGATGGAAAGCCCCCAAAATACTTTAAATCTGTGTTTCATAAACTGTACTCTAAGAGAAGCTGCAATAAAGTTTATTGCAGACCTAAAGTATCTGCATAAACCCGTTTAATTGAAAAGTGGGTGGAGAAGGCTGCCAAATTAAATGTTTACATTAGCACAGCTGTATTGTAAAAACATTCTGCCCCCTGTGCTTTGTAATTATAAGATATTTCTGGACTGTGTATCTCTGCAAAGTTTATCTCTACTGCCAAGAGTGTTTTGGCACAGAGTGTCTGCAATTTTTGGCAGCCAGAGAGCTCTCAGCACAGGCAGTATCTAAAATGGCTGCCAAACAGTTATCCTGAAATGTCGTCGATCTAGTGTCGTCCTGTGTGAAGGGCATAAGCCAAAGCTAGTTCTAAAACCATCAGATTGTTTTAAATGAGGCAAGGAGCTGAGTTTCCAGACAAGAGCATGACCTGGCACTGCAGGTTTGTCACACCAAGCTCACCAGTACACTGTGCATGGCACAGTGGGTGAGAAGGCATGCTGACTGCTCCAAGCGTCCCATCACTGGGAAAAAAACGGGGAGCGGGAGTTTCCTGAAGGGAAGCTTATTTTATTGTTTTAAATTATGCACAAATCATCATACACTTCCCCTGTGCTGGGAGCAAATGCACTGGGACCTTTGCAAAGCACAGCCACCCTGCACTCGGGTGCAAAGCATGAACAAAGCCCCAGGTACCTGATACCTCCTTCACACTGATTGCATTTGTCAGCTTCTAAAGAAAATCTGTCTCTTTTCCAAGCAACCAACAAAACATGCAAAACCCTTCCAAACATCTCAAGCCTCTGCTGTCAGTCTCTCTCTATTCTATTTGAGATAGAAGTCCTCACCAACCAACCCACCTTTGACCAGAACTAGGAAACCTTAGCTATTCTGTCCTGAGCCTGTATAATAAAGACAGGAGAGTGTACTTTCACTGTATCCAATGTCAATTTAAACATAAATTGAGAGATTTGTTAGGTCGGTTACTCTACTTTAATCGTAACTGTCCACAACTGAAGTAGAGGCATTTCAAGCCTTTGTTGAGACCACTGCTTTTCTACCGCTCATTGCGCAGTTCCATGAGATAGATCTGGTGGATCTGGTGGTTTGGATAATGACAGTTGATGCTTGAGTGTATCATGATCTTTTCAGTGAATTTCCACTAAAAAATGTAACTCTACAGGTATTTTATCATCACACAAAATTAAATAAGAAAATAGGAAGTGTCCGCACCATAAAAATAAATATTTCTTTAATAGAAGAATCACAACCTTACGGACACTAACTGAATACAAAGCTTATCTTGTGGGTGCTGCCCTTGTCTATTTACTGTCCTAAGCCTCCCTATCAACTATCATTATATAATAACATCTGAACAGGAGCTTTTTGAGAAAATGCTTGTCGACTGATCCATGAATTGCTTGTTGTCCATGGCTACATTGTTGTATCAGAAGACTTCAGATCAAGCCCAGTCAACTATTTATATAACTTCATTTAATTTCTAATCTTTTCTACTCTATCGAGTAGATTTTTGTCCCTCTAAATAGAGAGGACTGGGATAGTAACGTCCACTCAACTTCTGAATTGACTGTCATCCCTGTTTAATTAGTAATCAGGATCAAAGTCACACAGGTATGCAATGCTGATGTCCTTGCAAGGTTCCAGTGAGCTAGGGTTAAGGTTCCAAAGAGCATGGGGATTGCACAGGCATGCAGTTCCAATTGGTCTCTCTTCTATTAATATTTAATAAGTGCACCTCTAAACTGCTCTGCACCAAAAAAAAAAAAGGGGGTCAAAACTAACAAGGGACTATGTTCAAAATATTTTACCAGCCAAATATGCACAGGAGCATCTTTATCACCCCCAGTATCTGAAGAATTTGCCATGGTTAATCTCCTGTATGTAAAACATTATCTTCACAAAATCATGTCATTTTCTCTATCTTACCTTCTTCTTACACCCTCTACAGATGAAGCTTCATTCTGTGAATATCACATCATTCTTTTTCCTTTCAAATGCACATGTGTACTTTAAAATAAATAGCTATATGTTGCTCATTTCTCATCCTCGCTGGGTTAATATAGCACTTTTAGCTAAAACACTAAACAAATACAGGCTATTTTCCCCTATGAAAGCACCGGGTACTTAGCTTACTGGGAATCTCAAAACTTTCCCTTTTTACCTATCTGGATTGAAAGAAATATTTGGAGTGCTCAAGAATACCATTCCGTTTATTTATGAAAGACAAAAGACAGATGTACACAAACAGCTTTGTCAAGCTCAAATTCCAGGGTCTCGCTTTGTCTGACCAGTCTAATACTGTGCCAGTGACTTGGGATAAAGACTAGTATATATTTGCATGTAACTCAGCACTTTCATACTACAAGCAGTAAGAAAATGAGATCTCATCCCAGTCCTGGGTTCTGCATGCAACTGCCAACAGGTTTACTAAATCCAAAGTGGACAAATTTTACCTATTTCAGCTTTCAAATGACTGTGAAATTCTTTTTACTGTATTAAAATAATCTGTGATACTCACATTCTAATTTTAATGCTATAGGAAACATCCTTATATCTTATCAGTTCCGCGGGTGTATTTAGAAAGGCCCCTACCAATTGGTTCACATTTTCACTGAGTTTCTGAAGTATTCAAAGTAAGGAAAGATGAAGATGTATTTTCTTTTTATCTACAGTTACTCCTATGTTCTCTTCCTTTTGCTGAGAATTTTCAAGTCAGGAAAACTCCAAGTATTTCTTCTATCAGGAGTGTCACCACAGATGTTTCAGTTTTACAGAAGTGTTGTGAGTAAGACCTCCCCTTTCCTTGCATTCCTTAGCTAATGGCTGGCTCTAAATTCCATAAAAATCTGTTAGAAAAGAACACTGAAATGTGTACTTGAGCCTAAAAAATGAGGAGGCAAAAGTTGTCATAAGTTAATTCTGCTTCTTGCATCAACATATTATTTATCCTGCACATCCAGAGATCTCTAATGCATCTTGACTAAAGTATACAAAAACTGTTTGCAAAAATCAAAGATGAATAGATAGATGCTCAAAAGTGTCACAATCAGTGTTGAAAATACTGATGTTTTTCTTAGCTCTCTGAGCCACATGCAATATAATTTTTTGTTATCCTTTGTTCAAATTCTGCATCAAGTGAACTGTCTTATATATTCATGCATTAAAGGTTGCCAAATTCATGCTGCATACTTATACAGCACCTGTGCTCATATGTATGCTTAAAAAAAAAAACCCAAAAAATCTTATTTTGTAAATAGAGTCTCTATTTGCATAAGGGTGCCTCCATTTTATTTGGAAAATATATTCCTGAGTCCAAATCTTTAATTTGACTACCAAATGAAGCATTTCCTTGGGAATTTTGTTCACTAACTGCTTGTGGCCATCTTTAGCAGTGTCAGGCATATCAACACGAAACTGTCCTTGTATCAAAGATTAAAGAGAGAAGGAATCTAGGCTGAACCACACCTGGGATTCTGAAGCACTATTCCTTCAAAAGAACTGTGCACATCCCACCAAACCTGAACTAGCACTCTTCAGTAAGGGTCCCCAGCAAATAGGTTTTTGATCTCAAGATATTTTTAACAGGAAAATACTGTAAATGAAAGTCACAAGATCATTCTATTTTGATACCAAGAAGGACTGTATTTTATGAGTCTCCTTATACATTGTCATCTTTTTTGCTCAAATTACATGCAAAGCATGATTGCTTTCTAAGGCCTGAAAGCAGAATGGAACCTTTTATGTGAGCTTAACTGTTGTCAACATGTGCTAATATAGTAAACTATTTAAACAGACTGAGGCATTTTTATTTAAACTTTCTGCTTTACTACTAATGCTTCATTCCATCCCCTACTACTGAATTTCACTTCTACATTTTTTTCTGTATTTCCTATTGTTATCTTCATTAAAGCTATGATTTTTTTTTTCTTTGATAGTATTTATCAGTTTTAGAAAAAGCTTCCAGGGACTGAAAATTATGATGCTTCTCAGCGAACAAGGACTCTAAATGATCGTTTTTATTTTTTAATGATTGAAGGAAAAGTAATTAAATACTTTCTTTCTAAAAAGTTTTCACATCTCTTTATGCAATGAACAATATGTTCTTGTTCCCAGCCGTTAGAAACTGTTGAGAGTATTACCAACTCTTACCTACTTCATTGTCTGCTTGAATTCTGAATTTTAAAAATGTCTAATAGAAACTAATTCCAACGCCTGCTGAGAAGAAATGTTTGCAAAATAACACTGAAATTACATCGGACAACCAGCCAACTAACAGCTGTTTTCTGGCATTAATTTTGAAGCTAGTTACATCATGTTAACTCTTTATGTTATGTACTGTGTACAGACTGACTACATTTCCACAGTCACGCAGTCTTCAGAGTCTTTTATGGTAAAGTCCAACCAGAATCTTTCAATGCTTCTTTCTGTGCATCAGAAAAGAGGATTCTCAGGGCCAAAGGTGGGTTCTGCACTGAAGGGAATATTCACAACACAAATTCAATACTCTTGTAGTACAAAGTTTTGCATTATAAAAAGAAATAAACAAATCTGTCATTAGCAAACATTAAGAATATCGTTGTCAAAGACAACATTTACTAGAAGACAATTGCTTGAAAACATGGTTTTAATTGTGCATACATATTTTTATTCATTAAAATGAGCAACCAATAAAATCCCATACTATAGTGTCCCAGCCTCATAACACATTAATAAAGTTTCTTAAAGGTTTTGGCAGGGGGCCAGCACAGTCCATTAACTCCTTGCAAGTTGTAAAAAGAAGTAAAGTCATTTTGGGCTGCCTCGTGGTTATGAATGAAACAGCAGGCAGTCTGTATGGAAATGTCACTTTGGATATGGCACTGGTAATGGATGCTTTGCTGTTCAATCAAAGCAGCATGGGGATAAGTTAATGCACTGAATCACAGTTTAAATCCTGATGAACTGCAAAACTAATTTAGTTAAAAGTGGAAGGAAAATACCTAAAGTATTCCAAGTTATGAAGCTCTGAATATTTTCCTAGTAGGCTACCACACTGTATCAGGGTAAACTTGCCCACTGTGAAACCAAAAATTATACAATAACTTATTATACAATTAGTTTTTAATTATTCTAGCAATTCTGTACGGCTGCTTAATAAGATCAATCACATTTTGGGTATTACCATTAACAAACAACATAATCAAATAAACTACCATTTTGCCTTATCCTTTTTTCTCTGAAATGTACAAAACATTTTAATTTTCTTGTTTTCTTCTTTTACACAAAGGAGCATAAATAACTTAAGCAATTGGTAACTAAGTGGCTGTCTTTAGCTCTGTCAAACAATTTGAATTAAAGTGCTATACTTTCCCCTTAAGCTTTATGCTACCATCTGTTCTCCCTTTTCATAACATTACAAGCGTTTGGTTTTGGAGAAGGGATTTAGTGTTTTGCATCCTTTTTAGAGGAAAAGGCAAATTTGAATGGTGTTGAATATTCTGAGAGCCAAAAAGATTTTCCAAGCAAGGGAACAAGTAGGCTGTAGGATTAGAGCATTTTCCTTAAGGTGTGGCCAGTCTTTCCTCTTGTCTTATCATTAAACATCAACATGTACTTTTTGATTAAAAACATATTCTGAAAAAACAGTACATTAAAGGGGTTTTTGTAAGGAACATTAAACGGAAAACAACTTGTGGAACAAAAGTCTTTCCACTTCTTAGCTAAACAACTGAAATGCCACAGACTGTTCACTGTAATAATAGTTTTGGGTATTTTGATGACTATTTCAAATTAAAAACTTAAAAGTTACATAAAATTTCCAGTGTGCAAACCTCCCTGAAGGATTTGGGAGGGACAACCAACTAATCAGCTGGAATGATATATTAATCCTTTACCTCTAACAGCCCCAGCTCAAATGTGGCTTAAATCAAAAATGCAGAAATTGTTTGTCTAGCACCTAGTGGGACTTTGCCACACTACAAAACCACAAAATCTGTGGAAATTAGGAGTGTCTTCGGAGGACACCAAGTAGTGAAATAGACGGGTTCTTGAGGTCAAGGGGGAAACCCAACAGATCTCACTACAAAAGCAGTTTAAAAAATAAAATTACACAACTGTGTCAAATTCCTGTTGATCTAGCTGCCACTGGGCACCAACCATTTCATCTATAAGCAGTGACATATTTCTGCATTAAAGACAGCCTAACACTTGAATTTCAATACAAAGGATAGTTTTCAAAAACTCACTTAGATCACTTATATTGGGAAATATACCAAATCAATTTTAATGGTATGAAATATATTCACTCAGAATCACACCTTTCTGACCCAAAGTACGTCAACCAGTCTGGTTATCTAAAGATTTTCTGTTGGCTGGGATGGAAAATAAGAGAAGACACAATAAGGTTAAAATCGCTAATAAATCCTGTTAAGATATTTAGAACTTAACGTTTGTTAACATACTTGATCTATGCAGTGAATGGCATCTCTCAGTGACTCCAAGGTAAACTAGGAATAGTTCTACAGACTTCATTTGAGCTAATGTAGATTTATGCAAAGCTAATGCAGATAAATATAAAGTTTGGCTCAAAAAATGCATTTCACACACAACTGAATGTCAGCCATCTCTGAGATACACTTTTTAAGCTGCATACAACTCACAGATGCCACAGTTTATAAGCCTCACCTAATAAATCCATACTGTTGAATACACATCTACGAGTAGTCATACTAGAGCCCAATGGATCAGTTTATGCAGGAACTAAGATACTCCACCTGAGCTTTCCAAAAAGTCAACTTTCACGCAGAAAACAACCTGTCAGTCATAACAACAGATCTGTCAACCTCGCCATCGCAAAAAAAGCTCCTGTATATGAGACAAACTGCATCGAGAATTTAAGCTGGGCATGATACACGTATCTAGGTTGAATTGTTTCAAATCTTTGGGCTCTTAGGAAAACACAGTCGAACTGCTTTATTTTTCCTGCCAGCATCCACTTTAAGTGGGAGCAGAAGATTGTCTGTGAAAGCTTTTTTTGAAAATCCCCCACACTTAGCTTCTGGAAAAGATTATCTGATACCACAGGATATGTTCATCTTCCCAAAAACACCATATTCCATTAAGATACACAGCCCCACATTTCACAGGCATAGAAACCTGTAACAGAGGATAGAGATCTCAAAAAATTACCCTGGGCAGTTTTTTATACTCCAGTAAGTTTTAAAACGGAACATGTTGGTTGTGCATCCTGAATACTCTTTCCTTCCTAATAATACAAAGGACACATATGAACAGTCATGTCTCCCAGCATGACATAGTTTTCCAAGCAGTCATTCACACCACTCTAAGGGTATACATTAGTCCAGTTGAGGTTTTTGCAATTTGATTTTGATTTGCCTGGATTTCTTTTTCAGTGTTAGGCAAAGAATACTGAAGGCACTTGATCTATGCTGGAAATAAAGGAGGAGGTCTTTCTCAAAAATTCTTTTTGATTTTGTTTAGGTTTTTTTTTTTTTTAAATTATTATTATTATACATTTAGTGAGTTGCGTCAGAACTTTGGAATGCTGGAATAGTTGCACAAGAGAATGATTGGCAGGTCAAGTGCCCTTGACTTAACATGGATAACAACAACCAGCCTATGCAAAACAGTAGTAGGAAAAGAACTGTATTAAACAGTTTAGACTTGTTTTTCCTTAAAAAAGGAAAAATGCATATTTTTTTTCTGTAATGCTGTTTGTATTATAGAAAGAGGATGTCAGCTCCTGTTTCAACACTCTTAGATCAGGTCCATGAAAAGAAATTCTCAGATGACTTGAGAACAGTCTACACTACTTAAATATGTCTTTTACAGAGGAGACTTCTTGAGGTGCAGCCTGCACACATACCAAAGACATGAATATTTTGCTAAAATTTAATATCCTTGGACACTTCTAGCTTTGAAAGCCATTCCTAGCATGTACACGATAACACTGCATGCCCAAAACACGACTGATGTCAGTCAGGAAGGCAAGCAACCAGAGTCTTCAACACTAGCTGACAGCCTAGTGCACCATTACCAACTCTGGAAGAGGTCTGACTTATTCCCCAAAAGCAGTTTATGTCAGGATGCTCTCTAAAATCACAGAATAGAGCAATGTGGAGTGCTGTTGTATGATTGCCATTAGACTGCAGCTCATCCGAGTAGCAAAAGAGGACAGGGTTATACCTAACCTAGACTGCCAGCCCTGCAAACTCTGTCAGGGCTTTGTACCAGGTCCAGTAATAACCACAGCAAACAGAAATACGTATGTGGACACCTGTGCAAACCTGTCCCTCTCTGATCAGTTGAATTAATCAGCCCTTTCTCTGATTGTCCTATTCTGTGCCTCTCATCGGCTGCAGTGGGTGATGAAGGAGGAGACCAGAGATTGATGCAAACTCTGTTCCTCCCATCCTTCTCTCATTTTGAAGGGACTTGGTGTTCTCTCTCTTGTTTCTGGAAGAAAGAGCAAAAAATGCAAATGATTTTGTTGATTGGCACAGGAAGAAGATGCAGTGAGACCAATCACTCTGGTGACCAGCCAAGAAAACTGGCATCTCCGCAAGGGGAAAGAGATCATGAAGATGAGGGTCCTACTAAAAAGCCAGAGGTTAAGCAGGACTGAGGAAGCATGGCAAGGATACACAGTACTCAGCAGCCAGCACAGAAGGGCATCTACCTCCTCCACATATTCTGTGTTAGAATCACCCTAACACCTACTCATGGTTCAGTAAGAAATACAGACCCTTACCATCCTTCCCCAAAACATAGATGAGGACTTCTGGATATATGGGCAAGTATTCACTGCAAAACAGTAACCAACATGGGGCTATTTATACAGTGTCTCAGCGAGGTTCATTCATTTCCAGACAGAAATGGAAGTTCTCTTTGCTGACTTAGCTGAGCTTTTGGTTTGAGAGCTCTAGACATATATGCTGATATGGGATTCGTTTCTCTACAGATACCGCTATAGTAGGAATAGCATCATCTAGTTAATTAAATGGAATACCTACCATACAATGTTAATCCCTCAACACTATACTCTTAACTGTCCTTGCATAACTTATACCCACATATTACAGCACTCTGTTGACTTTTCCATTTCACCATGCTTCAGGAATGTCTAATGAGTCATAGTTTGTCTAGATTCCTCTGGGAGTCAGGATCTTCCCCACAGCAACTCATTGTATTCAGGTCCAAAACAAAATGATAAATAAACTCACTCATTGGTCTCCCTTTTCTACAATATGGTAGCACAATGGGGCAATAGATGGAAACTATAACGACGTTTTCACATTTACCTCCCTTTTGAGACTTTAGGAGATCAATAGCATTATGTTTTTCTATTACACATGGCTGAACTCAATTTTCTTGAAATGTGCACTTGTTAGATGTGAACACACTGTAATATAAAAAATGGAAAGAGAGAGAGTTAATATGTTCTCAAAGAGGCAAAATATTAGCAAGGACTGTGCCTGTGCTACTCTTAGTGTTTTTACCCAAGTACAGTAATCTTTTTAAAAATAATAGTATTTAGGACTGTTCAAGGGATCACTCAGGGGAACCAACTGCATGTTATTTAGAAATTTATGAGTGGTATATATAAAAATTATCAAGCATTTTTGCCAATAAAGCTAAGCTACATATTATCTTTTCAGCATGAATTGAATAGTTAGTATGCACAAGGACAACAATATTCCCAATAAATCTATGGGTAATTTTTATTAAAAAGAATTAAAGAATTAAGTAATTTGTGGTAATCCAGGTATCAGCTGGTATCTTCCTTTCTAGAGATGGAGTTGTTGTCTATGCCAAAATATATATGCCTCATGGGAAAAATGAGACCTCTTCCAATAAAACTTAGTTTCCTTTACAGTTCCTCTTACTTTCCTCCTTTCTCTTGTGAAAATTTTCCCTTTCATAAAAGTCTTCTTCATCCCATATCCCCTCTCACCTCATTTTTTTTCCTTTTCACCTCTTTCAGAATCCAGTATTTTTGGCTAGGATTTTGACCCTTACTACAGGTAGCTTGGATGCTTATTACAGGACAGCTCCTTTCTAGGAAAAAAAAATAAATACAAGGAGGAAAAGAAAAAAAAACCAGAAAACAAAACAACAAACCAAGCTGTGCAATACAACCACATAGCCTTCTAGAATTCAACATGTACACAAGATAGTAAAGAAATGCATGTCAAAAGATGCCACTAAATGTGGTTTAAAAAGAAAAACAGACTTAATAAATTCCTTCATGCAGGCTTTCACTGCAGATACAACTGCCTATCCCACTTGGTAACACCTCCAAATGTTAACTCATCATCATATTTCAAAGTCTGATCAGCACTGTATAATTCTGACGATAACTCAAAACTTCCACATTGCAAAATTATGAAATGTTAGACCTAGGTGGAAAACTTCCTTTTTCTATAAGACAACATTTATCCTAAAGTGTAAATGCTGCTGCCCTTCCAATTTTATTTTATTTTAGTGTTTCTCTCACAGCAGCCAAAGTGGCAGCGTTTGCAGGCATTATTTCTACTCAAGCTTGAGGTCATTTAGCAGTCACTGGAAAATTATCCAGTCTGCCTCCTTGGCCATCAACGCTGCCATAAGAAAAGATGCAAAAACATACTGTTCATAGATTGGTCTAGACAACTTTACACACACCAGCTGGCAGCGTCTTGTCATTATTCATAAATATGGTGTAAGAAATAACTGCTTCCCAGATTTTGATGAATCCCAACTGGTTTATGTAACAGTTGGGGATTTAAACCTCCTGGAAAATCAGTGAGCCACTTAACTGGTGACTGAGCAATTTTACTATGTGATTGGAACTCAGAACAAAGGTGACCTATTACACTGAAGTGATATTTGCACTTGCTACCGGTTACAGTAATTATGCTCAAAGAGCCTGGAGAAAAGTCAGTAGTGGAATATAGTTGGTTTTATTTGATATTTCACTCTGTAAAGTGCTTCATGACTCTAGGATGTATACTACACACACCTGAAGGAAATAACTTCCTGTGCATTCTCTTCTCAAAGAGTTCTTGTAGAAGCAGCAAGTCACACTACTTGGAAGAATAAAATTAGGCAATTTTGGAGAATATTCTCACGCTGCAACGGGTAGTAGACTCTGCAATGGCAAGTGTATTTTACATCTGAACTGAATTTCAGTTTAGGAACATTTCCCTTCCTATTGTTTTCTCTCAATAGGACAGGGAAAGCTCCAAAAGTAATTTTGAATTCTACTTATTTTGGTTAACAAGATTACTCTTCTTCTTTTTCCCCTCAAGCACATCCTTGCTTTTGAAAGCATTCCATCTGACATCTAATCTTTCGAAGAGGCCAAAAAGTGCTTGTGGTTTGGCTCTCACTGTAACTTCTAGTGGATAGCTTCTGGAAAAACTAATTTATTTAGAATCTTTCATCATTATTATAATTAATATTATACAATGGCAGGTTTCTTAGAAATTAGTTTTGCCATGGTTCAATCCTATCGGATACAATGTGTGAAAAAAACCTTATTTAATAGATTTTTCAGCTGCTTTCAGGGAAGGTAGGGAAGGAATTTGATATGGCTAACTTTTAGTATCCTACTTCAACAACAGAATGTTATCTTTCTGCTAATTTTGATTTTGAAACGCAGAGGTTTTGTATGTAACAAGCTGTCTCTGGAACTAAAAAGTTTCGGAAAATTACTGGAAAATTGTTTTGTTTTGTGCTTCCATTTTAAGTCATGTATGTAAACCCTGCAAAGCAGCTCTGCAACGTTGGTTCTTCTTAGCCTGAAAACCTGTTTTCTGAATTTTCAGGTGGGTTTAGCCTGCCCGTCTTCTGGTACAAGAGCAGAGTTCTGAAAAGCACTCTGCACTGAACTGGCTGCATTCCCATAGTTTTTACTGTTGAAATCAGTAGTCAGTTTTGAAAATCTCATCTGAACCTATCCATCACTTTTTGCTCCTGGTGATACTACCGTACCAGAACATCAAAAAGTCACTTATCTGACCTTCCTTCACTTTGCATATACTAAACACAACATTTGAGTGAATTCTGATGGCAAGACAAAATACTTCTGGAGATGTATCTCATGCAATGACGCAATAAGCAGAATTTGGATGTGTGCACTACTTATGAACACAGTCCTCACACCTTCCTTTCAGTGTATTGGACCTGCAACCTTTCTCTCCTTCCCCTACTTTGCTTCCTCTGTTCCTTCCCTCCCTTCCTTTTTTACCTTCTCTCTTTTCCCCTTTAAAACTGCAAATTCATCAGTGGGTATAGCAGCCCACTAAATGCTGGTACCAAACACAGGTATCAATGATCTCACAGTAGGCCTTCCAAAGGAAAATGGCATTTAAAATGTTGACATGACATGGAGGATATCTTAGCCTTATTTTCATTTTGAGTGAAATTCACTGGAACATGGCACACTGAAATTTTTTCAGGCTTCCCTGCTAACTTGGGAAAGTTTTGAAAACAAGAAAAAACATCTAGTTTGTTAGCTCTTCATCTTTTGGCTTGATGGAACTGGATAAGAAGAGAATATGATTTTTACATAGGAGGCAAGACTGGAAGACACATAAGAGCCTGGCACAAAATAATCTCAAACTTGTCAAGTACCACTCTCAGGGACCGTGTCAGCCTCCATGATCTAGTTACAGTTCAGGACAAAACATTTTAGAGAAAATGTGGTCTGACCACAGGCTTTTCCTTATGCAGAAAACAGTCTTTATCCTGGCTGAGGTTGTAAATACGTGGTGTGGAACCACCTGTAATGCCTCTCTACCCTCTGTAATACAAGAAGCATCAAAATCTTGTCAAGTGTTGTGACTTAAAAGAAATTCCCTTATTTGAATGCAGTACAGAAGGAAGATCAAGTCTCTCTGAATAAAACCCTATGTTTATTAAGTTCTTGGCAGCAGATGTTATCACAAACTATTTTGATTGCATGTGAAAGAAAAGCCCTAAGTGAGAATTATTTATTTTTATCTATTGTGCAATGTAGAGATTAACTCCCTTAAGAGTCGGTTCTCATTTTGTAGGTGTACATCCTACTTTCATTGTCTTATTTTTACTAATGAGAGGTTTATACCAGGTTTTAACTTAAGAATGATTGCTAGTGGTGAAATGCAGTAATTATATGCCTTATGACAAGACACAAAGGTGCATGCTAGGGAACTTGCATAAAATGCCAACTTAATCTTCCTCATATAAAAAGAAATACTTTACAAACTGACAGATCTTCAACTCTGAGCAATAAAACCTCTTTCTTTTTCTGCATAAAACAAGAATGAGTTAAGAAAAGCAGGAACTAAAATCTATTTTCTCCCCTCCCTTTTCCACAAAACATGGTATTACAGGACTTCAGGATTTTGAAATGCCATGATTTGAGAAGTTATGTGAAGCAAAAGAAGTCTCTGATAATAACAAAACAGTCAAATTTGAAAACATGAACTGAAGGCCTTTTAGTCAGAAAATCACAGAATATACCTAGTTGGATCATATTAATTTAATTTAAAAGCAAAACAGAAATCCTAGGTAAAGGGCAAAAAGGCATTATGGGCATGAAAGTTAAACTAACACTAAATTCTGTTAAAAAATAAGAGGAAGAGGAAGAAAGAGAAAAGAAGGAGCAGCGACAAGTAGTGGGCAAGTCAATAGTGTTTGTACTGTTTCTGCATGACTGCATTTTCTCATGCAAGAGGTACTTCTGGACTACAATGGAACTGTGGTAAACCATCTGTTTAGGGATTAAGGATCCATCAACACTGAATGTTCAGTTCAACATAAACTGGTCACTTGTTTAACTCTGCATTTGCCATTGTCCCCCAAAACCTCTCATCAAATATCAACTTTTTAATTGTGTGGATAAAGAGAAATTATATTTGCTACAAGGTCTTGCAATAACAGTGATGTAGCTATAAATTTTAATGTAAATTACAAATTACTTTAAAATTGCAGTTTTAAGTCCAAGAACTGGACTGCACCTGTGGAATTGAAAGGTCAGTTGATGACAGTCAACAGGGATTTGAAGCATTCAAATAGTAAAAACATGAGGCATATCGTAAAATATATGTAAACAAGCTGAGTCTAAAAAAAGAAATCAAAACCTGAATACTAAGTCTAAATTTCTGGAAAATCTTTGCATTCATGAGACATTTAGAATTGTTCATCTTTTCTGAAAGGAATGACATTAACACTCCCTTTGCCAAACCACAGTAGGTTTGTGGAAGTAGGCAGGTTTGAGATGTATGTTTTAGTGAGACATCTGATGAGAGGAGAGTTACATAGGGAATGTGTTGATCTCATTTATTGATCAGTATTACAATCCCAAGGATTAGAACATGTACATAATACATCTTTTAAGTCTTTACAATTTACTACATAAAAAGCATAATATCCTTCAATAAAGCACACGATGTGTTACTTCGTAACACATACATCACATCACATACATCAATAACAAGCAGCACATTTTTGCCTAAAGGCTTAAAAAGCAGCCCAAAAAAGAGTAAATCATAGAGATTTTACTGTTGAAGTCTCACTAAAATGCATCTTGCCTTTCTGCTTTGAGCTTTCTTACCTTGCCCTTTTCCATTTATACTGCACCTATGAGTAGCAGAGTGCAAGCTCTGAAAGTAGGAGCACAACACAATTACAGAGTTTCCTGCAGCCAAATGAAAGCTCTTATTCAGCAAACTAAACTGCTTGCTCACTAAAGACAAAGTATGCAAACTCCTGCTAAAAGGCAAAAGAAAACCACTAATTGCCTGAGCTTAGAAAGCTACTTCCCCTATGGGCAGGTTATTCTCCAACTGTCAATTAATGTGTTTCTTGCACGTTCCACCAGCTGCTATCAAACACAGAGTGCTGCACCAAGAGCTAAGTACATGATACTGGACTACTGATCCCATATGATATGATAAAATTCCTGTGGTCATAGCACACCTCTGTCTTAGCATTTTACACACTTCTACACAGAATTCGTGGCTTTTGTTTAAGGAGTCCTCTGATTACAAACCATTCCTCCCTACCCAGGGCAATAAAGCAGGCATTCAGTTCAGTTCCTCTGAGCTCTGAGAATGTACTTCAGGATGCCCTGTAGAGAGAATGCCTTCCTGAAATGGTGACTATCTGCTCCTGATCTGTCAGCAGAGTCTGCCTCCTTCACCAGATAAACGAGCCAGGCAAAGGAGGAGTTAGTGAAAGCAGCTAAAGAACGCAGCATCCTGTACCCACAAAATTGTTTTATCTGTTTCAGATACACTGTATGCTTGCTTATTAGTTGACTCCCACTGACTGAAATGTTCACATGGGGAAAGTATTTCTCAGCTTATCAGAAATGCAAGGGAAGAAGAAAAACCTCAACTATTAACTTCTATGAAAACATTCTTCTTTTGGAAATAAAAGTTCTAAAGATGCATGTCAGCACTGCTCCTCTGTAGGAGTAGGTATATCAAAAAACAAACTATAAACAAGGAGTTAATAAGTTGAGGTCCAAATCCTCCTGCCCACAAGCCAATATAATAAAATCTGAGAAACAGAGCTGACAGTAGCTCTATCTCATAAATTCACCAAGCCTGTCATAAGACAGATGACTAGCCATGATTACCAAATGCACCAGTGTTTTTGTTTGTATCTTAACCTTGCTGAATGATGCTGACAGTGAGCAGAGTGTTTATCTAGAAAGACAGGATAGTCACAAGTTCCTAGAACTACTACCTCTTCCTAGTTCTCACTGTTGCTACACCCTCTCCTGGCATCAAGCCTCGAAATAGTCCATAAACTCCTTAGGGCAGATATTATGTCTGTGATGGTTTTGCACAGTGCCCAGTGTGATTAAATTTTTATATCAACTGTCATTTCTAGAGATTTCTCAAGTATAGAGGAAGTAGAGTAGCTAAGGATCAGCTTTGGGGAACTGCATTGTTTTCATTAAATATCATCAAGATTTTGTTCATATTTCTTGACCCCAAATTTTTACTTCATGTCATGGAAAATTACAATTTAAAGTAATAAAAATATTTCTAAATCCTTATTAAGCATTCAAGAGAAATCGCAGGTACACTGTCCTCATGCTTTTGCTGCCCTCACACTCTTGCAGACATTTCCTATGCACACAGCTTCTTCAGCAGAGATGGAAATATCACATTCCTACTTGTTCCACTGATTTAAGGGTTCCTTGCTGGGGGAAAAACAAACACACAGTATGAATGCATCTCATTGTAAAGGATGTGCTTCCCAATTGCAACAGAAACATTTTTTCTTGCCATTCAAGTTCATAAACACTAACAAAATTTTAAAAGCAAAGGAAATATCAACAGAACAAGTAATTGCAGCTACCATAGGCACTTTAAAAGAAAACACACAGATGCAGTATGGGCATTCTGTAGTCGTTATAGTGAAACATCAGACAGTCCCAAGTTGTCACCTTGCTTGGTCAGTCTTGGACACTTAAATGCTTTGGATGGGGCTCAAAAAAATCAGATCTACAGAGAACAAGTAGGTGGTTTGCTAGAAGAAAGGGGCAATTGTTTGACTTGCTGCCAACTAGGAGAATCCCCAGGGAAAAATGCCATTTCAGGACTACATCTCAAGAAGAGAGGGTTTTCAAAGTATGGGTTCCCATGAAGTTTTATGCATACTGGGATGCACTCCCAAAAGTCTCTTTCTTTGGATGAGATCTAAAATGTATCAAAAACAGTATGGTCTTGAGAAAATAGGTTTGTTAAACTTCATATCATGGTCTATCATGGTTCTGTGCATTTTGTGTAGTTCTTTATCTTCTATCCAGCATGTGTAGTACAGTGTGAGGTGTTGAAAAAAGTCATCTCCCATTCCCCAGCTCAATGATAGACAACGTTGATGGTTAATGCTATTTTTCAGTTGGCCTGTGTAGGGACAGGACTTGGTCTCAATGATTGCTGTGGGTCCCTTCCAACTCAAGATATTCCATGATTATTCTATGAGTCTGATTTTGCACCTAATATTTCTGCTCTTGCCTCTGTGATCTGTGAGAGAAGCCCTTTTAAAATTCACTTTCAAGGACACAATTGTAACCTTTAATGATTGAGACAGTAGTTAGAATTGATCATTTTCTCTCTGAAAGATACTTACCTTCCTCATTAATATAAAGCCATAAGATACACAAAACGCACCAGTCCACAGGAATTGCAGAGGGAGCGTGATACAAAATGATCTGTATTCATCTCTGTAAGTCACAGGATAACTGTTTTTCTTGAAAACATCATTCATGTTATGTTATTATTTTTTCATATGCTGAAGAGTCTATATGATGCACATTTATCTGTTAATGCTAAATTCCACAAAATTTTTTGGACTCTGTTTAATGAATGAGAATGTATTTTCATATAGTGTCATTGTTTTACTACTTCCCATGTTTATTTAGACAGATTCATAGCACTGGGTAGGAAATGTATTAGTTGGCAACTTCAGTTTTGGAAGAGAAAGTAAACACATGGTGATTAGCAAACAGTGAACTCTACTGTGTTTAATTTTGGCTTAACAAAAACTAAAAACACACACAGACAAATACATGAACCAGGGACCCTTTTCTATTTTGTTCCAAGCAAGAGCATTTGTCCATACATTGTTTCCTAACCCTTCTTTGGAGAGTTTCCAGTATTATACTTTTTGGCCTTTTCTTTAAATTTGGGATTTGCCTTTTCTTTAAATTGTTTAAATTTAAATTTAAATGTTCACTAACACTGACTGCAGATGTCAATAAGGCACTATATAAATAAAGAATGGTAGGTCACCAATAAACAAATTGCCTCTGAGATGTAATTGAAATCATCAGCTGAGAAACCATACCAATTAAACACAGTTTAAAAAAATAAATAAATAAAAATCACGTCAAGTGTTGTTAAAGGAAAGGTCAAAAGAGTCAGTTATAGAAGAGCCCAGAAAAAAATGATAGGAAAGAGTCTCAATCAATTCCAAGACTAAAGATAAATACACAACAACCACTTAAGTTTTAAATTGTCATTGTTCTTCTTTTAGTATTCCCATTGTTTCTTTTAGTTCTTCATCACGTTTCTCAGATTCAAAGAGGATAATATTTTGATAATATTTCTGATAATATTTTACTTACACCTGTAAAATAGTCTCAGAAAGTTATAATGCAGGTAGACAGTGCTCTTACAATTCACTATCTCATCTCCCTTGCCACACTTTTCTAACCACTTGGCAAGTGTTTTTCCTGGAGTCAATAACGTTGGAGCCACAGGTGACTATGAGGTATATAGCCCCACACAGTAAAGCCTTTTACAAGCTTGCCACATGCAATGCACAAAGTAATTGCTGAGTAACATTCTGTACTCCATAAAGATGAAAAGCATTTCCTTCCACCAAGCCCTGCAGCTGAGGGCCACATCCGCCAGAGCCACTCGGTTGCTTTCAAACAAAGGTAGGAAATGGCTGTATCCTAATGCTTCATTGTGGTCCCATGAGTCAGTGCTTTGGAACTCATACCTATTCTTCACTCTTTTACCAGAAGAAGGAAAGAAAAAAAAAAAGGCCCAAGTACAACAACACAGAAAACTAGCAGATAAACACAAACATGCCAGGCTGTTCAAATAAATGCTTTGCTCAAGAGAGATCTCCTGGTCCTTAACTTTTCATTTCCTAATCTCCAGCTCTGCAATAACATTTTCGCACAAGCAGAAAATCACTCATGGTGAACAGTTTTTCTAATGCTATGATGGCCCAGCACTGAACTGGCCTGTCAAAACCATGTTGTTGGGGAGAAAGAAAGAGAGAAGGTGTGTAGGCAGAGAAGGCGACTCAGTTACCCTTCTGAGTGGAAAACCACTCTTGCAAACACAAACATAGGAAAGTTATTCACAATAGTAACTAAGGTAGCCAAACCACAAGAAGTACATTTTTGCTTACTGGTTAGCATATTTTTTTTTTCAGAGTTAACAGGTACCTTTTACAAAAAGCACAAGCAAAAAGAAACAATGGAAGTGTTGCCAAAACCACATCACATAGTATTGACCTTGCTATTCTTACCAGCCTACAGAACTGTTTATGATGTGGATGACCAGATTAACGTTACAAGAGCTATGCTATTGCATGCTGATATGGTATGCTACTGGACAAACATCACCACATTTAAAAAACTCTTACCAAAAAAAGGTATTGAAAAGTTTGCTATTGTTTTTTACTACTACAAATCATTTTATCCGCCACAGATATGCAGAGGGCTCAAGGTGAACAGTTGCAAAGGCTTAACACCCAAGTTAAAAATACTCAGTATTTCAGAAGCTCAGTGTCTCAGAAACATCTCAAGCTGCAAAAGATACATAGTTAATATCATCTTACATCCTCAAAGGTATCTATGGTGACAGAAAGATCATGCACAACCATTATATACCACCATCAGATACAGGGTAGCAAACTCCTTCAGACAGGGGCAACTTTATAGTTCAAATGGAGACCCCAAATCCATTACAAGGCCCATTAAACAGCAGCATTAAAAACTTAAAAAGGAAAAGACTAAGAGGAAACTATGAGAGGTTGGGTTAAAATGGATTATAACCTCTTCAACATTACCAAAAGTATTAATGTATATTTTACAACTTGAGAACTTACTTTTTTAGCATAGGCTCAATGGTGTTTTCTATGATCATTTCCAAATGTAAAAATAATATCATTTTTCTTCTTTAGAAAAGACAAAGTTTCAATCTATAAATGTATAAATAGTTTCTGGATTGAAACAGTGTTCTTTTGAGATTTCAACAATATTCACTAAATTTTAATCATCAGAGTTTGCAGTTTATGAAAAAGAAGACTCAGGTTCTCCCTATACAAAGCGGAAAACTAAACTCGTGTTTTTCTTAGAAAGTCTTGATCTAAATATTGTTAAGGTACAATGTTACATATACTATGACTATCATATTGATAGTTGCCTTCTTGCTCGTTTAAAAGATAAAAGTAATACCCCCACTTTTTTTTTCTAACATTTACGAATCAAATGTCATCCAAGTCTTTACCATACTTTAGGGAGTCAAACTGACCACACGACTAAGATTGTGTATGGAGTGTATAACATCACATAACAAGGAGCAAACTGCAAGAAACTTCTTCCTACTTTGCCCAAGTATCAATAGCCAGAACTGTTTACAGAGGTACAAAAACTATGGAGAGCACAGTTTATAAAACAAAAAAGGAAACGTATGCTATACAACAGGAAAGTTGAAAGCAAAATGCAGTAACAGCACTATCTTGTTAGAAACACTCGGCAGCGTGTCTAAAGCATCATGGTTAAAGGCATGATGCAGTATGTGTTGTGTTTCAGTCAGAAGTACTCCCAAACTCTAAACCTCTCCAGCCATCATCACCACCTCATTTGGCAGTGGCTCCAAAAACTCAGTTCATCTACTCTAAATTTATTCCACATGAAATAGATACGAACTTACTAGGTCTGTGTTGCATTCCATGAAAAGAAAAAAAAAGGAATATTGGCAAACAGCAGTACAGCATATAGCTCGGCAGCTACAAAGACAGTTGCACTGTATCATGAAAGCACACTTGTACATCATGTCCACATCCTGTTTTCATTTTAAAATTTCAGTGACACTTCTCTTTATTTGTCTTCCTCTCTAAGTTCTTTCAGTTTCTCAGCCCCACGCTTTTTTTTTCCATGCTGCTGCTGCTGCACTGGACACAGAACTAATGTGTTCAGAACAGATAACAAGCAATGTTTTGAGTGGATAAAGAGGTAAAAGGACACAAAAAGAACTAACTGACATCTCTTTGATTAGGAGATGAGTTATAAGAACTCTGAAGGCTGTATTCCAGTTTCCTCAGAGTTATCACCAAAGTTAGTTTCTCAGATTCTCTAAAACAGACCACAAAAGAAAATTAATGCATTCAGACACACTGAATTCACATTACAGCCTGCTGTATTTCTTAAAAGGAACATGCATAAACTGAAAGGGGTCTTTTAAAGCAGCTTTTTAGCAAATCTTATTGTTAGTGCACTCAGTAGAATGAGGACAACAAACAATCTCAAAGGGAGCCTGGTGCATACCAGACCGTGTGTAGAAGATGCAAGCCAACCTATCTGAAAGCAGAAGTGTTATGGTAAACAAAAAACTTCTTTTCACATCTCTATTTTTAAAACTCCCTTGAAGACACTGAAGAGGCAATTTCTTCTATTATTTATCAAGATCCCTTTGAGTATACTGAGAAGATGGTTCCTCTTCAGTTCTTCCTCCAAGAGTTTTTTATACAGGAAAAACAAGAATGGAGGACTATATGCCCAAAACCTGTGACTCTGAAACATTTCAAGCATGCAAATAGCCATACAAGCTCCCAGTCATAATTTAGGACAAAACATGACATAGTTCTATGGAAAGAGGAAAGCAACAGAAGCACCATTTTGCCCTCATATTTTAGTGAAGGATTGAGACATAAACATTACTTAGAAGTTACACAGTAAGTTCTAGACTTCTTCAAAAAGAAGGAAAAAAGTGTTTTAATTAGAGTGCGTAAGTACCTTCATAGAGAGAAAATAACAGGTCATAAAGAGTTCATCAATTTCACATGAGTGGCATGTGAAGCTAAACAACAAAGCATTGCAACAAACTACCAAATTCTAAGACATGTTTCTTTGTCTCAGATGACTCGTTTATTTCATGTATCTAAACTTTGAAAATAAAATTTGTGTATATAGTAATTGTCTATTCTTTATTAGAGATGTGATTTGAGCAGAGGATTCAAGCACTCCTGTAGCCTATATTCTGCCTCTTTCAAGAGATGTGACCCTGAATAAGTAACTTTGCACTTCTGCCTTAATTTCTTCATCTGTTAAACAGAGATAATACTACTTATTTACATATCTCAGTGTATAATGTGGATTTGTTTTCAACTGCCATGAAGTTGAAAAACCATTTTTAAACACCATTTGATTAACAGAACCATACATACCATCTGTAAATTAATAATAATAAAATTCTTTCCAAGATTGCTTGCAAAGATCAATACTAATTCTACCAAACAGGGAGTCCATAGATTTTAATAGCTTAAAGGTTGTTCAGGTTTAGTTGTATTCAGGACCGTTGCAGTCTGAAGACAGAAATACCAGTGTAGCTTCTGAAAAATTACTGAAAGTAGCCCCACTGAAAACAAAGTGCTCAGGAGTTCAGGACTGAAGCCCTCCCACCTTTGCATAAACTCTGCGGCTGTCATGAGCCTTTCTCTTGTTCTATACATCAGATATGTCTGCTCATAGGAAAAAAAAAAAAAAAGACTATGATGAAAGCCAAGTTTTTAATTTAGAATTTAATAAAAATTGATTAAGCATCACAGAGCACAAACAAAGCTGCTCCATAAATCTCTCAGCTCTTTTTATGCAGGAATGAAAGAAAACACTGTCTGCTGAAGCAGATGACAGATGCTGGCTTAAAGATAAGTATTATTTATACTTCTGTACCAGATTTCTTCTTATGCATATCTTATCATGAATGGATATACAATCAACAAAGCAATTATTCTGTATCAGTCGAAGACCTTACAACATACTTTTACTCCATGGGAATTTATTTTATATAGTTCACTGTTCAATAAAAATGGAGAAAGCAAGCTTTCAAGAAAATGTTTAAATTATGTCTCAAATATTGTTTCATGCTGAAGTGCTGAAATAGAGCAACTGAAAGCTCTATAAACTGTCATGTTTAGAAATGCACTGAGGCTTCACAAATCACTTGGGAATATCTGCAATATCTGCAAATATCTGTAGTCAGGGAATTTTTAATAAAATTATCTAATGCAGATTAGTTCTCCCCAAACTTACACTACTTGCAAAATGTAGAGTATCTGCACATCTACAATCCATAGTTCCTGGTTTTAGCATATCACGAATATGTACATATATATTTGATATAAATTATTTTTCCCTAAGCAAAACTAAATATAATTTCCAAGTTTCAATACTTTTTCTTCCTCCCTACCCCCATGAACACTCACATTCAGCAGTAGCCAACTGAAATACTAGTTCTTCTGGCTTAATGGTGTAAAAGAAAAGGGAGAAAAGGATACAATCAGCTAAATGGCTGAAAAAACCTCCCTGCAATGACCTACGGTAATTTGTCTCAAACCAGAGTTTGAGAAATGCAGACATAAATAGCATGTTCCTGTCATGATATACAGGTACCTCCATCACAATCACAAAAGAATCACTCTGAGAGAATTCAAATGACAATTCCTCAAAATTACAGTGGCTGAGAAATGAACTTGTGCTCTTTTTCTTTAATTGACTAAAGTTATGTCTTGAGAATCAGAAATGTATAACTAAAATATGATTCCTTAATCAGCACTTCTTATGCTGCAATATGCAATCAATTTCTCCTTTTTGAATTACACATGAATGCACCAGAGGAGCATATCAGTTAGAAGATAGGTCTTCATGAGTTTCTAGAATACTATCCATCCCCATAAAGCTTCATCATATAGGAAAGAGTTTATCTAAGTAAGAAATCCTCTTTTCAAAATCTGGCTACTAGTATCCTCCAGAAGTACTGGCTACTAGTATCCTCTGCTATGATTAAGATTGGAGTAAATTAAAATGCCCTAGTGCACATATACATCTTACCTCTGTACAAAGTCTGCTTTCTCATTCATAGTGAATGACACTCACAAAGACTGACTGCAATATTTATGGGATTTAAACCACTTTGCATTCTTCCTTTTAACTAAAAATGCTGTCACTAAAAATTTTCTGCCATGCCTGGACCCTTCAAAGAGTGTCCTATGATAGAAAAGCAATTAAAGATCACAAGTAAAAAGCCAGAGAAACAAATACAGGAGACTTCTGTTTGCATTCTTGATGTATTTCCACTTATGAACAAGGAAACTGTGTCTCATCGGCATGTTGGGTGGGATAAAAATATATATTGCCAGGTGAAAGAGGTAAGGCATCTCCTATTAGCAATGGGTCCAATTTATCACCGGGTTTCAGAACATTTCATGTTTATAGCAGACAATTGGTAGAAAATATTTACAATGATTGGTTAGTCAGCTGATCAACCATTGTCTGCAAAGCAGACATTTGAGCTAACTATGACCTAAACCAAATAAACTTGAGAATAAGGCTACTTAAAGTTTTAAAAAATGTGAGGAGAAAGACTTCTGAAAGCAACACGAAAATAAATTCATTGTAAGTTGTCTAATAGTAGGAAAGCTGTTTCCAAATTGCCACTCATTGTCTGGGTTGTTTGGGGCAGTGCCCTATAAATCAGTGGAGTCAAAGTATTACATTCATAGCAGAAGACAGGATGGTATAACAGATAAAAGTGGGATTTTCCAAAATATTTAAATGAAAACCTTCCAAAGGTATTCTCAGAATGTCATTTTATCTTTGAATTTCTCTGCCTGCCATTTTCTTAAGATATAGGAAAATAATTTTCAAATGCAGCCAACCTGAAGAACCAGCTGACTTGCACTGAAAGTAATGCAAAGGTATGCCTGCTTACACTACATACAGATTTGACACTTGGTTTACACATGTAAAAGATGAAATAAAAAAAACACAGAATAATAATCTTTTGTATTTCTCATCTTTTTCAGAAAGGGAAACATCATTAAAACTTCCACTGACTTCAGAAGAATTTGGATTAATTGTTTTGAATCATGATAATAACACAGCAAACTCACTTTTTGCAAAGTCTATCTAAAAACACTGGATTGTGTTAAATTATCAATGACTCCAAGAAAAATGTGTCTTGGAAACAGTACCATAATCAAGCAAAATACCACAGAAAATACCTGTTGAAAAAAATGCCTGTCCTACAGACTTGGTTTTAGTATCTCCTTGCTTTTTGGTGGAACAGTACTGTAACTGTATTTCCAACTCAGAGCATCACCTGATAAACAGGTTTCTTGTTAATATAACCTTTCTTGTTTATGATTATGACTTTTTCATTACACTTCAGATAGCAGTCAGTCTTGTGTTTATGACAATCAGGTCCTCAAAACTATTCACAAGTGTAACCCTCCCTGTACCTTGAATATCCCATTTTATCTGTCATAGAGGACCCATAAAGTGTTTTATTAGAAGAAACATACATGAGTACATCTGTCATAATAAATAAATACTAAATGTTCTGGGTCTTTCAAAGAGCTGACTTTTCGTTTGTGTCTGTCTTTCCTCCAGAGATTTCTGCAGTGTAGGAACCTGGCAATGTTCAGTAATTAGCAGAATGTCTCATTTCACTAATATATAAAACAAATCTTAGAAACTTCAAAGGAAAACAAATTTAACAGCATTTTTCTGAAATTTGGCAAGAAAGGCACTGGGGAAAAAAAAAAAAGCAAACAAAAAAGGAACTCTTGCTTCTTAAGATTAAAATATGTAACACGTGAAAGAAGTAGCATCCCTATTCAACAACGTATTCTCTGGCACCCATTCTTCAAAAGGAAGCACTGTCAGTGCTGAGCTGCTAAACAGTTAATCTTCAGTAACTCCACTAAAGAGCTCTAGTGGCAGGCTGCCCATCATTCTCTTAGACAGAGCTTGTCAGAGAAAGTAGGGCAGCTTGTCCAGCCCAGCAGTCAACTGATTACTAGCGAGCTCAATGGGGCTGCTGGCCAACCCCTGAGACTGCTGCCAGCCCCTTGGGTATTCAAAGGCCAGGATCCAATGTGGCTCACTTTGCCAGAATCACATGATGTCAGTGCTGTTTTCTCCAGACCAGAATAACCAGTCATTCAGGTTGCTGCAAATGGTATGCAAACAAATGTCATCAGCTCAAACGTTTGCGCCTGCATTAACTTCCAGGGATTACAGACACAGGATGGCAAACCTCACCTCTGCAACATACTTCTGCGATTTGGAGGGGCACAGAGCAGTGTTCACTCAGGCCTCCAGCAGCAACTACATAAAAAACAGCTACAGCAATTGCACTGACCAAATTCCACTCTGGAAAATATGCTTCTAAGAGATGACACCAGATCATGAGGCCTGGTACAGCTGAACAGAAACCAGGTAGATATTTACATGTATGGAATGGAAATGAAACTCCAAAAATGTCTTAGAAGAAAATGTATATTCATCTAATACCTAAAGGAATTCCAAATTGAAAAAAAATAATGGAACTTATTTGTAAGTAGGATGTTTTTCATAACAGATTTCTCTCCCTGCAAATTTCACCCAATCCAATACACAGACTTATCCACTTTTATATGATATACTCAACAGCATAAATCATACTGTAGGTGTCCAAATAATTTGCAAAGTGAAATGCGGTGATGATATAAAAAAAGATCTACATATCTTTTCTACTTTAAAAGTTTGCAAGTTTTTCAATAACACTTCCCTGACAAGGCAGCTGCACTGATGCAGTTAGTGATCTGAACTCTGTCTGAGTCTGGCTAATTGGAGAAAAAATAGACAACCCTTTTCCTGCAGGTTTTTTGGGTTTGGGGTGGGTTTTTGTATGTTCTGTTTCCTGTATCAGTGTATGAAGCCAACAGGGGAACATCAGGGAAATATCCCAAAGGTATTAAGGGGTGCTGCACCCGGGCTGGGACAATCCCCAGTATCAACATAGGCTGGGGGATGAACAGATCTAGAGCAGCCTTGCTGAGAAGGACTTGGAAGTGCTGGTGGATGAGATGCTGGACATGAGCTGGCAATGTGCAGTCACAGCCCAGAAAGCCAATTGTATCCTGGGCTGCATCCAAAGCAGCATGACCAGCAGGTCAAGGGGGGTGTTTCTGTCCCTCTACTCTGCTCTGGTGAGACCCCACCTGGAGCACTGCATCCAGCTCTGGGGTCCTCAGCACAGGAAACACGTGGATCTGTTGGAGTGAGTCCAAAGGAGGCCACCAAGTTGATCAGAGGCATGGAGTACCTCTCCTATGAGGAAAGGCTAGGAGAATTGGGATTGTTCAGCCTGGAAAAGAGAAGGCTTCAGGGTGACGTCATTGTGGCCTCCCAGTACCTGAAGGGAACTTAAAGGAAAGATGGGGCGAGACTATTTACAAGAGCATGTAGTGACAGGACAAAGGGGAATGGCTTCAAACTGAAAGGAAGTAGTTTTAGATTACATACTGGGAAAAAATTCTTTACTGTGAGGGTGATGAGACAATGGAATAGGTTGCCCAGGGAGGTTGCGGACACCCCACACCTGAAGGTGTTCAAGGCAAGGTTGGATGGGACTCTGAGCATCCTCATCTAGTTGAAGGTGTTCCTGGCCATGACAGGGGGATGGAACTGGATGATCTTCAAGATCCCCTTTTAACACAAACCACTCTATGATTCCACGACTCTATGATTCTATGTTTAAGAAAGTCCTCTGGACCTCATGAGGAATAACTGCTAAGAAGAAGGGAAAATATGTGGAAAGAATGAGATGCTGAAGAGTATCTCTTGCATCCTCACAACAGAAAAAAAGAAAAAAGGTGATGGAGCTAACACTCTTCTCCACTTTCAGTTGCAAAGGCCCATTGTTTTACTGTAGGGCAGGGCAGATATTTTTATCTTAAAAGGAACATACAGAGAAATGTTTGACTTAACAGTCAGTCTTCAGGTGTTAGAGTGATTTTCACAAAGCCAAATTCTACTGCTTTTGACCACTGTTAGGTAGTATCCCCTTGACAGATTCAAAAGAAGCAGTGATGCAAGATACAAACTAACATGAGTGTTGTAGAAAAATTGGCTTTAAACACTGAGCTAAAGCCTCAGGCCCAACACAGCTGCCCAGAATAGTTTAGGAAGCCAGGAATTCTCACAACAAGACACAGAGTTGGGAACAAAAAAATCTCTGGCTGACAAAGTAGGCATGTCAGGCTGGCCTGGTGACAAAAGCAGATGGGGCTGAAATGCAGTCCCAAACCCCCTTGGCTCAAATGTCTGTGTGTGTAGATGTGTGCCAGTATCTGCCTGCAAAAATGCAGGGACTCCTTTCAATTTGGAGGACCACTGCCAATTTCCAAAGTCAGTTCAAGAGTCAGTAACATCTTGGCTCTTGACTTGTCCTTGTTCACCCTAGTATCTAACTGTCCTGTGGAATTATGAATTAGAGTTAAATCACACATAACTTTAAACCTCAGCCAATTATCAGCAGAAGAATGGCACTGAAATAACAACAGGTGTGTGTTTCTCGGATTTCTTTGGCATCAGTAACATCCTCCTCCCCCCCAGCATTCAAGACTTTTGACAAGTGGCCCTTCTGTCTCGTCCCTAGTCCAAGCGGAAAGGGTATAAGGTTGCACCCATGACAACCATTTCTATTGACTTGAAAGCAGCTATGACTGTAAAATGAAAACAATCTGTCAAATTACAGAAGTTAAAAAAGCAGTGATCAAATAATAACCAAGAGAGGTAAAAAATGTCACTTATTTAATTTTCAACACAGGACGAAAATAATACACGCTGTGTTTGATTCGGGGGGGCATCTT
This sequence comes from Manacus candei, assembly GCF_025592945.1. NCBI lineage: Eukaryota > Metazoa > Chordata > Aves > Passeriformes > Pipridae > Manacus > Manacus candei. Next base: position 1,191,962 of record NW_026138141.1, on the reverse strand, counting down.
TTTTGTCGTTCAGGTTCGGTATCCTTCCGCCTGGTGGCAATTAGGTTTATAGTACAGTATTCTTCTAAATCCTAGAATAAAGGTATACCTATCACACTGTATCAGAGACCAACTTACTAAGCATGTTTTTCAAAGTAATGTCACTTATTCTTGCTACACTATATACAAACTAAGCAAAACCATGACCCATGAGTCACAAATTAAATCCAAGCACCTCAGCAAATCTTTCAGAAATCTGAATATTCAGGATGCAAAGCAAGGAGCTGGCATTCAAGATCTCAGCATTCTTTCAAAACCAACTTAAGCTAATTGTTGTGCCTTAGTTTACCTCCTATGAGCCTCATCAAAATACAAGGCAGTTAAACTCATCTTCTGAAAAATGTACATTTTTAATGAAACGTGATCTTCACAGACACTAACGACTAGTTCTATGACTTCATTTGGTCCCATATGTTATGAAATCTCTCAATACTGTATACAAGCTGTCATTTTAACATCTCGTTCTTACTACTTATATCCATTTCTGCCAATCCCAAAGATGAGATTAATTTAATTGGTATAATACTAAGAATAAATTTCAGATTTCAAGATCACTCCAGTTTTGGTTCCTCTAGTTACTCATTCCTAATAGAATAGTGTTCAAGATATGTATTTCATACACAGACTGTCTACTGTTCTAAATACTCTATTTTTCTCAACTTCTGAGTACTAGAAATTACAGTGCATGCCACATGACAAGCTCAGCCCTTTGATTCACTTCTCTCTTTATCAGCTGGGTTATTTTTTCTCCCAAATCCCAAAATTAACTTTGTTAAATTGAATTTAAGAATAAGGAGGGGGGGGGGGGGGAACGTGATTTTATATTCTGCTTAAAACACAGAGCTTTACACTTACAACTTTCTGTAATGTATTTTACTGTCACTAAGTACATATGTCAAGGATTAAGCTGTAGTGAAATATCAGTCAAATACTCCATTTATACAAATAGGTCAGAAAAGCAGTTAATTATAATTTTCTCTGTGGGTCCCCACAACCCAAAAATCAAAAAATAGGGAAACAATAGGGATGGAAAAGTTGTCAATGAAAGGCCATCTGAACTCTCTATACAGTGGTCACAAGTCACAGGAATGGTGCTAGTAGCAAGTTTTCATGCTCCTACAGAGAAGTGGTCGTTTCTTGGAGTGGTCTGTCTCTAAAGGAAGGTTAAAAAATGAGAAAAAGTCATCACAGAATGAAGAGACAGTCAGACTGTACTAAAATAATCCTGTCCATTAAACACCCCAGCCTTTGGTGTTTCAGTAAGTCAAGCAGCATTCTGGGTGCAAGTCCTCGCACTCCTCACACGTCTGACAAGAGAGTCCAATCACCATTTGTCCTGTGACACAGGGTCACAGGACTGAGCATGGAGCACTTGGGCACTGTTCCTAAGCCTCTGCAGTCTGGGGAGGGGGGAGAGCCAGCACTTCTCAGCAAGTTCTCAGTAGCCATTGAGGAGCACAGCACGTAGTAGAAACAAAGCAGTTGTTCCTGCTTGTGCCTTGAAGAAATGCCCCGATAATTTTTTCAAGAGTTCCGTGGCAGGCTTTCACATGACTGCGTGAACAACATGCCCAGAGGTGGCAGGCAGCTGAACTGCCTTAGAGTTCTGCTTTTTTTTAAATGTGAATTGTTTAGAAAGCTGATGGAGAGCAGAACTTCGGGGCAGGAGTGAGGAGAGGGGCATAACTTGACACTATGATCCTCATCTCACTGAGGGGAAAAAAAAAAAGATAAAGCTGAAGAGCAACCTGGTCTCTTGAAATTCTTCGTTGAAAGTAACTGGATACTGAGCATATTAAATTACAGTCTTTAATGAGACAATTTAGTTAGAGCCTCTCAAGTTCACAAATTTTCATTTGTCTATATACTTCGCTGGGATGAGGCACCTGCCTCTACAGGAGTTATGCCTCCTTCCAGTCCTTCTCCCCCCTGTATGCATACCATCACAAATCTGAGGGGACATTTCAATCACCACTTTGATAAAGGAGATCATTTTGGCATACAGGTGATCTCCTAGCAGATTAAGGGTATTTACTTTCTTCCTGACGGATCATTCCCAGAGATACCAGCACAACACAACCTACGCAATTAGTTTTCACAGGTGGCTGTTTTGCCTCCAGTAAAACTGCTTTCTTTCTCCTCCTGCAAGTCATAGCAGAGCAAATGTATATAAAAACATTTCAGATATGAAATAAACACTTTCATAAAAGCAGCTGTGATGCAATGCATCATTTCTGTCTGACCTGAGCTATGGAATGAACTTTTGTTGCCAGAATCAAAGATGGTAAGGAGAGAGTAGAGGACAGGGGCCAGGACAGGGCTGGGGGAAGATCAAGGCTCAGAATAGCACAGTGTAAAATGACCTCAAACACTCAAAGGGTAAATACCTGTTTGGTGCAAGCACACACTCTCTGTGTACTCTGCTGCACAACCTGTGCAAACAGGCTCATGCTGCCATGCAAGACAAACCAAGACAGTTGTCTACAACCAAGAGTTACGGAAAAACAAGCCCCTCGCATGTTATGTGCCACAGTCAGCAACTGATTTCCTCAAGCATAGTAAAAAGCACATCTGAAGCTGTAATTTTATCCCCACACCCTTGAAATTAGTCACTGTCTAGGGAAGTGTAAAAGAAAACCCCTTTTTAAAACTGCTACTGGAGAAGTTCAAGAACTGTACTTTAAAGACACTACCATGTCAATGTGGGAATCTCAGACAAAATATCCATTAAAGATGTTTCTATGTCAAGGGTCTCAAACTGTTACACAGGAGGGGTTCAAACATAATTTTTTACCAAGTTCTTTCAGGACTACTTTATATAGGAATTTGGCTATATTATCTGAACATCTGGAAAGCTCATTTGAAAAAGATTTCTTTTTAGTGTTAGAAGAAGAAAAGTTAGGAGAAAAATCTTGTTTTTTCAAGTATCTCCTTCTTTACATATTCATTGCACAGAGCCTGCATAAAGGAATGTTTTAATGCCAGGGAAAAAAAAAAAAAAAAAAAAAAAAAAAAAAGAGGGAGTTGTCTTTGACAACTCCTTCAGCTTACTGATTTTTTTGAAAAATTACAATTTTTACTCAGGTAATTTTATGCACCAAACACAAACACAGTAACTGGGTATTATTACTAGAGGTTTCAACCTTATTTAGGGCAGAAGCTTTTGGCATTTTCAGAAACACAAAGAAAAGAGTGTGATTATAATTGTGATGATATTTCATGTGAAAGTTTTCCCCTTGTTCTGATTTCTAAGTAGGGATGTACACCACAGCAGCTTCATCCTCAAATTCAGTGCAGAAAACACAGGCAGCAGGAGTCTACAGCTCTTCTAAGAAAAAAATCATTACTAACAATACCAGTTTGGTCAATTAGACTGTTGTTCAACCAATCATTAATATCTCAATGAGCTATGTGCAATAACTTTATGAGGACGTACCATATATATGGGGACAAACTATTGTAGATTTCTGTATGTTACATAATGGTTAACTGCCAAAAGGTCAAAGGCCCTAATCTGTCATTCTTCTTCATGCAAAGTATTAATTAAAGCACTTTCTTTTGTAGATACCAGAATTGACCAGAAGGGTTTTCTTGTCTAATCCAAATATAAAATTCTGAGTGATACTCTGAAGAAATCAGAATAACTGCAAAAATGTGGTCAAATTTATGTAAATATATGTATTTAGCAATTTGAACACATTTTTTCTTAGTCTGTTAAAAAAGGTTTCACTGAATTAAATTGGAGCATGATGAACACCGGTGTGTGGGGACTTCACCTTGAAAAAGGCCAAAGGTATATGTAATTAAAAAAAAAAATTGAAAAGTCTGCTACGAAAATTTGTAAAAACAAAATAGTAGGTTCCTCATTAAAGCACCAGCAACATGCTTATCCAGGGCCAACCTACTCATCTTGGAAACTAAAGAAGACTTTTACTTTGATTAGCTTTGAAGAGCTTATATAGTTAAGAGAGCATGAGAAATAGATTCTAGTCCTTCTATTACAGCTACATTTGTTTATTAAAGTTGCACACCTGTGCAGATTGACTCAAGGCAAAAGTGCAATTGAGGACATAGTTTGGCCTGTAGAATATTTGCTACTGGTAACAGATGAAAAGGAACAAGCCCCGTGCAGCTATAACAACTCAGGGTAAGTTGATAGGTTGGAAAACAGACAAAGGCAATTTACGCTGTGTTGCTCAGACACAGAAAATTCTCTTTTCTCAGACTGACTAATTTTTAGAGTTGCAGCACACTGTCATATCAACCTCTGCACACCAATCAATACTGCCATTCACAGTAGGCCTCTGAAGAAAACATAAACTAGCTTGACTTCCATGATGTGATCAAAATATTTTAAAGAAATTCGGGTCTGATCTTGCGTTACTAGGGAGCTTATCTTTCTTCATATCTTGCCATAGAAAGGTCCTTGCTACAGAAAAGAACCATGATTGTCTAATGAATAATAGCTGCTGACCACACCACCATCAGATCTGCTTCATAAATGCACAAATACTTCATAGGTCTGTGGCTTCATGGCTTCACTAACATTTTTATTTCCAAGAAGAAATAAATAACGCCAAAAAGGCAAGGAGAAATAGCTGAGGTTTGTTCATTTCCTCCATTCGCTACTGCCATTTCAGCTAGCCAAAGATGAATTCTTGTTCCTTCACTTGAAATTATCCTAAAAAATATATTCATTTTGTAAAGCTGTATAATTTCCATTAGTAAATCAAATATCATCACATTATATTTTTAACAGTATAATGTTGACAATTAACCCATTCTTCTTTATCCTAGCTTATTACCATCCTTCTGCTCCTCCTCTGAAATAACTACTTGTTCCTACTGTATTAAAAACCAAGAGCTTTTCTCCTTACTTGCCTGATTGATGAAGAACTGAGACAAGAAGAAGAAACCTATTCCTCTTCTGAAATCCAAATAGGACCTCAAGAGCTGTTAGCAAAAGCTGCAGAAAATCCAGGGCTGTTCCTGGACCGGAAATTCTCAAAGCAGCACCTTCAAAAGAATTTGTCTGCCAAAGTCAGATGTGACTGTAAGTTAACATGCAAGCTGAACCTTCAGAAAGGCTTGCAACTTGGCCACATTCAGGCCTTTTTTTCACAACAATATCAACAGGAATACCCTTACACCAGAATGACCTCTATGCCAAATTTCAAGATTTTGCTCAGAGGCATGGAGGCATCAAAGCTTCTCAACAATACAGCTGCAAGACACATTCATTAAAATCAAACATACTTTTGTTTAATGCCATTTTCAGGAATGTCTAACCCAGTTTTGCTGAAACTTTGTAATAAAATTCAGCTCCAGGTGACACCCTGCGTGGCAAAGTCAAAGCTCAAAGAAGTGGAGATAACTGATTTATGAGCCACCCTTCTTGACCCATGAGACACTTCATACTCACTATTTTTAAGGACTGTTTGGGGTTCAGAACAGTGTTTAGCTGACATATGGTTGCATCTCTCTCTCTGTCTACCTTCTCCCCAGTAATATGGAAAGGACAAGTCAGATCTGTAGATTCCTGTTATGAATGGAGGCTTTGCTTCCCACCTTAGATGGGAAGGAAGAAGGCCTGCAATGCACTCTGTTCCTTAAGAAGTAAGGGTCTTTTGTGCGTTCTTCCACTGCTGTGATTACGAAAACACCTTTCTCCAATGAACTCTGCCCAGTGCCATGACAAGTAAGAAGACCACGCAGAAACCTTTTTCTCATATTGCCCATCAAGTCTTCAGAAGCTGGAAGCACACTTGACTATTCCTTAAGTTATTTACCTCTGTAAATGTGCTTTTGAAAGCACTGTCAAGGAGACAACTATACACGGTAGTCATATAATATAAAATAGGTGTAAAGGGAACAAAGGACATAAAAGTAAATACTTGCTAAATCAATCACAAAAGCCAATTATACACACACAAATAAGAGCAGTCTTTTCTTTAGCAAATATAAAACAAAGAATTTATGCATTGAGGTCGTAGATCATATATATATAGAATCATATTAAAGCACTGCTTCTACTGGTGGATTTGTATGACTTCAAGGGAATTGCAGCCTGTCTTAGGGGATCTTGCTTCTTAGAAAGGCTGAAGACCACATATATTCTAGCTCCACTCAGTACTTCTGCACTGGGATTCTGGACAGAGTTGTATCTCTGGATTCTTGTACTCTATGGCATCCTGGTATGGGATAACAGGGAATTTTTGCTCTTCTTCCAACCTCATGTGTAGTCAAACACAGGAGTTTGTCCCACTTTTAGTAATGTTACATACCATAAGATGGCTGCTGGAATAAAATTATGGGAAAGGACTGAGGCTAGGATTTGTAAACACACATAGGTATTTTGAAATATATGGATATTAGCCACTTGCCAACTCTGGATATTAGCCATTTGCCAACTCACACATTTCAAGAAGTTAATGAAATCAGAATCTCAATACCCATGTAATATTATAAAGAGAAATAAAATAATTGAAATCTTCTATGGGGCTAGTAAATGTATAGGTCAAAACCATAAAACTTTCCCTGTAGATGGCAATGACATGGAGAAAAGGTAACGGTTGAGTCTTTTGAAATAAAACTGATACACAGATTCTTATGATTGTACAATATTTTGTGACTATCACAAATTACTAGTGTTTCTGCCATGATTATATTCTGTATTCATTTGCAGCAATTAAGTCAGTTACTTGCATATCAACTTTTCTTTGCTAAAAATCATAAAATCATGGAATAAAGTACTTGATTTTCAGAACCGACTGACTGACTTACTAACCTAGGGAAGTGTAAAGAACAATAGATGACTCCAACACAAACATTTCTGCAGCTGAACCGAGCACAGGCTATAGTTTTACTGAAAAACATCACAGCATCTATCCAGCATTCAAGTGGTAAAAGCTTTTGTTTTATATCTGGCTCTTGCCTCCTAAGAAGATATTCAACAAAACATTGGACTCGAACCTTACAAGATCAAATGGAGCAGAAATAATGTAAGAACTTGTGGTATTTCAGCATGTCTGATCCCAAATGAAAAGATGAGCTGAAGAATAATTCCAGAAAAAACGTTAGTGAAAATTCACTTAACTATTTTGCCTCCTTCAAAATGCATCTGATTCAAGGTTGGCTTTAACTAGCCATTAGACTAGTACCTCAAGCAGTGTTCATCAAAACATTCATTAAAAATTGTTCTTCTTGAAGCAGAGCAATGCCCAGTATCAGCGAATGCTCTGGACCAGAAAGCCAAAATTACATCAGTCACTTGCTTAGGATTTTCCTGTTTACATGGAAGTGATTCCCATTTTTGCCACATTCTTCTTATTCTCTATCATATATTATCAGTTACCTTTCAAGGTCACTGTTTCTCATGCTTCCCAGTGTGACTATTATTCTTCGCTCCATGCAGCTTTATATTTGGTCGGTCCTGAACTAAGCAGTCCTGACTGCTCAATGGTAGTGAATTTTTCCTATTGCATTTCATCTCTCCCATTGTACCCGCAATTTTTCTCCTTGAAGAAATTTTTAGACCTTTTGTGAAATATGTCAGAAACTCTTACAGTAGAAATAGATCATGACATCAGAGAAGTGTCTCCACTGATTACCTACTCCATATGCTATTATTTTCATTGTTCAAATCTATTACTGGGGTGGTTACAGACATCTTGAATAAACGTAATAAAATATATTGAAAAGGAGTTGGACTTCTACATGTGAAGGGACCTAAATTCACATTTACTTTAACCTCTCTTATTTTTTCCCCTTAAAAGAGTGCTGAGACACTAGATTGGTGCCCCAAGGACTGCTAAAATTATTCTAATGTAGCTTAAAGCTCTTTTAAAGTTTTTTATTTTGCATGATTATGATACACTGTGTAGTGGAGAAACTGAAAGACCAACAGGAAAACAAGAAGCAATTCTGTAAACATACAGTTAACCATAAAGTGTTTCAGAAACAGTTAAACATAAACTAAGCAAATTATGTCTTTTTGGGGTTTTTTTTAAGTTTTCATTTGGTTTTTTTCCAGATAAAATTGCCACCAACTTCAGAACACGTAATGTGGTTAAAAGGCTAGAATCAAACTGTATAAGGCCCTTAAGCAGAGAAGTCTTTAGTAAATATCCTTTGCAGGCTTTCTTTTTGTCCTAGCAGATCTGAGAATTTTTCAATTGGTTTTTTCTATTGCTAGATACATGATTTTGGGGGTGGATTGTTTGTTTGGTTCTGTTTAATGAGGCCTGGACAGAAGACAAGTCTTAATCCTATGTGTGCATCTGAACGAGACATGAAAGTAGCACTATTTTGGAACACAGTTAAGGATCAACATCTTAATGTTCACCTCTGAGACTTGTCAGTCAAGAGAGAAAAAAAAAAAAGAGGGATAAAATGGAACAAATGCCTGAAAGTAAGGACTGATGCATGGAGAGTCCTACGACATCAGCTTCCTGGAACAACAAATGGCAAAACAAAGGTCTCTGGGTCAACCTGTCTGCCACAGACACGAAGATGCATAGAAGCTGTGCTTTGCTGTTCTCTCCTAAAACTATCTGATTGCTTTGGTTTTGAAATACAGCTGTATTATGTTCTCTTCTTTTTTAAATTGTATTATGCCAGACCCTAGCAACAAAAATCTAAAAGAATAAGGTTTCTAGCAAGTCTGCAATCTTCCATGGACTTGCTGAAGGAGCACAATGAAAAATAACATTGTTAAGATTCAGGGAAAAAAATTCTTAGACAAATGAAGCAAGGAGTTTCATTTAATTCATGAAATGAAAACTGAATCTTTGAATTTGGGAAGTCATCCTCACTTTGCTATCTTGTGAAGCACATAAATGTACTGTGTTCAGACTGGAAAAATCAAATCTAAGCTACCGAAAATAATATCCTGGTAAATAAACTCTTAGTTTGGGCTTTTATGACTCTTGCAATACTTAGTGAAGAAGACTAACAAAGTTTACAAGTGAAATATACCAAATACTTAATTGTACATATTTGTACAGAATATACAGATGTGGTCTAAGCTGTCTTTCTATTTAAAACCAATATTAACTACATTTTAAAAGGCAATGAAAGGTCAAATACATCTTGTACATCGTCATGTACCAGTAATTTCCACGGTTAAGGAGACTGTAGGACAACCTTCCCACACGTACCATACTTGTCTGTAAAAGAGGCAGCAAACTGTCATTGCAGACAACAAATAAAACATAGAGGCTAATGGCTCAGAACATCATCTTTTAGGAAGTATAGTCACCTGGAATTTTTGATATTTGTATGCTGTATTTGGTTTAACAAGCATCTATTTCTTTTAAGCTATTTATACTACATCAACACACAATTCATTGATTTCTGCCAACAAAGGGATTTTCTATCTCCACAGAAATACAATCTATGTATATACAGATTTGAAAGATAGGATGGAAGCTCCAAGTGTTTTAATAGCCTATTATCAAAAATTATCCCTTGGCAATAAAACCCCAGACCACTGGCTTGAGATCAAGTCAATGAAAAATGGGATTATACAATTTTATTGAGAGAGAGAGAGGGAGGGGGACAGTGAGATGTGTTCTAAAAAGCCCAGGATCACAGAGGAGAAAAAAATCCAGACAGGGTAAAAGACAGATCAGCTCCATTTTCAGTCCAATCTATTTGTCTCTTACATACAAATCCTCTGGCTTTTCAAAGCATTTTTTATTTTAAATTGATAAAAATAAAAAAGGGCTGCTATTTGATATTTGTAATTTTTTAATACAGAAAAAAATCTCACCAGGAAAAAAACACCCCTATATTAAGAGGTGACAGGAAAGAAAACAGCAGTTTGTCTTAAATTTGCACAACCTAATTTATAGTAATAGAGCAGAACCTAAGAGTTCTGGTAAATGTCAGTGCAGTCATGTTCATTACATATGTTGATAGGTATGAAGCAAAGTCTCTGTAGGCCCTTCAGAAATTGCACACAGCCGATTTAATGCAAACCAGAAGTCACTGACTGCTGGATGAACATTCGGTTTCATTCCCAAATGGATATAAAGACAAAGCAGGGGGAGTGGGCTTCCTCCTCATTTATTTACAGTTAAAGGGTGGGTCTTGAGGAATGAACATGAGACCAGTGAAGAATGGATTTGGTTTATGGGAAGACACCTCCCAGCCTCCCATTCTCCCAGCCACCGCAGTTAAAGTGCCTGGGTTGTGCGTAACCTCCTCCCCCATCTCGCATCTGCCTTGCCCAATCTTGTCTGGGCCTGCTCCAATAACAACATCTGCTTGGCAGCTTTTCAAACCCATGGATAGTTATCTAACTGAGGCTTTTGTGCTGCACTGTTTATTCTATGTGAAGAAATGCCTCCTTAGTTGAAAGAGTACTTTAGAAAAGCTGTGCAGCTATTAGCAAGTGAAGCACAAGGCTAATAACCCCCACCTGCTCATCAAATTAATTATGACATCTGAATCATTATAACTCAGAAAGAACACATGACTGCAGTCTTGTCACACATAGAAATAAACACACTCTGCATTAGGGGAGGCAAATATATGGAAAAAAAAACTCCAGAAGAAAAACATCTAACCTTCCACATTTCAGTTATTAAAAATGTGCTTTACTAACTGCCCAAAGGCAAAAACTAAAGGAGAGAGGCTAGAAGTGGACAAAACTTTCCTGCAGAACAAATCCCTACACCTCTGCGTGGGCTTTATGAAGAAAAGGAGAAGAAAAACTTATTAACACATTGATCTTCACAGCAGGATTATCAATCTGCATGTTTTGTAAGAAATCTTATTTTCATATGATTTCATAGCAACCTGGTGATTATCTTATCCTTCTCCCCTTCCTCCCCCCCAGTTCAGTTACTCCAAATGTAACACTCTTATCTTAACTACAGATATTTCCAGATTTAACAAAGACTAAAGTAAGGAAAATACTGTGGGGGAAAAAGCCAAACTTTAACTATTTAGAAAATAGCAAAAGAAATAAAATATTCAAAAGGTAGAATATCTGCAGGTCAGATTTTACTAAGTTCAAATTGTAAAGGATAAAGCATTGCTACACTTCATATCCACACGTTGCCTTACTAATCTGATTATTGAAGCTATTGGATCATTTTGCCACAATTCATGTAGGTGATAGTTTCTTTCCTTCAAACACAGGTATGAATTCAACTAAAAAGGTTAAACCATGCATCAGCCTGTTACACTTCTAAATGTCTCAGGCATTCATAGACATGGTATGCATTTTCTGTACTTCGTAACACTTTTCTGGACAGCATAACAAATTTTCACTGCAAAAGACACACCCCTGCACCTTATCCTGTACTTCACTTTCAAAAGTAGTTCTTAAATGAAAAGTGCAACTGATGGCTAATTAATTTTAAATAATTCTCAGAATCTCATCAAAATCAAGTGATAGATAAAACAAACCATTAACACATTCATGTATTGTGTTTAAGTTCAGTGAATAAAAATATGTCAGGCACAAAATACATAAATGTTGGAAAAGTGTTTTGTCTTGCATTAGCCCCAACTCATTCATTGTCAACAGCACTTCGTCCACAACAGGACACAGAATTGCTGAGTAACTTCTCTGTTATGAAGAGTCCACCATCAAAAAATGTCTCTATCACAACTTGGGGGTTTTTATCAGTTACAGGAACAGAAAACATTTTCTAAGTAAGTCACAAAACACGACCTGAAAAGTAGATGGGAAATTACTTGGCACAGATTGTCTTCACCTACACCATTTCTCTCATTAATGTCTATTTTTCATTACATTAGTAGCAAACACCACCCTTTGCAAAGAAAGACCTCCAGCATTATTTCTGCTTAAAAAACGTAGAATTAGCTTTCAGACAAGATGATACTAGTTGTCTGCCTTCTACATATTTTTCAAGTAATATGTATGCTAATCACTGAGAAAACCATGTTGAAACCTCATTTTAACTACTCATTTTTATTTGGTTTTACTTCAATTATTTTTCCTATTTGAAGGAAGATTTTGGTTGATTTATTCAATTTTCTCATTTAGCCCAAAGTTGAGAGGTATAAAAAGAAAGTAAATACTGAGAAGGAAGTTCCAGCTGTGCTTTTGCCAAATAAGACTGTTAAACATTCTAGAAAATAAATTACTATCACTTGAATGTGTCAGTGCTGCAGAATCAGAATAAAGAAGAAACAGGAAATATATTAATCACACAGACAGGCTGCTCTGCACAGATTTATATGCCTGGGAGGATGAGCCTCACATTCTGTCATCTCAATAGCTCCACTTTTTGAGAAATCGTCTTCACTGGGGACTTGATATGTCGATACTGAAACCTATGGCTTCCTCTAAAGCATTATTAGGTCTGTAGGCAGAAAAATTAAGTGTGCTCCTCCCCGCTACACTCATACTCCTTAATACAGAACTATTTGTTCTGCTGTCCCTGCAATCTGTCCTTGCCCTGTCTGATCTATATGCACATATTGCTCCTTCACATCACAAAAAAACCAGGAAAACTGTGAAGAAATAAAGCAAGGAAGAACATGGTGCATTCGGTATTTTCAGTGATTTTAATTTAATGGACTATTTGGTAAAAAGGAAAAATAATACACGTACAGTTTTTATTCACTGATAAAAACGTGAATAATTCAATTGGCAGGAATGTACTGTTTCTGTTCTTACTGTAAGAACACATAAATTATATATTGCTCTAGGACATGTTGCCCTACAGAAGAACTTAAGCATAGCTATGAACCACGCTGAATCTGGCCTTGAGCTGATATGTTTAGGGGGTTCTAACAAGGAAGAAAAGGAAAAATTTTTTCTCAGCTGGTACGTTGTTAACTGCACTTACAACAACGTGCATGGCAAAAGTTTGAGTGGCACCATTAAATTAAAAAATACGTAGTAAATCTAGATTTCATCTGAAGGTTCTACATATTTTTCCCAAAGACACAGAATTTATGGGTCTAAATTTAAATCCAGACTACTGTTTGCAGATGTAATACTCGAGTGAAAAGAGTTTATGCTAAACCAGTCAAAATATTTTTACAAAGTTATTTTGTAAAAACTAGTTCCCATGTTTATGGATTTTCTTTACCATGATAAATAATAATTATGTATTCCAGAAAAATGCAGCTAGAGTCTATGAAAGCTTGTGCACCCACACCCAAAGACAGACACATGCACCACAAACACGTCACATATGCTAAAGTGCATGAAGGGATTGTTATGCAAAAAAGTGTGACCTGTGATAACCAGATATGAAAAGCAGTTTTACATGGAATTTTCTGACAGGTTGCTACATTTAGCAACGTTGTCATCAAACTCTTCAAAATGCCAAAGGACACAGCAGTTAGAGTGCACCTTTCTCCAAATTCTGCAGTTCCTAGATCTTTACAAAGCAGACCGCTTCTCATATCCACTTAATCTCTGCACGCATCTCCACCCCTGCTTCCTTCCCAATGGTATGTGGTCTTGAAAATACAAATGTTCAAGTTTCCTGGAGCTGAGCAAAAGAGGAAAAGTCACGTTCCCAAGGGGCAAAACTAAAGGTTCTCAGTGCCCCTGAATTTGTTAACTACAATACAACATAACGTGTCACTTCACCATAATTAGCAAGAGGGAAACAGCCTTTTTTTCACCTCCAGTGGCATTAAAGAGATAAGACAATGAATTCCAGATCATATCTGAAGGCACAAAGACATCTGATTAAGAAAGTGCTTATATGGACAAGGGGTGACATTTTGTACAACAAAGCAGGAAACAAACTACAAAAAAAAAATCACAGCAACACAAATCTGCTCAAAATCAGTTGCATGTAGCTGCAGATATTGTTAGCAGCAGCAGTATTGACATGCAACCAGGGAAGGAAAAAAAACAAGGAAAAAGTCCTGTGATTACTACTTCCTCTTTAAATTTTTATTGATAAATGTGTTCTGCGTAATTTCTCCTAATTTTATAAATGCTCTCTTCCTCCTTTTTATGAAAACATTTTTTTCTGAAAGTGCCACTTTGGGTATGTAAAATGGTTACTCCTGAAAAGGCTTAATTCTCCAGCCTTTTGTAACTAACATTACTTGTATGAACAATGCCAAACAACATTATTTTGTTTGTCCATTCAACTTTCCCCCTTGCACTGTTATTCACTTTGAAAGTGAAGAACCAGAGACAGTACTGCAAACTTTCACTTCTCTGAAGCCACTCATCATGAAACTTGTCTATAAAAGTTCCAATACTTTAGGCTACTATGGTAGTTTTGGTTTAATAGGAAAAGACCAAACGCACTACTACTACTGCTTGGTTTGTTCGGATTTGAAAAGGGAGGAGGAACACAAAACACAACTAAAAGTAACACATAAAGCAGGCCTGCTAATGTCTCAAATCCCCCAACTACAGAGGAAATCACATATAAACAGGGGCAGTAGTTTCCTCTCACTGATCTATCAATGTGCCTTAATGCTTTTCTAAAGAAACCACATCAAAAAGAGCAATAATTGTTCAGTCAGTCATGCCTATTCGTTCTTGGGTTTCTTTGCTGAGACTACCAACCATTTCAGTGATACTTTCCTGTTAAACAGATACCAGTTCACCAGAAGCCAAACTAAACCTGCAGTCTTTTATGTCAGTGAGACCACATTCTTCAGTAGGCACTTCTGACACAACTCTTATTCCAGACTTTTACTGATTAATCGCAGTAGTACCTCCTAGCCTTTTGAAAGCAGTTTCTACCATTTTCAGTCTGAAATTTGTCCATGTTCAACATTATTAATGTGTTCTCCAGCCACAGCAGTGCTTGGAAAGAACACTGCAGCAGCCAACCCTACTACAAACTTCCTCTGAACTCCAGGACAGAAGAGAAGGGTACATCCAGAAGTAGCACAGAATAAAAAAGAAAAAAAAAAAACTCCAAGTCTGGGGGAGTTCAGTTTTGTGGTTTATGTTTGTTGGGGCTTTTTTGTTCATGTTTTCATATATTCTTCCTTTCATACGGCATCCTTCAGTGCCAAAGACAAGGAGACACTGTAAAGCCATTCCACCACTGTTAGATAAGGAGTGCCCAAATGTGTTGTCCTGCCTTTAACTACACTTTCTATTTCTGTTCTGAATCATGCTCAATTAAAGATTGTACCAACAGGGTGTATGTTTCTGGTGCCGGGTGCCAAAATTATTTTAAAAAGCAGTGTAGTTCACTGTGATTAAGCCAAACCAAAACTCTCGTCAGCGCCAAATGTGGTACTAGTGCCAACAGTTGTCTGCTGCTAGACTATACCACCCATTGTGGGATCATTCTTCCTCTCTATCTGTGCAATAAAGCGGCTGGACTCCGTTTTCCCAGAGCAACACATCAGGGCTTTACTCAGAAATGCAAACTCATTTTTGAACACAACAGAAGGCTTTTTTCCCCTAATTTCCCCCAGCTGACAATAGACTTACAAGATTTTAGGCATAATTGGGGACACAAAACTACACTTATAAAACTGGATCTATGTATTGACAGTGAAGCTCCTAAAAATATAGGTTTTATTATTTTATGAGAGAACACAACTTCATCTCTTTTGTAGATCTACCAGAGTGCCCAATTTTTCATTTTCATTTCATACATTTCAGGGAAAAGGGTTTTTTTCCCATCATCTTAAAATTAGTACCATAAGGGTAAAATTTTAAAAACTTGCTCCCAATCATCAGGCTAATACAGAACACAGAGCACTCAAAAACCTAGTCCATAGCTTTTGGATTCTTACATATACTCCTTATCAGGATTTATTGACAGTTCCAAAACCACAACCTCTGAAATACCACAGTCATTTCCTATTTTAGAAACAAGGTAATATGGCACTCTCCAAGACAGCACAATGTAATAACCACAGAGAATTGCAGATTTTATACTGATAACCACTGAACTGCTTTTTATCCAAGTGCTTCGAAGTGTCTTAGAAACATGATTAAGCCTCACTGTGACTGGGAGATAAGCAAACGTATGAAGAGTTTCACTCTAAGAGCAGAGAAGCTGAAACACCTAGTGATGTCCAAAGGAGTTTTGCCTTTGACCTCCATTCAGGCAGGAATCAACAAGAAGCTTACGAATGAAACTGAAGGATTCGAACCAGATTCCCAGAGAACTCAAGTTCCTGGCCATTGACTGATAGGAGCTAAGACAGACAGCTTACATAATGAATGGGTGCATGCAAAATGGATCTTTGAAGTATTTGACAAATGTACATGCAGGTCTGAACACATGTATGTTTGATTTATTATCAACCATAAAAGGACTTACTGAATAAACTAAACCGGAAAAGTAAGCCAAGATCTAACATTTTATATCCTTTCAAGAGAAAATTTACCTTAGGAAATTAGCTTTACTGGTTTGAACTTAGGGATACATATAAAAATTATTATACTATTATAGTGCATGAATTTTAGTGATCCTTTAAATGTAGACAGCATTAATTGTAATCTTCATTTTCATATTATTTTTAATTTACTTTTTTTCACAAATTTTTAATCCCAATTCTGATGATTAGTTGTTAGCCTCACAAAAGTAATTACTGAGGAGCTTTTTTTTATATTAAATGTTACAGGAAAAAAAGATTACTACATTTTATTCTTGGCATTATCAATAGACTTTTAGGTCAAATAAGTCAGTTTTCATCCTTCCTCTAAAAAGATCTAAATATGAAGTACATATAAACAGATGAATTCTCTCTTCAGCAGCCCATCCACATCAGTTACACAGGAAAATATGGTAGCTTCCAAGATGTATTTCATTTAACAGTCTGTCTACACTGGGCAATCACTGCAGCATTGTCCAGAGTTAGCAATGCCATCATATTATTAAACTCTGCCAATGCAATAAATTTCCCTGCACAAAGGCACTCAGCACAAGTTGACAATGTTCACACCAAAAGCGGGTACAAAGTTTTTACTGGAGTGTAGAACAGAGTAGCTGAGTTTGCAGCTGTGCTTATTTAGCTTACTTTAAACAGCTTTCCATACAGAGAGAAAACCCTAAACCCATTTGAAGAATAATTAATATACTACACTAGGGTCCTAAAATTTCTCTATTGTTTGGGGGAGGTGAAGGGGTGAAAGAGAAGAACGAAGAACAGTAGCATTTAGTTTTGGAGCCTCCAACCACAACAAGTAAGTAGGCAAATCCAAAGTTTTTTATCAAAAGTTTTGAAATTAATAAATCGGTCCTGTAATACTAAACCACAGTTTCCCACAGAGATGCCAAAAAACTGTTTACCTACACTAACTCAGATTTTACTCACACCTCCACAAATTAAGCTCACCCAAAATCTCAGCTGAAACAACTGCTGACATGTCTCATCCTCCTCACATGTACAGCTATGTTTGAAAACTGTGTTCAAAGTAGTGAATGCAATTGTTAAAGCCTTTTTGTTCCATACCAAGTCTTTGAAAAATTTCATGTAGAATACACCTCTGATACTTTGCATATCTGATATATGCTTAGATTAATGCAGTAAGTTTGAAGGAAGTATGAAGGAAGAAAAGGAGTGTTTCCCTTTCTTCTTTGTTACCTATTAAGGAAAGGCTTAATGCCCCATGGCATATGCAATGAATGGAGTCTTCTTCCAACAGGAAACAACATCCTTTAATGCTGAGTGCATTGGGTGTAGGTGTCCAGGTGTTGGCATTGAGGGGATACAGGGTGGTCTCTGTGGAAGGGATAGAGTCTGCCTTGGCTTCAGCTGGCTCAAACAGACCCACCACAGGGCACAGCTGAGATCCTCACCCAAGACTGAGGTGCCTCTAGGAAAATGTATACAAGAAAGGGAAAAATAGTGAGGAATGAGGAAAAAAAAGTGTGATAAAAAGCCCTACAAACACCAAGTTCACAGAAGAAGGATATGCAGGGAGTGCTTCAGGACCATGGTAGAGCAGGTATTTCCCTGCAGCCTGTGGAGAGGACCACTCCAGAGCAGATTACACAGAATCACAAAATGGGTGGCTGGAAAGAACCACTGGAAAAAAATTGATCCAATCTCCCTGCTCAAGCACGGTCCCCTACAGCATGTTACTTAGGGTTGTGTCCTGTCAGCTTTTGGGTATCTCTGGTGAGGGTAACTCCACAATATTTCTGGAAAATCTGTTTGCCCACACAGCAAAGTGCCTCCTCACATTCAGATGTCCACACTGCAGCTGTGGAGGACTCCACATTTGAGTAGGTGGATATTTCCTGAAGGACTGCAGTCCATGGTGAAGATGCATGCTGGAGCAGGGGAAAAAGAGGAAGGAGAAGCAGAGAGGAGCTATTATGGACTGACAACAACCCCAATTCCCCATCCTCCTGCACCACCAGGGCAGAGGGTGGAGGGAGGTAGAAATGTCAGGAATGAAGAAATGAAGTTGAGCTCGCAAAGAAGCAGGAGATGGGGGGAAGGTGGCTTAGTTTTTTTCTTGTTTTTCAGCATCTAACTCTATTTTAGTTGGCAATAAATTAGATTAATTTTCCCCAAATTGAGTATGTTTACCAGTGAGGGTAATCTGTAAGTGACCTCCCTGTCTTTATCTCAACCCAGCAGCTTTCTGGTCTCATTTTCTTCCCTGCTCTGCTGCAAAGGCAGAGTGAGAGAGCAGCTGGGTGGGCATCTGGCAGCCAGCCAAGGTCACACTAAGAAAAGACAAAACGGGCTTTGTCTTTTTCTTGTTGCGACAGAATATTCTGTACTTCTCTGTCTGTCCTAGAAGTGTCCAGACTAAAAGCCAGAATCTCAGTTTATGACATAAATTGTCTTTCATCACTCTCAACTTTCAGCATACTTTCAGCATCGATTTTAAAAAAAAAAAAAACCCAACGGTGTTTTTACACTTACAACTGTCAAGTGGCAATACTTCCACATCAAAGATTTTAAAATCTAAGAAAATGCAGATTTCTTTCTGAGTATCTATACAATGTCTGTCATTGTTCAGCTGAAGAATGGACATAAGGATGAACCAGAGTACAGATGCATCTACCTCACTTTCTTGCACATAAAGTGTGCAATCAAAAAGTAAGTTTGTTCACAAAACACTTGTCCAATACTGCAGATTTACCAGGACAGCTCTTTTGGCATAATATAATATCCCTTCAGAAAACTTGCTTTGGCATTAAAGCATCTTTTCCTCTTCTAAAGCATTTTTTTCACTTCTAAACATGTATGCCTACAACAGTAATTTATACTGGAATAACTCCTACAGAATAAATGACTTAAAATTTTGTATTTTTGATTTGGAGTGGCAAAGAAGCATGAGAGACACAAGATCACTCTTTTAAAATGAAGGGAAAAACTCATGCTCCTCAAAAAATGAAATTATCAGTTACTTTTCTGCTATGTTTCATTGCATTGTGTTTCAAACTGTCAAATCATTACAACTGCTTTTTGTAAATGTAGTATTTTAACCAGATGAGTTTCCAGACTAAATTCGCCCCCTGATCACTTAAGCACTTCCTGCCAGCATGAAATAAAAGTCAGCAAAGTGATGAGACAAACAACTACCAGTGTCAGGGCAAGAGAAGGATTCTGTGGGAAGCTGTGGGAGCTGGCCAGTAGAGAAGAGCCTCTTTGCAGAAGTCATCCATAAAGTCATCTCAGCTATTTAATGAAGTTGCTTCCTTAAATTTATCTGCATATTTGAAACACTTCACTGTGAAATAAAAGATGTGCCAGAGCCTAAGGGGATTAACATAAGGAACAATGGTTACCATGGGAGGAAAAAAACTGATTTCTTGACTAGAGATTTATTTTATGGACGAGTTTGTACTCTAGTTTTGAGGTCTCCAAGCACCAGTCAAACCCCTCCTTTAAAAAAATTCAACAGAAAGAGAAGAAAGAAATAGCAGAAAACAAAGTAACTGAGGGGAAAAAAAAGGCAACTCTGACTAACAAGTATTTCTCAATGCCAGCACATTTCATGTACATTGTCTCTGTGAATTTTCTCTTAGTGGAAACATCACCATTCCTCACACACACAATGACAAACAAACAAAAACAAACAAGCAAACAAAATCCCCTTTGTAATATGTCTAGAACTCCTGGTAAATTAGTAGGGATACATAATCATCATATCCCAAATTAAAACATAACACACATAGTTTTCTGGCAGAGTTCATGATTAACTCCTCCAGATACTCAGCACATGCACACAGACAAACAGTATAGAATTTTTGAATCAGTAAGTCATTTGGAAGAATCTCCAGAAGTGTGCCGAGGCATGCTTCTGGTGCTGTGCCAAATTATGTGCTTCTGTTTGTGGCTTTCATATATGGATTAGACAGATGCACAAGCATGTACTATTTGGCAAGTAGTGATAATAGCCTACTCTTCTGAATTTAGCAATTTAAGCTTTACTTAAATTTTACTAGGTGAAAGAAAAAAATTAATGACATATTGCTTAGGCTCTGTCTTTATATCCTTTTGCCATCTTCCTGCTTACTTGTAAAGACCAAGCCCCTTTAATTCCAGAATGTCCTCCTTATATAATTCTAGTGCAGGAATTTCAAACAGAATTTTCAAATGGCAAGTGCAATCAAAATGGAGCTTGCATTTTTTTGCTGTTATTCTAAAATATCTCAAAATTTCCAAATATTTCCACTATGACAATATATAATACTTCAATTTCTGGCCATAGATCCATTTGGAAATTAGTTAAAGGCCCAGTTATCCAGTCTTGTGCCTTGACTGTGCCGTAGGTAAATACAGACTTTCTAACAATATATACCATGAGTTCAAAGGCTTACTATAACCAATAACTACAGAGCTCTTTCTCCTCTTGCTTACCTCAGTGAGGCTGAACGACATACCTGGGGCAGTACTTCTTGATTTTCTATACTTCAGAGACACAGGAATTTCAAACAAAGCTTTATTCTAGATTCTGTAATCATTACAACATTCTGCAAATAACAGACTTTAATCTTCACTTTAATCTGAATTTACCAGGAGTATAAACACAAGTGCCATTGTCTTCTATAAATCACATATAAAACATCATGCAAGGTCAGTCCATTTACAGTCTGTCACTTGCCTCAGTTTATAGGTAAGAGTTACAATGGAAAAATGTACAGAAACCAGGAAACTTTTTTTGAAACATAGAAAGGATACTGAAAGTGCCTCATTGTTAATTGAGTCCCATGTGTGAAAGCTACAGAAAGATTAGTTTATGCAGCTGCTGCTCTTTGTCAAAACACTGCTAACAAGGTACACATGCTAAATCTGAGCATCTCCTTTCAGTCCCTAAAAAAGAATGACCACATTAAATCCTATGACAAATATTAGTTGAGAAAAAACACTGCTATTTCCTGGGAAGTTAACTATTTCAGATTATTCTTTTCATTTTAGTATGACAATAAGCATTTTTGACAGAATTTTCCATCAAATTAAAACTAAACGGAGAGTACAGACGTAGGAACAGACAGAAACTGGAAGTTAAATCCTGGTAATTTCTCCTCTCTGTCTCCAAATCTAAGTTATCAAGGACTGTTTTGAAACAAAACAAAAAAGTAATGTTGTGGTCATTGCCAGCAGAAACAAGGACATTTTAAATCCAAAGCATGTGTAACTCAATAAAGACAGTGTTCTAAAACTAATGGGAACTTAGGTTTATTCTGGTTTTCTACAAACTCCAAAAAAAATCAGGGGGGCAAGAGATTGAAGTAAATGAGAAGGCCCTTCAACTAGGAAACAGATAAAACAAAGTAGCCTATAGCAAACCCATCCCTCCCTTCCTCCATACAAACTGCAAATAAGCAAGGAGGCCTTGCAAAGAGGGAAGGTAATTAGCTGGAGCCACTCCTGCTGCTTCTGCTAGGTCATGGTTACAAGAGTGGGCTACATTGCTAAGTGGCAGCTGGGTACTTCAAAGGGAGCCTGATAGAAGACAGGGGCTGCATCTGAAAAGCAACTGCCATCACCATCACCCTTCCTTGGCACATGGCCTGCCTCATCCCTGTCACTTGAGCTGGAGAGGAGCTATTTGCAAGGTCAGTGTTGACCACTCCCCTGTTCACATTGCTATTGCAAGTGTGGATGTATATACATGGTATTTGGTAGGCAACAGTATGACTGTGCCATGAGCCAGCTGGCCAAAACTGAGTGCCGTGTAGTTGCTGTAAGGTGCCTGGCTGGCTCAACAGCATAGAGAAAGTTTGTTGAGTCTGCTGACAAAATGCCATATAAATATATCCTAATCTTGCTTCAATTTTCTTCATGTAACTACTGGCTAAACCATTTTAGCACAAAGCACTTCCCTAAAAGGGGAGCTCATTTTGTAAGAATTAGGTTGTGACAAAAATGTCACATACTCCACAGCAGTGCCCACTAACATCCTCTAAAACTGGATGCCAACATGATGGTACCACACAAGACTAATGCAAGAGGGAGTTTAGTGGAGTCTCAGAGAACCAACAGGAGGCATACCAATAAATGTGGGCAGGAAACCAGTCCTAAATTTCAACAGTTGAGAACAGGGTAATGTGGCCCACTTGAATGGGCACAGATATTGGAGATTAGAGTTTCCTTTTCAATTTGCCATACATTTTTTGTTCAGCCTAAGGAAAATTGTTTAATGCATTAAATGAAGATGCTTCATATTATCTACAGACCTCTTGCAACGTATCATATATACTTAGACCCTTCAGTAGCTTCAGGTCTCAGACCTGCCTCTTGTGTGTATGGACAACTCTTTTATGTCTGGCTAAACTTTTTTCATCATAGAAATGATGGAAGATTTGCATTGTTTCACATGATGGTGCTGTTCAGGAAATAAAGTATTTCTGTGCTGAATTCAAGTCTGCTTCTGTAAGAAAATATTTAAATATGTGCATGATTATGGCAAGAAGAAAGATAAAAACATGAACCACAACAAATAAACTATATTCTACACATTCGCAGAACATTCAGATTTAACCACCAAATAACAAAGAATAATTATACATGTAAATGCATATGTGCAACTGAGTTGGATCCCTAAACGTTAAGACTTCCCTTATTACAGAATACATATTGTATATTAATCTCAGTTACACTTATTTCAACCTTATAGGCTGCTGCCTCATTTGAATATGTTTAGCATGAGCAAGTAGGCCAGTAGAGAATAGTCAGTGTGACACTTCACAATTAAACTTTGATGTACATGATGTAACCTTGCTTACATACTTGCACCACTAGTGGTAAAAATGGCACCAGTTCCACAAAGCACAAGTGTCAGTTTACTGTATAAAGTTACTATCTGTAATTTACAGTTTTGCTGATTCAGAAGGAAGAAGTGGCAAATAAATACAACACAAATATATTCACAAAACACAAAACTTAAATACTCTTCATGTGGTCACATAAACACAACAGGCAGTGGTAAACCCCCCAAACCAAATGTAAGTAACAATTTTCATTAAACCAAAAGAATGTATAGCAATGATTTTACCCTATAATTCTTACTGGATGTACTCCATCAATGGCGTACCTTAACTTCACTTTCCTAGTTTGCTGCTAAGCTATGAACATGGACGTAATTATAGTTGTTGGCTTCTAACTCTCTCTGTAAACCGTGTAGAAATAAACTGCTATTACTGAGCATACACACTATAAATGTGCTTTGACAACATAGGTAAAGGAGAAAAAAAAGTCAAAAAAACACCAAAAGGAAAGACAACCACAGCAATGATAAAGATCATGACAGAAAGCACATCAAGGTCACTTATGGCTTACACTAATTTGCTAGAGGTCAAAGGTTCATTACATTCACATGAACAAATGCATTCACATTTTAAAGCAAGTGGCCTCTTAAAAATCTGAACTTGTTTAGATGCCTCAGATTTCTCACTTTTCAACAAATGTGTGAGAACATTACCTGCCACGCATGTTCAAATATTTACTTTGTGTAGGAAAAAAAATGTCTTCAACTCATAAATTTTGTAAGACACATCTTATTTTGATACCGTTATCTGGATGAAGGCTGTGCCAGAGTCACACTTTTGTGGTTTCCAAGATGAGCCTTTTAAGTATTCTGATAGAAATATACTCTTGTACTGTGTAATTTCTTTTCACTACTTCTACAGAGAGTTTAAACTGCCTACAAAAGAGCTGCCCATGATACCCTAACACTTTTTATCAATAAAACATTATACTAATAATCTTCACCATTTCTTACAAACCACCATGAACTTTTGAAATTAAATATTTAATTTAAAAGGGTATTTAACACACTATTCAGTATGGCTCCATGAATAGGGAGCAGATTACTTAAATAGGCAATCTGTACACTACAGATTGAAAAATACTCCTTCTGAAGTGTACGCATTGAAGAAAAACCTACAGTGAACATTTTCTCCCCTAATGAAAAGTCCTCTTAATTATGAATCTTGCACATTTAAGGAAAGTTGACTCATAATAACCAGAGAAGATACTGAGAAGAAAAGATGCTACAAAGTTACAGTTTGTGAACAAAAGCACCACCTTTGAACAGGCTACTTTCTCAAATTGAACTATACAGAAGCTTCATTTATATCCTAGCTTTTGCATATCGGTTAAAATACAGTTCCTCAAGCCTTGTCTATTAGACTTTGAACATAATTTTATTAATTTCAGACAGGTGAGAGAATAATCATCTAAACCATTCAAAATTATCAGGAAAATTTACAAGAATATGCACTCATCTAGAGGAAAAACATGACTCTGTCCACCAACCCTGCAGCTTCTGATAGGATGTACTGTAGGCATATTTGCCATGTTACTCTCTTTTTTTCCATTGATCTGATCACATGAGTAGCAGCAGCCAATATGTCACTCATAGAAATCTCAGACCACTATCCTTGTCACATGCAGACTGACTGTAAATTTTAAGTGCAGAGAACACAAAACATGAGTGAAATGCTAGAACAATTCTGCACGTACTTCACCATTGAAGCAGACCACCGTTGCTTTTGAACTTCAGGGAGATCTTCAACATACTAATGGCCCAACTGAGCTGCCAAGCTCTTTTGCTTTGCTTTTCTATAACTGTTTTATTATAACTTCTGTCCTGCAAGGGATAGTGAACAACTCCTCATCTCTGTCTTCTGCTGTACAGCCCAAGGAATGCACCGAACACACACATGAAATCCCAAGACTACACGTTAAATTACCTCACCACTAGAACTCCACACACTCCTGCGTGTTACGAAACCAGGTCCACAGGAACTGGGAATCAACCAAGGTAAGGCAGCAGCCTATTGTCCCTTTCACACCAGACCTTCATGTACATGTCACAAAAGCTACTAAAACCCAGCTGCAGCAAGTGCTACCACAGCTATGAAAGTGTTCTCTGTTCTTAGAGGGAAGCAAAGGAACTGGACTTTACTCTTCCCAGCATGTCCACAATCTACTTTTGCTCTTCTTTTTTAGTTCTTTGCAGTCTTACCCATAGCCCATCCACCCTTCCACTGTGAATGCCAAGTGGACTCTCTGACTATTCCACTTTAGTTAATTCAGCCAAAGCCAAAACAGCACAGACTTGAATGGCAAAACCCAGAATACCTAACAATTGTACTGAAGACATTTCTTTCTCTATTTCCAAAATCTTCAAAAGCAAGACACTGACAGTCATTAACCTACATGCCAAAGGTCTCTTTCAGTATATAAGCATATCTCAACATCTGCAGTATGGTCCACAAACTTTATGCAGCATCTTTGTTGTATATGGCCCACAACTTTATACAACATCTATGGACGCAGAACAGCATAAAAACACATGGCTACATATAGCGTTTTCTCTAGAGTAAATAAAAATATACAGGAAGGACAGAGAGACAGTATACACAGAAAGTTGCTTTTGATAATAATCCACTTTATAGAAGTAGATAACAATGTTACTATTTTGCTGTTTTCTTTTAGCCCAGATAAAATGTTTCCTTAGAGTTTTCTTTAACAGTCATGAGATTATCACAGTTGGTGCAACAGATGTTGGTCTCTAGGAAGAATGGTTGATCCTGTAAAACCTGCTTTCTCATGTGCAGGCCCTTTGAAATCAGTGGGATTTATGTAAATAGGGATTTGCAGGATTAGGTCTACAGTCTAGAGAGTCTGCAGTACTTCAGTCATACGTGTTCTAGTTTTGTTGCCTGGGAACCCAATACACTAGAATAGCTTCTGAACAGGCCAAGCATCCTTTAAAGAAGCAGTATGAATCTGAACACAGACCTTGAAACATGAATTCAGTATTATGACTTTAAATTACTGTAAAATAACCCCTCCTGAGACAAATGAGGTTCAAAGAGACTAGACAAGATCCATATTAATCTACAAAATATAAGAAGAATGTCCCTCACATTTACAAAACTGGAAAGGGAGAAAAATTAAAATTCTTTTCTCCTTTTTTTATTTTTTCTAAATGGAACACAACATTCGATATGCATATTTTCTTCTCCCAGCATCCAGAGCCACAAACATTCTGTATACACTAACTTTGGGTTTCCATGGAGACACGAGAAGAGAGACTACTATTCAGAAGTCAACAGACCTGTCTAGTGCAAGGGGTTTCAAAACTGGTGCTATTGGCAATGGAGATGGCATCCTCCACTGCCCGCTACTCACACTTGCTCTTGAGTACTCTTCACTCAGACCCTGCCCACTCCTCCACAGCCCCACATCTACTCTCTCACTTCACCCCCTCCCCACATCCCCAGAGGTCAGGAGCTGGGTTACTGCTGCAGTTTCCATTGACAAAGAGCAACCTAGCTCTCAAATGGTGACAGACTGCAAAAGAGCTGATGAGTGTTAACAGTCGCTGTGGAGACAGCTCCATGAAGAAAGGAAATGCTGGCACATTTATTCATCATCTGTGATGTCCAGTGATGCAGTTATTCTGCCACCCACCTGTCTGCCACAAAGGCAACGAGAAATATGTCAGCATGGCACTGGTGAGGCCTCACTTTGAATCCTGTACTCAGTTTTGGGCCCTCCACTACAGGAAAGAAATTCAGGTGCTGAAGCAAGTCCAGAAAGAGCAACAGAGATGCTGAAGGGTCTAGTGAAAAAGTTCTGTGAGGAGCAGCTGAGAGAACCGGGTTCTTTAGCTTGGAGAAAAGGAGGCTGAGGGGAGACCTTAGTGCTCTCTATAACTACCTGAAAAGAGACTGTAGCCAGAGGGCAGTCAATCCCTTCTCCCAAGTAATTTGTGACAGGGCAAGAGGCAATGGCCTTGAGTTGCACCAGGGAAGGTTTATCTTGGTTATTAGGAAAAAAACTGATCACCAAAAGCATTGCAACAGGCTGCCCAGGGAATTGGTTGAGGTGTCCCTGGAGGTGTCTAAAAGACATGCAGATGTGGTGGTTAGGGATTAGTGGTGGACTTGGCAGCGCTAGGTTAGCAGTTGCATATGATGATCTTGGAGGTCTTTTCAAACCTAAGTGACTCTGGAATTCTATGTGCCACTTTCAAACAGGTCATGTGTTACCAGTCATAAAGAAACCAGATCTGAAAACCAAGGTAAGGCATCTTAGACAATAAGATGCATAATAATTAGGATGTGTACCAAACACCATTCACTGAAACTGGAAACTGTGTATCAAACACCACATCAACACACACATCAACAGACACAGATGCATATATTAGTATTAGAAAATAAAACATACATATAACAGAGACATGTTCAAATTAATCTCTTAAGGTTACTCCAATGGGCATATTTTTCCCGAGTGTGTTGACATCACCCTGTAGGGAACCCATAGGAGCAGTGTACATAAAAGCACATGAAGATGTCATATGAATGCAGGGCTCCCATGAGCTTCCTCAGACCTTACCACGATATCTTATCACTGTGTTTGTGCAGGCAGACTTCAGAAGAGTCAAATCTAAGAATTCTAGATTTGCAACTTTTTGCAGTGTGTAGATTAATCATTAGATTACATTCTGTTAATTTTGACACGTGTTCCCAGGGCACTTACAATGAAAGCCAATAACTTCATAAATAGAGTTGCTACAATAAAGCTGTCACTAATCACTCTTTCCCAAAATAAAAACCACAACTATTACTATTCACCAGTCATATCTACATGATCTAATATTGTTGCATTGTAGTGTCTCAACTGCATTTGTTGATGTCAGACACAAGTGCCTATTAATGGTAAGAAAAGTGTCATGAGCACAGAGAAGAAAGAGTATCTCACTATACCCTAACGTGGAACTTAAGAAAAGATCGATGTATGGCCCTCTCACTAGATAGAATAGGGTCTGTCTTAATGTTCATCCTACTGTGAAACACTTCAGCAAGTTACCAATAATATGACTTGAATTCTGACAAGGTCAAACTGGCTGGACTATATTTAAAACACTTTTATCTTACTGCAATAGGATAATGTGTTCTAAGACTATAGACCACAGGAACATAAGACTCTTCTGCTGATTTAACCTAGGCTCAGAAGCTAATGCTCTGTACTATGCTTCAAGTTAATTACAGCTGAACAATGCAAAACAGCATAAGACTCCAACACAACCCCAAGTGAATTAGTATGGCCTTCTGATCAAAGAAAACTAAGCAGGCTATGTCCAGAAAAACAATTACAGAACTGAAAATGTCTGAGAGAAAGTTCAGGTGATTTTAGTTGCTCACTGTTTGTGAAGTCAAAGCTCAGAAAAGGAAGAAATTTGACTACTGCATTAGCATCATTGAACCCAGAGATTACAAAGGACATCAAGAGATCACCTGAAACACTTGTCTGCCAGACAACTCAAGCTTAGGTGTGTTGCTTTGGTAGATGCTTCCTAAACCTGTCCTTGATAAAAATAACACTACCCTCATCATTAGAAAGATACTGAGTTTTTTCTTGAGCACATTCTTTACTGATGAAATGTTGAGTCTTCACTTCTTGACCTACCTATGAGGAAGGCTAATCAGACAATTAGAAAGTTTCTAGCTACTTCCAAATAACTCACACTTTTTTTCTCACATACATACAGCAATCAAAACTAGACAGCATTAAAAAACATCATTAGTCCTTTCAGTTGGATGCAATTAGTTGCAACTTCCTTCTAGGTCTTGCTTCACACTACTGAATGATCAATATCATTATTTGACTCCGTGATGATCCTAGTCCTGAACCTGGAATACATCATTGAACACACATTCTTTACATCACACAAATACTGAAGGACAAACAACAGATTAATTGCTGGCCCTAATGCTGTGTTTGTGAGTGCTA
Organism: Manacus candei; assembly: GCF_025592945.1. NCBI lineage: Eukaryota > Metazoa > Chordata > Aves > Passeriformes > Pipridae > Manacus > Manacus candei. The sequence goes on along the minus strand of NW_026138141.1, from coordinate 1,162,769 downwards.
AGAAGTCATTCCAAATGTTCCAAAAAGGATTAATGCAGTATAACAAGTCTATTTAATTACTGAAAGACCAGTGATCCTCATTTTACTATAAGCAGCTTTTCCTTTATTTAGAGGTTGTAAATAGAATAGGAATCATTATAGGACAACTATAATTCTTGTCCCAGAATATTCAAGTTATATCAGCAATGTAGTGAAAAAAATACATGAAAGGCCAAGGAGGACTATATACACACACTGCATTTGTGTATGACAATGCAAGATTAGTACCTTTTAAAATATACCAGCACTCCTCACTATAGTTAAGATGCAAAAAACATTTCTTATGCTCTATGTAACAATGTGATATGTCTCCTTAACTAAAAAAAAAAAAAAAAAAAAGGCAACAGTTCAGCCAGTTAAAGTAATTACACATAGCTTTAAAAACAATTCCCTTGGGTTTAATAAAACCATCAAAGTCCGTGACTTCTACAACATAAGCCTTTACAGATGACTGAACTACAAGCAGTGAACCCACCTATGAATGCATATATGGGAAAATCACAACTTGATATAGTTGAAATTATGTGTCTGAACCTAGACAGTCCAATCAATTTTCCGATTCTCCTTTCTGAACAAGCTAGTTATTCTTTAACTGGAAGACAAACAACAGAATAAGTTTTGATGTTAACCCTTGGTTCACTGTAAACCGCAGTTTCAGTATCAGGTGGGAAAGTGCATTGACAGACTTCTTTTCACTTTCATAAATTATTGTCACCTCCCACTCTGAGAAGCAGACACAGAAATTTTGTAGGTGTTATTATGGCTGGTTCATTACCAACCCTGAAATATCATCATAAAGGGAGGAATGAGGAAAGTAATGACTTAAGGTGTAAAAGTTGAGGAAAGCAATGACTTAAGGTGTAAAAGTAGAGGGCACACTGGGTCCAAAAAGTACAGGTTACTAATGAAGTATTTAGGAGTGTTTCAGTACAATCAGTGGAGGCTTCAGACAAAGGTAGGCCCTCTACGACACAGCTCTGGACTAAGCCCTTACACAAAACAATGATGACCCCATCAGTTGCCTCACAGACCAGATCTGCCCAAGTCTGGGAGATGAAAGAGGATGGCCAGCATATTCCAGACACAGACACACTGTATATCAGCTTGGTTTTCGTCTCACACCTCACCAAAACTCCTGATCATCCTGTGCATAGGACTACAGTAGAGGAACTTCAGTGTTCTCTGGCCTGAGCTATTGGCCCACTGAAAACCTGTAACCAGAGTGGAGAGAAGGATGAGTGAGATCAAAGGCCACCCCTGCAGCACTGCAAATGCCTCCTCTGTGGTTGAACGTGGATGAACATACATACAGTTACCCCATGATGAGTGTTTCTTTTATCTTTCTGTCTGAAGTATTTTTTCCTTCACTGTATCAGGGCAAGGAAACTCACAGAGCCCCCTGAGCCACCAAAGCCATGTCCCACCTTTAAGGGCCAGCCCTGCCCAGAGCTCCTGCTGAATGAAGCACAGGTGACATGAGGAGTGCTCCCACCACACACCCAGTCTCCTATGATGGGCCAACTCCACTGCGCCTTCCTCCTCTCTGACACCTTCTCCCACAAAGCAGTACCACCTCAGGGCTTTCAGTGAAGGAATGCTTTGTGCTGGCCCTCCCTGCTTGGGCAAGTTTCTTCCGTCTGGGCATGAGAAAACTGGGTATAACATTTTTTTACAACACAGAGCCCACTTGGGGGCTGGGCACTAGCACATGGATTTTGCTTGCAGTAAAATATAGGAGGGTTGAATTTTTTAGGCAGTACATTACCTCAGTATTTCACAACCCCCGCTGGGGCAGTGCTGAAGCAAGTTGTGTTCTCTCTCCCTGGGACAAGAGACACAGAGAGATTAAGTAACCTGCCCGAGGTCACCCAGGGAGCCACAGCAGGGCTGGGGACCAGGACAAAGATTTTCAAGTCCTTGCATCAAAATATTGAGACATACTTTACACTGTCATCACTGTGATAGTATTCAAGCTCCTTGCACCAGCATTCCCACCCTCTTCTTTCAGAGGAATATAAAACTGCAATTAAAAATCACACCTACATTGTAGAGTTTCACACAGAAGGAAAAGGTTTGGTCACCTACAAGCACATGGGAATGCTGTATGCACACAGACAATCTGGGGGTTTTTTTTCAAGAAAAGGCAGAATAAGTCTGCAAAGAAATCAGGTGTACTGCAGAAATACAAACCTGACCACACGCTGCAGAAGTCAGTGCAAAGTGTTGTGAAAGAATATGGGGTTTACACTGTGTCAATTTGTTTGAATAAATATAAGCAAAGTTTAAGGCTAAAGCCCTAAAATAAGAACATATCAATTATCTGATGACAATTGGATTACAAATTTACTTGTTTTATAGTGGTACCAGTACTAGCCTAGTAGCTTTCTTAACCCAGCAAGGTTGTATCATGCCAGTTTTTCAACAAATCCAGTTACTGATTTTAAAAGGCATTACTTCCTAAAACAGTGTCACAATGCAGCAGATGATTTGATGTAATATCCATCTCAAAAAACTAAACTGTCCTAGCAGTCAAACTGTAGGTAATTACAGGAAGCACAAAGCCTACATCAAGAAGCTGACATTAGCATCAGGGATATTGACAGTAGGCAGTTTGTCAAGATAAAGGACCAATTACTCCCCCCCAACAAGAGTAATACTTAAGAACAAGTAGCTTACACTAGAAATAATCCATTTCACAATTAAAAAAAAAAGTATGACAAAGATTGTTCTTTGTCCCTTTTCAATAATTTTAGATACTGCATCAAGCATTACCTGTAAAGTCCTTTGCTTTAGAGACCATGATTGCTCTTGAATACAATCTCGGTCTTTTAGAAATTGATGTTTTGGTATAAAGAAATCAATAGCCATTTATGACATTGACACGAAACACTTCTCCATTTCATGCCCAGAAATTATTTTGAGCACTCTTTTTTCCTAAAAATTGAAGCAGTGTGCATATCCATTAGATTTTAATCTCTAAACATTTTCAAAGCAGAACCTTCCTCCCAGCACATCCCACTCAAACAAAGCTCACAATGAAATTGGATTGACTAAGACTGATGACTTTTGCCCTCAAAAAATGTAGTGACCCCATGCACCTCAACAGAGCAGAATTCCACAGCAGCCTGAGAGAGGATGAAGTTTTCTTCCAGCTCCTAGAAATCCCCACACCACTTCTTCTGCTCTGGAGGACAGTCAATTTGTCCCCATCGCTGTCAGCAGACAAAAGGTGGTGACATCAGGAGCACATCCAAAGGAGGACACAGCTGCTCCAGAAAGACACTGTAAAAGCCGCTGGGCTGTAAATTTGGGGCTGAGGTCTTCTTGTCAGCAATTACCACAAAGAACCAGAAGAAGTGGCATGGCTGCTGAACAATGGAGAGGTCAAGCAGTTCGCAGCCATTTCATGACCCAGAACAAGTCAAGGTCAAGAGATTCAGGTAGCAGCTTGGCCTAGGCATGAGTTAAGCACAAATGAATTGTTTTAACAAATCAGCTTTGGTCAATTAAACCTAACAAGACCCATTGCATTACATAGCAGGATTCTTGACATTAAGGCCAGGCGCTGAGGCCAGCCTCGTAAAACACGTGTTTTAACGTGGCATAACAAATTTAAGGTAATCCTTTCAGAAACTGCAGATGTCAGAATAAGTTGTCTTGACCAGGAGAAGTTTTCACACTTTTAAATCAGGGACACCGGCGTGTAGTCAACCTTTCAAAAAGTTCGTCATCATTTTCAATGGCATTACTGATGCAATGGAAAACTGATGCTCCAGTAAATGTACTTGCTATCTTTCAGACATAAGGCACATCCATAACAATCTTCTAAGCATTTCTCTGTTAGTCACTTCATCAAAAAAGGTTTGGCATTTTAGGCCAATGCAATTAACAAGCAAAAAATACATACTCTGTGAATATTTTTGTTACATTTAATTTCTAAAGTCAAACAGTTTGTAATTACTGGATTCTAATGTGTGGAAATTTATCTGTTTCTATTTTTAAGACAAGTGTATAAATCCTATGACATCACAGAACATAGCTTGTGAAGAACGTGGCAAGATAATTGACTACAAATTCAAATGCAATGCTAAATTTAAGATAATCACTTCATAACCATCTTTCACTTGTTTAAATTCATCCTTTATGAAAATATGTATAGTAATTCAAGTTAATATATCTTGAAGATCAGGATGTCAAATACATAAACAATAGGTTCAAGATATAAATGTTTTAAATTATCAATTGTCAAATAATTGCAAATAATATAGAATAGATTTCTTGTGCACAGCATTCATATCAAACAAAAATCACACAACTTTTTTCCTAATTTCTCAACAGACACACCAAGTTTCTCAGAGTTCAATAATTGTTTGGTTTTGCACTTGGCTTTCCTGTTCACTCCCTAAGGAAGAAAATGGGAATTGTTTTGTTCAATTTCTGTATGTATTTTTTTCAGAGGAGAAATAGTTAAAACCCCACTTTACAGCCACAGAGAGGTGTTTAGTGAAGGCACCTTTACAGAAGAATACTGGAAAACATAATGTGTCCCTTCTATTCTGGAGATAGGCATTTAGTGTTAAAAAGTGAACATTTTCTCTGAGGGAAAAGAATACTTAATGATTGAAGGGGCTTTAGCTAAGCTTTTACACCATGCCTTCCTCAATGACCTATCACAGCAACTTCTCCTCTATTTCTTAGCATTAAAAAAAAAAAAAAAAAAAGTAGTTTAAATAAACATCATAGGCAATTGGGAGCAAACTAATGGTAAAATGACTCTGAAGTCCCTATAACTTTAAGTCACCTTTTTGGACTTGAAGAGGGGTCTGGGAGCAAGCAGGATGTAACACATAGGAGTCACAGGGCATAAAGGCAAAAGCTCTGTTCCTCAGGCTAGTCAAAAACATTCAAAACACTGTTATTGATAAACACACTTTAGACTGTCACCTCTTCCTCAAAACTCCCCCTAAAAGCTAAGTCTGAAGTGCCTATTTCCCACCACTTTCTTTGTGGGGAAAAAACAAACGTAGAACAAAAGTCAAATGCCAATAACAATGTTGCTAAGAAACAGCTAAAGAAATATATTTATGTAAAATCAAAAAAATCCAATATACTTCAAAAAGGAAAGAACCTCTCTCAAAGGAGAACTCAGTGGAGGGAGACTGTAAACAATCTTCACACACAACTGTGTAGCTTCACTGTGTAGCTTCTCACACAACTCACTGCTCCCAGACAGTACAATATACACACTGAAATTAACTCTGTTCTGTCTTACACAAAGCTAATAATCTAAGATTTACTCCCTCTTTACTAGGTTCTGAGCCTTTACAACCTCTTCTAATCCAGGCCTCACTGCCCCGAGCCAGGTTTTTAGCAACAACTTCTAAAAATTCCACCAGAGTTTAAAAACATAAAAAAGAGATACAGAGTAAAATCATTAAACCTCCCTATAACAAGCTATATCTTGATTGACATCTATCAAACAAATTGACTAATCACACAGACCTTTTTCTCTTTTCTCATTCATCTCATGTCTGGTAAGTGACTCCAGATAAGGAGTCTTCTTCTCTGCCCCACAATGGAAGAAGCAACCCTACTCAGTTAAGATAGCCCTTTAAATTTATCTGAACATCATCCTAACGTGGGCAATTACAGCAAAGAAACATTTCACCTTGCTGCAGAGACTGGATGTAAAGCTTTAGGAAGCCTCTTGAATTACTGTGTTTGACATGGTTAGTCTGCTGATCCAAGCACCACAGTGTCAGAGGGCCAGAGTGTACTTAATATAACTATGTTACTACACGAGCAGCAGGGAAGGAGAAGAAGGAAAAGGTAGGGAAGAAAGGAAAGCTAGAAAAAGAAGTGAACTTGACAGCAATCTCATGCAATTAACTTTAAAATACAATTTGCAGTGTTATTTAGTGTTTAATTATTTTAATGAAATTTTCACAGTGACAGTGAATTCAATATGCATGAAAATTTAAGAAAATTTAAAACATAAAATTCTGGTTTTGCTTGAAGTATTTTCTTTATGAATTGGGGCAGTTATTTATAGTTTAGAAGCATTCTTTTCATTCACAGTATTGTTTCTCTGTCTGAAACTACAGTGAAGCAAGAATCTTCTGTTTCCTTTTCTGTTCTTTATAGCTTCTTGCTGTCAATCTAAATGTCGTTCATAAATTAACACTGAGCTCTAAGTTTTCAACTAATTGCATAGAATTTATATAAACCTAAATCTCTTTTGTCTTAAACAATAACAATAATAAACAATAACAATTGCTGTTATTTAACCCTATGAAAATTACTCATTTTAGTGTATCAGGTAAGAAAGACCAGAATGAGGTAAATGCTCCTTCCCAGAATGTATATATATTTAATTCCTGTTGGCAACAATAAAATTAAATATGGAAAACTCCCTTTCCTTTCTCATGAATCTGTCACATGACCTGCAATCCTGCTCTGAGGAAAATTAAAATTAAAAAGAAAAAAAAAATTTTGAATTCTTCAGATCTACTGTTCGAATGTCAGTTCAAACATAAACATTCTGAAAAATGGCATTAAGTAACCTTTCAGAATGTTTCAGTATCGTACCTCTTCATAAACAAAGTATCTATAATAATCAATGGAAAAAACATTATTATCCTCATATATAAACTAAATTAACCTGCATCTCATAATGACAAATGTCTTTCTTGCCTGTAATTTTCAGCACAATAGAGACAGTCAACAAAATAGTTATCCAAAATTTTACATTAGGAAACTAGAAAATAAATAAATATATAAAGTGCCTTTTCCAGTTTAAAAAGGTTTTTTAAAATTACATTTTCTGCATGCCTGAATAGACTGAAATTGCCCAGAGTAATTCAGTTTTTAATAGGTTTACTATTCCTCATGAGATTTTTCAACTAAAAAAATGCTCTTCTCATACTAGAGCAGTTAAAATATAAACTCATACTTCTGTTTTTGCAGTGGCCTTCTAATTCAAAATTTAGATTTAGCCAGGGGATCAGCATGCCATTTCACTGTGCAAGTAACAAGATCCTAAAGCACCTAGATGCCTGTAGGTACAGGCAATAATAAGCTCTATTTCCTGTTGTTCCTGCTCTAACTCATAATTTGCTGTGTAAACTCCAACAAATCACCTTGCACCTTGACATATCATTCTGCAAAACAGGTAAAATGTTCTATTGTGTGTTCATAGCTACTCAGAAGGAGGCAAATCCTTAGAGTTAATAGACATAGGACCAATCAGCAATTCAATAGACTGATTGATACTTCTAAGCCCATAATTTCTTTATTAATTGTACGCAGAAGCATCAGTGCACAGAAGAAACGCAAACCCTCATCCAAAATCCATCTGGGCAGTGTAACACTACTTAGGCATATGAACATAATATGACTTAGTCAGAAACTGATTAAAATATAATTTTGAATGTGATCTTAGGTGTAACTTCACATAGTCACATCAAAGTACCCAAAATAATTTTATTTATCATATTAAAATATAGAAAGAATTGTTATAACATGTTTATATAATAAATTTGCTGTATTTTCTATGTGAAAACTACTATACAAAGAATAACGTGAAAACTACTGTACAAACCTCTTTTAAAATTTGACCTCCCTATAGAAATACATTCACAAAATTCAAAAAGCTTTAAAAAAGATCAAGCCACTGATAAACCCACCCACTTCTGCAATTCATATGTATTACGTTCAAAAAAGAATTACAATTCCCTCTGGAAGGAGGGCATATTTTTCAAGTAAGACAAGGTGCACATGTTGCCGGGACCATCCAAAGTGAAAAAGCAATATCCCCACTTGGTTTGGGATTGCCAGTTTGCTGGCATTAAGCTGTGTGGCAAAAGTTTTGACTCAACACAGCTGCAGCACCCTGCGCCCCAGCTGGGGTCATCTGCAAACCTGCTTTTTATGAGTGCAGAGCACACCAAAAGCAGGGTATGTCCGAGCCCCTTGTCTGCACCACACTAGTGGGGGCAGGACACCTACGGCAGGGCCAGGGCACAGCCATCCCCACACCCGGCACCTGCCAACCTCCCGGCAGCAGCAGGGGCAGCACGGCAGGAGGGTCCCGCACACAAAGTTCTCCTCATGGCTGGCCAGTGCCCTCGTTCTTCTCTCATCTTTTTTCTCTTGCTTTCTCTTTTTTCTCCTGGGCCAGCCCCCCCACTCCAATCCCCAAGAGACAGGACACAGTCTGGCGACTCAGGGACTCACATAGGCCAGGCTTCCTTCTGTGCAGCCCTTTGGATAGAGCTGCTAATCCTTCTTATTAATTAAAAAGATAATAGCAGTTAACCGGAAAGCAATATTAATGCTAACTATCTAGGAAACTTCCAACAGAAATTATTTATTCTTTTTGCCAATTTCCTGGTAACAAAGTCATGCAGCTGGAGCTGTGGCAGCATCTTGATGGTTTAAGACACTAAAAAACCAAAAGTGCCTATACAGTACGGGACTAAGGACATCTGTGTCAGTTTTCTGCCCCACTCCCCGGATAGTTTAAAAGATCCTCTCCTCTCTTGACTCCAGAGTTTATTAACAGCTGGGAATGTGGACTCCCCCAATTATATCACCCTTACATAAGGACAATGAGAGTGTAAACAGTAACATGACTGATCAGAGAAACATACTCTGAGAGGCACATGCACTAAAAACACTTACAAATGTTAACATTTACATGTACCATTGCTTCAGTACTTTAAACTCCCAAAGCATTTCTCAAGGTCTACTGTGCTTCATTCAGCATATGCTGAAATACGTAACATCAATTTAGGATTTTATTTACGCTGCAAAAATAAAAGTAGCAGAGGTGATGCAGGATTTAGGAATCCTGCAGACTAGGCACATTGCTAAAGGTATTTTATGTTTTAGGAAAAAAAAAAAAAAGGAAGGTAATTTTTAATTTATTTTTTTTAATTACTGTAAGAGTAAGTAAAACATATATCAGAAGAAGGGATTTATATTATCTAGGTTCTGTTGCAGCAAACAAGTACTGCAGCTTTCATTCACTGATTGTCAAAAACTTTCCAATGTGCCCACTGCAATGCGGATGCCAACCAACGAATCAAAGGCATTCAGCAACTAGACAAAGAGGGTCTGATGCCAACCTCGGTGCCACTGGCAACCATTATTGGCATCAAGCACATTGTCTGCCTTTTTTTTCGCTTCTCCTGGCACTCAACAAACAAAATGGCGGTTCTTGTAGCAACGGGAACACAGCATAAGCGCTGCACTGAATCAAATACCATCAAATGATTTTATGGACTGAAATAGCAAATGATAGACATTCTCCGATGCCTGACGGTGGCGGGGGAGGGAAAGGCAATTTTGTCAATAGAAACAGCACTCATGCCATCTTTGAGTTTGGGTTTTATAAAATCTCTTTGTGGGACATACACACACACCTGATACACACAAGAAGCAGAGCCCCGTTGAAGTGTCTTATGATCAAGAATTATTTTGATGTTAAACACTGATCACAGTATATACTTCCCATTTTCTTCCTCCATTTCAGTCAAAGCAGCAGCATCACAACGTGTGACAATCCTCTTTTCTTTTTTATTTTTTTTTAAATATCTTAAATCACAAGAGCATAGCAGAAAGAGCACAGAGGAAAAAAAAGATGCTGAATGTTGAGATAAGCGAAAAGTAGAATCAGAGGAAGTTGGTCAGTGACAGAACTTCATAGATCAGTCCTAATTTCTTCTTTCAAGGCAGATATGGAAGTAGCAGCTCTTTTTGTTAAGAACTGAAAAGATTATTGACACTTCTAGATCTGGAAATTGTCAATATATTGTAACATTGCTCTGCACTGCAATGCGGATGCCAACCAACAAATCACAGACATCCTAGGCTAAACAAAGAAGGTCTGATGCCAATCCTGGTGCCACTGGCAACCATCACTGGCACTCGAACTATCCTTCCTCCTCTTTTTTCCCTAATCTTCTTTTTTTAAAGCAACAAAAAAGCAAACTACTTGGCCCCTTTATTCATGTTATGTGCTAATTCCTTCTTCATATTTCATTCAGGGATTTAATTGTTTCAATGTTTCCACTTAGTTTTTACATTATACTATTAGGCATGTTTATATCTTTGGAAAGATAAATAAAAGGCAAAACACCATATGTATAAAGCAGCATTTTGGTTGACTTCATGCTTATCTTTCACAAAGCCTGGCGCTCTTAATCAAGTGCACTACAAAGTGCCACAATTAACTTGCTGTCAAGGAGTATAGACAATCAAAGTTTGATAAAATGGGAAAAAAATACATAGATAACTTAGTATGACTTCTTCAAGAAGCGCGCCAACAGATGTTAATGGAAAATTTACTGTAAAGCACCAAGACAGATACAAAATACACGCAGTTTACAATAAACAAAAGGGTCTCCTAAGAGTGACTTGGTATATAGAAATTAACCAGCTTCATCTTTCAGTATATTCTCAAAGTACCATCGTGTAACTTTGAAAGATATAACATTACAGCATGCTTATCTTACTAATTTCTCATTAGACAAGTATTTTAAATAAACTCATCTTCTCAATCCATTTAAATCAACAAAATCAGCTATGCCCTGCAATTCCTTCTCTCACTTCAAGTTACTAGTTTCCGACAACATGTAAGTCGACAGTGTGTTAAGAGTACTCTGACCCCAGATTCTTCGGCTCAAGAGCTGCTTAAACTGTTTTGCCTCCTTTTGCAGTTTTGACTTTTAGAGATGGGTAAATCCATAGAATTAATCAGTAAGCTATGTCTTACACTATATGCATTCAAAATATAATTTGAACTTTTTTTCACAAAAAGAGTTTAAAGGTACAAATTATTTGTAATTAAGTTATTTTGTTTAATGTTATCAAAGAAATCTTTCTTCCTATCGGATTTACCAGACTCTGCAGCTACTTAAATTTGCTGTAAAATATCTAAACGTGTCTGCTGCTGTGGAGAGACAAAACCCACAAAAAATACAAGTAAGGGGGGGGGAAAAAACACTTCTTTTTTTCATGACAAATAATCCAAAAAAAAAGAACCTGATTTATACGATCACTTAAACAGCACTCCTCTTGCATTGGCAACTGCTAAAAGAGTTCACTTAAAAGAAAAAGATTGTGTTTTGTATCTATTCTTTAAAAGAATGCACACACCAAATGAAGACGTGCAATTTTACTTTTTTGTTACAAAAAAAATCAATTCCATTTGTTTTCCAGTTAAATCCTGCAGTTATTTATTGGGCATCAGATAACAGCCTGCCATCTGCCCTTCTGCAGGCCATTTCTGCCTACTACCAGGCCAAGTTGTGAAATGGCCCCACCATCTGCGGATGGTCAAACTTTCCGTAGTTGAGATCTGCAGCTAAAAAATAAATGTTTTATTACTGCTGATCAGTCAGCAGTACAAAGACACACAGAAGATGGTATCATCACCAGAAAGAACCAAAATGATTCCTAACAGAGAAAACGCATTTCAGAAGCCTTGGCATCAGAGAAAAAAACCCCACCTTTATCGACTTACAGCCATTTACAACTTTAGGGAACGTGCCTATGAGTATTTTTATTGAATATGCAATATGACTAGTAGGTTTTTGCCCTGATACATGATTATCAGAAGCCCTGTTTTTATTTGCATTCTGCGGAAACTAAGTTTAAGAAGCTTTTCTATAGAGCTCCTGCAATTTTCCATATTTCAATTACTTGCCAAATTAAAGTATATGAGTGTGATTATGAAAATATACTTTACATAGAAAATTATCTCAAAATATTATGACCTGGATCTTTGTTTTAAAGCTCACATAGGTAAGATAAGCGATGTAAAATATTAATAAAAGATTAGATAATGTATGCTGTAATTCTGATTCTATTTGGTAAATACAAGAAGTATATCTGTGCTAAAGTATTTTCAAGTTTTGTTTTATAGGCATGAGAAAGTCTACAGTTGCTCTTCCATGTGATAGCAGATTCATCAGTTTAAGGATAACTACTTGGTTATTTGTAACTACAAAGACAATAATAAATATTGGTAGTATGTACAATTGCACATGCCTTCATCTGTTACTAACACTACTGGAGGGGTTGGTTTTGGTGGTTTGTTTTTTTTAAAAGAAGACTGTTTTCTGAAGTCACAATTATATATTTCCACTTTTTGACCAAAAAAAAGGCAACTTCAGTGGAATGAAAGTACTGCCTTGGTATGTGTCTCTCTTGAAAGAGAACAAGGCACGTATATCAAACATGCATGTCACACAGGTCTGTAGGAATATGTGTGTGCTTAAGTATATCTGTACACATGCTGATTTACAAATGGGTATGTACCCACACTACGTCTACAGACCACAGAATAATGTTCACTGGTAGCAGCCCACAGGGGAAATAGGGCTACTTGGAATCAGAGTTTGACATACTAACATAGAAATATGACAATCTGCTTCCTACCTTGCTCCTGCACGTAGTATGCCAAAAACAAATCAAGCTCCTTGACTGATACTGTTATGTGATGTGGCTGGACGCAAAGTGCTGGATTTGTGCAATGTGGGGATTTCATGAGACGTTCTCCATCCGTACTTTCCAAGGGGATGCCTTTGAACAGGATCACCATGACTAGATCCAGACGCCAGACTTTGTCAGCCTGTCGCAGGCAATCGATTCTCCTAATCTTGCCCTTCTGGTCAGGATTGGACAATACACAGCATGGGTGCTTCTTCCCAGTCACCGTGAGCACAAAATCCTCCCGGAACTCTTGGCGAATATCTTTGCGCAGCTTGGCCAGGAGTCTGGATGCCCACTTCTGTTTAATTTCAGGCTTTTCACTAAGTAGCTCATCCTTGACTGCTCTTTCCTCATCCTTTGACATTCGTTTCTCATGTTTTTTAAAGTACTTGCGTTTTCGAGCCTGAAGATTGAACCAAGTATAGGCAATTGCACGGACATGTGGAAGAAGCGCCTCAATGAACGGGTGAAATTCATCCTGTGGAAAGAAGTGAAGGAAAAAAATGAAGAAGAGAAAAAGAAAACTGAAAGTCAGTTTCTCATAACTGAAGCAGTATTAAGAAAGGTTTCTGAAAATCTTCAAGTGAAATACAAGACAAAGAGAATAAACACTTAAAAGTTACACAGATTTCTGCATAACACCTTTTATGAAATTACTACTGTTGTCAGGCAGCAGGCGAGAACTGCATAGAAAATCACATTTTCCCCATATTTCATTCTTTGAAAGAACCATGTGAAGATTTTATTTTATATGCCTCCCCTCACTTCATCCCACAATGCTGCAGAGACTACATAATTTAAAAGCGATGCTACCAAGATGGTTTTTTTTCCCTAACATTTAAATATCTGAGTGAACAGGTAACATCAAGAAAAGTACCATTGCACAAAGAGGACACTACACGGTTTTAAAAAAGCTGAGCAGAAATGTTCAGAATGCTGAGGCAAATGCCACAGTTCATTTCTCTTCTCTGTGGCACAGAAACACAAAGCATATACATGCTCAGTGTAATGCCACAGAGTTCCCGCTTTTGGAGCATGCTCTCAGCAAGAGACTGCTGGTGGTACAAAGAGCATGCGCCATTAAACTTGATCCATTTTCTTATCAAACGTCCAACATTCCAGCACTGAAACAGCACCATTCCAGTGGTGGTAACTAGAGAAACCAGTATACAGTAAGGGAAAGCAGGCAAAAGACAAACCATGTCATATACAAATCCTGAACAGAAGCTTCTGTACTTTCAGCTCTTTGGGCTTCCCTCACACCATCCCCCAAACTCTGTAAAATTAGAGTTTATGAAGGTGAGAAGAAAAATTACATTTATGTTCTTCCGGTAGCTCCACTGTGGCTTTTGAAGCCCCACGGAGTCAGTTAATTTATTAACTGATCACATGAGTGTGGCAATTATTCTAAACCCCTTAAAAATCAATCTGAGGTGTACAATGAAAAATGGCAACTTGGCACAAACTTTGCATTCTTTGTGTTTCTGCATGGTGTGGCAAAAAGACATTACGAGTCCACTGCTGGTCAAATGCTGCTTTTATGAAATCCATGCAATTTATTTACAGTTTCAAAATATCCTTTTCTGTCATTTGGCTTCCCCTGCAAGTTCTTATCTTCTGCCTAGCAGCAATATGGATTGCATTAAGGAGGTAATGCATAGCTGTTGTCTACAAGTACATCTTATAGCAATTCAATTAATTTGATTTGTCTGCCTAAAGTACCATCCCACACATCTATGTTAATATCTAATTAGACCTTTCCCAAAAACTTCTTTTCCATGAACAAATCTGCTGTTTAAAACAGTGCAATCCGCTTATCAAACATTACTGTATTTTGATTTGGAAGGAAGACCTTAGGGGAGGTATCTTTCTTCCTGTGAGCAGGCATATTTAGTTTTAAATACCATGCAGATTGCTCATCATACTGAGTGGCACGGTGCAATCAAACTAAAACTGAATCTTTTTTTATGTAATTATATTCAAGAATACAATTAACAAACTACTATTTTAGTTACGCTGCTAGACAAGGAATGAATTATGTTTAATCAATAGGCTGATTAACTCCATTAGGTAAAAATGATGAAAGTATAACTAATGGTCTCAATTATAGACTGCAGACTGCCATTGTAGAAGCTTCAGGCAAAGGATTTCATGTTTAAATCTTCAAATTTCAAACAAACTTCAAAATTTCCTGAATGGTAAAAAAACCCACTAGATCTAGTTATCTCTCTTCCCTAACTGTTCTCAAATCAAACAGAAAACAACAGAAAAGTTGCAAGCAGTCTACCTATGATCATGTTCTCTTCACAGGAAAAAAAAAAAAGAAAAGGAACAAAAAAAAAAGGAGAGACAATACAGGAAGATACTTCAGGACATAAACAATTGCATTACAATATGATGCTTAACAAAGACCCACAGAGGCAACAATTAAACTGATTAGTAGTTTCCAGCACAGATTTGAACAATTTTGATACTATACTGGCATATAAAACTAGGCTGTCGAAAGAGTTAAACCACAATCTGTTCTTTGTGTGAGAAGGCAGTACTGCTCTGAGTAACCACAGCCCATGATAAGACTTCCCTATCTTCATACGCTTTCTGATGCCATGCTTTTTTCTCCCTCAGTTATAACTACTGAAGAAAGTTTATGTTTTCTTCTATGGAAGCAATCTTAATTACAGTTTTCAAATAAAAAAATTTTTTTTGAAAAATTAATGTAAGCATAAAGACTGTATAGTGTTAAATCCCTGCAATTCATTTTAGGCTGAATTAAACAGATTTACTACAGACTTCTAAAATTCTAACAGCTGGGGCTAAAGGTGAGGTGAAAGCAGGTGGCTGAAGAGCTTTGGGAGAAATTAATTTTTGTCTCAGTACAATGATTTCCCCTACATCTAAACCGACTTCAGTATTTAGAACTTAAAATGGCAATAAAATAAACGTGGACATATTCTACGCTACTAGAATACTGCACATCTAGTTTTACTTTTAAAGAAGAGCATCATAAACTATTTCAGAATGGCTATGCCTTGAGGTAATGCACACAGTATTACCAATAATAACTTACAGCATTTTGCATCTATGAAAATTTTACAGGTAAGAATTCCACTGTTTAAATTCCAATCTGTACTGGTTGAATGTTTCCTTTTCAAAGAGAGGGGAAAAAAAACCCAACAAACATACACCAAAACCCCCAGCCTTTTAAAAACTGTATTCAAGCTTTTCTTTCACAGTATCATTAAGTCCTAAAGATATAAATATAGGTGAAAGAGTGTGAAGGAGAAATACGGCAAAGAACATCCTGTTCTAAAGCAATTTTATCAGATATATTCGAGCAATTCCTTGTGCACCTGGAGTCTTTTCAAATGAAACACTACTTGACGGCAAGAAGTGGTGCCCATAAAAATTATCCTAAATGAAGATTTGCAATTAATCACATGCATTCTCCACTAAACCTCCTAAAAAGGCATCTACAGAATTTTATTTTTTCCCTTAATATTCATACAGGCAATATTGAATTATTTTTTATTTTTTATGTGGCATGAATCCATGCATGACAGCGTCTCTTGCAATAAAATGATTTATAAAGGTAAGATTTTGAAATGTCATATCAAATGGCTCAGGTGAACCGCTGTGAACTGGCAATTTAAATTAAAATGGAAGTTACTATATAACATTTATGTAGCTTGTAAATAAAGGAAAAAATAGCAGTCATCCAATGATGATAGATAGGCCAAGTTTTCTTTTTGGAAAAGGTAAAGGGGATAGGTAACACACTTCTCCTATCTTCCACTTTTATAAACTTTGTATCAATTCGTGGGAGTTCAAACTGAGGACTGTAGAATAAATAAGCCAGTCAGAAGTATAGAAATTTTATACAGAAATCTTCATCTACTAAATTTCCCTGCATGGATTTTCTCTGCGCCTGGTGGAACAACATATACAAGGAAAAGAAAATACAACATATTCTGACTTTCCAGACTACCATAACATAAAAATAAGCCACCGCAAAAAATATTACAAGAGAGCAAGCACTAAAAGGCATGCGGTAACTGCATCCTATTCATGCCTCAGCAAGACAGATAAACGCAGTTTACACTCATTCCAAAACACAGAGAGAGGCATATGGGAAAGAGAGGAAGGGAGCCCCTAAAATTAAATTGCATTTGGTAAGTTTTCCTCTTCCTTGGAGTTATTTTCACCCACCAAACTTTTATTGAAAGTGTGATAGGTAACACCCAAAGTGTCAAGGTTTGTCTTAAAGCTGTACTTTGGATTTTAGACTTGTTTCTGAAAGGTGCTTCAGCGTTATCTCAGCACAAACTGAACTACTGCTTTCCCAAGGAGCTCAGTTCAAACAGGTGTTCTGTGTTTACTTTTACCAAAATATTTTCTTCTGAACATATACTACCACAGTCAATGTGCATTGCAAGAGTCCTAGAGACAGAGATCACAATAGAGAGCAGTTTTGGCAGCACTACTTTAATGCAGTCACAACTCAAAGTGAGATGAATCAATCTTTTTCTTTAAACAAACAAAGAATGCAACATATAGATTCTCATTGCCAGTGTAATTTTAATTTTTAATTTATGTATCATTCCAAGTAGGTAGAAAAAGATTCCAAAATAAAATCAATTTGCTGCAACCGTGTTCCATGTATGTATCACTAAGCGGGAACTGTCTCTGCTTGGCACATGATAGAGCGTGACTGCAAAATATTATGGAGAAGGGATCAACACACAAAAGCCAGGAACTGCTTCCATGTATTAATGGCTGTAGAAGTATGATGTTGTGTTTTCATATATACCTGAGTGCAGTATTTTAATACAGATTTGTACAGAATGAGGAAATCTATTACATACATCAGTGAGTCCAAAAAGCAAGTATATGGAGGGAAGAAAAAAAAAAAGGCATTAGATCAGGAAACGAGAAAATTAACTACCGTTGCAATAGAGGTGGTTGTGAAAATTTGTGTGTTTCAAATGTCAGAAGTGCTTTCTTGAGTAGTACTCTCAGGTTTATACTCTGATGCCAAAGTCTTACTACCTATCAGTAATTTCACAGGCTGGACAGCCTACACAGAATTTTTACTAACCGCAGATTCCATGCTAATTAATTATTTCTGTGTGTGTACCTGTAAGCATGTGCATATCTGTTACACAAAATGCTTCTCTTTTGAAGAAGAAATATCTCAACAGCACTCTTTTCCAGCTTTCCTCCACTGCAGCTCACGTTTGCTTGCTGAAAATATCCATATCTAAGTCAATCACACTTAGATGCCAAACAAAATATAAACAATAAAAAATGTGTCAGCCAAAAAACTACAGGACTGTATCCAACCACTGAATAAGCCTTATCATTGTTTCCATCTTCAGTCACAATTTATGAATACTTTAGTGCTTTTGAATTACAATGCTTTGTAACGGAGAAATAACTTAAATCATATTTATTTATTCACAGTGGAACTGTAAGTGCAACGCTGGCCGCTCTGTAGCAGCCTTGCAGGAGACGTTACTTTCGCACATTTTCTACTTCTTTAGCTATTTGTTGCACCAATGTGGAAGCAAGCAGTTATCGCTTAATCAGTTTACATCACATCCTCCTAAGACAGACTTTCACGAAAGCTGCTGAAAACTATTCCCAGGCTTTGCAGATCGGGTTTACCGTCAGGAACAGGCTCCGGTGCCCCGGCGGTCGCTCGCCGTTACCGTACTCCCGGCGAGGACGCTCCCGCGGCACCCAGGGAACTTCTCAAACCTGCTCCCGAAACCCCTCAGGTTGCAAAACCCGCGTTTTGCTGCGGTGGGGACCCCTGCTCGGGCCGCGCCGCAGCCGCCCCCGCCCTCCGCGCCCCGCACGGCACCGGCCGCCGCTTCGCCCCGCTCCCTCCCGCCGTCCCGGTGACAGCCGCCGCCCGGGACCGACAGGCGGCCGCAAGTGCGGCTGTAAAACCGGCTCGGTCTTTCCCCATGCTGAGGAGGGTGCATGCTCCTCCGCCAGCACCACAGATTTAGCTGGGAGAGGGAAAATGCCGTGTGCCCTTGTATAACCGAAGGAGAAAACGCTGCACAGCCTCGTCATCCCCGCTTACATCGCCCTCATTGTTGGCAGACTACATATTATTAATTAAGCATAAGACGGGATTACTTCGCACCGCCAGTCGTCCTGTCTGGTCAAAAAAGCACTTTTGCTTTCAAACTCTTTCATTAGGCTCTGCGTAAACTGGCGAGCTGAAAAGAGTGCAAATCGCTTGATTCCAATCAAATCAATACTCCTCAAACCTGCTTTTTAGCGTAATTATGCTCATCTCCAGTTTGTTAACCTTTGACTTCTTATGCACCAACAATTAACAGTATTTGTCTACGGGTGACACATTGAATGGATCTCCCCAAAACAATGCCCTGGTACGGTTTATTTTCTAATATTCCCTCCTGAGAGAGGAGTTTGGATCTGACAAGCAGTTACAATTGTGTTGTAACCCGTTACAACTACCAACAATGACTCATTAACAACTCACATACATATAAAAAATTTAAAAAAAAAATCCCAACAAACACGTGAAAATAAATAAATTAACAAATAAAATAAATAAAACGCGTCTATACCTGAGTGAGACAGATTGGAGAATACATCATGACTTCGCTTTGAGAACACGCTGCCCGGAGAGCCCCAAAGAAAAGCCTCAAAAAGGAATAATTTCATCTATTCATTTTACAGTCATCTGAGACTCAAGGAAGATGAAATCAATCAGGACGGGGCTCTGCTCTGGATCACCACAACTTCTCAACAAACCCCAGTCCTCCTTAAATAGCCAAAGATTCAAGTTCACTCCGTGTGCTAGATTTCCCGGGGTGAAATCCAATCTACACTTTTAACCCTCTTGTAGTCGGCGGCTCAGGAGTCTTGCTTTTGCTGCTGCTGCTGCGCTGCTGGTTGTTTTGCAGATGAGGGGGGAAGGACTCGAGGGGGTGGGGGGGTGGGCGGGAGGATTTTTTTGTTTAGCTCTTTTTTTTTAATCCTTTTTTTTTTTCTTTTTCTTTTTTTTTTTTTTAAGAAGTTGGTGGTGGTGCCGTAATAACACGACACTGTCACCACGCTCTCGAAAGTTCAAGCTTACAGCCCGGAGCGGAGCAAGAAGCTCCCGGACAGTGATGGCAGGAGAAACTTCGCCGGGCCATCGGGATCGTGCCACGAGAGCGCGCCAGGGCGGGAGCGCGCCCCGGGCGGGCAGAGCGGGTGGCGCGGCCTGCGGGCTCCTCCGGCGGCCTCTGCTCGCCCGCCCTCGCTCGCTCTGCGGGCAGTGGTGAGACTGCTTTCCAAACGCCCACCTTAATAAAAATGATCTCCTGAAAATTCAAACGATAAATCTCTCCCTGGCGCTCCCACCCGATTTGCTCTAGCCGTGTCCGTGTGTGTGTCCCCCCACCCCCAACCCCTCCGCCTGTCCCTCTGCAAAACTTGGAAGTTGAAAAATTCACCGGTTACACCCTCTGGACCCCGTTCCAGCTTTCTCCCCAAATGAGACTTAAGTATTTTTTTTCAATTAATTAATTACACAATTACCGCTTACACTCCTCCTACCCCTGCAAACACATTTCTTCTCCATCAGATCCCATTCCTTTGCCCTCCCTCTGCATTCATCACCACCGAACGCTGCAGAAGGAACGAGCACGTTTAGCAAACATCCCTCCCTCATTTTCCCGCTCTTCTGGTGGGAGAAAGTTGCGGGGGGGAAAGGAGGGCGGGAAGACGG
This sequence comes from Manacus candei, assembly GCF_025592945.1. Classification (NCBI taxonomy): domain Eukaryota; kingdom Metazoa; phylum Chordata; class Aves; order Passeriformes; family Pipridae; genus Manacus; species Manacus candei. The sequence continues at coordinate 1,142,479 of NW_026138141.1, read as the reverse complement.
CGGCGGGGAGGGGGGGCCCTGCCATCTGCGAGAGGCTTCTTTTTCTTCTCCTTTCGGGGTACGACTTTGCCAGCTGCGGCGGGGCCCAGGCGCCCCCGCTTCCCCCCACCTCCCGCGGGGGACACGGGGGAGGGCAGCCCCCTCTGCCACCCCTCCCAAAGGGGGGACCCTACCCCGCACCGCCCGTGACTGATGTCCCCGCCCTCGCAGGCTGCGGCCGGGGGCGGCGAAGGGGTCCCGGCTCCCAGGCAGCAACAGGGCGCGAGGTCTGGTTTCATTCTCCCGGTGCAGCTTTAACCGGGGTAGCTGGGAAAGGGGGGGGAAAGCAGTGAGCGAAACTTAATTTCTGCGCCTGTGAGGAGGACTGCGATGCACTGCAGAGCTGAGGGGGCACCCGCTGTGTGCGGCCCCCACCTCCAGAACTGTCGCTGCCGGCTGCGGGAACGGCGGCCGGGCGGCACCGGCGCTCCCTCCCGGTGCCAGCGCGCAGCCCCCGGCGGCGTCCCGGAGGGACCGCCGACTTCCTCCTTGCCCAAAGTGAGAGTTTATTCACGTCAGGCATTTCACAACGACACATCAAGGAAAGTAAGCAGGTTCAAGTCAACCATGAAATGGTCACTTTTTAACCCCGTCCTGTCCTCATTACGGAAATGCTCAAACACAGCCCATTTTCAAAGAAGGCTCTTAATGAGGGGAGCTTGCCAAGGCTACCAGCTGCAATTCCCATAAATTTACAAACCAAACTAAGCAAAGGGATGGGCGGGGGAAGGAGAGAGCCGGTACAAGACAGGTAATGTCAAAGGAAACAGCATGAGCCAAACGCGTTAACCCTTGCAGAATCCACGCCGCATCCTCACAGCTCGGCTTCTGGGTGCTCTTGCACAGTTCCCTCAGACTTGCAGGGTTTAAACGCGGTGCGTTTTCCCTTCTACAGATCGTATTTTTAAGTGACAAGTTCAGGGCATGCACTTAGGCAAGAAGGGATGAGGCAAACTCGGGGTTACCCATAATGAGTAAAATTTATTTTTATATCTGTTGTAGAATACCCCTCAAATCCTATCGTCTTTTGCTTTACTCAGACACTGCAAAAAGCTGACAACACCAGCTTAAAATACCAGAGTTTCCCTTCAAATAAATATTCTATTTAAGTGGAGTTAATTTACCGTGAAAGACATTCCCTTTGGCACAAATGCACTGATGTCCTTGAACACACCTCTTTGAGCATTTGAACCCTTACACAACAAGCCATTATCGCAGCCCTGATTTAAAACCAAATAACGCTCCTCTGTCCCCTTTATCCCTGCATCCCTCCATAAGGATCAGGGCAAGCTCCTAACACTACATCAGCAAGACTGCCCCTGTGAGCTGCATAGGTGTGAGGTCTCTCCATTCTCAGGCAGGGCTTGCAGGCGGCCCTACTCTCTCCCAGGATCTGGCCAAGGGACTGCTTTGTGCTAGAGTCCTGTGCACCTAAAGCAAGAACTGCCTAGCAAAGTCTAGCAAGCAAGGTGAGGCAAGAAGGAAAAAACAAATGGAGCAAGGTAAGGGCAGAGAGAAAATGGTCACTTTCTACAGCACTTGCTACTGCAAGGGATGTTGAGTCAGTGTGAGATTGGGTTTGCATGCCCTCAAGAGCCAGCTGATGGTGGGTTTGCATCCCTACCCAGAGCACACAAGGCAGCAGATGAGCACAGACAGCCCTGCAGCATATGCCAGCATCCCCCAGAATAGCGCTGCTGGGGACCACCATAAAGCCAGACACCTCCACCCCCAAAGGCAGTTTGCTGGCCAGAATTGAACAGGCCCCTCATGTGAAGGCATCTTGGGGGAAATGAAGCTGCCCAGGCAGCACAGCTCCAGCAGCACCTTGTCCTCTGTATGATCTAGGAGGCATGGCAGGCTTAGTACATGTTGCCATGGGTTTGCCTCCAGTTTGACCCTAAGGCTTCTAGTACATCACTAAAAGCAGGCTGAACTGAGCACTCAAACGCATGTTTCAGCACTGCTGCTCTCTTGGTTAATCCCAGTGGGAACCCATACAGGAGGAAGGCTTTGTCCTGGGAGAACTCTCCACACAAACAGTTGTGCACATGCCTACACTCCCCACCCTCCTCCATCCCACCTCAACCTTTCAGCTCCTTTCACAGGAAAGCAACCTAAAGATTTTTCCAAAATGGAGAAAGCACTACATTAAAACAATAAAAAAGGGTAACTCTCTACCACTTTTTTTGCAGAGGTGTGTAAAAAGGTATGTGGTAACTGGGTAGCCTGGAGAAATATGGTATTGATGTAGCAAGGACAGCAGACACAGTGGCTGGTCCCTGGCATACAGGGAGGCCTTGTGAGAAAGTGATTCAGTTGCTTTCAAATCCTGGCTTGCATGAACTCCCCACACCCCCAAAGACCCTTCAGACCACATACTAAAAATACTGTTACTTCTGAAAGTTCTCTACCCTTGAAGCTCCAGGCTGGAGGACAGTTGCTTTTTGTCCTCACTGCTAGAGCTATGCTGTATCTGGAAGTTCAACTAGCATTTCAATGTGGGCAATTAAGAAAATAAGAGTCATCATCTGACCTTCTTGGTGAGAGAGCTGTTCTCTAACACTAATCCTAATCCATTGGACTTCCAGGAGCCAGGATGGCCTAAGGTAGGATACAATATTTGGATACACACACAACTGGGCACAAGCAAAGGGGTGCTAGAAAACTTTGTGCAACAAAAATGTATGTTCAGGAAGAAAAGGCAGTTTTTACAAAAGTAAGTGGCAGTTACCAAAGCTGAGTCACCCTCACCCAGAGTCTGCACCCCTCCGTGCCTCACACTCAACTCTGGCACAAGTGGCCAGGATGGGGGGCATCCTACACTGCAGCTCACCTCATAGCAAAGAACCAGAAAGACTTTCTGACACCATGACCAGATGGGCTCACTCCCTACCTCCCATCCTCACTCCCCAGAGCAGTTTTCTGCCAGCAGTGCAGACCTATGTTTTTCCTCTCTCCCTCAGACCATGCTCACAAACTTTACCAAATGCTGCAAAATGGCACTGCCCTCAGACTTCAGAGATAATAACATTTAAAGGTTAAACAGCTAGGTGCTTTCATGCCACCTAAAGCAGAATTTCAGCTGCTGCCTTTTGGCTGGACAACTTCTCAACTGTTTCAAGTTTTGGAGCACAAGACTTATTATTATGCATTGAAAAGAAAGGTATTGCTAATGCTGAAGTGTGAAACCTAAGATTTTCTCAGAATACAAGTGGGCAGTTCAGCCAAATGTCTAAACATATATAGTGAACTTATAAGAAATCAAGTTTCCATGAAAATTCCAGTAGTCTCCATGTGAAAATTCCAGTAGTTTCTTTGTGAAAACCAGAAAGATTTTGGTGTATGGCATTTCATCTAAAATATTAAATATCTGAGAACTAGCACCAAAACTTTTAGGTAAAAGGTCTCTATGATCCAAAATACAATTTTTATAGTATTTTTATATCTAGTTTAATAACAGTACTGTTAGCTCCTTTTTCACCTTTTGTTAGAAAAGGCCATTAACACACATGTCTGTCCAATATACAATTCCTTAGGTACATACATAAATACTGAGTAGCACAAATAGAGTTTAGTTTATGTCAACTAGGAATAACAAATATTCTAAATCATATTATATTATCATACTGTTACCTAATGGTGGTTTATCTGTATGAGTGATCATGGTGCCTTGCAAGACTTCTTGTACCAGCATATTAACCTACAAAGTAAAGTTTTGTGTCTTTTACATAATCAGAGCCTTGGTCAGTTTTCTTATGTGCAGGAATGCTTTCTGGGCATATTTGTATGTATAAGAGTATATATATGAACATAAATTCAGGAAGAAAACAATAACTAGTTAAATAAGCAAACTGATAATACATTGGTTTATGGGGCCTTGATATTTTTCATATGTGACTGAATTGTAAATTATGACTTAAAACGTAAACAGCAAGCAGTACAACTTCTAAGTCAGTGTGGTATCACACCAATAAAATTATGTATCATCATAATTACTAGCCTTTTTTGGGGGGCTTTGAGTGATAGGAAAAAAACATACTGTATATAAACTGTATATATATATGAGCAGATAGAAAGTGTGCATATATACAATCAGAAGTAACAAAACACACTAGTGACTCTGTACTGAGACACACATACATATGACAAGTGTGTGCGCTTGACCCCTGTCCACATATGGCTTGATGGGGACTTTAATTCTTGGACTTTTCCACAGCTCCCAGACCAGCAAATGAAAACATCAAACCTCAAGTGTGAAGCTGTAAACCACAGTGTTTTGGGTTACACAACTGTGCAGTTTTTGTCCTCTCTGCAGATCACATTCTCAGCCATACAAAGGCATGAAACTCTCTTTCCCCAATGCAGTAAATTCTTTAAAAATTCACATCTGCTGATCTCAAATGCCCTAGACATAAACAGCAACAACAACAACACAAATAAAATTCCAGCACATTTCTTTTCTGGCAGTTTATGTCACTTGCTAGATTCTCAGAATATTGGGATAGGGAGGTGGGGGAAGGGTAGTGTCTAGAAGCTGGATTTAAATGTCTGCCTAAATTAGAATTTAAAAAGTGCTTGATTTTTTTTTTCTTGTGATTCAGCGTTAAAATTTTAAGCGTTGCAGCTCAAAACCACTTCAGAGAATGTTACGAGTTAATCCTGTGTGTTTTGGCGCCTTTTCCCTGCCAGCTACTGTACTTTAAAAAAAAAAAAAAAAAAAAAAAGAATCTGGAAATCTTGTCTGCCCCGTCGCAAGTTCAATGGCAGCACTTTCCAGGAGCGGGAGGAGAAGATGGCTATGTTCGCAGAACTAATAATAATTCAGATCACGCCACATCGGCATCTTGTGTCAGAGTCGAAACTGGCTTCCCCGCCCCCTTCAACCTGAGAGCTGCCAAATCCTCACACACTCCGCATTCAACCACAACTTAATGGATGGGATATTGTGCATTAAAATGTGGCCCAGACACACAGGCGAAGAGAGGACAAGAGGGAAAGCAGACAGACACACACGCACTCACACATACAAACAGACACGAAAGAGAAAGGAATGAATTAAAATACACACACAGGTCCTACAACAAAACGGCAGTGAAAAAAAAAGGAGGGGGAGAAGGAAGGAACAAAAAGAAACCCTTTAGAGTAACTTTAAAAAACAAGCCAGAAATGCCACCCGAACACTGCATCCTGCAATATAGCATGAAAGAGACCAGCACAAGCCTCCAATTTATCGAGCAGACCATACACAGAAGCAATGCCATTTCCTCAACATGATACATTAAAATCGCAGTCCATTAACTACAGAAACCACTAAAACAGCTAGAGAGAAAATATATTAAAACGTGAGTAAAGAAGCAATTTCTACAGCAACAAGAAAGAGGGGGGAAAGAACTGTCTGTAAGATACAAATAAAGTAGCATTTGCATTAATCCTTTCCAGCATTTAACTGATAGTTGTCTGCCAGAAAAGAAGGGGGAGGGGAAAAAAGTTGAAGCCGGAAATGTGCCAAGTTCAGCACTTTTGGACGCAAACTCCCATTAACTGATTTCTGGCATAAAAGTGTGACCCATATACAAAAGCTGCCAAAAAAAAAATACAAACAATCCACTGCTTATATCTTATCCTGTAAAGCAGAAGTGATATCAGCATTTAAGAAAAGGCTATAATAACCACTTTGAAACCACAGAGACACAATCTCAGCCTGGAGGAGCTACAAAGCAAGAGTCAATCAAGTTAAAAATAATATACACATATAATATATATAATATATAAAAAATTACTTTAACACCATGTACCATCATGGTGTATTGTATTAAATAAATGAGATCTTGAAATCTCTAACACTAGGCCTTTGGCTTCACGTTTTCCAGGATGGATATCTGTATTCTCAAGGACTCAATGTATTAAGGTCTTTCTGTTGTTCTTGGTTTTTTGTTTATATTTTTAATTTTTATTTCCAGAAGTGGCTTTATACCTTTTGTTTTGGGATGGGGTGCTGGTTTTTTTCTTTTGTTCTGTTTGCTTTTATCATTTGGGATATTTTGAGGGATTTTTTAGAGGGAAAGGGGCGGATTGTTACTTTTATTTACTCAGGTTGGCTGTCAGTTTTGTTTTGGATTTATTTTGTTGCCGGCTTTTTGCCTGACACAGAAAGAGATGGAAATTCTTGGCCTGAGCAAGGGAAAAGGTGGTAAAGTCACAGCCTGCGGGCAGACCATCCTCGTCCTCTTTTCTCAGTCTTCTTTCCTCTTTTGACCTGCCAGGCTGGAGAGCACGTTTCAGTGGTGTCTGACTTGAATGCCACCCAAGAAAAAAAATTTATTTTTTTTTTTACAATTTTTAAACGCTTGTATGTATACATATAGATGTGTGCATCTATGGGAGAGCCGTCTCTGCGCGTCCCTGCGCGTTCCTCCGCCCCACCCCGGCCGCGAGTGGGGAGCGGAGCGGCCCAAGCCTCCTTCCAGCCCCGGCCATGAGCTCCTCGGCCACGGGCTGCTCATCCTCCTCCTCCATCTCGTTCTCCTCCTCCTCCTGCGGTCTTGGCGCGGGAAGCGCGGCTCTCCGCTTCCGCCTGGCGGCTGCCGCACGCAGCAGGGCCGTCACGGGGGTTTGCATATTAAGGGTGAAATATTTTAGTTCAGCCTTCCCGGGCCACGCTTGACGAGTGTGGTTCTTCGTGCGTATTTTTGTGAAAGGCTTTTGCAGACAGGTAATATAATTGCATGGTTTCAGATGCCGAATTTTTTAAACTGTGTCATCCCTTCCTGCAGGATGAACTCCACTCTAGAGGAATTGTTCTCCAAGCCAAACCCGAAGGCAGTAATCCTCGCAGAGGCAGGATTTCACATCTAAAACTTCCTACACAATTAAGGCAGTTACAGTGAAATAAATAAAACTGGATGAGGTTAAAGTGGGTGACGAGTTTTAATCAGTCAGATAACAAATACATTTCTTCCTGTTAAAAATTGCCAAGTACAAACTCCAAAGAATCTTCATAATTGCTTGGAGACCATTGCCGGGAATATGGGGGCCTTTCAGGAACTCAATTCTCTTTTGTCTGATTCGAGAAAAAAGCCTAAGCTGCTAAAAATACATTCTACTCTGAAGCACAAATTGCCATGAAATAGGAAAAAAAAATCTGAAACATAAGCTTTCAGACTTAACAACAATCATTGTAGAGCTTTTCTGTCTTTATTTACTGATCATTTTATGAAGAAGTTGGATCTATAAAAATTGGATTACAAATTTGTCTGTTCAGTGAGCAGGGGAAATGATTGTTCATTCTGTGTGTGGCAGATTTTGGAAACGTAATGGCAGCCAGTCAGTTGAGTGGAGAGCAGACCTTTTTCCACGCCAGAAGGAAACTGTGGGTATTGATTTTTTTAATTTTAATTTTTTTCCCCTTTTTTGTAGAAAAAGCTTGGAGTCTGAGAGTTACAATTAACAATTGTCATCAGCGCTTAACAGAGTTTTTTTGCAAGAACTTTGACAATATTTCATGATAGATTTTGAGGGGGTTTGTTGCTCCTCAGGTTTAATTTTGTGATGGATGACAAAGATTCAGTTTCTAGTAGACAGTCCCATTACTCTCTGCAGCTTTCTCTGGTTGGTTGGTTGTTTTTGTTGAGTCTGTATAGTTACTAAGCCTAGCTCTGCAAGTGATTTAGCAAACTATTGGGAACTTCTTATATTATATCAAATAACAGAAATAATGGTATCAGGAAAGAAATAGGTATTTTAGTTTTTTAGAAAGAAAAATTTTATTGTGCAAAGTTGCCATAGTTTTTCAGTTTAGTTTAAGCCTAAATTGTTTGTCATAGGCAACCTTTGTGAATGTATTTTTAAGTTCAAAAATTGTGTTATGTATCATTTATGTTGCCTTTGATTTCTCAATTGTATAGCACTAACATATGTTCATTTTGGCTTTCTTTTCCACAAGTGTAATCAAATGCTCATACATTTTGTAAAGGATGGCCTTAAAGTCTGCTGACTCTTGGGTTTTTTCAGTCTTCTGAGGTTGTATATCTATATACTTGATATTTTTTAACATTCACAATGGATGAAACTTGAAAGGACTGTAAATAATTTTCCTCCATGGATAATTGTTGCCAAGTCAGCTACCTATCTGAGTATGAGTAGATAACAATCTGAAGGAAGACAGACTCACTTGTAGAATTTCCACTAAAACAAGTAATAATTAAAGAATTATCTGACACCTTTATAACAGAATTTGTGAGAAAGGTCAAATATTTCAAGTCTTATTTTCTGAGATGCTGATACAAATTTGCTTTATTAAAATCTCTGTATTTTCAAGGTTTCCTCACTAATCAACAGCAGAGGAAAATAAAATGAGGGAAAGAGGATCTGGCATATCAATTGTTCACCAGTAAAAGTCTACGAAGTAGTGCAGTCATGGAATAGACCAAGTAAGCAGGATTATGTTAAGCAACAATGTGGTAAGCAGAGTCTCAGTACAGTTCGGCTGTGTGCATGAGGGATACAGCCATCCTTATGCATAACAGGACACCTGAGAAACCCAAGTATCTTTGGATAAATACATCATTTTGCAAATGTGAAAAACTGCTCTCACTTCACCAGCTTTCAAGTAGGACCTTCCCACTTTTCAGGGAAAAGTTACTGTAAAAAAGGTGATGCTTGCTATTTGTGAAACAACCTGTTCTGGTTTGTCTGAGCAGGGTGCCTCGAAAAATCCACGATTTGCACATGTGCTCAACACTTGCTCATTATTTCTGAAAGTTCATACTTTTGTCATGCTGCTCTTTATAGGCCCCCGGCCCCGCAGAGCCTCCCGCACAGTCTCCTAGCAACTAGGCGGAATTATAACTCCCAGTTTGGCTCCGGCAAAATGATTCCTTCTGCTTCTTCCCCCAGGCAAGCACTCTGCAGTCCAGGATAAAACGCACTGGGCACATAGGTGGGGAGTACTGGGCAGAAAGCTTTCAGAGGCTGATATCAGTAATTCCCTGTCCTGCCAAGCAAAGCCTGGAGTTCCCACCATGACAGAGTCAAGTGCCATTTGTTCCCAGCCCTGCTCTGGCATATGAGGTAAGGGAGAATTCAAGCAGATCTAGTGAAATTATTTCTAAAATTCTGTGGCTTCAGCAAGAAGTAGCAAAGTTGTTACTGATTATAATAGGCAAGGTTTTTCACTTTGGATAATAAAACAATACAGGAGAGAAAATATGGCATATACAGTTTTAGTCAGCAGCAAGTCTCCCTCTCCTTGTCCAGGAAAGCAGCTGCAGAATCCTGATGCACAGTGTCTATTCCTGCCTAATTAATAGTCTCATACTATGTACTTTTATTTGTTTGGACTCTTCTTCTATAAAAATATGGCAGAAGCACCACCATAACCACCACACAACCACATCATCACATCATCACCAGAACAAATCAAAAGATTAGGAGATAACAGAATGAAACAGTAAAAGTTAGGAAAAAATCTCCTATACATTCCATAAAAGAGCCTTCAGCTCTTCATCTGTCCTTCATAACATGACAAAGTGTAATTTCTTTCCCCAGACCCTTGAGTCTCTCAATCCACAAGATTGTTAAGAACTGTGACATCATTGTTTTTAATAGGGGAAAAAAAAAGAAAAGAAAAAAAAAGAAAAGAAAAAAAAAGAAAAGCTGAGGCTTAATGGTAGCATTTAAATGGCATGCAGAGCCCTTTGAGTTCACACCTCATTAAGGTGAACAGGAAGAGAAGGGGTGCACATCTTTGTTGTTACTTTTGCCTTGAAGCATTTTCAGCCAAGCTATGTGAACCGACCAGCAGCATATTAACTGACTTTGTAGCAGCTGTATTTTTGTAGCAGGTTTGTTTTGTTTGTTTGTTGGGGGTTTTTTTTAAGTTTAGAAATTGCAGAACATTGTGAAATGGAGCCAGGGTAGGCCCTTAGAAGACAATTTTGGCTTCCTATTTTTTGCAAGCCAATCTACCAGATCCAACTCTCCTTCCCGATCCAATTAGGGGGTCTCTTTTGACTGAACTTTGCATATTCCACTGTTTCTAAGATGAGTCCTACAGCATCCAAATTGACTTGGCAGACTATTTCTTGCTCTGGGTGCAAGCGTGCTTATCTCAGCTGACCAAACACCTATGTGAAGGTATACTTGAAGAGCTGCCACATGGCCTATACTCCTGTAACAGACTCTAATTGTGTTGCAATTGCATAGGTGATCAGATTTGGCTCTAGGATAAGTTTGGCACTAGAATCCCTCAGCAAGTTTGCTGACAACACCTCTTGCCCTCTTCATGCTGGTATCACTGGACCCAACAGCCTGTCAGCTGGTGAAGAGTGGTAAAGCATGAATTCAGCAGGATAAAGAAAAGACAGTCTTTCTTCCTGAATAATTTCTGGATAAAAGTCTGGCTAGTGCCATTTCTAGTCTCCTGGCTTCTACAGTGTCCTGCATAGTGTCTCCAAGGAAGAGGATCTCCAAGACTCTCCACCAGTTTTTAAGACACAGGAGACCTGAGACAGGTCATCTTCAGTGGGGCAGGGCCTAGTGAGCAGGAAAAGAACTAAAAGAAAGCACTCTCTGCATTGCTTGTATGATGCAAGAGGAAATTTCATGCTATGGAAACAAAATGAGACATGGTACTCTCCTCTAGCACAGATGGATATGTTTTGCATTGATGTTTTTACTACTAGGAAGCTGAATATGTTAGTTGTCCTAATTTCTTCTTCCTTGAACATTCAAATGTCTGAGAATATCTGTGAAGATTGTCTAATTGATTTACTAGTGAATTTAAAAAATATTAAAATAAAAGATATTACAAATGATGAGTTATTTAAACACTTTTAGAACCATTACAGGCACTCCAACTGCTTATAATAATGATTTTTAAAGATGCAGATTTGCAATGCCCGTAAGTGTTGGCGGTACAGTCACATTGGTGCTTGAGAAGGATTCTGGAAGGATACTATTTCCCTTTGGCCACACAGCAATGCTCTGTGTAGGAAGAGTGAATAAGGAGCAGTACCTACTTCTAGTTCCAGAAAAACTGAAAATCTTCTACTCTCTGGTGACAGACCTGACTGTGTGAGAAGACAGTGTGCAGGAGAGGACACCAGTGAAATATTGGAGCTAGTTATGCCTCAGGAGTGGGAACCCATGCCTTGGAAACCATAGGACCAGTTGCTTTGCTGCTTTCTCTCTTCTGCCTTGGTGCATGCTCTTCTAGTCCTGGTCAGAGAAGTCACTTTACATTCCTCCATTTCATTAGCTTTTCTTTTTTTTTTTTTTTTGTCGTCATTGCTCTTTGTCACATCAGTATCTTAAGTGTTCCTCTTCACTGACTTAAATGTTTTTCTCACTTCTGTCCAGAGTTCATGTGCACTTCGTGCCCATATGAGCTCTTCTATTATACTTCGTTGATTTTGCTTTGCTTATTAACCACTCTAAGAGGAGGTAACTTTCTTCAGGAAAAATGATGAGCATATAACTTGTCCTCTAGTCAAAGAAAAAAAAAGGAGTATCTCCTTATATTCTATGACTTGGCAAGACCACAGACCTCTTCCTTTAGCCCTGCATTTTGGCTCATATGTCATCTGCTAGAAACCAGATTCCCCATTCATGGGTGCATTTTGGGGAGCAATTTCAGGTTAGTTTCTTAACTGACTGGAAAAAGAAGTGAGGGAACATGGACTGAGGGGTCATTCCAGGATGTTTGTAAGGAGAGATTACTGCTAAGAAGACAAGTAACTTTCTCATGTGTAAAAATTTCCACCTGCCATCTCACGAGTTGCTGAGTGAAGAGCATACCATGGCAGAGAGAGGGCTGGTGAGCTACAGGAAGTTTGTTCTGGCCTAGAAGCCTACTGAATGTTGATATTTTAAACCTTAAATGCTAAAGGCAAATACTGGCATCCTGGATTGGGGAGGGGGAGTATTTAAGCAGCCATTGAAGACTAAGGTGAAGATTAGCACAGACTGTCAAATTTATTCTCTCCTTCTCTCCTGGGATGTGAGGTTGTGAATGGACAACCTCAAGGAAGCCAAATTCTACAGCTTTGGGTGGAGATTTTTACTACATGCAAACAAACATTGATAGTCTACAGTCTGGACTTGAAGACAGAGTCTTAGGAGTATAACTCTATAGTGCTCTACGGGTGTGGATGTTACAGGAAGCACTGTCTGGAGAAAGAAGGTGCCATAGTGACTCATAGATTTCTTTTAAAAAAGATAATAAATTCTTTAATTCAAAAGCAGATATTTCAGGCAGTAATGGGCCGTTCAAGCTCACCACAGCTGTGCATGTCAAAGTGTACTGTTGCTGTATTTTGCTGCGCTGGATTTATAATGGCACTCCCTGAAGCCATAGAGGGCTTTCTCATCTCCATCTCTGAACATGCCTCACTAATATTGTTGATTTTCCATGCAGCTACTAAAATGAAACTGTAAACCATGATCACATCAGGGAGTAACCAAACCCTTTGGTAAGCCTGGTGTTGTCAAGGTCTGGTTAACCTCTGCAACACGTCTAAGATGAGACTTGCATGTAAAAATAGAATGAGTTGCATGACAGGAGAGTTACATGTGCATAAGCCACAAGTGACCACAGGTAATTTGTGTTGCATAGAGGTAAGCCACAATAAGGAAGAAGAGCGGAACACTATGGGCCCAGGGAACAGCAGTACAGCACTGAGAAGCTACCAAAACATGCCATGATGATTTTGAACTTCATCGGCAGCCACTCTCTGTAGTGACCCTCTCAGAGCCAATTTTAAAAGGAAATCCATATTCTGCCTGTACCAGTAGCTGGACAAGCAATACTGTCTCTCAAGGACATGTAAGTTTAGAGTGAAAAAAATTTGTTTGGAAGTATTTAAGTTAAAGTCCTTCTTCTTACTTTAAATAGATACTAACTTTTCTGAAAAACCAGCGTTTGTGTTCAGAGGAAGACTTCCTGGCATGTTAATAGTTTTTACTAGACACATGAAATTTGAGTTCCAAAGGTGACATTTTCAGAACACTTTGAACATATGGAAAACAGGGCTATAATGGAGTTTCTCTGTATCTTAATCATAGCCTGTAGTTCTTTGAATACTCTAAATATAGAGATGCATGTACTCAAATTAATAAGGTAAGACTTAATCTTTCTGTTAACTGGCTGAACTGATTAATGAAGTAATATACGTTGCAGTACAATATGCATTAACACAAGCAAGTGACAGAGCAGGACAGCACTCAGCTCTTGAGTGGAGGAAGTAGGGAAAGTGAGAGGAAGATGTGACTGCCAGCATCAGGAGGTCAGTCTAGGCCAAGAGCAGCTCAATTTGACTAGGATGAGCAAAGGCAAGCTTTGTCACAAGAGTGGTACTGATTGCTAAGGCAAACTCAAAGCAAGTTCCACCTCTTTTTTACCATCTTAGCCCCCACCTTTACCATTTCTATTATAACCCCTCCCTGTCTTCCTTCTGCTTCTTACTGAGCCAAAGAGAGGAAAATAAGTTGGAAGTAGGAGGAGCCAAACCAGCAGAAAGGTGTGTAAATGGAGAAAGCTCTATCAGACTTCACAGTGTGTGAAGGAAAGTAATACAAGAGCCTCTCCAAAGAAGGTGGCAAAATTAACTTACAGCCTCTGAGTAGAAATACTACTAATTTTTCAGTAAATAATGTATTTTCAATAAATGCATATATTCATGCTCTCTGTATGGAGGTAGAAGCATAGGTTGGTAAATTAGAGGAAAAAGCAATCAGTGCTTTTCCATTACAGCGTTACACAGTGTTTTCTTCTGCAACAGTGAGAGAGGTTTCTCTTTTCCCTAATGGATTTACTTTCCCTCCCTGAACCACATCCCCTCATGTTTTCTATGAAATTTTGACAGATAAAGTTTTCTGAGAAAGTATGGGCTTCTTGGTTTCTGGTACCCATTGTGCCTACAACTCCCATGGCCACAATTCAGGAACAGGATTTGTTTAAATGCCTTTTTTCATTACTACTCTTTTTAAGGCCAAGCTGTGATAGCAGAATGGCAAACATCAGAAACCAGGCTCCTCCTGCTCCAGGAAAGCTATAGTTTGTTCTAACACCTCTCCTGAAGGCAAGCTGAAGACTAAATCCAGATCACACCAACAGGACCCAACACCATCCCTAATCCAGCGGTGCCCACACAGAGAGGTCTGTCCTACCTAAACAGTTGTCCAGATCAGGGTGATCCCAAGGCCATCCCCGGCAGCTGCCCTAGGACCTGGGGTAGGCTGCTGCCCCTAGGGCTTGGACCACAGCAGTGGCCACACTCTTTTAGCCCAGGGAAGTCAGAGCAAATGCAGTGGGAAAGGACCCACAGCAGCTGGTGTGGGGCTACACTGCTATGCCGCCTTCTCTCACCCCACACCAGCCACCTCACAACTGGCCAGTAGAGGTGCCACAGTTGGAGGGGAGGTAACTACAGAACAGTGTGGCAGGGAAAACATGTGACACCCATGGGCTCCTCTCCTTACCCAGCCAGGAGCACTCACTCAGCATCTTTTTCTTCTTTCCTTTTTTTTTTTTTTAATGTTTGTTTTAATTTTATTGTATTTCCTACAATGTGGGAGGGAGCCGCAGCCAAAAATAATGTTGCCAAGCCAAGGGGATTGGCATACACTGCCTGGAATCTGCAGCAAGAGCAGTGGCTTTAAATAGACCTAGCCCTGGCTGCAAGCTGCTCCTAGAAGGCTGGCAGGCTCACCCCAGTGAGCGGGGACACCTACTGTGGGTGCAGGACGGACTGCACCTCTCTGTCCCTGTGCTTATGCCTGTGGGCTGTTTTACACGCCCCCCCCCCCATCTGTGTGCAGCTCCCTGGCAACCCCCATCTCCCTGCTCACCCCCAGGGCAGACTGATGGGCTGAGAAGGCTGGCAGTGCAATCCGTCCACTGGAAGTAACTATTCAGTTACTAGAAATCTGTCATCAGTAAAGCTGTGGTGGCCTAGTGACAGCACATGTGCATGGTGGGGAAGCCTCTGCTCCAAGTGTTACGCATGTGAAGTGCCAAATGTGGTGAGAGCTAGCCCAGTGAGTAGGTATTGGGATGGCTCCACAGCCCTGCTGCCACAAAAGCTGTGCAGTATTGCTATTTTATTAGACGTTGGCCACTGGTGAATTTTCCAAGATAAAGCAGATACTCAGTTTCTATCTCCTCATCCTTTCCCCAAACCAAAAGTAATGCCTGTGAACAACTCTCACGACCGCTAATTAAACAAGAACCTCGAATCCTGGCAAGCCTGATCAACTCTTCCCCTTCGGTGAACAGTGTCATGGGGGCAGGGTGACGAGCAGAAACCTCCAGTTTCCCCTTTTATAGCAGTAAAGCTGCCTCCTGCCACTGTGAGAGATGTAGGAGGATCCTTAAAACAGCTCCTCTGAAGCCTGCAGAGTTCTTCCGTGTGGGAATATCTTTTTTGCCTAGCGCTTGTCGTGCAGAGCAAGCACAAACTCCCGCAAAGCTGCAGTGCTGAAGGCTGAAGCGTCAATTTACTTCTTTGGATTGTTTCCTTCTGCCTTTCAGCCCTTATTTTCGCAGCACCCTGTATTTCTGTCTCACATCAGCCGCCGATTATTTCGCTCTTCCGTGGGGAGAAGCCCCCTCCGCCCTCGCTCCCTCCCCTCCGGCAGCCGCTGGGACTGGGGCCGCCCGTCCCGGGGGAGGCGGGCGGGAGGCAGGCGGCCGCTCCGGGCAGCATCTTTCCTCACTCTTTTGCGGCCTCTTTCTGCTTCCACTTCGCATTCTCGCTGCAGGGCAGCTTGGCATGTCCCTCCTTGCGCTTTCAAAGGCTGCCTGCGCACCGAAAGTCACTTTCTCCGCTTGCTAGCTTCATTTCCTAACTCCAGACCTGCTTGGTCCTCACGACCTTAATCTCCCAAATCGATTAACTCCAAAAATGGGTCGGTTTCTCCGTGTTTCACCCGATGTATGCACATTTCCTTGACTCTTTTTGTCGTTGTTGTTCTTTTGACCGGCTACTGCTCCGTACTGAGAAAGAGCTTACGTAGGATGAAGAAGACAGCAGTTAATATGAATAAACACTTAGGATAAGGCAGGCATATGTTGGCCATTTCCTCTCTGACATGCCAGTGTTACTTCTACGGCGGACGGCAGCCCTGCTTACGCGTATTCCAAAGACAGGTTCTAAGACAGCGACACAGAGCAGGTAGGGGCGCCGCTACCCCTCTTTTTAAGAGCCGACTGCCTCTTTTCCCCTTACTCGCCGATGGACGCACAAAACATGGAGAGAACAAGGAAATGGTCAGACTCTTAGGTTTCACCAGCTGCAAAAAAACCCCAAACCAAAATAAACAAAAGAAAAAACCCACCCTCCACTAGTGGCTTCAGCCGCGTTAAGAAAGTTTACTCTCACAATAGCAGCTGCAAAGTTGGCTGATCGATCGACTGGTATTTGCCTCTAAAATTCGCGTATTTAAATCTGAAATGATGAACGTGCCGAACCTTCAACAACCACCGACCACCCTGCCCCCCCAAAACAGCCCACCCAAACAAACAAACGGGCTCGATCCGCCGCGAAGCCCGAGCAGAGCCAGAGCATCGGCAGCAGCGGAGCGATGCTTGGCTTTTGTCTCCGTAGGCTGTCTTTCTTCCTTTCTTTGCAAACTTTTGGATGCTCGCTTCAAGCTGTATTTATAGACCTGGAGCCCACGGCTATTTTTCCTTGTGCCTCCTTTGGCTTGGGCTTAAGTCACCGGCAGGGAAAATAAAAAAGGAGGCAGGCAGGCGGGCAGACAAACAGGAGGACAGAAGAGGAAAAGAGCTGGAAGTCCCGCAGACGGGACCCTGAGGGAGGCAGGGGCCGGCGGCCAGAGGTGCGGGACTACCCCCCTGCTCCTGGTGGGCGAGAGAGAGGTAACGGGGGAAGGTCCGGCCCCGGCTCCCTGGCTGGGAAGAGGAAAGCCTCTTGCCCCCGGGAAAGGGGGAGGCCGGGACTGCCGCCCCATCTCGGTGGGGGGGTACTCGGCGTTGCCGAATCAAGGAGAGCTTGTGTTTGCGTCTGAAGCGAGGAGGGGAAGACACAGAGTGTGTACTGTAGTGCCAGGTGAAAACAAAGTGGGTACGAGGAGAAGGCGGGCTGCCGCCCACCCGCGCCGTGGCTACTGGGAAGCCGGAGGGAGAACCCGCCTTGGTGCGGCGGGCGGCAGCCCCAAAGGCTGGCCAGTGCCGGAGGTGCCGGGGGCGGCGGCGCTGAGCTGGGATGCTCGAGGGCTACGGCGAGAGCCGCGGGGCATCCCGGCAGCGCGCCCCGGGCAGCGCGGCTCTCCGCGGCCACGGAGGCTGTACGGAACTGCTGGGAAACGACGCCGCTCGGCTGGGCTGCCGCCGGCTATTTTAATATGATGTCTCTATTGTGCTTTAAACATTCAAATCCAAAAACAAACCCCACGCCGCTCACGAGAATAGGGAAGTAATAGCTATTTGGAAATAGTTTATTGGAAAAGAGGAAAGCTTTCCCTGCCTGCAGAAAAAGTGATCAGGGGATTAAAAACGTGGGTGCTTGGGGTTTTTGATGTTGCTGTTTTGCTTTTATTTTCCCTTAGTGTCTACAAGTAAAGAAACTTTCTTTTCCCGCAGGGTGGATGCTGAAAGTCTCTAACCAAATATTTCAGTAACGTGGATGGTGTAATTATCATGTTGTTAAGTATTTCCTTACTGACGTGCACCACAATTTAGCCTCTAATCTCCGAAATAGATGTCAAAGCAGTTT
Organism: Manacus candei; assembly: GCF_025592945.1. NCBI lineage: Eukaryota > Metazoa > Chordata > Aves > Passeriformes > Pipridae > Manacus > Manacus candei. The sequence continues at coordinate 1,124,702 of NW_026138141.1, read as the reverse complement.
TTGATATCTTTAGAAAGTCTGTTTTGCGGGTAAGTAAAACGTGAGGCTGTAGAAGGAACTCGGTTTTGGGCTGAAAATGAGTCTTTGAGGTTTGGCTTCGAGTGGCAGAACTTGGCTATGCAGTTTGGCATTATTATGACCTTGTTCAAATGCCACGTTCTGATGTGTCATGAGGAAGGTATAAAATTGTTAAAGCTTCCAACAATCCATCAAATCTTGTTCAGAGCCGGGCTCTGGACTCTAGCTTATTTAAATCATTGACACTTCAGAATAAACCCCTTTCACCTTCGCCTCTCCGGGTGGACTTTTCTATTTGATTACATTAATAATTTGATTTCTCTTTGCCCTTCCAAATGGGAAAATCAACCCCCTTCCAACATGGGGAGGGGCTGTTATTTTTAGTTCGTTCTCTGGAACAAAATGTTCCAACACTCCCTGCCTTGAATCTCATTGCGGTTTGACTACTCTTTGATATATAAGACTGTCGGTTATCTTTGTCAAAGTACCTGTTACAGGAAGTGGCTCCCTTAGCTTGGCAAATCACCTTGAATAAACTAGACAGGAGCATTTGCCTAAGTAAAGAAACGTTTTTAGTATTGCAGGGAAATATTAAACTGATAAATCTACTGTAGGTGCTACACTTATGATGACCATAACGATGTGCCCAGCTATCAAAACAAGTAAGAACTGAATAAAATATTCCCTTGTCTTCTTATCTCCTCGATAGATACATTTTGTTGGCACTTGCTGAACAGTTTTGGAAAGTTCCATATGTACTTCATAAACAGCACTTAAAATGCGAGTCCGATTCAAATATCATTTAAAGAGCCCTGCTGCCCCTTCCCAGCTGCACTTCTGCAGCTACTGTTTCAGTAATGGAGTACTTTAAAGTGCGTTTAAATGTTCTTCCTCCTCACCCCCGCCCCCTCCCTCTCGCGTCCTCCGAGGAGTTCCAGCTGAGTTACTACTGTGTCCATTTTAAAAACCTGTCTCTGTGTGTTTAGCTACAAACCGTCCAACATAAACGCAAACAGTGTTATGAAGAAACATAACAAAGTAGAAGGGAAGGGAAAGGAGAAATACACTTCTGTCAAGTGATGCTTCCTATAGAGTGAATTCCATTAAACCAGAGTTTTAAAGGTAGCGCCCTTGAGAACACAATGCTATAAGCATTTGTATGAATGCATAGGTAGAGTCTGAGGCATAGAAATTATAACAAGAGTTTTGAACTTCATGGCTGCAGATTTGGAAAGTTCTCATAGCAGTTACTCCTGGCATTAGCAAAACCACTGCACTGAATCAAGTGCCTGATCATTACGATCAGAAGATCACAGGATTTTCTGTTACTGTGTACATGCTCTCCTTGGCCAGGGGCCAGTGGCTGAACAAAGTCAAATGAATAAAATAAGTGCAAAGTAGTCTTTGCACAGAGAGGAAGAAATGCGCACAGACTATCTCTTACGAAGTTACCCTGGCCATTATTCTCCTATCCGTAATTATCCTTAGTGATAAGGGGAGCATCTAGAAAATATGAAAATCCGAGTTTTGCAGCTCCAATCATTACATTCTCGGCAACAGAACATAATCATTACGTGCGAGAGAAAGGGGAAAAATTCTGCTCGTAGAGTGATTATTGTTATGACGAGAAGCAATAAATGCTTTATTATAAAAATAGTGTTTGCTCTTAAAACATCGAGTGAGCAGCCATCCAGATAAACAGTCCCTGCACCTAACAAGCCTACTGTCTTCGTGAGGTTTTGTGTGCTGCTAACCGCCTGTCCTTTTCAATCTTTGTCGGTCTTTTTTCTTGTAATTATACACATTATTTCCCACTTACCCTAATTTCAGTACTAATGCTCCGAAATTGCATAAAGACGTAACAGAAAGACTATTTTTTCCTGCCTGTGCACATCGATAAATTGGATACCTATTATTGCTGTGCAGTAACATTTTCATATTATTATACAGAGGCCACTCAAATATTAGAGCCTCTAATTCCTCTGTATGTTTAATGTTTCTTAGTTGCTTTTTACTGGTTCTTGAAGAATAGTGATCAGCTCTCCTTGACAGTGCAACACTGACGTTTTTCCTCAAGTTAGGCGCATTTTCTTTGTATCTCTGTTTACTTCGCTGTTGCAACATCCAGGGGGACCGGTGTATTTAAAATAAGCGGACGGGCACATGCGGCACATGCCTGGAGAGACTCGGCGGGCACCGAGGGTGCAGGGACAAGGGGGGTCCCGCCGCAGCACCACCCGAGCGGGAGCAGGAGCTCCGCCGGACCGCGGGCTGAAGCCTGAACCGGCGCTTCCCAGCGACGGCAGCGCCAGTGCAGGCACTCGGCAGCACAGCATTCCTCGCAAATGCAGCCTCTCGCGAACATAAAGCCTTAATAAACACACTAAATACAAAGTAAGAAGCCCACAAACATAGTTTTGGGATGGTGGGTAGCGGGAGGGCGTGCATCCCTTGCTTGCCATGGGAGCCTTCGGGAAGCTTCATTCCACCTCTGCGTCGTACTCGCTGGCCGACGACCTGGGCGGAGGCGGCCGGGCTTTGCCAGGGCGACGGGCTCCCCGCACCTCGTCGCCCTCGCCCCCCGCTCGCCTCCGCAAACACCTTTTCGCGTACGCACAACCTCCTCGGGAGCACGGGGAAATGCTCCCTAGGCCTTACAGACCACTTCCCGCCGACTCAGGCCGCCGGGATTCCTGTGGTCACCGCGGCCGACTCGTCCGCGGGTCCCCCCGCCTCCGAGCACCGAGGGCACCCCGGGCTGTAGCGGGGCAGCGGCGCAGCCCTCTCTGTCATTCACCGACCGTCTCGAGGCATTCCCTCATTTATTCTTGCACGCAGGCGGATTCAGACCCCTCTGCCGAAGCCGGCGGGCAGGCAAGCGGCAGCACTTTCCCAGCGGGGCCGGCTGCAGAAGCGCCGGTCGCCCGGGGTCCGTGTTGCACCCCTCCTTGCCCCCACCCCAAAACCCACCTGGCGCTTTCCCCCGCAGCGCCGTGACGGCCAGCCCGGCCTCGGCCGGCACTATTTTTAGGGCGCCCCGGGTGTCCTTTCCCTGCGGGGGAGCAGCCCCCGCCCCGCTCCCTCAGAGCCCCGCCGCCGCCCCCGGCACCTCGCGAGCCGCCCCCGCGCGCCCCGGGCGCGGCATCTGCGCGAGCGCGCAGCGCCTCACGGCACCCGCGCGCCCCCTCGCGCCGCCCGCGCGGGGCTCCCGGCGCGCTCCGGCGGGAAAGGCCGCGCCCGGCCCCGGCTCTGCCCCGGCCGCCCACCACATCCCCGGCCGCCCACCACATCCCCGGCCGCCGGGGCGTGCGACCCACACGGGGCCCGTGTCTCCCCGGGCCACGGCAGCTCCCCCAGCTGTGGCCCTGTGCCGTCCCTCAAACGCTGGCTCGCCGGACCTCCGACCATAAGCCTTACTTTACGGAAGGGAAGCAATGGAAAGAACCCGAAGTTTACAGGCTCTGTTTGAAATAATCAAAGTCTTGTTCTACTCTGGTCTCCTAAGTACTCTACAATAATGCTTATGGACGCAAGTCTGTATTAAGGCTCCAGAATTCAGCTTAGTTTTTAATTAACGGAGGTGTGGCGAGTGCTTAAAACTGTTTACTGTTACCACTGCATGCTGCTTCTTCATTAAGCAAACTGGAAAATAACGTTCTGTGGAATCATCTTGGCAGCTTTTCCAGAGAGCTTGATGCCTGCAGAGATGTTTACGCAGAGCTTTTCCACAGAGCTGTCAGTTTCCTGCAGTCTGAGCTTTGCGCCATGTGCTCCAGAATGCCATCTCATCACAGAGAGGTATCATTGTTTGCTGAGGACCTACACCCCCCACTCCCTCCCTGACTTCTTAATCAGCTCAAATCTAACATCAGTTGGCTGCTTAAAAGTCAGCACTGTTGCTATCTAACTCAATCATGCAATCAGGTCTTCAAAGTCAGCCAGGTTGTCCCATTTCATGAAGCAGAGAGGCTAACACCAGGATGGCATTACCTCCAGGGGAGTCAGTGTGCCACACCTGATCTCCATTTTGCTTTAGGCAGATGAGCTTGGCAGAGCTGTGCAACCCTCTAAAATGGAGAGCATCAGCTCCTACCATATACCTGAAAAGAAGCTGTTCTCCTCTTATTACAGAATAGCAGAAATTTGGACAGAAATCCAAACAAATTCTTTGATTGATGTGTATATAAGCAAAGTAAAGAGGCAACTTCAGGAAGAAGAGGAAATGGGAATTAACAAGGAAGGACGAAGCACCTAGATTTGCTCTGTCTTGAAGGTTGAGGAGAGCCATGATAATGTTCTATCACAGCTTTAGCTGCAATGAGGAGAAGAGAGGGAGATAATTTTTTTCCTTGCTATTTGATTATGTCCACCCATAACATTTCCAGACAGAGTAGCTATCTGTGAATTTCTTGTACCTCTGGTAACTGAAGCACGTATGGCCTATTTAGAAATGACAGGTGGGGCAAAGGTGGCTCTTAGGATACCTGCTGTTAGAGAAGCCAAATTAGATTTTGGTGTAATTTATCAGAGATGGAGGCCACCCCATGTTTCAGTAGTCATCCTAGTAATACTTATGGTCACACTGTGCCGTACTTTTTTATGTTAATTTCCTTCCCTTCGTGACCCACATGTGAATAGTGGTGTTTCTAATCCACCAGTGACTGCTGAATATTAAGAACCAATATTAAGTGTGAATGGAGATCTCTCACAGAGGCTCCAGCAAGCCCAGTCACTACATAGGCTGTGTCGGGATAGGTACAATTTTAGAAGTATTTGTGACAGAAACCTAGGAACTCAGTTTTCACTAGGAAGGCTTTCTGCCTAAATGGTAACTCTTTCTCAAAGGCAGTTTCAGTGCTTTGTCCCCCCACTACATAACGAGACCTTCTCAGCCTCTCTCTCTGATATATGAGAGTAGAGAGATAGCCCTAACAGACATACACAGAGGCTTTGGGAAGGCAGGGGAGAAACAGAGAGGATAAAGTGGCCCTGAGAGGGTGGGAACTGGCCTTTTCCTCCCTGAGGCCCAGTGTGCAAACTGCACTGTTAGGTTTCTCGTGTTCTGGTCTTCTAAATAAACTTTTTTTGAATTCTTTTCTGCCTTGGCGTTTCTGGGGTTACCTGGGTATCTTACTTTGCAGGCTGTCATGTCTCCACACATACATGCTCCTCAGACCAGAGTGTAGCAGCAGGGAGGGCCATGAGAGGAGAAAGGCTTCAAAAGGGTTACTCAAGTCTTATTCCTATGCAGAAGGCTCCACCCTGTCTGGTAATGGGGGATGTTCAGTGCATATTTCTGGGCTTAACTCACAGTATATTAACATTACCGCTGGGATGAAATATACCCTCTTTTATGAGCTCAGGAGTGGTAAAATCAGAACTTTGGTGAAGTATGCAGAGGTCATCCTAATTCATGAAAAGGAAACGAGTTCCCTCTAAAAATGATTTGCCATGTTTTGTTACCATGTTTTTGGATCACCATTATACTTAATCTTTTATGGGGTTTTATGATTTTTTTCATGGGAGTTCATTTCTAGGGAATTTTCTTCTGCTCCTTTCCCTGGTCAAGACCCTAATATGCAAAATCAAGTTTCGTTTTCGTTGTTTTGCTTTGTGATTCAACTCTCAGAAGGCTTTTAGACTCTGAAGAACCTCTGCTATGATGGTAAGCAAGGGACCAAAGGAAAGGAAAACAGGAACAGAGATTTCTTTTACAGTTAGACCACTCCTTGTGAAGCCTATTTAGAGAAAATCACATGGCAACTTCGAAGAGTATACTGACACTATATTGTCGCCTGGTTTGGGTATTCTTGATTTCATTTCTTTAGATCCTCTTCACATCCATACCTAAGGACGTTAACTTATGAATAAAGCAATGTGATAGTGTAGCCTTCATAGAATCATAGATTTGTTTGAGTTGGAAGGGACGTCTTAAAGGTCCTCTCATCCACCTCCTTGCAATGGGCAGGAACATCCGCAACTAGACCTTCAAGACAGTTTATATTTGAATGCTAAATCAGATTTACTACCTCACTCTGCACCCGCAGCAGAGCACACCATGAGGCTACCTACATTCTTTCTCAAGTAACCTGATCTGCTGCTGCTTTTATTCACCAAATTAATGAATCATTCATGCCTGAAAGAGAGAGATGCAGAATTCATGGGAGACTCAGTGTGATGAGCCCCACTATACCTTCAAAAAAATTATACTGGCTGTATAATTGGCCTGCAAGTAAAGTTCAACTCACCACAGCAAGTTCTATTGGTGAGCTGAATCTGTGTTTGCCAAAGGCTTTTTAGTTGAGCCCCAGAACAAAGAAGGTACCTTTATTATTAAAAAATTCCTCGTATTATTCCTGAAAAGGCAGCCAGAATTAGAGGTCCTTTATTTTCTAGGCAACCTCTGCTGAACAGCTGATACTGAGCAGGAGGGGATCGTTCAAACATCTGTCTTTGTGGCAGACTTGGAAGCTTCTGAGATGATTCCCCATAACTGCAGTTATAAAGACAAATGAACAGGCTGATTTTAGGGCAAGCACAATTTAAAACAAAAAATGTTTGAATTCTTTGACTATGCAAATTTTTCACTAAAAGCAGAACCTATACTGTCAGGCATTTCTTTGTAATTTCATTCCATCTGTTAGGTGTATAAGCATTAAGAGTGGTACTCTTTTTTTTTAATAAAAAGGTATAAATGTGTCTTGCTTATTTTCATTAAAAGAAGGAAGTGAGCAGTGAATATAGACTGAAAATATATTTGTGCCAGTTTGCTGTCTTTTTGCACAATTCTAGAATTGTAGGTAAAATGAAAAGTAGAGGCCAATAAGAGCAATTTTCTGAGTCCTATTAGCTTCCAAATGGAATCACAATATACAGTTAGCTGGGAATCTGCAAGATTTCACACCTAATTCTACTGGACTTAAATTTTAATTTGCCATCAGAACAAAACCTCTAATTGCAAGCAGAAGCAGCTTATTACATCTTTTATGTGACTCTGACTCACACATTGACCAAACTATAAGGAAATAATTTTCCCTTGCATACAGATGATGATCTTGCTTGAATGTTCTGTACCTAAAAATTCTTCACAATTTACTAATAAGAAACAGAGAAAGAGAGGAAATTATCTTCATCTGTTTCTCTCACCCATAAAACCCAAAATAGACAACGTGTTAGAGCAATTGCATACCCCTGCACCTTCTCCAGTTAACTCCTTGCACAGTGCTCAACTAGCAAGCTGTTAAAGAAAAGAAATATGTGGGGAAAGGAACTTTTATATCTCAGATATCTGTGAAAGGCTTGTAGTAAATGCAGGGGGGGAACAAAGAAAAAGAGTAGAGTTAGGAGTTAGAAGGGTAAAGGGAAAAATGAGGAAAAGGGCACCTACTTGAGACTTCTCTCTCCAGACATTCATGATCAAAGCCCACCACTGCCATTAGGCAATCAATCTGCAGTTGCATACATAAAACTTTGGCAGTGTATAGTCTCCACTGCTTTCAACAGAGGCTTTAGACATCTGAAACTGGGCACTCTCCCAAAATTTAGATCCAGTTGCACTATACATTCCAGAAAAAGCAGCATCAAATCAGAGGCCCTCTTTTACCCATGTTACTTTCAAGCTGCAGTGTATAAAAAGTTATGCTCCAACCCCTCTATTTAACCTCTTGGGTTAGCTTCATCAAATGGCACACACTGCTAGTAGGCAATTGCTGCCTAAATGCATTGTCATTTTAGGAGAGATTACTGATAATGTGTGCCTGTCCTTTCTGACTAATTCCTTCCAGGTTCATTCAGTCGCCTACAGACTTCTTTATTTTGCAAATAGAAATCTACTTTGGCATAACATCTTGTAAGTGTAATGCACAGTTTCTTAAGATGAGTGATCTTGAATCTCCTGATTTGTCTTGCTTTTCAGCTTTTAAATTTCTTTGTCTTTTGTGCTGGGAGGTTCTCCTGCACTTGATTCAAAACCAGTACTAGCAACCAGCCAAAATTTTAGCACTTTCCTATTCTCACTCATGCCAGTCAGAGGTTTCTCAAGCAGCTGCACTGAATTCTTGCAGGGACATACATTCAAAGGAATTGTGCAGTCACAACGGAAGCACAGAGTGCAACCTCAGTTATTTAATCCTAGTCTATTTACCTATATCTCTGGATGCTTCTGCCTTCTTCTGATAAAACTCTTCTTTACAGATAACTTAATCTCAGTGAATCTGAAGAATACAGAGGCTGACCTGCAGTTACTAGGTTTTACAACTACAGAATACTCCATTTCTTAATACTCTATCTGTCTATCTATCCATCCATTTTTCATTCCATTATCAGAAAAAAAGTGCAGTGGCTATAGATGTATGGGACATCTGCTGAACTCTTCCACATCCACAAAAAGGCCCTGTGGAATGTGCAGCCTTCAGTGAAGTTCTGCAGAAGAGATCCTTCTACAAGAAAAAGTCAGAGACCAAACACCATTTAGTAGCATACGCATGGAAGTGTGGTGAGATCCAGAGCACGCTCATGAAATAATCTGTTTATTTATGATAAAAAACTCACTTCCTCTTGGATAACTTCATGATTGCTTTTGTTAAAACCTTGGTAGTTTAAAAGTCATCTTGCTTTCCAGTGTCTGGGCCTTCTTCCTTTCTCTTTTCCTCTCTCTTCCCTGTAAAAGGGCCCCCTCTCTTCACTCAGCTCCCGCTCTCCCTCTCAAATGACATTCTTTCTGTACTTGTCTGCACAAACAGCGCAAGGCCCAGGCTTTGCTTCTGAAAGCCAGAAATAATGTCCTAGTCTCTCGTAGTGATTGATGCACGATCCATGAGGAATACCGTGTCTTGGTCAGAGAGGTTCACAAAGCCATGCACATTAAGATACCTGCTAATCTGCTTTTTACTTTCACTGTAGTTTAAACAGAAGAATTTGGTGAATGTTCTGTGACTTTGTAGTCTTTGCTGTTGTTGTGAAGCTGAAGCCCAAGATTTCAAGGTAGATCCAGAAAAGGAATCACACACAGAGATGTATGTTACACAAAGTCTGTATTTAATATTTAAAATAATTAAAACCTGAAGAAAATATTTTGCTTGAACAGACCTATGAGGAAGTGTTTAGTTCAGGCAGTGCTGCCTAGTCTAATTAAATACACACATAATCTTATAGCATGTCCAGAGAACTCCAAGCAGCTCACATTTCCTTTCCTAAACCTTTGACCTGTCCTGCCAAGGCCAGACATTAGAAGAGTACCTTCAGTGTGTATTTGAAGACTAGAATACAGCCCAGGATCTGAATACTTGCCCATCTTGGGTGAGTGGAGGTATACTGCTTTATTGAATGCCTGAGCCTGCACCCAAGCCATGCAGGCATCCATTACAGTTTCTGAAGTTTCAAGAGATTTCAGTTTCACTGTAATGCTAATAACTGAGAGAAGTTCTGTCTATTAATGTTACAGAGAATATTCATGCTTCCATCAAATCAACAGTAGAATTCTCATTAACTTCAGCGCTAAGCAAATATGGTAAAAATTGGAGAACTTTAAATACTTACACTAAAAACCTTGACCCAAATATACCAAGATGCTGGCAGTTTTTATCTGAATCTAAGCTGTGCAGTTAAGGAAAAGCTTTATTGCTAACCCTTTAACCTGCTGTTTTTCTCTGATTTTGTACAAGGAAAGCTTAACCCTTAGGACATTGACATTTTTCTGAATCACCAGATAGTCAGAGCACAGCTGGCTTTCAGTCAGAAACTATCCAGGACAGGATGGAGTTTGGAAGAAAATAAGGTAATTGCCATATTAATTTGTATAGATAATTAAACAATTTAGTTAATTTATGGTTTCCAATTATAGTTATTTTTCTGTATTTCTAAGTTTCATGAATAAAAATGGAACTGAAATGACTCTGTAAAGCTCACTAAGATTTTCCAAGTTTCAACTAAATGTTGCCATCTACTGTTAGAATAATAATAATAATAAAATAAAACATAAATGGGTGAAACTAGCCCTGTAATTGTGGAAGAACTTAGTGGTTATTTGTGTCCTATTGTGCTGATGCACAAGGGATTTTTCTTTGAATGCACGGGCAATAATATGTCCGTAAATCCTTCTGCGCGTCAGAGGGAGAATAGAGTTCATTGTTTGCAAGCTCTCATTATGATTACTTTTCAGCTTCTAAAAATGTTGTAATAGTTTCCAGATTCAAAATTTATGGTATTCAGTATGCTGAGAGAAAATAGACTCAATTGAAAAGCTTGTTCTAAACGTTCCTCATCTATGTCTTTTTGACTGAGCACACAGAAAAGTGATAGTGCCATGCATAGCACATTGCGGAATATTTTACTTTTTGTGTATTAAAAGTTAAAAACACAAACACATGCATGCACCCTTTACTTTATGCATTTACTAGAAAATGCATAAAGTATAGCTTTACATCAAGATCAGGCAGGAATATCTGGCTAAGGACATGAACTATCTCTTACAGACTGTTTCTGTTCTGAATTGACAATAGAAAAACTACTGTCTTTTACTTTATGTGCAGCAGAAACAGAATTAAAAAGCAGTTAAAAATCTCAAAGAGTACACTATCTCTGAAGCACCAGAAGTGAAGGCAATGTGCTTTTTTCCATATACGACACTGGAGCAGAATATGGATTTCAACTAATTATGGAGTTTATGAATTCCTGCTATGTGTGTCTTAACTGGCATACGAAATTTATTTCCCTATGTCCCATATTTGCTCATTAAAAAGAACCCATTGACTTTTCTACATCAGATTTTTATGGAACAGTAAAATATATCCCCTAACAAGGCCTAATATGTTTCAAAAAGAACTTCCCATAACTTTGAAAAATCCTCTGCTCATGTGTTCTTTTATTACATTATAAAAGAAACAACCTCAGCTGCCTGTCACAAGCACAGGTTGTGAAAAGGTCAGGGGCTGTCCATACTACCTAGAACAAAAGGAATGTAAATACAGAAAGAGCAAAACCCATGGCTAGTGTCACACAGTGCCACCTGCACCTGAAATTGTGAATTGTAAATGATTTTTTAGTAAGGCTTCAGAGACCGACTTGATGTTGCTGCTGATGGAGCACTGATAAAAAATGGCTCTTGCTCAGCTGTGTAACACAAAAGATAAAATGGATGGAACATTAGTCATGTTTATTGTTTCAAAGTTTCTTTGAATTCTATCAAAGTATGTTTGTTCAAGGCACAGGAATGTGAACTTTTATGATGTAAGTTCTGATTCAGCAGACAAGTGCAGTTACTGTAAGGTGCAATGTAGGATAGATTCAGAGATATAGAGCAATAGCCCTGGACCCTGGAACTCTGTGCTGAATAACTTTTCACCTTTTTGTGTTAGCCAAAAGCAGTATAAGAAATAGAATACAGGTCTCTTTGTTAGGAAATTACGCAAAACATGCCAAAGCACCAAGAACTTTTTGAGATACAAAAAGGATGGAGTTAGGAATGTCCATGCTCAGCAGAAGTTGATATTGTCAAGGGATGTGAAAAGCAGCAATAAATGATTCTATGGAAAAGACTAAGACCCTCAGTGATGTCTTTGCCTCGTTTTACTGGTTGTGTTTGTCTTCAGGTCTCCTAAACCTACTATCAAGGCCTTGGGGAATGAAGGATTACCCAGGGTAGAGGAGGGCTGAGTTAAAAAACACTTAGGCAGGTTGGACACGCACGAGTCCATGGGACCAGAGAGAACGCAGCTCAGGATGTTCTGGGAGCTGGCTAATGTCCCTGTGACACACACTGTATGATCTTCAAACTGTCATGGTGTTTCAGAGAGGTTTCTGATGACTTGAAAAAGGTTAATAATGTACAGCCTTGTTCAAAAGGGCCAAAGATGTGGGTCTAGGGAATGTCAGGCTGGTCAGCTTCACTTTATGTCCGTGGTAAGATTATGAAGCAAATCCTACTGGAAGCCATGTCCAGAAGACTGAAGGAGAAAAAGAAATTGGGAGAATGGACAATGTTCTTAGCAAGGACAAATCACACCTGACCAACTGGATTACCTTCTGTAACTTCCCATGTAGACAAGAGAAGAACAGTGGACAGCGTTTTCCTCAGCTCAGTGAGGCCTTCAGAGCAATCTCCTATATTATACTTACAGCTGGATTGGTGAGATGTAGACAGTACAGATGAACTATATAGCAGGTGGAAAATTTTCTGGATTGACAGGCTCAGAAGGTAATGATGAGCATTATGAAATCTGTTATTGGATACTTGTGATGTGCAGAGGACTAGGAAATGTTTAAAGCAATCTTTTTCTTGCAATTTTTATAATTATGGAGCTTTTAATTCTGAATAAACCCCAAAATTTTCTAGCTTCAGACTCTTTAAGAAACTGAATCCAAGCATATGTTGAGATTTGTTACTTTCTTGGCCTTCCTAAAAAGTTTTTCCTTTGTTTGAGACTTCTTTTTGGGTTAGAATTGTCAGTCTGTAGTTGTCAGTCTGTTGAGAGAAAGTCTGGTCATATCATGCTAATGTTAGACCTAATAAAGGAAGCATCTTACTACACATGGGAAGAAGTGACTACTGTCAACAGATTATCACTTTGCCATCCTTTACTGTGGCTGTCCTAATCCCAAACTCTTCTAATGCAGGGAGTTGTCCTGCATTAGCTCTAGTGCCTTTTCAATAGTGCCAGTAAGAATTGCTTTAGAGTTTAAAAAAGTAGCTCTGATTTACCTAATTTTCATTATAGGTTGCCTGGCGGACATGACAAAAAAAGTCCAGTAGAAGATACAGCAATGTTTTTACTAGGACTTCCCCCACCTAATACTGTCAGTAAAAACATTTCCCCAAAAAAACCACAATGGAAATATCTGGCTTCAGCATATCCATAGTGTTGCTCTTCTGACGCATTAAAAGGCATATCCTGTTCATAGATAAAGTATGTTTTTTTCTCTGTGTGAGCAAACACTCCTAGGTATAATTTTCCCTTAATCAGACCAGAGATACATGAAGAATGAAGCAGTGGCCAATCCAGTCTTGTCTATGGCTCCATGGGAATCTTATCAATATATATAAAAATCTGAAAGGAGCATGTAAAGAAGATGCAGTCAGGCTCTTTCCATTGGTGCCGAGTCAAAGGAAGAGAGGCAATTGGCACAAAATGAAACACATGAGGTTCCATCTGAATGTCAGAAAACACCTTTCCACTGTGAAAGTGAGCAAGCACTGGCACAGGTTGTGGTGGTGGAGTCTCCATTTCTGGAAATAGTTGAAAGCTAACTGGACACTGTCCTGGACATCCAGTTCTAGGTGTCTCTGCTAGAGCAGGAACTTGGACTAGATGACTCCCAGAGATCCCTTCCAACCCCAACCATTCTGTGAGCAGCTTTTTCCATAGCAAGTTGTGGCATAGACTAGTAGTCCTATTTTATTTAAGAATAGCCTTTTTCTACAGTAGTTAGCAGCAGAAGGAAACATGCAAATAGAAACATGCTATGCTTAAACACATTATCCTCCTATAACCATGTAACCAAGCAAAGAGTTCCCACAGTGATGTGGAAAGATAGTTTTGTTCCTTCTTCACTTTTACTTTGTTCTTCTTCAGCATATGCGTATTACAGATCAAAATTTAAATCAGATTAATAAAACCCCAAAAGGTCAGGTTATGTAAAAATCTTTCATTAGACTGCTACAAGAGACATGGAAGAGAACTGAGATGCAATGGGATTTATGAAAACCAATTCTAAGAGGGACCAATATTAGATGTGCAAAGTAGTACCATTTAATATGGAACATGCTTTTTGTCTGTTTTGGAGGAAAGCTGATCGGTCCAAGAAAGCTTTAGGCTTAATTGGCCACAGTTCCTTACTGGTAAAGACAGTATGTTACAAACATCTACAAAATTTTTCAAATTGGAACAGAAACATGTCACACATCTTAGAAGCTCCTCAACAGTCAGCATATGCTGAGTCCAGAGAAGATATAAGAACTCCCTGAAACAACATCTCAGCCTTGGCCATATTGATCATCATAACTGGTCTACTCTGGCCTCCAACTGGGAGGCCTGGAGACACACCATCTATAACACTGCTGATGCCTTTGAGAAAGCACGCAGGATCACCCTTGAGGAGGAAAGACAACGCAGAAAGAATCGTGCCTTGCAGAATATACCACCTAAGGAGTCTTTCTGCTGTGCCTTCTGCAACCGGACATGCCTGTCTCGTATTGGCCTTTTTAGCCACCAATGCACTTGAAACAAACATGGGTAGAGCCCTTCCCAAATCTTCGTTCACAAAACCTAGCCATGATGATGATGCTGAGTCCAGGGATAGCAATGATCCAAAGGGCAAGCAGTATTTAGGATGGACACATTTTGTGATAGCCGATTTTGTTGAGGGCTTTGTTGCAGGTTGTATGAATTGTAGTGTCATTGTATGTAATTATTTTGATTTTTGTGGCATTTGGTATTTTCCCTTAAGCAACTGTTGGGGACTGAGGACTATATAATAATTATAATTATAAACAAATAATTATTATTATAACCATGTAATTATAATTAATAAATATTATAACATAAAATTATTATGCTATGATCATAGAATCGTAGAATGGTCTGGGCTAGAAGGGACTTTAAAGATGATCTAATCCCACCCCCACTGCCATATGCAGGGACACCTTCCCCTATAGCGGGTTGCTCCAATCCCCATCCAATCTGGCCTTGAACACTGATAGGCATGGGGCTTCCACAGCTTCTCTGGATAAACTGTTCCAGTGTCTCACCACTGCTACAGTAAAGATTTTCTTGCTAGTATCAAATCTAAACCTACTCTATTTCAGTATAAAGCCATTAAATAAACAATCTCATCTTTCATTAAGATGAGAGCATCCTAAAACTTAGTTTTTTCTTCCCTTTTGAACAACCCCTTCAACAATTTGCTCTCTTGGTGTCCTGAAGGTTTCTTGTCAAACCTCATCATTTCTGAACAGGTCTCAGAATTTTGAAAGAGAGGGATGAGCATTTTTTCTGCTGTCATGGGAAGGAGGGATGTGAGGTGTAATAAGAAGCAAATGAAGCTTGTAGGGGCTGAGAGATGCATAAGCAAAATTTCTTTACTAATCAAAATTTTAGAGTTTTTTTCACAGAAAGGGATGACTTTCTAATGACTAGTGAAAAACACTAGTCTTGAGAAAGGCCTCTTTGACCCTTTGGACCCAGTATCTTCATCAGTGGTTCAACACTCCTTGTAGGTAATACTTATTTTCCTTTAAGTGGTGCTTTTAACAAGCTAGATCAATAAGCAATCCACTTTCCTAAAACGAATGGCAAAACTCCAATCAATGTCCAGCCCTTGTCCACAAGACCTAGGCAGATGCATATTCTTTTCTGCAGATCCAGCAGGGGGAGCTTGTTTTAGCCAGCAGAAAATGCTCAAGTGAAATAGTAAGGTGTTTAAATTTTGAGGAGAGAAAATATTGCCTAACCAGACACAGAAAGTCAAAATTATATGAAGCAAATTACTGAGTCTTAACAGACAAAAACCAAGCAAACCACTGTAAGGGGGGTACTTTTGAATTAGATGATCAATGGAGCATAGAGGCGTGAGAAAGAAATCATATTAGGATGTGAAACCAGCTAGAGTATGGTACAGTGTAACTTTATGGCACAAGCTAATTGTAAGGTCCATTGTGCTTTTTAGCAAGTCAGCTTGATATCCCCTATTATCAGAGCTGAGTTTTTCCTTGGTTTTGCTACACATTGCAAGATAGATACATCTACCCTTGAAACACAATGGTAGAGGTCATACATAGGGGTGAGAAAGATGATGATGGGAGGAAGATTATGTGGGCAGGGGTCATTTGCCCCTTGCCCTACAGCAGGGCATGCACAGACTGCTGCCATTAGGTAATGAACAGGTGGTGTTTGGCTGCCATTCAGGCATCCCCTTGTACTATGTACTGGCCCTACGTGGTGTAATGTAGAGCTGATAAAAACGGGGTGTCAGGACTGCTGAGTTTAGCGATACTCATCCTACCACCGAGACTGTGTTGCTCCGTGGGGACGCCCACTAAGCACGGGTACCAACCAGCTGCTGCAGATCCTGATAGCCCTGGCCTGTCTGTGTGGGTAAGCACAGTTTATTGATAAGAAGCAACTGAGAGAACAAACTTTTTAATAGCCTTTTAGTGTTCCTTTAATTCCCCTTTTATTATTGAATATTCTTACATAAATAAGTTGTTCATAGTATTTCCCTTTAATCTCCCTTTTTACTAACCAATATCGTGTTAATAGTTATCCATAATATTGTGTTAAGATCCCTTTTTTGGTATCCCTTTAACTCCCTTTTCACTAGTTAATACTGTATTAAATGCTGTTTGTAGTATTTGTTTTAATGGCATCCGATAAGGTAGTTATTTTGTATCCTTTTTTTAGTTTTTAATTCTTTTTGCTAAGTTTATTATCATAATTATTCTCACTGTAATAAAAGATATTTTGTGTGTTTGAATGTTTCTGGCACTTGCTTTTATTCCGGACATATATCCAAACGAACTGTTACAACCACAAACAAAACCAAACAAACCAACCCCATGGTCTGTGTTTGACTGTAATAATATTTTCATTGTGCTGTGCTTTCAGTCAAAGTGAAGTCTAAAATCAGGATGAATTCTGTCATTTCAGTCCTCATAAAAATTTATGTCATCACAGGTCTGACAGTTACCTCTTTTTGCTTATTATTTTTATAGGGCAATAGCATATCTGAAGCTGTATCAGTTAATACATAGGAAGGCTTAAAATACTTCCAACCAATTATTGTTGCCTAGGTAGTTGTTAGGTGTTTGAGTTTGAGCCACATTTAGGAGATTGTTATACATACTGCTGTTAAAATTACACACATGTTGTGGGTGATGCAGTTTTTCACTCCAATTTCTTCCTTCAGGCCTGTTACAAGTGTTTTTGTGAATTTTGAATTCCTTTTGGATGCTAAGGAAAGCATGGTTTTGCTGCCACATCTGCCAGGTCTTCTTAGTGTGGTCTACACCATGTTTATAGTCAGAAAAGAGATTTCTAGGAAGGTCATTCAGAAATCTGCCTAGAGAGTGGATAGTCATTAGTGGAATGGAATGTGGGAGAAAACAGGCCAATTTTGGGGCACATTGTCTGCTCCAGTTATTTGGAAGTTTACCCCTGAACAACTACAGGACCCTGATACAGTGACAGAATATTTGCAAGGAGAATGCTGTAGCCATTCCAGAGAGGAGCAACTTATTGCAGTGTGCTGGGCCGTGGCTGCTATTCACTGGACACTGCTCATCACTAGACAGCACCTTCAGGGGAGGAAGAGGAGTGGCCACTCAAACTGCAGCTGAACCAGAGGAACAACCCGTGCTGGTAGCAGTCACCCTTATACAGAAGAAGAAATCCAAGAGAAAATCAGTTCACATAGTGAGGGATGAAGGGGCAGGGCCAGAGATTTCACTCAATCCCTATCCCTGGGTGAGCTGTGAGGTATGTGAAAAGATTTCAGGCACCAGTTAGGAGAGCCCCTGGTGACCTGGTTGCTCTGATGCTGAGATATCACGGCCCATGATATGAAACTAGATGGTAGTGAAACCAAGCAACTGAGGCCCCTGTCCCAGGATGTGGGCATTGACAAGGGGATTGGGAAGAGGACAGAAACTCTCAGCCTCTGGAGGGGACTCCTGTCAAGTGTGAGGAAAAGGTATTCTCTCAAGGATGATCTAGTAGTGTGCCCAAGCAGGTGGAATGCTGTGGAGAAAGGTATCCTATACCTGAGAGAATCAGCTGTGCTGGAGGTAATCTGCAGGGATTCAAATAACGAGTGGTCCTCTCTAGATCCAGGTGAGGTCCAGTGTACACAATCCATGTGTTGGAAGTTTGTACAGAGCATGCCATCATCATGCACCAACTCATTGGCATTGATGTCAATGAAGGAAGGAGAACAAGCAGTGCTTCAGGTGACTACCCAACTCCATCAATATGAAGATCATCTTTTTTCCTCCCTGATGACCTGTGCATTGGCTGTGGAAAGACTGTCCAAGACTTCAGTCAGACTTGAAAGACTCAAGCAAGCTGGAGAGGAAATGTCCCATGCCCCGTCAGTACGGACCAGAGTCTCTGCTATTAGGAGCAAGTGCCTCCCTGCCTGAAACAGAGGATACATGCTGTGAGGTAACCTGTGGTTTTACCTGTGTGACCACGGAAACGACATGAGGAAGTGGGATGGAGAACCCACCTCTGCCCTAGCAGAACAGGTTGAGAGGAACACCAACCACCACAGGAAATTCTTCAAGGATAAATGCCACTCCAGTTTCCAGTGGGCAGGTCCTCAGACAGAATAGAAGGCTGATGTTACTTCATATCTTCTTGAAGAGACCTCCAATTTATATTTACAAGAAGTGAGCAATGAGTACTATGACCAGAACCAGAGGGGCCTTGCCTCCAGCCAGGTGGAGAAAAGGGACAATCGGATCTATTGGACTGTGTGGATGTGTGGTCTTGCACATCAGACCCACAAGAGTATAAGACTTTAGTTGACACTGGTTCTCACTGTACCCTGATGCCATCAAGATATGTAGGGCCAGAATCCATCTCTATTTTTCGAGTAACAGGGGGATCCCAACAGCTGACTGTACTGGAAGCTGAAATAGCCTGGTGGGGAATAAGTGGCAAAACCACCCCATTGCAACTGGCAGAGAGGCCCCGCGCATCCTTGGCATAGATTACCTCAGGAGAGGGTATTTCAAGGATCCAAAAGGGCATCATCGGGCTTTTAGGATAGGTGCTGTGGAGAGAGAGGAAATTAGACAGTGGAATACCTTGCCCAGTCTCTCAGAGGACCCTTCTGCTGTGGGACTGCTGAGGGTCAAAGAACAAGAGGTAGCGATCGCTACCACACCAGTGCACCATCGACGACACCGCACCAGCTGGAGTCCGTGACCCCCATCCATGGGATGATTCGTGAACTGGAGAGCCAGAGAGTGGTCAGCGAGACTCGCTCACCCTTTAGTCCTAAATGGTCAGTGAGTGATCCCAATGGAGAGCGGAGACTGACAATAGGCTATCGTGGCCTGAACAAAGTCACACCAGCACTGAGTGCTGCTGTGCTGGACATGCTGGAACTTCAGGATGAGCTGGAGTCCGAGGCAGCAAAGTGGTGCCACATTGACATCGCTAATACATTTTTCTCCATTCCTTTAACAACAGAGTCCAGGCCACAATTTGCTTTCACCTGGAGGGGCATCCAGCACACCTGGAACTGACTGCCCCAGGGGTGGAAACACAGCCCCACTATTTGCCATGGACTGATCCAGACTGCACTGGAAAAGGGTGAGGGTCCAGAGCACTTTAAATATATTGATCACATCATCATATGGGGCAACACAACAGAGGAAGTTTTTGAGAAAGGGGAGAAGATAATCCAGATCCTCCTGAGGGCTGATTTTGCCATTAAACAAGGTAAGGTCAAGGGACCTGCCCAGGAAATTCTGTTTTTAGGAATAAAATGGCAAGATAGACATGGTCAGATTCCAATGGATGTGGCCAACAAAATAGCAGTTATGACCCCACCAACTATGAAGAAGGAAAACCAGGCTTTCCTAGGCACTGTGGGGTTTTGGAGACTGCATATTCCAGATTGCAGTCAGATTGTTAGATGTCTCTGTCATGTGACGTGGAAGCAGAATGATTTTAAGAGGGGTCCTGAACAACAATCAGGTTTAAACAAATTAAATAGGAGATTGTTCACGCAGTAGCCCTTGACAGGACAATATGTGAAAAATGTGCTCTACACTGCAGCTGGGGAGAATAGCCCTTTCTGGAGTCTTTGGCAAAAAGTATCTGGGGAGACTCAGTGATGGATCCTGGGGTTCTGGAGTCAGTGATACAAAGGATCTGAGGCCTCTTACACCCCAAATGAAAACAAGATCCTGGCAGCTTACGAAGGGGTTTGAGCTGCTTCAGGAGTGATTGGCACTGAAGAGGGGAGTGAGCGAGTGATATGTGGTTTGGGAGAGTCTAAGTACAGGGCACTGAATTAGGGAGTACCATTCCTAAACCATGTCAAGGTGAAAAACCTAATTATATGTAGATTGAATGATATACCTACTGTGGTCAGCTGATGCAAGCCTATGGCAAATTTTCCTAGTCCATTTTATATTACAGACAGGTAATATACCAATCTATCAACAATATCAACCATAACACTCTAGCACAACTTAGCTAGGCTAGTGTTATTGTTTCCTGTCACCATCCTTCAAAATCGGAAGTGTTCATATCTCACTTATAATTAGTCTTGCCTACTATGTGGGACGTTTAGGGAACATGTGTCATCCTGAGAACCTTCTTAGAGGGTGAACATGCGGCTGGTTAGGCCAGTAGATGTGAACTGTTTATAACCTCAGGTGAATGTAGCAGTGAATGATTAGCAGAGGAGAGCTGGCAGCAGTAAATCTAGTTCAATTACAAAATGAACAGTCTGTGGAATTGCAATCACTTTACAGTCCCAAATCTTATAAAAGCTCTCCCCTCATCACGTTTAATATGATTCTGATGTACATCAAAAAGGGAAAGATTGGAACATGGTGAAAATGATTTGGTAAACAGCGTTCCTGCTTACAGAGAAAACCTTGTATCACTTTTCTTTTGGCCCCTTATATAACTACTTTTTTTTCCCCTATGTATTAAGGGCAGATTCTCAATGAAACAAATCAGATCATATCAGTGAATAATCTGAATCCTTCAAATATTCAAAATGTTAAATGGTTAAATCACCATGAAATAACAATTCTCTGTTTATAAGATCATTTCATAGCCACTGAACAGATTTTAATAGTGTGAGTCAGTCTCTGAGATCAGATGATGTTAAACAATGCCCTTAATTCAGTTCTGAGGCTCAATTTATAATATTATCCAGTTCCTGGACTGATTTTTAACCTGGTAATCATTTAACACTTCATTATTTTACAGATATCAAGTGACCGACTGTTTGAGCTTTTCTAAAAGTTGGTATTCTCTAAAAATTTTAGAAAATCTCTTTCAGACCATTTGAATGAAGAGCAAGGGGTCATGAATTAACTTTCTCAAGGAAGCCAGAAGTTGGACATTATTGTGCCTGTTCCTTATGAACTCCTGCTAGGTGTATCTTAATTACCAGGCAAATCTAAGCCAGATAATTTTTGTACTCTTTAATTTTTCAGCCTAACAAAACATTAAGAATATGATATCTTAACCACTTTTAGCTGCATGTAGCATATTAAATAAGATAATTAGGATATTTTTTAACAATATACGTGTGGGGTTTGGGTAGGATTTTTTTTTGTTTATTCATTTGTTTGCATTCAGTAGATACAATAAAAGACCATATAATAGAGGATAATGTCTTTCTAACCTTAGTATTGAAAGCAGTAGAAAGTTCTACCACATTTAAAGGGTTAAAGGGCCTCTACTAACAGCAGCTCTCATTTTGTTATCCCCATGAGTAGCACTTTCCTTACTCCAAATAGCATATTCAAGAGGTAACCAGCACAGTGAAATCTGACTATAATCATCTTAACACCATTACTTTAACACCAACTAAACTTATAATAATTTTTAAAATCTACTGGTTTGTTACAAGAATAGAAATTAGTTTATGTAGGGTTTACGGTGTAGGTTGTTGAGCTAGTCATTTAGGTAGCTCTCAGTGCAGCCAATATAAGAGTCACAACTGAATTAGCAAAAGCTATCCTCGGAGATATAAAATGGTACATTAAAAAGAAAGAAAACAAAAATTACAGTATCTTTTCATTGCAATGCAAAAAGACTCACAGAAGCAGGGCAAGCACTAGCATGTTTGTAGTCAACATCTAACGGTTGCCAATGGGATGATATCAACAGGGAAATTAATCTAAGTTCTCACAGGCACTCTGGTACACTGCTGTAATATCATTGACTAATACTATTTTACTAGGCTAATGCTGAAATTTATGTTATAAACATTATACAGAATGAACTTTTGGTATATTTATAATATACAATCCATTATGGTTTTGAGGTTGTCTAAAAATTTTTGAAGTCTGAAGGAAACATCAAAAACAGAAGATGAGGAAAGAATTTTTGATAGCCAAACAACATAAAGAGTAGTCATGTACAGATGATGTACAGGGATTTGAACATGGGAGGTTCTGAGTAGCAACAGCTCTGGTGATACCAACGTCACCTTTCTCTGAAAAGAAACATTCATATCAGGAGTGGCAATATCCCTAAAAAGGCTCAGAGAAGAAACTGTATCTGTACAGAAGCTGAAGCACATTTCAAGTAAAATTGTACAAAGATTTGATCAATTTGCACAAGAGTTCACATAACTGTTTATGAACTGTTTATGGACCATCTTGTATTAGTGTCTTATTAGTTATGTTGTGACATGATTTTACACTGCAAATCATGATCTACAGAAAGCAGATGAAAGACAAAAGGAATCTGTGTGAGTTCCCTTAGAAATTGGTAGATTTTTTTTTTCCTGCAACAGCAATGAGCACAGGTTGATAGCTGAAAATAAATGCTCAGCTGTAGCAGCAATATTTGCAAAGTTGCTCCAGCCACAGGTGCTATGAGCTGACAATATTGGGCAAACATGGCTGTCATGAGGCTACATCATAAATATTCATCAGAACACCAAGGCAAGGCTCGCCGGCAGAGACACATTACTTCTGATCCACGCACTTCTGATGTTTGCTAAGAATAGCAGTATATTGCTAGAAGGATTATACTATGCTGCTGATGACTATTCATGTATCAGAGAAATTAGGCATTATGATGAAGATTTCAGGAAACCAACAATGAGTTTTGAAATCAAGAAGCACAGGATTTGAGATGCACATAATGGAAAGATAGGGGATTCATGGCTGCTGGTAGACGCTAAAGAAGACAATGATGTCTACACTGAGGTGAAGATAACAAGATGCTTGGCTGCAGAATTGCAATTGAAAGGTCATTTCATGCCTTGTTACATAATTCTGTTATGGAAATCTTCGTATTGGAACAAGTGAGAGAGCTCTGTTATTTCCTAGGAGAAAACCGTAGACTTTCTTAGAAATGTTCTAGATGTCATGTGTACCTTGTTTTATGAAAGCTGAGCTTCTGAGAGTCTAATACATTTTGAAATAATTTTTCATTTTATAAAAAATCCCTTACTTAAAAATTGTTTTTAAAATCCTTTTCCTATTTTGAAAGATGCTTAAATACCATCCATGATCAGATTTGATTTGGTTATGTAATCAGGATGATCTGATGATTGTTGCATTAGTGCAGCTGGTCTGAATATTTTTGAAAGTCCTCCACATAAGAGACGTGTGAATATTTCCTTTGTGGTTTTGCCTCATGGTTACCCTTTCCACAGAACAAGCTGTAAATCAAGTTAAATGTGGCTCCTGTAAAATTTTCCCCACTATTGCCATAGTTATCATAGAATCACAGAATGGCCTGGGTTGGAAGGGACCTTAAATATCATCAGGGGGTTCCAAACGCCCCTGCCATGGGCAGGGACACCTTCCACTGGGCCAGGTAGCTTCAAGCACTGTCCGACCTGGCCTTGAACATTTCCAGAATGGCACATCCACAACTTCTCTGGACAACCTG
The DNA here is from genome assembly GCF_025592945.1 of Manacus candei. NCBI lineage: Eukaryota > Metazoa > Chordata > Aves > Passeriformes > Pipridae > Manacus > Manacus candei. The sequence continues at coordinate 1,101,087 of NW_026138141.1, read as the reverse complement.
TTCCAATGTCTCACAGCAAATAATTTTTTCCTAATATCTAATCTAAACCCAGTGTCTTTCAGTTTGAAGCCATTCCCCCTTGTCCTGCCACTGCACACTTTTGTAAAAAGTCCCTCTCTACCTTTCTTGAAGGCTCCTTCAGGTACCAGAAGGCCACAATTTGATCACCCTGAAGCCTTCTCTTCCTAGCTGAACAGTCCCAATCCTCTTAGCCTTTCCTCATAGGAGAGGTTCTCTGATGGAAGAGTTTTCCATCACAACTTTTAAAAAAATTATACTGGAAAAAAATGCTAACACACTTTTAAACCAAATATATTTACTGTCTAATAGTACATTGTTTACATACCCTAATCATTCTACGGTCTGAATTGAATTCTCATATAATCTGTCCACTCATAACAACCCAGACAACAAAAAAATAAATAAAATAAGGGTCTCAATTTCTATGTTTTGCCTAGTTGCAAAGATAATACTGCATTGTAAGTTTTTAGTCTAACCACAAGAAAGAACTTTTCAGACTAATTTAGTGATACCATGTTGTCAGGATGATTGCAATGAAACTTAGTTTGTCAGAGTTTACTTTGGAATGAACACTCCTTAAGGAGGTTCATGTTTTTCTCAGAAAAGTGCAAAGGGCTTAGCAGCTGAGTTAGCTCTTCTGTGTCCTTGGCATAGCCCAGGAAGAAGACTCTTCCTCTGAGTCCATTTTGTGGGAAGTTATTCAAGATTACAATAACCTATAGCATGTATTCATGTGTTCCTTTATTTTGATATAATTACATGGGAACAGAAGTTCAATCCAGTGAAAATTTGAATTGTTATACACAAGGAAAGAAAGGCAGTAACATGAGGGGAATATGGGTGTCAGGATGAAGAGTGATTTTATTGGTAGAGATAGCAGAATGTGAACATGTAGTGCTAACATGTCCTAGTACAGATGACTTCTTAGATGTCTTGGGGCAGAGGTCTGTTCTATCACTGTGAGTTAGGCTACTTATACACTTGAGTGGTCTTGCTACCTCCAAATAACCACACATTGAACACAAAAAAAGATGATGTCACTTTTGTTCAAATCTACTTGCCTCTGGGTTTTGTCTTATTCTAGAACCCTCTTTTCCTTGACATTGACATTGTCTGCTCTAATATAAGGCAACCTTACTATCTATGAGCACAGCTAAGTTTCTTCTGCATGTGCTACCAGGTTAGGGCCAAACACTACTTCTAGGATTATTTTTAAATGGAAACACTGGAAACATGGTGTGCCAGGATTATTTCAAGGACACCTGCTGGCATCCAGTGCCATTAGGACAAGATTCTGAATTTTCAAATGAATCAAGGTCTTACCTAAATTTCAGCAACCACAGTCAATTAAAGAAACTAACATACTACGAAACCAAAGAATCTCCAGAGGCTCATGTTTTGTATTCAGACATGCTGACACAGTGTTATGTGACAGGTTTTTCCCTTGATGCCAACAGCAACTAGTCATGCTTAACAGTTACAAATGCAAAAGATCAAATGCAAAAAAGGCATAAGCTTTGATTCTTACTTACTAATGTAGCAAACATGCTTAAAATGTTTAAAATGTAGTAAAAATTGCTCTTTTTCTTGAGTGACACACAGTATCTTCCAATTAGTATTGCTTTGTTATGGGTTTTCTGACAATAGGGTTTGTTTTCAATGAAAGAGATGTATGGAGGATAGAAGCAACAGAGACAGATTATTGGGCTGCAAGTAAACCTTAATTATGAAGTGGATAGGCATTTTATCACCATGAGACCGCACACAAGCATTACAGATGTAAAAGTCTTTCATTTAACACAAAGTCTTACAAAGCAATGCAAATAAAGCTGTACATACACCTTTGGGTGCAGAAATGTGGCCTTGTGCAATGTTAAAATAATTTAGACATTTGGAGCAAATTCGGAACTGCAAATACTGGGACAAGATAAAATCCTATAAATGGAATTAATTTGCAGCATGATTGTGGATATTCCTATTATTATTCCAGCACATACAACCAGCCACATTGGGTGAAGTTATTAAAAAAAAAAAAAAAAAAGGTGTGTAGTCTGAATACAGTGGTAAACTGACATATTTTTATTTATTTGCAGCTAGTAGATAGCCAACGCCCTTTTTTCAGAATCACATGGAATTTGGCTGAAACAATGTAATCTATATTTATTCACCTTGGCAAAAAGAGAAGCTAGAAAATTCCAGGCAATCTTGCTAATCTATACATTTAAACATACGTACCTATGACTTGGCACCTCTAACACCCAGAAAAAATATAGGACATGTGCTGGGCAAGATCCATGTTACAAAGCCTTTGTCAATTCTGAAAACATAGGAGAAGACACTTGAAGATTTCCTAAGTGTTTTTGTGCCAAATAAGAGACTCAACCTCTAGCTATTGCTTACTTCTCTGGCTCACACAGATTTTGTGGATTTTGACAGGCAAGGTTGTCACGCTTTCAAGTATTTAGTTGTCAATCTTTTTTCAAGTATCCCATTTTTTGGCACTCATGAATTCCCTTTGCTCAACTGCCTGTGCTGTTAAGCACAAGTGTACATTACAGAAATGTTAAGAAAAAAATGTTTACAAGCACTGACATTTTATTTTTTGTTAAGAGGTTTGGGTTGCTCTTGTTGGTTTTTTTCCTTTCCTGAGAAACAGAATCACTGAGGCTGACTTGGCCCTCTGGAAATCTCTAGTACCACAGTGGCTTGAGCAGTGTTAGCCACAGCTGGTTGCACAGGACCATATCCAGTCAGATTTGGATATCTCAAAATTGGAGACTCCACAGCCTCTCTGGGCAACCTGATCTGGTGTTCAACTACTCTCACAGTAAATAAGTTTTTCTTATATTTAAAAGGAATTTTATTTATTTCACCTGGTGCCCATCACCTTCTGTCCTATCACTGCATACAGAAAGGAAGCTGGCTTCAACTTCTTTACTCTCCCGTAAGGTACTTATGCATAGTGATAAAATCCCCCCTAAGCCTGCTCTTCTTGAGCGTAAAAAGTCCTAGCTCCACTCTGCAAGCTGCATGTCCTTCATTATCTTTATGTTTCTTCAGTGTACACGCTCCAGTATGTCCATGTCTCTCTTGTCTGGGGAGCCCAGCACTGGGCACACCACCCACATGTGTCTCACCAGTGCTGAGGACAGAGGAGGGGTCACCTCCCTTGACCTGCTGTACTGTTCTGCCTGATACAGCCAAGGAGGCTCTTGTCCTTCCTTGCCTCAAGGGCACATTGCTGGCTCATGATTATCTTGGTGTCCATCAAGACTCCCAGGCCATTCTCTGCCAAGCTGCTTTCCTGTTGGCGAGCCCCCAGCATGTGCTGGTACATGGGGCTGTTCGTCCCTGGACACAGGGTTTGACACTTTCACTTGTTCAGCTTCATGGAGTTCCTGTCAACCCATTTCTTCAGCTTGTGAGGTCCCTCAGGATGGCAGCGCAACCATCTGGTGTATCCCCCAATTCCTTCCACTTTTTTAATTAACAAAATTGTAAAGATACTTGCTATTATCAATCTTTGCTTATTATTGCTGTCAGACACAGAATTAAAAAGTGAGACTAAATAGTGGATATAAGATCTTTAATAAGACAATTATTAGAATAACTCTACTAAGAACACTTGTGTTTTGAAACATTAACTCTCAAGCCTCAACAGAAATCCTTCTTTAATGACTCACTGCTGTCAACATTTGTTATTTTACTGGAATTGATATTTGTCTGCCGTGTCTCTTCAAAACCTGTCACAATGTGCCAACTTGCTGTGACATTCCAGTGCCTGATACTATGTGCTGTGGCAACCTTGGTTGAAATCTGGCTTAGAGCAGGAGTGGAACGTGTGTTTTTATGCTTCCCTTTTAACAGCTTTTAAATTAGTTATGTAACTTTTAAAGTCCTTTCACCAGATTTCCCCCCATCACTATTTGAAAACAGAAAGAAGACTCAGAGACCAAAATTATTGTATATTTGAAGATAGATGTTGGTCAAACAGAAGGCAACAAAAGATTTCCTCACCAGACTGCAATTGTCAAAAGGAGAAGGAATACTTTTCTGCCACTACAGCATTTGTGCCTGTCTTCAGCATGTACTCTGTCAGCAGCGCTGTTTTTGGCCGAGGGATGCCCGAGGGTGCCTCAAGGGTAGTGGTCACTCCGGGGAGGATGCCCACACGTGGGATATTATAGCTGGCCCACACTAGGTGGCAATGCCTGCACAGCTCTGCTAGAGGGGACAGAAAACACAGTGCCTTGGACATACCCACTGTAGCTCGCCGTGATCGTATAGTGGTTAGTACTCTGCATTGTGGCTGCAGCAACCTCGGTTCAAATCCGAGTCACGGCAGGAGGGAAAGGAAGTTGTTTTAGTCCTCGCATTTGGAGGCTTGGTGCTGGAGACACCCACACAGCCCTCACTCAGAAGTAACTGCTGAACAGACCTCAGTGTTCCAAAACAGACAAGAGAAAGCAGTAGCTGCACAAAAAAACCAAAAAAACCCCAAAAAACCCCCAAACCAAACCAAACCAAACCAACAACAAAAACAAACAAACAAACAAAACCAAAACAAAAAAAAAAAAAAAAAAAAAGAGGAGGTCATCTAGCTCATTGCTACATGATAAGGTGGTTGATACTCTTTGCATAAACAGGTTTTTATCTCCTTTTGAGTGATTTCAAGAAAATCACACAGATGTTGCTGTGCTAAAGTTATCTGGGACAAGATTTTCACTGACTTCACTATTAGTATTTTAACATACATCCTTTCCCTCTCCCAGCAAACATTGATTTCTTTCTGTGATCTGTCCTCAGAGATGACTCACCACAAAGGACAATTCCAGAAGAATTTTTCCCAAAAAAGCAGCAAAGGAGGCATTAAATTACATGCTATTAATTTCTTTATTGTGAGGCTTCCTACCATCTTTATTCCAAGAATTATGCACTTAGCAATAGCAGCAAATGGAAGACATCGTGTCTAGGTCTAAAATTTGATTAAGAGAAGCAAGACACTGCTGGAAATGCAATGCCCTTTTGGGTGGGAGAGGATGATGTGACAGAGAGAATTCTACCACAGGACAGGGAGGAAATTGTCTACTATGTCTCTCTGTTTATCTAAGCACCATTCAGTCCTCCTGGCTATACTGCCTGGTGGGTGTTTCTGTCTGTTGGGACAGGGAGCGGTAAGGGACCAGTAGTTTTTGAGTATGGGGATGGTGAGGTAGGGAAGTTAGCTGAAAGGCACAAGGGAAGAAATTTTCAAGACACACTTCCAAGTGCCTAAAGATAGACACTTTATAAACTGATTGAACCATATAGCAACACAGTTCTATTTTGTTATTAATAGAAGATGCTCAAAAATGTATTCATGAACTTAGATTATGTGACCAATTCTAATTTTATCTTCGGATAGCTACAAATCCTGATGACTGAAGAAAAAAACTATTCATTTTGACCAAATAATTTCTTCATACTTAAGCACACAGTCTTGACTAGAACTAAAAAGAAGACAAAAGTTGAAAAAGGAGGAGGCAATAAATACTCATTTATGGTACACGGACTTATGTTTCTAACAGTTGAGGCTAGGTTCTCAAAAGTTTTTCTTGCTGAAGACAGTGTATGTCCTTCTGAGGTCAAAGACTATTCAGGCAACCAGACACAAGCTTCACAGCTCTTGGCAAACTTCCTCCAGGTGTCTGTCCAGGGCAAAGTAAGGAAGCAAGACTATCTTAAAACTATTAAGATGAAAAAGGGATTGCTTTTAAGTTAGGGCTCATATAACTGTGAAGTTCAGCAGGGAATATTTAATTCCATTAAACCCATCTATCAGCAAACAAAAATAGAAAGGGCAATATGTTGAAACAAAGCAGTTCTATAGCTGGTGAATCAACCATAAATCTCTTTCTAGAAATTACACTTTTGTCTCTCTGGAAGACTTCACGTTTCTTTAGGCCTTCTAAAGTTCTTTCACAGTCATTTTTCAGTCAAGATTATTTCTTACACACACACACACAATACATTCAAAACATGTTTCCAAAGAGAATTTTCTATGATACAGATTTTCTTACTGATGCTTTAGCTAAATGATTCAGACTTTTCGAAGTGTAACAGTAAAATACCAATTTACCTCATGTAGTTTTAATACAGATGCCTTCACAGTTATATCACAAAGCAGTTTTCTTCTTTGTGCCAGTACAAAGGGCAGTGCACTTTCTTGCCTTCAACTGTGTACTGAATAACAGTAATAGTGCAGGACCCAGAATAAGCCCATCTAAATATGTCAGATTTTTCTGAAGAGTTTAGATAGACCTGCTAACCCCAAAAGATTAGTGAGACAATTATGCAGCGTAAAGTAAGAAGTTTGCTGCTCATATCAGAAAACAACAGGAAAAAAAAAATAAAATCATTATTCCAGGAGTCTGGAAGCATGAAATCTAAACTGAGAATTCAGGAATCCACAAGAAAGGAATTACCAGAAAAATTGGGATGGCTGTGTTGTTGGTTTCATGCACAGCTCTCTCATAAGTGCTGGTTTAGCAGCACAGATTCTGGTTACATTAACATTACAGACTGCATTATAAGAGAAGATTTTTGCCATATTAGCATGGAATATCAAAACTGTACTCTCTTCTCAGAGATTTTTAAAGCACTCTGTTTTGAGATTCCTTTGGATGGAGGCTGTTTTGTGACAAAAAGTAATTTCCTTTGGAAGGAGTATCACAAACTGTCATCTCCTGAGTTGTATTTGGTACAGAGAAAACATGCACAACATTTCTTTATAAAAGAGAGGATGAAAAAAGTTCTAAAACATTAAGCAAATGAATTAATTTCACCAACCTTTGTGAAAGATATATTTACCAAATGTGTTTGAATCTAAATCAAAGAGCTAATTTTGGTTCTGTGACATTTTAAATCAAGATGACACACCTATGAAGTTTTAGAATGAAAAATTGGGAATTTGGAATTCAAAGGTGAAAAAACAGAGAGAAATAAATACCAAATAACGTGCAACATAAAACATTATTCAGATGGTTTTGGACAATTGGTGGTTTGGGGGTTGTGCTGAACTCTGGGTGAAGCAGTAAAACCAGTAGTTTGAATTGCAGTGCAAAAAGTTGTTGGATTCAAACCGAAGTAAAAGCTTAACCCAAAGTGGTACAAGTCAAACACTTCAAAAATTGATGACAGTCTTCACATGTGTTCTGCTGCAGCTCTCACTAGTGCTGTGAGTGACTGCTGGGGCATTGCAAATAAGAAGCAACACAGTCTTATTTAAAGAGCAGGACATGCTTCCTTTCAAGTAACACCAAAGACAGATTATGAGAACAGAACTGCAGCATCAGACATTGTTTATGCAGTTCTGTTTACACATCAGTCTCAGGAATCTCTCCATCTGCCAAATTTTCCCCAATTACTACCAATTCTGCAGTAATAGCCTGTAAACTCAGAGCTGAATTTCCAGAGGTAAAATCATCCCACCTGTGAAGTGAATTCCTGACATTCTTTGTTGAAACACGACCAGGTATTTAAGCTTTCAGGAGTTCTTTTTACCACATATTTCCTTTCAAAGAATATACTTGACCACAGCCTTTTGAAAGGATTTCAGAGGGGACCTATAAAAGTCTTAATATGAGCTGCAGTCCTGGGAAGAGAATGAAAAAATAGAATTAATTTGATTCGATGACTTCAGATTCGAAACAGCCACTGGTTTCTATCCTGCTCAACACCTGATATGAACACCAGACAGAATAAAACCAACTCTGCTGCACTCCTGAAAAATAAAGAGGGTAGAACAGAAATCTACATCAGGTTCTGTTAACATTTCAAAAGGTTTTCAAGACTTTCTGTTCAACATTGCATTCTTAAAAACTAGGTGTATTTCTCCATAACTTAAAAAAATCTAGCAGTTTTACCCCTAATAAGCAGTTAATGTTAAAATACAATAACATGATCTCTCCCCAAGCACTGTTGATGAGTACATCCTATTGGTTTCTGTGCCAAGAAGTGAATTGGTCATGCTAGGGATATGGAGACAGACGCCTCTGTGTCTTAAAAGTTTTACATTCTAAGCAGAATGAGCCATGCATGAGAACAATAGCAAGCACAAAAAGACATGGAAGAGCTGCAAAGAATAGCATGTACTCTCTTTTCCTGCCTTGTTTTTAACAACTATTCATTTCCCACCAGATCAGCTTGCTGCATAAAAGCAGAGAAGACTGCTGAAGTGAACTCTTCTCTCTGGCCTCCAAATTTGTCTTAGACAATAAAAATTTAGAACTTCAGAAATAGATTTATGTAAACTTGTTAATATTTTGAATATATTATTATCAGACCATGGTTTCCAACTGGAAAAGTGTTATCTCGACGTGTCTGCCAGACATGAAGACCAACATATTTAAGGAACATACAGGTAATCTTGTGCAAATCAAGATTCAAGTTCCAGGATTACCACTCTGTGTTTCCTGATCTGCAATCCTGTTATCCTGGAAACTCTTTTGTACTAAAGCTTTTGTTTTCTTTTTCCCTAATGAGAAGGAAAAAATTCATAAATATTTTCTCAGGAAATATAATGCTAGGAGCCACCTGCACTTGCATGTTTATATTCCAAAATGAAGCTGGCTTTTAATTTTCATTCTCTTGTGAGGAGAATAAATAACTGCAGGGGGAAGCAGTAAGGAAGATCTGATTATCTGCCTACGCCATTCTCAGTCTCAGTTTATAGTAATACCAATTCAAACATTGGTATCCTAAATCAAACAGAATAATCACTGTTTTCTGGTAAGTCATCATAAAATACAAATAAATTTTAAAAAAGGAGCATTTTGAATTTGTCTAGTGTCCTATCAAAACTCTTCAAAATCATCAATATTACTATAACTAACAATTCAGCTAAGATGAACACTGGATATAGAGAAGTGAGTTCCAGGGAAGTTGAGGTCAAGTACGGGTGAGCCTTGAGTTCTTCAGGAGCCTCAGGATGATGCATGAGTAGAGGAAAATTTTTGGCCTTGCAATTTTTGAATTTCTTTTCTAGGACTTCATTCACTAGGATTCTTTAGATTATGTGCACCTGAAATGAGTTAAGTTGGTATCTCTGGAGTTCATAAAATCTAACACAGCAAATGACATTTCTGAAAGACTATAGCAGGGATAGAGTATGAAAGATCATTCTAGTCTCTTTCATGCTAGTACATATTTCTAAATTGCTGTCTTTTGAAAAATCAGCCACATCTGTCTTATCGATTAGACCAAGAATTCAAGAGACAATTGCTCTGACATGCTCCTAAAGGGCTGAATGATATTTAGACAGGAAATCTGAGGCAAACCAGAGGAATGCTCAAAGATATTTTGAAAAACACAATGGAAAGAGCTCTTGTGAACTTGAGGCAGTTCATAAGATGCCACAGGCCAGTAGTCTACTATGTCAAAACTGGGATGCCTAAACCTACAGCCTCCAGAGGTGATGTGCCCTACCAAGTTCCCAGGCATACAGGGCTTTGACTTTTCCTGACAATGGTGCAAAGAAAGATTTGTTTCACTTCCTCACTAAGTAGGACAGTAAGGAATTTTCCTACTCCCATAGAGAGAGAGAAAGGCACCTGTATTCACACTCTGCAGCAGCTGGCCTGTTGCATGAATCTGTCTGGGCCTGGTGGAGATGTAATTGATTATAAAGGGAACTGAAGTCCCATCAGGTGCAGCAGTGAGAGAAAAACAGTGCTCGCTTTTAAACTGACTCCTTATTAAATAAAGAACTAACTACCAGAAATTCTATCCAGTGGCCTCCAAATCATCTGATAAACTCCATAATAATGATGGAGTTATTAATAATTATTAGTATAGTTTTTACCAGATATGGGTATATACCCACAAATATTTAAATTTTAAAAAATCTCACTTGGCAACAGGATTTATGAATTAATGCTTATGGTATATACTCTTTTAGCAAAACATTCTTGTAGAAGTTACAGAGCTTTCTTACCTTAGTCTTAGACAGCACTAATAGATTATTTTTGATATGGAATCTGTAATTATATCTCTTCAAAAGATACATTTTCCAATGCTGAGACTCGGATTTGAACTGAGATTGCTGTGGCCGCAATGCAGAGTACTAACCACTACACCATCACAGCAAGGTATCAGAAAACTCAAATTGAAAGAGACAACTTTTTTCCCCGGTCTTCTTTAAAATTTTGTATAAATGGTGCCACCTGCAGTTTACACTGAGTGTTAGCAAGCAGCTTGCTCTAAGCATTCTTATGATTAATTACATCTTACTGTCATCTCAAAATTGCTTCCAGACTTACTCTTCCTTTCTCTTAATAACATATGCTTATCAGGACTGCCTGAAAACAGGCTCAGGATAGTTATAATATACCTTCCCCTGTCCCCTGAAAGTCTTTTTAGATTTTTTTTTTCCCTATTTTGTCAATAGCAGGGAAGGCAAAGTCACTGTAGAAATGACATTTCTACAGTCATTTACTGTAGAAAAGTCTGACAGTATAAAGACAGATTTAGGCAAATGAACAAAATCTGCTTAATTGAAAACTACATTTGATGAGTTGAACCAGGTATGATTGATTCTAGTGAGCGCTTGTATTGGCGGACATCACCTCCCTTACCTGTACCATAAGCACAGAACACAAAACACAACTTTTCTAGAATTTGCATTACCTACTGTGGAAAGACATGGTCAAATACTACAGAAGAACTCTGAGGGGAGTGAGCACTTTGCTTCCATCAATTAACACCATCAATTAGTGTAATACTGAATCTGAGGTAATGAGTAGCACCTGCCCTTTGACAGATATTCAGAGACAAAAAGACTGCAAACAACATTCAAATAGGTAGAACAGCAAAAAATTTAAATGAAAGCTCCAGCAGAAATCAAGCTGCACAACATAAAGAAAGATTATAATGGGGGAAAATAATAATAATGGGCAAGCTCCAGGGCACTCAAGTCCTGGTCAGAAAACAAAGCTTGTTTTCCTCATGCTCACCTCTCCACAGTTATATTCATTATTTAAAAAAAAAAAAAAAAAGTGTTGTCTGCTTGATAGCCTTGAAGATCACAGCACCACCACCACTGCAGTGGTACAGTGTCTCACTGAGTCTTTGAAGAAGGAGAAAGACATTAAAAAAACCTTACTAGACTGTATTACATAAGACCATTAAAATACCTTCTGCATATCTTCAGCATGTTGAGATGTGGATTTACTCCAGATGAAGGTCTGGCCAGTGGGATAATTCAGAAGCAGACTGTGCAAAAGAAACATCAGGCTGGGACTTTAAAAGGCAAACCTACTAAACAAACTGCTCTGCCTGAGTGCTGAATCTCACAGTCTCTGTCTCAGGGCAGAACACAGGTACCTCCTGCACGCACATGGAGTGGGTCCTGCCTGCCACTGGACTGCAGAAGGGAGGGAGATAGTATCTCTTCCTGATGGTTCCTGGGGGCACTTGGAGCAAAAGGGTGCTCTGATGGTGGTTTAGACTGCTGTACCTCACCCTACATCCTTGGCCCATGGCTCGGTGTGACCAGAATAGCATCTCACTCATGGGTCAGCGTACCCTTCCACAGGAGAGGAAGGTGGCATTGCTCAACATCATGCAGGTAGACAAACCCAGAACAAAAATTATTCAGTAGTATCTTCTCTGAAGTTTCTTGTTATTGTAGACCTCTGAAAGTAGAGCTCTCAGAATATTCACTGCATTTCTATAATGAAAACTTTAAATAACCTTAGGTTTTCTAATTTCAGCTCTTATTACTACTGGTTACTTGTCCTGAAGTAACAACCACAACTTCAGTTTTGTTTGAGCTCCTCAGAACATACAGATTTCCCCTAAAGACAGAAGTCAAGTGAATATTATAGATATACTTTTTACCCATGGCAAAGTAAGGGGATTAAATTAAAAATACTGCAGAACTCCGTGAGGTGCTTTATAGCACAATAATCATGAGATGAAGGAGATTTTTAATGTGGTAAGTCTTATGAATCATCACTAAAATATTTGCAGCTGTGATGAGACAGGCTCTGTGCAAATTCTGGAGCCTGTATTAATCCACTATAGAGTGTCACCTCCCACTGCAGTCATAGGGGTGCCTTATTTTTTTGCAGAAGTGAAATAGTTCACTAGATTCCCCTCAAAAAATGTCATGTGATTTTTTTTAAATCTGAGTGTCAGAGAAACAAACAACGCCCTACCTGCCCCCCTTTCTAATTCCATCTTATTGTAGGAAGCTTACAATATCATCTAATGCATTTTTTGCAGAGTTGGAGTCACTTGATGTGCAGTTTCTTATTTCAGATCTACATACGCATGAGAACAAAATACATCAATCGCATCCATAAGCCTTTAAGATCAGTACATAAATCTTTGAGATGGTGAAACAAGCAGTGACCACTGGGTAACAAATTATAATTTCATTACTTGTATTACACTTTTCATCCAATTTCTATGGGTCTTGCTATTGTTTCTATTCATTATTATTTTTTATAATTTTTTATTAGTAAAATGTAATTACTGCTTCTTATTTTTCCCCAGAAGGGGGTTAGTGCACATGAGCATGCTTTGTGCAATATTTTGACAGTCATGTGATTCTCTGCCCTTGAGCTCAGCCTTTTTACCTTGGGCTCAGAAGATAGCTGTGAAATTGTTACCCATGTAACTGAAAAGATAATCTTTCAAAACAATTACTTTTTCAGTTAACTTGTCAGTTTTGTACAGAACATTTCTCTTGTTCAGGATTGACTGTCTGGTCAAAAGTAAAGAAGACACACAGACACATATTCCCCCAACAGTCAAGAGGTATCTTGGGCAGGCCTGGAAAAAGGAGGACTTGAAACATTTACAGATAGCATGTATCTCTCTCTCATTTCCCAAGGAGGTTCTTTATTTTCAGATTATTAATTAATGTAAGGTGAATCTCTTCTCTCTTCGATTTACTTTTAGCGTAGCCAAGCATTTAATGGGACTAGCCTCCAGACTTCTCACCTGTGTTTTAGTTGAGTGCCCTCAGTATCAGACCATGGAGTTTATGCTTTTTTTCTTTGTAGTGAATTACCTCTGCATGACTTGATAGAAAAACCTGAGACAGGCATGCATACCATCTCCACACACTTAGCCATGTAGCCCAGTATATCCTCATAGGAAACAGAAGAAGCTGATCAGGTCTTTCTTCTGTCTATTACTACATATCTGTATTTTTCAGTCTGATTCATGCCCGTCTCTACTGGAAAGGCTGTTTTTCTTCTAATCTTAAAGATCAGAGACAATCTCTATTAAATTTTGAGCAAAAATCTTGATCTCCATGACTCTCAGAGTAAGTTCATGCATTTCAAATGTTTGTTCTAACCACATGATACAGTAGACTTGGGTGCTAGGTCAAAGCCCAAACTTGGCTTAATACTCTGTTTAAATTAATTTGTCACAGTTTGCAGCACGATAACTGAATAAGCGTTTTTAATGGTTATTGCCATTGGTACAGTAGGCAGTTGTCATGTCAAGACATTTTGGGATGTACAAGCAAAAAAGTTTCTTTTAGTACTGTTTTTTTAGGATCAGAAAGATCAACTGGTATTTTCTGTGTTTGGTGTTTTGTTTGTGAATGTCTTCAGGCAAGAAAGCCCATCCCCACACACATGCACATGGATGATTTGTCTCAGTAAAAAATAAAACAGAAATTATTACAGGTTGACAATATTTGGCTTAAGGCTCTTTGTTATTAAAATTATAAAGGATTAAAATATTTTTGATGCAGCAATAATAAGGACACTCAATGAAAGTTAGCATTCATAAGAGGTACAATCATCACCCAGATCACAGAAGCTGCTTTGAAGAATTAATGCACTACTGGAGCTGTCTAGACAAAAACATCCAACAACCTTGTAGGGGAAGATGAATACCATGATATATCTGCTTTTTAGTTTTCGTTGCAGAGTTAACTTACCCAATATTTGCAGTGCCCATTCTCTCTGATTGTATTTTTTTTAATGAAGATGAAAAAAGGGAAGAGATGAAGTTAAAATTAAGTATGGCAAACCATTCAGGCCAGCATCTGGAAGCCTCTCTGCTCCTTTGGATGGGTGCCATCATTTGAAAAGTAAAAAGTCCTAATGTGATGCATATAGACAATTCTGATTGGCAGTATTTTACAGTTGCAAGGCACAGGTGGGTTTTTTATTGCTACATGCATGCATGGTATTCAAATAGTTTCAGCTGGAATGCTGACTGCTTTTGCTGCAGCATTTTTACCACCACCATATGGACTGAGAGTGACCCAGCTTCCCAAAGACAGGGTGGGCTTCCCTTCTCCAACCTGTAAGGGACAGTCCCCTCCGCCTGTGTGAGCCTTTCAGAGCCCCCAGTATTGTATGAGTCACTCAGCAATACTGCACCTTCTGCCTTGCAGAGTCAGCTTTCACCAGACTCCAGCTTTCACCCCCCAAGGTGAGCATCAAAGCCATCAAAAGGTGTTCAGGGACAGTGAGAGAATGTCGTGCATACCTCCAGGAAAGGCTGAACCTACTCCTCTTTCTGCTTAAAGGATTGTCATTTTACTGAGCCTGTGACAGAGAGACTGAATACACAGAGGCAGCTTAGACTTTCACTGTAACAGGATTATAGGGAAATAAGGGCTTCCTGTGTTGGGCATGTGTTTGCCATTTGGCTACTGTACCTTTCTCAGGCAGATTCTGTACTGAATTTCACTTTAGCCTGTGTATACATGGAAAATTGCTCTTTGGCAATTCATCAGACAAATCTGCCATCAGCAAATATTCTCTCTTCTGTTAATATTATTTCTATTAGTAATAGAAATAAAGTTAATATTGCTCTATTAGTAAAGCAACCAATCTTATTTTCATTGTGATCTCCTACACAGACAGTCCTAGTCCAGAAAAGCCAACTTGGGATTCCTATTTTTCTTAGAATTCAACTACATCCATGGTACAATGCTTTTCTTTTGTGCAGTGCACTCCCATAGTCAGTCACTAATGACTATGGAAATGTCTAGTGTTTTCCCCTAGCCAATATCATGTAACTTTTCTTCATGAACAAATTACTCCCCGTCCTAATGAGTTTATTCTTCATTTCTGTTTTTCTTTTCCCTTCCTGCAGCTTTCAAGCTTCTTTCTGGTAGCCAGAGGCCTAGAGTGAAAGAAATGCTTCAAGCGTTCTTCTGCCAGAACTCCATCTGCTTACAGAAACAGCACAATCTCAAAGCCAGCATGGTTACTTCTGCAACCACGTATATTTAAAAATAGACATTGATGGCACAAAGGGAGAAAGTGGCACTGCTAAAATCTTCAAGGTAACAAAGTCCCACACCATCAGCATTACTTAGTTCCAATCACAGTTGTGTAATAAGTCTTACAGCATAACTCCTGTGTCAACAAAGAGAAAATTGTAGTCAACCGCCAATTACCCCACTTTGCACAAGGTTTGGCCAGCAGAGCACTTAGGTCAGCATTCAGACAAAGCAGATGCACCTCTGCTCGCAAACAGTAAACTTCCAAAGTTTACTTCCAAAGTACTATGTAGTAAGTGTAATTTCCTACCCTGTTATCCAATGCTACTGGTATTCAGCCCAAACCTGCGTTGGCACTTCATTCTGCCAGTTTCTGGTATAAGTGAACGTCATCTGTTGTTCCTTTATTTTGCAACTTTTATCTGCTTGCAAAATTCTCCGTCTTACTGAATATTCATGCAGACTGAATTCCCACAGGTGAAAATGCTTTTTCTGAAATAATTCTTTCTCCTTAAATTTTTTGCATACTACTCAATGAAAACATGGAATTCAAATTGGATAACCAAAATGTGTGCTGTGGCTTACCTGAGGTGCATCGTGAACTAGTACTGATCTCTCCCTTTAATTTAGATACTTAACCTGTAAGCTGTCCTCAAGAATGCAGAGCTAATGTCCTGGGAGGGGAGAAAAATTTCCCTGTGTCTTCAAAAATGGACTGAAATAGAAAAGGTCTCAGGATGTTCTGTTACTGCCAAACATATCTTCTTAACTATAACAGCACATAAACACAACCTGCCATTTATCACTTTTATTAGTGAATTAGTTGAGTTGTACCCAAGGGAAGGATTTTGTATACACAGTGTTCCTTTTTTTTTTTTTTTTTTTACTGTAACACGAGAAAACACTTTCACCTAAAGCCAGGAGACTACCATATGTATCCAAACAGTTGCAAACCACATGACAGGAAGGATGGCTGTTAGGCAGTTTTGTAGTTCGTTCAGTACTATCCTCTCGCTTCAGATGAAGAAAAAGAGGATATACATTTTTAAGCCAGGGTTTGCCAGTCCTTGTCACTATGCTGCATTTTAGCTCGTTCTCAGTGGTCATTTCCGCTTTCTATAGGGCAGCACTTTCTGTGCAAATACGTTAGGCAAATCTGGAGAAAACACTCCTTTACTAGGAGCTAAGCCACATCTCATATTCAGCTCAGTGACTTGTAAACATTGTAGGATAGCTGAAATTTCTTACAAGGAGATAATAATAAGTAAAGCAGTTAAAGAAACAAAACTGAGCTAGAGTCTGATAAGTTGTATGGTTTATAATGGTTGTTAGACTGAACACATCTTGATAGCAGTTTTCAACTACACATTCATTAACAAAGCGGGTATTTGAACAGTCTATGTTTATTGTGAGTTCTTTTTAGAAGCACTCAAAAAAGCATTAAGGAGATAAAACATTAGCCTTGATTTACTTCTGTGAGAGCAGAACTGACATAGTCCATACCCTCCTGTCAGTCTGGAAGGTCGTGCCTTCAACTCTTAAATCCCAGGAGCTATTCCAGGGACAAGTTTCACAAGCTCTGAGATGTATTGATCATTATAGCTCTAATCTCCAGCCTCCTCAACAAATGAGAGTGAGCATTATCTTCCATACACCTTTCTGGCAGAGCAAATTGCCCCATGTTTCCACAAGAGGAAGGGGCAGAGCTGCAGGATTATGCATATTCAGATACAAGCAGTTGTAAATCTCAGCTTGACAGACTTTCAGGGCACCATGATTGCTGACAATCAGCACATGGCTCCCCCAAGACTTGAGGGTATCTGTTTGTTATTATAAGCAGAACTGCTTTATATTTCTTTCACCATGAGTCATGAGGAAGTCTGCTTGTGACTTTTTTTAGCAGGTAGGATACAATGGGCCACAGCAAAAGCACTGAAGTAAATTATCCTGCAACCTGTATGGGGGTATTTCCAGTTTAAATTTAGTCTCTGTTGGATTTTAGCTTGTAGTGCCACACAGTCTGGCTATCCTGGACCAAAAGTAACACTGACTGTGTGAGACCAGGTGTTGCCTGCAAGGTGAGACGCAGCTGGGAGCTCCAGTCACATCATCAGAATAGTACACAGTAGCTGCGGGTTCTGCTCCTAGCCTCTGTGAGAGTGAAAGTGATAATGTTACAACAAAAGAGAGAAAGCATAAAAACTGAAGGCTGACTAAAGAGAGACGAAAGTGTCATCAAGGGTGAATTCAGATAAGTAAATAAGTTGTTAGAAATGAAAGCCTAAGTCATGCAGAATTCCATGTCAAGAAACTGGAATGTAGTGAGATGCTTTTTTCAGCTAGAACAGGGAGAGGATGTCCCAGTTTTTAGATCCTCCTCTTTGGTTAAATAACATCTATTTTTAGATTGCAAATTCTTTATTATTCCTGAACACTGTGTTAGGGGCAATCATCTTGAACCTACAGAACATATGCATTTTCCAAATGAAACTAGCTAATTCTAAGAATCAATTTTGTTGATGCAAATCAGCTCCTGTTGCTGCCAAGGAGTAGGGAATAGTTGTCCTGATTTCTTTGGCTTTTCCGGGTCTCAAGGAATGTGAATGTATGCATTACTACTCACTCTCTAGTCCTCCCTGTCCCCATTACTCTCTCTTTCCCCATTAGCCTAATTATTTCACGTACTTATTTCATCCTGTAAAGCAGTAGGTATTCAGAGGATTACTCAAAACAAGGCAGTCTGTATTGAAGCATGTTCATATTACTGTATCAATTTATCTCACTTCATCATTGCAACAGATTTTGTTAAGGGTTCATTTACTTGTGTATATGCATCCAAACAGGACAGATGGATGTAGGATTTATGCAGAGATTTGTTGTGACACAGCTGAGGACCATGATGTTAGCTGAGGTCCTGTACCAGGCCCTAGCAAACACATGAACAAAAGGGTGCCAACAGTAGGATAGACAGAGATGCTTTTTTGTTTGTTTGGTTGGTTTTATTTGTTTTTTTGTTTTATGTTGAAAACCTGCCCAATACTGATGTGAATTTCTAGGATAGATGGGTGAGGTGTTTCTTGGTCTGACTATGATCAATTTGTCTGAATCTCACATCATGTGTTTAATCCTAATGAATGGATGAACATCATGGTTGTAGGCTGCAAGGTGTCTGTGTGCTGTGAATGCACTCAGAGTGTTCAAACTAGCCCCAAAGCATAGAGGCCTGACTTTAGTGGTGGGTCAGTAGTTGTCTCCTCCTATGGTCAACACAAACAAGCTGAGGCTGCAACTCTGCATTGCACGTTGTGACTAACTTGAAAAAAACTGTGTTTGACTTTCCAGGCTGGATCCCAAGCAGGATTTCATTGCCCAGTGATCCAGTGGCACACACATTCAGAATATCTCCAGAATCACAAGATGACAGTGGTGCTATGGTCAGCATACCATGGCATTGTCAAGGACAAAGCAGTTTCTGGTTACCCTTTTCTGCAGCAGATCAACACTGTAATACAAATGGGTTTAAAAACTAGGGAACAGGTTCTCAAGCCCTATAGCAGCACAGACTTCTTTGATCTTCACTACAGGAAAGACACTGAGGTTCTTGAACGCGTCCAGAGAAAGGCAACAAAGTTGTTGAAGGGTTTGGAGCACAAATCCTGTAAAGAGTGTCTGAGGAAGCTAGGGTTGTTTAGCCTCTAGAAAAAAGAGGCTGAGGGGTGAGCCTATCACTCTCTACAATACCTGACAGAAGTTGTAACAGGGTGGCAATTGGTCTCTTCTCCCAGTAAACAAGTGACAGGACAAGAGGAAATGGCTTCAAGTTGCACCAGGGGAGACTTAGATTGGGTATTATCGAAAAATGCATCCCCAGAAGGGTTGCCAAACATTGGAACAGGCCAGGGAAGTGGTGGAGTCACCATCCCTGGAGGTATTTAAAAGACATGTAGATGTGGCACTTAGGGAGTTTAGTGGTGGCTTTGGCAGTGTCAGGTTAAGGGTTAGAGTCAGTGGTCTTGGAGGTCTTTTCCAGCCTAAACTAGTCTATGATTTTATGATTCTGTGACTTTTTGCCTTACTTAAATATGAAATGTGTGGTTTTAAACTGCAGCAGAGGTCCCTTACTGATTTCTACTTAACAAGTGAGAACTTCAAAGAAAAGAAGAAAGCACACTGTTCATTCCCCAGGAAGACTGTACCTCTCTGACAGAGTTGATTTCTAAAAGTGTTTTTTAAGTGGATGCATTTTTTCACATATACAAAATTCTT
Source organism: Manacus candei (assembly GCF_025592945.1). Taxonomy (NCBI): domain Eukaryota; kingdom Metazoa; phylum Chordata; class Aves; order Passeriformes; family Pipridae; genus Manacus; species Manacus candei. Next base: position 1,081,559 of record NW_026138141.1, on the reverse strand, counting down.
TCTTTTTATTATAGCCTGCAAATATATTTCCTATTTCCCCTTCTTCATTACAGCAGTGTGTATAATAGCAGTGAGTTCACCATCTTCTCCATTGAAGAAGATGCCATTCTGGCTGCCATTTTTGCAGCAAGGAATGAGGGTAAGTCAGCATCATGGAAACTGCTAAAGAACCATCGTTAAGTGAGCACCATCAAGAGAAACACAAAGTAAGTCATAGCATTTTTAATCAGATTTTTCACACCTAAATTTTTATATATATTCCACTCCAAGTTATACTATCTAAAACATTCCTATATGTCTGCAAAGGTCATCATGAAGGAGTTTAATTTCATTTTAGATGTCTACAACACATATTCATCAGGTTTTTAAACATGTAGTGCATTACTGTAAGGAATGTGACCACTAACAAAGTGTGAGCTTGCACACAGTTATTCAGACCACTATGGAAGAGTTACTTCTTAAAATCTTACCCTGCAGCCCTTTTTAGAAATATGACCAAAGTGGAGCATTCAAAAAAGTCACCAAGTTATATCCCACAAACCATGGAACTGCCACTGAAATTCAGGTTTTGATATTTTTATTAAATATATTATAAAATAGCATTTAAGTAAGACTCCAAGACTTGTATATTAATTTTCTTCTCATATTTCTATTAAAGGGCTGCAGAAAAAGCACATCAATTGGAAAATAAATTTACAGTGGGCTGTGTCACATACAGAATTAAATTGTGCCACAAATCATTTCTCCAACATAGCAATTCTTATTTTCAATATTTTAGTTTTATTCAGTAAGGAATGAGATAATTATTCTTTTCACTCAACACAAGGATTGTTGATTTGTTTTTTTTTCTCACTGCTCTGGAGATGAACAAAAAAATAAAAATACATAGCTTGCAGGATTATCAAAAGTGCTAGTTACCATGCCAGAGAATGACTGAATAAAATTCTTCAGAATTTCTTATTATTTGCCATGCTTTATTGACTAAAGTAAAACCTACAATTTTCAAGTTTAAAAGATAAAGCGTCTGTGCGCTCTTTAGAACATCGTATGCTAGTTCTGTACACAGAGTGCCAGATTCCCATATCTGAGCTTCTCCATCTCTCAAAAAGACATCAAAATTTATTTTCACATAACATATCCTCAAGGTTTAGTTATGCAACATTCGGCTTTGAACATTTTGGCTAGTTTTTAATGTTGTTTGAAGATCGAACAAGGTTTAACCAATCAGTAGTAGATATAGAGGATTTATCTGCAACCACACTATGCTGTTCCTTTAATACCTTTCAGCAACATAAGTGCTTACATCCTAATAGGTTTTTAGCTTAAGATCTAATCATCCACTCTTGAATTAAGATGCTTGAATGAAGCCAACTCATTTGGAACTAAGCACTTTAATGTCAACAGAGACATATGGTATTGAGACTGAATTACAAAGGATCTCTTCTGAGCCATCTATTACGGAAGCAAGACTAAGACCCCAGCATTATTATTAGTTTACTCATTTATTTGCAAGCAAATAATTGAGAGTAAGATCTTCTTAAGAAAGTGGAAATGGTCTAATAATTGCAGTCTGGTGGTATAGTACATTCCCGTGTGCATTGATTAAATCTCCCCCATCCATACTTTCTGGTACTATGCTCATCTGTAATATCCCCTTCTGAAACTGAAAGAAACAAACAAAATATACAGTGAAACAACTTTAACCCAGTGATTAAGATTCCAAGTTTTCAGCAGTAATGTCAAGTCCTCTAACAAGTCTCTAGATATTTCCTTGCCTTGAATTATTCAAGTCTCACTATCTGACAAAATATTTCTTTAAGAAGGTGTTTTTGACAAAATTTATGGCAATAAGTAACACCCTTCATCAAATATAAAGTTAAAAGCAGAGGCTTCCTTTTGTTCTTAAGCTGTTCCACTCTCTCTAGTCTCAACATGGTGCTGAGAAAAATATGCTAATCTCCCGTAGCATCAGTAGGAAAAAAATGAAATGGACATCCTCCCCCACTTTTTGGTTCTGGAACAGAAAGACCAAACAAAACAAACAAACAAACAAATAGCAAAAGCAATATGAAGGGAAATTCAAACTACATTTTTCTGTGACAGTCATTTTAAGTAGGACCCATCAGTATTTAAATGTTTATGACCACATAAGATAATTGCTGCCAAGGTGTTGTCTTGAAGTATCACTGTGTGGCTGAGATAAAACACAAAGTTTTTTTTATTATAGTATCAACAGTTTCTGCCTACATTTCTAAGGAAGACATGGACAACAAGGTTGCATTATCTGTTTAAGCCATGTATTACTAAGGGCTTCAGCAACAGATCATCTCTCTGAATTGCTATTTATTGCACAAATGCATTCCTGCTCCTGGCTCAGTAAAACTGCAACATGGGCTGTCATTACAGTCCAAATGCTTTCCCCCTTCAAAGGCAAATACTATCCAAAAGGCAGAACTCCCTCCTAGGTGCCACCACAATAAGCACCTGGCAAATATGATTAAAGAAGTAAAAAGATGCAGTGCAGTTCTAACAGGAACATCAGCCACTTCAGTCATGTAAAAGGTTGAATGAGATTTTCCTTTCTCCCAGCAGACTGTACAAAAGAACCATGCTCATGCATTAGATTGTTTTTTTTAGAAGATTTTTAACTTCGCAAATCTAAATGACCTCCTGTCTTTCTGGCTATATGGAACTTCCTGTAAAAGCTTATTGACATTGAAAAAAATTGTTTAAAATCTTCTTTATTTTTGCTAAATATTACATTTGAGTATTCTGGTTTGCTAAGAGCAAGACAGCTCCATTTTTGATGTTGGATCTGTGTTATTAACTACCTCAGAAGCAGAAAAACAGTTTTAAAAATAACATAAACTCCCAAAAAGCCCTCCAGAGCAGACTTTCATATTAAAAAGTCTTAGAAAGCAGAAAGGTTCATGTCACTGTCTATAAGAAGCTATTATGAAAATGACTTCAAGAACAATCTGCATTGTAGTACAGGACAGATTTGTAAAGCCCACCCAAAAAACCCTCATTGCTTTTCTCCCTGTGCAGACAGACATAGTCCTGCTTTTGTTTAGACTTAATTGTGTTGGTTTGCTTCAGCTTACTTTTTATCATTTCCAAAGCTTATATTTTAGGTGGATCATGAGATGTCAGCTAAGTCTCACCGAGGTCACAGCAGGGACCTGGCTGCAATTAGATGCTGTAGGAGTCGGAGCACAAAGCCAGGTCCTGTTCTCAGTTTGTATTCAATGCAAGTCGCACACACACAAACCCCCCAGAGAGAAATGTGGCCTTTTGCGTGTGCCGACTCTTTAGCCAGGAGAGAGGCAAGTGATGCAGCAAACAGTGAGACACAGGAGCTTGTTTTCCTGAATCTTTTCTCCACAAAGAACTTGGGAAATTTTTTAGTATCTTCAGCCCAAGAGCTCATTTTTTTTTGTTTTGACCTCTGTCTTTTACAATTAGATTATAATACTGAGGAGCTCTGTGACTAGCATGCCCAAAATTTTAAAATGAACCATGGAGACAGCTGACATTGTGAGGGATTTCTTCCCAAGTTGCAAAAACTACGTCACTCATTTTTGGAAGTTTTTCTTCCAAGGACCAGAAACAAAAATTTTGATACAACACGGTTGTATCAATCCTAGTCCAACTGTACTCTGTTACTGGATTCATACATGGAGGCTTCATAACATCTGAAGGAAAGGCGTTTGTAAGGATACAGGAGAAATCTGTGTTTCTGATTCTTTTTGAAGAGCAACTAATATTTCTTCACAGTCTATTTTTTTGTACTAATTATTTGAGAGGCCATGAGAGAGACTAATGCTAAAATAAGGAGAAAGAAAATAACAGACTTGAGGGGATGAATAGCAGCTGTGGTGAAGAAATCTATGAGATGGTAATTGCACAAGTCCTTAAATATCCAGAACTTAATCTGAAACCTCCTCTGGTGTAGAAAGGCATGTGACAGGAAGTCATGGTTTCAGTATCACCAGGAAGTCTTTTGTTCACATACACAGAGCTGCAGTTGCTTGGGAGCTCACATGCAGGGCAACTTTCAGTTCTAAAGAAGGTAATGGCTCATCGTGGTACTAAATCAACACCATTAAGTGAGAACACGGCCAAACAAAAATGCACTACCCCTTTGACCAGTTTCCTACCAAGATCTACCTAATAACTTTTATGTAGGAATATACTTTGTGCTTTAATCTCTTTGTACTTGAGAGATACCGGGCAACAGTAAAAAACACAACAAGACAACTTTTCTCTGTGCAGTTCAGTGTAAAACACAAATTTTTTTGTTGGTGATTCATTGACAGAAACACTGCAAAGTCTGATAAAATTAACTTGTCATAAATGTGAACTTCAGATAAAAATGCACACACGTTAGGTGTTACTTTTAAAGGAAGAGGAGCGTGTGTCTCCAATTTATTCTGAAACATACCTTAATTGTGAAGATAAACCTAGGTGCCTCCATTTAAAAACTTAGATCATAATGTGCTATCACTAATAAATAAAAGCCAGACCTTACTTCTGAGGTCAGAATAAAGCCTCTGAAGAAGGAAATGAACAGCTTTAAACAGTAAAAGTCCAATTATGGCAGTATTTAAAATAAATAGAAAATCATTTCCATAGCCGACAGCTATGATTTGAACAAGCTGTCTGGTTTTCTGGACAGTCCTTGCATTCAAAACATTTTGTTCCTTGCAAAAGCCTTTACTCCTTTGAATTGCAAAGCAACGTTTCATGTTTTGCTGCAATTCTCATGAGCCACCACGTGAGGGACTCGAGGACTCTTTTGTCTTATAATTGCGATCCAGATTTATACTCAGGTTAGACCTATTGCTCATGTTAAAATGAAAACTTTCAGGAAAATATCTCTGCACTTGCCATCAGTAATGCTAATAACATGTATGGAAGATTTTACTGCAGCAAACCAAATCCATCTGTTTATATTGTGATAGGATGTAATTAGATGATGATAACTCAGAGAAAAAATACACAAAAAATATACAAGGAAAAAACCCGATTTTTTTTTAAATAAAATATTAATAGTGATGAGCCCCAGCATTTTTCTTCCTTGTTTATATGGAGGAAACTTTTATTCTGCTGATTTAATATCTGCCCGATATGCCTCTAAAGCACAGATTTCATTTGTTCTAAGCACAGAACATTGTTCTAAGCCATGAAAAAAAGAGAAATACAAGGAAATATCTGCATCACCAATGACAGGGGACAATTTTACCCAGAGTTTTTGTGCTGATTTAGAATCAAATACAACTATACTTGGAGATGCTTAAACCCTATTCCCAGCTGGAGCTTCAGACAGAGCTTTATAAAAGTTAAGATTTTTCTACATGGTATCCCTGCAAATCAAACTAAGGAATTTTGACACAGAGAAGCTGTAAGTAGATGAACTCTTTTATTAGAGTACAATTATAGATGATAAATATGTGATAGCCACTCCCAGATCATGTGGGAATAGGATCTATTGTTTCAGAAGCAAAATAGCCATTTTATCCAGGCACAATGCCACACTGATGAAGAAACTTATCTTTCCAGTTCAGGAAAAGCTGAGGAATTGCTGTACTATATTGCATTATATAGCAAGGAAATTTTTTTTGATTTCAAGCATGAGTACAAACACCTGATTTTTTTTCTTTAAAAGGGTATGTTCTTATTTTGAATTTTCTAACTGAAAGTCAGATATAAGCAAGAAAAGGCACTACATATTCTCATCCTTAATCAGATGGCTGACAGATCTTCATGGCTTTAATCTGGCCTGCTAGTTTGGACTGAAAGCAAACAAACAAACAAAAAGGGTGTCCTATTTTTTCTAGGATTTAAAGTAGATTAGCTGACTTCAGGAAAAGAACATACTGTTTTTCTCATGAAGACAAATGCAAAATTTTTCTTCCAAATACTAACTAAAGTGAAAAGTCTTTCAAGTTGAAATTGTTTAGTAGAAGAGTAAGATAGAGCCAAAGAACTGGAAGGGGAATTAAATTGAAATACAAGCGAAATCATCTGAAAAAAATGGAAAATTACAATCATTTGCACAAACCTACATCATTATCTAGCTGAAATATGATTATATAGAGATATGCATGTAAGTTACCTCATAAAAAAAAACCAGAAATACTTGCAAGTATCACAGTCCTTTTCCATAATCATGAGTACTCCATAGGATAGGCCCTCATGACACATAAAAACTGGGTTTTTTGTTGTTGTTTCTACTACAAAGTTGGTCACTTATTGCATAGGCATGGTAGCAGAGAGCTAATGCAAGCACAGAGAGCTAAGCCTTTAGCTTTCTCATAGATGAATGAAAAAGCCAGATAAACATGCAGCATGCAGTTCCTGCAGCTTTTCTGTAGACCACAACCCTTTGCCTACATTGCTTACAGTCTTTAGAATGCAGAAGCTGCTACTCAAATACAGCACCATGCACAGGGAAACTGCTCAGCTGATGTGTATATGCTACATAATACAAACACTTCTCTATTAGTAACACTTGACACTGCCTGTAGAAAACAAGTACCAAAAAGACAGAAGGGTTGCCTCATTTCCCAATCCCAAGAAATCTAAACTTCCTAGTCATAAGGAAAAAAGGATTTTAAAACAGACGTGACATGTCTATTGTCTGTAACCCCAAATGAAGAGAGGTGTTTGGAAATCCAGTGAAGTGTTGCTAGCACTTACCAACGGGTTATTGTGTTGTTATGTGGTCAGTGTTATTTCCTATTTCCAGGCACTAAATATTGTGCCATTAAGACCAGAAAATGATACTAGAAACTTGAAAACAATCTGTCAGTGCAGATTTGTTTAAACAAAGCTGGTATTCAACCACTGGGAAAAGGAAGTGCCATCTCCCAAATACATGCATGCGTGTGTGTATGTGATATGTATTTTAATGAGCAGAGGTCATGAAAAATTGCTAAAATTTGACACAAACAGAAATATTTATCATGTATTCTCTTGGAGTATTTATCTGGGGAAAATATCTTATGAATATTAAAAATAAAGTACTGCAGTTGCTGTGAGGACACACACTTATACAAGTGCTGGCAGACTCGCGGTTGTAACAGAATACTAAAGTACAGGAGAAGCAAAATCAGATGTGTTTTTGACATTAGTTTTTAATTATTTACTTGTTCTATTCCATCTGCTTTTCCTTGTTCAGCTAGTAAAGATTTGGCAACATCTGCACAATCCATATGATGTCCTTATAACCATAACTTTCTATAACTGTCGTGGCCACCATTTTAACCTTGTCATTTGACTATTTAGGAACTTTCCCTCTCCGGTGTAATTTTTTTTTTTTATTATTATTTTATGGTGTGATAAGGAATGCTGAATGCTTCACAGTCAATCTTGCACAGGATTAGGCCATTCCTTTGTTCTATGGTAAGAATAAAAACTTCAGTCCAACATTCAGTCTTTGAGGAATCTCATTTCACTATCTCCTCTACTGGACATAACACAGCACAATTTCCATTTTTATTTTCTTTCCAGGATAGATAACTCCCTTCATGCTAGGTCAAGTGTGTCTCTGAGGTTCCTATGGACTGTATCCACAGAACAATATTGTGGATATTACTTAAATAAATTACAATAGGTTAGCAAAGGCATACAGTGCTTTCAGAAAGCTTCATAAAAGAGTTTGGTGAAACAAACACCTGAAGAAAAGCACAAAGATCAGTGTTTACAGAGCCATGGTGCTGTCTACTCTCTTATACGGATCTGAATTATCAGCTGTGTCTCCTAGAACGCTTCCATCAACACTGCCTCCATTCAATCCTAAACATCCACTGGTCAGATTATGTGACCAATACATCTGTTCTAGAACAAGCAGCAGTCACAAGCATTGAGGCCATGTTGATGAGAACACAGCTGTGTTGGGCAGGGCATGTCTCCAGGATGAAGGACCACTGCCTCCCTAAGATCTTGCTTTATGGTGAACTTGCCACTGGCTGCCGCATGAGAGCCCCGAAGAGAAGATAAGAGGACTCCCTAAAACAACATCTCAGCCTTGGCCATATTGACCACCATAACTGGTCTACTCTGGCCTCCAATCGGGAGGTCTGGAGACACACCATCTATAACACTGCTGATGCTTTGGTGAAAGCACGCAGGATCACCCTTGAGGAGAAAAGGCAACACAGAAAGAATCATGTCTTGCAGAATATACCACCTAAGGACAATGAAAACATGGCCTTTAAGGCCACTTCATAGAGTGACCGTTGGTTTGTTTTCCTTCGACCCTTCTCAGCTCCCACAGAGATGACTAGAGAAGCATCCTGACAGTTCCCATTAACTGAACTGCTAAACATGGGAAGTACAATATGAGGGAGCTATGTCAACAAGATGACTTTTTTTCCCAGGGTAGGAAAGACTGTCAGTTTTGGGTTTTTTTTCCTTTCTACTGAAAGATCAATGTAAAGCCTATTTTCTTATCACAATTGAAGCCATTCCTAAAACGCACTGTGTCCTGTTACTTCTACTTGAAGAATGCTAATGCACTACTTCGTGTTTCCTTTTCCTCTAGTGGAAAACATCATTCAGTTGTAACTATAATTGTATGATCAAACAGGTCTTGGTTATACTAGAATCTAAACTGCCTATCATTCTCTTGTACTACTTTTTTACCCCCCCCCCAAAAATAAACATATGATATTTGTGCACACATGTATACAGAAATTATGAAAAACCCTCTGTTTGCCTTTGGTTACTGGCTCATCCATGACCTTTCTTTCTTTTTTCAGTTCATCCTTTGCCCTCAAGAACACACTTTGGTCATATTCAAGACCTTTCTTGAAGCATGAGACTTCATGTCTCATGCTGTACAGGAAAATTGCTCCCAGCACAAAGACAGAATGAGTACTTGGAAGAAAATGTTCAAACGATCTCAAGATGATTTAAACAAAAAGATGAGAAACTATCTAGGAAATGACAGACAGAATCAAAAGAGAAAAAACATTTATTCATCTTCGTAGACCTCTGAATCTGCCTAAAGTTTCCAGATTTGTGAAACTACAGAACTAAAATTTGTGCAGTAAGTCCTGCAAGGCTTCTGCCTAACTGATTGCTCTACATGAATTCTTTGGTGCTTACAGACAGACAAGATTTAAAGAAATACTAACATATACACATAAAATATGGGTAATAGAGAAAAGGGAACAACAGAGCATGTTTAACACTGTTGCATGTTAAACAATTTGATTTAAGCATATGGGAGGAGTCAGATGGAATGAAGACAAGGTCATGGTTTCAATAATGGTCTGTTTCTAGTTTTGGCTGTGCAGTACAGGAAGGACCCCCACAAACTGCTTGATGGTGCAGGGAGGCCACCAAGGCAGTGGGCATGGAGCCCTTGTCCTGGCTTAGCTGGGAGAGGGAATATTTTCGAGAATACCCAGCAGTATTCCTGGCACCTGCAGGAGGGTAGGGACAAGATGCAGCTGGGCTCTTCAAACAGTGCATGGCAGGAGGGGGAGAGGCAGCAGCAATAAGGGGAGTTTCACACCCTAACTGAGAGAAGCCCTGAACGGCCCAATCTGAGCCCATGGCCAAGCCTGCCTGGAGGTACCCACCATGCCCCAGAATGAGAATGCTGTTCTGTGATTTATTACTGGAAAACACAGGTGGTGTACTTGGATGTCTCTAAACCCTAGGTTACTTCTCTCCCCCTTATGCCTTTACACAAACTCTGAAAACAAAAACTGAATGAAAAAAACAGGAGGTTCCAATTAGTTATTCTTTTCTTAATGAGATTTGGATGGCAAGAAACAAATCACCTGGACTCATTTAAGCAAATGCACAGTAATTAAACTAGGCAGCAAACATGTAGGACTATTTAATTATCATCCTCTCAAATACCTCATTTAGTAAACAAAACTTTCACAGGTTCTGTGGCAAGCATGAGAAGTCTCTGTTTTATGACATATAAAGATTCTGAGCAGCTGAGTATAAAAAACAATAGACGTGGATATGTTTCTCCAAACAAAGCATAATGCACAAAGGCAAGCTCTGTTTTTTCATTCACACTGGGTTGTACATCCTTATGAAAAGAACTTCAAGGGTCAGCATAGGCATTCTACATTTAGTCAGAAATACATGATTTTAGAAACCTAGGCTCTTCCTTTATCTCACATGTAGACACACCTATATACACACACACGTATGTATACATCCATGTATAGACATAAACACATACCTATACAGACGTGTTTACATATACATGTATATGTATATATGTATTTTTATATACATATACCTATATAAATATATATACATACACATATAAATATTAGTCTTTCCAGAGAGGTGTATATAAAAATCTCTCTAAAGACAAGTCTTAGTTGGGGGGTTGGGTTTTTTTGACACAAAACACAAAGAGTCTTCTTTTGAATAGCAATATTTCTTTGCACTCCTAAATTAGATCAGTTTATAGGAGTAAATCTTTAAGAAGCAGACAACTAAGATAACCATGGCAATACTGAACCAATACTACCTGCTTGTCTGGATTTTTAAAAGACAATTTTGTTCAAATACACTATGAAGCATATATCCTACTAATAAAAAAGTCATGTTGAGTCTGCTTGTTACTTGGACAAATCCCATAGCATTCTACTGTTGCTAATCCTCTGGCCTTTCAGGTAAGACATGGAAGTATGACTACTCACATAAATACAGATAATTTACCAATTAGAACTTAAATTCAATTACCAGAAGCAGCCCATGTTTTGCAGCCACCTTGGCATTTTACAGAAGACATTATATAAACAGGGCTACTAAAATGGGCTAAGCTGATGCCTTGAGGAAAAGTTGTGTGAGACATAAAAAAAAATAAAATCCTTTCACTTTTAGGTAAGGGCATATTTTTGGCATCTAGGAAAAACTGACTAAACCAAAAAGGGAGGCTTTTCTATTTAAAATGGAAACATTTTTGTTTTCCTCAGTTACCTACTTTCCTACATTTCAACCACAACAGAGTTTTTGCAGCTATATTATAAATGCCTGACAATTGTTGGAAATAGGGACCATTCTATAACTAGCACAGGAAGGCTGGATAGAACTGTTGCAGCAGAGCATTCCTCTGAGAGACAGGATAACGGGAAAGAAAAGCAAATTGCAGAGGGCTACAGCAAGAGGACATGTCCAGACAGAATCTATAGTGTTATTTATTGGTTTTTGTTTTACAGCAGGCAAACAATGTTCTTTCCATGTCTGATTAAGTTGTCAGGAGTTTAGTTTACTATCTTGTTCTCTGTGTCAACCAAAATACCATGCATTTGTTCTTACAGATGGAAAGAGGAAACTTTTACTTCTGATTCCCTCTCAGTGGAAAAATAATTTAGCAATTCAGCTACCACACTGGGGGAAAAAAAGCTATGAGCAAAAACCCAAAAGTATGTTTATAAACTCAACTTATTAACTTTCACAGCAAAATAGCCAAGAGACCTATTTGTCCTTTTTTCCTTCCCTGCCAAGCTTATTTAGTTCACCCTGCACGTATGTTTCCTCTAACTTCCTGACCAAACTTTTTTTTCGGCTTTTCTAAAGGCTTTTGGTCACTGAGCATTTCTTAATGTCTTGACCCTGTCTAGAATCAGTTCAAAGAAGCTCACCGAGGAAATGCCACTGATTCCTCACAGTTTAACACGCACAATGTACCTGCCACCTTGCACTTTTATTGTGACTGCAAAAAGGTTCTAAATGGTCGTTATGAATTTCAGCTTTATACTTCCAAACATGAAGTTTTGTGCTTGTTATGTATAGTCTCAGCTTCTCTTTAGAAGTAGTAGCTATATAACATCACTTAGTTCTTACTGCTAGGTGAGGGTTTCACTGTATTTCACTTACAGCTAACAAACAAGCTTACTGTTAAACAGCATATATTTATCTCCTCCTTGGACCCAGGTAGATTACAGAGTGTAATCTAATCAACAGAGTAACAAACAAGAAGATGAGTAAGGAACAAATGCCCCTGAAACTCTTGGCAATATTGCTTAAACATTCATTCATTTGGGTTAAAAATGTGGTTAAATGAATGAAAATTACTAGGAATGCATGCTTGAGAGAAACTGCCTGGGTTATTGAACTTGACTTTCTCCTGTTATGGATCCTTGTTCATCCTCAGGCTGTATTTGTTCTTCTTGTGTCACCATAGGCATTGCAGCAGGTTTTTCTTTGTCCTTGTCTTGGAGGAATTACTTCCTCTCTCTATAGTCCTGGCAGTTTTCTAGATGTGCAGCAGAGGTGAGTGACTTTTACATGCCTTTTCCCACTGTTGATGCTCTAGGTCATGATGGCTTGAGAGGCGTGGTGAAGCTGAGACCAAAGCACCTCAGTGCCCAGATACTCAAAGATGTTTCAAAACAAGTGACTAGGAAGCAATTATAAGCTGCCACCACTGATGGCTGTTCCTTGTTTAGAGTAGACTCTGTAGCTTCATTAGCATAAAGTTGCTACATCAGACATTGTTTGGCAGCTCTACTGTAAAGGATTGAACTGGTGTGATTATGCTTTCTGATTCTGCAGGAGCTCTGGGAGATCAGAGTTGAGAAAATTTTGACAAACTGCCATGTTCAAGCTCCTGTTACTGTAGCCTAACTCATATCTCATGTATCTTCTGTAGATAAAAAAGATCCATGTCATCTCAGCTGTGCAAATATACATTTTTCCTTAATTAAAGGAGTCACTGCCAATAGTCTATAAGAGCCTTTTTTCTTTCACAGTCAGTTGCATTCCAAAAACTCTGCTATGCTCTCTACAATTTTAATAAAAGGAATGTCTGAAAAAAGATAAGATTTCTGTTTGTCTGTGTGTCTTAGGTTGTCCCTTTGCTGTTTTCTAAGCAAAAAGACACATGTGGAGTCATTCCAAGTATTTAAGAAAACAATATGCAGTTCATTCATATGTATGTACACAATAGCAATATGTTTGTTCTGTTGTGCAGAGAAAAAGGACAAGATAATTACATCCTGTCTAGCACGCAGATAAAAATACATTAGTAAAAAAAAAAAAGGTAACATCTGTGATAAAATCAGAAGGGCCTTGGAACAAGCCATCAGAGATCTAACTGAGGATATTTGATACAGCTGAGTCAATACCGTCTTTGTTGCTTTCAACTTTCATTTTGCTACCTATATGAATAGAAGCCTTTTCTATAGAGGGGTAGTGATGCCAGTAGAAGTTGAATTCTCTGAAATCTCTTTCTTTGTATTTAATAAAGGAATTCTGTTATAATTTTAACTCTTGAGGACAGGGCAGAAGTTATGGAACTGGAATTTCTCTGTGAATATCAAACCTCTCCTTTAAGAGGAGACTAATTATACTTCCCTTTTTCACAGGCAATCAAGTATTAGAATAATATGGCCCTTATCGATTGTCTGTCTAAAATATTAGACAAGAAATTGCACAGTGCACATATGAAGCAGGAGAAGAAATTTGAGGCAATGATTTGGGGCAAAATGCCCTTCTCTTTCCATGCATAAGGAGCTGAGACTGTGGAATTTCACAGTGTAAACTAATTGTAGTAAATTTCTTCATGAACATTTATCAGAGGGAGCAATTTCTCAGACAGGAGTACTCTAGACAAATACGGATAACACAAATGAAATGCAGAGGTACTCTGACTGCAAATGTGACCAGTGCTGCTGCTGAACTGCCAGAATACATCACAACTGATGCTCTATATACTGCATTTAAGCAGCCAGTGGAGTACCATATCCCAGCCTAACTCCGGTGACAGCCCCAGGGCAGCAATCTGAAATAGCACCTCACAAACACCTCTTGCAGTACTAAGACCAAAACATGCTGCCTGTATCAAACTTTGCTGGGAAGAAATAGCTTCCATTCCTTCTGAAGTCATACAGGCTACACATAGAGCAAAGAAACAGAGTTCTAGTCTCTGCTTTTCATGATATGGGAAGAAACTGTATGGTCCTACTGACAGTGTTTCTGACCTGGTCTTCTCTCCTTGCTAAGGGAATGGTCTGATCAGTGTGTTCGAGAACTACAGCAAGGCCTAAAAGTAACTTCATTTATATACATTGTACTAGGCTCACAGATAAAAGCATACATTAGAAGAAAATTGTGTTCACATCTTATGAATACAACATACTCTGGACCCTGGCTTTCATAGTTTCTGTGGTTTACTTCTTCAGCTCTCCAAAGCTCTGCTGTATCCAGCCACACCATACACCTGTCCCTCCATGAAAACAGTAAATCCAAATTTCATACTTGAAGAAAACAAGCATGAACAACCTAAAATGTTGCTGTTGCAGAGGTTTGAAGCAAAAAAGAACTGAACACTTTATGCTTCTGGGTTCTATTCCGCTTCTTCAGAGCTACAGGACCACTTTTCTTCAGAACATATCTGGAAGCTCTGCATTTTGGACATACAGATTGATGCAGAATGTTTCATGTCATAGTAGGAGCAGGCTTCATAAAGACTGGTTTCATTGTCTTTAAGACACTGGTTCCAGTATTTGGTTTAATCAGATTTACTGCTGAATTATGTCACTAAAACATCATCATTTCACCAGCTTTGACTTAGTATGTACTTTAGGTTTGATTAGACACAAAATCCTCAATTTTTTATAGCCCTTAATATAAGACACTAAAGACAATTCTACTTTTAAAATTTTTAATTATTTTTTGTTTGTTTTTTTTTCTTTATGCATTTAGTCTTCAGAGAAAGGTCTCTTTCTTTCATTAATTGCTTGAAAGATGAAGGAACTGTTAGTGTAAATCTAGCTAGCAAAAGGAGCAGCAAAAAGAATTGGACATGGTCACTTGTTAACTACAAAGCAAAATTTAGAAGATAAGAATTGTAAGAGCAGATCAGATAAATAAACTTCATATCCATGTGCAAGATCAACATCTCTCTGCTTATAAATATAGTTTCACAGAATTATCACATAACTAAACTGTGTGATAATGATATAAAGAAACTTGTCTGAACTGAAGGCTCTGGTCATTCTTGGTCCTACTGCTCATTTAATTACTAAACCAACCAAGGTCAGTAAGTGGTGAATATTTGTCAAATAATATCCTTTAACAATGAGTTTTATCAGTTAATCATGTCAAATACTATTTGTGTGTATCATAAATGCATCCCATTTCACTGACTGCCATGTTGGTTATGTATAATAGAATGGAGTAGAACAGTTTGGCTGGAAAGGACCTAACACAATCATCTAGTCTGAATGCCAGTGACATTTATGTCTTGCAACATTTATATTTCTGTTATATATCCTCTCACTTACCTGCCTGCCAACCTAATAATTCTAGTCCTCTTAATCTCTTTTCTAAACTGACATGCTCTCCTGTTGATGTATAATTCGTGCCATGGGGACAGAGGGAGAGCAGCAGCCAGTGCTTTTGTGACCAGAGCAGCTCTTGCTTTCCTCCCAACATACTTAGAGACTTAAAGAGTTAGGGGGTAAAAAAAGAAAAGAAAAAAAAAAAAAGAAAAAGGGAAATCCTTCTTAGTGCCAGTCATGAGATGATTATGAACAGCTCTGGCTGTGAGTGAGTGCTAAGAATTACCAGAGATAATACCAACAGGGCTGATAGGGACTGGATGCACAGAACACCAGGGCACTGGTTTTCACTCAAAAACAACTTAAAGAGACACACAGAAAGTTCCCAACTTGGAAGTATCTTTTAGAAAGCTACCGCCTATCTGGAACAGAGTGTGTGACTGCATGTGTTCATCCTCACCAGGATCTTTTATAAGTAGTCAAAAGAAGGAGAGCTTCTAATCCTATTCTAAGCACAAGTAAGTACATAGGCTTCATTACCAAGTTTTTAAAGCAGGGATAAACTTGGTCACTATAATTAGTAACTTGGTGGAAACAGAGAGCAAACCGATTTTGCCTTTGAAACATATGCTGCTACTCATCCGGTGGTTAGTTCAAGTTTCAGGTTAATTAGAGAAGTAAGTTCCTGAAGTACTCCTGAATAACAGTCTTCTCTACAGGTTTTCTTTCAGGCCCTGGCTGATGAGAGCAAACTGGCTTGTAGGCTATTAAAAGTCTTGTATTACATTCAGGTCTCAAGTTTCTTGAAAAACGAAATTCTTGAAGTCTGTTGTGTAATACACTAATAAAGTTTTAAAATACTCTTTCTTACATATACCTGAACTCTGTACAACATGGCACCGTGTACAGCACAGTTAGGCAGTGAAGCAGCTGCAGTCAGACATACAATGTGACTGAAAAGCATCATTCAGATTCATAGGTACGTAGAAATATATGTAGATATATATACAGAAATATGTAGCGTATTCAAAAATCTTTAATAAAAGTAATGTAGACAAAAACTTCCCCGTTCCCTTACCGAAACATTCCAGAAGACAAAATCATTTACTTTCTATAGAAACATTCATCAGTGCAGTGCCCATATAAATTACTCAGCAGACAGATCAGTAAGTCAATTTCTCAAGAATATATTAATAGTCAAAAGAAAGTGACATTAATCTAAAGAGACTCAAAAATTTCTGAGGAAATTTCACTAAAGTTACCATGCAATTTCTTTATACATAACCAACAAAAATTATATGAAATGACACTTAAAACAATGGTAGTTCAATGAAGCAAAAGGATAATCCCTTAACCAGTTAAACTGCAGGTGAGACAACGTACCTACTTATCTAGCTTGCTTCAGATGTCTGCTAAAGACAGAAATACCTCTGTAAACTCCACTGTTTTGAGTAGCTTTTAACTATACACAGAGCCTATGGCCACTTGCTCACATGCAGACATCTATACCATAGCAAGCTCTCTCCACCAGATAAATCCCTTCCTGTGCTCTGCTGCAAATGAGTCAGGGCAATGTTTTTGTGCAGCTCTGTGTCTGGCCTGTCTCCAAGAAAAATCATCAGGTGAAGTTGTAGGAACTGTGGTGATTGCTGTTATTGGATTATCACTATGGGATTCACCTGGCACATTGATTTATGGACATGGATTATCCTAAAGTCATAAATATTATCCCTTTGTCAAAATGTTGCTTCACCTCAGTTGTTTCAAACAAGATTTATTATTTCTGTTTCAAGCAGTTGTTTATATTAAATTTACATTTGGAGACAGCCAAGCCCATTAGCATTCCAAAGAAGACTGAATATACCAAAATGTTAAATGCAGTGAATTGTCCTATTTCAAAACACTATGTATTAGTGTCTCACTTCAACAGTAGCTTCGAGTAAAGCAAGAAAATGTACTGTACTGCCAAAAAGCACATACATCAAAACTATTACTGTGCCAAAAGTGATGATTCAGCATCTGTATGAGGAGCTGTAACTTCCTAAAATGCTTTTTACAAGTTACTTATGGTTGTCTGACCGATCTCTTACTGTTGTGTATTCACTATTCTCAGACACTAGAATAGGAAGGATTCAACTTCTTAAAAAATGGGCTATGCCTTCAAACATGTTTTCAGATCTACGACCAGCTGAGACATTTTTAAAGGTAAGAATACTGTGCAACTTAATACTGTAAGTACTTTTCATCTAAAAATTCAATCAGTTGTGAAACACTTCACACACTTTTCATCCAAGCATGGATTTGAGCTGGGTGGGAATTCTTGCTGAATCAGCATTTTTTTCCTCAAAAATCCCAAATAATCCCAATCAAAACTTTTAATAGAAAATTAACATAAAATTAAATAAAACCTTAACCAGAAACAGAGGCCAAATATACTTTTTCATTAAATAAGAAAAAGGAGGCAAGGGGTGGGGAAGAAAAGCAGCCACTGCTGTCTAGAGTATGTCACCAGTGTAGGAAATTCAATTTACAGCCTCTATTCCCCTTCAGATGAAATGTGTATCCCCTACATTTAATTTTTTGTTCCAGTTGGTAAATATCTTGGAGTGAGTCTCTGATTTCACTTTGTTCATATGCAGGAAAAAAAAAACCTGGATTCACTGACTGTTTAACTGTTTATTTCAGGTATGTCAGGGAATTTAATCTTGTCATATGTTTTCCTGGATATGATCATAAAATACAAGTCTGCCTATTTGTGAGCTATCTTCTCCGTCGCTCTGCTTCCCAACCATCACCACCCTTAGCACTTCCTAGTGCTAAGGAATAAATACACAAAAATGGAAAATTTTTTCACTGATGTGAAGTAGAAAATACTTGAATCTGTGGAAATTCAGAGAGGAAAGCCAAATTACAGTCCACAACCTGTGTAAAAATACTTGCAAACTCTATATACTTTTTGTAAAGTAAGCATTTCATGATTTTTAGCCACTATATTTTGCATTGTCTCCTACCTACTCAGCTCAGACAAAATCAAAGAGAGGGATATAGGTTTGGTAAGTCTGCCACCTTGGAGTGCTTCTGGAGCTTTCCCTTTTCCAGAACTAATGGCCTTTCTGTTTGGTGTAAGGGTTGGCATAAGGCATCTGGCACTTCTGACTGTGCAGATTCATCCACAGAACACTGACAATAAATTTTTCTTGTTCATTTTGGAGTACTTGAGCTCCCGTGTCTCTTCTTCCTTCGCTGCTTTATATATATATGTGTTAAATGGGGAAGCTTTCATAATTGCTGTTCTGTGTACATTTATTAGCAGTTAAGGAGAGACACTTTATGACAATTTTCCTGCCTGGCAGGAGCATTCAGCACAAAGTAAAACTGCTAATGAATATAGCTTCAGCAATAGTGCCCAGATTTCTTGGCTAGAGGGTATGTTCTTGTGCTTCAGCCACGGAGTGCACCTGTACCACACACTGCACACTGGGCAGATGCTCCATGTAAGTTAGTCTAAGAAACATTAGTTTGAGAGGTAGAGGTTATCACATGATAATTAACCTGCTTCTTTTTCAGAGACAGTTTGATTATGTTTAAATCCTTTTACATTATGTTGCCATGCATGTTGTGGATTTTCCTATAACTACTTAGGCAAACAGTCTAAGTGTGTACTTAGAACTGTGGATTCCTGTTCTGTTTTCTCTGATGACAGAATTATATTTTCTCTTTTCAGTCAAAAAGCTTAGGAGATGCACTCAATCATGCCTTCCCATAAATGACAGTCTCTTATCCTTTTTCGTGTTGAAAAAGGCATGGTATGTCCTTGAATATTTGTCCTCATTACTATATTTCTTCGAAAACCAGTATATTTGGGCTGTCTGCAGGAGCAGGGAGATTTTCAAATACAAGCCCTACTAATAATATGACCTTATTAAACATATCTGTCCTTTCTTTACTCAGTTATGCTTTTGGAAATGTTTATGTACTGAATTTTACCAGACATCATCCAATTTTTCTAGTATGGTAGAATTTAAAGTTAAATGTTAGCGATATCAAGATAGGCTTTGTGTGAAAAGGAGATGAAAAGATAATTCAGCCACTATATGTCTGAGCACTCTACAGTACTTACAAACATGTACAAATGAGTAAGTAGGCTGATGTGTTGAACTTCTCACAAGGCAGTGACTGGAAGGCAAAACTAGCCTACAGCAGTGCATGCTATTCAAGCTTGAGAAGCAGCAGCCCCGAGAAAATGAAAATGTTTTCAGGATGTAGCCTGAACCCTTTCACAGCAACATGAAACTTGACTAAACTCATTTCACTGCTTTTCATAAAGTGTTCTATTCCTCTGAAACTGGTTCTTCTTCAACACTGTCTCATAATCTGACACCTGGGAAGATAAATAGGTCTCCCAAGCTGTTGGGCTGCTGTTGTTGACCTTGCATTTTTATCTCACAGAAGTTCCATGCAGAAGTTCAAATCATTGACTGATGCACAGAGTCTTTTCAGCCTCTACTATAAAAACACTGAAGAGCCTCACAGGTTGCTTTGAGAAAGACCAGAATGATTTTTGTCCTACTTCCACAATGCAATGCCTTTTGCCTGTTTTTCATCCTTCCCTCTTTGCACACACAGTGCATATGCAAACACATTTTCCCTAGGGAGGGAGAAGTATGAGAGTGTATGGATAAAAGATTTTCAATGCCTGATGACATAATAGGACTCAAATGAAACAGAAGTTCAGAAATCTGACGTGGACAAGATTGATTTAAATTTTTAATTAGGTCTCCAAAAGAATAGGTGTCATAATTATCGGTCCTATAGGAACAGGCAGTGCATGTAAGGTATACACAAAACACTGCCTCATTATGTAATATCCCTACACTCTTCCAAATTAGATCTGCTACTACTACACACCACAAAATCTATTGTACTTTAATTTCAGTGACTAACCAGGCATTATTTTGAAATTACCCCATCTACCCAAGAAGTCTTTGGTCCTACTGAAGAAACTGTATACCATAGCAATACTACAGTACTGTATTGCAGTAATAAATAATAATAACTAGCATGCAGGGAATTCTTGAAAAAAATTGCAAGCTAAGGCATACCTGGTAAAAGTTTTCCTAATCTGGTATTTGAAATAGCCATAAAATCTGATCACAAAGCCTTGAGTGACCAGAGTGATGAAGGGAAGTGTTGTATATCCAGATCACAGCTTTAAAATAAAAAGGACCTTAGAGTCCTTTTCTAACATAGTCTAAAGCATAGAAATTCAACCTTCTTTTTTATTTTAAAGAAAGCAATGAGATAGCCTAGACATACTGTAATTATTAAGAAAACAGCTATAACAAATGCTATAACACTGAGGTTCAACCACATTTTAAATCACAGCATATGCTTTCAAACATATTTTTTTTTCCTGCCCAAAGAGTTTATGTTTGTTAGCAATATCATGGACATAAGCATACAACATCTAGTTCTCTTTTAGCTTGAAATGAGCCTAATTTGGAAAAAAAATCCTTGTAGTGTCTCTACTGTGTAGTGTATTAGTCACCCTATCTTTTACAGATTAAGCTCTCTGGCATTATAGGAGAAATCATCTGCTGCATACTGGCATCAAGCAAAAGCAGATTCATAGACTCTGCCCTTAATCTCTCTTTCAGTTTTCTTCCAATTAGAAACAATCTTTCGCTGATACTCTAATTAATACTTACACATTAAAATATTAGGCATTATAGCAGAAATCATCTGTTATATTCTTGCATAAAGCAAAACTAGGTTTGTAAGTCCTTGCCCTTAATCTTTCTTTCAATTTTCTTCCATTTAAAAAACATCTTTCCCCAATACTCTAATTAATGCAAATGATATTCATGATTAGTTAGTATTATGCTAATCTGAGCCCCAAATTTCCCTAAATCTACATGGTGTTGTCTGAGTACCAGATTGCTTTGGGTTTCTAAGTAAAATTACATTAGCCTGCCAGCTGTACAAAACACCATGATAGAGTAGAAATCCAAGCAAATCATCAAGATTACATTAGTTTTGTTTCTTAATGAACAACTGTTTGCATTAGGGATTACAGACAAATTATGATTTTCTTCTCTGTACCCAGGCAGCCAGGCATCTGTTGAGAAGTTTCATTTTTTTTCCTGACTAAATAGATTGAGGAGAGCTAAGGCAGAGAGACAGGTCTAATATTTCGCGTAATTGAATTTTTTCCATTACAAAGCAATCAGCACTCTGGGGCTCACTGCTAACCTCAAATTTCTCTCTTCCACTCCTGCCTGGAATGCGGGAGAAACCTGAGTGGCTTTTTTTTTTTAGAGAGCCATCAGTCACCCAGCTTCTCCCCTCTTCCTACTGAAGCAGATTAAGTATGATAGAGTCATACCTGATTGCTGTTACACTTCAAGACTGTTTCCCAAACCATGCTGTTGCAATTCCCACTGCTCTGATATATAAACAGTATGCCACCAAACAGTATCATGTGTGGAAAACAGAACCTCGGGCTCGTGCCTCACAGTCTGCGTTAACAGTGCACACAGTGAAACTAATCCAGGCAAAGTCGGGTGGTATTGAACATGGTACCCTAACCCTAACCCAAGACTGCTAATCTTTAAAGTGTAACAACAAAGCACAGTCCTGTGTACATATGCAATTTAGCAGCCTGTTTGAGTTTGTCCCTGTTTCGTGTTAAACTGCTGTAACATGCTCGTTATTATGTCCTGCTTGATTTAATTATGCTCCAAGTGTACAGGTTTACTCATTCTTCCATGCACTAATCTCGTCTCCAGAACTCACACTGTGACAGCTCATTATTGCTGGCAAAAATGTAGGACGCTGATAGGAAAAGAAAGGCTCTGATACATTCATCATTGTGTATCAAGACGTCCTGATTATAAGATACAAGTAACGAGTTAATTGTGGATCAATCTGTAGAATGCAGGACAGTAAAGAGCGGGTAAATCACTATCCGTGTCTTGAATGACAACATCAAGCAGCAGCAAAATAATTCTAGAAAATTTCTTTCTTTGTGTCAAACCCTGTGCTAATATTACAATTCCCTCTTGGCCTATACAGAGCATCAGATGTATACAACTGTGTACTGAAGGACACTGCCACTGTTGTGGAATTCATTAAGGAAGCTTACCTGAACATCCTCCAGAACACAACCTCCCTTTCACTTCCTTCAAATGGTCAGTTTAAATACTTGTAATTAATTTTAGGAATAATATATGAGGTAAAAAAGTAAAATAAACTGGCAATTATCTTTTCTATTTATAGTCAATAATGCACATTCCAGATTTTCTTCTGTACTCTTTCAAGTTTCTTATTCCAAACTACTGCAGAAAAAGATCATTCTAAATCTTATTTTATATGCCGTCAAAAAGAAACAAATCTAAAAATACCTGCATATGAAGTTTACAACAAATCATGTTATAAAACTCATTTGAGAGCTTACAAAAAAATCTGAATGACTTCCAAAACACTTTGGAAAAAATATTTATTAGGATACCTTGTCTGAAACAGAGGAGCTGTAGTTCTGTCTTCACTGGGTCTTTTTAGACACAGCTGTTTAAATAGGAGCGAGATGAAATCAGGCCTTCTACTCGAGAAGCTGTCTAAGAGCTAATTCAAGTGTTTTCCCTTCCATGCTTGTCACATTTTATACTTCTGTGTGGACATTATTTTGCTGTTGGCAATATATACAGAAAATAGTCACACAAATTACTCAAGGAAGGGACAATGTTCACATCAGATACCAGGAAACTTATAATTACACATTAGTATCATTTGTGATGTAGAGATTTACAGACACTCCAAGAATTAAAAATATGTTTCATAGTTTAAAGCCCTCTACAATTTCTGCTGTGGTAAGAGGCATAGATAAGGCAATTAGATGGACTGAAAACCTAAATAGTTAGTATGCTACTCAGTGCAGATATTGTGTCAGTTAATGATACATCAGTTTGCTTATTGATTTGTAAAAGAACACTAACAATTAATTATCTTCTGCTCTATCTCTTTTCAGTGAGATAATGTGAGATAATTCTAGTAGCACTATGCAAAAACATCTGGATGAAGCAGTCTGAAGATCACTGTACTACATTAAATTTGGGTAAGAGTTTTAAGTAGTTCAGAACTTATCTGTCATTGCTATTAACACATTCACCTTGTACTAAGGTAAGATTTTACACCAGTTATTTGGGCAGCACTGTTAACTCTCATGTCATTTTACCTGAGCAAGAATAAAGGGACTTCTCCATTCTCTCACTGACAAATGCTCCACACCCGAGGCAGTCTTAGCCTTAGATGAAATTCATAATGTTTTCCCCCTCTGGAACAATTTGTAGGTTCATAACTAGTTTCATTGAAAAAAAATAGATTTTTATGACAAGTCACAGCATGAATTTGGAGCCAGACACATCACTTATAGGATTAAAGGGAAAAGTATGTTGGTGGGAATGAACTAAAATGGCTACTGAAGACTTCAGTAATAATTCAAATTAAGTAAATGGCTAACTGAGTTCAGATTCTGCTCCAAGATTCCTACCCTGTCACGCAAACATGCTAATTATCAATACCAAGGCTAGAAAATTCCCGGGCTTTAGGATTTTGTTGTATCCTTGTAGAGCTGAGATTTAAGCCCAGGTGTAAAGTGGAAGCCAGTGCCACTGCTGTTCCCTCTGCCAAGGTTGCTGGGTTGATAGACATCAGCCTTTGTGTCAGATTCCTTTAATACCTTCTCCTGATGTTGGACCTGTGAAAGTACACTCAAAAATAAATTTGATTGGCAGGCCAAGTAACCTGACAATATTTTTATACAAACTTATATGGACTGTGTTCTCCTTTCTTAGCATGGCAGGGCCCTAGACTGCTGTTAAAGCCAGGGATATGATTGTTCTGTGAAAGCAATGTCTGATATAATAACAAACCATAGCAGTATTGTGGGCAGCAGACAAACAAACACCACCACAGTACCCCCAGTATCCTCAAGGATTCCACTGAGAAATCCTTGATTTACAAGGAACAGTTCTTTGGCTGGGATGTTGAAGCAGGAAGCTCTGCTTCAGAAACATCAGCATGTGTGCAGGGATGTTCTGACAGACAAAAACCTCATCAGACTTCCAGGATGGCACGACAAATCTCAGTGGTTTCTGAAACTATATGAACTTTTACTGTGAGGTAGGACAGTGACATCTTCATATATAGAATGAACATAGTCAGTTATTTCTGGCAAAACACTCTTGCTTAATATCCTTTAGTGCTTAACCAACTGGTGATTTAAAAGGTGTTATAGAAGCAGAGTTTCTCAATGCATGAAAAAGTAGATAGAGCAAACAAACATGAGTCTTCAGGAGCAAATGGAATATGATTTGTTAAATGGGATAATTTGGCAGTGCCGCAACAAAAAAATGAAGCATTTTAAATATTTAACTGGTTTAGTTTAAAGACCCAGTATCAGAGGATTCATTTTGATCCTCTATTTGCTTTTAAGAGGAACTTAGCTGCTGTATTGCATCCACAACTCTTAAGACCAATAGGTTTTGGTAACAGCTTTATTTTACAGGTTGTTTGTCCTAAATAAAAGACCACATAACCTCATCGGCTCAAATTTATTACATGGAAAAAAATCAAAAGTCCTCATTATATGAAAAAATCAAAATCCTTCTGTCCCATTTTCAAGAGCATTGGGAAAATTTATACCTAGTCTAACCTCTCTATGCACAGATTTCCCTTGACTTACAAAAGAATTCTGTTCCCTTCCATTGGCAGGTGATATTCTTTGACATTCCCTAAGAAATGAGTCATAATTTAAAATGATGCTTCATAGAAAATCTCCAAGTATTTAATATCTTGGAGAAACTGACATTCCACAGTGAATATCTGAGACGAGACACTTGACACTGAACCTCTCCTTAACAACACAGATCTATCGATGCACCTGCATACTACTGCAAGGACTTTTAGATGACACTGAACATTCAGAAAACATTTAGACGACATTGCAAGGCACCACATCTGTTAATATATTTGTTGTGTGGTTTTGTTGAGAATTCTGAATAGCTGTAGAAAAATTTTTGAGACAGTTAATTGTATCAGTGTATAACAGCACAGTGGCATAGTTGCTAGTAGCAGTTCATAAAGAGGACAAAAGCTACTTTCTAACCCTACTGGGTTTACCGGTCTGAAAGAACTGCTTTTATTTGTTCTCAGTGCAGCTCTTTCTTCTTCAAACCGTCTTTACTTTGACACTATAACCTGAGACTCATTGTGGCAATTGTAGCTAACAGCCAGACATCTCTTATTAGCAATTACTAAAGGAGTGACTTTCTCACCTTTTTTTTTTTTCACTAGTAACTTCTATTTCTAATTTAAATTGCAAAAAGAAATTGCAGAAACTGTCACCTATCTGTCTTTAATTTAGGCCTTCCATTTCTTTACTGCAGTTGCTTCATTCAAGATTGTGAATCTATTGTCTTACAACAGGATCCTGAAAATATATCTTAAACAGTAAATGTGCCTCCTGCTTTGATAGAATTTTCAAAATATCAGTATCAGAGTGTAGAACTCAGCTTTATTTCATGATTTTGACTCAACAATCATTAAGTAACATTAGAAACCATAAATTTCAAGTAGAAACCAACCTTTTTTTACATAATAACTAAAAAAAATAGAGCAAAGAAAACAGGTATCTGGGAAACAACAAAGGAAAAAAAAAGGAAAATGAAAGAATCCAGCGATAACTTCAGAACAGAAAAATAAACTTTATTATGAGTTGCGTAGGATTTCTGTAGGTCCTACAGAAGATTCATCTATAGCAAGGTAGCCTGCTTGGCACATGCATTTCCTCAGTCATAGCATGTGTTCAGGTAAGTTACAAAGGAAAACTATAATTGAACAGGTACACAAAACACTAATGTTAATTACATCTTGAAAACATTGCCAGAATGAGCAGACAAAAGGAGGCACTATCGGACTCCCAGGGTAGAGTTCTTGCAGGATAAAAGTATGAAGCATAAGCAGAAAAAGTTTCTTTGCTGAGAAGGTGCTGCAACTGCTAAACACACCACAGTAGCAAATATAACTGGAAATACATAGATAACATGTGAGTGACTGAAAGGGAAAAGACAGAGAGGAGTTACAAAAATATGTGCTTTTCAATAAGCACAAGTATATTTTTCTTGGTTAAAAGGATATTTTTTAAAAATCAGTAATGAAAGAGTATTAAAAGTAATCAACACCAGCTTCATTCTACACTAGTGCATACTGTTAGTATGTGCATAATGTTAGTATGTGCACTGCTACTACATTTTTCCATGATCAAGGCAGATTATTCCCCTCTTCCATAATAAAAACCATTAAACATTAGAAACAGACATGATTCAGTTTTTACAGTTCTCCACACAGATCCTTCTGATTTCAAGCAATATAATTCTGAGTTGTCCAGGTACACATAGCACTTGAGCTGCATATTTACTATGGACAGAAATGTAATGGTTCTGAACAAAAACTAAAAACTATATATTTATATTGTCTCATAAGAATAACAGCATGTCTTAAAAAAGATATCTTTTGACTCATCATTCAGGAGAACCATTACAAAGTCAGTGAAGGATCTTGCAGTAAGTTAGGTACAGTGCACTTTCGTGCAAGAAAACCTGAACGACAATTTACGGATATAACCTTATATTCCTTTACCCACTCCTCCCCCTGAAATTTATAGAATTAAGATTTTGTATTCTAGGTCCATGAATAGGCACAGCAAATTCAATATGTCCACAGTTATACTGACATTTGTTTCTAAATCATTTAATTAAAAGTCATTATTGAGAACAAAGGATTCATTAACAAGCTGTACATCTGAACAACTGATGGAGTTGTTGTACTATGAATATCATTTTAATCCAAATTAGAAAACTGCACAGATGTGCTGCTGCAAAATATTGACATACTGCAACTCCCCTGGAATGTGATTAACATTTGTGTTAAACCAAAAAGTACATTAAAAGTTGGCTTTACTAATAAATTTAGGATTGGAATAATTCTTTTTAATGCTGAAATATAACATCTAAATTGTTATTATTTTAACCTCTATTTGGGATTATATGCCCTATTAATACAGCCTTAATACTATGTGATAAACTTTGTATTGACAGACTTTTTGTTCCAAGATTTTTCCATGATGTTTTTGATCATCAGATCAAGCCATCAAGCATAAGTAAATGTGCAGTATTTACAACAGACTGGAATAAAACCTGTTATTTCAATACTTTTTTCAAACAGTTTGAATAGACAGTTTTTCGTTCTTTATCTTTGCTGCACATGCATGTAAATTTGTGTAGAAAAATAGGATTTTGAGATTAGGAAGAAGAGATTTTTTTTTTAGAATATGTATTTTCATTGTATAGAATTGCATGAAAATTATCTGAAACCCAGAGAAATAGATTCAGACTTTGGCACAGATTTAACAAAATATCTTTCAATAGATTTCTCAGACATAAATATTTGGAAAATTTTCCCACAAGAAGAACCCAGTAGCCTGTTAGCAATGCCACAGAATTTTGTAAATACCTACTTAGATTTTAATTTTTAGATCTGTAAAATGATAAATTATTAAATATGTAAAGTCAATCACAAAACATCATTAGGAATGTAATCCCAAACTAGCCATTTGTCATTAACGAAGGGATGGTGAAAAAATATCTAGTGTTTCTATGGGTATCATTCTCTTAATCTTCCTCATTAACACTCCTCTTCACTCTGTAAATGGAGATTTTACAGAAAAAAAAATAAAAAAGACAATTTCCCAGCTGTATTGAACAGTACTTGATATGTAGGTTCTGTCTCTTCACTTCATGTTCTTCCCCTCACCACAAAGTTAAACACAAAAATAATACGATACACAACTAAGATGGTCATATTTATTTAATATATTAAATATATTAAAAGTTTACTTTTGTTTGCACTTAGTTGTTTATTGCATTCTCAGTAAAACTTTTGCCTTCTTGTGTTTTAGTAAATATGTCTATTCAGGAGAACACAGATGGAGAGTGTGTGTAATTTCTGAGTGTTTGGTTTTTCTCTGACAAATGAATTTGTTATTATTGTAAACAAATAAAACAATATGAAGGAAATAAACAGTAAGATAGGAAGCAATAAACAGTCTAAAAACTAAACGTTCCACTTAATTTAAAGAGAAAGACAGAATGATGTCTTTCTTGATGACAATAGTTTCAATGTAATCACTTTAACAAAAATCAAAGAAGCCATTATTTTAGGACTATCCAAACAAAAATTGATACTAATATTTGCATGCTGCAAAATAGTTATAAAAGAGGTAGCATATATATAATGAAAAAATACCAGTTTTATAATGATGTCTGTCATAATAGCATTTGTTAATTAACTTTTTTATAACTATGAATAACCATCTTATACAGTATTTCCTGTTCCCCACAATTTAGTGTTTACAATCATTCAAGAAAGGCAGAAGCAGAAAGCTGAAGAAGCCTGTCTTCCTTGTTTTTTCACTCAGAAGTCCTAATGTTTTACTTACACTGCATATTCTAGATAGAAATTTACTCTAAGTAATTCTGCAATAAACTCTGTGGTAATATATTGTATGCTGTGGCATTGAAGCATGAGGTCTTTCTTCTTTGAGAGAAAACAATTCACATTGTACATGGGTTTGCCTTTGATTCTACAACTGCAAATTTATAAGTTAGAAATATGATGCAAAATAAGATGCACAGCTAAAATATAATTTGATTTTTACCCATACTTAACAGTCAAGTATTTTTAAACTTGCTTTCTAAAGTTTACATGAAGTATACACTCACAACAGTGAATATTTATATTACCTGTATTTTACAGATTACCATTCAGGATAAAATACTGCAGGGAGTGAAAGTATTGATTTTCTTTTCCCTTTGGAAGCAATGCCATCTTACTGAAAGCTGTCCTTAGAGAACATTTTATTAAACTTAAGACGTGCTCCCTAATAAAAGCAAGCCTTTGTACATGCGATATTAAGGAAATACACTATGCAAACATTTCATACTGCCTATGTCTAAACATTTGTCAGTCACTTTAACAGCTCTTCTCAATAATGCACAAACTTACAGGAAGAAAGTCTGATTAAGGATCTAAACATGAATCTAAACATGATACTAAGCAGTATAACTCCCAGCAAAATAGTAGGTTCACAAAGCAGTATTTTATAATCTACATTCTACTGTTTTTCTTAAAGTTACATGACCGTTCATACTACAGCAGTTCAACAAGTAGCAAAGACAGAGAAACTCTCCTTCCCTCTATTGAAAAAGTACAGTAACAATCACAAGTAATAAACATAATTTAAATTAAATACTCCCTTCAGGTATGATACCCGCACTGAAGGCACGTATCAACATCCACCTTTGGAAAGATAACGAAGTCCTTGCAAAGCAGTGTAGGAAGGCAGTTATAATCAGAAACCTGCCTTCTGTCCAGGCACTGGGGCGTGCTATCCACTGTGCTCCCCAGACCCACTGCCCAAGAATAAAGTGCCTATTGTCTCATCACTGTACTAATTGTAAAAACGCAGCCCATGAAGTAAGCATAATAATTATCCAGACAAACAAGCAAAGGCAATCAATGAAGGAATGAAATGGGTAAAATACGCGACCAGACAAAGCAGCCCAAGAAAGAAATTAATATTCATAATGGAATGCAAGCCAGCCGAATGTCCTTTTCATGGCATGGCTATCGCATACAACAGACTATTGTCCACACGCAACAAAATCACTATATGGAAAAAATTTCATGCAGCTCTGCTGAGGAGAAAAGCTTTCCATTTCCAAAATACTTGCTCCTGGCCCCACTGTTTTGATTAAGTAAAGTTTTGGGCTCCTTTGCCTGGCAACATTAAAAAAGTTTTCTCTCAGGGTCCACCCTTCCCTGAGCTCTGTAAGGTGGGGGTTTTTTTCCACCTCCCCGCTTTCATTTGCAGCTGTATAAATATGAACAAAAAAGCCATGCTCGTCCAAACAAAGAAAAAATGGACTGAATATGCATATCCTCATTAACTAAATTTAATTATGACAAGCGGCATATTAATCAGTAGTTGCTCCAGTTACTGCATTCATTGGAAGGGAGGAGGACTCCAAATTAAAGGGAAGCGTGGGGGACAATCGCATAGTGATTAGGAGGCTGTTCACAACATGATACAATACACTTTCTAAATAATTATTCAGAGGAAACAGAATAAAGAGGCAGATTGCTCTATTTTTAAGACCAACTCAAGAACAATTAGCCAAGAGCATGATGACAAGGCTGCTTTCTTTTTTTCTGTGACTGCTTGCACCTCCACATTCTCACACCAACTAGCTTGGCAAACACTGAAAAATTTGCATTTCACAGGGGGAAAAAAAAGAAAAAAAAAAGAGGATAGAGGGCAGAGAAGAAGAAAAAATAGAGAAAGAAAATTCTTGTGCTGTACTTGCTTCTGTTTTAAAAGGAAGGCCTGTGCCCCTACAGCAGCAGAGAAATCTTATCTTAGCTCACTCTGATGTTTAGGAGCTCTAAAGAGTCACTGAGCTGGAGCTGGAAACTGCACGCTCTGAACTTTGCAGCACGTGCATTGCAACAGTGAAGGAGGAGTTCAGAAAGGGAAAAAAAGGGTTCCAGAGGGAGGAAAAAAAGTTATCACACCAACTTACCATCCACCAGGTCCTGGCTGACATGTCATAGCAAAGCTGCCATTTTATGGAGCTGTCCGATGCTTTCCCTGCCATTACGCTGTCAGCAACCTTCATCAGATGCAGCTCAATGGAAGATAAGACACCTAATCAAGAAAACATCAGCAGTGGCTTGCTGGGCTACATGTAGGCCAATCCTTATCACACTGCATCATGGGAAAAGCTCCTTTATTAGCAAGAACTCCAACCTCACTGATATAAAGAAAAGGATCAGGTCTTTTTTGCCTTTTTTTTTTCCCTTTTGTCTGAAGGGATTGGTGAAATCAGCCAGCGTTCTTTGTGTATCATGTGTACACCAGTTTAGTATCTCGCAAGTGGGCGGCTAGCTGCATTGCTGGGCTACACAGACTTAAGTTTATTTGCATTCTTCTCGATCGTATACTGTTTGACATGGTCCATGGTCAGCTCTGGGTGTAAGAAAGGATGGGAAGAAACTATTCTGAATTAATGTCTCCCCCAAGAAGGGCACGGTGGGGGCCTGGCCCAGATGCACACGCGTGTGCACGCAGACCTTGGCACTTGCACCCGCGCACACGTGTGCACGGGTGGGCACTTCAGGGAACACACAGGTAGCAGCTGCAGCTGGACGCAGCAGGGGCTGCCAAAGGCTACAAACTCTGGAACTGGACATATGGAAACAGTTTAACTCTTTGCAATCAGCCTTTAACAACAAATTGGAAGGCTGGTAAGCCCTCGGGAGGAGTGGGGAGGGGACTGCGGTTAGGATTTCAGCACCACCGATTCTTCCCCCCTCCCTATCTGTGTATGCTCCTGATCTCCTCTGTTCTGGATGATCTAAGCGGGAGGTGAGTGGTCAGGGAACTTTTTCAATCACGGCTCCCTCCTGCCCCACAGGTTTGGGTCATCTGCTTCTTCTACCTACCACCAGCAAGGCAAGGAGGTATTTTTCCTGCAAGGTTTTCCATGCAAGGCTTTTTTCCCTAATGGAAAATTTGCAATTCCCTAAAGGAAGGGCAGGCTTAGAAGAACAAATAGGTTTGTCTTTGTTTTAAGGTGCAGAAAAGGAAAAGTACATATATAAGCACACAGAGGAAATCAGTAAACCCTGGCTCACATTAAAGGGGATATACAGAAAGAACAGGGTCTGCTAGTCATGGCTCAAGCAATCAACATCAGTTTTACTGCTGCATTGCAGATTCTATATGTGCTTTAGCTATAAGTGCCTCTTTAGCAAAAAACAAAACAAAACATACCACCCTCCAAATTCCAGAATTTTTATCTTTAAAATTATCACATTAAAATAACATCATCAACAACAATTTTTTCTTTTTTTTTTTTTTTTTCCCTCTCCATAAGAGTCAACTCCTGAGTTAATAATTCTTGCAGCTGAGAGCCCGTCAGCTAACTAGTCTGAGCTGGCATTCATGGTCCATTTTTTTAGGTCTGAAACACTGACAGCACCAAATGAAATGGCTCTCTGAGCAACTCTAGAACTCCAACAACAGAAAAGCTCTGTAGCAACTTCAGGTACATCAAAAGCTTAAAACTGTTTTCTCTTCTCCATGTGTGCCATTGAGGTCGGCTCGCTACCTCAGTTTCTCAGTTGTTTTAAATATGCAAATGAGGCCAGCATCAAAAGAAGTCAGACAAAGAATTAATGGGGACTTTGGGCATCCCAGTCCCCTAAATTTATGAAACTCTTTCTCTAGAAGAGCTCTGTACTATAGATGAGGATGTTTTCTTTCTCATTTCAGCTAGGTCACAATGATCACTAGGGACCTGAGAAAATTTTTGAATACTGGAAAACCTGCATATGGTCAGATGCTGTGGGATGGCTCATCACATTTACAGTGCACAGGAGGCATTAACTCAGGTTCTGTCTCCTACATGCTGGTCAAACAGCCTGGCTTTGTGATAAACATTATTAGGTATAGAGAGCACTTAGCAGCAGAGTTCTATCCAGTTTTTGGCAGGCAGCATACAGGCAGATGTCCTGAGGCGGAATCTTTCACATGGCCTTCACTAACAGGCTCATCTTTCATAGTAGTCAACTGTGGGTGTGAGTCAAACCCTGGAGAAGAAGGATGGTACAACTCACTTTCACACACAACCCCTAACCTCAGCTAACAAACCTACTTGCCTGCACAAGGAAAAATGGGACTAATATGAACAGGTGGATTTTCTGTAGGCTCCCACCACTGGATCCTGATCACAGGTGAAGAAACCAACTGCTTCGGCCACTAATCTGCCTTACTAGGACCATTCACAAATCCCCAACAGCACCGTGATGGCTGGGAGTGCAAGCCCACACTATAGGTAATCATGAGCCAGGTCACTGTGCTTAAAAGAGGATAAAAGTTTTATCACACTGTAGCTAGCTGAGAGATCTCAAGCTGCTCTCAGATGTCTAGACCACAGCAGATCCGATCTTGCAGCATCCTCTTCTACCAAGTCCTCAGTGACCAGTGGAGCTCCTCCTCCATTCCAAAGGAACACACTCCTGAAGTTTCAGGAAGACTATGCGTTTCCTTGTAGGCACAAGCATCACATGGATATTCACTTTTGTGTATCCAGGAAAGACAGAGTTAATGAAGAGCCTCCCTTCTGTTGCTGCCGTTGCCTTCTGGCATTAGCTGAGGGCAGAATGGGGATTTCTGGCACCCGTAAAAACAACGTCTGCAGCATTGGTCAGTGTGTGCTTCCCATACACATGCTGCTCTCATGCCTTCTCTTGACTACTGGGAGGTTTGCCCTTCTCCCAGCCATGTCTGGTTTGCAGATGGGATTTTTTAAAAGGCTACTATGTCGAAAGAGATCTCATTTCATACGTTGCTCAAAGATTCAGTCATACCCAACACGGAGAGAAATATGTAATTGCACAAAATTTTTCCAATGACATTTTTTCCTTTCAGAAAAAGATTTATGAAAAAAGCATAGAGTATTGCTTGTGACATAATAGCAATGAATTCCAAGATTATTCAAACTTCCATACTGATAGAAATGTGGGGCTTTTTTAACTGGAGTATCTTGAATTTTTGAAGTGAATTTGACCCAATTTTTTAATGGTTAAGCATATTTTTATGCATTTTCAAAGAAACAAAAGAAGACATGAAAATATAAAATTAGGCAGAACAAAAATCTGATTCATATTTAAAATAAATAAAATGTAAGCAAGTTCAACCACTTCTAGCTACTGTCTTCCTAACACATTAAGAAAATAATTGACAATCTGACTTTTTCCCCATGGGTTTCGATTTTTGCAAGGTTTGTTTTCCCCAGGCTGGCTTAGCTTTTGACTCTACTCAAGGGGACATTCCCATTTCATATCCAGAAAGGAAGTTGTAAGAGCCTTCAGCAATGCTTTAATTTATTTCCATGAAGTCCCAACACCTTTGAGAGGCTCAAACAAAGAAGAAGGCACAGTACATCGCTCTGAAGGATAAGCAGTGCTGGGACAGAGAGACCCAAACTAGTATTGTATATTTAAGTAATTACAGAGAACAAGAACATGTTCAGATCATGGGATGATCTTGAAATCTTGTTGGTTTTATCCACTATTAGAAAAGCTTTTGATTGTCTTTAGAAGGAAAAAACATCAGTGATTCTGAAAAACTCCTTTTGTTATTGTAAGTCTAGAGCAGCAATTTTTTCACTAGTGGATGGAGACAGCCTAGTGTCCTGAGGCTATCCATGCTATGTAGAGACTCTTCCAGAGTTAGTAATTCCCTTTCCATGATGGTCAATAGACCTGTGAACAGACACAAATCACAGTTCATATTTTCTAGAAAACTTTTTATTTACCTGGCCATTATTGGAGCCAAATCATCGATACTAATAGCAGACAGCTCACCACAGATCACGTTCACCTACTGTCTCCTGTAGTTGTCAGTCACACACATCCACACTTGCACACACTTGTTTGTGCTGGGCTGAAGCTGGGAGACCAGTGCCAGCTGCCTACAGTGATGGATTTTACAGTTTTTAGGAATGTGTTTGGAAAGCCCCTTTGATGCTCCCTTATCTCACCAGATGCCCATACAGCCCTCCCTCAGCCCTTGTGGGAACCCAAAAAGGCTGCTGGTCTCCTCAGTCTAGCAGTTCTTGGGAGACTTCCCCATGCTGCTCCTCAGCATGTACTTTTCCTGTTTCTCCTGATGTTTTCTGCTAAATGTTTTCCAACCATCATCATTGGCACCTGCAAAACCCATTCAAATAAACTCACACAGAGACATCCTTTATGGCACTAGGACTTTTCATTTCTATTAAGGGACCAGTACACACCTACAGAAGCCTGAAAATCTGCTGCTTTCAACTGAGTTATGTCCTCTGGAAAATATAAATTGAGTGATTCTTTCAAAATGTGTCTGTAGTGGTGGTGGTGAATAATTGCCATTAATTTTCCTTAGCCTTTCTTTTTTTTTCATTTGGCATTGACAAAGATACAAGTAGGGCTTTTAAAGATTAAAAATAATCAAACCATGACAGCATTTGCCCAAGAAACATCTTTGTTGACTGCCGGAGTGGTGAAAGAAATCTGTCCTCCCTTTACTGGGCATCTTACAACCAGACTCTTCCACCTTAGCATTTTCTTTCTTGTGGGTAGACATACTTCCTCTCCTCTGGAGCTCTAGGTTGCTCAAGAAGGCAGGATACCTCCAGGAATGTGGAGAGTTCCATAGTTAAACCAGAGAGTCTTGGCAAAGATGATCCAGCAGCAGCCAGAACAGCTTCACTGAAAGCAAAAACGAAGGCTGAAACAGAGACCAACTGGTAGTGTTCTTCCAACACCCTTCCTTTTTCTCCCATCATAAGTCCCTGCTAGTCTTCCAGGCCTAGCACAGCACATTCTCAGGACAGGTAGAAAGCAGAGACTGATAGGTGCCACCTGGGGGTGGTCAAGCTGGCTAGAGACTCAGTTACCAGGCTGATGACATTCAGGAACAAAAATAATGCTAACCCATTGGTCATAATCCACTAGCAAAGCAGACACAAACCAGAACAGTTAAGTGAAAACTGCTGTTTTTAAAAGTCCACAACAGTAAAATTGAGAGGCAAATATGGTGGTTTAACTTGAAAAAATGAATAATGGTATAATTTCAGTATGTCCAAAGAACTGATGCAGCTGGTGTATGTGCTTGTGGGCTACGATACTTACAAACTAGGCAGGAGACAGCCAGGCAGCCAGTGATGCAGATGCCCAAAACTGAAGCGTTCAATGGTACATTCTAAACTAGCGTGAGAAAATTATTCATTTGCATTATTTCCATTGAAATAATTCATGTGCAATAAAGAATCCAATACACAATAAATCAAAATGCTACACTTCTAACATTCTTTTAAATTTATTTTTTAAAAAAGTTTATGAAATCCAGTAGTAACTTTGTTCAAGACTAAAAAAATTTTCCCCAAACGAAAATCATTATTCAAAGGTGGAGGTGGAGTTACACCTGCCATTTAAAAAAAAAAATTGTGATATATAAGAATTGTGTATCTGGCACAAGTGTTCTTTATTCACTTAATGCCCTGTTTCATGAGGATGGTAGCCCTTAATGTTCAGTACAGTATAATACTCTATCAATCTCATTTGTGGATTGCATTTCATCCCTATGAGCCGTGTGAGAATCATAGAAATTTTAATTGTATCCCCTGAGAATCAGTGCTAAGAGACCCTGGTAATAAATGGACGTCATTATGCTGCCTGTTCACAATCTCCTTAGAAGAAAGGATGGATTCTTTTCACCTTGTCTTTGAAGACAGGGGCCTACTGATAGGCTTTATCAAACACACTGCACCTTTGTAACTGGCTGTGGAACAAGCACTTTGCTTACAGCCCATCTCCAGTTAGGTGGCTGCCAGAACAGCTTTATCTGCCAGGACCAAAACACCTGAGTGGTGCAATGCAGTGGACAATGCAGAGGACTATAGGGAAATCGGTGCACTTACCCCAGACTTCCCTGCAAATCTGGGCAAAAGTAAAAAAACAAACCCACAAGCCTGATTGCTCCCCTTTCCTAGGGCACAGTAAGCAATAAATGTTTGGCAGCCAAACCCATCCCCCAGCAGCAACTCCTTGCCATTTCACTGCATAGCTGTCTTTTTTGCACAACTGTCCCCAAAGATTCCAGTGTCACAATGTGCCCTCACAGCCATGTCAAGGTGGGCAAGGGTAATGGGGATACTGCTGGCCCCTCAAAGCCAGCACCTGCCTCTGGAGCAAGTGTGCCACTTATGCTGCTGAGAAACCATGTATGCCACACATATATCAGTTGACACAACTGCTGCTGTTCTCTCAACTAGCTCGGTCCCATTTCTTGTACAGCTCTCAATTTCTGATCAGTTCTTGACTTCTCTAGGCTAATTCAGTTTATTACTGGACATATTAAATGCTATAACAAAGTCTAGATATATTTCTTCTATTTAATAAACTTGGAAACCAAATATCTTTTAAAAAATGTAGGTTGACATATTTTCTTCTTGCCTTGACACATCTCTACTGTATTTTAGTTCCATTTTGCATTCATTTTCACAACTTTAATTGTTGCTGATATATCATTCTATGTTTAGTTTTAAATGTTGGTTTGACATGAGGGAAGTCTATCTCCAAGACCTTCGGTGCCTTGTCTTCCCTTTTAACTCAGGTGTTCCCTTTGCTTGTAACCAGCCAGAACTGGGAACGTTTTGCTCCCAATTTGACAGAGTTAAGATCTTTACTACTGATTTTGCAGTTCTGTATGATCTTGCATGTTTGGTGGTTTGTGTGGTGATGCCTAAAAGAAAATTCAGGGAGAAAAAACTCCGAGGCAAATTAATTTTGGAGGTGAGATAAGGAAAGGGTTTTAATTTTGTGCCTAGGCATAGGATTACAAGACCTGCACAACCTCTCCGTACAGATGTTACAATTTATAATATTGTCTGTCCAATCGCAGATGTTTTCCACCCTGTGGCTTTTGCCCTGATCCACCCTCAATCACGTCCCCTGGGAGTTGAGGCTGGAGGTTTTTCAGGCCTCTCTCTTCATCAGTCATCATCTTCTTCAGAGCACAAAGGGTACACGGTCACCCCAAGTTTGACTGTACTCTGCAGTTTAGGCCAAAGTACAAGTGTTCTCTAAACAAAACAGGCCTACCTTGACAAGAGACTAAACATTTTCTAATGGAATTCGGGGTAGAATTGATATGGGGAGCATGGAGTGGGGTAATTGGGTTGAGGAATGTGTGTAGTTACTATGTTAAGGGTAAGGGAATAAAGGCTACTGCTTCTAAATCTACTTCTACCATATAACTACTTATAAAGCTTATAAAAATCAGGAAAATCAAAAAACTAGATGGACCTTAAGGCATCAGTGGCAAGGCTCTGGTAGCAGGGTGGCTTCTCTGACAAGCTACTAGAAGCATCCCCCATGTCCAACAGAGCTAATGTCAACCAGCTCCAAGATGGACCCACCACTGGCCGAGGCTGAGCCAATCAGCAATTGTAGCAACACTTCTGTGATCACATATTTAAGAAGAAAAAAAATTTTGCACAAAAGTAATTGCAGTCAGAGAAGAGAGAAGTGAGAGGAACAGCCCTGCAGACACCAAGGTCAGTAAGAAGGGGGGAAGAAGTGCTCCAGGCACCAGAGCTGAGATTCCCCTGCAGCCTGTGGTGAAGAACATGGATAAGCAGGCTGTCCCTCTGCAGCCCATGGAGGTTCATGGTCGAGCAGATACCCACCTTCAGCCCATGGAAGAGCCCCATGCAGGAGCAGGGGGATGCTCAAAAGATGGTTGCGATCCCACAGGAAGCCTACTTTGTGCAGGATCTCTGGCTTGTGGAGAGAGGAACCCATGCTAGAGAAGATTTGCTATCATGACTTGTTACCCTATGGGGGACCCACGCTGGAGCACACTGTTCCTGAAGGATTCCTGTGGATCCCTGAGGTGGGTAGGACTCATGGTGGGCAAGTTCATGGAAGACTGAAGCCTGTGGGAGAGACCCCACCCTGAAGCAGGGGAAGAACTCCTCTCCCTGAAGAGGACGCAGCGGCAGCAGCAACCTGTGAGGAACTGACCATAACTCCCCTTCCCCATCTCCCTGCACTGCTGGTGGGGAGGAGGTAGAAAAACCAGCAATAAAATTAAGCCTGAGAAG
Source organism: Manacus candei (assembly GCF_025592945.1). Classification (NCBI taxonomy): domain Eukaryota; kingdom Metazoa; phylum Chordata; class Aves; order Passeriformes; family Pipridae; genus Manacus; species Manacus candei. The sequence goes on along the minus strand of NW_026138141.1, from coordinate 1,042,459 downwards.
AAAGGAGGAGTGGGGGGAAGGTGGCTTTGAGATTTGTTTTACTTCTCACTATCCTACTCTGATTGTTAATAAGTTCAACTAATTTCCCCAAGTTGGGCCTGTTTTGCCCATGACAGTAATTGTGAGTGATCTCTCCCTGTCCTTATCTCAGCTCAGGAGGCTTTCGTTATATTTTCTTTCTCCTGCTCAGGGCTTCTGAGGCCATTCTGCCCAAAGCAAGCAGGTCTGACCCTGAATCTGTAGTCACTACATATGTTGAGTAGTCTGTTTTCCTTCTATCAGCTGGTTGGGTGTGAGGACTACCTACTCTTGGGTAAGGAGACGTGGGAGTTGATTCAGGACTAGCAATTATTGCTCCTTAGCTAAAGACTGTCTTGGTAGACCATACTTAGGATGGAAAGAAAGTGATGGCTAAAGGACAGGGATTTTCCCATGTGATTGAACACCAGCTCCAGGCCCTGACGGTAAATTCTTTTGAGGGCAGAAGGACTGGGCATGGCAAGTGCCTTGTTTTGAGTGCTGGCCAAAACAAGGTACAGCAGGAGCAGTACAGCTGGAGCAGAAAATATGGCCTCCACTGGTTTTACTTGATGAAACAAAATTCCTGAGGAAACATTAGGCAAAGAAAAGGGAAGACACTGTTCCAGCTTGTTTCTTAAAAAAATATTTGTATTTAGTTTATGTATTTCATTTCAATGTTTTTGCTGGAATGACATAAAAGGGCTTTGTTATAAGACATGAGGCACAGATAATGGAGTCTCCTTGGTTTTGGGGGCATCATGTGTCTGTGTTGCTGAGAATAAGCCAAGCGTATCAGTGTAGCTAATGGCTTATCTCTGAGTAAGATGTGTGGTTATCTTTGCTCCAAGTGGCTGCTTGGGTAGCAATGGTTAATGATTTCCCCATGATGAGCATTTTCATTGTCTTTCAAATCCTCCTGCAGTTCACAGTCTGAAAGCTTATTTTCCTTGTAAGGAGAAAACTACAGAGGCAGGGAGAAGCTGTATGTAGTGTTTGGCATTGTGGCAAAATTGATTTGACCCAGTTATATTACACAAGAGAAGTGAGAAAAGGTGGAGAATAGGCCAGGATTAGAAGAAAATTTTATTTCCTGTTAACTCCCCAAGACTGATCAATTTTTTTTTACAGTATTCTTCCAGCAAAAGGGATCCTCCTTATTTTGTGTTGATAGTAATCATAATCCCCTCCAGACACTAGGCAAGACTTCTGACTTCACGCAGCACCAGGATGAGTCAGGCCCAGCATCATTCTGTGAGAAATGGTAATGCACTAGCTGGATGAGTTCTGAGCTGTAGGAAGGCAGGAAGCACGGGAGGCTTTTAAACATTGTTCAGCAGCATGTTCAGTACTGTGAGTCACAGAGGTTGTGCTCGTCAGGAACTGACTTCCTTAGCATAAGTTTGATTTCTCTTTGGTCCTCCAATGGATCACCACTATGAGTCCTGCATGGGGGGTAAAGAAGTAATCTCTGTAGATTTAAGATATTGACATAAGACCTGAGATTTCTTAGCAGGTCTTCTTCTGCTGGAGGGTCTGTCCAATTGTTAGAAGGACTGCACCTATCATGATCTTCTATTTAACATTCCCTCCTGCTCAGTTCTGGAAGGTTGGTGCTGTCCTAACAGAGAGAACTTCAGGCTATTGCTCAGGCTGTAGCCCACAGCAGGCAAGCCAGATGGACATGGGTCAGTGCAGACATATTTAGCATGGAGTTTTGGTGCCACATCATTGGACCTCCAGCAGATACCTGTCTCATGCCAAAGGGGAGGGTTGACTTCTCCCAACAAAAGCACCAGCTGGACTGAGTGGTTATCAGTAACCCTATAAGTACAAGTATGTGATTTAGGTACCCATCTGTCACATGAGAAGGGGAAGATTTCCTTGACCCTTAGCGTGGGGAGATTTCCTTGACTCTTAGTGTTTGATTTGTCTGTCAGCGCCTCAGGAAAGCCTTGTGCCCAACCAGTAGGTCAGTGTCATGTTATGGGAACTCGTCAATGAACAGTCCTGCCCAATCAGAGGGCGATTTGACTGACTTACTCAGGGAAATCCAGCAGCATTAGAGAGACCTCTCAGCAGGTCTTCTCACTTTATGACTTCTCAGTGGGTCTTCCACTTTGTTAGTTACCCATTGCCAGTGACTGCCAGAACCCATGAAGGACTCACATAACAGTTTACAGAATAACACTCTTTATTAATATAAAATTGTGACAGGTTAAAGTTCGAGGGTTGCTGGTGATAGTATCTGACTGCAAAAACATATTCAAAGCAATACACAGACAAGCTTTAATCCCCACTAAAGGTATTCAATGTGCATAGAGTATGGTTCTTACCCAATAGGTGTCCCTATGGGGGAGAAGACAGGTTCAGCCTATTGACTGATCCCAGCAGTTACAATGGAGTCTTCCCTAACTTTCCCCACATTCTCAACTTACTTTTATGCTGTTCCTTTATATTCAGATGGAGCTTGAGTGACTTGAGTCATAAATACCTTTGTTACTGATTGGTGTAAAATTCTCTTGCTTCATTTTTAAAGATAAAGTCAAGAAAATATGGAGCACGTGCCCAGTGTGCTGTGGTCATACCTTGGAGGTGGGTAACTTTGGGATGGAGGTGTGCACTAATATTATAATTAAGCTTTAATGAAGTTGATCTGAGCAGACAGTTTCACCACAGTTATTGGCTCAGCAGCAGGACAATGTCTCCCATCTCCCTTGGGTGACAGGTGCTATGCAGTTTATCATCTACAAAATACCATTGAGTCCCCCACCCTGCAAGGATTTCTAGAGCCTGGCCACAGTGTTTCCACTGTGCTCCACCCCCTGTTCCATCCCCCTTAGCAGGTGTTTACTGTTGTAAGGGGAGTCACTGCCGAGCTGCCAAGTGCATTTCATCCACGGAGTAGCAGCTGCATTTTATCCTATAATTTCTGTACCATTATAATTTCTGTTAGGATGTGAATATAATTTCTGAGTTTCCTCTGATTTTACCCCAGACATCTTTCCATACCATCCATATATTCTGAATGCCTGGTACTATTTTGACTTGATAGGAGTTTTGGCCTGCTTTGTTGTTTGTTTTTTGTTGTTTTTTTTTTTTTTTTTTCATATTCATGTGTTTCTGCATCTTTGTTTTGTCCAGTTTTAATAGATAAAGTTTAGCATTGTGGGCAGACCATGAAGTCCAACAAACTGACAAATCCTCTGCTGCCACACGAGATACCTCACACCTACAGGAAAGAGCAAACATGGTGAATTAGAAGTCCAGAGGGAGTTCAGTGGTGCAGCACTAGAAGAAGCTAGCCCAAGTTCTTTCAGTTCATCATCTTTCCATACCCCAGTGAGCACAAAGCAGCAAACTATAACAGAGAACAGCAAGCCCTGTGTAAATGGAAAGAAGCGTAAAACTTAGCTCAGTTCATATCTGGGAAAATTATTATTATCTGTCTGAAAATGGTTCAGTCTCAGGAGTGTCAATTTTTTAAAGCTTGTTCCCAAAAGAAATTCATATAATAATGTAGATCAATTCATCTAAGCAACTTAAAATTCTAAGGATGTAATAGGCATATCGAGTTAATCAATTTCAACCACCTAGCCAGCTCCTCTGGATGATAATAATCAAAACATATTTAGTTCATGGTATAGATTCTTACCTTCAAATGCCCATTGGCTTTTGTGAAATAACTGCACGAGATATTTGGATAGAGACAGCATATCCAGCAAAGAGCTCACTAAACAAGTAGACCCACAGTTGCTGTCCTCCTCACAAGCTAATTTTACAGTGCTTATTTGCCATTCATTTTACATGATAAATAAATACAGCTTATGTTACATAACACTGGTTTTGTACACAACTACCACTGTAATACAATACAGATCTTCATATTCATAAACTTTAGGAATTATAACCGAAAGTGCATTTAAGGTACGTTTGCCAAAACCTTTTCTAGACCTAACATTAATAAGGAACCTCATCAGTACTCTCCTAGATGCAGACATAATACTTTTCTCTCCACCCCCTTTTAAGAAATACATTGTTGTTTACTGCCTATCTTTTATGAGAAAACAAATTGCTCTTCCATCCATTGACATAACTTTTTTCCTAATTCCTTTATCAGAATCAGCCACAAATTGCTATCAGAAAATTTGCCATTGTTGACTTTCTCAAACAAAAGAGATGCAGTTGAGATAACTGTTTCAACTAAACACTATTCTGTATTATCTGCTTTTCAGATTAATTCAAGATCTGCTTGTAAGCATACTAATATTGTTCAGACTTCTCCAAAACTGCCAAAGTATTCATACTCATCTGTACATACACATTAATTTCAACTGTGAAATTAATTTTTCACAATTCTTTTTCTAAGCAGTTAAAATAGGATATCTAGAGAGTGACACATCTTAGATGTAGCATTAATCTCTGGCTGTTCAACTGCATTTGAGTTCATTTTTCAGAAAACAGCATCTACATTTTAATGAGAAGACTCTTTGAAGTCTAGGGATATCAATTTGGCTGGCTAATACATTCAGAAAAGGAGTAATTTTTGCTTGCCTGACAAAGGCATGCAGGTAAGAAATCTGATCAGTTGGATGTGACTGTGGATGAAGTTCAACAATTCCTTCAGTGCTCCATCTTCTTCTTTTTAGTATCTGCAGCTTTGACAGACTTGAAATGTCTAGTTTTTGAAAAATGAGTTCTGTGTGGAATTTATAGGAAGACTTAGGAAGCGTGCACTGTGTGTCCCAGCCAGATGCATCCATTCATAACTCAGCAATTCCATGGGGAAGCTCCAAGGAATTGCACTTAACAGAATAAAAACAGTTGAACTGATGACAGAAGAAAGGATAATGAGACCAAATAAGAGATTTTTTTTCACCAAAAATGCTAGTATATAGTGACAAAAACATCATTGCTTTTACCGAGCGATAGCTTTCATATATAAACAGTTTCAATGTCTTTCATTGTGGCCTTCTGTTAACATCACAAACCTACACTGCTGCACTAAGAATTGACTTTCATGCCCCACACAACACCACCGGGAACAAACTAATAAAGAGACAGGGAGTATCAGTGATGGTGAAGATAAAGGCTTACTGAAACAACACAAGCATGGTTTCAGACCTTTTGAAAATAATTGCTTTTGGCAACTCGAGGTCTGTGGGCTGGCAAAATGTCATTTTAGTACCACTATGCCAACAGCAGAACTTGTGTCCCTAAACTGAGATTTCAAAAAACACTGAACAGAAAGTCACTTTGAGTGAGAAAATGAAGATAAATGGCATTGATTCAAAAATATGAAAAACACTCTGTTGAAAAGTTCTTCAAAACCAAACACTTTCTTGTAAAAAAGCCCAATTTAAGCTGCCATTTTCTAATGAAATAGTTCAATTGTATATACTTCAAAACTTGAGCTGATCAGGATAAAATGTGATGTTTGCAAGTATACTGATGTAATTGAACAGTCATAAATCAGGTCCTGAAAAATTACTTACTCAGTTCAGCGTGTGCATCTCCTCCTATTCACTTACTGAGGTCCAGTCATACATTTGCCCCAGAGAACTGCAAGTAAAGCTGTGTTTATGCAGCAGGTACTCAGACACAATGCTGCTGAGATGCCTGATTAGTTTCCAGTTCTCATTGAAAAGGTGTAAGATGCTCACACAGTCACAATCCTTCACTTTATCTTTTTCTGAGCAGCTATACAGGTTGTTAAGTTGATCCTGTAGGAATTCGGCATTTAGGTGCTCAGTAGAACATCAGCAAAAATGTGTTGGGATTTTATAGTTTAGACTTTATTTGAATCTTTCCACAAAACAAGTCTTTTAGCAGGGATTGTACAATCCTTCAGTTATCAGTTCTTGCTTGTCTTTTGGTATGGGCCAAGCCACTGTTTAACTGGAAGATGACAAAAAGTGGAGTGTTTGAGTTCCACCTGCCATCATGCATTTGCTTCAAGTGACAACACTTGAGGCTTTTGACTTGAAAGAAGCTTACAGAGCCTGTCAGAGAAAAGAGAAACTCGTGTTCAGGTATCTCACCTGGGGAAGCAGGCCAGCGCCCAAGCTTCTTACAGGTAAAATAATTTCTAACTGCTTCCTCTGTTTTGGTAACAAAAATTTTTATTTCCCTGACTTTACAAGGCCCTTCTCTCCCATTCACAAGGAGATGCCTCTGAGGCATGGAGGATGGTGCTAGATCTCTCTGTTCATACAAAAAGCAAGCAAGAAAGAAGGGTCACAGAGACACGCAGTAGCCCCACCTCTGCCTGCTGTGGGGTGGCTGCAGTGCTGTAGCTTCATCTACCTGAAAACTACACTGGGTTAAAAATCTATGCTTTATTCCTCAAACAAAGTTCCTGACTCTTCAAGATGCAGGGAAAAAAAAAACCCAGATAAAAAAACCAAAACAAAGCAAAGAACAAAACCCAAAAAACACCCAAACAAAACAGAAAAAAAAAAACCCAAACCAAAACCAAATCCAACACCAAAAAACCCCCCAAACCAATACACTTGGACCAGTGGAAAAGGCATTTGCCTCTCTCAGAATACTGAGTTATAAGGATATGAGATTATTTGACTAGTCTAAGAAAAAAATAATGTCTTGGCTGATTTGTTCTGTGAGTATTAAAGCAGAAGAAAAAGGAAATCATATCCTGATTTTTCAGTGCCAGGATTAAGAACACTTGACATAAAGTTGAACAGCTGATGATGCTGAAGATGTTGTACTACTGGTGAGTGAAAAAAACTTACAATTAAAATTTCCTGTCCCGGATGTTAGTAACAAATAACCAGAATTTTTCCCCATCCATACACATGCTGCGTATGGGGTTTTCTAGAAGTATGCCCTGAATGTGCAACCGTGTAGAAAAGAGCCAAATTGGATGCAGAAAAGTATTTTCAATTTCCCTACAAGTAGTTTCTATAATAAAGACATATGCATAAAACTTCAACATTTGGAAACAAAATAAATTTACCTTTACGTGATCACCTATGGCATACTCATCTGTTATCCTTTAATCCAAATTCAAAAGTAGAAAACTAAATGCAGTTTCTTATATGATCTTTCTCCTTGGTCATTGGTGTATCCAAAAGGTTTATCAGGATGAGCTGAAAAACACGTACGTCAAATTCCAATCACCTATGCACTGCTGGATGTTAGGAAACCCAAATTCCTTATCTGACCTGTGGGATACGGCTGTTTCTTCTGAATTGGATTATCCAGGTTTCTGTGACCTGGATAATACACCTTTGGCTCTGCAGATTTACACAACTTCCACTTCAGAAACGCAGGTATCTTTGCCAAAAGAACCAGAGGTCACACAGAGAACTCAGATCTTCTGAGTCCCAGACCTGCAGTCTAACCCAGTGAGTTAGCATCCATTAGCTATCAAAAAAAATTATCAAATTCCACCTTTATAGGGCTCAAATACTGCATTATCTGCACTTACCCTTCCTACACTTTATATTTACAAAAAAAGAGGAGCTCATCACCCACATGGCAGCCAAAGACTGCAGATTTTGAGGGATTTTGGCCACAGCTACAGAAAAGTCCTAGCTCCATCGTATAAAACTGAGGTTGTGAAGCATATCCTACTGAGGTTGTGAAGCATATCCTACTGAGGTTGTGAAGCATATTCGTATTTGGGAATAAATGGCTACTCAGGCTTGATAGCGTTGTTATTCCTCAGCAGTTCTGAATTCTATTCACATCCAGTTAATTTTATGTTCATCTCTGTGCCACTGAAATGCAGTTTTATGGCTTACTGCATACAAAGCTGCGTACAAAGCTGCATGTGCTATTAGTTCTTAAACTAATCCTTTGGCAAAGAGAATGTTTTTGAAATGGGAAGTCTAATGAGAAAAATATTGTGAAACTAAAGGACATAAAAAGAGTGTGCTGTAACTGATACACATTCTTACCTGGGGTTTTTTTATCAGTTTAGCTTAGCTGTATTTTACTCAGACTAACATGTCTGCCATCCTTCCTCAAGCCTGTTTACTCAGCTGGATGTCTACAGGGTTCAATTTTCCCTCTAACTGCCCTTCCACACTAGTATAATTGCAGCTCATACGGGTAATTGGTCTGCCTACAGGAGTGTCTGCATGCATTTGTTCATCTGTACTATCTAGTTGCCTCTTAAAATGTATTTGTAGACTCAAAGTACTGTTTCATTCAGTTTATATAATGATAAAACACATCAAGAAACACTTTCAGGAGCTTTAGGCACTAAAAATACTGGAGTGTACATATTAAAATTACTTTCATGGGCAAGTGGGAATACATCTCTGTTTCCACACATCAGAAAGATGGCATGCACTCTCACAAGTCAGTTGTGTCTAATTACTAAGTATCTAAATACTTAACTAAATAAATGTCATAGCAGAGATAACCAGATTTGAAATTATTATATGGGGAAAAGAGGCCCATTGAAATTTCAGACATGAGAAACTGAAGTCATTGCAGAAGGTAAGAACAGCCTTTTCTGGAATACACACAGAACAAAGAATTTTAAAGGCTCGTTTTATGCTATTGTGGAAAGATCAGTATGGAAGTGATTTTTATTATTGTTATTTGAAGAATCTGGTTCTTGGGTTGGAACAGCCAACACAACGTCTGTGGCCACAAACCATCATCATTTAGTTTTTGTGACCTTACTCATGAAGTGACAGAGTTCAGGTATTTTAATCATTTCCTTGCAGGCATAATCACTGGGATTTTTTGGTTCACTAGTCTTGCAGTGAATCTTCCTAGGTGTCTAGGATCTTCCCCTTAGTTCTTCTAAAGCTGAGATTACTGCTCACACCATACTGAGCAGCTTTTATTTCTCTCTAATACTTTTTTCTGTGGCCACTATTGCACTTCTTTTTGCATGTTTAAAGCCAGTATCCCATTTGAAATACACAAAATGTTTGAAACTTCTCTGCATTAAAATCTGACATAAATTCACATGTACACAAACAAGAGACCTGCTGGTTCAGATTCACTGAGCTCTCTCAAAAGCTGTTCCAAAGATGAATTATCTAATATATCGTATAAAAAATTTTAAAAAAGGCTAAGATTAAAAAACCCAAACAATTCTGCTTTTGTAATTTGAAAAATGGCAATTTATAAAACTTTTAGTTTATACCTACATCAGAGGTTCCTACTCTGGTTGGAGTTACAGACAACTGTGATTAGGTAGATTGTAACAGTAACCAATACTATAACTAGTGTTGTTACACCAACACTATTTGGTACACTAATCTCAGTGGAGAAAGTTTCCAATGCTTCCACCAACATTCAGCTCTTTTCTTAAAAGCAAACAACAGAGCTCAGATAATAAGTACTTCATTAACTATTCAGTAATTTTTCCCAGTTCGGTTTTTCAAAACAATCATTTGGGATTATAGCCTATTCTCTTGTAACAAAAACAAATATTCAGCAATGAGAGTAATTTATAACAGAATTAGGAAAATGTAAAAACAGACTGGAAAAATATTAGCCAACTATTTACACAACTTTAAACCAATATAAATGAAGTCCAGAGGAGAAAAAGAAACTTTTATTTTTTTTATTTAAAAATAAGATTTCCAAAAAATACAAGATGAAAGAATTCTCAATAGGAATGAAAAAATAATCTATAACTTAAATCAATTTTAAAAACCCCACAGAAATATTACATTGATGAGATTGTAAACAAAGATGAATAAAAAACAATACACTGCTTATCAGCTGGATATACTGTTACACTTCCAGATTTAATGAAAAGAATACCAGAGTAAGCTTCCCTGTTTTGGTATTATTCAACCATTCATCTCATACATTATCCACTCAGATAAGCAGTGTTAGACCTTGTAATTTTCAACAACTCCAGTATGAACATTATTCAGCATTATTTGAAAACAGTCAACATCAAACTAACAACAAATTAGTAAAACTCAATCACATGCCCATATGAGAGCTACAAAATTCAGAATGCTAATTTATAAAAATCAGTATTATTTTGCTATTTGTTAAGTAGATAGAGTGATAATTTTCTATCTACAGGCTACACTGTGATCTACAGATATCAGTCTTGGGAATGTGAATAGAAATATTTACCCAGAAATGCACATAAATTATAAGTTTCCTATTTTCTAACTTGAAAAGCACATGTTCTACTGTAAATATAAGCTCTTACATCAAAAGAAGTAGGGCCAACAGGTTGAGGGAGGTGATTTTACCCTGCTAATAATCTGAATCTAATTCTAAATTAGGCAAAATATTAGGACCTCAAAACTGTCTGTGTGATGGATAATGACAACTTGAATTTTACACAAAATAATGCTGAAGGTTACCAAAAGCTCAAGCTGTGCTTTATTACAGAAAAAAAAAAAGGCAGTACTTTTTCAAAACCAATTAAAAGGTGTGACAACTTCCTTCCGCATAAAAATTATCAGATCTCTTAGCAACTGATGATTTGCTCTCAACCCAAACCCAAATGGAACCAGGGATTTGGAATATCAATTTTATTTTTTTTTTAATTAAATCAAACCAATACTCCATATCTCAACACCTTTCTAGGCTACTTTATCTCATTGTCAATTCTGGCCAAGATGATACAAAGATAACTGCAGGTAGGACTATGCTGTGCTGCTGTACACTCAGTGAAAAGAGAGGAAAAGAGCCATCAAAATTGGAAGTGAGTAGAGAAATGAAAAGAAGTCATTTTAGGTAGTAATTTTTAGGTAGAAAATGAATAAAAACAAGAGTGATTTTGTCTGGGTAAATGGGACTCAAATACAACCAAGAAAGCTCTAATGTCTTACAGAAGTCGTAACTGTAAATTGCTCAAAAGTAGAATTTCTTCCCAGGACAGAGAAATGCTTCTTGAAAACATTCTAATTTGCACTGTCTTGAACCTTCCTACCACATATACATGTTATGGAAACACTGAGTGTCAAATAGCAAATACTTTGGACAAAGGGTCTGGAACTGAATGAGAAGTGACTATCACCTGATTTGTTGTGAGACACTACCAACAGGTTCGGCCTCTGAGCCACTGACAGAAGTTATTTTTAAACCTAATTCCTTCCCTGTGAAACACAAAAATGCATTATGTCATTAATGGCAAGCATCAACTACTGAGCAGGAAAATTAAGCCAAACTTGAGCCTTAAGTCATCTGGTTAAAACAAAGTGCAAAGTTTCTGGAGGTCTGGGACCTTTAATTTCAAAGGCCCTTCAAGGATTCACACTAGTTAGCACAGCAGAAAATCTAAGCACAAGATCTATGGGCCATCAAGGAATAATCTCAAGTAAGTATCTACCTCTTACCTGATGACTAACCTGATGCAGCTGGAAGGCAGTAAGCTGAGGTCTACCAGGACTTCAAGAAGCACACCAGCACACCATGTGCCCACTACTCATTCAGCCTAGGTCAGAGCTAACAGACAGCTACACAATGGCTATCAGGTATGACTAACGGTGATTTATACTGGGGGAAATAAAGAAAAATCCTTTCAGAGGGAAATGGTCTGACTGAGAATGGACAGGCCCTGAGAAATGTGTACACCGGGCTTGCACTATGTATATACAAACTTGTTTAGGATTATTTTTATCAGCAGTGGTGGGCAGGTAAAATGCTCAGTCGGATCACTTAATTAGATTCAAACCTTCCTCTAGATACTTTAATGCCAGATATGAGATTTTCCAGTTAAACTAAAGCTAGCTGTTTCCTGAAGTGCAAAAAACAGAACAGTACCCTTGTCTTCTGACAGTTAACTTTCAGTCAGTTACAAGACTATGAATAAAAGTGATTTTTTATACACAATGCTAAAAAAAATAATTTTTGTGCTTGTACTTTAGAAGTACGAGAGAGAATAAGAAGTACTAGGTGGCACTAGTTAAGATCTGCATTGTTTTATGCAGCTCTTATTCAGAAAGGGCACTTAGATTTTATTTTAGGAATAGTTTAGAAGTGCTAATCCAGTATTATTGATGGGAATATATGTAGAATAAGCACCAATCTTTGTCCAGAAAGATCAAGACCACACCCTACAAATAAAACAAACAAACAAAAAAAAATAAATAAAAAAAATAAGGAATGCAGTGATATTTCCAGTTGGGATATTGAGAAAATTGCCAACAGTCAATTGTATTTGTGTTGCTCCAATGAAGCTATGTTTGCCTCCTACCAGTGAACTGCAGTGAAATTGAGTGCGTACTGAAGACAAAAGTGGAAATAGCCAAGTTAAGTAACCCATATAATTGATAGCATCCTCAAATGTATGACAGAAACTCCTGCTCTTTGCAATGACTTCAACTGTTAAACTTTGATATCAAATCAAAACAACACTTTTGGCCCAACTCCATTTTCTCTGTGCTTTTATGAATCTTCTGGTCATGTCTGCCCCCTCTAGATGCATAACAAGGAGTAAGCTGCCTAGTTTAAACTCCATTCTAAAAATTGGTTCTTAGTTCCTTCTCCTCAAGACTGAAAATGACTGTGTATCTGAACTACTCTAGGAGCTGTGAGACAGAACCTCTACTTCAAAGCAGTACATCTGAGGACAGGTTCATAGACATTATTTAATGCATTATCTTTTATTACAGACATGGGGATTTTTCAAATGAAATCTCAAATCTGTGATATTACGAGAAGATATGTAGGTAGCATTTTTTGGTCCTACCAGGAGCTACCCCACACAGCAAATAAACTAGCTGCTCTCAAATGTTTCCAGGGGCTTTTTAATTCGTTCTTTAACTTCTCTTTGTGCCTGTCAGGAAATCAAACATTGCCAAGTCAGAAGCTAATATCCACTGTGCTCAATGAAGCATTTGTTGTTCTGATATTATATTAGGATGAAATTCAGTAACATTGTCCATAAGTTTTTTTTAAATGCCTAACAATGACAAACACTAATCAGTACTAAAAATGCAGTTTCTACTGAAACAAAAAATCATAAAGGAGACCTGGAGGGAAAGAAGTGGGATTTCAAAAGAAAGGTTCAATGGATTCAAGAATTTCAAATTAGATCAAAAAAGCCCGCCCGATCTTTTTCTGATGGAACAACACTTTCTGACAATCAGTTTGAGAAACATTACGCTGATAAACTAATAACATGATATGGTCATTACTCTGATAAACTAATAACATGATATGATCATTCAGTTAAATGTAAAAAAAAATAATTTATTCATTTTACCCTCTTAGAGGCCTCTCATTCAAAGAATACAGTTCAGTACCTCCTAAAACACGGAAGATTCTCCAAATTCTCCCTTCTCTTCTCTAAATACCTAGAAAAGGGGCAGAAATTACCTAGCAGCCTTAATCATATTACATATTGATTCCTAATGCTGTGAAGGATGGGAGGCTAAGAAAAAGCAGATTTACAAAAAAAAAAAAAAAAAAAAGGAAAAAAAAAAAGAAAAAAGAAAACTTCCAATACAGAAACATTTGAGACGTCGCGAATCTGCGAAAACAACACTTTCGTTCGAGAATTTCGTTTGGGGAATCGGGCAAGGTTTTCACGACCAGGGCTCTGCTCGGCTCCCGAGAGCGGCCCCTCGCGGGCCCCGCATCGCCGCTGTCGCGACGGGCAACTGGCGACAGGGGGCGCGCGCTCGTGCCCGGCCCCTGGAACACGGGCTGCTCCCGGATCCTCCATCCCCACGGAGCCCGCGGAACCGCACTGCCCCGCGGCCCGGCTGCGCACCGGGCACGCAAACCCAGCGCTCTGTTTGCCACCGAGGCTCCCGCCGTCGGGCGCGCTCTGCGCGACAGGTTTGGTGCTCCAGGCACTGTTTCGGTAATACAGGAACACCAGGAAACAATTATATGCCCCCCACGGTAAATGTAAAAAAAAAAAAAAAAAGTTAAATTCGTGATCCTCTTTCAGAATAAGGTTCAGAACAGTAAAATCTCCTAACTACGATAACTGATTAGCACGACCAATCTTCTAAAAAGCTTCTGTGTTTCACTCATGGAACATTTAAATATTGGCATGGAAAATGAAACTGCTATTATTCCCCTGTATATGCCAGAGACTATAATAGTGGCATTCCTTTAAAAAAGAGAAAAAAGGGGGGGGGGGGGGAGGGAAGAGAATACAGTCATTACTTTATTATGAGTATCCACATTCTTTTTCATTTCCAGCACTGTCCCAGTCTTTTGTTTAAATATTGCAGCCAATACCACCTTAAGGAAAGTCTAGGCTTGCTAAAACTGAAAAAAATGGTTGAATATTAGGCTTGAAATTTAAAACAATAAAACAATCCTCTATTTTTAAAAAGAGAGGAAAAGTAAAGTTGGATCAAATGTTAGAAGTTTACAAAAGTTTAAAATTCAAGTGATTTTTAAGATGCACCCTTTGGAACTGTCAGTGGATCATCAAAATCTGTTAATTCAATAAAGGGACCTCTAACATTGAGAGAAACTGCATTACAAACGAATCTTTTAAAATTTGTTACAAACACCACTCATGACAAGTCTTGCCCTTCATTTTTGGATTAACTGTTCCAAATAAAGTATTACTTCCTACACAACTTATATATATTAAATCCTGATTTTGTATCTTTTACTGTGTCCAGTTGCATGGCTGCCATTTAAGGTGGAACCTAGTCCTGTTAGACTACGCAAAAAACATCATAAGCAGCATAACTAAAACCACTGAATTTCTAGAAGAAATTCACAGTACTTTCCACAATCATCTCATGCTGATTGTACAGATACAGAGGGCTAAAATAAGTACATAATTTTTCCAGACACAGAAAGGCAAACCAGTACTTTGGCAATTGTTGTCATTTTACCAGATATGAAGGATGCTTTCTTTGGTTAACTACTTCCATACTTAAAGGAACAAGTTATCTACATCAACACAATACCCTACTAAATGAGTTAATATATTTCACTGAACACGTTAGTAACAAATCTATATTTATGTATAAATATTTTAAATATTTGTATTTCCAATATACAAACACTCAGACTTCCAGCTAATCATGACTAAAGAAAATATAAAATTTATAACTTTATTGACAATATACTCTTTTTTATGGTACATTATGCTAACTAACTACATCTGCATTTTTAAAAAGTAAGCATCCCAGTATTTGCACCATGCAACTTCTTTTTTGAATTATTGCAAGGAAATCCTTGGGATAGAGGGAAAACACACTTCCCATTTGGACAGTTTACCCTGGAATATTTAATCCCGCTTGTTGACATAGAGACATGAATAATTTTCACTAAGATCATATCTAGGCCGAAAGATAACTGTAAGATGTAAGACTTCTCTCTATAAACATAGACATTTATGTGTATTTATAAAAAACCTCTCTGAGAAAGGTTTAGGAAGTAGTCTGCCTCAGTTTTAAATGCTGCCTTTTATAGTGCGGTGCTGCAGGATTACTATTGCATATCATAAATAACTGGAAGTATCAGTTCAACACATGCAGAAAAAAAGATATTATCTAGACAGACCTGCTGATAAAAACACTAAAAAAATTCAAGGCAGAATAAGACACTTGGAGAGAAATCTAACCATAAATGTAAACTTCAGTGCTTCCTACAAAAAAAAAAAAGGTAAAAAAAAAAGAGCCAGTATCAAACAAATAGAGGAAGAGTGCATTTCAGTCATTTGCTTTTGGTATTAATCTCAAAACCAAAAGAAATCTCTTTGGAAAGCTAATCTGAAATTAAATATGCATAAAGTTAAACAATCAATTTGCATTAATCTCAGAACAGAATCAACACCACAACTAAAATAATGCCTGGGGCACATTGTGATGCCTACAACTGGATTTTAATTGACTTGAAGACTGTCATAGTCCTATTATCATAAAACCTGTAACGCACTTCCAGCATGGAGGACCCATCTGTGCCCACTATCCATCTGTTTAGACATGATTGGCAAAGTGGTAGGGAACTCGCAGTGGTTGCCTCTGCCTGAAAGGAATAAACCACAGGATCTTCCAGTGAGTGCCAAAAACTTCTGAGAAGGTCTGCTGCCATGGCTTTCGGGGCCTCGATCTACAGAAGACAGCATTATTAGTGAAAGACAGCATGCCCACGGTGCACTTCAGTCAGCTAGAACAATGTAGGTTGGCTGGGGATCCATTTCTGGACTCTGATGAATTGTGTCTCAGCGTCACAAATACAGCTTTCCTTTCATTACTGCACGCAGCTGAGACTTAACTTTGGAGAACAGAAACTATCTGGGCCATCAATGAAACAAAAGCAACTTTTGAAGCAGAGGAGACCTCAGAATCAATGAATTGTATGTCAAAACACAGCAGAAAGTATATTTTGATCTGTACTTTTGAAAGAAAATATAGTTCCACTGGGTTTGGGTAGGGAGGTTACTTTGTGTACAACCAATACTAATAGATTAGTGAGCTGCTGCTAAAGATAGGAAGTACAAGGCACAGTACCATGCAAAATCACCTTAACAAAGTGCCTTCAGTTCCTTTACTCTCTCACCCAGTTTAAAAAAACAGCAACTCCTTTAGCATTTCATCAATGTAAAAATTTTACAGAACTTACATGTCTTCACAACAGTTTGACATTTTTTCTATACCTGTAGTATCCTGTTGAAGAAAAGAAAACACAATGAAAAAGTATTTATTTACATTTCTAACTGTTAAAATGTCATTATGAAAGCAACTAAATAAAGTAGGGGATCAATTATTAGTGTACACTGCTTTGACATTAGTTCAGTAGGTTGCGAATTACTTAAATGGCATATTAATTTTAAGTGAATCTGAGATTACCCACACAAATTTTACTCAGTCTGTTACATGATTTTTACACACATGACATGAAACTATACTGTGTAGTTTGATCACAATACCAAAGAATGTCAACAAAAACTTATAGCACTAGTACAGCTAAAATGAATTCAGATACTACAGTTAATTCATGGGACATTTAGAAGGAATGTGTATAACGTACAGTCTTGCCATACTTTTCACAAGCACCCATTCCAGACTTGAAGCAGCTCTCAGATAACCAAAGGAAAATTTAGTAAAATACAATTATTAACACAAATGTAGTATTTTGAAAAGCAGGAACTAGTAAGAGGTTTTAAAATCATTATCTTCATGAGTATTATAATGCAAACAGTACCACTGGAAATATACCATGAGTTTTCATAGTTGCTACAGTTAAATAACAAATATACAAATTATTCTCATAAAATGTAGCAGAGGCTAAATAACGTGCAGAGTGAAGGCAACCCTACAGCTAAGAGCAACTTAAATTCATATTTTTCTTTACTTAACATGATTTAATAACTCACCAAGTTTTATAATTAACAAATCAATTTTAGTTTAGATCATTCTCAAATAAAGCTTTTAAAACTACCACATTTTTTTCCTTACTTTTCACTATATATTTCACCAAAAAAAATTATTTTGGAAATAAGCATTATTTAGGGTTTTGATACATATTCATAGTTCTTTATGTTCTTTAAATCACTCACAAAGTCCAAAATACAATAATTGAAATACTTCTCATGGTTTCAACTCCTGTTCATTGGTAGTTTGATATTTTCCTTTACTATTCTTTGATGGACATAATGCACCTGTCAGATTATACTAGCATTTGAATAACACCAAGAGCTAGTCTCAGTTGTCCCAATCATACAGAGACACAAGGACTGTGGTTTAATTCGGCTGCAACTTCACTGTCACCTGGAAACACGACCTAGCAATAGAAACCATACTGTGTTCCTTGATTGTTCCTGCCATCAGTGCATGCAATTCAGTGCAGGCTCTGCTGGGATTCTGCCCCTCTTTAAAGTTTTAAGGGGGAAAGATGAGTGTGAGTGGGAAATAACATAGAGGAAGCTGCTTCCTTGCTCCACCAGAGTTGGGTGACTTTCAACTCCCCTTGCCAGATTTTATCCTTCTAAATTCACTTCCCAGCTCAGATGAGTTTCGGAACATGAGCCCTTACAACACGCCAAATAGCAAAAATCTTAATTTTGCCCACAGCCTACCTTGCTGAATTCCAGACACATTATGGCAAAGGAGAGAAGTCCCCACTTCTCACTCCAACCCACCAGGCTGCAGAAGATCTTCTCTGTTTGCAGAGAAGGTATGCCCACAGCAAACTACATAAATCATTCTGACCCCATCCTTAGGTGGGTTTTAACTCCCACTTAACAGTGAGGGAGGAAAGACTGGAGCCAGCAGACACTAAACACTGTCTGTTGTTTTGATTTCCACAGATAAACTGCTGCTCCTCTCACCTTATGGGCCTGTCTATCCTATCTCCCCTCCCTCACCTTCCACAAGCAGCAGGAAAGCATCACAAGACACAAGCCATTCTCCTTGTTAGGGCAGGACCTGGCTGCACAGCACAGGGATATTCTGCTTCCTTGGGCTGGCTTTTTGTCCAGCTCTTGTCAGAACAAACACCACCTTTGCTGACCACAGAAATTCACACAAAGCTTTCCGAATAAAAAGGACTAAGTAAACACAGAGATTACTTCCATGGCACTTCAGCAAGGTAGTAACAGCATTTTCGTGAGATTTTATAGCTCCTTCTGTAACTGCAAAAATATCTCAGCTCCAGGAATTATTCTCTCATCAACTCAAAGCTGTCTACCCAATAGTACAAAACAATATGGGTATGTTTGAAAGCAACAATGAAAAATATTTTTTTAATAAAACAGTAGCATCCTAGTCTAGACTCTAAATTGATTTGTAGCTATGAAAGATTTATGCTATCATTTCACAAAAGGAGTCCTAAACCAGTTTTGTGTGCAGAAGTAACATGACCAAATACCTTAAATATGGCTTTTTGGTACATTTCTGCGTATTGCGTATTCATTAATACACTTATACTATTCCCTAAAATACTGTGTTTGAGATTTTTGGAGGAATTTCCTGGTTGGGAACTGAAGGGTGTATTTTGTTTTAATTGTTGTCATGGCATGTTATCAAGACCTGAAAGATTCTCATTAGGTAACTGCAGAAAATAACTGTAAGAAAAGACTGTCAACCTTTCACACCTTTAAAAGATATTAAGGATTTCCTTTCCCTTCCTCCCTCCCCATCTTCCTTTCTTTACTTCTCTTCCTTCCTTTCCACCTCCCTCCCTCCCTTCCTTCCCTTCCCTCATTCCCTGCCTTCTTCCTTCCCCCTCTTCCTTAAAATGCCAACACATACTTCAGTTTACTTTTGCTTTACTGGGCAGTGAGTCCTTTGCTTTTGAGATACTTTTTCAGAATTAAAAAAACTTTACAGCCACATTTTAAAAGCTGCAGACTGGGGCTGGAGGGAATGGGAAGAAACATTGCTCTGAAGCTTAGCCACTCCACAAATGCTGGTGACTGAACTTAAGGAACAAAATGCCCCTCATAGCTTCCCTCCCCCAACACTGCTGCCAAGCAGGCTCATTTGAAATGTACTTTCATTTGAGAGTGAACCAAATTACCTTTTCACATGAAAGTGAAACTTCACAGCACCCCAGGAAAGTCAGTAGCCCCTCTGGAGATAGGAGATGAAGGAAAAGGAGAGGACCATAGTTGAGTTTTGACTTGTTGTTATTTAAGGTTTTCTTCTCAGACATGAATTTTTCTTCTTTTGGCAACAGAGATCAGAATAACCACTATTCTTCTGAATGACAAGGTGTTCTGCTCATTAATACATCTCACAAATGGCCTTCAACCAGAATATCATCTCTCTTAATTACGCACTCGATGTATACCAAGGTTTTGCTACAACATCAGAATTACTGTGTCCAGCCTAAGAGGCTTTAGCTGTCTGCATCTACTATCAGCTTGGATTACTATTAATACAAATAGAACTCTGCTAAGACTTTTTTTTTCCAGACTCACAGCTAATGCTAATGTTAAAACCTCTTGGAGAATTGGCACTCATCCAAAAGTTGAAAATAACTTAATATGAGCAAACACGGTATATCTATTGAGTCCTAGTAATCTCTAACTCTAAAAATCCCTTAAAATTTTTAGATAAAATTAAGATGAAATTGAAAAACACACAACTAATTAAATTCACATGATGGATCATCAGGAGCCCCAAAGTCATCATCCAGATTGGAATCAACTTTGTTTCTACACTTGATTCTTTAGAAATACATACTCTCTGATAAGCATCTTAAAGCATCTAGAGAAAAAATATTATGCCTTAGTGAGAAAGGCAATATAAATTAGAGGAAATAAACATAGGAATCATTAACAACATATCAGTTTAGAATATCAGAAAAAGTGCAAAGCGTTCCTTCTGAGGGGAGGAGGAATGGGGTTTTTTTTCACTTTGAGGACACACTACAAGTAAGAGCAGCTGTTTTACTCTAAGTTAAGTAAGCTACTGCCATGGCCAAGACTGCTATAAAAGGGAGGAGAGGAGTGGAGAGACACATGTAAGAGCACTGAGCTCTGCAGACCAACTTCAGATTCGCTTGCAAATGAATGCACCCATGTCAGCTCCTAAGAGAAATGTATCTTTCACATCTATGTTTCTAATCAGCATAACTAACTGCCTGAAAAAAATTTAAAAGATCACATGCATTGTGTAACAAACTGTGCTACAGTATGGGTTTCATCATGAACTAATTTATCATGAAAAAAAGCACACACAAAGAATATTTTTCTCTTACTGATTCATGTTTTCCAAAGGGGAAGTTGTAATTCGTAACTTACAGGACTAACTCCAAAGCATGCAGCCACAATTCCTGGTTCAATTTTTCTTCAGTGTTTGCTTAAAGTGACATGAAATCAATATAGCTCTACTAAATACTTGCAGTAGAAGAATGTAAGCATTATACTATGCTTTTAGTATTTTCAAAGCCTCAGTATAGAGATGAATCAGCAGAAAAGTATGATGAAGAATAAAGAAAAAACAAAACCTTCAAGCCTTCCTGGACTTGCAGCCACCGCTTTAATCTGAAAGTTCAAGACTTACCCTCTATATGAACAATACATTTTTTCATTCCTTCTACCTAACATCCTTTCATTGTATGTATGCAAATGACAAGTGAGCAGTTGAAGAATATAAAATACTGAACGTAGAAAGAATATTTCATCTTTCAGAAATTTTCTTTTTTGGAATTTAATACATTTTCGGCTTGCATTTGGTCACTTCTTAGCATTGCTTTCTTAATCTAGACTTCTCATCATATAATGTAATATGATTAATTTTATCAATTACAATTATACTCAGCCTGAAAATCGCTAGTTCTGTTTTAACTTTAAATCTGTGCTAAATGAAAAATGAAGCTACACTATGCAATATCTAGGGAATGGTCCTGCTCTCTTCTATGCTCTGATTAATTCAGATAAATAGATTTCCAACGTATGTATCAGAAAATGATTCAGTGAAAAGAAAACCCCTGGTAACAAATAAGGGACATATCTACAAAGGAGGCAATACAAACAGATCTCTTAACTTCAGCCTAGTTCAAATCCATGGTGTGTTTGGTACAACATGACAACAAGATATGTGACAAAACATTATTTTTCTTGATACTTAGAAATGTAAGTACAAAACGTACTTACAAAAATAGCAGGGGAAAAACCACTTAAGAAAGCTAGTTGTTGATCTTCACGTGGAAGTAATTTTAATGGTCTGATGTCTAAATCTGACAGGCAATATTTAAACAAAATGTATTCAGCCCCCAGAACACTCAAACATAATTTTTATAGTTACTTATTTTCAACTGGTTAAAGGTACTTCCTTTACTATTAGAAAAATAATTGAACTGTAAAAGAAATTCCTCCTTGAGTGGTGAACAGGGCATACTTTTGATATTCTATGATATTTTATACTCCTTGAACAGCATAAAATCTCTGATAAAATTTTCTAACTTACACTTTTTCTTTATAATATTGTAAATAATTAACTTCAATAAAAGTATTCACATTTACCTAAGACCATGTAGCGACCTAAATGAAACAGATGAGATCTTTTGCCACTTAGAGTGTCTTCACTTGAATTTATTTTAACATTTTAAACAGCTCATGAAAGAGTTTTTATAAAATAAACTAATAGTTTATTTTTATGGTAAATATGTGTTTAAGACTGTCTGGATACATCCATAAAAATGTTAAACAAATTGCTAGTCTATTTGAGAAAAATAAGGTAAAGATATAAAAGAATTTATACAATTAACAAAATTGTATTCAAAGACCAGGATGTTACTAATTCCTGACTATTTAATTTATAGTACCTTATGTAGTCTTCTAATAGGAGATCTACCTATAGGTGAATTAAAGGTAGAGACAGGAAAAGGGGAAGAGTTAAGAACAATGGGGAAGAGGAAGACAGACAATGTTAACATGAACTTATTTTCTGTTGCATCTCTAATTTCCAATTACCATTTGGGTTTATAGTTTATATACCCTTTGCTCTCCCTCTACAATTGCTTTATATCTTACACTTTATTATAGACAGGTAAAGAATACACTTGCCTGGAAATCCTAATTTCCCCAACCAACCCTAATTTTTAATATGCTAAACTTAATTATGAGGATTAATAGTTCCTTGATTACACTTCTGCCATGTTTGAAAAAACAGGAAAAGCCCTCAGTAGTCACTAATCAAAATAGTATTTAATAGATTATCTGATTAAAGATATGATTACAAATATTTTAATCATGAAATACTTATTTTTAAAGACAAAAAGCATTTCAGCACAACTAGATCACTTGTGCACTCCGCATACTAAATCAGCAATGGATCAATGCTATAAAACATGAAAAGAATTAAAAAGCCTTTGATTTTATTAACAGAACAACTGCAGCTACATTACCATTATTTTGCAATTCAACCTTTGGAAAAGGTTAAAAAAATATGTAGTAAAATATATTTGCTCCTTTAAGGTGAAAAGGAGAAACACTGCGACAATAAAAAATAAAAACCAACATTTTTAAATGCTTCTAAGAGGAAAAAATTATGTGGTAGGCATCATATTGTGCACTAGACAGGCTGCTGAACAGCATTTTCCCTTCCATCCTCCCCAAAGCAAATAAAGAGAAATTTCTCTTTTCCACATCCACACAGTACTGATGCAACAGGATATTGGCATATCACTGTACACCATTCAAACAGTTAATTAACAGGAAACCCCGGTAGCATTAATTTAATTAATAAAGTCACTGTCCACTTAGTTTATGATAACACATCCACTACCTTGCAAAAAGACCACATGGTATCTATTGAATTTTTAAAAGCCCATCATTAAATAGTTCTGCCCCAAAGAAACAAGTTCATTACTAAATAATTTCAATGAAAAGTTTTTCTTTGCAATACTAGCATAAACCACATTAAATCATATTTAGTGGACTATAGTGTAAAAATTAAGAAAATCTCTTTTCTTCCACAGAAATAGTTTGTCAGAACATATGGAAAAATGAAAACACTGTTTAGTGTTTGAAATAAAAACAATCAAAGGTAATCCTCTAAAATTAGGGTTCAGATTAGTCTCTGCAAAGGATGCTGTTTAACTGAAACATCTGGTAGTGTTACGTTGAGAGACAGGCCTTTTTTAACTTTGGAAATGAGATTAGTAGATCAGTTATTTGTAAGTGTCCAAGTAATTTCTAATTATTTTATCTGGGTCACAGATAATCCGCTTTTACAGGGCTCCCACAATGACATCAGAGGATCACTGTTGAACTGATTATCCTGTTACCTTCCACCATCCATGGGAAGGCCGGATTTTCCTTTTGTACAGAGAAAGAGAAAGAAGTGGCTGATTGCTTCAGACAGGTGGCAGCCAGCAAAATAAAGAACACCACAGATCTTGAGAGGAAGAAAACCTCACATATGCAAAAGGTATCAGCTTTAAAAAACTAGATATGAACAATTATCAAAATAATCAGAGAGGCAATTGTTTAAAAAACATGCCATATTATTATATTTTTATAGTAATACACTGTAGATCAAACATAAACAATATCAGAATCTTACAGTATAAACAGAAAAACCAGTTTTTATCATCATTTAACTGTTGAAGTGATGTGAAAGACATACAGAAGTACTTTCTTAAAGCAACAATGGAATATGAGTGAAAAAAATGCAAATGCTAGGGGCTAGTCTGCTAGTCTATACACATGAGCATCCTGATAGTTCCACCTTTTTTTAAAAATCCTGAAAAAAAGCTCTTTTTAAAAGAGGTCTTTACCTCCAACAATCATACATCAGAAACAATCTGAGGCTGATAAAAGAAACTTTTTTCCTAGGTGAATTTTCTATGCCTTTTCGTATGAATAAATAGGTTAGTCATGCTTTTTTTAAGGAAAACAGACATCAGTTTCATGTAAAAATGAGAGAGGAATTACTAAAAAATACATGTCAAGAAAATATGTCTTGAGAAAGTAAGCAAGTTTCTGGGTACTATTTGATTTAGCTTCCCAATAAATTTTATTATTTTATATACCTTCATAAAAAAATGGGAATTAAAAATTAGTAACACAGATACATCCTTCTCAATACTTTCTTGTAGCTTAATACTGTTTTCTAGATAAGTTTTGCACTTGCCATTGCAATACAATGTCATTAACTGGTGTAGATAGTAGTTGCACAAGACGGAAAGTTTAGATTTTTTTGTGGAAAATTTTAAAACTTTCTGAAATAGACAAAATTATAATTTACCTACAAATTGTACTTTTACTGCTCATGACCAACCACTAACAAAAAAGCACCTCTCTACCTTCATGGAGTTTTAAAGTGTCTATACTAGAGCTATCTTGTTACTCTGTAGTGACTGAGGCAAAAGATGAATAATTGCTTGTGGAGTACAAGCAGCTAGAAGAGTAAAGGGTAACAATAATTTTTACAGCTGTTACTCTCAGTAAGAGACCATCTAGTTTTTCTAGGGTGCAACTGCCAAAATTCTTTCTGATATGTTTTTGGGGTTTTGTTTGTTTTACTTAAGTTTTATGCTAAGTTTGCTTCTACGTCATTTCAAACAAAATCATTAGAAAATATCATGCTGCCTGAGAATGTAAAAATACAGGCTCATTTCCAGTTAAGGAATATAAAATTCAAAATTGCACTATAAGTAATGGCAGGAAATAGAGGACTGGTAAAGCAACTAACAAGCACAGAAGGCAAGCAGGCCTTTAACATATATGCATGATCATTTTGGAAATTACATCAGATAGTGTTTTCTTCACAGGTAAAACAGATTCTTCTATCCGGTTCTCTATAAACTTGAAACTTATAAGTAAGAAGACTAATTGTTATGCAGAGATTTTAAGAAGAATATCATCTTAGGATCCCAGACTTCCTAAATTAGGATTTGAAATTTCTCCCTATTTCAGAGGCTTATGAATTAGAGAGAACTTAGATACTTCTACTTCTAAAGTATCCAAATAAAACTTCCCCAAGAGTAACGTCAGATAGATACTGGAAGAAGTGTTAAAATTCAGGATGATGACAAAATCAGAGGCAAACAGAGCTTGGGGAAAGCAACTGGAGAAGGCGGATGAAAAGAACAATGTGCCGCTTCTGCTAGAAGTGTGTTTCACATATGCTAGTTTCTAGGGAGAAAGCACTAATCCCGTATACAGAGGCCACCTCAGCTGCTCCCCTCTTCATCGGAACAATTCATGTCAAAAGTTCCTCTAAGGACAGTTTTTGCCAACCAGCTGTTCTTCTCTCATTGTAGGAAGTCACCTCCTTTGCTCTTTGGCTTCCTGGACCTCCAAATGAGTTATGAATAGCCTTAAGCTAATGATACCCTAACAGTGATACCACACTAAGAGAGGTGGTAAAAGTATGCTGAGAAATTACTGTCTGGTAGGTTACTTGGCCTATTCATCACCTTCTCAAGCAGCATAGCTTTAAGAACATTCTCTCTGTAAGAGCCAATTTTAGTACACAAGCTACAAAGTTTTCAGTTTTACCAGAGCACATTTTTCCCAAGCACCCAAATATCTGCTGAACACACATGAAACAGGATAACAGCAGAATACATGTGTATTTTTCTTAAAGAAATTAATCTACTGTTATAACCAATGACAGCTATGCAATGATAGGCACAGAAGATCAGGCAACTGCATAACAATTTGAATTTTGCAAAGTGCCAGCACATACGGCTGAATAACTTCGCCTGCACTTGGTAATATGCTGCTTTGCTTTTCTGTTTTAGCTACTTTCCTGTTCCAGAAAAACGTGCTGCAGGATATCAGTTATATCCTTTCCATTATGCATTCAGCTGGACATTTCTTGACTTCAGAAAAAATGTATCCAAGAGGTGAAAATGCCTATTAAAGGAACTATGAAAACCTTCTGCTAGTTCTTACAGCTTGTCAATCTACCACTTAGCACAATTCTAGTAAGGAGTAACTCTGTTTCTAAAAATGCTGTATACAAAAGTCACATAATGCAAATTTATTCTACACATTAAACTGTATGTATCTTCTAGAAGTGACAAAAGGATAAACTGTAAATACAAAGATCAAGGATTTGGGGTTTTTTTTAATATGCATGTCCTATACTCCTGGAAAAAGTCAGCCTTAGCTTTATATTACCAAGATGAACCAAAAACTATTGGCTTGATTTCCGGAAAATTATATAACGATGGTCATGCAAGTTTATCTTACGGAGAGGAATTTTCATTACAAACGGGTTAAAGTTTGACAAATCTTAGGGGTTTTTTTCCAAAAATACAATTTTGGCAGCATTTGAAATACAGGTAAATAGTAATATTAAAACTAACAAACCTGAACTTGCTGGACTTATTTAGCAACCATTTGTATTCACCAAACTTTAGATCACAGAGCCGCAATGCTGATTGTTGCTACTATTAAAAAATACCTTTCATCCAGGAGCTGTGGAATTAATCTTGGTTTATGCTGAACTGCAAACACAGGTATAGAGCATGAACCAGGAAAATGTGTATTACCTGTTCTCCTGTACAAGCACAAGTAAAAGTTGCTTAGCATTTTTCAAAAGGTCCATGCTCTTGTCCAGCTCTCTTGCACATGCCTTTGGGCAGCTTCAGCAACCACTGAAATTAATGCTCTCAAGAGCAGCAATGGAGTAATGAATACTTTAACAAACATGAATACTTTAACAGTGCATATACATGCCTTCAAGCATTTTGAGTCTCTTTCAAATTAACCTCAACTGCACTATTACACTTCAATGATTCTGTTCTGTTAAATTTTGATCTGTACTTTATACTAAGTTTAATTTCATAATTAATTTAGTATTTTAAATAGACCTCATTTCAGATAAAATTTAATTTATACAGGAAGGTTAGATGCTGAACAGTAACTCCAGTACACTACACAGTAGAAACATCACTGCTTCTTAGTGACCATGGTTCACTGCTTCTACAGGACTTGAATGTCTTCCACACAGTGAGCTCAGCACTGTGGGTGGGTATACTCAGACTCTTTGTTTCCCCATTTTATGCATCACAGGCATGTCTTTCGGGAGCCTGCGAAGAAATTGCACACTCACCTGCTGCCCTCTCCTCTGCCTTTTCCACTGGCTAGCTAAAGCTGTTAGTGCTTATGGAGGAAGCAAGTCCCCATATTACAATGCTGGCAATCAAAAGCCATTTGTACAGAAAGATTTTCTGACACTACTTGCAGACTAAGCACAACTTCAACAAACAGACTTGCTTTGTTCGTTTGAAGTCTGACTAGTTCTTGCCAAGTAGATTTCCTCAAAGTAACTGTATTGTTTATTCCTGCCAATTCTAGAATCATGAGGAAAGGAATGAAAAGGGAAAAGACGACTGTGTTGCTGGTATGGAAACACTTTGAGTGGGGGATGGACTACACAACCTACATTCTTCAATGAATCAAAGCAACAGCATCCACATGGTGTGAATGAATTAGTGTCTGGAGATCCCAGTACTGGATTTCTACTTCCCCAGCAATCTGAACAAGCCTAAAAACTTGTCCATACGAGGCAAGCACAATAGCCCTTCTGCTACTGGGGGCAGGTAGAGTGCAGTGAGAAGCCTTAATGCAGTTCTGTACTTTCCAGCATCTGTCTCTTATAGACCATCCATATCCACAATTACTGCAGTATGTTTGTTTCACATTGGCAAAGACAACAAAAGAGAGTATCCAGGCATACTGCAGCTCAGCAAGCCTCATAATTATGATTTGAGTACAAAAAAAAAAGGGGGCTGGACTTGAAAATGCTGTTAGCCCACACCTGTTCTAGCATAGTTGCCAGCTCTGTAAGTGAATAGGATGTACCTCACAGTATATCAGACCACTGACATAGAAAGAAAGGGCTTTAGAGCAGTTTATAAGCATGCAGTGGTGGTAATAGCCTGATGGTGTTAAGGCTCACGACAGTGAAGTAACAACTGGGTTCTTATTGGTATTCATGCCTGTTGCAGAGGCAGCACTGTTGGTATCCTGTGTCAGAATAGAAACGTTCCAGGTTTCAGATATATGTGATAGAAACAGCTTCAGTCTAGGATGTTTTTATTTCATGTATAGTAATAGTACCTGAATGGATGCCGATGGTCACTGCGAAAACTAAGTCTAGCTTCTGGCAGCCCACAGAACAGAATGACAGACTTAGGGTTTGTTCCTTGTTTTCTTCTGTATCGTGTTTGTGGTTTAGTGTAGTAGTGATCACATGGGCTTTTTGTTTCTCCTCATATATATCCATTTAACAGAAATCAAAAAGACATCCGTATTTCAGTATCAGAACAATCAGGCTTCCTGAGTTTCCATCTCTCCCATTACTGGGAGTGACAGTGAGCAGAATTCAGAGGTCTGTACCACTTCAGCTGGGGCCCCCTGGTGGTCTAGTGGTTAGGATGCGGCATTCTCACGCCCCGGGTTCGATTCCCGGTCAGGGAACTCCTCCAGGCAGATGGAGTTCATCAGCCCTGTAAGGCCATCCATCTAAGAGAAGGTCACTCTAAACAAACCTACGTCCTGAGGACCTCGCTGCCACCGTCCAAGCTCGCTCAGCCCCGGCAGATGAACCTCAGGATTAAAGGGTGGGCTCAGTTCAGCGCACACTGTGTCTCACCTAAAAAATCCACTGCGCAGGCTCGAAGGGTAAAGACCTTTCCCAAATCTTCATTCGCAAAGACTGGCCATGATGATGACCACTTCAGCTAAATACCCAACAAGGCATAGTAGTAATTCAGAAAAACATCCCAGCTCTGGAGGATGCAGACACAAACATGGTATGCCTGCGTTTAAACAAGGAGGATAGAACCTGTCAGCAAGACCTTGGAACAGAAATTAGGCACACAGTAAAGGTGCAGAAATGTAAATCTGTTGACCTGGGGGTTGAGAGAAAGTCCAGAAAGCAATCTGGTAGAGCAGTTGGAGAACGGCAGAAATAATACACAGCATAGCTACAGTCACAGAAAGAGCAAAAGGCAGTAAACTTATGCAAAGGTAATACAATAAAACAAAAAAAGCAATATCAATGTCTTATCTAATAGAAGGAAAAACTAAACAGTAATTTTTGTCCTTTATTCTATACAAATAAATTACCCAATACAGTTGGAAGGGTTCCCATTTTGTACCTAAAAAGATTAATACTGTGCAAACCTTCCCAATTTCAAAATGAAATCTCAGGCAGATCTCCATCAGTTGTAGTCAGAAAGATGCTGTCATCTTGTACTTTATTGTCTTCAAAAAAAAAAGTTCAGCAGACAAGACCATACACCCTTTCAGACAGGTACGGATCCAACTAATGTCCTCTTTCTGTTCAACACTGCTGTATTTTAAACATTTATATGGTTTCACAAGGTAACTTTAAAACATTTGCTGGAAGTTATTAACTTCTAATGTACAGAACAGGATGTTACACTAAAAAAAGCTAATTTCTTGTACATATTTATTACATTACCAAATTCATCTATCTGGAAATATAGAGTATGCATTTGGACTGTAAATCGCACATGGTTATACTCCCCAGTTAAACAACTAAAGAGATATAAGCATAAGCATATTTATTAAAACACTTAACAAGAATTCTGTATTCTCAGAATGTATGACTTATTAGTGGGCCTCACTGTCACATAATTCAGACCAGACACATGAGAGTTTAAAATAAAATCAAAAATCAAAACCCGCAAATACATACCTTGTACACTGTAAAATTCCATGACAATGTATGGGTTTACTTCACTAATACAAAACAGGAAATTTACTTGATAGCCAGACTTATTACACACTTGTTTGTTAGAAAGCTTCTTAAGACTTCTTGGTGTCAAGAGTCTTGACAGACCACACACCAAACAGGTACCTCACAGTGCAAGTGTTTTTCTATTCTTCCCTTAGATGCAATCTGTTTTTCTGTTTTTATTAATTGTACTGAAAATAAAATTAATATATACTTCTAAAATTAGATACTTACAGTGAAAATACCCATTAGCTGAGTGTAAAAGAGTCGACTTATTCCACCTAATATTATTAGACCCATGAAGGTAGATATTCTTAGGAGAGCAAGTTCATGTCTAAATACAAAAACATCCTAGAACAAGACACAAAGAAGAGAGACTTTAGCAGTTACAAATTAATTAAAGTCTTTGAACCAAGTGGAAATACTAGACAAGAAAAGTGTGTTCTCACTGAAGGTAAATACTGGATTTTGAGCTACACTGCAAATCATTGATATAATTATGTATTAAAAGTAGAAAACAATAATTTTTTGTTTATACATGTAAGCAGTTGAGTTTTATTTTGCCAGACTGTTAAAAAAAACTTCTTCAAATATTTAAGGTTTCGCAAATAGATCAAGCTCAAGTGGGCTATTCCTGAATCTTCCATTTCAAACTGTGACAGATTGCTATACACAAGCTACATAACCCAGGAAAACCATTCTGTTAAACACTCTGATTTATTAAGCCTCCTATGCCTCAGCTACCAGCCATAGTACATTTCATTTTTATATCACCTCTTTTGTAATTAAAAAAACAGCATTCCGAGCTTTACTCTTGAAGATGGTACCTACAAAATCCAAGTATCTGTGCTGGATTGTTCTCACTGCAATGCTGCCTATTATCCAACATAAACTTATCTTCACCTTTTAAATTTTGGCCTTGAGTGCATTACTGTAACTCTGGATAGGAGTGCACAATAAAGATGCTTCAGGGTACAGGAAAATAGGGATATATTGGATCAGCTGCTCTGGAAACGATAAAACACCTTATTTTTATCACAGGAAAACATTTGCGCATGGCAAATTACATTAGGTGTACCGTGAGCTCATCTTACCCTTGGATAACGGATTCACACACCCATTCTCTTATTTGTAAGTTACAATTACATTTTCAAGGCTGTCTTTTGAGTACACACATCTGTTTTTCCACTTAGAAAAGCGTGATCACAGCAGGAAACTATTAAAACCTTTCAAGTAAACTTTCAATTACAAGCAGAACATAAAAGTAAACTGAATGGAAAAAAAAAACCAAAACAACCCACAACACTGCTTTTGAACTTTCCTTATTTATGTTCAACCAGTAGGAATTGAGGAGGAGCAATTCTTAGACACTGGGTTTTTTAAAAAGGAAAATTGTTAAGGCAAATTATGTTTAGCAAAACAAATCTGATTTTTCATTTAAATTATTTCCATGAAGGTTCAAAATATAAACCCAGGGAAAACAGTTATACTGCCTACTAAAGCTGTGAAGAAAGTAAAAATTTGATGAACACATAGAAATCACTAGTTAACCAACTAAAACAAAAAGCAATCCCCAATAGTCTCTTCTGAACTGCTGCAACAGTGAATCCCCTCTCCCCCTCCCTTGTTAATATTGGCCTTTCTTGCTGTTGTAGAAAATATATTCTTTGCTTTCATATTCATTTCTTACTCAGTTAATGAGCTAATTAAAAGTTAAATCAAAATAAAAGCAGTCATACTAATCTGATTTCCCTTTCCCTTAGCCCATAAAAGCTTTAAAGAAAAGCAAGGTAATACACAGCTTCTACTAGTTGTTCATACCTTCATAGCTGTTTTATCATATCAGATATGTTTTGAAATATTCAAACTCAACTTCACAGAAAACATTGAAATGTAAGAGAAGAGTGCCAACAGCAAAGTTACATTCTGGATCTGGCATCACACTCCCACATTAGCACCCCCTGCAACTCTGATTTAGAAGAATTCCTTC
Source organism: Manacus candei (assembly GCF_025592945.1). Taxonomy (NCBI): domain Eukaryota; kingdom Metazoa; phylum Chordata; class Aves; order Passeriformes; family Pipridae; genus Manacus; species Manacus candei. Next base: position 1,010,392 of record NW_026138141.1, on the reverse strand, counting down.
TCTTGAGCATCACCTTCAGCATGAAAAAGGTACCTCACCCAACACATGACAACAGAAAATCCTAGTGTAAAGAAGAGAGGTTACATTCTCATCTGACCCTTCTAACAAACGATAAACCTAGAGGCATAGAAAAGGAAAGACCTTTCATACTGAGGATAACAAAATCATAGATTCACAGAATGGCCTGGGTTGAAAGGGATCTTAAAGATCAGCTAGTCCCAACATCCCTGCTGTGAGCAGAACACCTTTCACTAGAGCAGGTTGCTCAGAGCTCCATCAAACCTGCTTTAAACAGTGCCAGGGATGGGCATCCACAAATTCCCTTGGCAAGCTGCTCCAGTGCGTCCTTATCCTCTGAGTAAAGAATTTCTTCCTAATACCCAATCTCAACCTGCTCTCTTTCAGTTTGAACCCATTCCTTCTTGTCGTGCAACTCCACCTCTTGTAAATAGTCCCTCTCCATCTTTCTTGTAGGTTCCATTCAGGTAATGGAAGGCTCCAAGTAGATCACCCCAAAGCCTTCTCTTTTCCAGGCTGAACAAACCCAGTTCACAGAATCACAGAATTGCTATGATTGGAAAGGACCTCTGGAGTTGCACAGGAACATATCTAGAGACAGGTTTTGAACATTCCAGAGAGGGAAACTCCACAACCATCCTCTTGACACCTGCCTTTGAGATATTTACCCCTTTCAGTCTTCTCTAAACAGGCCCAGCTCCCGCAGTCTCTTCTCATAGGAGAGAGGATGCCATGGGAGATAGTGTCAAAAGGTAGATAAGTCAAGGTAGACAATATCCACTGCTCTTGCCTTGTCATCCATCCTGCCATGCCACCACAGAAATCAAGCATGATTTCTCCTTGGTGTATCCCTGTTGACTACTCCTGATAACCTTTTCTTTTACATACTTGGTGATGACCTCCAGAATGATCTGTTCCATCACCTTTCCAGGGTCTGAGGTTAGCCTGACTGGCTGCTAGTTTCCCAAATCCTTCTTCTTGCCTTTTTGAAGATGGAAGTAACACCAGCTTTTCTTCTGTCATCACGCACCTCTCCTTTCTCCATGACTTTTCAAAGATGACACAGAGTGACTGAACAACAACATCTGCCAGCTCCCTCAGCACCCATGGGTGCATCCGATCAGGGCCCATGGATTTATGGGTGTTAAGTCTCCCTAGTTGATCTCTAACCCAACCTTTTATGACAAAGGGGAGTATTCCTTTCTCTAGCCTTTCTCTCTTACAACCAAGGTCTGGGATTCCTAAGGGATGGCCTCAGCAGTAAAGACTGAAGCAAAGAAGGCACTCAGTAATTCTACCTTCTCTGTGTCTTCCATCACCAGGACACCCATCTGATTCAGCAGCGGCCCCACACTTTCCTTAAACTTCCTTTTGCTGTTGACATACTTGCACAAGGCCTTCTTTTGTCCTTGATATCCCCTGACAGACTCAATTCCAAGGGGCCTTGGCTTTCCTCATCACATCCCTGCATACCCTGCCGATATTCCATACAGTCCTCCCATATGGTCTCTTTTCCCACATCCCATAAATTTCTTTCTTCTGTTTTGAGATTTGCTAGAAGCTCTCTGCTCATCCATGCAGGTCTCCTGCCAGCTTGCTTTATTTCTTGCTCATAGGTATACATTTGTCTTGAGTTTGGAGGAAGTGCTGCTGAATATTGACCAGCTTTTTTTAACCCCTTTTTTTCTAGAGCTCTATCCTGTGGGATTCCTCTAAGCAGGTCTTTGAAGAGGTTGAAGATAGCTCTCTGGAAGCTCAGGGTTCTAGTCCTGCTTACTGCTTTGCTTCCTTCATGCAGGATCCTGAGTTCCACCATCTCAGGTGGAAGGCTGAAAGCAAGGCTGCCCCCAACCTTCACATCTTCAACCAGTCCCTCCTGGTTTGTTAGTGCAATGTTCAGCAACACACCTCTTCTCATTGGCTCTTCCACCACTTTCATCAAAAAGTTATCTTCAATGATCTGTGGGAACCTCCTGGACTGTGTGTGCCGAGCTGTGTTGTCTCTCCAACAAATACCGAGGTGGTTGAAGTCCCCCAGGAGACCAAAGGCTTGTGACCATGAAGCTATCTCCAGCTGCCCACAGAAAGTCTCATCAACCTCCTCCTCCTGATCAGGTGGCCTGTAGTAAACACCAACAACAGTCACCAATATTAGCCTGTCCCTTAATTCTTACCATAAACTCTCAACTCATTTGTCTCTCCCTGGGTAGACCTCAATACATTCCAGTTGCTCTCTCACATGAAGAGCAACTCTACCACTTCACCTCACTGACCTGCCCTTTTCTTTTGACGTAGCCCAGCACACAGCTGACTTTCTGGGCTACAAGTGCACATTACCAGCTCATGTACAGCCTCTCATCCAACAGCACCCGCAAGACCTTCTCAATAAAGATGCTCTCAGTCTATTCATCCTCCAGCCTGGTACTCCAACCCAGGTGCAGCACCTTGCACTTGGTCTTATTAAACCTCGTGAGATTCCTATAGGCCCACTTCTCAAGCTTGCCCACATCCCTCTGGATGGCACCCCATCCTTCAGGTGTGTTAACAGCACCACTCAGCTTGGTGTCATCTGCAAATCGGCCAAGAGTGCACTCAACCCTTTCATCTATGTCATCAGTGATGATATTAACACTGGTCCACTACAGCCCCCTGAGGGACACCACTTGTCACTGATGCCCATCAGGACTCTGAGTCACTGAACCATTACCCTCTGGATGCGACTGTCCAACCACTTTCTTACCCGTCTAACAGTCCACTCATGAAATCCATCTCTCTCCAATTCAGAGCAAAGGATACTGTGGGGGACTGTAGGGGGCGTGTTTAAGGTACAGGGATGTACCAAGGCAAGAGCCCGAGGGAGCATGCGCCAACATAGACAACCTTATTGGTCAAAGAAGTCCCATGGTTTTAAGGGATAAAACCAGTGCCGAATTTGAAATAAACCTCTTTGTTCACCATCTCACGAGGAGCGTGTTTTTCCTTATTATATAAGGACATGTGCACCCTACAGGGGACTGTGGCAAAGGCTTTACAGAAGCTCAAATAAACGACATCTGTAGCCCTTCTCTTGTCCACTGATGTAGTCGCTCCATCAAAGAAGGTCACTAGGGTCAGGCAGGGCTTGCCTTTAGTGAAGCCATGCTGGCTGTCCCAAATCATTCCCTGTCCTCCATGTGCCTTAGATGAAAGATCCCTAATTCCCTTCTTTCCCTTCTCCCTTTCTTCCCTCTTTTCTCCTCGATGAAAGCATCTACTGCAAAAGACTGGAGGTTGCTGAATTCCTAGTGAGAAAAAGTGACATGACCAATGTTTTTTCCAACCACTATAAAACCCTAGTAAATCAAAGTCCCTGAGGCAATGATGACCTGAAAGTCAATGTCTGGCCCTCACTTAGTTCCTTCTTAGAACTGACAAAAACATTTTTGCATCTAAGAAAACCAATCAAACTAAAACTGATCAATCTGCAAGACTAGTCAATAATTTACTAATCCCTCTTTCAATGTATTTTGAACAGATCCTCCTGTTCAAACACAATTTAGGATTCATCAGTCTCAGTGCAGTGTGAGTACTGAGTGTGATTTTGAAGTCTGGGGTGCAGGCTATCTGTGCTAACAGGAAGAACTACTCAGACTGAGCCACAAAGTATATGCACAGATTAGCTGACATCACCAATGCACGAACTATCAGCTCTCGTGGCAAAACAGGGTTTTGTCCCACAGTAGCTTTTTTCTACGTTGGGCCAGGCTGACATATGTGGCCTTGGCACAGATACTAAATGCACAGTTCTAACATGAGAGCTGCCCTTCAGGTACCCCTTTCTCTTCTCCTTTATGCCAACTCCACAGCCTAACTGTTCTGTCAAAACTTCAGTTCCCACCGGTTGCTGCCACTGCCTTTCTACTTAGCATTTGCTACGCCACTCAGACGTCCACTGAACAGGCTGCTGCCTGTTCTCCAGGTTTTTAAGTTCCGTTTAGCTGCTACTTCTATCCATCCAGTCAAACTGCAAGGATCCATAAAAATGGATCAAAATGTGTATGATAGAAACTTGTCACAAAATATATGTAGGTCTATAGGATTATGTTAAGGAACGGACTACAAACCATGAGGTCTAGCATCTTTATCTTAACAAGCAATACCAAAACACTCTACAGACACCAAGTCTCCGTGACAGATTAACACAAGCCTTCCTCAACCTCATAGCAGAACACATGCCAAGTCTCCATTTGTGAGCATCAACCACTATGGATGATCCCTATGACAATCGCTACCACTGACTAGAACAACAGCTATTACTGCCTTATGCTATCATACAGGAGAGAGGTCAAAAACAATGATGGGTCCAGCTCAAGATTATACTCAACTATATGATCACTGCTTCCAAATTCAGCTTTCTTCTTTATCCTGCTAACAATTACAGCAACAACAAAAAAGCACAAAAGCGTGTAACAGGTCCCTGCCATTTGCAGTATTGCATTGTTATTTTCAAGTATTTATAGTATTCCTTTAGAAACACCACACTACTGAGGACAGAGCTTTCAGCAGGAAACACAAGACTATTGTATCTGTTCCAAAAGGGACAAAGTGAAAAAACCACCTTCATAATTTTTCAGTTACAATGGAAGATTCATTTATTCAATCTCTCTTATTTAATGAAAAATGTATCACATAAAAATTAATATACCAACAAAATATATTAAGATACCTCTTGAGAAACAATACTTCATGTAATACTTCATGCTTGTCTATTCTCAGCTACAAATGCCCAGGATGTTTGTCCCAGTCTGGTGATGAAGTCAGCCTATCAACTTAGCTATCATAAAAAGAGCACAGAATATAGAACAAAGCCAGGCTGCCAGATTCCAGAAAGCAAACTAAAAAATACAGACTGCAGGTTTTGTAGGAAGAAAGAGGAAGGAGAGGTCCAAGGGGGAAAATTCATTCATGTCAATTAAAAAGAAAAGAAAATTAATTCACAGAACATGAGCTGCATTCTAATAAGCCCTTTTTTATTATTAATAATGACCAATGTTTATGTAAAGCCCTTTTTACTCTGGACTATTTCAGGTCTACTAGATGAGTAATTTTCCAGTCTGATTCATGACGGATTTGGTTTAAAGTAAAAATGGGAATAGTGCTCTGATTCCAAAAATTATTGTCTACATAGAGTTCAATATCACTGAATTATTTCAGTAATTCTGAAATAGTTTCAGACTAGAACAGATTTTTAGAGAAGGCCATACAATCTTTACACAGAAATTTTAACAAAATGTTATCCTCTCAGTCTTTCCTATCTTTTCTCTACAGATCATGTATTTACTTTCTAGACTTAATTCAATTTTCTTATACTGTCCTTACATTCATATACTGTAGGAGAGCATGGTTGGGTTGGTTGTGCAGAACAATGAGAAAGAAAATGTTGTTTTCTTTTTTAAAAAAAACTCTCAAATCCTGTACGCTCTTTCATGATTCTAAGACAAAAAGGTTTCTGTTAGATTCTCTTGACAACGTATATGGACTTTGGATGATACGTATTTCCACATTTTAATTAACATTAGTTAATGCATAATATTGAAATAAATATTACTGCAAGAAATCTTTTCACAAAGTCTAATGACTAATTCCTAGAACTTATTATTTCTGAGTCCCAGACACAGTAGGCTGATATGAATATATATCAGCCAGATATATATTCATATATATATATATATATGCCAAAATACATCCTCCATGTTCTTTTCTCTGCCCTCTACCAATAATGCTCAGAACATGTTAAAGATTAGGTGACAATATTTTCAGAATATACAGTGGATAACTGAAGAAATGGGAAAAAAATAAAAGAGCAAAAAAAGTTTTTTGTATGTCAGGAGATTTTACTATGACAATCATTCTAGCAACATTTCTAGCAAATAGAATGCATCAGCAGAATTTCTTTCACTTAAAAGACTAAAAGCCTTCTATAAACCAGGTAAAATATACTGCCAAAGCATTTAATTTTGCTTCTATTTGACCAGCTGTGTCTAGAATCTGTGCCAGCACAGCCATTGAGAAAGCAACTATTTAGTTATGAGAAGACTAGTATTTATTTTTATCTGGCTATTCATTGAGTACTTCCTAAAAGATAAGGTCAGGCTTCCTGACTTCGATATTTTATAATGAAGATGCAAAATTAAAAATGTTCCAGTGTCAGCCTCTGAAAACCACCAAGGCCTGCAGAGGAACTAATATGCTATTTTATTTGAATTATATATTTTCCTTCTGCTATGATCCCACATAGACAATTTAATTACCACCTCCTTCATTTCTAGCAGTAATTGCACTCCTCCTGCTGGACAAACAGAGGCAACAACCACAACCCATCTTTCTGGCAGTGTATCAATTACAAGAGCAAAGAATACTATGAAACAATTTTCTGCAGTAAGAGATGAAGCTGAAAGATTGAATCTCTACAGAAACGGCTTCCTCCATTACCTTTAATCCTATCACCCTTTCCTCAGTATACTTAAATTAAAAATGTTTTTCTTTCTTGACCCTTTAAAAATAAAACACAAGATTTAATTCAGAGGAAGTACTAACATGGTGATTACATTTTCATAATGCATTAATCGGTACTGTAATAAAATTACTATTTCACAACAGCATTAAAAGCTATTTTAATTCTCCAGCTTCTGCGTTATGTACTATTTTATATCCAAAGAATAAAAAATAAGATGAGGGCACACTGCCAAAAAACTCTCAAGTATTTTTAATGAGCAAGAATAAGCTTATTCCAGATGGCTGTTTAGAAAAAAAATTATTCAGTTCTTTGAATCTGTGCTAAACACTAGCCCCTGTCAATTCAGAAAATGTAAGCTCTTCGTTACAGCCAAAATTTCAACAAAGAACAGCACTTCTGTGAAACAGTCTCTGGAATGCTGTGCTACTTCAGCTTTAATTGATACATACAGATGAAAAGAATCTTGCAGGATGCTTGCCTAAAAACTTAACTAATAGTATGCCAATTTTATCACTGGTCCCATTCATTTGATGTCAAAATGACACAGTTCTGACAAATTATTCTGTAGCATGAAGTTATATGGCACCACATCCTCAGCAATACTTTAAAAAATCAGCTCCTTAGGGCTCTGATGTCATCTTCCAGGCAGATATATTGACTAGGCACAACAACAAACTATTCTTAATTTTCTGTACTTCAGTGTATACCCCCCCCAAATCCTGCAGTTGAAAAATTGAGAAAGCTAAATACTATTCAGTGTAACACTACTTCACAAAGGTCTGAACAGATCAGACCTGGTTTGTCTACTGTTCTTCTATATTGTGTAAATATATTTATCTCTCTGGGGCACAGAATAGTGTATACGATAACACCGATCAAGTTTTTAAAAGGAAGAGTGTAATTTGAAGTGTCATGTGCAAATTGATAAAGCCAAAACCCACAGCCAAAACTAAGCAAAAATAAACAGAACAGAGCGAGTACTCAATTTCTTTCATGACTCTGTAAACTTAGGCAGCCAAACACAGGGACCCGATCCACTCTTCAGGCAAGCATATTAAAATGGACTAAAATAATTGCTGTATATGTACTCTACCTCCTAACCTGTCACCTGTCAAAGGGTACATATTAAAAGTAGGCTTCTCTCCAAAAGAGAGAACACGTATCAGTGAGAAAAAGTTTTATACATACTCATTTTTTGAACTGTCATCATTAAGAACTACTTATTTTCACCTCCTTAGGGGTTGTAAAATGTCTGAAGTAAACTTGATTTCCCCTTCCTTCTCTTGCACAGACCACCTCCAAGCAAAAGGTTACCTTTCATACTACTTTCAAAAAGCACAGCTAACAGACAGACCTTGGGTTCATTATCTAAACACAGTTGTGGTAGTTTGAAAAGCCTTTTTTTGAGGTAGTAATGGTTTGCCCCACTGATAATACTCTTACTGGGCCAATCAATAGTCCACGTGCGCCCTGCGGAAATTACATGCCCACAGAAACGGAAGAGAAGATGGTGAAGATAGTGTAGAAGGTGGGTAGCCATGATCTGAGACACGAGGAGGCAGGGGGCCAGTGAGCCCCTCTGGGGGCCAAGGGCCCCCAGCCCCAACTGAAGCCATGGGAGACCCAGTATAGTGTCGCAGCTGGACCAGGTCCCGTAATCAAGAGCTGGAAGAGTTTCCTTACTGTGAGCAGCAGCAGAAGACACTGAAAGCGGCAGTGGAGCAGCCCTGAACAGAGACAGCGATGGCTAAAAGCCAAAAGATAGCCAGTAGCAACGAGATAACGTGAAGCCAGCTGAAAGACACAGAGATGTTCCTGCAGGAGGGAGAGCTGGCAACAAAACAGAGGTGAACTCAACAGAGTTGGTTTAGGGTAAGACTATATTATTTTCCCAAAACCAGAGACTCTCTGAAGAGGAGGGGTGGACTTCCAAACACTTAGGGAGTCCAGAAATGCAGCAGCAACTAGAGAGAGGGAGAAAGGAGCTGAAAACCCGGAGTTTGTCCTGAGAACTGAGCCAGGACGGAATGCGGAGGAGGTGGCCGTGCCCTCTGCTGCTGCTGCTGCTGCTTCTATCATGCTACTGAGCTGAGACAGAGCAAAAGAGCTTTGGTAAGACTGAACTGAAAGCTGTCTTCAATGTTCTAACCCAGGAGGAGTGAAGATCTACAAGGAAATCCCCCGAAGGCTCGGGCTCGGGGATGAAATTTCCGCAAAGTAAGAACAAAAATCCTGACTGCCATATGTAAATCTGCTGCCTCAGGAAAATGAAGGACACTAAGCAGTGCCACAAAAAACTGAAATGAAGGAACTGTGGCCTGAGAGGTGATAGGAAGACTTCTCTCTTTTCTTCTTGAACTTTTATTGAAGAAGAGGAGAAATTTAATTTAATGTAAAGATATATGTGGGTGTAAATAAACCTTTGTAAATATTTTCCCCTTCCCCCCAATAACGAATGGTTGTGTTTTGTCTGAAAACTCTCCACATGGGGTGAAAAAGATATCAAGTCCATACCATCACTAAACACTCTCAGAGGAGCAAACTGTGGGAGGTGGGGAGGCTTGAACTTAAAAATTAGATTCTTGGGAGTTTCAAACCACCACAGCAGTGTAATTGCAAAAGTAAGTTAGAGCATTCAGGGAACTCTCACAATAAAAAGGAAATACTCTATCATGATATTACACTATTAGAAGCTTACAGGTCTGTCTCAGCATCTATGGAAAGATGTTCCAAGCAGACAGTGAGTTTTTCTCTGTTCCATATTTCTAGCATCACTTAAATAATTCAAATGGAAATGCTGATATAGATGAAAAAAAATAATTAACTTCCTTTAGAAGTTTTTTTTAAGAAATATTTACAAAACCCCTCAACTTTGGAACATTACATAATAAAAAAATGTTGGTATCTATGAAATTGATTATAGCACTTTTCTCAGTTTTGGATTATCCAAGAAGTACAGACTTCTTAAATTTTCTCCTTTGAAACATCATCTTCACACACTTTTTCATGGGAACATCACATCCACTTTAGACTGATACAGGGGCAAATAAGAAGCTTGGAAGGCTACACCCCATTCTTTTTCAGGAGCAGAATTTTTCATGAAGTTTAATATTCTTATTTATAAAATAGGATACAAAATCATATAATAAACTTTAGTTGTTCAACAAAATGGAAAATGGGACTTGCCATACCCACAAGGAAAGGCCAGTCTCCAGCAGCCTTGAAAGATGAGTGTGACATCACCAGCAGAGAGTACGCTGGGGTGTCACATCCACATGGAGTTAAAAAATCTGCTGCACCTCAGTACTTGGAAAAAAATCTCAACAAAATTTAGAGCACACTACCAATATCTGAGATTATCTTAGTCTCTTCACTTACAACATCTGGAATGTTATCTAATTTTGAACATGTTTTAAACTTGTTTTCTAGGTCTTTTTCTTTAGTGCATGTGAGACATTGGATTATTATATTGGGTCAGAATAATTCATGTCGGGGTGGGGGAGGAGGGACAAGTCGAATCTCATGGAGGTGAGGTCATGCCCTGTTCCACATGCCAGCGCCTCGAGACTCACCAGGCAACTCCGGAGCAGCGGTCAGTCAAAGGCAGCCTGGGAGCACGGCCTATACCACACCCTGGAGCCCCTATCCCAGCCTCAGACTAGATGACACAGTGGGAGCAATGCCTCTTACCCCGCCCCAGAGCCCCAGTGGGCCAGAAATCCCACCTAGGAGGGGCGACCACAGGGGGTCAGAGCAGATAAAACCAAAGATGTGCTCTCCACATGTTCAAACCCACCATTTTTAGCCTCCTGTAGCTGGACCTATGCTGGATCTAGGAATGGGCTATATCTCTCCTTTCATCTCTCTTTCTTTTCCTTGTCTTCTAATTTCCTTTCTTAATATTTGGGATAGCAGGATACTGGATGGGTTGGCTTTCACTATGTTGTATGTGTTAGCATGTGCTAAGTCAATGCTTCATGGAATGCTTGCTTTGGTTGTATGCTACCCTTTAAACTTTTGCCGAGTACTCTTTTTTTTCCTAAATCTACCAGTAAAAGTATCCCCTGAGAAAATGTGTGTAGCTTTTCTCTTTTGTGCTCTCTCTTAAGGTGTTGAAAGAACTGAGGGCTCTTCTAATAATCCAGAGATATTGTTGGAGCCTTGTTTATTTTTAAAGTAAAACTCCCTTAGTGAGGTCGTAGCTCTGATGCTGGGGTCTTACAGTGTACTTATATTTGTTACAGTTCCATACAAATAAAAAGTCCATTTCAGATTGTAGGTAGAAGTTTTTATGCTTCTTTATAAGGAAGATCTTGTAACATTTTCTTCAAAGGAAAGAGTACTACCTTTGCTGTTCTGGCACTTTCAAGCACTGAGCAACTTTCAAGCAAACCTCTTAAATATTCTGAAAATTACAGGTAATAAACATAAATGAGCACCAGAGACAGAGACTTTACAACTTGAGTTTCAAAATAGAAGAAATTCCACTATTTTTTACTCTATTCCAATCTTAAGTCCATTTTCTCTGTTTGTGTGTTCAACTGCCTTTTACTGATGACAAGATATGAAAATATGATATCTATTTATATATAGTTCAAGTAAAACAAATCAAACTTAATTCTCCCTTAACCCACATAACTTTTTCAAAGCAACACAAAATATTGCTTCAAACCCAATGTATATTTTTCTCCTTGCAGAATGGTCATATGTTTTTCTCACTTTTTTCTGGCAATATCAGCATTTTTAAATAGGGTATTAGGATAGATATATACTCCGCATAAATTTACTTTGCAGAAAGTAAAAGAAAATTTTAATACCTTGTTTCCTCTCAGTACTCCTTATCACTTCTAAAGAAACCTAACTTGTTTTGTCCTCCTTTCCTAGATTTCTGAGAAAACTAACATTGTGTTTTTAACACACAGAAATCATATACATTTCAGAAAAATGTTTTATTACTTACCATAAATCAGTCTGCTTACTTGATAACATACATATAGTTGAACTCTCTTCAACAATTGAGCCAGCAGAAATGTGTAGTAACCAGATACCAAAACAAATGCACTGCAATACTAGCTATTTATTCGATTTGTAGAGAAAGCGGACTCTTACCCAGTTTTCTTTTTTCAGAGGCAAAAAGTAGTAGTAATGGCAGAAATCAAGTATCAGCGTATAGGAACTAAGGATCTGAGTGTAGAAACACAGCTGTAAAAACAGCCAATGATTGTCTTCACCAACACAGTTATTAATCCTGCAGAGAAAAAAAGTGTGTATATATAAAGAAGAAACACAAATACTTTCACACTGAAGTTATGATACTGTGAATAAGAGACTTTATGATTACTTTTGGAGCAAATGTTATGAACTGCTGGATCCATTGCACTGCCACTTAAAGTGTAAGTTGCACTCCTGAGATCAATGCTTAGAACTGGAGACACATTTATCTATACTTTCATATAGCAGAGATACTCCTGCAATGTTAAGGAATACTGAACTCATAGAACTGGTTTTTTAAAGTCTGCAAAATTTCACAGCAATACATATTATCTTCTGCTACTCAGCACATTTCACTGGTTGTGAACTATGTAGAGTCCCAAATCTGGAAATGCAAACAAGTGGTTTGAAATAAATGCGAACACAGGTTACCCTGATGAGAAATAAATAGGACCTAGGCATTAGCCAAAGGAAAAGAAGACAAAACAGGTATCCCTATTCAAAAACTCCTTCTGCATACTCCAACATGAAGAAGTAAAGGAATCACAAGAATTCTAGCTATATTAAGTATAAGATTAAAAACCTTTGACACTTAGATATAGTCTGAATCACAGAAGTTACATGGATGCGATTTTATACAAGAATTAGCATGGATATCATTACCAAGCTAAGCCAGAATGACAGAAGCACTATGCTGGCACTATTTTCTGAAGTAGTGATTGACAAAAAAGATAGTTTGAAACATGGTTAGATTAACACAGGGGGATCCTGATGTCAATGCTGTCCTCTGCAGTTTGTCATTGCTGCCTTCAAAATTAATCACTAAAACAACAGTAGATTATTAGAACAAATGTCCTGGTTTTACCATGGACAGTGGTGATCCATCCTCCTCACACAATGTCCACAACGACTGCAATGGTGTGAACGCTTTGGTCTCATCATGTTGCATTTGTTACATAACTCCCAATATTCTCGTTCTAGGTGAAAATGTAAGACATATTAGAGAGGTTTAGACTCAGTACTGTGTGCTCATAACAAGTCGGTATGCTTGTGATTCTCATTTAAAAAAAATTCTTACTATTATCTGAGAAGGATAAGCACCACACAAAAAACTTTTCCCCACTGTGACCTTAATTAAACTGGAAGATATTACTGCTACTCTGTGTCAGTCTCCCTCTCCAAAGTCCTCTCTTTTCCTGTATATTTCTATGGAGCAATTATTACAGCACAAAAGCTGTGACTCACACAAGAAGGACTGGAACACAATTATTTTCTTACACTTCTACTGTGAAAAAAACCTATTTGCTAGACAGAATCATGATACAATCGCCCTTCAAAACCTCCTGAGGAAATACTGTTACTGCCTGCTAGCTAAAATACAGTACACAACAAATGCTTCAGGAGCATCTTCAAACCCAAAGCATTTTAATACGTGCCTCTCACCACATGCAGTTTTACACATAAGGCAATCAAAAAACAGGTAGAGGATAGGTTTTTATTTACAAATATACACTATTATTAAAGACCTAATGTGAGATTCTTTAAAAGCTAATCTCTGGAGATACTGAGTAGCTGAAAGTACTAGGAGCTACTATTGCTCAGCTTATATTTATCTCAAATTGCACCATCCAAATTAGAGGAATTCTTTGAAAATTAAAATTCAAATCATATGTTCAGAAATTTCATCTTCACATGGGAAACAAGTCACATCAACGCTGTAATAATTCCAGTCACAAAAACATATATTTTCTGTCTTTAAGGAAAATAGGTGGATGACTGAGAAATTTAAATACTTTGACTGGTTATTTCTGCCTAAATAAACTTTTTTTGATGCACAGAAATTCCTTAAACCCAGGGATAAAAGAAAAAAAAGAAAAAAAGCTTATTTTTACTGTGGAGCATTCTGAAATTCTATACTATAAAACACTGTTCCTATGTAAACAAAATAAAGTTAAATATAGCACTTCTGTGCCACCTGCAAGCAGCACTAATCTGGTCTTTCTTGCTGCAAATAACATTTGAATACTGGAAGTAAAGAAGCCCAATATCTGAGATCATTAAACTAGTAATAATGACAGATGGAAACTGATTTGCAATCTGTTCCCATAAATACAGTGTCACAAAGGTGTCACTCACTAATAGGGTAGCTACCAGCAGAGTTCAGAAACACCCCAACTCATTTTTTAATACAATTCATACTGTGCAAATATGTATCCTCCTGTCAACAGAGAATACCAGAGAACCAAAGTGCTACTTTCAAAAGTACAGAATCCCTGGTATAACACCCACCAAATCAAAATATCAAAGTCATAGTCTAGCCTCAATGTTCCATCTTCAGAAGTATCTATAAAGTAGCACTGCTGTATGGAATGAATGGAGCATGCAAAGGTTGGAGAGCTATTCAAATGGATACCTTACATTAGAAAAAAACATTTTTGCACAAAATATACAATATATTTGAAAGAACGCAAAAAGAATTCTTCCCGTGGAAAAATTTCCTAGCAGAAAGTCCTACATAACTGAACTTCTGGTGGAATACAAGTTTCGAAAAAAAAGCTTTGAGTCTACATCAGGAAAAGTGCTAGAAATTTACAAGTTTAAAATAGTGACATACTAACTTTAATCAGTAGAGACAGCTCATGGTTTCCATCAAATCTCACAAAGTCAAATTGATTCCTAATTATTTTGAGGAGATTAAAATAACTTTTATTCAATTATATAGAAATAACTTAATGTACCTGTAATTGGTATCTTTGGATTTTCAGGTAGCTTTCCGGGATCTGCTACTGAAGCTCTAAGTAATGAACCTATACAAAATAATGAGCAGAAGTAATAACCTAAAAAAAATAAATAAGCATTTGTTAGTCTTTTTCAGGTGTACAAAGTATCTACTATACACTACATCAAAAATATAGATGCTCCAGTACTGAGCTGGAAATTACTCAGCCTTCTCATTCAATTCCAGACATATTTTTGGTACTATACAGTCTACAACATTAAGTACTCCCCAGTCTTAAAAAGGGAGAGGAAAAGGTAGCAGTGAACAGATCTGATGGCACCAGCAGGATGCCACTATGACCATACTACTGTTTTTAAAAAGTTCCTCCACTGTCTATCAAATAAGCACCAATCACTCTACACCGCAAAGCCTCCACGTGGAAGGATGTTCCCAATAGTGCATCTTCACTTTAAAGTTAGTTCCAGACATAATACAAGCCTTTTCCCCAGCAAGACCTAATAGCATAACTCATATGAGCTGACCCATCCAGGGATGTATGACAACACTAACAAAACTCAGTTTTTACCAGTCATCATCAGCACTACCACCCCAAATTCTTACAAGCACTAAGAGACGTGGACCTGAAATCCTGTCAACAAGTTCTAGGTACAGGATGTGAAAGCTGTATATTATTAATGCTTTTCACCACACAAGGATGTTCTACTATAACACCTCTGAAATGAAATGTCTCAGCTTCTCAGAACACAAAAAAGAATCCCTTCCAGCCATCCCAGTACTCTTATCCTTTATCTTACTGTCTTTATCTTTCACTTTATTTTTTATTTTCTGACATTTCTCATATATGTTAAATAGTGCCCAGAGATACTATTTTTACTAGTAGAAAAAACAGCTAAGTTAAAATTACTTACACAAAACTGCCACAACTGAAATATTTCCTTCTTCATAGTGAGGAAAAAGGATGACCTTTGGAATGAAGACTGTATTGTACAGCCAGACAAGGATAATTAGGCCCATGCAGCACCAACCCTGAGGGTCAACCACAAAGTGAATTCGTTGCCCCATTGAACACAAACAGGTGTCACGACCCAGGAAGAAAAGATACTCCTAAAGAAATAAAGAAAAAATTTTTATTTTTTTTTTAAGGAGTAAACTAAGTAGTATAATGCAACCTACAGGATTCCATATACATTCAAATAAGGAAGAATAAAACATGTCAGGTATTGATTTAAGGAATTAAAGAAAAACTTACAGACATTTCACAAACACGTTTCAAGTACCAGGTAGCAAAACATTTTATGATTTCATTAACTAGTTATATCTCATTAAAAAGTAACATTTATTATCAAGATGCAAGTAAAACAACTACCTGTGAAAACTAGTAAGTAATAGGTAAAGCAAGCAACTGTCAACCAGGTGGCAGCAGCATAGGATATAAATATTAAAGAAAAGTCTTCCATCAAAATTAAATGGTTGCAAAGCAAACAAGAAATACAGGCAATGGTTTATGTCATACAAAGATTCATCCCACCTACTTATTATAGCCTCACCCCTAAATTTCAGGTTTGTTTTTTAAAACTTTTATGGTAAAATAGTCAAAAACTTCACTAGGAATTTGTTTTTTCCGTGCTTAAAAAAATCTCTCTCATGACATTTATAGCAAACCCACAGAGAAAGAAATCACTACCCTAACGTCTTTCACAGAGAGCCTTCAAAGGAAGGATTACTAGTGTTACTTTTTTGTCAGGCTACCTTCATAGTCCTATCTTAATATTGCAACAGACACATAAATCCTAATCTACTCTCCTAGCCATTAGTTACCCTGATTTCTGGGCTTCAGGAACTTATCCATTTCAGATGGATTTCTTTCCATTCGTTTCAGCTTCTACTTGTTGCACTGAAATTTTATCAGTCAGGTATCTCTGTTTCCAAGGGTTTTGCTCTACTTGTTTCATGTTTGACTGCCCTAAATTCTATTCACAATTTCCCTGTTTAATATTATTCATAATTTTCATTAATGTCTTTTCTTCTTTTTCTAGATCTCTGATCAAAATCAGACCCAAACAAGCTGTCATTTTCCCACACTTCTGCTTTGTACTATATATTATAACCCTTTGTTTGTATCCTCTAGGGCAACAGTGTTCCCATTCAGGTATAGCAGAGCGATGTGTTTCTCTTTATCCTAAAAATCCACCAAATTTCCTAAAACTTGCTTTTAAAACCATGTTGTATACTAAAAACAGCTATTGTAGTATTAAAATTGTTTCTAAGCTCATGACAATCATAAAATCTATTTAGGCCTATATTTACTGTTCTCTGTTAATATGTAGCATGCACACACCACAGGCTGTTACAAGGTATTAATACACTACACACATATGTACAGTCTCTAGACATAAAATGATGGAGTGCTATATTCCTGAATCTGCCAGTTCTTAAAGTGTCTCTGTTGTAAGCTGGCTTTGGTAACCAACAGGTTTAGAACAAAAAACCATTTTATATTCTTCTAAGCGTGTACTGATGGAGGATCTGTCTCCACAAGCAGATAAGCTGTGGGAGAAGGTGAGCAGACTGTACAACATCAGGGATGCTGAAAAGGAGATGGACCACATCCCCTCCAAGTTCCTGCAGTTACAGGAACCCCCGCTGCACCAAGGAGAAGCAGACAGAGCCTCCGCTTGTCAGGCTGAACATGGAGACACAGAGCGCAGTGAAGTCTGGGAGCCTGTGAGCTCGAGCGCCAGAAGGAGGGTTCCTGCTCCACCTGATCCACAGAGCAGGTTCTGAGCCCTGGCAGCAGACACAGACAGGAAGCTCTGTCCAAGGAAGCCTCTGAGCCTCTGTGTCTGAGTCCTGTGGCAGTATGGGAAGAATGGGGTAAGGAAAAGTGGTGGGAAACTCCTGCTTCAGGGACAAAAACACCTCTGCCAGCCCAACCTGTCACCTGGCAAGGTCTTCTGCTTGCCAGGGGCCTGGAAACCATGGAGAGGCTATTACGGAGGCTGGTAGTAGTCTGGCCCTCAGGCTGTTACCCCCAGCTGCTCTTCATAGAGGCACCATGGATATAGCTACGGCAGACCAGAAGTATACTAGGTATGGAGTAAAAGGCTCACAGGGTGTTGGCCAATGCCTGGTAGCCAAGTGGTGTCTCGTTCATCCTGCTGGTGAAGGGGGAGAACTTGAGGATGAGCACACAGATCCTGCAGATGAATGAGTGGTTGTGCAGAGTGTGCAAAAGCTAGTCAGCTTTTATATCCATAGGATCTTCTATGAGGACCAAGAACTGAGGGGGAAGAGGTGCAGGATCCACCTGAAATTATGTGTAGTAAAAGCATCTTTGCCAAGAAGCTGATCAATCTGCTAAAGGAAGGCTTAAACTAGGAATGATGAGAGAGAAAGGTGGTGACCTCTGAATGAGCAAGGAAGTGGTGGTCAGGGTTTGCAAGCAAAGGATGAAGGATATTGTGTACAACAGAGATCTTACAATCAACCAAACAGAGGTGAAGTGGAGCTACATCAAGCGTGTGTACACACCTGATACAGGAACACCACTTGGGTGCACTAGGATGGGATTAGGAAAGCCAAAGTCCACCTGGAGTTGAATCTGGTAAGGGATAGGAAGGCCACAGAGAAAGTCATGTACAGGTACATGAGCAGCATCAGGCAGGCTAGGGGAAACATAGGCCTGCTGAAAGTGGCAAACTAATACAAAAAGATCAAAGCGCCTTCTTCGCACCTTGCTCTTAACGGGTAAGACCTGCTTTCCGGAATCCCAGGTGCCTCAGACCAGTGGGAAAGACTTATTCTTGGGTAAGGGAGGATCAGATAAAGAAATCCTTAGGAAAATGGACTGAACACTTTCATGGGACCTGATGAGATGCCACCCTGAGTGCTGAGAGAGCTGGCCCTGTCATTGTGAGGTCACTCTCAATTATTTTTGAAAGTTTTAAGCTGACAGGTGAGGTTCCAGAGGACTGAAGAACAAGTGTCAACCCTGTTTTCAAGGACAAGAAGGAGGATCCAGGCAACTATAGGCCTATTAGTCTCACCCTGTTCCCTGGGAAGTGAAGGAAACGATCCTGGAAACTACGTTCAAATACATGAAGGACAAGAAGGTGATTGGGAGTAGTCACTGTGGATTTACAAAGGGAAAATCATGCAGATTGACAGAAACACTAGAAACACTGTTAACCACTGAGGAACCCATCTGTTTTCCATCTTACGAGAGCAGCAGAGATTCCATGACTTCACAGCACTTCCTCAGAATGGGAAATCACAGCTCAACAAACAAAACAGAGAGATATAATTACAGAAATACTTGCTTCCAAGTGACCTACTAAGTATAATGTGTGAGCAATAGCAGTGAGAGAAATTCCGAAGAAAACAGTAAGAGTGCCTGTAACAGAAATATACCCCAACTTTTTATCACTCGGTGACTAACTTTTGCCTGCATGACATTATTCTTTTATAATTAAAAAAACCTCAACAAACACCACCCATCCTCAAACCCATACTTTTGATGTGAAGTTCCACAATTAAGTTGGAATTACACAAATAAAGGTCCCAATCTCAAGAAAGAGCAATTTTTCATCATCACCTTCTATATCTTTTCTGAAAGAGAAAGAAAACAGTGTGATACTCAAACAACCATCAACACTTGTTTGATAAGCAGCATATAATAGGCTACCTTTTATTCTGTTTTGCACACTTCACCTGACTGAGTAGAGCTTCCTCTGAACTGACATGCTGCTTCTAACTAGCGTGCCTCAAATCTAGGTTCTAGGCCATTTCACAATTTTAATATAGATTTAAAAGGATATGTGTGTTCAGACAAAGGTCCATATAAAACTGCACTACTGTCAATGTATTTCAGTTACGTACAGTAACATACATTTACTTCCCGTGTGCCTATTTTAATGTTAAATTAAGTTTTATGTTTGTCATTATACTTTTGTCAGCAATATTGAATAAACAATGTTAATATATTGACTTAGTCCAGCAAAGTGAACTTCTCTTCTCTCTCAGTTTACATACCATGTATAAATATATAAGGTGGGGGGAATGAAAAAAACCTAACGAGCACAATCTGATGGCTAGGTAGGAAGTACTAGATTAAAATTTAACTCACAGACAAAGTGAATTTATATCCTTTTCTTTTTTAAACACATTTCAAATGAATTATATTTATTTTTTCAAATATAATGTCAAGAGTAACGATTACTGATCTCAACTAATTTTGATCTTCAGGATGCATAATTTCTGATCAGAAAAACTACAATATGTAGCGGAAAAAGTCTATGAGCAGGTTTAGAACAAATCAATTGAAAGAAACAATTAAGTGAATTATATCCGTATACAGTCAGTATTCATACAAGCAATGCCTAAAGTTTTTCCAATTAAATAATTTATGAGAAAATACACAACACTAACGTTAGAGGTTTTGTAGTTTTCTTGCCTCATACCCTAATTTATAGCCACTTTTTCTAAATATCTCAAACAAACATCTCAAACACAAAGCATTAGAAGGCAAACAGAAGTTGTACCTCTGGAAAGTTTCAGATTTACCAAACCATGACTGAATCTTTCCTGCATGATCAAGAATTGTTCTTGCTTTTCCAAAAAAATACTTTTATTACAGGATGCCTGGACAACATTTTTTCCTAACCCTTTTCTTTCCACCCAATTCAATTAACTCCATTTTTTGTTCACTACAATCACCTGCCATACGACTGCTCATGTGACATTCACTGAATAATGAGACCGCAGAATGCAGGCAGAAACTCAATTCCAAGAAATAAGAAAGCTTTGCTCTAACCAGAAATGTTATCATGATATTTAAATAGCTTTAACAGATTCATTTAAATGCAAACTTAAGAAAAAAAGGTATACAATTTTGCATCAAGATGCAAAACACACTTAGAAAACTGTGTTTCATAAATAAACCTAACAGGAGCAGTACTCAGTTTCTCACACTAAGAAGCATGACAGCCAGCTCCTTGCACATTCATGGGTGTTGCACTGATCCATAACTAGAAACCATGTCTCACTTTAGCTTTCTCAGTAAGAAAAGTAAGACTTCTGAAATCTGACTTGCAGAACTTTTTTCACAAATCCTTAAGTAAGTCCAGAATGACACAATCAGTAATTTATTGTACGCTCACCATTAAACAGTTTTAAGACCCTATGCAAACTGAACAATACTATGCCCCATAAAATACACTTCTACAGTGGAAAAAACCACCACTTTCTAAAAAGGCTGTACGCTAAGCAAGTCAGACAGAAAAAGGAACAGACAATAGAAACACAAGAGACACACCTGTCATAATACTTGTGTTAGCCAAGGAAAGGCCGTATCAATCAAGAGCCTCCCCTAATTTGTGGATCCGGCTGCAGTTTTAGACAACTTTCCCGAAATCTTAAGAATTACTGCCAAAAATTACTGATATAAAACTAAAAATACACTTCAACAGGGGAAAAAAACCAAAGTGGACTTGAACTAATCAACAAAATTACTTTCAACTAGATTTTAAAGAAGTCATGTTATTATCAAGTGTCAGAATGGAATTACTATTATGTCTTTTGCAGCTCTTGCATTTAAAAAACCTGGTATCTGCATAACCAGCTAACACAAGCCAGAGAATATTTTTGCCCTGACAAAACCCCACGCACCTGGCCTTGCCCATGTTTATGCAATGGATGGTTGTCAGTACAGATCTCGGCACTACACAGTCAGGTGGCTGTTGACAGGTTGGTTAAGGTAGGCAAGATATTCCCAACCAATTATTTTTCATTGATAGGATCTACCAAAGTGCACCTGTAAACATCCACTGCATTCACAAAAGATGTTACACGGGCTTGGACACCCACGTGGCTTGCTATTCATGTATACCCACTGCTTCTCATGATCACAAATCCCATGAAAACTATGCTTGCCCACCGCTGACCAAACAGCCACTTCTAGACAAGTAATGCGTGTTACTTGAGCACATCACTGTTTGGATCACCGGTGTGACGGGAACGAAGACCCGACTAACTACTGGAGCTGGGAAATGAAAGTGTGAAGCCAAGGCAGGCGGTGGCCGCTGCCCCTCCTTGTGCCGTGCTGCGGGAGCACACGCCAGCCGCTCCACGCGCCTCGCCCACGGCACCTCGGCGGCACCAAATGCCCTCCTCGCCACTCGCAGTACAGCCAGCACTCCGGAGCTGCCTGAAAGCGGCAGCAGCACTTCCCTGTTTCACACCTGGGGAGAGACTCAAGCCTGCCATGGGTTTCTCTCCCCAGCTCTCTGCACACCCAGCAGCACTCCTGGAACTGAGGTCCAAAGGATGGCGACACGGGACGCTCCAAGGTGCCCAGGAAGCAACCAGCACCAGGCGCCCGCGCCCCGAGGGGCAGCCGCTGCTCTCCATCCCCCTCGGACCTTCCCCTCCCGCCCCCCCGGCCCGGGGCCGCCCCTCCCGGCCGGGCCGGGGCCGACACCCGCCGCCCCCGCCGCCCCCCGCCCGCCCCGCTGCGGGGCACGAGGCGGAACCAACCGTAGGCTTCCGCCGCTCCAGCCGCGCGTGCGCGCCCGGACACACCCGGCGGGGCGGGACCCGGCACGGGCTGGGCCGTGGAACCTTCGGCCGCCCCTCGCGGCTCCGGAGCGGCTGAGTGCTGCCGGGTCCCGCGGGGTCCTGCCGGGTCCCGCCGCGCACTGCGAGAGGCACCAAGGGTGAGGTGCCGTACCTCGCCCCGTGCGCGGGCGGGACGGTGTCCCCTGCCCCCTGGAAAACCCCTGTGCCCGGTCCGCCTGGGGCCGACCAGCCGCCTTTCCCTAGGGTTGGAGCTCGCTGTTACAGGCCCCTTCCCGAGCACAGATTTTAGTCAGAATGAGCCCTCTCTCCTCCACCTCTGCAGTGTCTCCTTGCAGTCCCTGATAAAACACTAGCACTGCAGACAAGGCCTGTACCTTGGGCTCCAGGCTGCTGCCAGGAGAATCTCATTCCCTGAGAGCTGCACTAGCGAGGCTTCGTAGTATGAAGCTGTATGAACTTAATTGTATAAATTAATACTAACTTTCTTAAGAGATACTTATTCTACCTTGTGTACTGCATAATCATGGTTAAGACTGTAGCTGGAGAGCCCCAGCTCACCACAAGGAGAACAGCCCCCGCCTTGAAGATAAGGACCTTTTGTTTCTCAGAATTTTAAAGCCATCCATGAAAAAGAAAGGTGCCCCTGGACTATTAAGATAACAGGGTCCTCTGAAAAAATCCCTCCTATTATCTATGACATCATAGGTAACTGTAGCAAGACCAACTCCAGGGACACCTAAATCAAGAAAGAATCAGATGGACAATGGCACCACAGATTTATAGTTGTTTTTCAACATAGTAGCATTAGTGTGTTATGTAATGAGTGGTCAAATCATGTAGTTTCTGAGTGCATGAAAGGTATAAGGACCATTTGTAAAACACATTCAGTGTGCCCTGATTGGAATAGGACACTTCATGCCTATGAATTATATATATTATTATATATATTGATTCATATATTTTGCTTCCTAGCCTTTCTTCTCCATCAGCACAAACCAGTTTAACATTTCCATGACATTTAAGTCTCCTGCTGCGCCATACCCCTTGCTCACACAAGATCCTTACATGGCCATAGAAGGCAATCTTTGTTTTAAAACGATAATTCAGACCCATGAGGGATTAGCTGTGGCTAAGAGCAACAGACAGCTTGTGATGGACAGAATTTTCAGCGTTCCCAGCTGGGAATCATGCCTTGAGCACCCATTGCTGATGCACATATATGATCTTTTGGCTACCTAAAGGTATCCCCATCTGCCTGAGTGGCATAGTTCCCACTGTAAATTGATGGGCTCTTGCCCTGGAGCATTCTTCCTTCACGATGGTAGATGAAATGATGCAGAGTAATATGGTGAACACCACCAATGCAGAAAATTCTTCTTTTTTTACTGATTATATTCTTTCTAAAACTTAACCACAATATGATTATTCTGAAAAGGTAGAACCCAAAAAGTCAGGTAGGCGTTTAGGTAGTTTTCAAGCTTTTGCCAAGACTTTTGGACCTTGTCCTGGTTTCAGTGTCCACAGTCTTGTTATACAGTGCAATTGTTAATACTTCAACCTAAGATTGCTCTGTCCTGAAAATAGATATTTGTAGCAGAAACTGGACATTGTCTAGAAGGAGAAGGAAGTGTGTTCCATCTAAACCAAAGGAGAGCACTTTCTCCAGAACAACCTATATATACATATATATGTCCCTAGGAGCAGGTAACACTGATAATAATAGACATATTAATTGGACTATTAAAAAACAAGGCAAAAAGAATAACTGGAAAAGTTGTTGTAATGGAAAACAGCCTCTGTCTCTGTTCCCTGACAAATTTCATGTATCAATTTATGTCTATATGTAAAAAGCATAATAAGCTATGAAAACTTTTCTCTTATTTGAAGAATAAATGTTGACGGCAAAAAACAAAACAAAACAATCAAGCAGTTTAAAGGAGACAATGGACTTGGGAAATAAAATGGAAATATAAGCAAAGAAGAATAGTACAATCAGTGAAGGTTTCATGTAGAATAAAAAGAAAGAGTCAGTAATGTCAACTTTTATTTGAATACCAGATGTTTGCATTTTTGTAGTGGTTTGCTGCTAATGGCCAGTCATTAGACCTGTAGTCCTGTCAGACTGATTGTATTTTTCTCTTTTCTACTCATGGTTGTGCAGAGGAAACACAGGTTCTGGAACAAGGGCAGTGGTCTATTCTGGCTCAGTCATCAGTACACCAGTCCCCATTTATTAATGCTTCTTTTGAGGAAGCACAATGCAGGAAGGAAAGCAAGCACTTGTGTGCTGGACTTCCCAATGGAAAAATATCAGACTATAAATATTACCTGATACTTCTGCCAGAATATCAAATCCAGACAGATAGATAATGAGTCTTTGTGGTGAATTCCTATCTGAGTGGGGAAATACTAACTTTGCATAATATGAACTTTACATAAAATCCAATATAGATGTATTACCCAAGATTATTAAAAGTCTGAAAAATTATTCACATTCTTTAGTCCCGAATATTGCACAATAGTATAGAATTCCTCTTGGAGTTTCTGATGTCTGTGTTGTGTTGTTGCTGCTGTTTGTAAATTACCACAGGAGCCACCAGCTGTCATCATACAATTTTTATTGGCACTCTGTAAATATTAAATCAGCATGCTAAAATCAAGCCATGTGCAGTAACAGCTGATGCTCTGTTATAGAGAGCACATGCAAGAGAGAGGTGTGCACTGTGACTCCCATGATTCTTACGGCTTACAAGCGCCTTGCTTCTTGATACTGTTTGTCAGGATTCATTTTGAGCCCGGTTGGGCCCCTTGTTGCATGTGCATTGTCTGTACACAAATATCCCCTGAGCTGAGAGATCAGTCTTCTCAGCAGTACTCAGCTGCTTGGGTCCTTCTAAATTGTGCAGTTTGTTACTAGCACTTCTTTTCTGCAGCACCGTGGTGTTGGTCACTTCCTTGTAAACCTAGATAAAATACATAGGAGACACTTGTTAACTCTTGAATGGGAGCAAAATCCTTCATGTCGTGAAGGCAGAACTCTGCGTCAATGACAAAGCATGCTGAAACAAAACCTGTCCTGGCCCAGAAGTTTTGTTAGTTGCGGCGTGACATATTGAGAATGAGGTGGTAGATGTTAAGCGAAAATGTGTCTCAGGCTCCATTTTGTCTCTAGCTTATTGTCCAGAAAAATCAAAGGCAAGGTATGTTTTCCAATCTGTCTGCCTCAGTAGTAGACATGGGGAGATCTACTGATCCCGCAGCCCAGATAGATTATATGGGACAAGGTAGACCAGGCAGTAGGCTAACTTAGGCAGTTAACAGTGGTTTGAGGAGCTCTGTTCAGATGAAGATGTTCTAATATTAGCTCTTCTAATGCCTCGCTATGTCCAGGAGTTGCTGTCTGAAGGGCAGGGCAACAAACTGCTTGAATGCTTCCATATCTATTGTAGTGTGACTTTGAACAAGCTTCAGCAGATATCCCTTGTTCAGAAGGAAACTTAGGTACATGTCTGCTCTGTTTGAACCCCCTGACTGCTGGCTGCAGCCACCAGCAGAACATCAGAATAAATGACTGGTAATAGCAATACGTTAAACCAGGAAAATGAAAATGCATCAGAATGGCCCTGACTTTATTATTGTTACTCGGTTTTTTGATAATAATTTTAGCTCCTACATTTTTTTGCTTTTCAACTTGAAGTCCATTTTGGTGGTTCCATGGAGGCCAAGGTGCTGTAAATGGATGATTTTGTTCTCAGTGTGGACAACTAACATTTTATCAATATTCTTTCAACAGGGCCAACTACAGACTCTTTTAATCTGCATTCTTTCTCACCTGAGATGAGGAAGTGTGCATGGCTATCAGGGAATGATTTCAGGGGAGCTGAAGTTGGTGGCTACATGCTAGATATTCAAGGAGTTAGGTTTAGCACAACATCAAATAATATTTAGAGTTCACTATTAGTGTTTCCTGGTTCTACTGGCAAACTGTCTAATGGAGGATCCGACCTAACCCCAACTCCACACCTCTTCACATGCACCATCCTGCACAGCATGCACTCCCTGGTGCATCCCAGACGTGATGTGATTATGCAGCTGTGAAGGCTGGCAGAGAGCTTCCATCTAAGTAGGAAATCTTGTTGTTTTGCTGTTGCAGCAAGGAGCTGGGACATTTAGGACAAAGCGCTGCAAGAGATTTTACTACCTGTCAATAAAAGCTAGTCAGCTGAGAGCCATGACCTTAGCTGTGAATATTTCAGAGGCGGTGAACAAAGTACTAACCACAGCATGAAGTACCAAGGGCAGTTTCAGAGACTTTTCCCTGGAATATATGGTTGTGCAGAATTCAATACGAGTTTGAAGTAACTCTGGTGTTTGGTGTATTTGTAGGCATTAAAGCTGCTCGCATTAAATCCACATTTAAGAGAATAGCCTGTACTGAAGATTTATTTTGCTTAGGCAGTAGGAAAAAAACAGCTCTTCTTTTCAATTATTTTCCAGATAAAGCATGCCCCTTTGGAAAAGAGACAATAGGTCAAATAAAAGGTCAGAAGTGCAGAAAGTTTACTTGGAATTGATTTGAATTTTCAGAGAGCTCTGCAACTATGGCTTAGTCTTGTTCTGTAAGATAGGCTTGCACAAGTAGTGCTCTGAAATAAATCACAAAAACAGCAGTTGCATTGTAAGCATAGTTACATTGGAAAAGTGGAAAAGCTTTCATTACAGAAAGCATGCAACCTCCAAGCAGACACAACTAAAGTAATGCAGGTTTGTTGCTATAATGATGTTACTACTGGAAGCGTCCATACAGAGATATGGATCACACCCTGCACCTTTCTGATCCACAGTATCCTACTCAGAGAGGCCATTGCTGTGCTGAGAGAGCAAAATCCTCTTACCCCCTGGGTACAACATATTCCTAATATGGAATTTTTGAAGGCTGAGAAATCTGATCTAATTAACACATTGATTGATTTTGCAGAACACTGTGATAATTACATGCAACCAGTCATTGCTGGGTTAATTAAACATGCATCTAAAAAACCTACAGCACTAATCTAATTAGCAATTACTACAGCTGTCATTACCTCTTTTCACCTACTTTTAAGCTGTGCAAATTCACACTAAGAATCTGGTCCTGCAAACACCTTGCATGAATAGCTTTCTTTGACTGCAGTAAGGCTTCAGCATGCAGAAGGAGCTTAAAAAATAAGGATGAATACTTTGCAGTCCACAATATAGTTTCAGTTCTGCCATCCTCGCGTGCAAAGCTCTCAGTTTATCAGTCAGTAGTGTCAAAATTACAAGACTGGAAGATTTTTCTTTATAATTGTCCTGTGATCTTTTTGGGAGTGAATGTAGGTCCTACTTTCAGGCAGTTCTCTGCAAGTATCAAGCCTTGCAAAAAAAACACACAAATCAAAAACATACTTGCATTTCAGGAAAAAAAATTGCAGATAAACATTCTTCAAATATTCTTATATATTCACGCAGCTTTCAAACATGGGTCAAACATTCTGAGTAAAACATCTCGGAATATTTAGCTTTTTCAGATTAAAAAAAGGGTTGGTAAAAAAGAGGAAAAGTTAAGAACTTTAATGCTTTGTATGCTTTTCTTACTTTGTCTTGATTAAAAATGAACACTAATAATCACACAAAATACAGGGATCATAGAATCACAGAGTATGAAGTATGATGAGTTGAAAGGAATCCACAAAGCTCATTGAGTCCAACCATTAGGTCCACACAGGACCATCCCCAAGACTCACACCATGTGCCTCAGAGAGTTGTCCAAACGCTTCTTGAACTCTGTCAGGTTTGGTGTTGTGACCACTTGTCTGGGGAGCCTGTTCCAGTGCCCAACCACTCTCTGGGGAAAGAACCTTTTCCTAATATCCAACCTAAACCTTCCTTGACACCACTTCAGGCCATTCCATTGGGTTCTGTCACTGGTCACAGAGATCAGTGCCTTCCCCTCCTCTTCCCCTCACAAGGAAGTTGTGACTGCAGTGAGGTCTGCCTTCAGTCTTCTCTCCTCCAGGCTGAACAGAACAAGTGACCTCATCCAGCTTCCCCTCAAGGCCCTTTACCATCTTCATTGCCCTCCTTTGGATGCTGTCTAATAGCTTAATATCTTTCTTGTATTGTGGTGACCAAAACTGCAGATCTTGACAGCTAGTTACTTGGAATGACATCCTATATCACGACATAACATATAAACAGCTATATATAGGTTGCACATCAGTCCTTTGTATAAAAGGATAGAGAGAAGACTTTCTTCAGTTTTAGTATGCAATTTTTATTATTTAAAAACAGGTTTATGTGTAATGAAAGGTGACTACATACAGTTCATTCCCTGCAAGTGACCTGCAGAAGCAAACAGCTTCAGATCCAGTATCAGAATATCATTCAGATCCAATTTTTAATAAATATTCAACATAGGACTCGCACTCCAAAGCAATGCTGCACATATTTTTTGACAGAATATTAAGGCACTTCTGATCCCATGGCAGTTCAAATACAAGGAATCATTTACCCAACCCTTGAATTGACCAGCTAAATCAATAGTTATTTCCAATACCCAAAAAAAGAGTTGTGACACTTTAACAACAGTGGCCCAGTTCGGAGAGTTTGGCAATAGCAATGGAACAGATTCTCAGAGGACTGAAAGAACTGGCTTAGAAATGGACTGAACTCTACATGCTGGAAGCCGATCTCTGCCTGGTGTGCCAGATCTGCAAGAGAAATCCAGGGAGAAGCAGCTGGAGTGAGCAGGAAAGCCAGCAGTTCAGCTAGCAGCCGCTGGTGCTGTGTTGCTTAGCAGTAGACTCAGACGCTTCCTAGCAGAGTTCTCTCAGATGTCCCTGTAAAGCTATTCAGGTATTGCCATGATGATAAAGTCCTTGTGCAGATCTTCTGTCACACAAGTGCCTTGTCTGCTTTAGTTTAGGTGTTGAGAACTTGAACTACATCTTGGATTCACTGACAATGTTAAAACTTATTAGACTGGAAAATATGCGTTTCCAAAATATGTCTTTCCACAAATTTAAATAATGATAATAACATTTAAATTTAAATGTGAATTTAAATAATAATAACAACAAAAATCCATCTATGATGTTTTCTTTGAGATTATAACATTTTTTATATTGTACAGTGTAACACTTTCAGTAAAAAAAAAAAATGTACAGAGCAAATGCAGGCATATAGGAAGAGAACAAATGGTTTCTATGGCAAAACATCCTTTGCAACTACTATCAATTGGTGTAAATTTTGAGGACTATTAGTTTTCAATGGGAACTGAACTCCAGGTGGGAGCAATCAGAATGACATTAACTAGTCACAGTTTTCTATGTGCCTTGTGTCCATTTATATTTCATGCTTTCCAGCCATTATCTTCATGTAAAAGTAAACCTGTTTTTGCAGACTACTTCCCTGCAAAATATACTGGCAGTCTCTACAAGCAAAGGAAATGTAAACCAGTCAGTACATTTAGTTTTTACACAGTTAAACAATGTTAATTCTTCAGCCATTGTTTACTAGCATCCCAGAAACAGTGATAGGAAGGGTGGAAAAATATTTAAGGTTTTTCCTTGTTAAAGTAAGACCTTTACACATAAGCCTAGTAATCTCATCTCCACTTCTTTAACAGCTGCAAGGAAACATCTGTTACATTTTAGGTAAAGTTATTGTTGGAACAGAGAAGAAGTTCATGTAGAAAATCTATATTTTTAATATTTTTATGTACTAGAGTGATGACAGCTTTACTTGTTTGGTTTTTTTCACTGGTGAATTCTTATGATTGTGTTAAGAGGTACTTTGCACTGGTTAATTGTGCTCATGTACATTTGCACGTAAGTTTGACAGTTCAGATCCAGTTGCAGCATCTTTAATCTTCCGAGTCTTACATTTACACTCTTCTACAATCATGATTTCTTTAACCACTGGGACAGAACCAGTGCAGTTGAGATTCAGGCGCTTCATGGAGAACTTACTGGGCAAGCAATGAGAACAAAAGGTATAAAGATGATCTTCTGGACTAGGAACATGAAAGGAACTACATTTTCCAAAACACAGATTATTCTGTACTGTCACCTTCTCACAGCTGTTATGAGTAACACCCTGAAACAGAAAGCAATTTCAGGTTTCTGGTAAGAAATGGGCCACAGACTTTGCTAGAAGATATGAACAAAAAAAAAAACAACAACAAAACAGCCCTCAAGAAAACAACACCACATTTTTTTTCTTCTCAGAACAAATGGTACAGGTTTCTAGGCCACATCTATATTTAAATATACCTGTGTGAAATAAATTCAGTTCTGGATATGAAAAAACATCGTTCTTGACAGACTGTGACTACAGAAATACTGAGAATAGATGTTGACTTACAAGGAATGCGACACTTCTGTCTGTACTACTTACTTGTCTTAATATTACTGTGTGACAGAAGGGCTTCATCCTTGCATGGGAAAATTTACCAATTCTCCAGCATTTTTAGCACAGAATCAGGTTTAAGCATCAGTCTTCTAATTAATACAGTGGAAAAGAATCCTTGCTTAGCTTTAAGAAAACAACCAGCTTATCCTTTTAACAGTTATCCCGGGACTCTGTAAATATGCACGTGTGACTGTGTATATACACATACATACATACATACATACATATATATATATGTATATAATAATTCTGATATACAAATTGTTGAGGTGTATATTAATTGAACGGATAATTACTCCCCAATGCCCTACTTGCTTAGGCTATGTCAGAACATCTTTGCATAAAAAGAATAGCTCTCTGAAAATCAAGTGTGCGGCTTTCCAGTGCTGCAATTTAGCAGTTTGCCTTATCAGACTAAAGTTTTTTCATCAGTGTTTTTCAGCTGCTCATCGTGAAGCTGTGTGACTTAGCCACTGAAATAACCCATGTATCTTTAGTTGCTGATTACAAAAGGCATGTTTGTTGATCTCAGACACCTGTTCTTACCTGGGCAAAAGGCAGGGTTCTGCAGTTTTCTTGATGCATTTCATTGGTCTTGATTGGCAGGACAACCTCTTCAGATGCTGAATTTTTCTTTAAGATGAAGTGGTCCCAAAATTTCTTGGCATCTTTTCTGTAGGGAGACTCAGACTCCCTCTTGCTGGAGTAATGGGGTGGAGAGAAGTTTTCCACAGGAGAGATCTCTCTGGGTGCTGCCCAGGTTCTCAGGCCTTGGTCTGCATAAAGTTCTGCATTGGGAAGGATGAATCTTGACATTTTTTTCTCCTCTTTCTTCTCACTTTCAGATGCTGTCTGTGGAATTGCTACAAAAAAGCTTGGTACTTCCAGCTTGTCCTCAACAGCTACTGGGTTCTCACCTACCAGCTCACGAAAACTCTGACTTTTAAGATTTTTGTCTGGATACAAAAAGTGCTGAAATGGCTTTCTGCTTTTCCTTTGCTGTGAATTTCCCTGTGGCTCTGTGGATCCAAGACATGAGAGCACTAACAGCTGAAGGAGAAGCACTGACATGATCCTGGAAAGTGCAACCCTGTTGACCTGCTGCTATTGCAGTGAATGTAGTGTGCTAGCTTTATACAAGAGCCTGGTGTCAGCTTATGGCTGCTGTCTGTGTGCAGAGGAGGGGAGGGCTCAGGGGAGACCCTGTTGTGTCTAATTGCATTCATTTACTGTAGATTACAATTATGATAGGGGAGTTTGTGCTAATGAAACTCTACTCTCAATGTGGATTATGTGTATTAGAAGTTCCTATCTAAAATCTAGTAACCCAGGATGTTGTGGGGGACAGAAGGAGTCAGCAGGAGGAAATGTTTGGATAAGCTGTCTAGTTTAGGCCTAGGAATTAAGGAAACATTTGAGGTTGTGTATTAGAATGTTCAATGTCTTCATTGTTTATTTTGCCTTTCATTCCATAGAGCCAGAGACTGTCAAAATAGGGAGTGTTATTTCATTACAGTAGGAAAAGGTAAGCGATTAAAGTTTTCTAAAAAAGGAAGGTGGATTTTGAGACTTCAAATCAGACCACATTTTCAAAAATTAGGTCTGACTTTGGTCTTTCAGATTTGGGATATGCCCACTGCCAACTGACCAAACTGGTGCTCAGACACTCAGAAGAATCTGGCAGGGAGCACTAGCCCTTTCTTCACCTTCCTCACAGTAGGTTTGCAGCTGCTGGAATGCAGACATGTCACTAGCACAAATTAAAAGGTCTCTGCTTCCTAGATTCTCAAAGATTAACTGACAGTACCATATCCTGTACATGCACCAAAGGCATTGCAGGCATCCTATGAAGCTGGTAAACAAAATAAGCATTTAAACAAAGCATGTTAGAACAGACATATTTTATGATTCTAGCCATCAATGTCTTAATAGAAATACCTAAAGACTACTAGATCTTAAAATGGAGGCATCTTTTGCAAAATTACCGTGCTATGCACCATGCAAAAAAAAAAAAAAAAAATCTGCTAGAACATCATATAGAGAAAAGTTTTGGGAGAAGGAAAACTTATTTTCAGTAAAGATTGCAAACATTGATCCTAATATGAAAATACTAAAAAGGAATTCTGCATCAGATAATTTGCCATTTACGTACTCTAATCTCTCTACACATGCCTGTTTCTACCAGAGTCTAGCAATAGACTCTTAAGTTTGTATTATTCTTGAATATGTAGGTAGTGTGTACTAGATGTATGAAGTTATTTGACTTTTAATTTCCAGGGAATTAGTTTATTGCCTGACAATTGAAGTAAAGTGATTGCCTACTAATGCCCTTGTGAGGTACTGACTTAAGACTTTAGCACAAAGTTAGTGGAGGTCTAGAGCTTTTCCATACTGCAAAATTCATTTGAGTTAAAACTTGTTCTCATCTCGTGATCCATCCTGAGAGAGAAGTGCATGTAGCTCCAGCAAGAATGGGTTTCACATACCAGCATTAGAATGTATTTGTGCCTTCACCTCAGTGGGTTGATTTCATTAAGGGAAGCACAGCCATCAAACACAAGCTTTATTACTCTGTACTTTCTGCCAAAAGCAATTTAAACTGCCACTGGTTTGGTGCCTTCCTTAAGTCTCAAGTTTGCCCTGCGAGGGCATATTCTCCCACAATTATCAGGAGTGAAATAATAGAAATTACTGGTATCTGCAATAAGATCAGCTGTGAGGCGTGCACACAAGAAGCCCTTGCATCATATTTACACAGGTGTGTGCAGCATTAGGGTGGAGCAACAATGAGTCAAGAGGGTTAATTTGATGGTAGATAAGTAAGTAGAATTCTCACATCATATCTGTATTGGCCAACAATTTGAACTAAAGCAGTTGTCCCTTGTAAATAAAATACTCTTTTTCTGATGCATGTTGCTAACAGTAATTCAAAATTATTCAGAAAAGATAAGAACATTAAATTTTGAGTTTTTCTTTTTTTTTTCCTCTTTATTTTAGCTGCTGAAGAGACACAAGACTGGGCTGATACTCAGACCTATGTATTATGTTGTGTTATATTGACACAGAGTATCTGAGACATTTGCCAGTGCCTTTCAAAATGAGGCAACATATATTTGAAGCAACTTATATATTTGCAGAGACATCTAAGGATGTCTCTGTCAATGTAGATAAAAATTAAGTAACTGGAATAATTCGACTACCCAGACTAACTAAACTAAACTGGACTGGGTTATTGATGCAGTGCAAATGATAACAAGGAATATATAAAAATCTTAGTATTGACATATATGTATAGATGTTGATGTTATATTTGCAGTACAATGGCACTGAAAAAAAACTGTCCAAGATAAGAATCCATTTCCATTATGTACTCTTCTGTCATGTAACATACAGCAAGAAGAAAGGCCTGCCTTTGAGGACTTCAGATGTAAAGGCACAAAATATTATTTACAGAAGTGTAGGGAAGAAGACTGAAGCAAATCAGTGTCAGCAAGTAACTTCACAAGCTGGTCCGCAACCCAAAGGCTGATAAAGGAGCCCTCTTCACTTCTCGGTCAAGCCAGTTCTAGTTCATGGGTTTTCTTGGATGATTTTACCTAAGATCTGCTGAGACCCAAAAGCAGCATGCCAGCTCTGGTTCTGCCAGGCAAGTCTAACAATGTTCCTTCATGCCTACAGTAGTATGCTATGGCTGATTTCCAGGAGACAAAGTTGGTAAGAAATGGGACCTGGCACATCTGGGCACACTTTGTTCTATATTTAAATACTACCTAAATGTGTTTCAGAGTCAGCTGCCTGTGTTACTGTGCACAGGTAGTAGATCTCTTCTTAGCTTCTCAGCTCTGGCAGGAACCTGCCTGCTTTATGGGAAGGCATCCCAGCTCAGACAGTGATCTCAGAGAGTAATTCTGAAATTAAAAATAGTAAGCATTTGCAAGTCTCTTTGTGGTGACATCAACTACATAGACCAATAATTGACTACAGGGATTGGACTGGGCACATAATCATTATGTTCTAAATACAGCTAATCTCAGATTTCTACAAAAAACAATGCCATCTCTTTTCTAAAAACTTGTTTTCCTGCCTAATTACCCTTTCATATAAGCATAGCATATGTTTTCACTGTATTTTGGTTGTTAAATCTTGTGGCTAAATGCAGCAGTGTCTTTCATGCAGGCTTTGATTTGCCTTCATAGTAGCAATTTATGCAGGACACTGTTTTCACTAGAAATAGTCACTGTGAATGTTTGCCCATCCTTTTAAAACTGTCAGGTCTATAGATGACAAGTGCTATGCAAATGCAAAGTGGTATTATTCATTTGTTTCAGAGCCAGAGTTTATTCAGTCATTATGGACATAAACTGAGTAATTAGCTATGCTGCCAGTTGATGCCTAAAAATAATTCTTGAGTAGTGCTTGATTTACTTGCCTTCTGTTGAGCTAAATAGTCTCATCATACCATGGTTGATGATTAAATCCTTAAAATGGATTTTATAGATTACAGTCCAATTCAATATCTTATCATTTGACAAAACACATCCTATGTAGACATACTGGTATCCAGATATATCTTTTACAGTTTCCATACGAAGACCTCAGAACTAAAGAATTAGGCAGTCTATTCTCCAATTATTGTACTTATCAAAGAAGGCCATCTGTGGTCTTTGTTTTACAGAGTTTCAGGGAAACAGATCACATACAGGCCTCGTGGGAAATTTGTAATTACGAAACTGAAAGGCTTTTTACAAGGTATGAAATGAAAGAACAGACAATAGGTCTGTTAATTTTGTACCTTCAACCTTAGATACTCTACATCATGAATTCCCCCTTTGCTATTCTGTTTCAAGTCCTCTGTTGCACTTCTTTATTCACTCATTTAAATCTTCCCATTCACATTTCTCTGTTCTTTTCTGTATGCTGTGGCAACAGAACTGAGAACAGTATTGTTTCATACTGCAGGCAAAATGTAGGTGCTCACACTTGAAAATGTTCATTCATGTCTTGAGCAGGGCTAGGATGAGTGTCCTTTCATGTGTATTGGCCCATGCTCTTGTGTTTGTAGGTACACACAGATGATGCAATGGAAGGTTCTCTCTCTATTATAATTGTCAGACCCGTAAGTTTTGAACAGGTGTCCACCTTCTGAAGCATCTCCTGAATGGTACTGGCACATATATACTGCCTTAGAGTGTATCCAATTTCAGAATCATAGAATCATAGAGTCATGGAATCAACTTGGTTGGAAAAGACCTCCAAGATCATCAAGTCCAACCCTTGATCCAACATTGCCGTGGTTACTAGACCATGGTACTAAGTGCCACATCCAATCTCATCTTAAAAATCTCCAGGGACAGTGAATCCACCACTTCCCTGGGCAGCCCATTCCAATGTCTGATTACTCTCTCTGCAAAAAATTTTTTCCTAATATCCAACCTAAACCTCCCCGGCACAGCTTAAGACCGTGCCCCCTTGTCCTACTGCTGGTTGCCTGGGAGAAGAGACCAACTCCCACCTGGCTACAACCTCCTTTCAGGGAGTTGCAGAGAGTGATGAGGTCTCCCCTGAACCTCCTCTTCTCCAGCTCCCTCAGCTGGGAACCCCAGGGAACCCCAGCTCCCTCAGCCTCTCCTCACAGGACTTGTGCTCGAGTCCCTTCACCAGCCTTGTTGCTCTTCTCTGGGCCTGCTCCAGCACCTCAATATCCTTCCTGAACTGAGGGGCCCGGAACCAGACACAGCACTCGAAGTGTGGCCTCACCAGCGCTGAGTACAGGGGAAGAATCACTTCCCTGGACCTCCTGGCCACACTGTTCCTGATCCAGGCCAGGATGCCATTGGCCTTCTTGGCCACCTGGGCACACTGCTGGCTCATGTTCATCTTCCTGTCAATCCAAACTCCCAGGTCCCTTTCTGCCTGGCTGCTCTCCAGCCACTCTGCCCCCAGCCTGTAGCACTGCAGGGGGTTGTTGTGGCCAAAGTGCAGGACCCGGCACTTGGCCTTGTTGAACCTCATCCCGTTGGAATCAGCCCAACTCTCCAGCCTGTCCAGGTCCCTCTGCAGAGCCCTCCTGCCTTCCAGCTGATCAACACTCCCCCCCAGCTTGGTGTCATCTGCAAATTTGCTGATGGTGGACTCAATCCCCTCATCCAGATTGTCAATAAAGATATTAAACAAGACTGGGTCCAACACTGATCCCTAGGGGATACCACTAGTGACCAGCTGCCAACCGGATGCAGCCCCATTCACCACCACTCTCTGGGCCCAGCCCTCCAGCCAGTTCTTAATCCAGCAGACAATGCCCCTGTCCAAGCCGTGGGCTGCCAGCTTTTCCAGGAGTATGCCACGGGAGACGATGTCAAAGGCTTTGCTGAAGTCCAGGTAGACACATCCACAGCCTTCTCCTCATCCACCAGGCGAGTCACCTGATCATAAAAGGAGATCAGGTTGGTCAGACAGGACCTGCCCATCCTAAACCCGTGCTGGCTGGGTCTGATCCCTTGTCCATCCCTTAGGTGCTCTGTGACTGCTTAGGGTGATCTCCTCCATAACCTTACCAGGCCCTGAAGTCAGACTGAGAGGCCTGTAGTTTCCTGAGCCCTCCTTCCAGCCCTTTTTGAGGATCAGCGTGACATTTGCCAATTTCCAATCATCTGGGACCTCCCCAGTGAGCCAGGACTGTTGGTAGATGATGGAAAGTGGCTTGGCGAACTCTTCTGCCAGCTCCCTCATCACCCTAGGATGGATCCCATCTGGTCCCATAGACTTGTGAGGATCCAAGTGGCTCAGTAGCTTGCTAACTGTTTCCTCCTGGATTACAGGGGGGCTACTTGGCTTCCTGTCTCTGTCTACCAGCTCCAGAGGCCAGTTGTCCTGAGGACAACCTGTATTACTGTTGAAAACTGAGGCAAAGAAGGTGTGAAGTACCTCAGTCTTTTCCTCGTCTTTGGTGACTATGTTCCCCCTATGTCCAACAAAGAATGGAGGTTTTTCTTGCCCCTCCTTTTGCTATTGATGTATTTGTAGAAGCACTTCTTGTTTTCCCTATCAGAAGTCGCTAGATTGAGTTCAAATTGTGCCTTTGTCTCTCTAATTTTCTTTCTACATGACCTAACTATATTCCCAGATTCTTCATGAGTTCTTCAGAACCAGCCTGAGGAGCTCTGTTGGGTATGTGCTTCATTGCTTCAGGTTGCTAACTGTGAGACAGGGGAGAAAGAGTCTGGGCAAAGACACATCTTTTTAGATTGTTGTGAACAATTTGAGAGAGAGAGATGATTCACTGAAGAGTGAAGAGTTTGTTCGTGCCATTCCAAGGAAGAAGATGCAGATAAGATTTAATTAAAAATATATTTATACGTATTTGAAAATTTCATCTGTATGAATAAAATTATATTCTTTTACTCACTGTGCTTATAACCAGTACTTCAGATACCAGATTCCCATTCACAGAATCACAGAATCATTAGGTTTGGAAGGGACCTCTGGAGATCACCCAGCTGCCAAGGCAGAGTCACCTAGAGCAGGTTACACAGGAACACGTCCAGGTGAGTTTTGAATACTCCAGAGAGGGAAACCATGACCTCCCTGAGCAGCCTGTTCCAGTGCTCTGCCACCTTCAAAGTAAAGAAATTCTTCCTCACATTGAGGTGGAACTTATGTTCTAGTTTATGGCCACTGCTTCTTGTCTGTTGCCGGGCACCGTTCAAAAGAGTCTGGCACCATCCTCTTGACACCTAGCTTTCAGATCTTTGTGTGTATTGATGAAATCCCCTCTAAGTCTTCTCTTCTCTAGACTAAACAGGCCCAGCTCCCTCAGTTTCTCCTCATAAGAGAAGTTAACTCATGGTACAAAGAGAATTTAACTCATGGTACAAATGTGATTATAATATTAATTCAAGAACAGGCCCAAGCAGATGAAGAAAGAGAATTCAGAAACTGCACAAATAGCAGGTATATTATGCTTAACTCTAAGTGCATTTCTACTATGCTAAACACTTTATCACTTGAGAAAAAGGTTTTGAGATGATGAAATGAAGTACATATTCACCAAAGTATATTTTGTTTTTTTATTAGAATACATAACAGAGTTAAACATAACAATATATATAGCATTCTGAATACAAGAATTACAATAGCACCAGTCTTGTGATGTAAGTAATGTAGAATCACAGTATTCACTGAATCTTACACATAATTTTCTCCAAATTATTTTTATAATTTGAGTTAATAAAGACTTGAAAACATTCAGTGAGTTTCCATGTGTAGGAAAAAAAAAACTTTTCTGATATTTTTCAGACTAAAAACTTGATACTGTAAAGTTAATAGCAACACAAATATTTTAGAATATTTGGGTTTGGAAAAAGTGTTCCTGTGACCAGTTGCCTAGCCATTTTTTCATAACTGTTGTCTTTGAGTCAATTACTTTTCTATCAAATTTGTTTGAAATTGGTCAACATATTTAAAAGATATTTGACAGGGAGTGAAGGTGGTTAAAAGTGACAAGCACGCAAAGAACTCACATTGCCTGTCACTATAGAAATCTAGGCTAACTACTGGGTTCTTTTCACTGAGCTGCTGCATCTTGGTTCTATTGCTCTTAAAAGGTATATGAATAGTTCTGGTGAAATAAATCCTTTATTTATCCAGAAAGCGTGACATCCGTAGGCGAACACCAGAATTTACATGCACCTTATTCTTACTTTCAGCCTTTTGAAATTCCCCTGCTGATGCTGATCCTCTAAATACTGATTTTTACCTGAGTTTACTCAGTCTAATTCAAAAGTATTGAAGACTGGAAATATCCCCAAAGCTCCTCAGGGTTTTAGGCCCATCCTTTACTAAACTTTTTAGATGCAATAATTTCCTATGTCAACAGAAAAAAACCCCTTATTTTTGCTTTCCCTGATCCGAGTATGCTGTATTCATTGAACTCCAGTATTTTAATAATAAAAATAAAAGTTGTAAAAATCTCTGAAAAAATACTTCTCTTTTAACGACAGAAGAATTAAAATTTATTAATAAACATTTGGAAGAATTGATTATATTGAAAAACAATACAGCAGCCTTTCAGAGCAGAAATAAACTTGCACTGCAATATAAGAATTTTTGTTTCATTAGTGTATTGTATTAGGTATAATTAGAACAGTAGCACATACAGTTTGCACACCTAACATTCTGTTGTGTAGTGAATCTTCATACTCTGCAATCACTTTAAGGCAGTTCAACAGAAATACAGAAAACGGAAAATTTCCCCTCTTCTCACAAAGACAAACCTGAGGTCACTGTTGTCTCAGATGGCATGAGTCATTTATTAGTTACTGATCGAGTAACAAGCACCTTTTTCAAATTCCCTCTCCATTGATATAATTCATTTATTAAATAATTCAGAGAGGTATTTGAGCAATCTTAATAGGCTTTATAAAGATAGCACCAATAAACTCTACAGCTTTTATTAAAAGAGGGTCATAAAGAAATAAAAGTTTATGCTTTTGTCTCTCTTAGTCAGCTTTCCCTGGAATTCCATAACACACCACTGAGAGATCTCAAGAGTGCTTTTTTAGATGCTAATTTTTTTCTGTAATGAAAACTATCAGAAATAAAATCAGGTCTGGATGGGTACTCAGGAGTACCTGGTTTGGAGACAATTAGCCTATATATGTTGATTTAGAAAACTCCTTAAACAAAAGAGTTAACGTCTAGAAAAAGTGTCTAGAAGCTTGTCATAAATATTGTCATTTAAAAAAAAGGAAAAAAAAAAGGAAAAAATAGAGAGAAATACTGGAAATATTTTTGTCTGTGTCTGTTGATAGCAACAATAAGGGTGAGGAAGCTCTGTCTGCAGTTCTTTTTTCTCTGATTTTGTGATACACTCATGTTTATAGGCAACAGCCCTTTCAGAAAGGTTCTTTCGTATATACAAAGACTGTCCAGCTACTCACATGAATATTAATTTAACTTGTCACAGGCAAGGAGGGAGGATGATTAACCAGTGCACACCAGAGGCAAGGAAGAGGGATATATAACCCCTGAAAGTGTCCCTCAGCCCCAAGAGGAGAGGTGATTCTGTTGCATCCGTCCCTTGCAGGACTGAGAAATTGCTGTGAGAAACCTTAGAAGGAGGTTTTGCACCTTTGGGGCAAAATTGATCCAGAGGCTGGCTGAATAGATGATTAAGGGGAGGATCAACTGGTGGCAGCTGGCAGACAGATGGGGGGGATGAGAGTTCATAGGTACAGGGCAAATTTACCCCACTCAGTACCAGACCAACTGTCACCCACTGGGCAAAGAGAGAGTTTGAGGGGAGCTTTAATTTTATATTTTTTGGGAAACTTATGCCTGGTTTCTTTTTTTTTTTTAATGTTAAGGCTGGCAGTAAGAAGATCCTAAAGCAAGCTTTTGACAGGTCAAATATAAATTTATTACAATGTTACAAAATGGTTATACTGCAACTGTGTATATCTAAAATAATAACTTATGGCCAGCTGGTTTTTTTCCTATTAACGGCTGATTTTAAACTCTTTCTCAGAAATAAATCTGGATTTTTAAATATTATTCATAAACCTCAAATCCCTAATAAGGACTTAGATTAATACTTTTCAAAAACCATAGCTGCTTTAGTACAAAATATGTCTCATGATTACATTGGTTTATACACACATATAAATCCTATTGATGTTCATGTGTCACTGAATATTCCAAGATAATATTCTAGGATTAAGCTTCATTATTTTTTTAATAAATCATTCTTTTGATATAACATTAGATGTAGAGATGTCCCATTATTTAATTACACTAAAAATTACACCAGTATCCTGCAATTCAAAAAAACAATTAAAAATTTTGGTTAGGAATATGAAACAATATGCAACTCTGTATGAACAGATCCATAGGGATCCAAAGTTGGCCTTGGGAGGCAGGAAAAAAAAACAAACTTTGCTCCTGTTGTACTCTGTCACTAAATCCAGCCACTGGTACTTTTGTAAGACACTGCACTAAGGCATCAACCAAAGAAGCCCTGTGTACTTACATGATGTCACTCCCCTCATCACCCAAGAGGACCTGGTTCTAGCCAAAAGTCTGCCCCCATTTTCACCCCCAGCAGTCTTCCTCCTTTTGTGACTGTAGTTTTTATTGCAAACAAATTAAAGCAACAGCCAATTCACAACTCCTCCTTAAGAGCAAAGCAAATCAACTGATTTGCTACTTTTTTTTTTTAAGTACTTTTACACAGAAGTGCGATGAAAGCTTTGAGGCCTAGCTCTTTGGTGTAAAAATACATACGAGTAAGTGATACATCAATGTCTTTGGGGAGAATTCAAAACTTAATCTAGACTTAAACTTTGCAGTGGACCTCTATACCTTGGTTAGAGGCAGTGCATCTGCACCTCTGGCAGCATATAACATAAACCTTGCTGATAATCAGGACAGTTTTCTAACTACACTCCCATGTCTGCAGACAACACACTGAAACAGCATGAATGTCCACTTATGCTTTCACAGGCATCCTCCATTCCTTACAACTTTCTTGAACATATATAGCTGTTTGGTCTGACATTCTTGCAGTCAGTTGCTTGCCATTTTCCTCGCTTCTGCACAAATACACAATTTCTTCCTCTCACTGGAAAGCGGTTGGAGCCTCTTCTCCAGTTTATGTAGGTTACAGGTTCTCCTCCGTTCCACTCCCAACGTCCAGGATTGACTTGGTCATTCAAGCCTGTGTGAAATCAGTAAGACCAAATCAGTGATGTTTATTTTCTCTGGAGCCTGATGCCAAGAGAAGTATGTTGTTCTATGTCTTTGTTGAAAAATGCATACAATTTAGCGCTGAGAAAAACCCATCTGATGGAACACAAATAAAACACAATTTAGTATTTAATTAGGCCACTTGAATCACAATTAGGGCCATCTGAATAAGAAATACATACTTTTCCACATTAGCGCCTATCTAAGATGTTTTTCCTCTTTCCATCTATCACATGTGTATGCCTTCACAGGTTTCTGTTCTGATACTTGAGATAGTAAGGAGAATATTATATTCTAGTCTGGGCAGCCTCAGATGCCTTCAGATTTCTTCTGAATGTAAAAGCCTGCAGATGTTTTTAGACCTTGTTTACACAATTTAGATTAACAGTTGTAAAATTAGGTTGTACTAATCAGTACAACATAAAACATATCTTTTCACTTAGCCTCTAAGTTACTAAAACGGAAGGTGGGTGACATATTTTTAGATAAGACTTGTCTTCTTAAAGTGACCAAGATCAGAAAATTGACATAACAGTCTTGTAGTCTTTATTCTTGTCAGCAGAATTTATTTCTCTCAGGTTAACAAAATCATGAGACCACTAAACAAGATTCCAAACTAACTGTATTTTTAAAGTTAATTTAGTATAGCTAGTAAATTAATCTCAGAAAATTACTTAGAGCTGACAATTGCAGATCAGAATTGAAAAATAAGAACCAAATTGAGGACAGTATAGCAGAAACAAGAAGACCCATCTGAATTCTTTCCATTTCTCACTAAATATAATGTACAT
Organism: Manacus candei; assembly: GCF_025592945.1. Classification (NCBI taxonomy): domain Eukaryota; kingdom Metazoa; phylum Chordata; class Aves; order Passeriformes; family Pipridae; genus Manacus; species Manacus candei. The sequence continues at coordinate 967,386 of NW_026138141.1, read as the reverse complement.
AATAAGAACTAGCTAAATCTAAAATGATATGATGAAATGTTCTTTAGCTGATCATCTAATTAATTCATAAGAATTCTGACACAAGATGGCATCATTAATTTAGCAGGAACATACATGATTGTTTAAAGTTAAAACTAACAAATAAAAAAAGCTAAATTAAAGATAAATAAAATAACAGTCAAAAGAACGGTGAGATAAATAAAAGTGTAGGGGCTATTTTCATCAGCTTGTGTTAAAATGGGAAAGGTTTCCAGACAAAAACTATCCAGCAATGGGCAACATGATAAACTCTTCTTTTTGATAAAGGCTTATCAAATTACTGAGGTAAATTATGCTTTTGGCTTATGCTTTGCTCTGAACTAATAAAAGCAGCAGAAAGTTGAGTACAATGCAATGTTTGAAAACTGGGCTGGAACTGCTGTGGCAGTTCCTGCTCTTCAAGGTGCACAGGAATTTAATGCTCAGAGAGGAGAGGCAGTGGATGTACTTGCCTATCCAAAAGGGCATCCTCCCACCGAAGTCCCACAGCCACTGCATGTGTTGTTCATTAGCCACACTTGCTAGACTCCCCAGGTATCTAGGCTCAGGAAGAGAGGACAGAGTAATTAGCATTCCACAGAGTGACAGACAGGTCAATTTATCAACAAGGGGCACTGGTTCTAGTATAAAGCATATAAGTAACTTGTCACAGGAAAAAAAAAAAACGTGACTTACTGAAATGAAAGAATAATTACATGGAAATAAAGTCTTAAAATTGTGGATTACGTGGAGAGGAACCAAAGTCCTAGTCTCATTTTTATAACAGAAAAATTGAATCAGCTGAGCAACTGAAAAAAAAACGTATACAGAAAATATGTGCCTCATATTCACAAACTGCATTTTAAACCATTAGCACAATTATTAATACCATATTTTCCATAAAATAATAACTTCCTTCACAAAAATCCAAGCCACTAAAAGAAAAGCCAGCTTCACTCATTTGGTAGTAGAGCAGGCTGTATCTTTTTAAAATCAGGTTCTGAAAAGACTGAAGCTTTGAGTAACAGATTTAAGTGGTGGTGTGGTTCTGAGAAGTAATCTTAGAATGTCCTGAATTGGAAGGGACCCACAAGGATCATTGCAGTCCAACTCCTGGCCCTGCACAGGACAGATCCAAGAATCACACTATGTGCCTGAGAGCATTGTCCAAACACTTCTTGAACTCTGTCAGGCTTGGTACTGTGACCACTTTCATGGGGAGCCTGTTCCAGCACCCAACCACCCTCTGGGGGAAAGAATCTTCCCCTAATATCTAAGCTAAATCTTCCCTGTCACAGCTAACACGTGCACCCTCTAAAATCAACATTCAGGCTGTCACATCATTCCCTGCATTTCTCTCTTCTCCACCTATCCCACCCTCTTTCTTCTTTAGTATTTTCATCCTTTTCAATTTTGCCTTTCAGTTGAGGTATTCTGTTTTTCCATTCTTTTATGAACCTGCACTCGGTAAATGCAGGTATACCATGGGTTTCCCAAGTTGCTCTTCACAAGAAGTTTCATATCTGAAAAGGCTCTGAGGAGCAGCCCATTCTTCAGAGGGTTGTCTACAATGACTACACATTTAATTCACAATGGAGAGCAGTTGTGGTGTGTATAAAGCAGACTATTTCTGAATTAAGTCAATGTGTAAGTTCTGCTCTGCATTTGTACCTAAAGAATGCCATATACAAAGAAGTATTTGCAAACCCTAGCCACTGAGTGGCCTTGCCACTGACAAGTCTTCCAACCGGTACCAAACACGCAAGCACCTGCAGGCTACTCTTAAGCCATTTAGAGGCCAATTTAAATCATGAAGTATTAAGACAAATGGTATTCTTCAAATTTGTCAGACACTGTCAGCCATCAGTGGCTTCATTCTCCTATTTATCCGTCTTTCTGTCTGCACTGATATCATGTCAGCTTTTTACATGTCATGCCTGCTGTTGCCATCCCTCTGATGCTGTCATATCTGTCCAATATTTCTGACTGCCACTCAATCTAACAGTGATTCCAACCCTTTCAGCCTCTCATAACATCCCGGGTGATGCTTGATAGGGCCAAAGCAAACAACACTGCTCATCAGAACATGTTTTAAGAGAGCAAAAACCCCTTTTGTAGAAGCAGAATAAGCCAATGGATTTATGAGGTTCTGCTAATTTCAGTACTTTTGCCAGTAAACAGAGACAAAAGATCACTATTGCTCCAAATGAAGTAAAGACTGTCTTAAAAGCTGGAACAACAACCAGGTCTCAAGAATTACAGGACAGACGTGAGTCCACTATGGAGACCATGAACAGATCTTGGGGTGCAAGCCCACCATCAAGCCTGTTGCCCAGATAGAGACCCATGCCTGGAGCTCCATTCCTGTTACTGCCCTCTACCTCTTCTGAGAGTAGTGATCCCATGGATTCCATATGATGCCACACAAGACAGGGAAGCAGCAAAAATTTACATCAGGAGGAGTTCAGAGTAGAAGTCCACAAATATTCTACACAGTCCCTACCGCACAAATGGATCATTGCTTAATTTGGGCCCGGAGGGGAATAGTACAAAACAAATTCATTGTAATGCTGATGGAGGATGCTCCTGCTGCAAAGGCCTCCTCCACTATCCCTGCAAGTCAACCAAAACAGCAGGGGGTGGAGTCGCTCTCTGCTCTGCTTTGCATGGTGGATCTGCCAAGGCCTGCAGGACAGCTAGGTGTTAGCCCTCACCTGTGGAATCATGGCTGGCCTAGACAAGTAATATAGGTCCAGTCAGGGACCCTCTAAGTTCAGGGACCACCAGAAAACAAAAGGATGTCTCAAATGAACCAAGTTTGCAGATGATACAAAACTGGGAGGGGCTGTTGACTCCCTGGAAGGCAGGAAGGCCCTGCAGAGAGACCTCGACAAATCAGAGGGCTGGGCGATCACCAACCAAACAAAGTACAACAAGGGGAAGTGCCGGATTCTGCACCTGGAATGTTTGGACAGACTGGGGAATGAGATGCTGGAAAGCAGTGCCACAGAAAGGGACCTGGGGATCCTGGTCAAAGGCAAGTTGAATATGAGCCAGCAGTGCCCTGGCAGCCAGGAGGGCCAACCATAACCCTGGGGGGCATCAGGCAAAGCTTCGTCAGTCAGTTGAGGGAGGGGATTGTCCCTCTCTGCTCTGCACTGGGGCGGCCTCATCTTGAACATTGTGTCCAGTTTGGGGCACTGCAATATAAGATATTAAGCTCTTAGAGAGAGTCCAAAGGAGGACAATGAAGACAGTGAAAGGCCTTGAGGGGAAGCTGTATGAGCAGCAGCTGAGGTCAGTTGGTCTTTTCAGCCTGGAGAAGAGGAGATCAAAGGGGAGACCTCATTGCAGTTACAACTTCCTTGTGAGGGGAAGAGGAGGGGCAGGCACTGATCTCTTCTCTGTGGTGACCAGAACCCAAGGGAATGGCCTGAAGTTGTGTCAGGGGAGGTTTAGGTTGGGTATTAGGAAAAGGTTCTTCCCCTAGAGGGTAGTTGGGCACTGGAACAGACTCCCCAAGGCAGTGGTCACAGCACTAAGTCTGACAGAGTTCAAAAAGCATTTGGACAACACTGAGGCACATGGTATGAGTCTTGGGGATGGTCTGTGCAGGGCTAAGGATTGGACTCAATGATGCTTGTGGGTCCCTTTCAACTCAGCATACTCTGTAATTTCGTGTACACTTTCCTCACACAGGGGTGTGATGGGATGGCTCAGAAACATTGCTCATGTCTTTCCAAAGGGGTTAGCAACTGCCTGGTAGGGTTCGAGATTGTGCACCTGCTTATTGTACAGGTTCCCAAAACTACACCCAGTGAAGCTCTCAGCAAGACTTCAACTGTGTCTCTCATCACAGTGAAATTTTGTGCATGGCATTTGTGCCTCTGTGTCCCAAGGATGACATGCTTCCACTCTTCTGGGCCCATCTACCAGGCACTGAATCTCCAGTGAGCTGACATAAGCTCTTGGAAAGTATTGTACTCCATCTTCTTCTGCAGACAAAAAGTCCGGGAAAGCAGGCTCAGTTAATTCAGGGCGTTCTCCCAGGCTAACTGCTTCAGCAGGAGGATACCATTTCCCCTCACAGTGACTGTGGTCGCACTGACCAAATTTGGGGCTAAGGAGAGGTTTGGGCAGCAGTTTCTGTGGTATCACTACTAGCTGACCAAGAGCAAAAATAAAGCATTTTATCTAGCTTCTGTTTAAGGACACTCAAAATCCAGGAACTAAGAAAGTTACTTCAGGTAAGCATACTTCCTCCTGTTATTTCAATTGTCTTAGAAAATGTGAAAACAAAAAGTACCATTCTGTGTCAGTAACTGCTGTATCATTTATGACATACAGAGGTGGTCTGAGAAATACGTTTCAGACTTTTACTTCAATCCACATACCAGAGAGAGACTTCAGCACTGTGAAAGGAAAGCACTGAAATAGTTATAACATTATCTAATCTTTTCTCTATAGGAGTGCTTTCTAAATACAGCCTGAGAAACACGCATTATTGAAGACAGAACAACTGTTCTAATTGTTACACCTAATTAGGGGGTTATATGTATTGTAGAGAAATGAGATCAGTCCTGAAGGAACATACCACTTCTGATAATATTAATTACTGAACCTCTAGGCAGAGCGTCAGACACCAGAAATGACAAGATAACAGTATTTATGGAGTTGTGTAAATCTAACACTTCCTAATGTAAATTACTCAAGATAAGGAGCCATGCTATATTTCTGTGTTAAAAAGCCCACTTGAAATTGTTCCTATGGGCTTTAAAACTTTTGCCATCAAATCAAGAGCATCCTTTATCTTTGAGCAGTTGCCTAAATTAGGAAATATTTTGGGTAGCTATTGACCTTGAAGTAGAAGTGGAAAACACTTAGCACAAAGACTTTACTGATTTTTCATTAAATTATCCAATAAGTTTTAAAGAGTCTTGTACCATTTTGTTAAATTTAACCTCAGAAGAAGCACATTTGATTAGGTATGGTCTCCATAGGACAAGAGAATATTTAATTTTAACTGCTGTAGTAAATCCACGTCCTATACTGATGTTGAAGGAGGTGGGGGTGACTGAGAGGCTGCGCTCATTCCAGTCTTTTGTTTGATCACCTATCCTGATGCCTTGAAATAGGTGTCTAGTGTTGCTTACGACACCTTGTAGTATTCAGAACATTCAGATGAGTGGCAGACATGATGCAGAGCTTGCAGGAGCCCTGCACTTCCAGAATGGCAGTTCAAAGTCAGACAAGATACAATAGACTCTAGGTACCTGAATTCCCATGTTGGAGTCACTCGTAATACTGTAAGTTAAACCTGTCACTTACAGAACCAGCACAGTTTTAGGAGAGGAGGGCAGCAAGCTCCATCCTGCTTTGCAGTAGGCAACACTGAGCCATCCTAAAGGATCTAACCTATTATGTTAGATGTGGTTCTGCCTATGATTCCCAAGGATTGAAGCCATATGCAGCTAATACACTAACACCAAACAAAATAACTGCCCCTGACTTACATAGCTAGCAGTAAAGGATCTGAAATCTGACCATATTTGAGCTCTATTTAAATGTTCAAGAAGATAAAGGTATAATATGACTAACAAAGCAAAAGACACAACCTTGGGTTCTGTCTATCCAGTCCTGTTCCATCCCCTCAGTGGCAGCAGTGAAACCATCTCACATGTGAGTGAGCCCTGCTGTACTGACCCTTGGGGAGGATGTGTTCCTATGGGATAAACAAGAACTGTGACATAAATCACCAAAATTGCTTCTAAATCAGGCTGCTGTGGGATCACTCAGCCGTAATATCCCCCAGATGCTTCTCTTCATAGTGCCAAGAACCTCTTCATGCATACAAACAAAGCTAGAGCAACTTGCATCATGACACGAATTTATGTGTTCCGCTTCTAACCTGCACATGGAAACTGAAGGAAAGGTTGGTATATTACCTGCAACAAATGGATGCAATGTGTGTCAATAAAAGCCCAGATCTGCATAAGCAGATCTGCATAAGCCCCTGCATATATAGTTATGTCCAGACAACAACTGCTTACACAAGAAATTGATAGCATTGCTTTCATGGAATATAATCACAGAATATCAGGTTGGAAGGAAACTCAAGGATCATCTGGTCCAACCCCTCTGGCAAAAGCACAGTCCAGCCAAGATGGGCCAGCACCCTGTCCAGATGAACCTTAAAAATGTCTGATGTCGGGGAATCCACCACTCCTCTGGGGAAACTATTCTAATGGATGGTCTCATTGTGAAAAAAAGTCTTCTCTTGTGTCTAATTGGAATCTCACCAGGAGTAACTTGTTCCCATTGCTGCTTATCTTTTCTGCGTGACTCCTTGTAGAAAGGGAGTCTCCATCTTCCTTGTAGAATCCCTTTAAACGCTGGAACATGGTGATAAGGGCTCCCCTAAACCTTCTTTCCTCGCATGGCAGGCTTTCCAGTCTTTTGATCATCTTTGTGGTCCTTCTCTGGACCCTCTGCAGCCTGCCCACTTCTTTTTTGTACAGCTTGTTGCCCAGTCCATCAGCTCAGGATAGCAATGTTTCCTCAAGGAGGCTAGGAGGTTGGTTACTTGGAGACTGTTAGTGAATCAACTTTACCAGTGCTTGTGCTTTTCCCCTGTTCTGTGTAATAGAAAAAGTCTAGCAAGACAAATGAATAGAAGTTTAAAGTAATGTCATTTTTGTAGTAATAAAAAATTATTCTTTTTCAGTGAAGTTGGCTGATTTACTGAAAGTCAGTTCTAATATTTTCATTTAATGCTTGCTTGATCTATTAAAAATTGAGATTGACCTCCGTGTTGGTTTTACTTCCTTATTTGAAATATCAACTATTTAAATGTCAACAGAGTAAGTATTAATAACAGAAATACCACAATCAGTGGCAGTGGTGATTGCCAGGAGGAGATGGGAAAAAGCACAGAACAAAATTTACTAAGTTATCTTCTTGTCTCATTTTAAGTGTGTTCCTGAGATTGTGCTTTTGTAAATCAGTTCCAGATAAAGCTTTCTAAGTCTATGCTAGTATGACATTTATTGAATCATCACTGCCCTAGGATTCACTTCCTTGTGGACTCAGTGATATGCCTTGACATTTTGTGCAGGTGTTTAACACAGTCATTTACTTACTGTTGCTTTCATTTATTTACTGCTCTTCAGTTTAATATCTACATTGTACAGTATAGCCTTCATCAAGAAGTTACCACCTACAAAAAATGTGGGTCCCCAGAAGCACACTCTTTTTGGAGATGGGAAACACCTCCCAGTAGAGTGACATATATTCCCAAGGCATCAATTGAACATTGAAGCCTTCAGAAAAAAAATATAAAATATCACTATTTACAGCCTTTTTTGCATAAATACCATAATAAATGCAGACAATAGAAAACAATTTCAGGAGCCGAAATTTTAAGTAAACCAAGTAGTCATGTGAAATTTGGGGTGAGCTCACAAGAGCAGGTAACATTTACATTTTAGCAAAGAATATCTTCCAATAGCTGGGAGGTATTAGAACCAACACTTTTATTTTGTATGTTACCAAGACAACATGATCTGGCATAACTGAGTGGAATGAATCAAGGTTTGTTATGAATGCTTGGCCAGGATTCATGTTTCCTGCATGTCCTTCCACTGCTTACGGAATATATTCTGTTTCTTTCATTTCCGAGTCTTCCCTGTTCTAATTTTCCTTTTACGGAGTAACAGAGAGGTCTTTTTAAGCCTTTGCTATTATTCAGATTGGTCTTTGACCTGATGGTCATAATTCAGTACAAGGTAGAGAGAATGCATGATCCTAGGGCAAGCTTCATTTTACCATGGCTAGCATTTCTTCCAGTGCTAACTTAATGCTCTTAAAACCAAAATCACAAAGCAGATGCCCAAAGAGCAAGACTGTCAGGGTTTTTATTTGAATCTTACTTTGAGACAACTATTACTGTTGTTGTTGTTGTTGCTGCTGCTGTTGTGGTTATACCTTTATTTATCCTTAAAAAGTCAGAAATATACTGTTAAATTGAAAGTTAAAGTTTTCAAGTAGTTACAGAATCTGCAGAGCTGCATCTTCAGAAAAATACAGTGAGGCACACAGGAGCTGGCAACCTCTTACTGTTGCTATATCAAGTGAAGGTAGAGCCAAGGAAGTGGTGGGTCAGAGAGGATGAAAGCCTGAGTCATTGCTGTATTTCTCTTCTCTCAGACTAACTCTCCCATTAGGAAATATCCTTAATGCAAGTGGACAACGTTGGAAATTTGTGCTGGGAATACGGTAGCATCACCACCTGAAACTTTATGAGACTAACAGTATTTCTATCCTCCACTGGATCTGAATCCCAAAAATTGTTCTGGTTTTTTTTTGGGAACTGTGTAGAACAGCCAAATTGGGGCATATCTGATTAAATTTGGCCTCAAGAGCAGCATTCAGCTCAGGGCAACAGCAGTGCACATCGAACACATTTGCATGGTGGTCGCTTACTGTTCTCTGCAAGCCCGAGCAGCAGTGTTCCAGGTGACCTTGTGATTCACTACCAGGAAGTAGCAGCTGCCTTCATGATAACTCCATCCAGAAGGACATTTCTTCATGCTTACCTCCTAAAATAAAAGAAGAAAAGGTAAAACAGACTTATGCTCACAGTGATCTGTGAGCAGATGTCTGTGCACAGATAGTCTGTACACTAATGCCCAGAATTAAACTGAGCATGAACTTCAATGTGTATCAATAAAGCTACAGCATTGCTTAAAAGATTTAAATAAATAAGTGCTTGCCAGAGGAGGCTACAATTTATAATTAGTAGTTTTAATGGTGACAACAGGTTTCAGTTCAAAAATCCTCCAAAGAGATTGTATTATTTTGGACACCACTGACTGTGTCCCGCAGTCTGCATAGGCAATGCAGTGCAACAAAATTCAGCATAACATCTTACGTGATGGAGGGAATGTATGTTTACAGAATACCTAAGTAAGCTGATTTCACTAACTGCTACTCATTCTCTCACAGAGTTCATTCCTGAACTGTCTTATGCCCACATACTCACAAGCACCAAGGCACCAGTGCTCACATGGTTTGTCCAGGAGCACCTGTGGATGACAGAGAGGAAAGGCAACCCCAGCAGTCAAGTCCTCATCATATTTCTGGGAAACTTTTATTTCTGCTGAAAGCAAACCTACTCTGGACAACACTTTTATTCCCTGAACAAGTTAAAAGAAAGTAATTTGTTTGAGAGTATCACTCATTGCAGACTTCATACTCTGGCTTAGGTGCATACTCATGGCTACATTTTTACCTTGCTTTGGGAATTCCAGAATTTCCATGTTATCCCGTCACACTGAAATAACTTTTGAGTGCTTTCTTCATAATGCAAGAGACCCTTTAAATCTGGTGTACAAGCCTTCGGAAAAGAGTAAAAGTCCTGGAAAGAGAAAATGTCATTATAACATTAGAAGGAAAATAATTACACAAAACAAACAAGCAACATGAAATAGATTAATTAAGCCTTATATTAAAATTTTATGCCATGAAAACTTTTCAAAGGCTGAGTTGCTATCTGTGTATTGGTTAAGCTCAGCTTTGGAATGGGAAGGGTTAGGCTGCAGATCTCAGAGGTGTTAAATCAATTTGGAAAACAGCATGACTGAAGACAGATGGTGAAAATGCCTATGAAACAAAATGTTTCATACCTTATGTCTTGAACTTGGTTCAGATGCAAGTTCTGCCTTATCAGCCTGTGGGATTTCTATCTTCTTAGAGGAGATGACATTTACCTGTGGTTTTGCCCTCTTGTTAGTTTTAGCTGATGAGGTGTCATCCTCTATTTTGAGTGATACCATCCCATGATACTTTGTTTTACAGTATCACACATGCAAGAAGAACAAGAGAGGGAAAAGAGAGGGTTAGTACATACAAACAACTCTTAAATAAACTAAATAAATAATAATAAAAATTAATTATAATACAAATTGTTGTAAATCAAGGGAAAATTACACCAAAGGAAAAGAAAGATACATAGGAAAATAACATACTGGTCATAACAAATTATTAAAAGTGATAAAGCCTGGAAAGAACAGAATCAGAAAGAAATCACAGAAATGGATGACCAATACTCATAATGCTCTTACTTTGAAAACCACATCTGTTCCATTTCTAAATACAGATGAAGGCTGAACCTGAAAAAAGCAGAACAGCAGAATGAGATGAGCATATTCATGCATTATAGAAACAAATAGACTTTATGCAAAATTTACTACAAGATCTAGGTTATAAATCATGAAGAGTATGTCTAGGTTTTAGTTCTTTCTCTTTCAGAATAGAAATGGATAAGCTCTGAAAACAGCCATTAAAAAGCACAAATTACAAGCGTCTTTATGAACGGATTCCATTAACTTTTAAGGTTACAGTAGCAGAAAGTTATTAAACCACCTAGCTAAACCAATATAACTTAAGCAGGAAAATCAGTGGGCAAGATTTAAATAACTGTTTCCTGTTTAAGCTAACAGTATTTTCAGCTTTAGAGCTTCAGTACCAGATGCACAAGTTCTATACATTTGCCTGGCTCCACTGACTTCTGTCTTCTAACTGCCCCATAATTTATACAAAATGAGAGGCTTCATAATTACTGAAGTTGTTTGATGCCTGTTTCCTGCCCCAAATCATGTTTTTCTTCCTCTCTTGCACACATGGATTTTTGTGGGGTTTCTTGTTTGGTGTTTTTTTTGGTTTTTTTTTTTTTTGTTTTTTTTATTTTATGGTCAGGTAGGATCACTACAAAAAATGACAGTTTAATGAAGATATCACATCACAATAAATATGCAAATCAGTCAATCACTGAACTACAGAAATGTCTTACTATTCTGCCATTTCCAGTCACTCTCAGCCTGGTCCTTGACCGATTCACCAAGCTGTGCTCCCACCATGGGTCCCCTCCATGCTCTCTTATCCCTTTGGAAGGAGGCAGTGGGATCCCTTCCAGGGAAAAATTGCCAGGCCTGGAAGGTGATGAGGAGCCTTTGGAAACTGGAAACAGTGTTCCTCTCCCCCAGAAGCCATGCTTTCTTTGGCTAGAAGAATGGGAATAGCTGCACTGACCTGAAAGCATAAAAATGGCAGATGGTCAGTTCTAACTGCATGAGCAGATAACTGGTCACATTGATATGGGCACATAAACAGCTTGTCATTAAAAGTTGGATGATTCTTTCACTTGAAGTAGTTGATTTGCTGTTTGTTTAGTCATCCTCATTTCTGGGGTTGGCTATGACTATGATTGCAATGCTACCTATATATGTATGTTTTCACATGTGATGCATCTGTCTACCCACAGGTCAGAATTTCAACCAAGCATCTGCTGAAAATACCTGTTTTTCTCCATATATTGGGGTTTGCAGTGCTGTTTTTTTGGTAAGAGAGACAGGTATCTTTAACTACCTTTGGTGATACTTCCATCATGCCCAGACAATTTCCTCCTCTGAAATACAGGACACTATTGTTTCCACAAATTCAGTGTGTCAATTTACATTATGATTTACATTAGGAAAGTTAAGGAGAAAACAAATCTGAAATTTTGAAAGGATTTTTTATAACATGAAGCCTAATTCATTGCAACATAGGTATTTAAAATAGTTTCACTAAACACCAGAAGAAAAAACATTCTTCGGCTTTCAGAGGACTCAGATGCTTTGCTAGTTATTTCTATTTTTCTACAGCTTTTCTATTTTTGTGTTTCTACAGTTGCTTCTTTTTTTGTATGTTTTAGGCACAGAACATCTGACCACTGAAAAACACAATAATAATGCAATCTTAAAAGCCTATACTCTGTAGTGATCACTGCTGTGTGCTGTAAAGTTGTGGACTGTGTTCATTAAGCATGGAATATATATTGCTAAGAGTTGGTTCGTTTGTTAGATTTCTTTTTTGAAAGGAAAATAAATCTTTTGTAGAGATGTATAACTGCTAAACAATAACTGGGAAAAAACACATTCTAATGGACATAAAAACATTTTTTCCCACTTTAATACATGAGAACTGAACTCATGTTGTTATGAAAAGTGTTTTCTTTCCTTATTTTGTGCTCATTGCTTTCTCCATGCTGTGTTTCCTCAGAGGATGCATATGATTGTGTGAGAGAATAAAGGGTTTGCAACTGCTGAGCCTGTTTTCTCTAAGAAGAAATTAAGCTGTTTGAACTAAAGGTGAGTGTTAGGAACAACTTGTGGTTGAAAATAGGTAGCTACTCAGACAAGATTGTCCCACCATCTTAATGATGAGGATCAAAAGAGAATACCTCCTTTTGAGTCCAAAATTTTCACTACAGCTCTTGTCCGTGTGCCAAGAACAGCATTCACAGGGGAGTTCAGAACTACTTCAAAGACTTCATCATCTTCCTCTAATCCATCGCAGGTAATTGCTATATTCCATGTCTTGGTTGACATTCCTAATGAAAATAAACATTTTAATTACTCTTTAAGTGCTATTTCAATCAATCAGGATGTCAAAGAAATATATTAATTAACATGTCTGCAGCTAGAATGGAGTAGCTTGTGTATACTGTTGTGCTCCTACCAACTGACTGGACTCCTGCTGTTCTTCCAAATAACATTAAGTTTGAATTTGTTCCTGGGCAATGATGGTTCTGTTCAAGTACACACAATGTAACAAAAAGCTGCTGTAGATGTGCAAAATGGCACTGGAGTACATAGATTTTAGTACATTGCAATTTTCAAGAGAAAATCGTAGGGTTTTTATCTAAAAAGCCTAATTTTAGAGATGGAACAGTTATTCAAAAGGCCTGCAAATGGATCAAAGACTGTCTTGGATTGAAGTGCAACCTTTTAGGCAGATTTTATACTTGTTCACAAGATTTTTGCATGATTCCTTGCCTTTCCTGAGTAACTTCTAGCTTCCATTATGTGAATGAGAAAAGATCTTGTAACCCTTGAATAACTGCAGTTGTACTCAGTTTTGTTCAAATTTGTGTCCTGGGCTTTACTAATTATGACTGAAGTTTTTAAAGCATCTCACAGCTCAATTCAGGATGAGTCCTCCCCAGCCTAGCTGTAGGGAGATTAGGAGTCGTCATTTCAGCACTTTTTGTATTTTAACTAATGTAAAGGGACCCTATACCATCTCACCCTAAGTATTAAGGATACTAATTCACAAAGGAAGCCCTTCCAGAAAATGAGTCCCAAGTGTCTTTAATACTATTTGGCTCCTCTGGTTAAAGATACGTAGCAGATTTCACTCTCCAAAGCAAGAGTTTACATTTTCTGTGAATTAATTTTAGAATTATTCTGTGCATTGGTTCATACCTGGATCAAACTGAACAAGCTTAGAGGGAGTCACTGTAAAGTCCTTTCCCAGCATAGCAGATATTTCATTGACCTGAGAAGAAATCAAGCAGTAAATGCCAAGCTGTGACCTGTTTCACCAAACCACAGCATTCTGCTGTGTGCTGAAGCTATTGTGCACCTCTTCAAGGAGTCTCAAATAGACAGGCCAACCCATACATGTGCTTCGGCTGGAAAAAAAGATAAAGACCTAAAGAATATATCTTGTGATGTACTACTGGCATTCTGTCCTTGCTCATGGCTTAAAATACACATCATCAAAAAAAAATTTGCTGATCTTATGATTTTGCCTCATTCCCTCTCACATTGCTACTTGACAGCACGAGGTGACACTGCTGTTCTCTGTGCCTGGGGACCCTGACATTACCTGGCCCCTGGACAGGCACATCCTGTCATCTCAGATAAGCAGCAACAACCTGGCCGCATTTTCTTATTTAGCCCTTTGTGATGTCTTGGAAGAAGTGTTTGTACACACAGCTGTCTGTCAGCCCCAAAGACTCTTTGGGATAGACAAGAACCCCTATATATATAAATATAGGGACTCCAGCAACTACCTGAATTTTCATAGGGGATCACCAGAGGACAACAGTTTCCACACTTGAGTTCTTGATACTGGGATCAATTTCACTGGTCTGTTTAGTCTAGTGACAGAGTAGAATCACTCTGTCACTCTGTCTAGTGACAGAGTAGATCAGAGTCCATGAAGGATAGGACAGGATAGCCCCCAGTGGAGTCAATAGCAGAATACCCACTACCTTCAGTAGAAGAAAAAATCAAAATTGTGTTTCCAATCAGGGCTACAATCCTGAGAAACTGTGAGGGGAAGAAGTAGTATTTCTCTAGCAAGGGGAGATGGTAAAATCCTGGAAATTCCATTTTTATGAGGAAAGATAAAATTTGTGAAGGCAAGTTGCACAAAACCTGTTTTACAAAACTATAACGTGCAGGCTTCAGTCTAATTTTTTTGACAGTAGAGAAAGGCTGTCACTGAAGATATAGGGGTTTTTAAGACTTTTTCCTAGGTTAAGGGTAGTAGGGGGAGAAATGGGAAACGCTACCATGGCTGTGTAGTTGAAACCTCTATAGCTCCTGGGCTTCTCCAGCCTGAGTAGGGAAAACAAAAGCCCCAAGGCCCCACATTGCTCAAAGCCTGGATTTTTAAGTGGCAAATCCTGGAAACCAAGCTTCTGAGCACAGTGCCAGAGGAAACTGCCTGCTTTACTTTTCCATCAAAACTGAAATACTTCTCCAAAACATTCCAGGCTTGGTTAATCAGCATTTCTACTTAAAACTCAGGAAGTTTTGTCAGAAATATTTCAGACATCTGTGGTAGCAAGGACAATGTCCCAGTAAGTCTGGATTGAATCACATGGCCTACCTTTTAAGTCTGAGGAAGAAATTAGCAGGCTTACTTATTGCTAAGTTTACATTCAGGACATTGGTTTTTGACTTTACCTTCACAGTGATAAAGGCAGACTCTACTGAGTGTCCTGCCCTGGTGATTTTCAGAGACACCACTCCTACGCTCTCACACACTTCATATTCAGTCTGTTGCATTTCAATCCGAGACCACCTTAGCTCCAATCTGTGGGAGAGGAAGGAATGCAGGTGTGAAGCAAAGCCACCCACCAGCCACCCCCAGCCCTTGATTGTGTGAAGAGCCATTTCTCTCCGACTGTTGATTTAGCCAATACACATACTGAGTCTTTCAACATATGTGATTTAGCTGATTAGGAAGAGGCTGTAGTAAATCTTCCAGACCAACCCTCATCCACCCTAAACCAGGCCTGAACCTTGTTTCACAACCAAAGGGGTTCTGCAGGAAATTTGAGAAGAGCAGTTTATCTGTAACACCAAACAGGCCAAGACAAGCTATCACTTTTTTTCCTGCTTCCCTTTAGCCTTCTGGTTGTATTATACTCTCACTTCCCATTTTTTTGCTGCAATATCCTCCTTTCTGCCCACCTTCCTTCATTGATCCTCTACCTTTCCTCCTGTAGCATATAGAGCACGCTCTAAGACTTCACTGCCTCTGTGCCAGCACCCTCCCCACTCCCCTTACTTTACTACTCTGTGTACTTTGCTCTTCAACTCTTCACCCTGGCTGAGTTCAGGTGTTCCATACACTGAATTTTAGAATTGTTTATGGTGAGGGTGTGACTGAACCTCAGAAGATCGCATGCTGCACAGGGTAGTCAATAAAAATCTCACCTTTGTAAAAGCTGTGATAAAAATTATTGAGAGTCAGAGAGGAATGAAAGAGAGCGCAAAGAAAAAAAATGAGCTGAGCTACTTACAAAATAATTTGAAGTTTTCTAAAACCTTCTAGACCTTTCATGGTTGACTAGCTCTAACACCAGTGGAAGTTTCCTCCTGTCCTCCTTTATCCTCTGATGCTAATCTTGGGGGCAACCCATTTAGAAGCTGGTTTGCTTTATTTTTGCTAAAAAGGATGGATGTGCCAGATGTAGCCCAGCAGCATTCAGATAATAGCTGGGACATCAACAACAAATGAAATTTGTATTTTGAACCAGTGATCTTTAGATGATAAATAGCTTAAATAAAAAAGTATCTCACGAGCTTTTAAATCTAGTATTAAAATATTATTTTTTCACTTAAAGCCAAATTCCCCTTCGATCTACTAATGTATAACTTCACTGAAACTCCTATTTTCCATTAAAAAGAGCTTTTTTTTGCTCTCTTCCTAAAGTTGTGCTACACATTGGTTCTCATAAACAAGAAGTCACACTTTACCATGAGAAGTGGCATCATATAATGGTGGTTTTAATATTGGTTCTTCTGTGAGCCAGCACAGAGCAGCTGGGCAGTGCTCAGGCTGTCCATGTTCAGATGTGTTTGTGTATGGGGACATCTTTTGGCACAGCCCATAACTGCCGAAGAGCTCCCTCCAGCTCTGCTTGAGCTCTGCTTGATCCCTGTCCTCTCTCAAGCCTGCGGGGAAGTGCTCTGCCCCTGGAGCCAGCTCTCTGCTCTTTTTCTTTCTCTATGAGTCTGGTTGGTGAGTGGCCAGTTTAGCCCAGGAAAATAGCATTGGTTATTTTTTTTGCCATTTTTATTACTTATTAAACAAGTTGATTTAACATTTAGTCCTATTTTCAGAAATTAACAGAAACATTGCCTATGCTGAAGGGCTACTCCTACTTAAAGCTTTTATCATCAAGCACAGTTCAGATGATATTCTAATTTTTCTATGGGAGGTTTACCATACGTCACAAGGAAATTTGGATAATATGCCTAATATAAGCAGTGGATGACAAAGAAGATGCTGTGTACTCTTCACCTCCTTTCAGTGCTCTTTTGCAGAAGTATGTCTCATAGCTTTATCACTTGAGAGCATCCCTTCCATTGCAATCTCAAGCTTGTGAAAAATGCACTACCACCAGCACAGGGCAAGAGTGACCTGCAGCTGCAGAGCCATGTTCATGACACAGTAATCCCATCCCTCAGCAGCCAGCATCTCAGATCTCCAAATGCCCAACTGCCACTTAGAGTAAACTCCATTTTCCTTTCCTAAGAGGCCCCAAAGGCCCTTGAGAACTATGACCCACTCTAAACTGGAGCTAACCCCTTATATTTCACCTCCTCGAGGGAAGAAAACCTCCTCTACTCCCACAAAGGCAATGGCAGTTTGAGGAGCAGCTATCTGTGTTCATGTCTGTGTGGATCCAAGCCCAGCACCAGTTCGTGAGCCCCGGGGTGTGGTGAGCACATATCACAGAGGGTCACAGCTACCTTTGGGGCCCTGCAGAGTTTCCTCTGGCATCCATGACTTGAAACTCAAAGTTGTCAGAATTCACTTCCTGTGACAGGTTGATGACATAAAGTATGATTTTGTTGTTTAAATCCTTTTGGCTAAACCCTTCCCGAATGAGTCCACCTGGGAAAGACGAGTAATATGCAGATGCATCAAAAATCTCTTAATAACAGCTTATATAAACTCTTTTCAACGTTTTTGTTGAAAATCTGAACTTACAGAAAAGTGGTTTTATACCTAAACATCAACATCCCAGTCCATTATAAGCCCAGTTGTTTTCTGTGTGACATCTTTATCAAAAGGCCAAGTTTGATATTAATCTTTTTTTTTCTTGATACAAACAAAAAATAGTTTCCCAACAGAAGACACTAACGATAATCTCATAATGAATATGAGACTCAGGTTTCATAATAAAAGTTTTTTTACTGCATTCAAAGTTTGCCCAAAGTTTGCTAAGAAATTTTGATTCCTTCTGTCAAGCAAACATTAACAGGGTAGGTTTTGGGGTCTGGTCTGCTAGTCCCAAAATACAGAGCATATAGAAGAAATCACCTGTTGTTGTATTTTCCAGGTAGCCATAATGAGGACCTTGCAAAATCTTAAAAATTATTTTGTCATCTTCTGTATTGGGGTCAGATGCCTTCAGGGACCTGGCAGTAATATAGATCCCATAATTGCCATTATTCAGCAGTTCCACATCAGAAAAGCAATGGAGATGAATAATTTTTGGTGCCATTTTGTCCAAATGATCCACCTAAATCAAAGTTAAACATTCATTTTACAGCATCAGGACATTCTCTGTCCTACTTTTGCTGAAAGCACAGTAGCCGGCTCAGGGTGACAATAGCCACTTTGGCTCACAGTCTGCTGCAGATATCTGATTTCCAGTTAAGTTCTGTTTCACATGAGAAGTTTCCAGGCCCAGATTGCCCATCACTTGCCATTAGCAGCAGGTTACAGAACACCTGGGGAGGGTAACACAAATTCCCTGTGCCTCTGCCCTGATGTCCCACACTCCCCATAGTCCTTCTCATTTTTCATGTGATTTTCTACATAGCAAAAGGTAACTTCAGCAAAGGTTTGTCACCTCTGTTTTACAGTAACAGGCATGGAAACCTAAGGATTATGATAATCACGGTAATAGACATGGCTAATGTCTCCTCAAATCTGTTCCACCTTTCACAACTTCTGATGAACATGCTAGCATTCCACACTGATTGTTGCTGTTCCCATATCTCACCCCCTGCTGAAATTGCACTCTTCGTAACTTGAAACTTTGTCATCAGGAAATGTTGGCAGCCTACTTATTAGTATCAGTGTTTTGAAACATCCAGAATTTTGACATACAATGCAACTAGGCCTACTTCGTGCACTGAAACATGCCAGCTACATGCAAGGAATCATAGCAAATACATCTGAGCGCATGACAAAGTGTAAAGAACTGACAATGGAGGAAATGGGAACTAAACAGAAAGATTCTAGCAAAGAAAGGAAGAATCACAGCAGGCATCTTACAAAAAACCAGAAGACAGGCTCCCTGGTTGTGGAAGCAAAGTGGCTGTAATTCAAGAGTCCTGTGACATGAAGATCAACAGTTACCCTTGCATCTCTCATGTGCAAGTCACAGGGTCAGGCATCAAGTGGGAAAGCAGAGCAGGAAGAAGTTCAATATTTCCCAAAGCTGGTCTCAACTATATAGTTGAGATTTCTATGTAAAATATTTTAGTGTTTAAGTATTACATGTATAAGTATCTACTTGTTTATGTTTACGCATTGTGTCAAGTATTTCATTCTCCATGTTAATTATTCATGGAACACAGGAAGCAAACATTGTAGCTGAAAAATACCTCAGTTAAATCATAGGTTGCAGCAAGTATCAGTTCTCATAAAAATTACTACATTTTTGAGCTTTTCATGCTATTTATCCCTTTAAAGTAGGCCTGTGGTCACACTTGCCTGAATGGTGAATGCCACTGGCTCGGTCTGCACTCTCCCATTCACGATGAAGCCTTGATTAGTCCTATCTGTGGCAACAAATGTAAATCTGTCCATCTGGGAATCCCCACCTCGGTGCTTGTATGCAACATCCCTGTTGTCCACATCTTGCTGTGTGAAATTGTACTGCAGTAGCACAGCCCCACGGTAATAGAGGTGACCATATTGGGGGAGCTGAGCCAAGAGGAAGGTAAGGTTTTCTTTGGCAGTGTCTGGGTCTGAAAGCTGCAGGACATCAGGAGAGAGAAGTGCCATAGCACCTTCCATTGTTTTTAACCCCATGTTCCTAGATAGTGTGGGCAAAGCTTGGTCAAGTGCTTCCAAGGAGATTATGAATGTCCCATTCTTAGTCCTCAGTCCATTGCTGATGGTGAATCTGGTAAAGAGAGGCAAGATAGTCTTCAGCATCTGTTCTTGATTTACCATGTACTGAAATGAAATGATAATGCAGACCTTTACTACAGGACTTGCCTGTGTTGATACTGCAAAAGTAGTAGAGCTGGACTGAGCTCAAACCCAGACAGTGGATGGAGTGGATGTAAAACTTTAAAAAGTAAAAGTAGATGGCCAGGTATTTCACAAGAGTTATAATGCACCTCAGTACTTGCCAGAGGAATGTCTTTGAGGATAAACAGTCATAACAGAGCTGACCTAATCTTCTAGCTCAGATACAGATGGAGCAGAACTAAAATGATGGGCTGGCTGGGGGACTTATTGTAGCCTCTGGTATAAATACACATTGTACACATCCTTAAATGTATCTCCACTTGGTTACCTGGCAGTAGCACCTGCCAGTGAAAGTGTTGGCTTTGTCTACAACATATAGAAAGAGGTATGTAAAGTATAAGATCTGCCTGGACAAGGGTCTATTTTTGGTTTGTTTAGGTTTTGGGGGTTTTTTCTGGTCACTGTTACAAATCTTTTCCACCCAGTAGCCCAAAATTATTTGAAAAACCAAGCTGGAGAAAGATTCATCCTCATCCCGCTTTACGGGTTTGTTTAGGCACTAACCACATCTGTAAATTTCTGTATATTCAGAGGAACTATTTATGTTTCTTTACAAAACTCAAGTAAGGTTTCACTAAAATACTAAGGTATTGGGCAGAACTGTACAAGTTGCCAGGGTAGTTTTAAAAATACCTATACCATATATTTATCAAATGGTCATATCTGCAAAATTCTGGTTCTGTACTGGGAATTTCTATTAATATCAACACAGTTTCTTGTTTCTGTCAAGAAGTAATGTTTCTTTAGATATACTAAAGATTTGATTATGCTCTACAGTTAGATTTCCTTTCAAAAAGAAAAGAAAAGATAAAGGTGTCAAAGGCTGGAGAGAAAATCTGTTGGAAGCTGTGCTGGTTAATGTTATTCGTAGTCACTAGTATAGGGCTGTGGTTTTGATTTGTGCTGGAAATAGTGTTGATAAAACAAGGATATTTTGGTTTTGTTACTGATGAGCAGCACTTGCACAGCCTCAAGGTCTTTTCTGCCCCTCACACTGCCCTACCAGTGAGTAGGCTGGGGGTACACAAGCAGTTGGGAGGGGACACAGCCAGGACAGCTGACCTCAACTGACCCAAAGGATATCCCCAGACCATATGGTGTCTTGCGTAGTGTATAGAGCTGAGGGAAGAAGAAGGAATGAGGAGATGTTTGGAGTGGTGGCATTTGTCTTCCCAAGTCATTGTTATGCATGATGGAACTCTTGCTTTCCTGGGGATGGCTGAACACCTGCCTGCTCATGGGAAGTGAATGAATTCCTTGGTTTGTTTTGCTTGTGAGTGCAGCTTTCACTTTACTTATTAAACAGTCTTTATCTCAACCCAGGAGTTTTCTCACTTTCATTCTTCCAATTCTCTCCTCCATCCTATCAGGCAGGGAGTGAGCAAGCAGCTGCATGGGGCTTTGTTGCCGGCTGGGATTAAACCACGACAGAAGCCTACCAGCTGGGTATGGGCTTTTGCCATACAACTGACAGCATGGTCTGCAGAAATTTATTATCAAATTTAGTGGTGGATAAAAATAAGGAGAAAACCAATCTTTTAGCCTTCAAAATTCATCCTAGATTTCATTGTCAAGACCATTAATTAAGTATTTTTTCTGAAAGGAATTACACGGAACATTGTCATGCCTATAACAAAAACTTTTGAGTGTATATGAAACTAAAAATGGCTTTGCAAATATCTCACGATCCTACATGTTCCATCAACAAACAGTATGCATGAGTTACCTGTCTTTCTACATAAATTTCAGTGATTATGCTGCACAGTACATGCAAAACCATTTTGGAAAGTGGTTTTCACACAGGTTTGTGTTCTGCCTGATCCAAAATGGATCTGCTTTGCAAAGAAATTTGCTTGTGGTAGAGTGGGACAGTTGTTTCAGACTGTATGAGGGCCAGCCTGGCTGGCTTCTTTCCACCTAGCCCTCTTCTACCATACATAAGTGAAATGGAGACTGGCTAACATTTAGGTAGATTATCTGTTTCCTCTTGTTCTCTTGACTGCAGACCTTGAAGATGTGTTTAAAAAAATTACAGGGTCAACACCTGTTTCGTGCCTCAAATGTGAGTGGCTTTCAGTAGGTCATGATGAAGCTTACTGTGTTACACAGACTGTCTATCTAAAACTCCTCACTGCCTTCACCAACGCTGGATGATTAGGGCTTGATCAACTTGTCAACTGGCAGTGTGCCATGAAACAGATGGGAATGAGTATAGGCAGACCAGGGACTATATAGCAGTTAGAAATATGTTTACTGAGGATGGTATTCCCAGCTGGGAACCTAGAGACATCTGTCTGCACTGACCTAATGCTATTGTACCAATGGGAAAGGGGTTCTGCTATTAGTAAGCTATCTGAAATCAAATACAAAACTAGAATAATGATGATAAATACTATGCTAAGGGGAAAAAAAGGGTAAAACACCTTTAGTCAATACCTTAAATCTTCTCTCAAAAATTCTGAAAGATTGAAGCAGGTCAGTTCCTCTCATTCTTTTGATGGCTGTAAAGTAATTTGGATGATGTCTCAAAAATATTTAAGTGAAAGATTTAGATAAGTTCACATAACTGAAGATTCATCCAGTCTTCTACAGAATACCAGATAGGAACAAACCTCCTAGTTATATACATCAGGCTGAAATTTACAATGCAAATTTCATTCACCATTCAGTTTCACAGGTGATGAAACTGCCGGTGCCCAAGACGACCTTTTTCTGCACTTTGGGAGATATTGGTTGTTTATTTCTGGTTTATGTCTGCTTCATTATTTCCTCAGAAATGGAGAGCAGCCAGTATTCTCCTCATTCTGATGAAATTTAGGGGACAACTCCCAGGCCCAGTTTGGAGGACATGTTGCATGGTTTGATTTCACCCCTACCAACATTTCATGCTTTCTGCAGTTTGATGGCAATGGAGTTGGCTAGAGGACCTACCATCTGTCATGGCATTTAAAAGATAAAAATGGAATCATAAATAGTGCCAACTCATTACAAAATTGAGCCAGCATGTCAAAACGGAGAACATTAGCATGTTCTTTTAGTATCCTGCTGCCAGCATCTGATGTCAGATTGCTAATCACTTGAAGTCGTCTGTCCAAACAAGCTCTGCCAAATCTTTCTTCCAGGCCAGCAGCACCAAACAATACAGGTAAATTTATGTCTGAAGTAAGCACTTTAGTGGGAAGTAAAAATCTGGTCACTTAATTCCTCCTCCTGCCATAATTACCCATATAATTAATGTAACCATTCCGTGTTGAAATAATAATAATAATAATAATAATAATAATAATAATAATAATAATAATAATAATAATAATAATAATAATAACAATAATAATAATAATAATAATATTCTGCCAGAATATTTCTATGTCTACACAAAACCAAATGTCTTTCCAAATGATAACATCAAGAAAAATAATTATTGTGATTAAAATAGTTATCAAATATCAATAGTTATCAGATATCAATATTTATTAAAACATTATTTTTATAAGGCTGACTTTCTAGTTTGATTCTTAGTGATTGGCCTAAACATTGGGTTTATCCACATTCCTAGAGTTTTTTGATCTGCTTCCATTAGTGTGATATGGAAGTCATACCTATACAAGCCACACAAGCCACTACTACGCTGCCCAAACTAGGATTGGCATGACTGTGACCTGACTTGCCTAAGCTGATTCTAGTTTTGGTCAAAGTGTTTCACGATCAAGAAACATAAAATCTGGGAAAAACTGTTCACTTTTTCTGCTGTGAGTACAAGTGGATCAGACAAACCTCCTAACTAGAATTTCTACCACATTGAATTTAGTGGAAGGGATAGTTTTAAATGTTTGATTTGAGAAAAGTTTCAAATTTACTTTTGCTTTAAGTATAGATAATGTCACCTGAGCTGTCCCAGTATCATAGGGAGGTTTATTTGATGTCTCCAGGCCCCTCTTGCTTGACTTCCCTGCAAAAAAGCTCTCTAACTGGATGATGCAACATGTTTTTGAATCTTCATCATGTATCACAGAAAAAGCCATTCAGATCAGGAATCCATTAATAAGAGTGTGTAAAAAAAGGGTTTTTTTCTGAATTGCAGCTCTTAGGAGCTAAGTCTTTCATTTTGCTTAGTTACAAATGAAAAACAATAAACTCTTAATTTTGAAATTTACAGTAAGTCTATTTTCTGTCAAAAGCTGTTTTCAGAGGAAATTACCAATGCTAGCAAGAAGCATTCTTCCTTTAGAAATATTATCCTTATTTCTGAGCTTTTCTTTACCCTGAAATTGATCTCTTTTACAAAGCTGTCTGCAAGACTTTGAGCAGCAATACATCTACTCTTTATGTGATGATAACTCATTACATCATTCCACTTTATAAGCAAGGGAGGTTAATTTAAGAACAAAATAAGGAAATACTTTAGGAATGCATCTAGAATAAACTGTTCTCAGAGAAAGGTTTCAGAACCAGATGAAAATAAACTTGAATATCATTAGGTTGCTTAACTGGGCCTATAGGTAAACCTAATGGGTTTACCCCAAGAATTCAAGTGTCTACATGAATTTCTGAGCTATTGTGGTGTCAAAATAGATTAGGAGAACTGGTTTTCATTATGTTCAAGAACTACTTATGAATTCGAAAAGCCCAAAACTTAATGAATATGATAAATAAGAATAGACAAGGAAGCTATTGTTTAATACCTGAATGGATCAGTTTTACAGCATCCAGCTGTGGCAAGAAACCAAAGGAAAATTCCACAAAGTACATTCTTAGTCTTTCTCTCCCACTTAAATCTTGACAGCTGTGTAGCCTGAATGCTATAATAATGTTGAAGCTAGTATAATTAAGTAAATATGGCTCTGGCTATGTTTTCAGCATTAATGACAAAATGCATAATGTGACAAAGCAGTCACAACTACAACGTATTGTATAAGCAATATATTTGCTATATAAATATTGACAATTCACATAGATATTCCAGCTCTTTTTAATAATTTGGTTTGGGATTTTTTTTGTTTGTTTTGTGCAAAATTTTTAAATACCCCCAAAAATTCAAGGGGAAGAGTTTGGGGGATGGGGTCATATACCTTACCTGAATGTATCTTCAAGAACAGCTGCTTTTGTGCTGTGAACGTAGCAGACAATCTGTCGTGCTATATCCATTTGACTGAAATTTGTAATGGGGATGCCAGGATAGCTGACATATTCTATTTGTCCATATTGGGGTGGGGAGGTTATCACATAAAGGAGCTCCTCTGGCTTGTCAGTCCCATCCAGTGCAAGGAGGACATTGGTTGTGATGTAGCCATGATCTCCTTTTGGCACTCTGAGGAGTTTCATAAAAACTGCAATGTCTCCTGCAGGATAGACAAAGCAACACTAAAATTGCCATAATGAACTTGTTGATCTCTTGTGCATTATTTAGCCACAGGCAAGCCATCACCAGTAGAAAAATCGCAGGACTGTAGGATTATAGAGAAATTCAGCCTGAAAGGGACTTAAAGATGTCTTTAGTACAACCTTCTGCTCAAAGCAGGGTCAGCTGTGAGACCAGCCATAACCACATTGCTTGGGGCTTTATCCCATTGAAAACTGCCAAGGATGAAGAGAGTACAACTTCTTTTGACTATTCTTCCAGTCTTAGAAATGTCAGGTTAACCTTTAGCTTTCTAATAGGGATGCGATAAAAGAAGAGAGACCATAAGACTGTAGACTAAAGAGAGAGAAGAAGACAGAGCTCTGTCTATCTGTCTGGGAGACAGAGCTGTTTCCAAACAGTCTTTTGCCTACCCTTTTACATTCTTGCCATTTTTCTTTGCTTTGATTTACTCAGACATAAAGCTATTTTCTAAAGCGTATTTTCAGCTCAATTTCAAAAGTAGCTGGGAGTCCTGGGAGGCAAGGTGCAACACGTTGCCATCAGCAGTGCCTTTTCAAATCCCAGGACCACTTCTTCACCAGCAGGAACATCGAGGCTCTGGCCAACAGTGAAATCCAAGCAGTCAGACTTACAGGATCTGCAGAGAGACTTGCCAGGGGCCTATATAGTGCTCAGGAAAGGATCAGAACACATACTCAAATATCTTTGTTTCAGAAACAGGCACTGTAAAACTCTGGTAGATGTTTACCCTTTTCCATGTCCTTGACATTTATGTAGAAGTCCACAGCTGGGGATCTGTTGTACCCATCCCAGAGGTAAAACGTGAAGCTGTCTTGGTTCTTGGACCCTACAGCTCCTGTATGGACATATCTCACAAGGTTCATATCCAGCTCTTCCTGAGTGCATGCCATTCCAGTTCGGAGAGTGACCCAGCCTTGTCCTACCTGGAAAGAACAAACATCCTTCATTAAATAGATAGTTTCCCAGGCATCCTCCCCAGTTAATTGTGTTTCTTTTTAGTTATGTACACTGTTAGTGGCAGCTACTTGGCTTCACTTCTAAGATATAGACTCTTTCCTCATAGTATGTTTTGAAGGGCAGCAAATAGCTGGAGTTGTTTCCAAGCAGATATAAGGCTGGAGAAAATACAGTGATAATTAATAAAACAGAGTAATACGGAGTTTAGGCACTTCTACTATAGGAAATAAATTCCTGTACACTTCTCATTAATACACCAACAAGATGAAAATGAAATGGTCCCTGACTCAGCTTGCTATGTTTTCTATTTCTTAATTTCACAAAGCTGCTCTTGGTTCTACCCAAAATCATCCCTGAAAGGATGTCAGAAATGAACCTATGGGGAACTTCAGGGAAGCGCAGAAATTTAGCACCCCAGAGGTCCTCAGCTGCAAAAAAATTAACTATCCTATAAAATTTCCTGCTTTTCTGGAAAAAGTGTCATACCCTAAGTTGGACTGATCCACGTAGTTGACATTTAGTCTGCAGGAACAGCATTACTAGCTTTGGGGCAAAGGTTATCAAGGACAGAGAGCTTAGATATATGCGTGTACCCTACATGTTCAAATTGACAGACTCCAGTTAGTAGCTGCCTCTCACCTCAGTATATGGGACCCCTTTAATTCACAAGTCTTGTGTGATCCACAGATCCATGTAGGGATCCAAAATCAAAATACTTTCCAAGGTCAGGGGTTTTAGAAGTGGATTTTTTTTCTTTTCTATATGCATGCAATTTAAAAGAGGCATTTTTTTCTATCTTGGTTCCTCTTGCTTGTCTTCGGTCAATAGATGATCATCTCTCCTTCCATTTCTAATCTTATTTTTTGCCTTTCCTCTTGCTATACCCTTTCCATCTTCTTTCCCCTTCCTTCCTCTCATACTCTTTTTCTAACTCATGAGTTATTACTCACTCTTCCACATACAACTCCCTCTGTGCTTTCTGAACACTGAAGTAAAGGTTTATTTTGATTTGGTTTTTATCAAGGACTTTCCCCCCTGCCCTCTCCCAGCTTTGATGCTTGATTTTCCCCTTAGTGGGCTGATTATCCCAGCATCTCTCTCCACTGTCACCTCAGATGATCTGCCATGCTTTTCACTCTCCTCCTGTTGAAGATCTGGGCTTTTAGTGTCAAAGCCTCTGGGAGAGCATCATTCTTTGATTTAAATGTTCCTTCAACAGTCAAACTCGCCACAGCTGTCTACATCAAAATATGACAGACATTTGGGAGAAAAGGAAGATGAACTTCATTCTAGCCTAAAAAGAAAGAGTTCTTTGCATGCCTGCTTTTTGTTGAAGTACAAAGACTAACCTTGAGCTGAAGCTGACCATTTTCTGGAAGTCTTTCAAAGAAGTAGTAAATTCTCTCCCTGGGGGTATCTTTATCTTCCGCTGACAGAACAGCACTAGAAACTATTCGAGTTTCACCTATATTCACCTCTATATCATTCTTCCTGCAAAAAATAAAAGTCATGTATTGATGCAATAAAAGGAACCTTTTCAACATGTGATTTCTCTGCCAGGAATATGGATTACCCAGATGTTGACAGAAATGACAACTGCAAAAAGAATAGAAGGGGGGTGTGCCTATTTCAGCTCAAAAGAGAAAAAAAAAGCAGTGTAGGCAACCTTCTCCTTACAATGGTGAAAAACAACAAAGCAGACACTTACAACAAACTGGGATTTACTACGTCTGTCTTATTCCCCTTCTGTTTACCGTCATACAATTTGTAAGAAGAGGACAATGTAAACAAATAGGCTGCTTTATACAGTACTACTACTACAGACCACAGCAATATTGGCTCTAATGTTCACTAGGGAAAAGACTGACTTTCAAATAACTAGTATTTTACTGTTCACCTTTACTTATAAGAGACACAATAAAGGTCTAACTGGCTTCTTCTGTATGCTCCTTCTAGCACCCACATCTCATCTCGAGAAGAAGTTCTCAAGGGAATGTGTGAAAGCTTTACATTCCCCAAGGGCACTCCCTGCTTTAGGATGCAAGCCAAGAGGTGACAAATTGAGCGTCTGGCAATCACTGTGAATAAGAGGCACTGTTTGCCAGCCAAAAATATCCCATCCCAAGTTCTTCAGTCTGTAACTAATGGAGATGAGAACTGAAAATCCCTGAGGTGGAAAGGGCTCCCAGATCAAAAGGTGAGAAAAAGCTTACAGGTATTGTCAAATGGTCACCTAGAAAACACTGCAGTACCTTAAGGAAGTTTGCACCCCACAGTAAAGATGTGGAGACCGAATGTGGCAGCTAAACCACTTCAGTGCCAAACTGAATGTTTCCTTAAAGCACTTACTACTTAACTACTGGCAGCATACCTCATCTCAGTGGAAGAGTAACAGGAATGAGGCAGTAACTTCATAAAGAAATAGCTATTTTGCAAGTAGATGGCTCACTCTGTGCTACTGTTCACCATAGAAATGGCAAATGGTGAGACCTAACATCGCCAGACAAGGCAGCAACAGTTTCTGGATCTAGCTGGGCAAAGCTAAAATCACTCGACTTCTTGCATTCATCATCTTCTTTCAGAGAGAAAGGGTGGAAAATGACATCAATCTATAGCACATGAGGAACAAATAGACAATTATCAGTAATTATCACTACACCATATATGAATACATAAACTGTACGCTTTATTCTAACAAAAAAATGGATGTTCTCTTGTTAGCATTATGTGGTCACTGATAATCTTTCAACTAAAAAAACTAACATTTGTTATTGCAGGAAGCTCTACATGGTAAACAAAACATAAAAAATTCTTTTCAATGGGAAATATAAGTCTGATCTGAAAATAGGCCAAATATTCTAAGGGATCAAAAATTTCCACTTTAGTGGCAGCCTGCTTAACAGGTTGCAAGTTGTTTCTGAAATGCAAACATCAGAGGTTCAGACCTATACCCCTGACACCTTTGGGCTCTAAGTTTCCCATCTGCCTGTCTGGGGCTGGAAAACAGTCACAAGGATGGAGGCCCTGATGTTCTGTGACAAGTTATCAGTTAAAAAAATGGGGATCCCAAGAGATGAGCTCCTTTTTAAAATGTCCAGGAGGTTTGGCTCTCTTGATGCCAGCTGCCTGTCTACAAATGATCTGCCAGGCAATTTCTGATCATGTCTAATTCATTTATGACCCTTAGTTTTGAAGCATAAGGGAAGTTAGTGTGTACCTTTCCACAAGTTGAATTATGTTTGAGCTTTAGAATATATAGAAGAAGAGAATCATTCATCTGAAAGCCTTTCCCATGCATCAATTTTGTGGATTCTTTCATGCCAAAATCCAGAGTTGCTTTCAGAGAGGCATTTTAGGCAGGTGTTTTTCTCAGGGAAAGGGAATACAGTACCACGGTGGTCAAGGTTCAGCAGAGGTGCATGAAGATCAGGGGGGTCTGGCAAACGTTTTGAAGCAACTTGTGAAAGATGCAACAAGCATGTTCCCCCACCACCACTCCTTTTTTTTTTTTTTTCACTCCATTTAATATTGATCAACATTAAAGCATGCTATTCTTTCATTAATTTTTTTTTTTAAACAGGCTGATAAGGACCTAGATTGGCGTCAGTCTGTGACTAGTTATGGCTTCTTCTTGCAATCAGTCACCGAGGACATGGTTTGATGGTGAACATGGTAGGGTACTAGTTAACAGTTGGACTTGGTGATCTTAAAGGTCTATTCTGACCTTAAGGATTCTATGATTTGCTGTTTTGATCACTTTTCCATCGTTTTGTCTGAACACATTCTTCTGTCAGAGACAGGAACATGTGACTTACTTGCTCAGCAGTGGTTTCTCATCATTAACTGGAATGACCTTTACTGAAATGGTTCTGAGGACTTTATGTTTTCCATCTGATAGCTGGATTTTAAAGCTGTCAGTGAGGTTTTCAGAGTTGTCATGCATGTACATCAGCTTCATTCCTATATGGGTTGGGAAGGGGGAGAAAAAGAAGAGAGAAAGAGAGGGAGAGACACACAAAGAGAGAGAGAGAGAGAGAGAGAGAGAGAGAGAAATAGAAAATAAAACTAAATCTGACTCCTGCAAAATATGTCACATCATTTCACTCTACTTCTATCACTCTTCTTCTATCTCCCTCCCCTATGCCCTGGTCAACGTAAACTTGCTTTCAGCTACCAGAAGTTTGGTAAGCCACTGCTGTTAATTAATCTAACAACATACTATTGAGTCAAAGTCACCAGTCTGACCTAAGTAAGAAGTGACTCTCTTCCAAAAGAGGTCTCAGTCAATCTGAAAAAGACACATTCTTCTCTTCTCCACATTCCAAATAACTTTGACTATAGAGAGAGTGAGATTGTCAGGCAACACTTTTCTGTGCTCTAAATAATCCTCAAGAAGCTTTAAGGAAGCATTGGGAAGGACAGCTGGTCTTGTGTCTATGACCATGTACAGTCAGAAGTTCTGAGCTGGAGGTGGCTTGTTCACCGTTGTGGACAGCAAAAGGGAGAGAACAGCCAAGGAAGAGAGTCAAAACTAGGATTTGGGAAGGCTGAGGAATTTGAGGTGGACACTTGATATTTCTCAATGTTCACATTAGACAGGCAGAGAGACAAAAAAATCTTTCCTCGTTTTTTTGAGGGCTGAACTGAAATTTGAGTGGCAGTATTGAGTTCATGTCTTTCTTTATATTGATAGATTCCACATTTCACTAAATAGCCACAGTCTATCTAGTGAAGAATCTATTATATTCTTGGCAGTGTTAAATAGAATTTTTGATTACATGTACTAGAAAGGGATTTGCGGCTTCAAAGCAGGTTGACTGATCATGCTAAGCTATAGACCCCCAGTTCACACCTTTATTGTTAGACATATGGAGGTATATCACAGTCTTTCAATATCTAAAGGAGGCTTATAGGAAAGATTTTTTACCAATGCCTGTAGTGACACGAGGGGCATGAGTTTTAAACTGAAAGGAGGTAGGATTAGGTTGGACATGAGAAAAAAAGGATTCAAAATAAGGTGGTGAGACACTGGAACAGTTTGTCTAGATTAGTTGTGGAGGCCATGTCCCTGGAAGTGTTCAAGGTCATGTTGAACAGGGCTTTGGGCATCTTGGTCTAGTGGAAGATGGCAGGGTATGTGGACTAGGTGCTCCTTAAAGGTCCCTTCCAACCCAATGATTCTACGGTTCTGTGATCACTTAGAGAAATACTTAAACCCAAGATCAGTTAATGTGTCTCTGCTGTCTCTGTTTTAGGTGCTGTCAAACATTTAGAAATCTGCTTGATGATATGTTACATTATTCCCTTTTTTTCCCCAAGGCATATTACTATCCTTTCTGACACATAGGTCTCTCAGGATGATTTTATTGATAGATCCTAGAAACAATAGACAACAACAGCAATATGTCAACTTCCATTACCAAACACTGTCTGGAAAATACATAAGGCAAGTGCATAAATAAGTGATGAAAGTTTCTTAGTGTGCCACTTGCCTCATTAAAGAAATGAAAGACCAATGTCAGAAGAATGCTGCACCTACCATTCTTCAGTAGCTCCATGGAAAAGTCATGAACAAGCAACCCATGGCTGTGGTGATTGTGGTTAATTAACTGTTTATAGTGTAGAATATCATTGCCATGGATTCCATTAATAAGGAATCCGTACCAGGGCCTCTGCACAACCCTAAATACCAAATGGTCTTGAGGTACATCCAGGTCAATCGCATTGATAACCGAGAGATCCAGCTCTTTCATCTCCCCTTCTTGAACCTGAACATGAAAGAAAAAATATCCAATCCTTTTACATAAAAGGAAATAATAGAATTTCATCGTGGTTTCCTAAGTAGGGGCAAGTGTATCTCTTTGTTTCCTCCACCCCTTTCCCAGTAGCTTTTTGACCTGGCTACTGATTTCAACCAGTTTAAGAGACATAGAGAAGTAAATGGCTACAGTGATGAAAAGAGAATTTGAGATGAGTTCATATATGCCCCAATTAAACAAAAAGATGTTAGATAAGTCAGTGTCAAATCAAGTGCTCAGAAATGCACAAAGGAGAAAGCCTTTAAATACATAAATATATCTAAAAATACAGATGCATATAAATTTATGCATATACATGCACTTTTTACTTTACAGTAAGATTAGCTAACACTGCCCTAGAATGGTGCTCACAGAGTGATTTATATGAAAAACAACCTTCAGAGAGGAGAAAAGCTATGCCAGGAACAAAAAAATACTCTGTGGAAAAATTGTAAAAGCTCTTGAGAAACCATAAGAAGCATAAAGATATTTCTGTTTTCTAGATGACTTATTTGTTTAAAGATTTGAACCTTTTCTTTTACTTAACCGCAGATTTTCAGAAAAAGCTATGAACTGCTTCTATCCCACTGAAGCTCTGTCTAGCAGGTTTACATAGGATTTAGCTGGGCTGTTTCCTGAACTAGGCTGACTACACAAAGAAGGGGAAAGTTGCAGAGGAACAGGAGTCAGAACAATGTTCTTATTGATATTAAAGAGTCTCTTCTGTTTAAAATAATTCTATGACAGGCATTTTGCTTATTTCCTTACAGTAATATTCCTGGCTATGAATTCTGGGACTTCGTCATTGGTTGGGGTGATCAGCACAAAAAATGGAGTCTCTGCTGAGCGATGCAACCCATCAGTGACATAAAGTACAAACTTGTCCTCTGTTGGCTCCATTCGCATATGCCTGGCTTGTACATAGTTTATATTCATGGCTTTCAGGTGCTTCAGCTGAAACGAAGCTAGAGATTTTAAAAAGAAAGAGTTAGCACAATCTTTTCCTGCCCTCTAGTCATATATATCATAAAAAAACTTTGAAACTGTCCTTTTTCAAAGAATAAATAGCTTGGATAAGTTCTCAGTCGTTTTTTGGCTCTAAGAGTTAGTTACACTGCAGGACACATGCCCCTCCCCAAAACAAAAATACATCATTCTGCTTCTGGTGGGACTGTACATATTCATACTTCTCAGTTTCATCTGAAAAACCGAGCCCACATAAAAACAATTCAAAATAACAAGTAGGAAAAGGTCTAAGGTCCATGATTCCTTGGCAGTGCTAGGTTAATGGTTGGAACTGATGGTCTTTTCCAAGCTAAATGATTCTATGATTGTATGATTCTCATTACACTGTTTTTTGACCTACAGATGAGAAAAATGGGGATAAAAGGCTCAGTGATTACAGGTTTCCAGCTCAAGAAACTGGTAAAAGCCGGTAGCATTACAAAGCATAACACAATCCATTCTGCTGATGGTGAAACGATGTTTGAAAGTGGGCAAGGGAAGAGACCCAAGTCAACCACCGTCTCTATCGCCTTTGTAACTTTGCCTTGGAAACCCATATGAGACCTGGTTTACTACACTTAAATGACAAATGTATTGGTGAAGGGACATGTGGGAGATTTTCATGGGGGAGTGAAGTGAGAGGCAGGAAGAGCAGATTAATGTCCTATATTGCCACTTTTAATAGACTGCAGCTGGAATGCATAAAACAAGGCTTGGCTTGTTTATTTCAAGAGCCAATTTTTCACATTTGCAGGGCTGCAGTCTCCCTTTGAACTCCACCCACACAGTCCCACTGCTCTTCATTTGCCAGCACCTGCTTCCCTAAATGAACCCATATTAATGCCCACACCTGCAGCTGCACCACCAGAGCCCACAGCACAGCCCTCCATCTGCTTGATTACCACTAATTGTTAAGACTTACCTATACTTATTCCAATGTTGCTCTTCTCAAACCCAGGAGAAGGCAGTATATTTTCAATGTAACCAAACTGGGGAGGAGAAACCAACACAAACTCTAAGTCATCTGCAGTGGTGTCAGGGTCAGTGGCAAACAAGTGGTTGGTTGTAAGGACTGCGGAGGAGCCCTCCTCCACCACAAAACTTGCACCTGCACACAAACAATATGATACTCATTATTGCTTATTTAGCTCATTTCACTGTTGTTTTTGTTAACAAGAGTGGAAATAATAACTAAGGGGGGAAATACAACAAATGCTTAGTTACTGGAGGGTTTTGGTTTAGAATCTTTTTCTCTTCTTTCGCTGACAGCTCTGCTCTTGCTATCACAGAAGTAGAGAAGAAGAGGATCATGAAATTATTTTACTGATAAGTTATTAGGTATGGTTTATATACTGCTCAAAATCAGCAGTTACCTCTGTTTGTCAGAGCATTAATTTCACGAGTCCTGTTAAGAATTGCTCATAATGAACAATTTTTCATGCATCACTGCTTAATTTCCCTGCTGGGACAATGCTTCATTTCCAGAACACTACTTGGGTGAGAGCCCGCAAGTTACAAAACTACTCATAGATATGCTTAAATATTCTCTGAGATACCTAATATATACCTTACAAATATATGCTCATGAATATATACCTTACAATATATGCTTACAAACAAATGACATTGAAAAACACAAACATATGGCAAACATACCTTTAATATGTATACCGGAGACCTCATAAAAAGCCCAGGAAATCAATGGAGATTTCACACAAGGGGCTGTTGTTGGACTAAATGTACGTTATCAACTCTATTTCCATTTTAACTGGGTTTTTTCTATTCTGAAGACTCCTAGTGAAAATGTAGCTTCATGTCTATTAATATACAGCCTATCTTTGTCTTTATTCACTAAAAGAATTAAATATAGGTAATATAGGTAATAATGCTTCTCTCCATATAAGGCCCAAATTTCTTTTATATACTTTACATGCAAAGGTAGATAGATATTTATGTTTATGCTTTTGCACTGTAAAAGCCTGACAGTTGCTGGACCCTGAACTCAGTTCATGGACAAAATATTGATCACTTTTACCTAGGCATAGCTTATATATGCAGCAGTGGGCATGTAGAGATGTAGGGGAGCAGATCCGAGCACTCCCATCTCTAACTACATGACTTAGGTATACGGCTGAAGAGCAACGAGCAGTTACTCATACTCACACTGGCAGTTGGACTGGGTGGTTGCACTGCACTAGCAAAAGAAAAAAAAAGATGGAAAAAATTCTGATCCAAAACTTTTATATGTTGATCTCAGCTGACTCTCTCTAATGCTAAAAAGCAAAGAACAAAAAACTACCCTGAGTCTTTAGCCATTACAGTACTGCGTAGCCCACTTTATAATGCCATAGTGAGAGGAAGCTTTCACCAGTTGCAATAGATGGAGGCTGGTTGTCCACTGGAAGTACAGTGATGTTAAGGTCATACACAGGAAATGGATCACGAGGTGAAACTGGAGGAGGAAGAGGTCCATCATAACAGCAGTCTTTCACATCTAGGCCAGCCTCACCATCAGAGACAATGAAGGTTAAGATCTCAATGGAAGGAGTCAGGCCGATTTCCCCACCTGAAAAAAAATACTGAGGTTTAGAAGAAATGTTTTACTGAAAGTTCACGAAGAATAATCTTTATCCTGAAAAGACAGTCTTCAGTATTCAAAGTCAGAAGTAAAAAGAACACAAGAGCAAAATTACAGGAATTCTTGATTCTGCCTGGTGGGGGTGCTGTTTGTTTAGGGATTTGGTTTGTTGTTTCTAATTAATTTTAACCAGCTCACTTCTAAAGTAAGACAGTGTAGAAAAGAGAATAAGTGTTATTATTATTACAAATAGTTATAAATTTATTATTACAATGTTATGATATTTCATTACTGTAAAATGGTTACTAGTTCTCATGATTATGTTCTTTGTGCTCTAAGGCACGTGCAAAATATACATTGTGCAGAAAAAGAGCCTTTTCTGCAATCCTTCTTGAAGAATGTAGGAAAATCTTTCTTTTTATACACGCTCTCTCTATGACAAATGGTAATACCCATACTCTTCCAGAAGAAAACTTTTTTGTATACCAAGTAGTGTATGTATTCCTGTGTGCCTCTAATCCCTGCAAAATGGACTACAACAAGGGCTGTGCTTTGTTACTGAACTGTGTATTATGTCTATGTGTAATGACATTCAAAATGTGGGCTAATACACAACTGGGAACTGCCCCCCCTTGCAAGAAGCATCTGTGACTCAGAGTTTTCTGGCTCTCAGCACTTCTGGCAGCCTGTGTCTTGCATTGCTGCAAGATATTACTAATTAACTGCCTGCAAAGGAAAGGCAGTGACTCCCACACTCTCTTGTGATATCTACCAGCAGCACATTTAATGTGTAGAAATTTGGGAATGAAAAACGCAAGCAAGTTTTACCCTTGAAGGTAAAACTTCATTGCCCCTGCAAAATACTGTCATTGAAATACAGTTCCTGGTATCTTTAGGACACAGGAGAAAAATTTGTTGTGGGTGGTCATAATCAAGACTTCCTTCTCAAATACCAGCTGTTCATTTTAGACAGTGCCAAGCTTGAAAATATCACATCTATCTTTCATGCTAACACAAAATTACAGAATAATTCAACAGAAAACGAGCACCTAAATAAAGCTGTTAATCAGAGATGTAGAAAATGCTAATGAAAGTATAAAATTAATAGGAAAGGAAGTTAGCTTGATTTCTGTGTATTAACAATAAAAGTATTAACAATAAAACCACAATATAACACCTTTTTAGCACTGTGTTTCTCATGAAGATCAGAACTTCATTTATCTTATGATGCAGAAAGACTATGAACTGTCCAAAAGTAGATATCCTTCTAGATTGGAGAAACAAGTAAGAAGTACCAAAAGGGTTTTTTACTGTCATGAAACACATAAAAATACTCTAGTTTGTACCTAACATAATAATAATTTTTTTAAAAAAGCCCAAGACATTTCGTTAGCAACAGTGAAAGAGATGCTCCAGGATTACGGTGCTTTCATGTACTTGTTCTAATATAATTTTCAGTTGAAATGTGGATTTCGAGAACATTTGGTAGTTGTCTATCATCAGCTCTCTTCTGAAGTCAGTTTACTTTTTTTCCTAGCCACAACATGTGGTTCTTCAGCAGTTCCTGCTGAACTTGTGCAAAGGAATGGATTCAGGTTAAGATTTTTTTGCTAAAGCCTCTCTGACCACCTTCCACTGTAGTTCTGTCCTTAACTCACTAGTGTGCTTGTACGTGACTAAACCGGCGATGACATCAGCTTGGGAGAAATGATCCACAGCAACACCAGCTTTCCTCACTACCCCGTGGTAGGGCTGGCGAGGCAGCATAAACATCAGTTTCATGTCATCACTGTCTGCATCTGTAGCAGAAATGTACTCTGAGGAGATGACCACTTCTTCACCCTCCAGGCAGTGGAGCACAGGAACAAGGCCTGTTCGCATAACAGGTAGCTCATCATTCACAGGCAGCACCTAATCAGAAGAACAATTTAAGAATTTTTTATTTTTCACTCCAGTGAAAATCAGTTGTTTCAACATACTGCTTTGCCACCCAAACAGTATGGTGTCAGTGTCAGAGTACACTGAACTTTCTCTATAAACCCAAAGAAACCAGCTGAATTAAAAATAAGAAGACAAAAGTAAACCAAACTAGACAATTATAGTTTAAGTACAAAGTGAGTAATTCCAGATAGAATAACCCACGCTAGAGTAAGAACAAATGCCTTTAAGCTAGTGCAAGTCAAAGTTCCTCTCAAATTTGCCACATGAATCTGAAAGCTAGGGTTGAAATAGAAGCTTAACACATCCATTATCTTCCAGTTTACAAGGGAATGCAAAGACTTTCAGAAGTCAAGATTAAAACCCTTTGCCTCTACACAGGCAATAGCTTTCAGAAACATGCAATGCACTGACCTTGACCTGCAGGATGAACTCAACAAAGTGGATGCCATCTGTGGCTGCAAAGAGAACATCATCAGTGAGAGTCTCAGAGCCATCATGACGATATCTGTGAAAAAAAATTAAAGAGCTACACAGATTTCTCACAGGAAAAAAAGAGAAGCTATGCTTTCTGGTCATGCCCTACAATGTGTATAAAAAACTGCTACCTGTGTCCCTAATACTGCTGATTCTGGATCAGAGTATCTCCAGAGGGCTTTTGGGGTCTCTTACAAGAAGAAAAGCCCCAAGGTAAACCATACATCAGTTGGGAAAAAGGTTTCCCTGTGGCTCTGTCATCTATGTCCTGGCTGCTTGTGAGGTGTTTACCAAACATTTATGTTCTCACTGTGGTAAGTGCCCACTTTGACTAACAAATGGAAATAGAGTCAGAGAACTCTAACTCTGCATGCATGCAGAAAATTGTCTTGGTCTTGCCACAAATAGAAAACCAAAATTTTAATCTACAGGTTAATCAGTGTTAACACAAGTTTTCTTGTAAACTACGCAAGTTTAATAAACACACAACTTTCTTAAAAGAAAAAAGCTTGCAACTATTGCCTTCTTCACAGAAACTGCATGGCTGAATATAAAATATGCCTCCTTATCTGCATAGGCCAGTGCTTTATAGAGAAACCTCTCTACATCAGGCATGGGTGCTAACTCCCGTTTCCTGGCCACACAACAGCTCGTTTGCATGGTGACATTGCAGTCTCAGGGAATCTTGGCCTGGAGCAACTCTGCCAGAGCTGTGCTATGGTGAACATTGCTAGCTGTAGCCTCTGCACCTTGCACCACTTCACTGGTAGGCTTTTGCTCATCCGACTGAGACTCAGCCGCACAAAAGACAGCCACCACTCTTCTAACCTGACTGCCAGAGTACGCAGGTCCTCACAGGAAAGCCTGTTGCCTTCATTCATGGGAATGCCATCCAGCTCCACCACCCCATGCTGAGGCTGCCTCTGCAGGAGTAGGAGGAGATGCTCCTGTTTTGTGTCCACATCAGAGATGAGAATGTGTCCCTCTGTAACAGGGGCCAGGCCACCCTCTTCCACTCTCAAATGGCTTGTCAGAACCTGCAGGGAGGAGAAATGCTGAGCTCTCTTTTCTACTGCACCTCCAAACATACACTGAACAGGGCAATTCCCATTTGCTCTGATATAAGGATGTGTGCCACCTTTAAAACCAAAATGCCAAATACTCTTTTCTGCTGTGTTAGAAAAACGTAGGAGTTTACCCGTAGTGGGCCATGATATGTTTTTCCCAGTTCTCATCCCATTCATGGAGGCTCCTGGCCTCCATAGGCAATAAGCAGTTTTGCTAACCAGGATGTGACATACGTGTTTTTGACCAGATACACAGATGCCAAAGGTAGTCCACAGTTTATTTAGGACAAAATATCACACTGCACACTCATCAGACTTCACCTCCCCCTTCCATCCCAATGCAAGCCACGTGCAAGACACTGAAAACCTGATCCCACGGAAGATTTATTTTTTTATCTCAGTCAAATCAGGATATCTCTCTATATTTCTGTTTCAACATGAAGCAATTCCCAAGTCCTTCACCCAGTCCCTTTCACCACCACCCTACCTCTGGAGCTTGATTGTCCACAGGAAGAATTGTAATATTGAAGCAGATCCCATACAAAGTACCTCCATGCTGATTGCTGATGGAAAAAATAAACTGGACTTGCTGAGGTTCAGGACCAATATCCTGCAGTGGTGGCATATAGGCAACTTTCATATAGTTCACAGCATGCTGCAAAAAGAGAAGAGGGGTGCATGTAAGGGTAGATAATGGGAATATCCATAATTCATGACATTAAGGACGTTTCTAATCCCCTGATTGGATGTTATTCCAACCGTCAAAATTAAGTCCTGAAATTTTGCACTATTTTGCTACCAGCAATGCCTTGATTAAATGCGTCTTCAGCTACAAATTAGGTGACTACATGTTCAAACACTTGACCTATAGCAAAAGATATAGACATGGTTTATAAGTGATAGCGGAGGTGATAACCTTACCCTCTTGATGAAGCCCTTTAAAAGCACTGGTCCCAGGACCTTTTCTAACTGTGACTTTAAAATAAACAATTCATAAAAGCTAACATATCCCCCAGCAGCTGAATTTGCCCTCACCAGTGTGAATAGCAACTGCATGTCCTGTGTCCCTCAGTGAGGGCAGGCTAGTGAAAGAGGCTAAAATAGTTATCAAAATCTTGCATCCAGACACCCATATTAGGCACACAGTTAAGGGTTTGTAGGCTCAGAGCTCTCGATGTGGTACTGCAGTGATCACCATTATGCAACTGTAGCCAAACAGCAGGATATAAAACAGGG
Source organism: Manacus candei (assembly GCF_025592945.1). Lineage (NCBI taxonomy): Eukaryota > Metazoa > Chordata > Aves > Passeriformes > Pipridae > Manacus > Manacus candei. Next base: position 927,309 of record NW_026138141.1, on the reverse strand, counting down.
CACTTTAGTAATACTTGTTTGTCAAACTACAAAAGCATGAAAACTGAACAACAAAATCCTGAAAAGCACCTGTTCCAGCTGGCCATACTGTGCCACATCTATTGGTGGAGATACTGAGAAGCAGCAGGAAATTGTTCAAGGTCTCATTTCCAAATTTTGTGGTTTTTTCCTTCCTCTTACATCAGATGAAGCCAAATTCAGCCTACCCTAAGCAACTGCAACCCCTATTTATTTTTAGGAGAGTTGTGTTTACATATTGCAAGACTGAAGCATGATAGAAATTTGTTTTGAAAGCTGGTATTGAAATAACAAAGTTTTGAGCTTCTTAAGCAGAGCTCGTGATTATAGTGCTCATTTTCCACCTCTTGTTTTCCTATCAAAAAAAAGCTGAACACTTGTAACTTTTTTACGTTGTTTAGAACTGCTTATGATACCAGATAACATAACAAACCTGAGTAAATGACCGCAGTGCAAGAGCAGCAGGATCCTTGACCAGTTTGGGGATAGTGTCCACCATAAACAGCTTCCCAGCATCTGAGTAGCTACACAAAAATACGTATGTCACATACTGGCCAGCAATACCAAAGAACAGAAAAAAACAGTCACTTAGCTCAATCTTGAATTTCAAATTACTTTCCCACTCCCAACTGCATTGAAAGGAAAACCATTTTTCTTTCTTCTATCCTTGTTATTCATTTAAACATTATCACAGAAAACTGACCACAGGAAGTATTTTTCAGGATGGTCATGAAAAATCATCTCATACTTTATGAGCAAGCTCTGGGATTGCTACAAGTGTGTCTCTACACATCCCAGATACCATTTACACCACCTGAAAGTCTAGTCCATCACATTCTTATTGCTTGCACACCTTCATTTATCTTTAAGCAGAAAAATAAATAATTTTTGGTTTTCTTACATCTTATAAACTCTGAAATGAACTAGATTCCAATAATGTGACTTTCCAACAGGAGTGACCAGCAAACTGGATAACTATATGGCTATTTGACTGACTAGGGGAAGAGCCTAAATGTCCTTCTCCTCTAGCTATGTACTGCTCCTCTGTTGCTTGAGGTCAAAATTGAAAGCGTTGATCTTCAGCTTAAACCATGCAATGTCTGGATTTAAAACTTTTCATTTAGCAAATTGTTGCCAATGCTGCGATGAAATTACAGCATCAGTGACATAAACTCCTACTACACCTATTCATCCCATACCCCTAATTTCCCCCAGAACCTGTTGTGCCTCCATTCTGCTCCACAGCTTCCTAGTCCAGGACCAGGAGTCCTTCACAATGTCATGGTAATAACACTTATTCTTGAAAAGGCTGTAGCACCTCATCTTAGTCTGGGGCAGGCACAGGTCAGCCTCATTCTAACAGAAGAGGTGCTATGACTTGTGCTTGAGGCTGTACAGGATCCCACAACAGTGTAAAAGGCATATCCATCAAAGAAAATATTTCAGATGCTTTCCTGCTTCTTATTTCTTGCTAAACTATGCATTGGGGTTTTTTATTACACTATGTATTACTCTGTTGTTTTAGGCTCTAGCTTACCCTTAATCATCACCAAGAGAGTTGCAACCAGCTATTGTCGCCTGCCCTTTTAGCAAAAAATTAGGAACCTGAGGCACTAGCATGTTACTGCCACTGAGGCTGCTCCTCTTACATGGGTCATTGCCCTGGCCCACCTGAAAGTTGGGTCGCACCTACCTATGGCTGCAAGAGAAAAATGGGGAAGTGGTTATGGTGTATGTGAGCTCCCTGTCTTGCTCTTCCACATCTATGAAGTGGAGATGTTTCTTAGTTAGGTGAGCAATCTCAGTCTCCTTAACAACCAGGTGACGGGTCACGTCTGGGGCTTCTCTGGGTAGCTGATCATCCACAGGAATAATGTGCACCATCAACACCTGAAATTGGGAAGACAGTAAAATCACTAGCCATTCCTCTCAATAAGAGAATGTCCAAGTAGCTGTTTACAAACATGTACACAGAAATAAGTGGATCACTGGAATATGAGATATAGGATGTGGCCGTCATACCATATCATGAACACATGAGTAATGAAGTATACAAGAGTTAAATGCAAAGCTTATGAATCTTAGTGGTTTCCCTCTAAATTAAATGCAAAGTTGAATTCAGTATGTTGGACTCTTGGGTAAAATAAATAGTCTATTCTCATTTGACTTCAAGAGGTGTGTTTAATTTGTTTCTACTGTCTCCAAATACAATTTGCTTTCAACATTTCACTTTGCAGTGTAGGAAAAAGTCTTTGCAATGGACTTGTCTCTCTGTTGCCAGGCAAAGAATTACCCCAAGGAAAGCAAGAACAAGAAATAGCTCTGGAGAACAGTGTTTGTGGTGATGACCGTGGTGATGGCAAATTGAAAATATCTATACCAGTTCAATTTGAAAGCCTGTCAGAACATGTAAGATCATCAGATCATCATTTGAAGGAAAAATGCAGCAGACTGCCAAAGATGCTTCATTTTCATACCTGTGGCTCTGAGAGATTGGGAGGATCATGGCTGTCACATAGCACAAACTCAAGGGAATCTTCAAATACTTCTCCTCCCAAATGATGATAATAAATTATTCCATTAAATAGATCCCTCTGAAGAAAACTGTTGACAGAATACCCTGTAGAATTGAAGAATATATCTTCTATTGAACAGTGCATGATTTTAGTAGTACATTAAAATTATCCATTAGCTGTGCAAGTGACTGATGAAGCACAATGTCCTCTTTTTAAACATAACTAGGGCGAGTCCTTTGAAATGTTCTCTCATTATCTTCCACGTTCTTTGAAGATCATCAGCTTCTTTTCTATGTCACTTAGAGATGACTCAACAAATGAAGCAACACAGCCAACAGGCCTAAAGCCTTGTTCAGAAGTCAGAAGAGAATTTGCAGGACTAGCAGCCTCTGCAGTCTAGCACAGGAATTTCTGAGTTCAGTTACATGGAGGGAGAGCTTTCTCCTCGTTTAGCATCATTATTGTCATCTATCAGCTCTGAATTTGTCATGGATCCTTGCAGGTAAACTAACTCCTGACTAGCCCAGAAAAATACTGTAGGAAAATAGACTCAGAGTGGAAGAATTGTGGCACAGGTGTACGTGTACACAGGTACAGTTATCCTCATGCACAGGCTGACATCAATTAATGATGGTGTTTTTAAACTATAATGAAAGAAGTACAAGTTTGCCATGATTTGTCCTAAGCCAAAGTAATTTGTCTGATTGTAACTTTTAATGTAAATAAAAAAGGAGGAGACAAAGAAAAGCATGCTGTTATGGATGTGTTTCATTACCTATCATGTTTGGTCCTGGTTTCTTCATGATTTCTCCAGCCTGTGACGGCTTGGTAATATTGAATAGTATGTAATCATCACTGGAATCCATGTCAGAAGCATGAAGCATGGAGCCCTGAATCAGGATGGTCTGTCCCTCAAGAACTTCAATAACCATATTGCTGATCAGAAATGGAGGGCTGTCATCTTTAGGGAGGATATTGATTGGAAGTTTGTGGCGAATACTGTGGGGGCCATCAAAAATTCTAAATACCACAAAGTCCTTAGTAGAATCACTGTCATCATGATGGTAGTGGACAACTCCAGCCTGAATGTCAGAGACCGTGAACAGGAATCCTTTCCCTCCTGTCAAAACAGTGGAAAAAAATGCATCAAAATTTGTGGTTCAGCCCAGAAGAGAATCCTTCTACCAATATGAATGTTATTAGGGGAGAGAGAAAACACTGCATTTCCAACTAGAAGAATCAAATGTAACTTCACCTATCAGAAGCAAGCTTGACTAATTAATAAAAATGCAGAAAAAGTCCTCCAAATGCACTAAAGATAACTTGGATGGAGACATCAAGGATTTTTAACTGTGACTGTTTCCATTTTAATTTCAACCTCCACTTTCTTATCAGAACATTTTACATGTATTTTAAGCATCAAACAGAATATGCTTTATAATTAAATTCAGCATTTCATTGCAAGTAAAAAATTTGTGGGTTTTTTGGTATATTGAGGCTTTTTACTGTCTATAATAAAACAGTTTAATACCTCTGCTTCACTAGATGTGTTATGCATACAGACAAGTATTCAGGCAAGTTAAAGGTTTCAAGAACTGCAGTCTGGTGCTTAAAGGTATGATCTCACCGGGACCTCCAAGAGAAAAACCCAAGCATTCCTTTAAGGTTTGAACATCATTTGGCACTTGCCAGACAAAGAAAAAAAGAAGATAATTGCCAAAAGTTGTTTTGATGGTTTCCTCTGCACGTACCTATGCAGACATATAAAAGAGAACAAGGAGAAGAAATATCCAGCCCTGACTGATGCATGGGAGTCTGAGAAACCCTCAGACTGAGCATGCAAGTATGGGACTGCCACCAGGAGATGGGCCCTGCAGGCACAGTTGGTCTACTCCTCTACTGCCTGCAGCCACCCTCCAGCCCTTGGCTGGCTGCACAGTCCCTCTGTAACACCACCTCTGGGACTGAGCCTGCTCAGCAGTGCTGACACCACACAGTTTGTGTCTGTAGTTTTACAGGAGGATGATCTTCCAGACAATTAACTCCTTGGCAGTAGTTTCCTGAGATAAAATGTACTTCTGAGTAGTTTCTATTTCCACTAAATTCCAAATATCAATTTCCCCTTTTCTTTAAATACTTGACTTATGTCTCTAGATTATGCATTTTACATGAATATGTCTAACCCAAAAAAACCCAGCACTGACAGTGGCAGCATGTTCCCACCTTGTGAAGAGCAGAGTCTCTTTTTTTACATAACCATTTTCCCAAGCACTGTGCCATCTCATGGGCTGCAGAGCAAAACTAGCAGTATTGATAAGGCAGAAGGCTAATGAATTAGAAGTCTAATTTAATTGTTATTTTTGGAAATAAACCTTAAAGCTGCCAGTAAGTAACCACCATATCCAAATGTTGTCTGTATTCGCCAATAAATCAAAATCACTTGGCATTCTTTAGCATTTTGCAAGCAAAAATCTTAGAAATGAAAATGCAGTGACTGCATTTCACCTGTCATGCTTCTCAATGAAAACATAGCTGGTTTCTTTAAAATTTCAGCTTTGGAATGTAAATATATACTAGGAAAGTAAAGGTTTAAATGCCAAATTTTTTAATATTCCTTTTTTAATCCCCATGCCCAGCATGGTTGTAGCAGGGTAAGGCGGTCAGCAGAGGGAGTAGAGCTGTTGCATTATCATAGAGGATAAGTTCCCAGTCTCTGGAGTTGAAATGACATACCTCTCACTGAGAGCCGCCCATGCTGTAAGCCATCGACAGTGACCAAGTGAACATTTTGGATGTCATCATTGTCTACAATTTGGAAGTGTTGCCATGTGATGGGTCGTGATTGCCCCTCTAGGAGGTTGAGGCCTGCAAAGAGCAGAGCATTACATCACCAAAGCACCTGTGACATTCAAGGTTGTCAGCATCTAGCCCTTCTACAGGCATTTACAAACAGGGAAAAAACCCAGAATGTTTAATTCCATGTACACACCTACCTGTGACAGGCATTCCAGGTTCGGGTTGGAAATCAGGAAAAATTTCTTCATTGAAAAAGTGGCTAAACATTGGAACAGGTTCTCCAGGGAAGTGGTGGAATCACTATCCCCGGAATTGTTCAAAAAACAGCTAGACATGGCACATGGCTATATGATTTAGTGGGCATGGTGATTTTTGGATGAAGGCTGGACTTGATAATCTTGGAGGTCTTTTCCAGCCTTGATGATTCCAGGATGCTATGATTTTAAGGCTAGCTAAAAGCCTGATAACAGCTTCTGACAAACTTGCCTTAGTTAACTGTCTTTAAGGCATCTTTTTCAGATGAATAGTCTATTCTGGTGCTGCACAATACACGTAGTGCGGGTGGCTTGGTGTGCGAACTGCACATTGTGCCCTGGGTGAGGGGAAATGGGTGGAGCCCCAGGCAAAGGAACCGTGAATGGGTACAGACCCTTTGTCTAACAAAGGGCACAGGGAGTGGCCGGTCACATAGAAAAACTGAAGGATTCCATAAACCGTGAGAAGAAATATCACCACTGGGACAAGTACACGGACTGTGAGGGTATAAAAGCCAAGAGATTCCTTTGTTCAGGGTCCCTCCGTACAGACACTCAGCTTGAGTTGGTTTTGTGTTGTTGCACCAAGTCGAATGACATAAAGGAACCAGATATCTGGGACTCTGCTATGGAAAACCCAGGTTCAAGCCAGTAACTAGTCTGATAGTGTGAATGCGGTGTGTGTAGGGAGTCAAGAGGGGCACCCATTGGCTCACTGGAGCTGCCTGCTGTGAAGGGGCTTTGGTCACAGCAGTGAAAGTCTTGGGTGGTGCAAGTGTGGTCCACAGAGGAGGCCATCTGAACGATCAGACAGGAAAGTTTCCTCAACATCTGGTTCCAATTACCTGATAAACTAGCAAGGCACATTTCTGGACATTTGTACAGACAGGAGTGTTGCACTTGAAATCTCACAATGTCTGAAACTGGGCACTCAGCTTCCTCTGTGAGTCTGCATTTAAAAATATATATTGATCTTCATGACGGAGAACAACATTCCTTCGTTCTATTCCGACAGTCATTTCAGGTGGGTTTCTCTGGAAGACACGAGGTGCCTTCCTCTCAGCTCTTTCCCTTTCTATGGTGAGGAATCTGCACTTTCTCCAGCATTAACTTCAAGACTCATTTGATGATACAGTTTTGCCTTTTGATGATTAAATATCAATGTACATTTCACTCTCTAACAGGAGACCCTCTCCCCTTCACAGTGCAGGCATCATAAATCTGTTTGAATTAGGCTTAACCCTGTAAGGTTTCCAGGCTTTAAATGGCTGGTGGTGTATTATGTCCTCTTTTCCCAGTTGTTCATTTTTGCACACTTCCACTTTAATTCCACATGCTACCCTACAATTTCTATTCCATTGTACATTTGTCCTTACTATTTAAGCATTTTTATGTACAGTTCATTCTTAAAAAAAATGCTGTATAAAGAAATCCTGATTTTCCCATTTTTCTTTATTCTACGTTCCAGTTAAAATCTTAGATCTTTTTCAAGTTGTTATAACATGTTCCCTCCAAAATGGATAAAGGGAAAGAACAGATTTATGCCTCTTCAGTTTAATGATCCTTAAACTCCACCTATAAATCTGAATTTTAGAGTTTTGTCAAATGTCTGTGAAAAAAATGTTATAAATTCTGTAGCAAAATAAACTGAACAAAAGAGATCTCACCTGTATTCCATGAAACCCGAGGGGCATTTGTATCTGTTGTTCTGATAGAAAGATGGACAGTGACTGGTAAACTCTTTTCAAAGTGGAAGTCATGAACCTCAAACTCCACCTGTTGTGAAAACAGATGAAGTGTTTATTGAAAAATAAAGGCTCTGAAAACCAAATGTACCTCAAAACACATATAGAGCATTCTATTCTGAGAGATCTTACAGGCTTCTGATAATATGTTAATAAACAAAACTTGATTTAACTTCTAAAAAAAGCCATTGAAATTCTGCACTAGAAGACTATCTGTCTTCTGTGCTCTTCACAGTGAATTCTGAGGAAGTTAGTTTGCAGTGTGTGGAAATGAATGGGAAAGATAAGCATTTTCATTGTTGTTTGCGGTACAATTAACTCAGCAATTAATATAACGCTTTTTTTTATTAGCAATAATGAAAGTGGGTGGGGGCATTTCCTGCTCTTGTAAGACATATAGAACCAAAAGAAAATACAAAAGAAAATATATGGGGTGACATAGAAAAAATATAATTACAAAAAAAAAAAAACAGTCTTGAGTTGTCAGACTCTGGGACTGTCAAATTCTTGAACCTGCACTCAAACTATGCTCAAAGCAGGACAGAGACAAGGCACTTAAGGAGCAGATGGTTCAGAAGGATGTCTGATCCTCACACCAAGGAAACAGAAAGATAGGAGATTCCTATGACAGCCAAGATTAAAAAAGAGACAACCCTTGTCAGCATCAGGTGCCAGTTACTGTTACTGTTCCTCTGCTTTCCAGTCCTCTGTCCTCAGCTTACCTTACTCTGACTTTTCTTTCTTCAGTTTCATTACTTTAATACCAACCATTTTGTTTAGATCAGGGAATTCCTTAACTATCTTACCAGACAGTTATTTTATAACTTACTCCAGACCCTGCAGACAGCAGCTTGATCTCACTATTTGCATCATGTTCTCTGTGTTAGTGACATGCTTTTACCACTCCCAGCAGGAACTGGGAGTCCCTTTTTGTTATCTGTATGCCACCATTGCCACAGCAGGTAGGCTATAAGACCAAATGGCACTCCTGACCTTTAGCTGGTCCATCTTTCATGACTTTAAATATGTCACCTCTACAGAGGTCACAGGGATGAGTACTGTCATGTAGGGATAAAAGCTGTGTGGAAAAGGCACCACTGATTTTTCCAAAGGCTCTTGGGTAGATCTACTTGGGTAGTACTGTTATTTCACTATTCCCCTTATAAAAAAGTAAAATCAAATCAAATCAAATAAACATCCTGTTTAGATATTCTCAGTCAGAGTGGCTAAAAATATTTCAGTGCAAAGAAATTCTTACATAGTCAGTAATAAATATCTAATTTTTTTAGATAGTTAGTGATGAGTCATAGGGAAAAATGGTAAAAGATTTTACCTCTGCTCCTGCACTGTATATAGTTATAGAAACTTTTTTTTTCTGAAAAATATCCATTACATACAAATGCACTTATTTACAGCTCACTGAATCTTTCAGAGATTAAAACAGCAAATGCTCATACATTCCACTGTTACCTCATAATTCCTCCTCTCTGTGTGGCTGTTATTTGGAGGCTGATAAGCAATGAGCATGTCACTGAGATCTCTCCAGGTGAAGGAGCCAACAGGTTTTGTGTGGTCAGACAGGTGAGTGATGAAGCCCTGAGGAGGTGGCTTGGTAATGTTGAATACAAGCAGGGACTTTGGAGTTTCATTGTCTTCAGCATCAATGGTTGTGGTTGAAATGGGGGTTAAAATAAATTGGTCTACTTCAAGGATGAACTTTGCCATTGGGGCAGCTTTGGGTATTTGGTTGGGAACAGCACCTTTAATGTGAACAGGGAGCCACGCATACTCAGTCTATAACAGGAAAAAATGAGACAACTGAAAAGGTAAAGTCTAGCAAACAGAGTAAATTCATTTTCTGCTAGCTTCATGGAGTGAATTGGGGTACACATTAATGCAATAATTATTTTGAAAAAAAATAATTGAAACCTTTTAATTGCAAAATGCCTAAAGTAAATATTTAGATGTCATAAATATGACTTCCAGGTTCACTAGTCTTACTTGTGTCCTTAATTTGGGGCTGAAACAACTTACTTAATTTGATGGGAGTTTAATGAATAACTTTATCTGACAGAAGCATACACAAGCCATTAATTATTATTAACTGAATATGTTCACACAACTCTTAGCTTGTTAATTACTGTATATTTTGAAGTCATTGAAGATCATGCTGTATAAAAAATGTGGAATTATGGCAGAATTAATTTATCTTTCAGGATAAACTACTTATGTCTGACAGTAATCAACCAGAGATGTTTCTCTGTAGACATAATGGCCAAAGCATAGAGGCATGGATATAATGCCTTTCATTTTCTCAGCTGGCAGCATTCTAGGAGCTGAACAAAGTTTAAGGCTCCCTATCTCTCTTCAAATGTGAAAAGGACCAATGAATTTTTTTTCTTTTTCTTAAAAATGGGAAGACAATCAGACATTGTAATCTTGCATAAAAATCTACCTTGTGCAGAGTTTTGCTTCTGCTGTCTGTGAGATCCAACCTCACAGGAATATAATCAGTGTCAGGTGAGGGAGGGTCAAGATGTCGATACCGAATCCCCATCCTCAGAAATTCTTCACAGCTCATTTTTTTGTTGTGAATGACTCCTAGTCCCAGCATGCAGCTCCCATTTCTGCACTGCTGGCCCAGGCTGTGCTCTGTAAGCCAACAGAAGCAATAATGAAACAGTTACTGGAGCGAAAAATGACATGGGGAACCTGACTATACAACTAAACTAACTCTGATAGAAAGTCAGTGGGATGAGAATTAGGGTTCCTTTCCTGACTTAACTTTTCCTACAGGATTTTGTTTTCAACTGGCATCTTCCAGCCTCATCCTCCCTTGGTCTTTTGGTTAGTTGCTGCCTCAAACAACTCCTTATACTGTTTGTATTGAGTCTTGGCTCTCACAAGGTGGTCACATTGGTCCACATGTCTAGGAGCCAGAAAAAGACTCCAGTCAGGGAATTATTGACCCAGATCTGTGATCTGCATTGCGCCCCACAAAAATTTCACATCCCTTTCATGTCCATGATAGCTCAAGCTGTTCATTAAACTTCACATGACCCGCTCTTACCCAGCATGTCTGAAACAACCCACTACTGCAGACTTAATCTGCTGGGTCTCTTTGAACATGCTAATGCAAACAACTGAAGCACATCGTACTAGTGCCAGGGAATAAGCTCTGTGGCTGATCTCCATGAATCTGCTCTTGCTGCACTTTCTCGGTGGTGAGCTGGCCATGTGCAGGCAGGTGGGTTTCTGAAGAGATTATGGAAATGGTGCAATCCAGATTTATCTTCCTGTCATAATCAAAAGTGAGAATGTTCTTGTCAATCACCCTGGACAGACCATAGTACTCAGGGACCTCCAGGGCATGGGAGCGCATTTTTATGATGTTACAGTCTGGCTCAAGTAACTGCACGTGAAGGGTGAATGTTTCTACAAATGTTTCCACTTCTGTAAACCTGCAAGTGACAGAAGAAAATTAGTTATGCTCCATCCCATCTTCTTTTGTTTTGTGAACTGGGCACTGTCCTTATCTTCTAAACTGAATTACTTGAACCCCTTTCTCTCCTGTGCCCTCAAATCCCAGACTGCCATGGTTCAGACCCTGCTGCATGACTCCCCATTCTTGTAAGCAGGGTGTCTATGGGAAGGAAGAGGTTGCTCTCTGTGTATATACAAGTGTCTGTCCCTATCAGCAGAACAGCAGAGAATATACAGCAATCTGAAAGTACTGTTGTCACTCTCAGTAGCATAATGAAAAATCACTGAGTTTCTGTCATAAGCAAGCAATATATAATGCACATTACACAAGTGTATCTGCAATACATGGTGAGAAATATTTCTGTAAACAGATGGTCACTTGTTGACTAATGATGCAGCTACTGGATCGAAGTAGTTACAACATGTACAGCAGAACATGCTTCTACTGTGAAAAAATGGACTGTTTGCTCTTCCTGAGGTCAGCTGTGCTCCTCGTAACAGTGAAGTGTGATCTCCTGCCGCTGCTTACCTGTACAGCCTAAGCATGACCATGTCTTCGTCTAAAATTGGACAGCCATTGTGGGTATATTTGACTTCATTAGGAAGGAAGTGACAGTCAAAAACCTATGAAAGAGAAAGAATAGACTAGTACAACACTGTCAAGGATATTAACTTCACGGCATCTGTTCCACTTCTCTCTGAATGTCAGTAATGCATCAGACTGAGTGAATTCTTAATATATATTTCATTTCTATGAATAGATATTCACCTGTTCTGTAATCTTCCAGTGAGAGTCAGAGCAACCACTAATGTGGGGCTGCTAGCACTCCAGGAGGGGAATGGCCACCGGTGATTGTTTCAGGCTGTCAAGTCCCTCCCCTGCGCAACAAATAGTTTGAGCTCATACTTCTTGACCACTGCAGCCTGTGGAGTTAAGGATGCAGGTGATATCCAACTGCAGTGGTGCTGAAAAATCAGCAGATCCTGCATTGTAATGTGAGATTTATTAGCTTCTAAAGTTGCTTATGGAGGTAGCTTGATTATACAGTAAATCTTAATTTATGGTCACTACCACTGGACTACAAAAGTATGACCCAGAGAAACTTCTCTGTTAGAAATTTTGCCAACTGAGATCTGTTCCATGTTTTTGTGATACTGACTTTGTACCAGTAGCTCTTCACTAGATCAGATGTCATCTCTGTGCCATACCAACCCCATCCCAAAGTCACTGCAATCCCACAGCATAAAAGCAAGCAGATTTCTACATTGTCTCCAACAGATAAATCAAAATAGACTACTTCTTGTAACATATCTGATACAGGCAAAATCTGTGAGGCTGTTTGGCCACAGTTTAACCATCTAAGCCAGACACTTGTTTCAGGCAGATTGATTTATTTAATGGTTGGTCGACTTGTGAAAGCAAGGCAATTTGGAAAAGTGTCTGACACAAAAAGAAAAAAGATTGCCTTGTAGAGTTCCGACACACTTATTCTTTACAAAAGGGATTTGGATTCTGGGGCATACAATGTTCATGTCCTGACATACTGCAAATTTCAAGTCTGGCAAATTACAATTCCCATCCTGTGGTGTTTCTTTATAGAAACATCAGATGAAAGCTCCTAGGATTGATAAGACTATGTCTGTGTTATCTCTTTGATAACAGAGAAACTCTACACAGTCCATGGAGGATGGAGGATACTCATGTTTCATATCTACAGAGAGACAAGGCATATTCTTGTCAGCAGGGAGCTAAAAGCTAATCACTGCATTTCTTGTCTCACTGTGAATCTAAATCATTGCATTTTTATGGGCAATATTCACAAATAGTTATATGGACTTCCATGGACTAAAGCAAAATCAGTTCAACATTCACTAATAGACCTAACGAGGCCATAACAAATAAGTATTAATATACGTATATGGCTGAATGACATACCACTTTTTTTTTTAAAGAGGTCATTTCTTACTGACAGTTATTTTTTAAAATATGACAAAAGAATCATGAAAATGAAGTGCCTTGCTTGAACTACCTTCATTTCCCCAAACACTTTGGAGGATGGTGGAATGGCTGGGGGATTTTAGTGAGATTCTAAAATGCTGACTGGAAGTGCAGCTCATGGAGAAAATCTTTGAATGCTCTTATTTTCAGTGTAAAAATAAAGTAATACTCTAATTCCTAAATCAGTTGTCATGATGGAAAACTGATTGGAATTTATCAGCTTTTATTATTACTGGAAGGGTCCACTTCTACTGAAGTTATTCTCAGATGCTCAAGCTATGTGATAATTGTTCTATATTCCTAGCAATTTTTAAATGTATTGCCTGCTTTTAATTTTCATCAAGACATGTACTGTACAAAGCCTTTTTTTTTAAGTAATGGGTTTGATTTTCAAACACATACACATGGATTAACCTCTTGAAATAATCTGTAATACACAGCGTTACCAAAAGTATGATTGGTTTCATTTGTTAAGACTGCTTAGAAAGGAAGAACAAAAACAGTTTGTGAAAAACAAAATTACTCTCATATGATAAATGTTTTGACTATGTTGTGACTGTTCTGTTGTGTATTATTTTCAAATGCCACAGAAATACGTGCTTTGTTGTTTTCCAAACAAAAAAACCAAATATGTATTTTTCTTCTTTTCTTTCTTGCTACAAACTAACATGAAGGAACACAACAGTTAAGCAATTAATTAGATAGTCTTAAGTGATATTCTACAAAAATGGAAAATAAAATTAAGAAGTAGTTACCTGGTGTGTTACCTTCTGGGGAAAAAAGAAAGTGTATTATACACAAAACCCACTCGTATTACAGCTTTAGAAGCTTAATATTGTATCCTGAAGTTGAGACTGATGAGCCCTCAAAGTCAGTAGGGTTTTGGTGACAGAAGGATGTTGTGGAGGACTGTGTCAAAGGCTTTACAGAAGTCCAGATAAATGACATCTGTAGCACTTCCCTTGTCCACTGCTGCAGTCACTCCATCACAGAAGGTCACTGGGTTGGTCAGGCAGGACTTGCCCTTGGCGAAGCCATGCCGGCTGTTCCGAATCACCTCCCTGTCCTCCATATCTCTTACCATAGCTCTTCCAGGAGGATGTGTTCCATGATCTTCGCAGGCACAGAGGGGACACATGGCTGACAGGTCAGTAGACCGCAGGGAGGATCTACACTTTTTAAAGATGTAAAATGTTTCCCTTCTTCCAGTCTGGAAACTGGGACTTGCCCTGACTGCTATAACTTTTCAAATATCATGGAGAGAGTCTACATCAGGTCCCACCATATCAAAGAATTAATTTCTCTATTTTTAAGACATCACTAGTTCCACATCTTAATTTTTAACAAGGGGATGGAAAATGAAGGACCTTTCCATAAAGATCTGCTACCATTGACTGTCAGTTTATATGTGTATTAAGACACAATCTGCTTTGCAAAAAGAAACATCTGTTTTATGTTTCCTGATATGTTTTCCTTTTATATGAACAGGCAACTCTAATTGGCTATAAATTTGCTGGGTAAGACGAAGGAGATTTAAATCTTTTCCTAATTACTGTTTAGTTTTGTTTTTTTTCCACTTCAACTGCCTTTCAATTACAATTGATAATTAAATTGTCATACATTCCTAGAACATTACTCACTGTACTGGCAATAAACCAGATCATAACTGAGACATTTTCTAGCTGCAGAATCTCCTGTAGAAAGAGCATGAGTGGCACCAGGAAATCCAGACTCTAGCACCTTCGTTTGGGAACAGTGAAAGCTCAGGCAGCAGAAGCAACCACAGCTCTCTGCAGCCTGGTACCGTAGGGCCACCTGCCCAGCAGAGCCCTTCCCTCTATATCAGTGATGCCTGCAGCCTCTAAGAGCCACACTCGACTGCCTGGGCACACATCAGAGCCATGAAAGGACAGGTACTCAACAGAGGTGGAGCTGGGAGTGGGGAAGTCAAGGACCGTAGGTATTTTGGAAAACAAGGTATGGGGAATACACATCTCCTGGGACTTCTTGAGAAGTACCTCTAACTATGTGCTTGAAACATGTTGGTTTACACAGGACAAAGAGGCTGTTTCAAAATACCTGAGTCCTACTGTACATAGAAGCTGAGGTGGAAACTGAAAGCAAAGTCACTTCTTCAGTCACATTGCCTACAGAAGAGGTTTGCCAGAGATTTGTCATGTCTTTCTTTTTCTCCTCTTTTTCTTCCTCTTCTTTAGATTGGATATTAGGAAAAATTTCTTCACTGAAGGGGTGGTCAGGTATTGGAACAGGCTGCCCAGGGAAATGATGGAATCACCATCCCTGGAAGTATTCAAAACTTGTGTAGATGCGGTGCTTGGGGACATGGTTTAGTAGTGGACATGGAAGTGCTGGGTTAATGATTGGACTCAATGATATTCAAAGTCTTTTCCAACCTTAATGAGTCTATGTTTATATGAATCAAGAGCCAACCTATACTGGGGAAGTAGAGGTGGGGTACTATGGTCAGAGTCTCTGTTCTGGCAGAGAACAAGCCCTGGGGAAGTTTCAGCAGATGCACTACATTTCTTGGGGCCAGTCTCTAGGGAAGATCAAACACTGCCCTGCTCATTGCAACACCTCCTGTTTTCCCTGCCTATGCTCCTTAGCAGTGCTGATTCAGCTGAAATACTTGTCAGTGGTCTGCAAAAGTAACAGTGATGACCAAGAAAAAAGTTCTGAAAAATCTATTGAAACTGGTACTCCTGCACCTACCTTCGCAGAAACCGCCAAAAACTTGGAAAGGATGTTTAAAACTATATACATATATAAATACACAAAAGTGTATGCTGTATGGTACAATAAACAAAATTTTTCAAAAAGACAAAACCTGTTTTCCTATGGTTTATTAAAACCATTCATCTTCTATCTATACCATTACCTCTTCATGTCAATTACTTTATAATCCTTCCTGCTATGACTCAGGTGGGGCAATTTGTAAAGCAGATGAGTAGCAGAACGGTGATACGTGAAATACATCTCATTATTCCTACAGGCTTGACATTTGAACAGAAAACAGGGGGAGTTTAATGTATTTGCCATCTGCTAGCAATTTGGATGTTGCAGAGCAGAGCAAACAATGGTGTACACAATGTGCTTATTGTATGTGATTATTTTTTTCTTAATTGCTCCCTAAGTAGTGGCTTCGTGACTAAAATGCAAAATGCTCTAGTGGGGTATGCATTACCCAAGGGGCACTCATTACCCTCATGATTGAAAAGCAAGCAGCTGAGAGGCTCGAGAATATCTCCTAACCGAAAGTTCTGAAATACTCATTCTTTGCTTGTGAAAGGACACTCTGACCAAACTCACTTCCGTTCACTCATGTTACTGAGCTCAGTTTTTGGATTTCTGTGTTGCAGTTCTCTGCCAGCTGTCTGCTTAAGCAAAAGGCTAAATCTCACAGACCGTTCAGTTTCATGCCTTTTAGTCACTATCCAAAAGGAAAAAAAACAGTAAGGCAGCTCTTTCTAGTTTCTACCACATGAACACTCAAAGCAGCACAATGGAGCCCAAATACCTGTGGAGTTAGTTTTCCAACTCTCTGCGTTATTGGTTCATTAATCACAACTTCAACTTTGCAGGCATCCTTCTCTCTGGGGATGGAAAACTTGAGATCATCTTCTAACAGAAAGACAGACTGTCCCTTCATCACTTTCACCCCGCGGTTCACACTGATAAAGGAGGAACACACCACTCTTAGCATGACAGGCAGCAGCAGAAATAACCAGTTTTTCTCAAAGGACTTCATATTAGAAGGGGATGCCAGCCTTTTCCACCAGTGAAAAAAATTTCTTAACAGAAGGAGTCTTCTTTCTCCACAAGCAGACTTTTGCCATATAATGAAGCACCAAAATATTAGTTGCAGGTAAAAACATATGACATGTTTTCTATTAAGAGTCACTCCTTGACTGAAATTTGGGCAGGACCCTTTTAAAATATCCTTGGAATTTTATAAAATTCATTGGTCAAGCCTGACAAAATGATGAATGTGTTCTCAGAGTCCTTTTAAGGTTTGTTAATCCTGAAAAAAATAAAAGAAAGAAAATTGCTATAAGGAATCGAGCAACTATTGGGATTTAAAAAACCCTACAAACACACACACAAAAACCTTCCACCATTTCTTACAGTTGCAGTTCATTTAAAGCAGCAGCTTAATTTTACCCATATTAGGCCTGGTTGAGATGGAGCTCATTTCCCCACAGCTGCCCTCACAGTGCTTTGCTTTGGTGGTTAGAAAGGTGTTGATAACACATCAGTGTTTCGGTGACTGCTGAGCAGCGCTGGCACAGCATCAGCGCTGTAACACCCCCCCCCCCCAGTGGAGGGGACACAACCAGGCCAGCTGACCCCAGCTAACCAAAAATTAGTCATATGATGTCAGCTCAGATATAAAAGCTAACGAAAAAAGAAGGAATGGAGGGGCATTTGCTGTTCACGATGTCTGCCTGCTGAGAAACCGCTCCACATTCTGAAGCCCTGCTTCCTGGGAAGTGGCTGGACATCTCTCACTGATGAGAAGCAGAGAATAAACCCTGTTATTTTCCTCTTCACTTGTGTGTGTGCAAACTTTCCCTTTTGCTTTAGTAAACTGCCTTATCTCAACCTACGAGTTGTTTCCCATCTTATTCTCTCTCCTCTGTCTGGCTGGGGAGTGATAGAGCGGTTTGGTACCTGGCATGCAGCCAAGATCAACCCACCACAGTCTTGGTGCCATGACTAGGATCATGAGGATTTTGAGATAAGGATAGTAACTGAGAGAGGTAATGGGCAAAACAAGTACTGAACATTGTTGGAGAATGAAATGATAATGGGGAATTTTTGTTGTAATTGTAGTGAAGGGTCAAGGGGTAAATTTTGTGTGAATTGTCCATTTTCGTTTGGTGTTGTAATTATGTTATTTTTGGTTTTGTGGAGGGAATTTTTGTTATGTTAATGCTCTGACTTCTTATTTGCCACAACTTTACCACCAACAGTGATCTTTCCTGAAAGTGAATTAAAACCCAGATCCTTGTATCTCTTTATTTTTTTCGTTGTTGTTCACAGGTTTGACTCCACTGTTTCCAGCAGAATGACCTTCTGAACAGCCTATAATTGAATGCACACATCCACCCAGCTTTAAATTTCACTGGAAACCAACCAGCAGCTCAGAAATCATTTAAAATTTTTCATTCCCTAAAGTAAGACAAGACAGATCACTTCACCACACATTCAAGACTGACTAACATACCAATAAATGATATATATATTTAAGTTTGGGACACAAATCTTAAGTCTGGTTTTCTAGCAATTTATGTTTCCATTTTGGTTTAAAATATTGCAGCCACATCAGTCTGAAGAAAATCTGAGGGAAAATGTAGAATTCTAACCAGAGGAAAAGGAAATTCTTGGTAGAAAATGTTTTAATGTGTTTCATTAACAAATCAAAATCTCAAATAATTTTAAAGAAGTTTATTTACACAGGCAGGTTTCACTAAAATCTAATTATGGAAATATACCCAAAATACTTGCTAAATTTTCTTTCTTTCTTTGGGGATGGGTATCCATAGCACTTCCTGAGACAGCACTTCACTTTCTAAAATTCACAGTTTTGAAACACAGTCTGCAATTCTATAAAGAACAGCTAGGAAAAAGGGGGAGAAAAACATATTACACTTGAGACTCCAAGTGGGAAAGTATGCTTTGCAGCAAGTGCACTCTTTTAACCTAAATATCTGACTGGCATTTATCACATAGTGCATGGATTTCTAGCATTTATCAAATATAATGCATTTCCTTAAAGTACCAGCTGCAAAGCAGGGAGAGAGGTTCTGAATTAAAACCTTCTGTATTGCTGTGTCCTTTTTTTACTTCCTGCACTGAACAAAGTGAAGATAGGGCCGAGGAAAGTGAAATAACCACTCTGACATACGTGTCACAAAGTTGCTCTGAGGAAGATCCTGCCACAAGGACTGCAAAGGATTTTAAATCTTTTGACACCAGCCCCTGTCTGATGAAGAATCAATGCATAAGTAAGTCTGAGCAACTTTCAGAGAAGACGCATTTTCTTAAGCCATAGAGGGGCCCAGATAAGAAGAAAATAATTAGGAATTTTAGATTCTGGCTAGGACCTGGCAAAGTGCTAAGAGGCAGTGAATAATTCTGAGCCATAGGCCTGGTGGTTTACTGCTCATGACAATGCCAGTAACTCTGTGCTGCATAATGGCAGGCTGGGGCATTGATTTATGGTGCAAAAAGCCTTTATTCAGAGGGCAGAGGGCACCTCAGGAGAAAAGCTAAAATAAAAGCCTGAAGAGTTTTGACTTTCTCCACTCCCACCTGAATAGCTCCTGTAAAACCACATTATAGTTCAGAGACAGCCTGATCATCATTTCACAAACAGCACTGGTTGGGAAGGGTACTGTTCTCTTTACACACTACATACGTGCTTAAAACAAGGGAAGGCAGCTGCCTCCCTCCAACAGGCACTGGCAGAGTCATTCACACAGACACTTCTGCACCTCAACTCTGCTACAGCCCAGGTTGCTCTGTTACTGGTGCCTGCCCCATAAAACTCAGCACAGAGTACAGGCAAAAGCCTCAGGCACAGGCAGTAGTTTCTTTGTTGCCTTTTCCTACCCTACATCAAACAAAGAGCAAAAAGTCTCAAAGGGGAGCCAGGAGCGTTTTGACCAATTTCATATTTGTTGTGTAAGGCATTCTCTGAAACAAATTTGGTTATGTTGTCACTGTCTTGCTTTGACTACTTTTACTTGCAGGCACAGCTCCATTATACATGGGTTTGCCCCATATGTTCCAGCCACTGGCCCCTACTTGTCTGCTGAGCGCTGTCTCCTTAGGTGGCCAAGTGAAGATCTTCATCAATCACTTATCTAATGTTAGTAAAATGAAACGGCAAGAGACCCTTTCAGCACAAAATGGCAATAAAAATGAGAAGGTTTTGGTGTGAATGCCATCATATTAGCATCTTCACCTGGTATGAAGAAAGTCATTGCTTCAGCAAAGTCGTGGGTGTGCTACATAGTACTTACTCTGATCAACAGTAACAGTGAGCTGCTTCCCAGCAGCTATACAACTGCTGGTGATGCCATTGCCATATTTTGTGGCTGCTTTGAACTTCCTTAAATTTTTTTTACTTCTCTTCCCCTAATATCACAGCTGAGCCTGATTCATCCCTGCTATTCCTTGGCATGTCATCTGTGTACCCAGAATGGACGTACAACTAAGGCACTGTAAAATCGAAATGCACCACAATATTTCAGATGTACTGAGTGGTTTAAAGAAATAATGGTGTTCATAAGCAACACATTAGGAGAATCAGTATTGTGAAACTAAGCTGTTTCCTCATCCACTTTCTGTCTATATGGCAAAACACCTAAAATAACTCCAGGTGCACTGCGTGAGTACAAAACTACCAACTTTGGTCCCAGAAGTAAACCAGTCATGTCAGTTCAGTAATATATCATATACTAGTTGTTATTCCTCAGATGGCTCACATGATTTATGAGGAGAGGCTGAGACAGTTGGATTTGTTCAGCCTGAAGAAGAGAGGGCTTATTGCTTGTTTTAGAATTCTAACAAGAGAATGCTGAGAGCCTGGAGGTGCACAGTGAAGGGACAAGGTGCAATCCACAAAAACAGCAACACAGGAAATTCACATTAGACATTAGAAAAGAAAAGAAAAAAAAAAGACAATGTGATTATGGACACTGGAATAGGTTTTATGGAGTCCTCTTAGAGATATTTTAAAAAGCAACTAACCAGGGCCCGAGTTGCCTGATGTAACTTTGAAGTTGTACTTGCAATAAAAGCTGGTTGTTATTGGAGCAAGAGGTGGGAGCAGTTACAGTTTTTCAGCCTAAATCGTGTGGTAACTCTAAGCTGAAATGACAGAGCCAACTGATTGCCAGGACCTACGTTAATTACCTGGTGTAGTTTTGAAAAACACTGCATTATACCCTGCCAACTCTCCCATAATTCCCATGGCATCCAATATAAAACCCTACTGGTATAAAAAACTATGTTAGCAAGTAAAGAGACCACCTTTCCCATAATTATAGGTAGGTTAGCCAAGCTGACACTGAGATTTGGAAGACTGGAAAATATGTCCTGTAGATGTGTCCAAGGCATTGTACAAAGGACACTGGGCAAGGGGAACTCTAAGGAGCTACTCTGCTGGCAAACTCCTCCCCTGCTCTGCAGATGAGCCCAGGGTGGGAAGGCTGAGGCAGAAGGGGCCTGTGAAAAGGCAGTGAATGTGACTGTAGAGTTAATGCAGTGACATGCCAAACTTGGGACAATGTAGGGGATGGTTTCCATGGACTTTAGATGTGGTTTGTTAAAAATTTCCTTCAAATGCCAGAAGAACTGATTTTCCCTTAGGGCTTCTGGTGCTCATGTGAGAAATGATGCAATGGTTAATTACAAACATTAGCATTCTCACCAAATACAACTGGTAAGTCTGATTTTGAGGAGAGCTAATTTGATGTAAGTAAAAGACTAATCCAAATTACTTAGATAGCTACCTATCAGTACCCCCCCCCCCCAAAAAAAAAAAAAAAAAGAAAATAAACTCAGAAACGGCACCACTAACTCTCAGTTGAATAAAGAATCTGTAATCACTAGTGAATTTAAGCCAAGTCTCTATGACACCCAAAGTCTGCACTGGGATTTGGATGAGACTTTAAGGGTTTGTCTGTGTGTGACAAAATCTCTGGTTACCTGGGATATGCCACTGAACAGCTGGATCAAAAATTGCCCTCTTCTTTTTCAAAGTTGGAGGGGATAATGGAGAATGATTGTTGAGGGCTGGGAGTTGCACTGTTTGTTTTAATGAATATCAGAAAAAGTTTACAAGAAATAGAAAGAAAATAGGATTATTTTTTTTTTTAGAATGGGTTTAAAGAAAACAAGTGACAGCCTTCCAGGATTTCTAGGAAACAGGACAAATATTATTACAGCAATTAAAATTCAGCCCAGGGCAACGAAAGGATTGTGGGTATTAAATCAGCTCATACAGTCACATAATGGTTTTAGACAACATTTTTCAAAACATCAAACGCAATCCAGCTATAGTTTAACTTCACAACCAGCTACCAGAGATCTTTGAATACTTTTGCAGGACTTCATAATCGTAGCAACTAGAGAAAGAAATTACACACTTTATCAGGGAATGTTTAGCACCTTCCCAAATGTAGTTTGGGAAGATTCAGGAGCTACTGACTCCCAGGTTCAGGGTTTTTTACCCAACTGCACAAAAAGCATCTGAATCAACCCAAGGACATGTTCTGTGAGTTGTTAAAGCATGAAATGTTATATGGACACCCTAGCTATAGTAACTGTAGCCCACACAGCCATTACTATGAGATAAACCAATCTGGGTGCATAATCTGAGATTATGAATGGCACATAATCTCAAAAAATGAGAGAAGCAAAGCTAAAGTATTGATGACAAATGATGCACTCAGTCCCTCTTTACAGGC
Organism: Manacus candei; assembly: GCF_025592945.1. Taxonomy (NCBI): domain Eukaryota; kingdom Metazoa; phylum Chordata; class Aves; order Passeriformes; family Pipridae; genus Manacus; species Manacus candei. Next base: position 904,998 of record NW_026138141.1, on the reverse strand, counting down.
AAGTGGATTGCATTTTTAATGCATCGTTATTTTAGTAGCATGTGCTATTTTGTTGCCATCTGTAAACTCACAGATTGATGGAGATAGTGATAGTTTCTTTTCCCCATGAATAGATCAAGTCCTCTTGGACTGTAATGTTATCATAGACATATATGATCAAGAACACTTATCATACACTAATATTATCAAGACTACTTCAAGGACTGCAGAAAAAAAATGAACATAAGAATGAACAGATAGAGGGTATTTTAATTTAAAATTAAAATCTATTCTGGAACATATGTTCAAAATCTAAATGTTCCCAGATCCAAACCACTTCATTATCTAGGTTAAAATGATCTGCATGCAGTTCACGTTGCATGCAAAACAAACCCTAAGGAAGAATCAAGAAGAAAATGCTGGCAGACACACAGCAATAACACCTGTGTAAGAAAAAAGAGCTGGGGCGACTTCTACAGGCGTGTGTGCTGTTCTACTGTGAAAACAACTGGTAGTTTACAGTGACAATGTCTCCCAGTGACACCCTGGACACATCAATAGAGATGCATTTTTTCTAAGGTAAAGTGCAGTGCCGAGTTAGCTGAGATGACAACTAGCAGAATTCTCTAACTAGCAAAAATATAACTGGAAAAATCCCCTTTCAATAACTGAAGAAACTGTGGATAATTATCCACAGAATTTGTTGGAATGTCTCAGCACAACACAGAGTGACAGCAACTAACCTCTAGAACAGAGAGTTTGTTTTAAAGTTTGGTTCTAGACACATACATAGAAACCAGCAGGAAATATAAAAACCATGCAAGCACATATATCTTAAGGAACACACATAAGTATTCATCCATAAGACTAGTGAACATCTGCCTCATTCAGATGAACCAAGTCAGTTGTCTGAATGTACATGAAATTGTGAAAATGCAGACAGATCTCTACTGCAAAGTAAGCGTACAATTTAAAACATGCATTTAAAAAAAAAAGTTATCTCAGCTAAATGAAATATATCCTATATAAAGACTTAATAATATGAAAAGTTTTCATTATATTTTTCAATACTTTTTAATTGTATTTCTTATAGTGTGTCTTATTAGTAAAACAATTCTAAGCAAAGAAATCTTGCTTAGTGCTGCCAAGCTTCTATAAAAGATAAAGCCACAAAGTTTTATTAGATTTGATGGAAAAAAGCCAACATAGTTGAGAAATCTATATCAACTTGAACATTAGGATAAAGTAAGTTGCTTGGAATCCTTGACTTTCAAGTTAACTTTTACTAAACAACTGGCAAGAACTAGTGTCTGCTTTCCTCAAAGGTAGAACGGAGTTTTCATCCATCTCGAGTACAAAAATTACTGTCTGACTGCTTGGCTGCAACATTCAGCAGCAAACTGAACTCTGCAAGCACTATTACAACCACAAACACAACAGCATTTGGTGTACAACAAACTTGAGTCTGATACTTACAGGTAGCAGCGTTTCTGCAGGGGGTTGAACATGAGAGCACACTAGAATAAGAGGAAAAATGTAAGTCACTGACCCGGGAATCTCTGGTTTAAAAGGCTGGCAGAGAAAGAAATCCAGTGAGTGGGCGACAGAGAGAAAGCAGAGAGGGGGAGGGGAGAGATAGATGAAATTCCAGTCTTTCTGGTCAGCTTGGCTGTAGCTTTCTCCGTACTGAAAATCCGGGAAAAACACTCCTTGCTTGTAAGACTGACTGCAGAGTCCCAGATCATAAATACTTTCGGTCTCCCTATGATAACAGCATTCAGAGATGCCTTGTAGTGTTTACACTCAGCAATGCTTCTCTGGCAGCCGGCCCCAGATCTTCCTTTCCCCTTCTGCTAGTTAAGTCTGTTGGGACTAAAAACTGAGCTGCTGTTATTAAGGTCTGCTCACTTATATTTCTCCCCACTTCTGTGTTTATTTCCTTCAAAACACACACACACAGACACACAGATACACACACACCACCCCAGGAGTATTCAAACTTTAATCTTTTTTTCCCCATTCAGAACAGCAAGAAAGAGGAAGGGTATAGAAAAAAATCCTACCAATCATAGAATACCTCACAGAATTCAAGATATCTCTCCAGTCGCCTTTCATGAGATTCACGTAAGATTTGCACATTTGACTGGTTGGTGGGATTCTAAGTAAAATTTGCTACCACACAGTGGGTCATTGGTGCATCCTGAGGGATAAACCTAACAGTCCAAATTTTCAGAGCACAGAGGTTGTATTGCAAAGTCGCAATATAGGGAGAGGCTATTCCATATCCATCTCATCACAGGGACCAAAAGAGTTTTAAGCATAGGGGACAAAAAGATTTTCAGCCCAGCCACAGGTCATTGTGACAAGGGCAAGAGGGACAGCACAGGGAAGAGTTATTGACTCCCAGGTTACCTGTGCAAACAGGGGCCAAATCCAGCACAACTGTAACACTTAGCATGTTGTCTTTCCTTGCCCCTCTTTGAACAAGAAAGCTGACGTGACCCTCACAAGGAAATAAAACCGCACTATAAAAATGCAAAACTGAAGTCAATAGTAAGAAAGAAAAGAACCAGCAGATGTTCCTGTGGCATGACTTAAAGACAGATGAAGAAAACAGATGGCTGTTAAAAATGAAAATTATCTCTAAGCTATACCATGTGTAATATGATACAATCTGGCCTATATTTGCTTATGAGAAAATACTAGGCAAAAAAATATTTCCTTGAGGTACATCACCAATATCAGAGTGGTATACTGGCCTGGATTTCATCCTGCACATTTTATCAAGTTTCAGAAAAACTTGGAATAAGTATTTATCTCCTCTGAGAGATGTGTGCTAACCTGTGTGTTTGTATTTTTGCTTGCTGGAACATAGCTTCTAATTCACTGTGATGAATGTCCTGTTTGTATTGTACAGTCATCTGGTTAGGATCATCAGCATAACGGTCCTTACAGACTGATTAGAAAAGTAGCAGCTTGTTTTAAGTGTCAAGTCTGTGACCCATTAGTCAATAATATAATGGCAAACTAGTTTTATTTCTCCAGCAATAAACTTAGCATGTCATTTCTTATAGTACTCTTTAACTACAATTAATTTGTGCAATCTATCAAGGTCGCATTATCTAAAGAATAGACCAAAATTACCACATCTTTTCTTGAGAAATGCCAGAGCACTGAAGAGCACTGAAGACATGTCTTTTGTAGACATACTCATTCTTTTAATTTCAAAGTTTGCCCACACAGGAAAGAGAGTAGTTCAGCTTCCCATGGATGAAAATTAAGCATGGTATATATTTTTTATTAATTACTAGTAAAATCATGCAGTCCAGACTGTTGATATGAAGATAGTAAGTTAAAAGTTTTCTATAAGCTTTCTTTAACAAGATATAGTCGAAATCAGCCCCTTTCTTTACAGGCTCTTATTTGGAAAATTAAAAAAAATGTACTTGAGGCACAAAGCAAGCAAGAACACATGCACATACCCCCATACCCACAGACACCTCACACATAGCCCCATTCTTTCCCTTTGATTTTGACTGACATTGCTAAGTGATGGCCTAAACCCGCTTTGTCTGCCCTCTGCACAGAGTGTTTGAGAACATGAGGTTCTCAAAGTAACAAAAGACTCATGCTCATCCTAAATCTGGAGGCTGTTCACAGGAAGATCTGTTGAACTGTGGGGGAAAATAGATACAATTATTTTCCAGGTATTCACTACATGACATAAATTTTTATTATGTGAGCAACGGCACCTGGTTGCAGCAGTCCACTCTTCAGTCCCTAATGCAGGCTGAGAAGAACAGAGCGAAAGATCATGTTTAAAAGGATGTTAAATGTACCTTCTTCTCCCTCTCCAGCCTATATATACACTCTGTCCATAAGGATTCACGATGAGAAGGCCCTTGAGTGCACTATGTTCTTCCTAAATACAAGGTCTGACAGTGAACATAAAAGAAAGGGTAGACAGGCTGACAGAGAGCTGATCCTGCAGGTGGCTGTCAATCTGCTCAGCTTGCTTGGAGACTTGCCTAGTGGTTCCCATGATCAAGACAGTAAAAACACAATAATCATGCCATCAAAGAAACCCAGCGTGGTTCCTATAGAAGAAACAAGAATAATCTGGGACTACTGGTGCTTGTGGCTGGTTTCTTTGCAGGGCTATGCATCACCATCACAACTAGGAGGGTAACGCTGCTGCCCCAGCCTGTCATTTTCATTCACAATAATCACAAGGGTTTACAAGCACAAAGTTAATAATGAAATTCACGAGCAAACAGTACTCTGGTTATTCTCCTTCTTTATCCAAAAGCTTTTTCTGGAGCATTACCAAGGAATCACTACACAAGATATTCCTTTGAGTTCTTTCCTAGGAGACTGAGGATCTCTTGCTTGTATAACCAACAAGAAACATGCTCAGTTTTCATAGTACAATGCAATTAATGTATAAAACACAAGAAAGGAGTTAGTTCGTGATACTGGGAGTACATCCATTTCCTCTTCAGCTTCTGAGGCACTGAAAAGCTTCATCTAAGACTAAGATACCACAAAGAGCTTCTCTTCTTGGTCAAACCTTCAGTGGTGATGCTCTGGAAAAGTTGCTGCAGTAGCAAACTGAGTAGAGGGAGGCCCTACGCAGAAACGTTACAGTCTTCAGATTCCTTGTAACACATACTACATAACCTCATACTTTGGCACATAGTCTTTTGTGGTTTTGGTGACTTCAGTAAAGAACCCAATGGTTTGTGGCCTAGCAGTCAGAAGATCTGTACTCAGGTGACAACTACATCCTTACAAGCATGGACATGAAACAAAGCAGCCCTTGAGATTCAGTAGCACAAATGCATGAGGGAAGAGCAGTGATTCTGGCTGTATTCCACACAACCATTCTTGTGTTTGGGAAAGAAAAAGACTGGAAATTGCATTCTATCATTGCTAACGAGTTTGGTGTGATATGGGTTTAAGTCTTCTTGTAATCAACAACAGGAATGTCAAGTAACTCTCCAAATGTGGAAGAGGTTTCTATGCCAATGAGTCCAAAATTATAAGGCATTACATTGTTGACTTTCTCTCTTGAGTATCACAAAGTATCAGAAAGTATCAGAAAACATTCTTTTTGAAAGACCACTGTCATAGAAATTCGTCAGGATCTAAAGAATCTCTCGGAGGCCTGACGTTTAGGGAGAAATTTTCAGCTCCAGTGACAAAAATATTGATCCCTTAATTTATGAACCATGACATAGCAGAAAAAAGCTGTAACCTAAAGGGAGTTTTAACTGGCACACACCTCCGCTAAAAGTGATAGAAAGGCAAGCTGTTAAACTTCAGGGAATGAGGGACATCACCCAGATCCAAACCACTGACAACAACCACTTACTAAATCCAAGGAAGCCTGTATTTACTCTACTGCAAAGCCTCACATTTTCTCAGCAGGTACTTTTACTGGTAAACTTTAAAAAAAAGAAAAGGAGAAAGAGAGCCAAGGAAGAGAGCCAAGGAAGAGAGCCAAGATGCTATTTTTGTCTAAGTTACAGCAAATAAAACTAGGTTTTTAATCAATCTGGAAATCTAGATGAATCATTCTTTGGACACAGGCAGAATTTCTACAAAATCTGACTTATACCGGCAAAGCCTTCTCCTCTCACACTGTCTGTAACAGTGTTCTTAACATCTAAGATTATTATAGGAGGCCTGATAGATGATACTCTTTAATTTAGCTTCATGTAATGTCAAGCAATGAGCAAACCATTTCAGTTTTGGATACAGCTCCAGGGAGTAAAGCCATGTATTGCAATGCAAAAAGTGTTAGCATTGCAGTCCTTATCAATATCACACAACTTTTAAATAAATTATATTAATGCATTAACGTCTTACATGAAACACAGCTGTCAGATGATCAAATGCACTATGTCACTGCCAGCTGCTTCACTGGAAAATACATGCAGAGAATGCATAATGGCAAAGTTCTAAATCAAAAAGAGAAATTATTCAACTTTTTGACTGCAGAAGGGACACTAGACACAAATGACTTTCTGGAAAATACAACAAGGCAGCAGAAAAACATTTGTTTTGTGTCAGTCTAAAAGTCAGAACGGTGTCTGAATGTTTGAGACACGTGAGTGGCATTTCTAGTAAAACGAGTAGCTTCATTGAAAAATCCATGCTTAATGCTATTATCTCTAATTATAAACACTTTTATATTTCCCAAAATTCTTCATGTCTTGGGCTACACCCTCAGTTGTTTCAGAATAACAACAAATGGACATCCTCAAGGACTTCAGCACCGTGGCAGCCCTTGCAGTCCTTTGTCTGAATACACTTAGAGCACATTAGCACTACTAAATTTTCTTCAAATTATACATCCATAAGGATTAGCATACATGCTGCAAATCATAAAAACGCCTCTTCATGGCCATGGTATGCTTTTTGGAGATGTGAGAAGGACTAGGAACAGCTGGATGCACAGCAGCAAAGTCTTCCTCCATGCCCCCCAGGGCAGCCTCACTGTGGCGTGCACGACCACAGGAGATGTGTGACTATGTGACCATCAGAGGTGACTTGTCCCTCACTGGATCAGGATAGTAGAGACACATAACAATTTGGTAGGAAGAGAAACTCAGCTACCACTGTTCTTGCAGGATACCTTCTGCAGCACTAAAAGGCATGCTTGTGTGTTTAAGCTTCATCACAGCATTTTAATTCTAGAAATTATAATTAAGAATATTTGTACTTGCGCTTCCAGCACCTGTAAAGGTGTTGATTCTTCTCATTTGCCTTCCAGGCTGTTGCCACATCTTCATCATCTGCGGTAAAAAGATAAAGGTTAGTTTTTTCAAATCTTCAGGTGACATGGTATGTATGAAACAGTTAGCAGCAGCTAAGGTGACCAGCAGCATTTCTAGCTTTGGAGGTGGCAACAATCTGTTCTGTCACACAGGATTCACATACGAGGCCCAGAATGAACCTTTTCCATACCTTCCTGATCACAGAGATCACAGACGGGTTTACTTCTAAAGTAATCAATTTGGCACAGCTGGAGACATGTGCTTAATGAAGACACTGAAGGAATGGCAATGCCTCCACAACAGAGGATATATTTATCTTCCAGCTCATGGCCTGTTCTTTAATGTACCTAAGAAAGGATAGAAAAAGCAATTTTTTAAACATAGAAGCAGAGGAGAGAAAGGGTGAACACCACATGTTAAAAAAGTTGGCTAAAAAAAGGCTAAAAAAGACCCCAAAACTCATGAAGGACTGTTGTATGCTGGCAATCTGCCCACTTCCTGTAACAGTGCTCACGGTTAGGCTTCAAAATGCATCTTCAAAATGCGCACGTTTTCCCTCTCTTTCTTTAAAGCCTGTTGTTCCACACCCACTCATTCCACCAAAATCCCCAGACCACATGTCCCCACTGATGCAGATGGGGAATTGTTCTCATAATTAAACTACTCTCTGATTTACTACAAACTGAAAGGCTTTTAGGAATATTACCTTATAGCCATTAAAATAATTGGCACTCAGGAAAGCTTCCTTAGTTATTTTAACTGAGATCAATCAAAGGGAATTTAATGAAACTGGAGATTTTTATCCAAAGTCTTTGAAAACCGAGCCTTTTGTGGTGCAGGGCCTTTATTTTGGCTTTAGACCACACATAGATTGAGACTGCAGCTGGTACAACTGGATTTTCATCGCAGTCAATGCTTCTAAAGTTTCACTGACTTTCTTTGTTTACTTCATACTGCCACTGACCATGAAATACCTGCAAAAAGCGTTTTCCAAACACTGTCATAGATTTTATTTTGTATTCTACAGAAGAGTCAAAGCTCTGCAAAGGCAGAATGCTTCTTATCTGCATAATCAGGTAGGACTAACACACAACAAATACCACTCCTCACCTCAAGCAGTAGAAAAAACTGCTTAGACTACTGCTTTAGACTACTGAAATTATCCTGTGCTTATCCTTGCATGTGCTACACACAGCATCCAGACTGAAAACCAGGAACGCTAATCACCATGAAGAATTTCCATTGCCTCTGAAGTCTGCCTTTTCACCTACAGCAGTGCTTTAATAAGTATTCTAAAACTGTTGCAACCCCTAACAGTTCAGAAGGTATGCAGAAGTGTTTAAGCACAGAACAGTGCTTTAATCTGCTATAATCCTCTAAAAAGATTACTTTCTGAGGAATTTTTGTACCTTGGCATTCAGCTAAGGTATTATTAAGATGAGAGGTTAATTAAAGAAAATTGAAGAAGCCTTCTGAGACAGAGGAAGAAAAGAAACCCCACTTGTATGCTTCTGCTCAGGGGGTCTTAGGAAAATCTATGAAGGTGTGTTATTTTTTGGGGGACCCCTGGTGGTCTAGTGGTTTGGATGCAGCACTCCCACTGCCACAGCCTGGGTTCAATTCCCAGTCAGGGAACTCCTCCAGGCGGATGGAGGTCATCAGCCCAGTAAGACCATCCATCTAAGAGAAGGTCACTCTAAACAAACCTACATCCAAGCTCACTCAGCCCCGGTAGATGAACCTTAGGATTGAAGAGTGGGCTCAGTTCAGCGCACACTGTGTCTCACCTAAAAAATCCACTGCACAGGCTTGAAGGGTTAATGACCTTTCCCAAATATTCATTTGCAAAGACTGGCCATGAGTCAGGGAGAGTGTTATTTTAATTGTGACAGCACCAGATCTGATTCTTGATTGCAATGAATGAAATTAGCAAAAGGAAAAGTGAAGCTCAGACTTCTCCAGAAAATGCCCACTGCACATGTGAGTATTGCTGTCATCTTTCTGCTTTAACATCAAAGTCTAGCTGTAGCCCAAGAAGTATCCTCTGCTGTCTGGGCAGATATAGACCTAAGGATGGGAAATACACAGGAAGGTAGGACAGAAAAGAAGAGTGCAGAACAAAGACTACTTTGGAAACGAGAGTCTGACACTCAGGCACCAACTATGGCCTACAGCTTCCTCTCACACAGCCCAAGACACACCTTTGTTTTGGCATTCTTACTGGATAGCATGCTAGTGCTAAGGCATGATCTGTTGAGGCTGAAGAAGCCCCTCCCCAGCCTGACACAGATATACAAACAGATAAAACTCAGCAAGAATTTTATAAGAAATTATGCAAGTAATGCAGTTAAGTTTTTGTTTAGCTGGGGAGGGTGTTAAACTGCAGAAACTTTTCTGTCACAGTACTTTTTCTTTGTTCTCCTGGAGGGAAGGGGGAGGAGCACGTGTCAGCCATCACCTTGGTCCGTGCACCAGGGGAGAAGAGACTAGAGGTGATCTCTGCCTGCTGTTGATTTGAACCATTCTGTTTGTACTATTGTTGTTGCTGCTATATTTCTTGTCAGTAAATTGTTATTTTTTCGCTCATATCTCCTTGCATTTGTCTCTCTGTATTGGTGAAAGGGAAGGTGACCCATTTGTTGGAGTCTCTGCCCCCTAGCATTTCTCTTAAACTGAGACACCTTCCCACGCCAAAGGTCAAGGTTAGCTCCAAACTGTGAGAGCACTCAATCACAGAAATTGAGCCAGCTGCAATATTTCAAGACAACCAACAAACCTCATGGAATGGTAGAATGACAAAATGTTCTGTTTTGGAAAGGATGTTACAGATTATCTAGCCTAACCCCCTGCCACAGCCAGTGGTGTCTGTTACAAGATCAAGTTGCTCAGTCTCATTCCACCTCATTTCATAGGATGGGTTGAGGCACATCTCAAGTGTTGGTTGTTAGACTGAAATATCCATTCAATTTAATGAAATAGATAGACAGACAGAAGAGAAATCATTTACCCCAGAGCCTGAGTAGAGTGATTAGAGACCTACTCAACCTTAATAGCAGTACAGTGTGCCAGGCTGCAACTATGGAAATAAGGGATGTATGCACCTAAATTTGATTTTCCCATCTCAGTCATTCATAGCTTTGAAAAATAGCACTTTCCAGACTGAATTCAGTGTCAAAATGAATGACCTCAAAAAAAATAAGCTACCTTAAGGTCAAGAATGCTCAGTCAGTTGGAGTCATCTGTGTCCATAAGCCCAAAGGAAGTTTTTCTGGTGGGGCACCACCATGCTGAGCAAACACTCCCTGGCTGGCGCGGAATGGGTTCACTTGACACTCACTGATGGGCAGCCATGTCGACATGGAGCTTTGTCCTGGAAGATGTACTCTAAGCAGAAGTAGTGAGCTAAGGCGCTACAGTAACAGGAGAGTTGCAGTGGCATCTGTTTGTCTTCACCTCCCAGCAGGTTGTGACTACCTTGGTCCACAGGGCACTGGCCCTGAAGCAGGGTAGGTAGAGGAGATGGCCTCAGAGCTTCTCAGCAACATCACCACAAAAACTGCGATAGCCAGACTATTTTCAGCCACCAGCCAAAACAGCTGAGGATTTAAAACTGAAAACTGACATGAATTAAGCTTTTATTCAAAGCAGTTAACTCCACTTTAATCTACAAAACCAGAGCTTTGATTTATATTCTAAAAAAACCCCAGAACAGAAGAAAAGGTAGTATTATGAGTATAGACAGAGTTTTCCAATGGGTGACTGTTGGTTCATTTTCAGGAACATTTGCTCTTTAACCATCCAGACCAAAGACAGTGCCCAGTGAGATGGAAGTTCTGCAAAACTGAATTTTTTATAGCTTTTGAGGAGACATAATCCTGTCCTCTGCAGACATCAGAATTGACAGGCTGTACTTCCTAGCAATTTAGCCCATCACCACCTGCAGCAACATCACTGGATATTTAAGGAGACTTCAAAAACTGAAAAAGAAATTTTGTTAAATACACTTTGGTTAAAAAGAGCTTTTAATATCAAAAAGATGTAGTCTGCACTTAAAACTGTCTGGGAAGAGGAGATATTTAAATGTGCATCATAGGATCACCATGACAAAGTGTACCAAACTCCACTAATGTTCAAGGTTTGAACCAGGACAAGCCAAAAGCCTCACCAGTGGGATTTACTGAACTATTCAGTCTCGCAGTAGCTTTATTAAAACAAGCCAATGCAGGCATCAACAAAAACTCTACTAAGAGCCTAGCCAAAAACTGTAGCTTGACCCTTTTAAATCACATACTCAGGTCAGATCTGTAATTACACAGAAGGGAACTACACAGGCACTATCAAAGGCCTCTTACCTGTGGTGACAGATAAGATCTTGGCTCATGGTCTTTATAACATACTGAATTTCACTACTTTGAGGCTATAGTATTCTGCTAATTGCTCTTAAATACTAAGAAAAGATAGAAAGAATCATTTCTAAAAGAGTAATTGATGTAAATGAGATTGAAAGCATAACCCAAGAGAAGTTTGCCCTCTCCTTCTTTCTTTAAAAAAAAAAAAACAAACAAAAACAAAAAACCAACTTCTTATCTATATTTTCATGCATGCAACAGGAGAAATTTGAGCCTGGCTAGTGTTCTGGGGACAGGTTCATAAGTGTGTTCATAAGTGAGATTCCCCAGTTGAAGCCACTTAAATGGCTATCAAGTTTACAGGAAAAGCTATTCAAACCCTGCTCAAGCATCCTTCTCTTAATGACTGTTTAGACCAAATGGGTGCACCCATAGTGTACGTCCCCCTCACACTGACTTCAGAATGAAGTAGCACCGTTGGGTGCCACTGTTGGAAGACACTTTGTGCACTCCATATATCCTGGGAAAAGCCAGATCATGGCTGCTAGGGCAGCACTCTACTCACAGACATGAGCATCAGACAGACCTAATCTTTCCAGGTGTGCTGTGTTGGCTCCGGACCGTGTGGCACACAACAGCAAAGTGGGACACTCAGGCATCGGCTTGGATCATCCACTTGGGCACAGAAAGAGGTGAAGCCTAGCGGTGTGTACGGACATTGTGGGAGCTGGGTGGGACCTTGGGGAGCTCGAGGCTGAGGAGCAGGCTGCCTAGCAGAAATCCCAGCCTTAGCAGACCTGGCCCCTGTGAATGACTGCAAAGAAGCACTTCTTCCTCAGGTACAGCTTGGACTGATCTGTTTCCCCAGTACGATACGAAACTACTCTCCTATGAACCAATACATCTGAACGAGGTGGGGGTGGAGTATGAGGAAACAGCTAAAAGTGCATGTTTCTTTCCTTTCACCAAGCCTGTTCCTTTCAGGAACCCTGCCATAGCGCTTTTACAGAAAATTAATGTCAGCAAAATCTCATCCTTCAAACACTTAGCTTAGACATACAAGCAATCGTACGATGTTTTGCTTGTGGCTGAAGAAGGCAATGACTTACACATGCTGTTAGCTGGCGTGTGCATCTGGTCTGAAAAAAATAGTTTAAAACAGTGTAGTATTTAGAACCAAAACACTAAACTACTAGATGGAGAGGAGGGTCATTAGTACACATGAGGGATGCAATAATAAACTGGTAATTACTGTACATTTGCAAATTTTGGAGGGTTTCCTTTACGCTCTTGATCTCTCTCTGCTGCATGTTCCTAACATAGTTGATTTCCTCCCCACAAGGGGATTGCAGAAGCAGGGAATTGCTTAATCAAGCTTTTCTAGCCTTCAGGGAATCATAGCTAACTAAATTTTTAAGCATCATCTAAAGATTAAGGGCAAGTTCTTACCAGACCCCAGTGTTTAATGTAAAGCAGATGTCGACTTCATATCCAATGTAAGCTAGTGTTGGCCAACAAATGTCCCACACTTCTCCAACCTGCCTTTCCTTTTTTTCCTGCCTTTCCCTTTTTTTAACAAAATACCTGACAAAAGAAATTGTCTGAGCAAAAACATTATATTTTTTTGTCTCTAATACTGTGCCTTTTTTTCCAAAGCTGACCTTAACAGGAATGTTATAAACAGGGGTACAGAAAAGCTACAAAGCAACAGTTCTTTTCAGGTTTGAGATGGAAGACCATCTCCACTAAAATTAGTAAGAGCTGTGACAATTATATTAGCGATTTTTACCCTTTAGAACCAGGCTTTACCCGTTAGGATTCATAGATTTTGGTTGAAGATAGAGGAGACGATGATACAAATAAATAAAAGACTCTTCAACTTAACCACCGTTTTTTTAAAAATCTATATGCAAGCCAACTTTCTCAGCCAAAACACATTTTAGACTTTTATTTCTAAAGTATTTATTTTGAGTAGCCCAAACAGGTTGTACCAGTAGTAGAAAGTTATTGTGTCTCAAGCCAAAATGAAAGGGGGAAAGCCTTAATACAGTTACAATTAAAAAAAAATCTTAAACCAAACTGATGTCCTGTCTCTTCTGTATTACCATATTCAGGCTATGTTTTCTCATTCCCAATCTTCATTCAAGTCCGAGATGTTATTCTCTGGAGCCTCAATTCCTCTCAATTCTGAACCCCTCTACTGATAATTTTTAGTACATTCCACTTCACAGGAGTGTCTCACACTGAATCCCTCTCAGCCTTGTCAGTACCAGACCGGGCCATGAAATTCCCATGTATATGGCAATTTGCAGCCCTGCATTAGGATGTCATCCTACTGTGCTCTGATTTGTAGAGTTGCTGATCATCTGGCATCTCCACACTGCTGGTGTTAACGATTTCGGGTGACAATGTCACATCAACAGAGACCTGACAACAAGACCAGAGTCAGTATTTTTAGCAGTCTCTACATTTAAAAACATTTACTGTCACTGTGCTTCAAAACTAGAAAACTCCAGTTACCTTGATTTTAAACACTCTTCGAAGACCTATCTATCCTGCAGGCCAAGTGTCCACCCTGTAGTCCTGAAATGAATTATCACTGTCTAGGTGGAATTCTGCATTCTCATGGAGTCTCACTGAAATAAATCTTGTTCTCTCTATTCAGAGTTTATCGAGGGATCCAAGCCTCATCATTTATTAACAATTCAATAGAAATATTATTAGTAAGCAAAGCAGAAATCCTGCCAGCGTCACAAACCCAAATGAAATACTTTAATTTTCACAGTCTGTTGAGGCATCCCCTCTATCCTGTTTAGCAACCAGGCAGAACCCAGCAATACAACAGTGTTTCCACTGCTCTCTCATTTTGTTGGACTGAGCCTGGGCAGGCAAGAACTTGAAACCAGAAAGGTCATCCCTTTCTGAGTCTGTTTTACGACAGATGGTTACAATCAGCTTTTACCGGTAAGCACAAATGAAGAATGATGTTTAAATTCTTAGCCTCCTTTAGATAACATCTCATGTAAACAGAAGTAAATTACATGTAAGAAATGCCTTTAAATCTACTTAAAGGGACCACCACTATTTCAGCATTCCTCTCTGAAACCAAGAGCAGGACTTCTTGAACATACGCAGTTCAAGGGGCCCCAAGTTTGCATCTTCCTCTATTAACCAAACCAGTTCTTTCTGAGAGCACTGCCAAATGCTGGAGATGATAGGATATGGAGCAAGTATATCACCCTCCATAAACAAAGTAATTGCCAGGGTAACTATTCATAGTGGCTTCGCACAATATAATTTGATTCTATAATGAGAACAATTTCTCTTCACTCCCTGTAGCAAATATTTTTTAAGATTAGGAGGCCTGTGTTACATCCATATGACTAATCAGCGTGCCATTGTCAGCCTTGCTAAAACAAGATATTAGGATACTAAAAAGCATATTTCTGAAAGACAGAGGATGGGAGGAACAGGACAGGAATATCCCATACAAAAAACCAAACTGCTAATAATGGTAAAAGTCAACAGAGTTGACAACTATTGCATCATTTACAGTTTAAGAGCAAAAGGAACTGTTTGTTTAGGAAATTAAACTTAACACTACTCACTGCAATTAAACACATTTCTTTGCTAATGCTGCTTTATAACCTCTTGCTGGTTACAGTGCTGAAGCACTTGCTTACTTTGGAAGGAATTTGCCCCTTCTCCATGAAAAAAGTGTTTCCCACAATTTTTGCCATGAGCAGAGGGAGCTCAGGGGTCAGCGGCCAGTCCACAATAATTTTTATAGTAAAGGCTGAGTAATAGTTTGTCTGTTAGCTTACAACCTTATTTTCCCTGTCCCTTTATTCTCATCCTTTCACTACAATATCCTTTAGGGGGATGTGAAAAAAAAAAAAAAAAGAAGTTCAAATTTTTGGATTTCCTTTAAAGAATTCTGCAAAGATGGAAGTGTACAAGAGAGAGAGAAACTGGGGATGAGATAGGTCTATTTCAGCAGAAACTCTTTTCCATTTTGGTCAGAACATCAGATCTTGACTGCTTCAAATTGCATTAGGTATATAGGAAACTGGCAAAATTTTTTCTCACTAGAGTCAAGAAATAGAAAACCCAGGCAAAAGATATTGTAAAAAGTGACTGGGGAACCTCTAAGCTTTTTAATTTTTTTTAAGCTTTTGTTAACAGCTTTTTATCCTGATTTGTAATAATGGTTTGTCTAACACTTCAAAATGTCTTCCTGTCTGTCAAAGAATACATGCTGACAATACATATGTGATTTGCCTTCTGGGCCAGGAATCCTTCACCCGAACCCGCATAGAGCAGAGCAATTATTCCAGACATTTCTTAGGGAAGAAAATAACCAAAGAGACTCTTCCTAAAATCAGAGAGGTAGGTTGAGGAAAAAAAGAACAGCTCTTTTTAAAAGCCAGAAAAGCTGAAAAAATAGATTTAAAAGCAGATTTGGAAGTTCTTTTACAAGTTATATTTCAGTCCACCACAAAATACTATAATAATTATAGTATTAAATATTTTGTTTCCTGTGTAAAACAATTAAATATTTACTAGTCAGATTTCACTGTATAAACTCATTTCAGTGCATGGTTGCTCGCAAACAGACAAAACCTCATTTAACTGGAAGATGTTTGTCTTGGGGCAAGAAGAATGTAGGCTGATAACATGACATGTTGATAACACAGCATGAAAAAGTAGGCATAGTTATAGTCTTCCTTTGTGTTTCTGAGCACTGGATGACGTCTTCCTGTGCAGAATAGGAAGGGTCGATCTGTTAATTCAACACAGATATGTAGTATGTGCTCTTGAAAAAAAACAAAGCACTTGTTATTAGGATATCCTGTTTAATTTTTACATGGACTAATCATCCTAGCCATATTCTGACCTTAAGAAAACATTGAACAAAGTACCTGCACATGGTATATCTGTTTCTTTTTTCAAAATCACTGGTAGGCTGGGTTTTTTCCAGAGTTGAAGGAGTCCTTATACTCAATTCATTATTTCCATAGTAGCTCTGGAAGTTTGAGCAAAATAAGCAGGGAGACAAACCTAAATGTAGGCAGAAAAGCACATGCATTTCACTTACAGCAATGCTATTAATCCTTGCATTTTGATTCAGTTTCCTGTGACTGGAACTTTAAGTTCCTGTTGAACAAAAAGATTCCTCTCATTTTTTCAAATCACACCCAGTTTATGTGGTAAATGTTTCTAGGGGGACTGTGGTCTCCACACATTGTACTGGTTGCACTATCCACCTCTTGTGAGACCATAGAACCGCAGAATGGAAGGGACCCATAAGGATCATCGAGTCCAACCTGTAGCCCTGCAGAGGACCATCCCCAGGAGTCACATCATGTGCTCAAGAGTATCGCCCAAATACTTCCTGAACTCTGTCAGGCTTGGTGCTGCGACCACCTCCCTGGGGAACCTGTTCGAGAAGTCTAAATGTGTTACATGACTTACCTTGCCCAAAGATCAAACCACGAAAAGTCACATTATCTAGTCTGAGCTAATAAAACTACTCTGTAATTAGCACAGCAAGAGAAGGCTAGACTCAATCAAATTGCACTGAGATCTCCTCTTACCAAAGGCAGCCAGTTAAGTATAATTTTAGTGTCCCAGATGATTCCATGAAAGACAGATAACCATGAAACCTCAGGCACATCTCCCTTAGACCATGTCTTAATATACTTTATTTGTTTTAGTGAAAATTAGCAGTTTTCTCAGTGTGACTGGACGTGTACAACTTTGCTCCATCTTTTTACCACGCTGCTCATTCACCATTTTCTCCAGAGGTAGAAGCAAAGGCATGCATTTGGTAAGAGTGACAAAGAAACAGTGTTGGGACCTCTGGTGTAACTCAGGATACTGAGGCTTAAGAAAGTAAAACAAAGTTCAAATTCTGTGTTTCTTCTGATAGATAATAAAGCCCCCAAGATAGCCAGAAATGTAACACGTAAAGGTGCCATTAATAATTTTCAGTGCACTGCACCTTATTAATAAAAGTTTTGCCCTGGACAAACATTTAAGTGCTGGGGAAAAAAAAATCCCCATTCTGTAAGACTTAACAATATTTATTCTGAGCTTTGTGCATAGGAAAGAAAGGAAGTTAAAGTAAGGCTCAACAGCTGTTAAAAGAAACCACATTCTGTGCTCTCATCTAGACGCTAAGCAGACAGCATTAGTTTGAACTTTAATCCTATATTAACGAAATACTGAAAGAAAGGACAAGCCAACAGTGAAAAAAAAAATTACAAGTAAATATTTGGCAGACTTACAGAATACAATTAGGGACATGTGTATATTAATGTAGAACACAGATCTGTGTAAATAATTATCTATTAAAAGTAATCCACAGGCAACATAGGGACAAAAGCTTAAATTTGCTGGAAGCTGCCAATACAAATGCCATTCAATATATGGTGTGATCATATCAGTGCTCTGACAATCTCAGCAAGAGGATCCTTACACTCCATCAGCCTGCATGGACAACTGCCTCTCTTCTTAAAGCTCTCCTGCAGTTAAACAGGAGTCTGGTAAAATGGTTAGTGGGTTTTCTATTAAATCATGGCTGCCTATTTTCTGAAGCATTAGCATTTTTACCATGTAGACATAAGAATTATTTTTTAAGTCTTAGGACTTTGCTTCCATGGAAATAGCAGAGGTTACTGGAAATGACAGGTCCAAGTCAAGGAGTTTGGATCTGAGTCTGGTCTTGGGGAAATGCAAAGTTCCTGGAAAAACACAAAGTTCCTGGGGTCTCCAGAAGTCTTTGACTTATAGGGCACAGCCTCAGAAAGGCAGTTGAACAGGAAAGTAATGTCTGTTATTCCCTCCTTGGGAGTTCCATATCAGTTCCAGAGGGGACAGCTGCTCTCCATGCCAACAGAGAAATCTATTCACATGGAAAGATTTGCTTCTTGCCTCCATGCATCACATTTTTAGTCCACTAAAGCTTTAAAAAGAAAGAAAAGATATGCAACAGAAACTTCTTACTCATAACTGGGAAATGTATTGAAGACACTTCAAAATTTGTAAAAAAAGGGTACACCAATATCAGAGCTGTGTTTTTAAGTAGCCAATGAGTTCTTGCCCTGAAGAGATCACCAAATAGGGGCAAGTACACAGGTCATATTCTTCCATTAAAACTGCTAAGCTACTTTGCTCAGGTGGGGTCTCAATGTTCAAAAAACAGTGAATCTCCTGTTCAAGAGTTTTATGTAGTACTACATATATTTTTTGACAAAGTTTATACTTGTAGAGGAATCCAACTCTCCTTGAAACAAAATAGTTGAAATGTTGCCAGACAGTTTTAGAGTCCACTGCATTCTGACCCAAACTTATTTTCTTCCAAAATGGAAAATAACAAATACCATCCATTCTAATACTAAAATTCATCATTGTTAAAAAAAAATTGACACAGGCTTCTTATTAATAACAAAAAACCCTGAGTAAGCACCCTACTACATTTTACATTTAATGATTCTGAAGACCATTAATACAAATCCTGTGAACTCATGCATTTGATTGCTGTTTTGGTCAAATTTATAATTAAAAAAAAAATTAAGTACATCACAGAGGGAACCAAACCTAATAGTAGTAAATTGTCTTAAAGTGCTGTGTTTTCATCCTCTTTGAGATGAATGTACATACATACAGGAGATATTTCAAGTATGGACTGTACAAGGGCATATCATGTTCACATCTCTGCCTTGTCAGGTGCAGCAGTGAAACAATTTGTTCTGTGTCAGTAACAGCACTCGTGGCATTGTGCTGATAAGGGAGCCTAGGATGTGATTTATTCCTAGAGCAGCTGAAGATGAAATTTAAGCTGTAATGTAAGCTGTGTTACATTCTCTTAGTTAAACCAGCTGTAAATTACAGCCAGATCCCTGAAAAAGGCAGGGAGATACTGAAAAGATGAAAAAGGAAAGTTATGTCCGGAGACACAGTACCTCACGGGTTCCAGGGCACTTGGCAAAAGGTTTAGGTTGGCTAATGGTCTTCTGTGTGACAAGCAACATATGGCTTTCACAGTTAAAAAAGTTCTTTAAAAAACATCTCAGAGAAGGGAACATTAAACCTCAAGCAGCTTCATTTTGTGAAGGGCAAAGGGAGGCAAAGGCAATATCTTACCTGGCAAGAGCTAAAACAACTCCAAAAATTCTTACTGGATCTGGAAACTGAAAATTACAGCTAATGGAAACAAAATGTTATTGTAGTGGGCCATATGCTCCCATCTGGGGAGAAATTCTTTCAAGAGTAATGCCATTGAGAGGAAAAAAAAAAAGAAACCTTATCCTTTAGTGGGTTTCCATACCTCCCCAATCCATCGAATCTGGGGAAAAAAAGGACCCTCAAGCATAAATGGTTGTCTGTGTAGAAAAAGTATATGGCCACATTGCCTTCGGGAGCTGTTAGATATAAGATGGAATTTGCAGTTGTCAGTTGTTCATGGAAAGCCTGTAAACACACCCAGGTAGCAATTGGTCTCCACCTCCTATCTGATGCTGGAGAGAAGTAGCATAGCCAGTAAGAGAGTTTTAGTTCAAACTCAGCCCTAAGAAAACACACCACTGCAATACAGCTCCATAACCAATGTTTGAACATACTGAAAATAGCCCTCCTTGATGTTTTTTCCTCAAAGAAACAGATAACCAGCATTTCTGAAAGCAAGAAGCATTGCTAAAACAGTGCACTTGGCCCAAGTAACTTGTAGCCAAAGATGGCTTAACATGTAGTGGATGGAGCTTACCATTCTAGCAAAACTTCAGTACCACTCAGTGGCAAAAAACCTGACAAAGTTTTCAGCTAAAGACAACAGGTTCCTCTTTTGGGCTTTCCATTCAGTAAATATTGCTAGCTGATCTCTCTCTCTCCTTCACTCAAACACAAAACCCAGTTTGATCCATAATGTTGGAAGGCTAAGCTGCACTATACAGCATGGATTTCATCAACTGATGAACAAATCCAAACAAGATTACAGTGCAGTTGCAGTACTTGCTAGAGGCATTCAGGGAACAAAGCAAGAACTCCCACAGAGAGGGTAGTGATTCCCACCTAACACTGGAATTGGGAAAATGTGTGAGAGAATAACATGTTCATGCTGTAATGAAAGAACAATACCAACAAGGCTTCCTCCTCCTCCACCCTGCAGACCAGAAAGTACTTTATTAGTTAATCAGCGAGACCTCCAGACAGTGGCAGCTGAGGGAGTAAGAGCTGCAAAATTACGTCGCCAGTGTTCCTGGATGACTGAGCTTGACTGCTTAATAAAAAATGGAATTCTGACAAGAAGAAACCAAAGACTGATGGGTGAACAGGACAAACCCTGGCTAAATACAGGGCTTGTAGGCTGTAAATTTTGTTTTTCATACCAGAACCTATGAAGTGTTAAGGCAGCACAGTGGCAGGAGGTCAGAAAACCAGAAGCAGTCAAACCTTACAAAGTCATTATCCTGCATTTTAACTGTGGCAATTGAGAGCATGTTTCTTCTTCATGGCAAATTTAAAGTAAAATATACTAGTCAAAGTCAGAAAGATGAATAATACTGAAACTTTTTATTTCACCAAGATGCACAGGTTAAAAGCTCCAACAAAGACTTAATATATTGAGTGTTAATTTGTGAAACTGAAGTTGTTTCTTGCAATACCTTCCCCAAATTGAAAGTGAAACAAGGTCAATCAAATGAGTACCATAATGCACTAACACAAGTTTTGCATTTTGTCCCAAAAAATCATCTGTACAAGTCTACCTTTTAAGTAGTGAATCCATAATATACTTTACCCTTAATATAGCTCTTGTTAAAAATGGGACATTACCTCTATTTCTGAGGTATTTCCACAAATAACTGCAAATATTTTGAATAGTCACTAATTGAAAAATAATTGTTTCAAATGGCCTAAATAATCCTAGGAAAGGCCACAGGAATTGATACAGAGAAGTCAACCAAAGGTGAACACCAAAGAATGCAACTCAGCAGTGGAAAACTGACATTTTTTCAGAATGTGTGTTGAACAAAGCCATTCCAGAGAAATTAAAAGCAGTTGCTAGAAGACCTCTTCCGAATGGAGAAATTGCTGGTATTCATGGGAATATAAACCTATTTCGTGACATTCCTCCTAAATCTATGTATGATTCTTGATTCTGTAACACATTTTCTGTGAAGTGACTTTTTCTGGTCTTTGGAGGAGAGAATTTGATAACAAAATCTCACTGGCAGCTGAAAATGTTGCTTGCCAGCCTTCTAGTTTATAAATGATCAGCCAGGAGCCTTGTGAATAGTTTCATTACCTGAACAAAGCATCTCTATTACTAACGGATGAAGAGAAGCCAATTGAGCCATGAATAACAACTACAAATCACAAGAGAAATTACAACCAGACTAGCAATAAGTTCCTTGCAATTGTGCTTTCATGCTTTAAATTCCAACAATGTAGCAAGATCAGATATCCGAGTGAGAGAGGAAACAAGATTGTGAAATCGCAGCAATGCCACAGCAAAGGACAGGAGGCATACTTAATTTTCACAAGGAAAACTGGCACTCAGTTGATTGCTACTCTGAATTTGCACAGCTAATAGATAAACTGCAGGATGAGGACTATCCATTAAAAGCAAAAAAACCCAACCAAACAACACCAAACATAATATACCAAATAAATAACACATATGAGAGCTTCTGAAAGTCATCTAAATTAAGAATATTACTTTTACATATATACAAATGAACAGCACAGATGGTGAAAGGCAACCACAGGCATATGAGAGTATTAACTTCAACTGCTTCTCTCAGACAATAACACATATAGTGGAAGAGGAGATTCACATACCTGAGATACCATTGAGACGTACATGAAAAGACTCAGTATTTGCATCACAGTCAACGTCATACAACAGATGGGGCCACACCAGAACAGGTCATTGCAACTGACCATTGCGCATTGGGTTTCTGATTCTGCTGCTGCCAAGGCCTGTCCTCAATACTGAGGCATACTTGGTGCCAAACTTGGCTTGCTGGTGCAAAAAGATCACAGCACAACAGCGAGATGATCTCATCTAGTTTCTAACTTTACATCTGCAAGCAGATGGGGAATTAGGCCTGAGCTGAGATCCCTGAAAATTAAGGGTCTATCAAGACCCTTTTCCATACAGCTTTTATTTCTGAGTTCTTGCTGGCTTTTAGGTGGCCTTGATCACTAAGGGTTTGCCCTTTACATTGTATTGCTCTGCTCACTGTGTGATCTTCTGTTAGATGCTTCATTTAAAAAACATGTCCAGAATAAACTGTTAAAGAACATGTCCTTGTAAAGCTGCTTTTGGTCCATGATAGCTGTGGAACATACAGAGTAACACACAGAATAAGATTCTGAAACTTTTTCTGCAAGATTTAACTTATAAAGGGCAGATTTTGTCATATTGTTAAGTGAAGTTGTGCTTACATTGTGCTGAAACAAGACTCACCACAGGTGGCAGAAAAGCTTTGCTAAGGACTTTAGCTAAATATATAGATTGGCTGTCTAGTTTATGGTGAGTACTCCATTCCCCTCACCGCAGCTGTGAGAAATTACAGCAGTGGTTGAGCTCTGACTGAAGCTGGAAAGCTGTGCTGTTCCTTGAGCATGAATCCAAAACTTTTCTTTAAATACTACATTGCATAAAGACGCTAAAAACCTGAGGACAGCCTAGCTTTGATAAGTTGGCTGTGCCCAGTCTGGGCTCCTGAACCCTCATTCTTTTCCCTGTGACTGCCCTGTACTCTACTGTGCAGTATAGGGGTTATTAGAAAGGAATCACATCAGGCTGGCTGCTCAGTCCAGCTTATCTTCTTTCTTGTACCTCAGTTTGTCCAGTTGGTGAAATGGGAAGTCTAATTTTTTCAGTGCAATGCTTTGCCATCGTCAGAGAAGGAAGCAAGCCTTCAAACTAGGATCTTGCTATGAGCACAGTTTCTTGTAAAGTTCAGTGGTTATCTTGGTCACTAGTTGGGTGTTTTCATTCCAAACTAAATGGAAAATATTAATTAAAATTGACAACATGCACTTTCAGCTTACAGATGACCAGTGAATTGCCTTGCAAATAGTTTCCACAAGTTAGTGAGAAACAGCAAATCTTAGAAGCTCATTTTTAAAAAAATAAAATTGTAGCTCATTGCATATGTCCTTTCGTGATGGCACATTCTTGTCCCTGTTGTCTTCCCTTTTAACCCAAAATATTTATTCAGGAAGTAAAAAGGTAAGGATAGCCTCCAAAACTTTGAATGCTGTGTTATCACACCTCAGAAACACCACTGAGAAAGTTTCCAGGTTTTTAGCATTTAGGAATGGCAGCAGAGTCAGTCCTGTGAAAGAGGTGAATGAAAGTGTGTTTCAATACAGCTGCATTTGGGTTCAATTTTGCAGATCCTTACATATTTCCTTGAAAGATGTGGAGACAAGAAGGTGTTAGAGAGATTTCCTAGATGAAAGAGGTCTGAGAATCTACATCTTAGAGGGAGTGGTGCACATTGAGGATAATGATACAAAAGCAAATGTCAAAACCAAAACGATGTGAAACTGAGGGTCAAAGCATGTGAAATGAACACACTCACTGGGGCACCAACCTGAAAGCTGCTCTGTCCCCTGACTATCTCTAAAGAGAGGTTAAAGTGAAAGGTTTTTGCATAACATTGGCATTATTAGTGCAGACACAATTGAATGAAAAACACAAAAAGGAGCTACTCAAGCAAGCCTGTATGCTCTGCTCCAGAGCTGACAGCATTGAAATAAAGCTAAAAGCACTGCTGGAAAGCCTTAAAAGTGAAGGACATGGTTAAATTTGATGCAGTGAAAAGAAAAAAATGGTGAAGATGAGAGATAAAAGTACAGCAACATGGTTAGGAATAAGAGAGCAGATAAGAAGGCAATATTTGCAGATGCCAGCACAGACAAAGACAAAGCTAGCATGATTATGATGGTGATGAAGTAGTCCTGAATGATGTTTGAGGATCAGTCAGTACCTTTGATATGCTGTGGAGTTAAAAAAAAGGAATGCAAAGAACAAAAGGTGATGAAGTCAGAAACCCTCCCTAGTCTAGCAAGACTGAAGATGGTAGATGTTACATTTCTGGAACCAAACCTGATCTGACAGAGGAAGTAGTGCCCACAATACAATGGCATATTAACTTATCTCACTTCACTGGCCAACAAACCACAAGTATGCCAAGGAGCATGGCATTGGAAAGAAGAGAACCAATGGCTGCTCTTCCTGCCTTTGAGCTGCCAACCCTTTTACATAGCTACCAGCTTCATGGGGAACAAGGCAGAGTTATGATTTGTACATCCTAGTTTGGGTTTAGGGTCAGAAACAGATGCCAGCAGACCAAAGAGAGCAGAGAACAGCTCCAAAGTAAGCTGTCAAAGGGAGCAATTAGATGTGAAGAGAGGGCAGTTTTTCTGCAGTACAATTTAACAGTTTAGACGAGGTTTCTCAGCAAAGCAGAGTGAGTGTGTTCTTTCCACCTGATACTGAGAATCAGAGATGTGATCAGAAGGGATAAAAACAGCCATTCACTGTTACCACAGGGACAGATGATTTATGTAGAGGAATTTCTGATTGTATGATCACAAACAATTTCAGGAATCGGGGGGGGGGGGAGGGGGCTGATAACGGGACTCAGAGAAGACAGAGTTATTGAATGCCTTCTTTTCATATGTCTTCACTGACCAGACCAGCCCTCAGGAATCTCTGATGCAGGAGACCAGGTTAAAGGAAGTAGAAGGAAGACTTTCCCTTGGTGAAGGAAAATAGGGTTAGAGAACGCCTAGGCAAACCTGACATCCACAAGCCCATGGGCCCCAATGGGATGCATCCACAAGTGCTGAGAGAGCTGGCAGATGCTTAACAATTATCTTTAAAATGCTGTGTGAATTGGGAGAGGTTCCTGAGGACTGGAGGAAAGCAAATGCAACCCCAGTCCTCAAAAAGAGTAAGAAGAAGGACCCAGTCAATTCCACCTCAATTCCCGGAAAAGTGATGGAGTACCTCATTCTTGAGGACACTGTTATCCACATGGGTGACAAGAAAGTGATCAGAAGTAGCTAGCATGGATTCACCAAAGAGAAATGATGCTTGACCAACCTGATTGCCTTCTACGATGAAACCATTACCTGGATGGATGAGGGATATTGTCTACCCCCACTTCAGCAAGGCCTTTTACACTGTCTCTCACAACATCCTCAGATGCAAACTCAGGAAGTGTGGCCTGGATGAGTGGACCGTGAGGTGGATTGAGAACTGGTTGAACAGCAGATCCCAGAGGGTCATAATCAATGGCACAGGGTGTAGTTGGAGGCCTGTCACTAGTGCTGTACCAAAAGTTTCAATACTGTATTATTTAATTTGTTCATCAGTGACTTGAATTAATGGGACAGATGCCTTCTGAGCAAGTTCACTGGTGACACAAAGCTGGAGGAGTGGCAGATACCCCAGAATGCTGTGCAGACCTCAGAAGGACCTGTCTGAAATTCAACAAAGGCAAGTGCAAGGTCCTGCACCTGGGACAGAATAACCCCAGGCACCAGCACAGGCAGGGGCTGACCTGCTGGGAAACAACCCTGTGGAGAAGGACCTGGAGATCCTGGTGGACAACAAGCTATCCATGAACCAGCAGTGTGCCCTGGTGGCCAAGAAAGTCAATGTTATCCTGGGGTGCATTAGGAAAGGCATTGTCAGCAGGTCAAGGGAGGTGATCCTGCTCTAGGGACACATTTGGACTGCTTTGTCCAGTTCTGGGATCCTCAGGACAAGAGAGACATGGAGCTCGTGGAGAGGGTCCACTGGAGAGTGACCAAGATAATTAGGGGACTGGAGAATCTCTCCTACAGGGAAAGGCTAAGAGAGTTGGGCCTGTTCAGCCTTGAGAAGAGATGACCGAGAAGGGGCCTTATCAATGCATACAAGCTAAAAGAAAAGACAAAGCCTGATTTCATATTGTATTTACTATAGGTCCTTTTTCTTCTGCAAAGCTATACTGATAAAACAGCATGCAGATGCAAGCATGAGGCTAAGTGGATAGCGAAGTGAGGGAAGAAGTGTTAAAAGAAGTGTAAACCTTGTTAGAAGGTTTACAAACACTTTCTGTGCCAAAACATGAATTTCTAAGTAAATTGGTTCCTCATAATTCCACTGAAAAGGACAGCCATTGCCTTTAACAGGTTTTATTTCCAACATTTTCAAGCACACCAGCCATAAAGCTGGTCACAGCAGGACAGTAAAGAGTTACAGGCAATGAAAATCACAAATGAAAATTCAGTGTGTGGCTTCAGAAAAGGCACAGAGCAGAGTGGGTTTTGGTGGTCTTTGCATTTTCTGCACACAGGCTGAGCCACATGTGTCAAACACATGTACTTTAGCCCAACTACTTGTTCTGAAAAAACATGAGTCTGCCAAAATCCAGAAGGATCACACAGACTGGTGTTGATTAGGGTATTTTTCAACTGTGCATGACACTACACACTGCAAATTGCATGGCCTCAAAAAGGCAGAAAAAGTCTTCACTGTGCTGCTACTTGCAATTTCTGTCTACAGCCTCCTGTGGTGCCCAGGCTAAGCATTCCCTTTCTCCAGCAGGGAGCCTCTCAGATTGCATGGAACATCAGTAAACACTCATCTGTTTTTCTTAAACTTTCTTGCCTTTGGTAAACATATTGGCCTCATCAGGATAGGATCCAAAGGAAAATCCTGGCCTGTGAGGGCACTGCAGATTGCTTCAATTTGTTCCATCAACAGGCACAGTCTGTAAGGGCAGAGGAACCACCACTGTTGATGTCAGCTGTAAAAGGCAGCCCAAAGCCTGTGCCACAGGGGAAGGAAGGCCCAGTTGAGTCAGCACCTTGTGAAGCACTGGTTGTGTTGGCCAGCAGAGCAGATCACGGTCAGCATGAGAAGAGGCAGACCTAAACCCTTATGGCCTGATATTCCCTCATGGCAGGTGATGTGGGACTCCACCACTCCTGCAGTCTGGGTGCGCTGACGCCTCCCCCAGATAGGGTACCATGCCCTGAGGAGGGAGGGCTGAGCCCTGGCACTGTTCCCTCCCCGCACTCCAAACACTGCCCACAGTCAGCACGTACACAGCCCAGCGCAGGGGCCTCAATGGATGTGCCTCCTTACCAGCTTCTTTCTCTGCATTCAGCTCCACACATGCACCTCAATCTTCTTCCACCTTTCTCTGAAATAAATTCCCAACATTTTTGCAGTTCTTTGGCTTTGATGTCCCTTCTCCTCATGCCTTTAAGTATTCGCTTCATCTTGCCTCACAAACTGACTGCATGAGCCAAGTTGGAGCCAGATGGCCCTCCTTCTTTCTTCTTCCAGAGCTGGCTGCAAGGGATTGCCCTGAAAAGACACCATCTCCCTTCTGACACCAACATCTTGGTGTCCCAGACGCTTGTCAAACACGATATCCAGGTACCATCTTTGCTCTCCATTTTTTCCCCAGGTGGTGAGTTAATAAAGTCCAAACTTTCTCATTCTTCTTATAAGGACAGCAGACCTTGAAGCCCACCATTTCAAAACCTTTCCCCATTTCTGTGCTTTGAGCCCCTCTTATCAACTAGGAGAGGAACATTTTCCTCCCAGTGCACTTGTACTCTCACATACAGTGTCTTAGTCTCCCATTTTAGCCCCAGTGAGGCTTGTATAAAGATCCCTATGCCTGCCCAGGAAGGCTACATGCTCCTACTGTTTTGCTTTGCTTTGTTCGGGGCCAGTTTTCTCCCAGGAAATATGGCTGCCACATCACAAACCGCTGGCATAGATGAAAAAATGGGTTGGGTGCATGCAGGGAGCACATGGGGAAAAAGAGGAGGCAACAACAGGGCCAGATTGTGGAGGAAATCTCACCTTAAACCTTGGGAGATAACATGATTAAGATGAACACAAATTCAGACAGGATCAACAGACTATATGGGGAATATGAAGAGTATATAGAGAGAGCAGCAATGAGGAGATAGAAAACATAGATAATGTGAAAATGATCACACCAGGAGATCATATTAAGAGGTCTACTGAGGATGCAGGTTAAAGGGTGAAGAAATACATGAGGGAGGGGGAGAGGTGAGGTCCGAAAAGAAGAGGATTAACAAAGTTCTCCCACAGAAAGCCAATATGCTTTTCTCATTTTAAATGAACCCTGAAGGTTTAGGTCCTCCAGTTCAAAAAGATTTTAAAACATCCCTTGTTATTGTTTCAGGATCTCACAGTTGGCAGTGCAAATAAACAGAGGCACAGAATAATTAAGTGACCTGCCACTGGATGCACAGTTTGTCATCATGACCACTCAGAAGTGCGAATTTCCGTTCAGACCACAGGGCTTCACCAACCCGACTGGTTTCAGTCTTCCCCCTGAACACACTTCATTCTTGCTAATGAGGCAGCAATCTCTTCATCACAGACCCCCAAAAATTCCCACAGAGGACTTACTTGCTGTGGCATAGAGGGGCTTTGTTCTTTGTCTAAATTCAATGTCTTTAAAGTAAGCCTAACAGCTGCAACAACAGTTTCAACCAAACTGTCATCCCAGAGACTGAACCTCTCTGGTTGTTATCAAGTCCTGTATTAAAATATCTCTGTTGCTTCTTGATTCTTTCTCCATCTTTCTCATTTCCTACTGTGAGAAACACCACAAAACAAACAACAAAAAATATGCACATTAAATGCACAATGTCTTATACTTGTGATAACAAGTACTTCTGGAGTTCCTGATAAAGGTCAGGCTGACCTGCCACAGCTCCTTATGCTATAAACCCTTTTCTTAGTGTCTTTGTGCATCAGACATCCATTTTGTTTCCTTCCAAATGCTCCTGAGACACAAGTTCCTCTGAAAAGCCCACTGATGCTTAGTAAAAACGTCACTCATCCATGGGGTTGCAAGGCAGATCCTGCTCTCTATTCCACCCAGCTACTTATTCTGCCATCACTACTTAAATCAGATTGCACAGTTGCTGAAACACAGAAGTCATTTGAGTTATATGCTGGAGGGACCTCTTAAGTTTCTTGAAGATGCCCCTTGTTTTTCTAGTATGAAGAATGCCATATGCTTTCCTTGCACTTTATAATGATATTGAACAAATGGTAGCACCGGAAGATATTTATTATTCAGAAAGAAATGGCAATGCTTCTTTCTTATTTTAACTAATGATTGATCTATGCATCAACAAACCAGGCTTGAGTTTCATGAATACAGTTGATGTGAGGTGTTTCTTTTTTAAATATGAAAAAAGGGGGCATTTTTCCAGTTGCTTACTCAATAATCTCAAAGACCACTACACACAGAAAGTAAATACTCCATTGCAGCAGCTATGGGCTTTTCACAGATGAGTCCAGAAAAGAAAATGATTGAATTATAGCACTAATAGATCCTTTTTTGCACATGAAAGGAAGCAAATATTATTTGGATGAGGTCCAAGCAAAGCTTTCCCAGCACATGCTATTTTATTTGAGGTTAAAGGTCTGCAAAAAAAAAATCCAGCCAGCTACAGTTTGTGAAGTTTGCCACCTAGTGAGGCAAGCACAGCACAGCAACACCAGCAAAAATACTCAAAAAAATTTTAAAATTGTGCTGAATCTATTATATATTATAGCCATATTTGATCTTGGAGATGGGTCATAAAGGCTCCTGGACACCTCTAGACAGCTGCCAATGGATTGAATAAACAACGGAAACACTTCTCCTCCTCCTCCTTCTCCTCCTTGATACATAAAGCCTTAAAGACAGTGTTTTATCCTGAATCAGCCCTAGATTTTGTCTTACAAAGCTAGAAATTACTAAAAAAATGGACTCCCAACTTCTGCAGGGAACATAATTTCCTAGAGATCTTTGTTGAGTTGTCACAAACTGCTAGGTAATAAAAATGTAGTCAATTCTAGAATTATATTGGTAATTTTTATTTATCTCAAAGGTCTATAAGAAGTACTGTTAAGAAACTAGGAGTCTGTCTTTACTCAAGAGGCATATGAGAAATACTACCTGTTAAAGTTCAGAAATATCTGCTGTGGTTTGGAAGAACCTCTCAGCATGCTTTAGTGTGAAAAACATAGCATGTACACAGTCTCAGAGCAAGGCGTGGGGTCCTCACATAGGATATAGAGACATTACTAACCATAAGAGGGTTGCTTTCATTCCCAGTTTACATAGGTAAAATATGTATGAGCATGAAAATGGTATTAATACCATTAATGGAGACACACACAGAAAAAAAAAACAGAATGTAAAAGCTTCAGGAGACTCAGGGCCCAGCCTGGTGTTCCTTAGCATTTGCTCATGAGGGTATAAATAAAGCCTCATCAAAATAATACTCACCATCTGGGATGAGTTTGCTGCCTAGCACAGCAGAGAGTGACAGCTCCACAGCAGAGCTCATCTCCCTTCTGCTGGAGAAGAAATCATCAGGCCTGGCTGCTCCCAGGTGGGCTCCTGTTTGAATTTGGAAATTGGAGCTACCAGGGTCATCTTGCATGAAAAGCAATCATACCACATCTGTAGCAAATGAGCACCTCTGCCTGAACATGTGACAGCGACCCATGGCCATCTGAGGGGAGGGAGTCAGTTGTACTCGCCTCCTGCAACAAACCTCTCTGTGTTACTCCCTGTGCTGCAGCTACACAGCATGCACTAACAAGGGAGAAGTGTTCTCCAAGTACCCAGAAATTCATAACTCTAAGGTTGACATTGTTATATGCCTAAATTGTTATATGCCTAAATTATGCCTAAGGAGAATAATTATTCATGTATTTTAAATAGATGTTTAAATAGCATATTAATATTAATATTCTTGTTGAATCATGCAGATAATCCAGAAGCACCTGTCTAGACAAACTCTTCCTTTAAGTTTGAAGCTTAGAGAAGTTTTAAAGTAAAGACAGTTAAGGAAATTCAAAGAAACGTTTCGTGAAGTCACTATTGTAGATGTCATTAATGTGTCTTTGCTAAAGAGTAATAGCACTGCATAAAAGGATATGAAAAGCAACAACAGGGCGGCTCCTAGGGCTCTCCTCAAGAGTTTAATAACTATGACATCTGTTTATTAGCTTGAAAATATGAGTAGCTGGAGAGCAAGATTATTTTAGTAATCTTACCCACTAGCCCTTCAATTGTATGTTTCTTGGCAAATAATCCTTATAAAAAAGAAAATGTAACTAAATGAAACCTCTGCCAGGCTCTTCCATAAGACCAAGTACAGACAAATGTGTATAAAACCACTGTGACTTCCTATTTTACGAAATAAACGTGCCACATCAGAACAGAGTATTTTCTGTGAAGGTCTGCAAAACTGCACTGAGGTAACAGGAACGAAAAGATTTCTCTGAGCTGAAGTATAAGCTGGATCTCATCTCTCTCCAGGGAGCTGTGTGGCTGGTTTAGGCAAATGCTTTTTGTGGCTGAAGAAAATCTGAAAATCAGTGCAGCTCACTGTACCTATTTGAAAACAATAAATAAAACAAAAATTCTACAGCCTAATTAAGCAGCAAGCTGGATAGCATCACAATACCAGGCATGAATGAAGGCTTGGGCTCCTTTTTACAGCAGTGAAAGCACTGCAAGCTAACTTGTCATTTGCAAACACAACTAAAGTTTTAGCCTACACAGAGTCCTATCAAAGGCATGGCACTGAGCCTCAAGCTTTCTGTCAGATTAGGCAAGAACAGTGGATTGCTCAGCATCCTGTAGAACTGAGGTCTTTTGAAGAGGTGAAGCCCTGAAGCCATAGTAGGTGAGAGATTAGGAGAAGACAGCAAGAAAAAGAGCATTAAATTTTATTTTCCAAAATAGGTCATCCAAAAATCTTAGCCTCAAGTCAGACCTGATGTCCTGCTCATCAGGCTGGGTGAACAGGTTGTTGCTTCTGTCCAGTACTGACTGCTCTGCCATTTTTCTCACCTGTGTGGAACAAAAACACTGTAGTGTTCGTTGGTGTAGGGTCAGGAAGCCTACTACTACTGCAAATAAATTAGCCAACCTGGAATGTTTTAAAAGGACTACGTGAAGCAGCAAAAGCACACCAGTTAACTGAAAAGCAATCCAAACCCTGCTGTATTCGTAATACACAAAGAGCAAACTGCAGTGCTTTTGAAATGAAAAAATAGATAACGTGTCATCTCCTCTGAATTATAACATCTGACCTGCAACTGAAATCCTTTGCATCAAACAGGTTTAAAACAAAAACTAAGTACCTAGCCTTGTAACATAACAGCAGGGTACTTTTTCTGTTCCATTAAGTGCATCTAATCGCAAGGCTGCACAGGCTTCTTCATCAATTTACAATTTGTTTTCCAAAGCATTCTGAAGAGAATGAGTCAGAGAAGAGCAAAAGGCATGCTGATTGATCTTCAAATTAGTACTTTCAATGTTCACTGAGAAGAGGGAGTCTGAAGGCAGATACCGCATAACAAATGCTTTCTCCTTGTTTCTTTTTCTAGAGAATGACCTGACCTGACTCAACACCAATATAAATAAGGGGTTCCTGTAAGGTGAAACAAACAAAAAAACCCCATACAACACCAATTTAAATTATTTTTATACTGTTTCAATGTATTTCATAAAAAAAAAAATATTCTTTCATCTTTGAGAGGAGCAGAAAGATGGGGCAATTCCAGATTCCAACCTGAAAGACACAAATGTGAGTAATAAGAAGAAAGGGCAAGAAAAAGTTAACAGCAATAATCACAGTATTAATCTTTGTTTCAATGGCACTAACTCAAAGCATAAACCATCCAAGTTTGTTCTCGTCTCTTTGATTGGAGGATTTGCTGCTTCAACTGTTTTATTAGAAATGGTTTGAGGGAAACTGCCCTTGAAATTATTTACTTATACTTTATCAATCTGGTTATTAATCTGGTTTCAGGTACCTGAGTATGTCTATACTGTGGTTAAATCAGTGCTCATGGAACACTGAAGAAATCCCTGATCTAACTCTAAATTAACTATTTTTATACTGGTCTTACCTTAAATACATAGAACTTGGAAGGGCTGATTTAGACAAAACTGTCTGCCTCAGATCAGTCTACACTAAACTTCTAGACAATTTCCCATTATGTCAAATGAAGGAAGATTTTTTTCATTTTGAACTTGGTATTTAGGAACTGATCCACACATCTAGTTTGTTTTCCTGCTTATAACAGCAGAAAACAGCTAACATGCCAAAAGACTGCAAGAATCTCATTCTAATCTCTCAGGCTGGTTTAAACTCAAAAATGGAGGTCTTCTATCGATGTGTTCTTATAATCCATATACACATAATTTAAAATGTCATCTATCTTTCATTTATATTCTAAATATATTTAGTATAAAATATTCAATCTTGTAATACTTTTTCTCTTTTACATGTACTTCTGCTAGGTTTGGTTTTTTGTGGGGGTTTTTTTGGTTTTTCTTTTCCTAATCATTTTATTGTTTATCCAGTCTTTAAAAACAGCACATATTTGTTCAAGGAATTTCACTAATCTTTTTCATTATATTCAAATATTTCCCTCCAGGTTTCCTCTGCCTTTTTTTTTTCTGAGTTATAATTTTGAGTTGTTTCTGGGCGTGTGCTGTGTACACTGAATGGTAACATTAGTGTATGTCTCCCAGGTATGCCTTCATAATATTATGCCTTTATGCACACTTCATAATATTTACAGAACTGAAATAATTTTGACATGAAAAATTAAATTATTGAACAGACATTGTAAATGAAGCTGTCTTACATTTGCAAAATTTCCATTCAATTAGAAGTTGGGTCCAATGGCAGATCTGTGAGCAAAAGCCCCCTCTGTTTCTGTGTGTGAAAGACAACAAATATATAAAGATATCAAATAATTCACTTCTGTATTGTAAATATATTTTCCAAAAACATTGACAAGTAGTAAGCACAACCCTTCACCACCATTAATTACAGTAATCTTTAACAGGCTTTGAAGAAATTTATTTATACCAGTGCAATGCAGTCTCAATATTTTTCAGTTATTTGTGATTTTAAAAGCACCAGAAAAACTACTTCATAGAGATAACCCATTTTATATGAATGTTAAAATGAGCCTGAAATTTTCCAAAGATATTAGCTAGCTAGCTAGATTGTGCTGTCACTGATAATGGAAAGTGAAGTCTAGGTAGGATAATTTTTATATTTTAATGCTGAAGGAGAAGGTGCAAAGACAACAGAGTTATGATACAGACTGAATCACCCTCCAATGAAAGAATATAAAACAAACATCCAGAAAGAACAGATTCCTTGGGTAACAGTGGGAGTAACAAAAGCCAAATTCAACTTTCCGACCTGATAGAAAATTTCACAAGTCCTTTAGTATTAATCATAGAATATCACAGAATAATCAAGATTGGAAAAGACCTACAAGATCATCCAGTCTAACTGTCCACCCAGCACCACCACTGTAATGTCTAAACCACTGAACTCTATCACCCAGATCCAGATACCTCTTAAACACCTCCAGGGAGGTGACTCCACCACCTCACTAGGCAACCTATTCCAATACCTGACCACTCTAACAGTGAAAATATCTTTTCTAATATCTAATCTGAATCTCTCGTCTCAGTTTAAAGCCACTTCCTCTTGCCCTCTCAGTGCAGGCATAGCAGAAGAGATGGCCCAACCTC
This sequence comes from Manacus candei, assembly GCF_025592945.1. Classification (NCBI taxonomy): domain Eukaryota; kingdom Metazoa; phylum Chordata; class Aves; order Passeriformes; family Pipridae; genus Manacus; species Manacus candei. Next base: position 870,243 of record NW_026138141.1, on the reverse strand, counting down.
ACTACAATTTCCCTCTGCATAGTTGTAGAGAGCTGTGGGGTCCTCCCTGAGCCTTCTCTTCTCAAGACTATTCCTCGTAAGACGAGTTTTCTAGACTCCTCTTCATTTCTGTTGCCCATCTCTGGATATGCTCCAGCACCTCAATGTTCTTTTTGAAGTGAGGGGCCCAAAAACTGAATGCAGTACTCAAGGAGTACACACGCCCTCTGAGTGCTGGAACTCCCCATGGAGAAACAGTGAGAGGTGTTATTACTGATAGTTCCCACTAGACCGCGCCTGAAGTACAGACGAGATGCCAATGCAGAGATTGGCAGATTAGGTTCATGACTGGCGATTTATCGTATCATCAGACACTACTGGAAAGAACGATACAGTGGTAGTCTTAGCCCAGACTCCCTCGAGGATAAACATCACCACAGCAACACACACTGCAAGAACTGCATTTTATAAAGCACGTCCAAGCACACACATAGGAACTCTTGAGAGTAAATGTAGCAACATGACAAGCAACTACTAAATTAATAAACCAAATGCTTAAAACAAATTTGGTTTATCACAGTTGGCTCAGATCTGCTGTTATCTTGACCTTTTGTGATCCACATTGAAACAGGAGGCCAGGCCCAAAAGAGTTAACTAAGAAATTTGGGCCTGCTAACAAGTTACCAACATCCAAAACGATCTGTGCTCGTTCTGTTCTACTTACTGGACCAAAGCTTAAGAGCATAGTACAAGAACATGTAATAGACTTAGAAGTAATAAATTAGAAATACAGCAGGATCAGGTAGACATTTGAATAGGAGAAGTAGGCCTGGAGCCAGGGCCTTTTCCAAGCTTCAGTGAGCGGGTCAAGAACAATGGAAAAGAAGAAGGGTCAAGCTGAGGAAGATGAGTTAGAGACCCCTGCCCTATGGATGAAGATAGGAACGACCCCTCGAAATGGGGAGCCAAGAGAAGCACCGCCCCAAGCTCCACCTATACTCCGCCTATTATTAATATGTATTGATAGATGTTGTAATCGTTTGAATATGCATTTAATCACATCTGAAAATTGTATAAAAGTGCTGATTTTCTGAGGAGCCAGTGAGCAAGTTTGTCCAGCGCAAGCTGGCTTGCTCCCAACGTTGAATAAACAAATACCTTGCTGCTTAAAGATAAAAAGGTCTCTGAGCAGTTTCTTGGACCGATTTTTCGGATTCATTTGGCGACCGCGGCAGCACACCTTCTCCACCCGGCTGCGGAATCCCCCGGAGGACGGGACCCCCTTGGGCGCCCTTGGGTAAGTCTTTTTACCTGAAGGGGCTCCCTTCTTCGGTGGCTTCTTGTGGGGGCTGGACAAGAACACTGCCTATTGATAAAAGGTATTTGTATCTGGTTTCTGGTTTTGTTTATTCTGGTTCTGGGTACCCGTGAGTCGAGGCGGGACACCGTCTCGCAGGGAACACGGAAGAGGACGCTCTCCCAGGGGAATATCCCCTCTAGTCTGGTTTTGTTTGTATTTGGCCAAATATTGTTATTGTGTACCTGATATATCTTGCTTACCTTGAAACATCCAGGAGCACATAGTTAAAGGTATTATCATGCTAAGAGTTGCTATATGAGAGGTAGTGCTGAAGAGTTAACTATAAGCACATCACTTTGGATAAGACCTAGAATTAAGATTTGTCAGTTTTGCAACTGTTAGTTATATGTATGAGCCTTGTGTAACAGATGTAAGGTTTGCCTCCCCGACAGAAAAGGCTGGGTCAGAACTAGTGTGCATATTGCAGAAAAGAGGGACACTGGAAGCAAGAATGCCCTGAATTAACAGGTGGAAATACAGGCACAGGAGAGGCTGTTGTTGCTTACAGAGTATTGAGTAAAGGGGGGGCCGGCAGGCCAGTGCTAGGGGACCTGCTGGTAAAAATTAAGCTAGGGGAAGAAAAAGAAGAATTACATTTTCTAATTGATACCAGGGCTACATTTTCTGTTTTGAATTAATACCTAAAAGTGATAAATATGTTTAAGTTGTGAGTGCCACTGGCCAATCAGAAAAGCTTTCTTTTGAAACCCCTAAAGTTCAAAATTGGAAAACAAATGGGAGTGCATCAGTTTTTGTATTTACCAAATTTATCCAACTCGTATTGGGCAGAGACTTACTAGATAATCTGGGAGCTGTAATAGAATTCAAACAAGGTAAAATTGAACTTAAGGTAAAGGAAGAACAATTAATAGCAGCTCTAAGTTTAGCAATGAGCTATGTGGAGCCAAGCCAGGGTAATGCAAATGTCAATCAAATTTTAGATCAGGTATACCCAGGAGTTTGAGCTATTGAAACACCAGGAAAGCCATAAAGGGTAGCTCCCATTGAAATAGAATTATGGCCAGGAGCAAACCCAGTAGTTAGGAAGCAATATGCACTGAGGCTGGAAGATAGAAGGGGAATTGAGCCAATAATAGACAACTTTTTGAAATTAAGGTTTTGTAGAGTGTGAATCAGATTGCAACACCCCAATTTTACCAGTCAAAAAGACAAATGGAACACATAGGTTGGCTCGGGATTTAAGACCAGTAAATAAAATAGCTAAAACATACATGCAGCTGTTGCAAACCTATATACCTTATTAACAATATTAAAAGAAAGTATAATTTGGTTCACAGTATTAGACTTAAGAGATGCCTTTTTCTGCCTTCCCTTAACACAGGAAAGTCAAAGGATATTTGCCTTCAAGTGGGAAAATCCTACCACAGGAAAGAAAACTCATCTCATTTGGACAGTGTTACCTTAAGGGTTAGAAAATATTCCCACAATTTTGGGAATTAATTAGCTAAAGAATTGGGACAATGGCAGTCACCACCAGGAAAGGGTGTACTTTTATAATATGTGAATGATCTATTGATTGTTACTGAAAAACAAGAAGAATGTGCCCAATGGACAGTAAACCTCTTAAACTTTATGGACTTAAATGAGTATCAAGTCTCTCAACAGAAAGCACTTCCGGTGCAGAAACAAGTGGTGTACCTGGATTACAAAGAATCTGAAGGACAATCATCACTGGGGACAACAAGAAAGGAAACTGTCTGCCAGACACCGAAACCACAGAGGGTGAGAAACCTTCAAGCCTTTCTAGGAATGACAGGTTGGTGTTGTTTATAGATATATCAGTATGGGCTAATTGCAAAACCTTTATATGACCTGCTGAAAATGACTCATCTCAACCTCATCTGGACTCCCGAAGCAAGTGGAGCCTTCAAACAACTGAGATGAGAACTCATAAGGACTCCGGCGTTGGGTTTGCCTGACGTAACGAAGCCCTTTTGGTTGTTCTCGCATGAACGACAAGGAATGGCTCTGGGGGTCCTGGCTCAGCAACAAGGGCCATACAAAAGAACAGTAGCCTACTTCTCCAAGCAATTGGATAAAGTAAGCAAATGATGGCCCACCTGCCTAAGGGCAGTAGCAACAATGATCATAAATATAGAAGAAGCCGGGAAATTTACAATGGGACAGAAAATGACTGTGTTAGTGTCCCACACAGTATCTACAGTACTGGAACAGAAAGGAAATCATTGGCTGTCACCCTCCCAATTTCTGAAATATCGGGTAATCTTGGCTGAATCAGATGACATAACCATTCAGGTGACTAACATTGTTAACCCAGCTTCATTCCTAGAAAGAAGAATCTCGGCTGCACCTGTTGGGCAGGACTGCCTGGAAACCATTGAAGCAGTGCACTCCAGCTGCCTGGACCTTAAAGAAGAACCACTCCTGGATGCAGAAGACTGGTTTACCGATGGCAGCAGTTTCATAAGACAAGGTGTGAAGATTCCTGGGTATGCTGCAACCACCACTACTGAGGTAATCAAATAAAATCCTTTGCCCGCAGGAACCTCAGTCCAGAAAGCAGAACTGATGGCTCTCATTCGAGCTTTAGGATTGGCAGAAGGAAAACAAATTAACACCTGGACTGACTCCAAATATGCCTTTGGCATAGTTCACGCTCATGGAGCAATTTGGAAAAAAGAGGACTTTTAACTCTTCAAGGAAAAGTTGTGGAATATACTGAAGAAACTCTATGATTATTAGAAGCTGTACAACTCCCCTCTCAGGTGGCAATTATGCACTGCCAAGGACACCTGAAAGGTAACACTGTCCTGGAAATAAGAAACAGAAAAGCTGATGCAGAAGCTGAATTAGCTGCTGCAAGAAGTAAAGAACTATCAGTAGCAGCTTTAGTGCTAGAAAAACTGGACACAGATCAACAGGTAGAATATCAAGAAACAGATTATAAGTGGATACATGAAAATGAAGGTAAGGTGTTAGACAATGGGTGAGGTTAACTAAAAACAGGTCAGTTAATACTATTAGAGAAATTAGTGTGGTAATTTGTAAAAGTAAAACATGATAAAACTTATTGGGGCTTAGACTCACTTTATTAGCATTTAAGGACTAGAGTAGCAGGACCAAATTTATTTATCACAATAGAGCAAGTCACATCTCAATGTGGACTTTGTCTGAAATACTGGAACAAAAATACAGCAAGGGGCAATAAACAAAAGGCATTTCCCAGGTGAAATCTGGCAAATTAATTTCTCTGAGCTCCCAAGAAAAGGGGGGAGAGGGTCCTGTTATCTCTTAGTTTTGACTGACACATTTTCTGGATGGCCTGAAGCTTTCCCATGTAGAAAAAAAAATTAATCAAAAGGAGTGGTTTAAGTCTTGTTGAATGAGATTATACCATGGTTTGGAATGCCTAAGAGCATCTCTTCAGATAGAGGTTCACACTTTTGTACATGAATTGTACAAGCAATAAGTAAAGCACTAAAAATCAATTGGCAACTCCATATGTCCTACAGACTCCAAGCAAATGGGCAAGTAGAAAAGATGAATCTAAAATATGTCAAGAAACAAATTTTCATTGGTATCAAGCTTTACCTATTGCTTTAATCAGGCTAAGGGTCAAGCCAAGATCAAAAGGGAAACTGAGTCCATTTGAAATTCTACATGATGCAAACTGTGAATAGTGAAGCTGTAGATCAAATCAGTAATCAATATGTGTACGATCATGTTACGGCTGTAGGAAAACAATTGCAGAAAAATGCTACAGTGGTGTTAGAACACCAACCCAAGCAGCCTGATTGTAAGTTACATCCATTCAACTCTGGTGATCAGGTATATGTTAAGAATCTTTCAGGAGATCCACTATGGGAGAAGTGGGATGGACCCCAGCAGGTGCTGATGACCACCTTCACACGATCCGGGTGAAAGAGAAACCCACATGGATCCACTGCTCTCGAGTCAAGAGGGTTCCAGAGGAAGCATGGACCTCAGGAAAGGAATTATCTACTATCAAGCCTCCTCAATGCTGATCTTTGGACTGATAAGTACATTAGTGTTAAATCAAACTCTTGCCCAAAAATTATTATGGTCTCAGGCCTATAATGGGAATTCTAGTCTATGATTTGCTATAAATACAGATATTCTGAATTCATCTGAACTGAACCAATACAATGCATCTGTTATAGTCCTCCAAGGAACAAGGGTACTGAATAATTGGTAAAATCCTGGTACCCCATATGATGCAAGTGTTTTAATAGGCACAGATTAGATGGTCACCCAAAATTGATGTCACTGTGAAATGTAATTAGTGGCTGATCAGTGTTGGCACACCTTCACTCTAGATAAATCAGTTTCTGTGATGTGTCAGTGGACATTCAGGGAAGGAAATATAACCAGGAGATTTCCAACCAGCAAATCTCCTACCACCCCATTGCCTAAGACCACCACCAGTTCTACAACTCCTTCTTTAGTCTGTGAGAGTGTCCACAATTTAACTTATGCTGGACCTTACATGATTAGACACACAAATGAGCAGAAGCTGTTGTTAGATCCCACATATTCACTGAAGAGGGTTCGAATAAACCTTCAAGTAAACATACCAAACATACAAAAAGATTGTCAGCCCTGTATTCAACAAAGCCTTAAAGGCTGGCATGCAGAGATGATGGCCAGATCCCCTTGTACCAGAATTCAAAGAGATGCAACCAGATGGTTTGGCACAGGATTAAGTGTATCAAACACCATAGATCAAGAAGTATTAGTGAATAAACTAAGTGCTGTTACATCTGATCTAGGAAAATTCAAAGTCCCTTTAAGATCATCTTTGCTCACTTTGGCAGAAACACAATCATTGGCAGTTAAATTGTTAACATTAGTAGCTAACCACACTGCAAAAGATTTCACCAAGATTATTGACTATGCTGGTATCATCCATAAAAGGTTTGCACTTGCAATACAATGTCTCCAAACTCAACAGTGAGTACAATCTGTAGCTGCAAGAATATTAAGGGAAGGAACCTCAGGAATATTACCACAGGAGGTAAGAGAAATAATAGCTAGAAACAGTTCTACTACACAATTTGAGAAAAATTACCAAGCGTGGTGGCAGTTAGGAAACTTCACTTGCAATCCTCAACATGAACAAATTGAAGTTTATGTACTCACTATCAGTGCAGATAAGAAAAGACCATCTTTCATATCCTGACATTAGGAGCCATACACCAAAACGTAATTGTCAGACCCATAGACCATAATGTTTGGGCAAGTTATAATCACACCAAGAAAAAGTGACAATCAGTCCGTACTGAGGCATGTATTCCTAAAGGACAATTAGGATATATCTGTGAAAATGCTGTCGTAAGAAATGAAGATTTATGCTTAGATGCTGAAGATAGTGTGTGTACCTTTGAAATGCTCCGCCATGCTAAAACCCAATCACAAGTCTACTACGTAGGAAATGGATATGCATGTGTTAGAATCTTTTGTGTTAATTTTACCATAGATACTTGTCCTGAAGTAGTGAGTGGTACTAATTTTTTGTTTTACTAAAATAATAGGCTGTGACTTTGATTATATCATTCTAGTGACTACTAGACAACTGATTGAAGCTGATTATACAACGTATCACGATGTGCCAAAATTGCAGATAGGAATGAACACTAATCTTTTAAAACAATGCTTAAACATCCTGATATAGAAAAACTGGTCCAGGAAGTAAACGGAACGACTAAATGAATGCTCAGGCAAGTGGAACACGACACTGAAAACATAAAAAGTTTTTAACCAAAGTAGAAAAAGTGGGAGAGCATGACTGGTGGGACATCTTTACAGGATACTCCCTTACAGCATCACAAGTGTTCCACTATTTGATACATCCAATATTGGTATTAGGAGCTAGCATGATTCTACTACTGGTCCTAATTGTTTGGCTATGGTACAAATCAAGCATCATGGTTAGAAGGATGCAGATAATGTGGGCTGTGATGAATACCTATCAAAATCCATTAGAACTTGACAAAAGAATTTGTAAATTCTAAACAAAAAGGGGGGAATGAAACAGGAGGCCAGGCCCAAAAGAGTTAACTAAGAAATTTGGGCCTGCTAACAAGTTACCAACATCCAAAACGATCTGTGCTTGTTCTGTTCTACTTACTGGACCAAAGCTTAAGAGCATAGTACAAGAACATGTAATAGACTTAGAAGTAATAAATTAGAAATACAGCAGGATCAGGTAGACATTTGAATAGGAGAAATAGGTTTGGAGCCAGGGCCTTTTCCAAGCTTCAGTGAGCGGGTCAAGAACAATGGAAAAGAAGAAGGGTCAAGCTGAGGAAGATGAGTTAGAGACCCCTGCCCTATGGATGAAGATAGGAACGACCCCTCGAAATGGGGAGCCAAGAGAAGCACCGCCCCAAGCTCCGCCTGAGCTCCACCTATACTCTGCCTATTATTAATATGTATTGATAGATGTTGTAATCGTTTGAATATGCATTTAATCACATCTGAAAATTGTATAAAAGTGCTGATTTTCTGAGGAGCCAGTGAGCAAGTTTGTCCAGCGTGAGCTGGCTTGCTCCCAACGTTGAATAAACAAATACCTTGCTGCTTAAAGATAAAAAGGTCTCTGAGCAGTTTCTTGGACCGATTTTTCGGATTCAACATTGGGTGACAAAAAGAACTGTTGTGTTTTAAGCCCAGCTGGCAACTAAGTGCCACACAGATGATCACTTACTCCTCCCCACTGCAACCCCTCTGGTGGAGAGAACACAAAGTAAAAAATAAACCTCGTGGATTGAGATTAAAACATCTTAATATTTGGAAAAAAAAAAAAAATCCAACCTGAATAATACTAAGTATGCTAATAGTAATAACTGTAATTATAAAGAGAAGGAGAGAAACAGAATCCGAGAGAAACGGAATCCAAGAGAAACAACTGACAACTCTTCACCACCTGCTAACTAATGCCAAACCCTGTCCCCGAACCTCAATCAGCCTTCTTCCAGGTAACTCCTCCAGTTTCTATACTGGACACGTTGGTCTTCGGTATGGAATATTCTTTTGGCCAGTTCAGATCAGCTCTCTTGGCCATGCTCCCCCCAGCCTCTTGTGCACCTGCTCTCTGGCAGAGCACAGGAGACTGAAAAGTCCTTTTGACTTAGGATGAGCACTACTGAGCAACAAACAAAATATCACTGTGTCACCAGCATGAACTAGTGGGGCCACACTTTGAATCCTGTGTTCAGTCTTGGGCCCCTCACTACAAGACAGACATGGAGATGCTGGAGCGTGTTCAGAGAAGGGCAAAGGAGCTGGTGAAGGGTCTGGAGCACAAGTCTGATAAGGAGCAGCTGAGGGAGCTGGGGTTGTTAACCTGGAGGAAAGCAGGCTGAGGGTAGACCTTATTCATCTCTACAGCTACCTGAAAAGACATTGTAGTGAAGTGGGAATTGGCCTCTTCTTCCAGGTAACAAGTGACAGGACAAAAGGAAATGATCTCTTGCACCAGGTGAGTTTTAGACTGGTTATTAAAAAAAATTTCTTCACAATGAAGGTTATCAAGCATTGGAACAGGCTGCCTAGGGAAATGGTGGTGTCACTGTCCCTGGAAGCATTCAAAAAGTCTGTAGATATGGCACTTGAGGATGTGGTTTTGTGGTGAAAAAGGTGGTAGTGCTAGGCTCACGGCTGGACTTTATGAACTTAGAGATCTTTTACAAATTTGACAATTCTATGATTCTGTGTTTCATGACTAGTTGAAGTGACTGTAAGTGATATGGCAGAAACAGTTTTCTAGGATGGGGGAAAATTATCTTGACACACAACTCCCATAGAGGGAAGAAACAAGGAGAAGGGCACATTGAGTGTGGATGAACTGAGATGTTGTTGAGGTACACATCACACCTTGCAGCATAATTATCACTGTAAGTATTGCAGTTAGTGGAGATCTATGGACGTGCTCATTTTAAACCACCTCCACTGTTGGGTTCATACACTTCTGAAGTACTGCAAGGGCTCCAGAAATCCACACTCTGATGGTCCCTTCTACTGAAAGGGATTTTGCAACTTCCCAGTTCATGATCACCTCTTGGACCAGCATCTCCCAGATTTGGACAAGTGGCCTTGCAAATGTGGCACAGTAGGGACATATCACTCCTCTCAGCCAGAGGGCTCCTGTGCCTCACTGAAGTCCAGTGTGCCAAAAGACTGCAGGGACTCTAGGACAGGCTACAGGCCTTAGGCTGAATACCTCTTCACCTACAGGGTTGTGAGTGCTTGGCACTTGACTTGGAAAAAGAAGAGCATTTGTGCTGTATCCCTGCAGTGCTCTCCATGAATGAGACTCCATGAACTGCAGGTCTCCAGCACACAGCCCTGGCCTGCAGCCTGAAGGAACAGACTGGGCAGTGCTGGTGCAGCTGCTCACTGGCACACAGGCTCTTCTCCAGGAGAACCTTAAGGGATCCTTCTTGTCCCCTGCTCCTAAGACACAAAGCCAGAGGCACTAGTCTCTGAAAACAAAATCCCTTGTGCATCTGAAGCACCCTGAATCTGAGATTACCCATAGAGTCAAGCACAGAAAAGTGTGTAACTCTCTGCTCCTGCAAGGGACCACTGCTGGAGGAAAGGTTGAGACTGCTGGCCACTAGGAACCGAGCAAGAACTATATCCTACAAACTGCAGCAGTCTTGCCTGTGCCCTGCTTGGAATACTTATTGGCTGCATAGTCATGTCACAGCTGAGAAGAAGAGTTTTTTCTCCAGTTATTTAGCATTGGCAATGGAGTGTTTGCACAGTGCTGGAGTGCCAAGGCAGCTCCTGGGAGCACTGTGCTGAAACCTCTGTGCTATGGTCCTTTAACTGGGCTCTTAATTCATGAGTAGATTTCTTTGAAATCTCTTTGTAGAGAAGGACCCAGGAAGACCAAGCAGCACAATGACAAGCCCATAAAGACTTTCTGGGAACTCAAAGCTCAGTCTAAAGATAAAGGCAAAGCAGAATCAGATAAGGAGCAGGAAGGGGCGAGAGAGACCAAGCAAACACAAAGTTCAACAACAGCTGCCGCCTGTCACCAGGGATCTTTGTGGCAGAGCTCGCCCAGCTGTACAAGAACATGGGCACAGATCCCGCACCTCTGCCCGCTTGTCCCAGCTGCTCTCTGGCTGACAGGGCCTCTTCACAGGAGAACTGGGTTTCCCTGGACTCACTCCAGCCCACACCGTCCTGGTGTCCCTTTACTAACAGGGATACTTTACACCAGAAGATGATGATTTTTTAAATGAAAAATTTTTTTTTTTTTTCATAAAAGCAGTGAGTTCTTGCCTGAATGTTGTGAGCACTGGGGGTCGTGGTCCTCATCTGCTGCCTCCCCCTCTTTCTGGTGGCCCTGCAAGCCCAGGATGCCCAGTCTGCTCCAATGCAAGGGCAGGGCGCAGGTAGGCAGGCGGGGGCCAGCACCCACCCTGGGCTGTAGTGGGGCCAGGGCAAGGACCAGGTGAGCCAGGAAGGCAGCACGGTGCGGCAGTGGGGCAGACACAGCCCGGAGAGGTGTGGAGGGGCTGCAGCTGCTTCAGGGTTTGTGGGGAGACAGGGTCCTCATGATCAAGGAGGTGGAGAGTGGCAGTGCAGGGCCAGAAACTCAGCACTAGAGTCACTGTGGCACTGGGACATCCCAGAGGGGCAAGCTCAGGAGACACCTACCCGGAAAAACAAGAGATTCAGCTCTAGCCCAGCAGCCCTGCTCCCCTTGGATGAACTGCTGGTCCCTGGCCCAGAGAAACATGCACAGTTGATGCTGGTGCAGCCTTTCACAGCCTGTTATCCATGGAAGCGTGGACAATCAGTTTTTTCTCATTTCCTCCTTTCTCTGAGTGTGAAGTGATTTCTCTGATCTGTGCTTGATTCCAGAGGATGGCATTGGCCATGTTCATTGAGCTTCTCAGCTGGATGCTGGTTATGAGCCTTGGGAACATCCCAGAGGAGAGCTGTCATTGCCTGTATGCTTGAGGTTATGAACACTTGGGGTTTAATAGGTGCTTCCTGAGCAATTTTACCAAAGGTGCTCTAGAAGGCCTTCCAAGAGCTTTCTGTGCCTTGGGGGCCCTGCACACACAAGTCATGAATATTTCTTTCCCTCAAGAGCTGCTCAGCAAGAAGGTCATCTGTGTTAATTTTTAGCTGTTGGAACCTACACCTTTGTATGTGCCCTGTATCAGTACCTCATGATGCCTGAGGACAAGTAAGAGAGATTTCAGGGCCTCTGGATGACTTGTTGAGGGATCTGAGGCACATGCAGTGTTTTCTGCTATCCTGCCAATTGCAGAGAATGATGAGGGAGGAAAATCCTACCGGGCTCCAAGCCTGATGTTACCAGCAGAACGGGGTGGGTTGGACAACGGGTCATTTAGAGGACACCAGGCCTGGTGGCAGCAGATGAAGTACCACTGTCTCAAAGGGGTAAAGGATCTTTGATTAGGAGTTGGCAGGGCTCAATGAGAGAGCTTTAAATGAGATTGGAACCTGGGAGGGAATAAGCCATGCTCACTTAGGATAAGCCTGAGGGTAGCATGCCGATGTTAGAGGGAGGGTAGCAGAGGGAAGAAGTGCTGTCTTCAAACATCATGAACCTGGAGCAAAACCAGTGGGAAAAGTAGGTTTCTCACCGGAATGCTGGGAGACAAAAAGAGGACCAAGGAAAGGCACTTGCACTTGGCTCTTTTATGCAGCCTTCATAGCGAGGCTTATGATAGCAATTTCTGTAAGCAAGACCCAAGTGCCTCTGCACTCCCATGCACAGTGCTGCCTCCCAAAACAGATCCACCCTTCTCCACTTCTGCTCCTTCCACACCAATGCAGAACGAGGAAATTTAACAGCGGGCAGACTCAGGACTTCACGGGCAATGGGAGTTTTTTGGGGAGGCCTAGCAGAGGGAAGGGGCCGGTGGGGACGTGAGGTCACAGAACCCCATTTGATGTGCGGTCACAGAGCCCCACTGTGATCTGCTGTTCAGTGCCAGCTCTGGACACCTCTGAGGCAGCAGCAGCAGCAGCATGTTGCGAGCACTGGGGGTCGTGGTCCTCACCCGCTGCCTCCCCCTCTTTCTGGTGGCCCTGCAAGCCCAGGATGCCCAGTCTGCTCCAATGCAAGGGCAGGGAGCAGGTAGGCAGGCGGGGGCCAGCACCCACCCTGGGCTGGTGGCAGTGTGGCCAGGGCGAGGACTGGGTGAGCCAGGAAGGCAGCACGGTGCGGGCAGTGGGGCAGACACAGCCCGGAGAGGTGTGGAGGGGCTGCAGCTGCTTCAGGGGTTGTGGGGAGACAGGGTCCTCATGATCAAGGAGGAGGGGAGTGGCAGTGCAGGGCCAGAAACTTGGCACTCATCCATCACATTGCAATGGTTATCCAGCCTCGTGGCTGAGCTCCAGCACTGAGCCACAGGCAGGTCGTGTGGGCACATTGTGGCTTTTGCTTCCTTTCAGAGTTGCCAGCTCAAAGTCCCAAGGGCAGCCAGGCACCCCCGCAGCTGTGAGAACACAGACCTGTCTGTGTGCCCTGTCATTCCCTGACCCCCTTACACTTTCTGCCCTTGAGGTGTGATGGTAACTTCTTGTGGGTGTTTGGTTGTAGATGTGGCCAAAGGAAGGCCTCTTCCAGCTCCTGAGCCAGATTCCATGTTGATTCCAAGCTGGTATCTCAAGGGTGAGTAGTCAGGCTCTGCTATTTCACAGAATAAAGACCCCTTTTTTAGCATATTGTTCATGGGAAATGTATCTTCATATGTTAACGTCCTTCTAAAATCTACAATAGTGAAAGATTCCCAGAAGATACCTGTAGTTCCAAAGGAGCTCCTAAGAGCCTTGGAGAAAGCTGCATCTGGTTAGTATATCCCACTCTCTTAACCGTAGGACTTGGGATGCTGAACTTTTTGCTTACTCTGGGGATCTGCTGTAGCCTATGCAGCAAGAAGGGATCAGTCAGAGCCTCACTGCAAGGACACTCCATTTCACACCTTGTGTGGGCTGCTGAGCCATAGAGACAGCAGAGCTCCTGCTCCTAGACGGGCTTCCAGCTGAGAGCCAGGGGCAACTGCTGCTGCACTTGTACCATTACTGGCCAGAGCTGCTCTGTGCAGATGCTGATATCCAAGTGTTGGGAACAGGGCTGTGCTGAGTTTGTGTTTGGCTCATGCACAGCCCAGCATCAAGGCAGAAGTGATGTCCCAGGAAATCTTGGCTGCTCTTTCCAGATCTCAGGGTCAGGGGTGGGTTGGAGCTGGACACCCAACGTGAGGTCAGACAACTTACTTGAACGGCTTCCTAGAATGGCTCATTTGGTGAATTCAGTCTTGGGTGGTTTGGCTCTACATTTCTAGTTGCCTCACAAAAAACTTGGCTGTGCTTTTCCTCCTGTTTTGGGGGACAGTGGGCTCCTCCCTGCCGCTTGCCAAGTGCCATGGACATGGTATCGTGTTCCTGATGAGGGACAGTTACTTCTAATGAAACTGTCCCATGTTCTTTCTAAAGAGATGGAACCTAAGGCTGTGCAGAAGGAGACCTTCCAGATGGGAGAAAGAGACAGAGTGTCAGTCTTAGGTGATGGAGAGGCAATACAAGGCACCAGGACACCTGCTGAGCTCCAGAAACGTCCTTTAAGTGAGTGCACAGGAGACGCTGGTGTTTGAAAAGAGGAGTATTTCTGCTGTATCCCTGCAGCACTCTCCAAGGATGAACTGCAGGTCCCCAGCACACAGCCCTGGCCTGCAGCCTGAAGGAACAAACTGGGCAGTGCTGGTGCAGGCTCTTCTCCAGGAGAACCTTAAAGGATCCTTCTTGTCCCCTGGTCCTAAGACACCAGAGCCAGAGGCACTAGTCTCTGAAAACAAAATCCCTTGTGCATCTGAAGTGCCCTGAATCTGAGATTATCCATAGTGCAGAGCACAAACATTGTCTTGTGCATTGTCCTTTCTCCTGTCAGGGTCAGCTACTCTGGAAAAAGCCGAAACTGCTGACTATCAGGGGCTTAGCAAGAACTATATCTTAGGAACTGCAGCAGCCTCAGCTGTGCTCCTGCTTACCATAATGGCCTGTGCCATAGTCATGTCATGGCTAAGGAGGAAAGACACGTGAGTTGGCTTTTCACAAGAGTTATTTATTGCTACCATTGGCAATGGAGTGTTTGCACAGTGCTGGAGTGCCAAGGCAGCTCCTGGGCGCACTTTGCCAAAATCTCCATGGTATGGTCCTTTAACTGGGCTCTTAATTCATATCCATGAGTAGACTCCTCTGAAAGCTCTTGTACAGAAGGACCCAGGGAGACAGAGCAGCACAAGGACAAGCCCATAGAGATTCTTTCTGGGAAGAGTCTCTTTCTTTATCTCAATCTCTATCTCCATGTAGAGATAAAAGCAAAGCAGAGTCAGGAGAAGGAGCAGGAAGGGGCGAGAGAGACCAAGCAAACACAAAGTTCAACAACAGCTGCCGCCTGTCACCAGGGATCTTTGCGGCAGAGCTCGCCCAGCTGTACAGGAACATGGGCACAGATCCCGCACCTCTGCCCGCTTGTCCCAGCTGCTCTCTGGCTGACAGGGCCTCTTCACGGGAGAACTGGGTTTCCCTGGACTCACTCCAGCCCACACCATCCTGGTGTCCCTGCTACCAGTACCAGCAGGGGTACTTTACTTCAGAAGATAGTGTTTTGTTTAACGGATAATATATAAACAAATATATTGTTAAAAGACAGTGAGTTCTCACCTCTTTTGTCTGTTTGTGTTGTAATTGAATGCACAAAACTGGAAGCAGGGCTGGATCTGTGAGAGGAGCTGGAAGGGACCTGCACTCCAGGGCAGAACACTTTTGTCCCAGTATCAGCCTGGTTTTCCAGCTGGGACCTGTAAAGAACTGGTGAAAGGCAATGTATGATTCGCCATTGCTTCTTAAACTGACATAATGCAAAAAGCTTTGCCTTTGTTTAAACTGCGAACGCAAGTTGAGACATGTGCATTCAGTTAAAAGGAAAAACAGCAAGCTTCAGAAGTGGGGAAAGAGCCACCTTGGAAAGGGCTGTAACCCCCAGCTGTAGCCATAGGGAACATAAAATTTGGAAGTGGGGAGAGGTGGCACAAGAATTAATTAATTACGGAAGAAAATACGGTCAAATACTCCCTAACAATACTTATCCCAAATTAATTTGGCACACAGAATGCAGAACATCAATGCTCCCTATAAAACTCAGAAAACTAATGTTCTCCCCTGGGCAAGGAGGACATGTTCACACAAATGAAGAACACAGGCGAAAGAGAAATGGCTTCTGGGTTTGCAAAAAAGAATCCCAAAAATCCTGATGGACAGCCAACCCACTGAAAAATTGGAGGTACTAGTTAAAGCATGGTTGGCAAAAGAGGGATCAATAAAAGCTGTTGTCCCTGCTACAGCCCCTCCCCTAGAAGAACCACAAAAGGGGGAGGTGGTGGGAAACACTTTCATTCGTCCCCAGTAGGTAAGCTGGGGGATGGAAGGTGGTTTTCTATCAGATAGCTTAACAAAAATTCCAAAGGACACTTACGAATAAGTGTCCTTCAAAGTGCCCATAACCTTTTAGAAAGACACTGGAGGTCAAATATCTGCCCTCAAGGTTGAAGATGCCTCTTGGTGTGGAAACATTCCCTCATGCAAAGGTATATTTGTTGTGGATGCTTTTGGATACACTCAACCCCAAATGACAACAAGGGTAAGATGCTGGTTTCCAGGGGAGTAGAAAGCGATCAAAGCCCTTATGATTTTGGGAAAATTTCCTAGAAATCTTTTGGGGCTGGACCTCCTAAAGGGAAGGTCTTGGACTGCAGGGGCTTTCAGGAAGGAAACCCAGCATTTGCACCTGCTAGATACCACCCCTGCTCTTCCTCCCTCCCCAGTAACCAACAACAAACTTTACCCCTGACCCTTGGGAGCCAGAGAAGGAATCACCACAGTTGTTGAGAATCTAAACCAAAGAGGAATAGTGATCACAACCCCTTCCCCCTATAACACTCCTGTGTGCCAGTTGAAGATCAACTGTGTACCACTGAGGTCTTAATGCAAACACAGGGTCCCTCACTACAGCAGTCCCAAATATAGCCAAACTAATAGCCACCATACAAGAACAAACTCACAAAATTATGGTCATTACTGATGTTAAAGACATTCTTTTTATGGTTCCCCTGCAAGATCAAGATTAGGAGTGTTTTGCTTCTGTATGGGAAGGTCAGCAATACATTTTTACCTGCTCCCACAAGGGTTTAAACACTCACCCACTATAGTACACATCCACTGGAACAAGAACTGTCATTCATTCCTCCCACACCTGAGATAAGACTATATCAGTATAACGACGATATTTTGGAAGCAGGAGATGAAATTGCACCTGTACAGATAATCCAAAAGAACATTACTGAACACCTAGAACCCCTGGACTTACAGATCCCTCCTGAGAAAGTACAACACCCTTTGCAAGAGGTAAAGTTTTTGGGGATATGAGGGAGTGGAGGCAGTGGTCTGTATTCCCCAGACACCCTCACCTCCCTAGAGTATGCCTGAGAGCGGAGAAGATGTGCAACTGTGGGAGATGGGAACAAAGAAAGATACAGAAGATGGAGACAGAACCTGCAAGATTCATGGGAAGAAGAAGCCTTTGTGTGACAAACACTATGGACTGTTGCTTAGCATTCAGTGTTTATTATGTTCTTCCCTATGTTGTACTATCATGGTTTTATGAAAATTTCCCTAGTTGATTATTCCCTTGTGTTTCTGTTTTCTCATTGGCTGTTCGATGCTGTAGTGCAGATTCTCCTTAAAAGGCTAGTTCCCTCTCATGTTTTCCTTATAGAGATATGTTTCTTCCCTATCTTTCCTTGTATGTTTTCCATTTGCATATCTCCACTCAGTTCCACCCCTTGTTCCAGAAAGTTCTGCTCTCACTCTATATAAGGTGGGAGCCATGTTAATAAAGGGCCTTCTTGCCTTTACAACCCCATACCCTGAGGATGCGGAGGGCACGGAATGCGAGGAGGAAAAGTTTATTGAATGGAAGGCGACTGCAGGAAATTATGGCTGAAACAACAGATGAAGATATGATTTGAAGATATATAACACGATACAATTCAAACAGAGACTGTTATTATTTAGAATTGTCAATGCATGTTCCCTATCTGTTGTATCCCAGTTTTTATCGAATTTCATCATATTTTTCCCCTGAGAATAAAACCCTTTTTTCCTATTGGTTCAAGTTTGCTGCATCGCAGATGTTTCCCTCGTCCCCTGCTGATCCCTTGTTCCCTCCTTCCTTCCCTGGTTGGCTGTCACCCCTGTCAGTCCACTGCTCCTCCTGTTTTCCAGAACCTTCCCACCTTACCCTATAAAGAGAGCTAACCATCTCCAATAAAGGGAGATAGCCCCAAGCTATACTACTCTGCTTGAACCCATGGGTTGTTGAGTCTTCTTTCCACATCCACTTCGGCATGAGGAAATGTTTTTCTTTCCTTGTCGAACCGTGTCATGCAACAGACTTTGGGCCTGTTGGTCTTTTGGAGGAAGCATGTTCCCAATTTTTCAATAGTTGCAAGGCCCTTGTGCAATCTGCTGTGGAAGGGAGCAGAGTGGGATTGGACCCCCTTCATGATGAGGCCCTATAATTCCTAATTTTTGAGACTAACACACATCAATCACAAGACCCTATATGTTGGGGAAGAGGAAAAAGACTGGCAGAAATACCAGGCATGGAGACAGATCTATAACCCTTGAAATGACTAATCTATACCGGAATGGACAGTAAGTCACTGGAAAAGACGTTTAATTACTGGATGTGACAACCGTTGGACTGACAGTTTTTCCCCGGTTCTCCCCAGTTTTTGTTGTACTGTTATAGTGTTGTATGTACCCCAGCTTGTTGTTTTAAAAATCATATCCTCCATATTGTCTCCTTCCCTCACAGTTTTCCCGCCAAAACCTGTTGTTCTCCCCTGTTTTCCTGCTCCTCTGCCTGTGATTGGCTGTTATTTGGTGCAGTGCAGAGGTAGCTCCTATTGGCCCATTCTCCTAGTGACACCCAGACTCCGCCCATCTTTACCCTGTTGCCCTATCCCCAGAGTCCCTGAGCTGTCAATCCTTTGCTCCTCCCCTATCCCGAGTCCAGCCCCTGTTCCAACCCTATATAAGTCCCTGCTTGTTCTAATAAAGTTGGCATTGCTTCCCAGACCTCAGCTGTGTCCTGAACCTGATTTGGAGTGCTGCGTCCCCATTCCCTTTCCCCGCGGGCCATGGCACCTATACATCCTTCTGATTCCATGCAAACTGAGTGGGGATTTGCCAGTTCAGAACTGTCCAAACATTTATGGCAGTAAGGACATAGTAGTTCTACCCAACCATTGGATTTTACTCTCAAAGCTTTAAGGATGCAGAAAAACGGTATTCCACTTGGGAAATGGGTTGGTTTGTAGTCAATCCTGCCCTCTGGGAAGCAGAAAGAACTGTCCATCAACAATCAACAGTTTTAAGGGGACCTTTTAAAGCCATCAAAAAGGTTTTGTGGGGTGGTCCAACAAGCTCCTGTTCAAAAGTAGTATGCCCAAATTAAACAATGTTCTACCATCTTTCAAGTAACAGAAGGAGATTGCAAAAACATTCCCTTACAACATGAGGTAGCCCTGAACACCACAACTGACTCTTTATGTTCTATTATTTAGTTTGCTCCCCCACATTCAGAATAATTGCAGATGCCCAGCATCAAGGCAGAGTTGCCATGACAGGAAATCTTGGCTGCTCTTTCCAGACCTCAGAGTCATGGGTGGGTTGGAGCTGGACACCCAGCGTGAGGTCAGACAACTTACTTGAAGGGCTTCCTAGTTCATTTGGGTTCATTTGGTGAATTCAGTCTTGGGTGGTTTGGCTCTACATTTCTAGTCGCCTCACAAAAAACTGGGCTGTGCTTTTCCTCCTGTTTTGGGGGACAGTGGGCTCCTCCCTGCCGCTTGCCAAGGTGCTCAGGATATGGTACCGTGTTCCTGATGAGGGACAGTTACTTCTAATGAAACTGTCCCATGTTCTTTCTAAAGAGGTGGAGCCTGAGACTTCATGCAGCCTGTGCAGAAGGAGACCTTCCAGATGGGAGAAAGTGACAGAGTGTCAGTCTCAGGGGAAGAAAGACAGGCAGTGCCAGACACCAGCACATCAGGTAATTGCTGTCTGGGACTCACCAGTCAGAAACACTGTCGTCCTGAGGCTTCTCCCCAGCACCCGCTCCTGCTCATCCTGTCAGCAGCCAAACCTGGAGGTGTGAGCACAAAGAACTTGTTGTCCAAGAAACCAGGCACAGCTCTTTGAGGTTGACAGCTGCCTCTAGTATGTGTGGGGAGGGTATGGCTGGTAGTGTGCCAGAAAGATGCTCACAGAGGTCTCTCGACACTGTTGGGTTTTTTGTTTTTTTTTTCTTATAGTTTTGGGTCAGGCAGAAAAGATTTTCTCAACACAACACTATTCCCTTCGAAGTGGCAAACAGTAACCGCTGAGCCGCTCACCCTTGTCCCTCACCTCTCAACAGCCAGCTCCAGCTCCTGCTCTGAACTGTCTCTCATAGGGTCTCTGCTACCTCTGAGATTTCCACCTCCTGAGGAGGCAGCCCAAATTTCTTATTGAAAGAGAGGTTTGGCTCAGCCCTTTAATCAATTCCTATGAATTGTTGTCTTATAGCCATCCTCGCTTGCAGCCCTGCAGATGCACGTGAATGGAGAACCACGGGAGACAGCCACTGCCATATCATAGATGCCTCAGCTCCTTATGAGGGAGCTAAGATGCCTACATGCCACTACACGAGAAGAACAGGCCTGGATTCAACTGGGTGTAGTGAAATCCACCCCTGGTTTTCTCTTGGTCCTGATCTTGTGTGTGGCTCTGTCCTGCTCCCAGCCCCCATTCCGTCCAGCTCCGTGCCCCTGTTCTTTTTACTGCCTCTCTGCCTTGCTGTCCATCCCAGGAATTTTCAGCAGTCTCTCTCCTGCCACCAGCTCTCACTTCCTTGCTCTTTCCTGCTCCCTGCTGCTCTTTCTGCCTCTCTTCCCTGCTGCTTCTTCCTCCACCTCTCCTCTTCCTTGAGCCGCTTTCCCTCTCGCTGTCCCTTTGTTCTGTTTCCTGTCCCTATTTCGTCTGTCTTCCTGTCTCGGTCCCGCTCCCTGTGCCACGTTCAGCCAGGACTCCCGGGCGAACTGCTCCCTGCAGCCGGGACAGCACGCGGAGCTCCTGCAGCGGCAAGAGCTGGAACTGGGGTCCGGGAGAGGCGCCTCGGCCCCGGGGCTGGAGCGGGGCAGCTCCGCCCCAGCGGGGGCGCTGAGTCGGCGCGGGCGGGGCCCGCGGTGGCGGCGGCAGCTCCGGCCCGGGAAGCGCTGAAGCTCCGAGCGCTCCGGCCCCGCGGCCCCACAGCCCCGTCCCTCACGGCCCGGCACGAAATGGCGGCAGCGCGGGGCAGGGGCCCGCGGGCTGCGGCAAGTGATGTGTCCCTGCCCTGCCACAGGCGGGAAGCCGCTTCATCTGGTTTGGGGTTACCTGTCCCAGAGCCGATGACGAACCGGGGGAGTTGCAAAAACCCGTGGAGGGGATTCAGGGAGAGTCTGGATTTACACCCCGTTAAGGACGTTCGTCGGTGTGTTCGTCGGTGACTCCCCTCTGGCAGAGCTCATTGAGAGAGTTTTAAATGAGATTGGAACCGGGGAGGGAATAAGTCGGGGACGGAATAAGGCAGGCTCACTTGGGATAAGTCTGGGGGCAACCTGCCGATATTAAAGGGAGGGTAGCAGAGGGAAGAAGTGCTGTCTTCAAACGTCATGAACCTGGAGCAAAACTAGTGGGAAAAGCAAGTTTCTCACCGGAATGCTGGGAGACAAAAAGAGGACCAAGGAAAGGCACTTGCACTTGGCTCTTTTATGCAGCCTTCATAGCGAGGCTTATGATAGCAATTTCTGTAAGCAAGACCCAAGTGCCTCTGCACTCCCATGCACAGTGCTGCCTCCCAAAACAGATCCACCCTTCTCCACTTCTGCTCCTTCCACACCAATGCAGAACGAGGAAATTTAACAGCGGGCAGACTCAGGACTTCACGGGCAATGGGAGTTTTTTGGGGAGGCCTAGCAGAGGGAAGGGGCCGGTGGGGACGTGAGGTCACAGAACCCCATTTGATGTGCGGTCACAGAGCCCCACTGTGATCTGCTGTTCAGTGCCAGCTCTGGACACCTCTGAGGCAGCAGCAGCAGCAGCATGTTGCGAGCACTGGAGGTCGTGGTCCTCACCTGCTGCCTCCTCCTCTTTCTGGTGGCCCTGCAAGCCCAGGATGCCCAGTCTGCTCCAATGCAAGGGCAGGGAGCAGGTAGGCAGGCGGGGGCCAGCACCCACCCTGGGCTGGTGGCAGTGTGGCCAGGGCGAGGACTGGGTGAGCCAGGAAGGCAGCACGGTGCGGGCAGTGGGGCAGACACAGCCCGGAGAGGTGTGGAGGGGCTGCAGCTGCTTCAGGGGTTGTGGGGAGACAGGGTCCTCATGATCAAGGAGGAGGGGAGTGGCAGTGCAGGGCCAGAAACTTGGCACTCATCCATCACATTGCAATGGTTATCCAACCTCGTGGCTGAGCTCCAGCACTGAGCCACAGGCAGGTTGCGTGGGCACATCGTGGCTTTTGCTTCCTTTCAGAGCTGCCAGCTCAAAGTCCCAAGGGCAGCCAGGCACCCCCGCAGCTGTGAGAACACAGACCTGTCTGTGTGCCCTGTCATTCCCTGACCCCCTTACACTTTCTGCCCTTGAGGTGTGATGGTAACTTCTTGTGGGTGTTTGCTTGTAAATGTGACCAGAGGAAGGCCTCTTCTAGCTCCTCAATTGAATTTCATATTGATTACAAGCTGGTATCTCAAGCAGTGGTGGAGTAGTCAGTCTCTACTGATTTCAAAGAAGAAGCACTCCTTTTCCGTGTGTCAGTCATAAGAAATCTATCTTTATACATCAATGTCCATTTTTAAATCTAAAATAGTGAAAGATTCCCAGAAGATACCAGAGGAGCTCCTAAGAGCCTTGGAGAAAGCTGCATCTGGTTAGTATAGCCCACTCTCTTAACCGTAGGACTTGGGATGCTGAACTTTTTGCTTACTCTGGGGATCTGCTGTAGCCTATGCAGCAAGAAGGGATCAGTCAGAGCCTCACTGCAAGGACACTCCATTTCACACCTTGCATGGGCTGCTGAGCCACAGAGACAGCAGAGCTCCTGCTCCTAGACGGGCTTCCAGCTGAGAGCCAGGGGCAACTGCTGCTGCACTTGTACCATTACTGGCCAGAGCTGCTCTGTGCAGATGCTGATATCCAGGTGTTAGGAACAGGGCTGTGCTGAGTTTGTGTTTGGCTCATGCACAGCCCAGCATCAAGGCAGAAGTGATGTCCCAGGAAATCTTGGCTGCTCTTTCCAGACCTCGGGGTCAGGGGTGGGTTGGAGCTGGACACCCAGCGTGAGGTCAGACAACTTACTTGAACGGCTTCCTAGAATGGCTCATTTGGTGAATTCAGTCTTGGGTGGTTTGGCTCTACATTTCTAGTTGCCTCACAAAAAACTTGGCTGTGCTTTTCCTCCTGTTTTGGGGGACAGTGGGCTCCTCCCTGCCGCTTGCCAAGTGCCAAGGACATGGTATCATGTTCCTGATGAGTTACTTCTAATGAAACTGTCCCATGTTCTTTCTAAAGAGATGGAGCCTGAGACTGTGCAAAAGGAGACCTTCCAGATGGGAGGAAGTGACAGGGTGCCATTCTCAGGGGAAGAAAGACAGGCAATGCCAGACACCAGCACATCAGGTAATTGCTGTCTGGGGTTCACCAGTCAGAATCACTGTCGTCCTGAGGCTTTTTCCCAGCACCTTCTGCTCGTTCTGTCAGCAGCCAAACCTGGAGGTGTGAGTGCTGAGAAGCTTTTGTCCAAAGAAACCAGGCACAGCTGTTTGACAGCTGCCTCCAGTGTGTTTGGGGAGCATGCTGCCATCAGCGTGCCAGACAGTCGCTCGCAGATGCCTCTGGATGCCGTGGGTTTTTTGCAATTTTTCTTACACTCTTGGCTCAGTCAGAAAAGATGGTCCTAACGCAATGTTGTTTCCTTTGAAGCGGTAAACAGAAATCATTGAGCTGCCCCTCTCACTATGTCTTCATGCTCAGGAGTTTTCAGCAGTCTCTCTCCTGCCACCAGCTCTCACTTCCTTGCTCTTTCCTGCTCCCTGCTGCTCTTTCTGCCTCTCTTCCCTGCTGCTTCTCCCTCCAACTCTCTCCTCTTCCTTGAGCCGCTTTCCCTCTCGCTGTCCCTTTGTTCTGTTTCCTGTCCCTATTTCGTCTGTCTTCCTGTCTCGGTCCCGCTCCCTGTGCCACGTTCAGCCAGGACTCCCGGGCGAACTGCTCCCTGCAGCCGGGACAGCACGCGGAGCTCCTGCTGCGGCAAGAGCTGGAACTGGGGTCCGGGAGAGGCGCCTCGGCCCCGGGGCTGGAGCGGGGCAGCTCCGCCCCAGCGGGGGCGCTGAGTCGGCGCGGGCGGGGCCCGCGGTGGCGGCGGCAGCTCCGGCCCGGGAAGCGCTGAAGCTCCGAGCGCTCCGGCCCCGCGGCCCCACAGCCCCGTCCCTCACGGCCCGGCACGAAATGGCGGCAGCGCGGGGCAGGGGCCCGCGGGCTGCGGCAAGTGATGTGTCCCTGCCCTGCCACAGGCGGGAAGCCGCTTCATCTGGTTTGGGGTTACCTGTCCCAGAGCCGATGACGAACCGGGGGAGTTGCAAAAACCCGTGGAGGGGATTCAGGGAGAGTCTGGATTTACACCCCGTTAAGGACGTTCGTCGGTGTGTTCGTCGGTGACTCCCCTCTGGCAGAGCTCATTGAGAGAGTTTTAAATGAGATTGGAACCGGGGAGGGAATAAGTCGGGGACGGAATAAGGCAGGGTCACTTGGGATAAGTCTGGGGGCAACCTGCCGATATTAAAGGGAGGGTAGCAGAGGGAAGAAGTGCTGTCTTCAAACGTCATGAACCTGGAGCAAAACTAGTGGGAAAAGCAAGTTTCTCACCGGAATGCTGGGAGACAAAAAGAGGACCAAGGAAAGGCACTTGCACTTGGCTCTTTTATGCAGCCTTCATAGCGAGGCTTATGATAGCAATTTCTGTAAGCAAGACCCAAGTGCCTCTGCACTCCCATGCACAGTGCTGCCTCCCAAAACAGATCCACCCTTCTCCACTTCTGCTCCTTCCACACCAATGCAGAACGAGGAAATTTAACAGCGGGCAGACTCAGGACTTCACGGGCAATGGGAGTTTTTTGGGGAGGCCTAGCAGAGGGAAGGGGCCGGTGGGGACGTGAGGTCACAGAACCCCATTTGATGTGCGGTCACAGAGCCCCACTGTGATCTGCTGTTCAGTGCCAGCTCTGGACACCTCTGAGGCAGCAGCAGCAGCAGCATGTTGCGAGCACTGGGGGTCGTGGTCCTCACCCGCTGCCTCCCCCTCTTTCTGGTGGCCCTGCAAGCCCAGGATGCCCAGTCTGCTCCAATGCAAGGGCAGGGAGCAGGTAGGCAGGCGGGGGCCAGCACCCACCCTGGGCTGGTGGCAGTGTGGCCAGGGCGAGGACTGGGTGAGCCAGGAAGGCAGCACGGTGCGGGCAGTGGGGCAGACACAGCCCGGAGAGGTGTGGAGGGGCTGCAGCTGCTTCAGGGGTTGTGGGGAGACAGGGTCCTCATGATCAGGGAGGAGGGGAGTGGCAGTGCAGGGCCAGAAATTTGGCACTCATCCATCACATTGCAATGGTTATCCAGCCTCGTGGCTGAGCTCCAGCACTGAGCCACAGGCAGGTCGTGTGGGCACATTGTGGCTTTTGCTTCCTTTCAGAGCTGCCAGCTCAAAGTCCCAAGGGCAGCCAGGCACCCCCGCAGCTGTGAGAACACAGACCTGTCTGTGTGCCCTGTCATTCCCTGACCCCCTTACACTTTCTGCCCTTGAGGTGTGATGGTAACTTCTTGTGGGTGTTTGGTTGTAGATGTGGCCAAAGGAAGGCCTCTTCCAGCTCCTGAGCCAGATTCCATGTTGATTCCAAGCTGGTATCTAAAGAGTGAGTAGTCAGTCTTTACCGATTGCACAGAATAAAGACCCCTTTTTAGCGTGTTGTTCATGGGAAATGTATCTTCATACTATATCCTTGATAAATCTAAATAGGGAAGAATTCCCACGAGTTCCCTGAAGAATTCTCTGAAGCACACCCCGAAATTCCTGAGGAGATCCAGACAGACTTGGAAGAAGCTCCATCTGGTTAGCAATATAACCCACTCTGTCAACTGTAGAACCACACAAGCTGAGTTTCTTGGTTCTTGTAGGGATGTGCTGTACCCTACAGAGCAGGAAGTGATCAGTCATATCCTCACTGCAAGGACACTCCATTTCACACCTTGCATGGGCTGCTGAGCCACAGAGACAGTCCAGCACAGCTCCTGCTCCCAAATGGGCTTCCAGCTGAGAGCCAGGGGCAACTGCTGCTGCACTTGTACCATTATTGGCCAGAGCTGCTCTGTGCCGATGCTGATATCCAGGTGTTAGGAACAGGGCTGTGCTGAGTTTGTGTTTGGCTCATGCACAGCCCAGCATCAAGGCAGAAGTGATGTCCCAGGAAATCTTGGCTGCTCTTTCCAGACCTCGGGGTCAGGGGTGGGTTGGAGCTGGACACCCAGCGTGAGGTCAGACAACTTACTTGAAGGGTTTCCTAGAATGGCTCATTTGGTGAATTCAGTCTTGGGTGGTTTGGCTCTACATTTCTAGTTGCCTCACAAAAAACTTGGCTGTGCTTTTCCTCTCGTTTTGGGGGACAGTGGGCTCCTCCCTGCCACTTGCCAGGGTGCCCAGGACATGGTACCGTGTTCCTGATGAGGGACAGTTACTTCTAATGAAACTGTCCCATGTTCTTTCTAAAGAGATGGAGCCTGAGACTGTGCAAAAGGAGACCTTCCAGATGGGAGAAAGACAGAGTGCCAGTCTCAGGGGAAGAAGGAGAGGCAATACAGGGCACCAGGACACCTGCTCAGCTTCAGAGATGTCCTAGAGGCTAGTGCTCAGGAGATGCTGGTGTGCGAAAAGAGGAGTATTTCAGTGTATCCCTGCACTGCTCTCCAAGGATGAACTGCAGGTCTCCAGCACACAGCCCTGGCCTGCAGCCTGAAGGAACAGACTGGGCAGTGCTGGTGCAGCTGCTCACTGGCACAGAGGCTTTTCTCCAGGAGAACCTTAAGGGTTCCTTCTTGTCCCCTGCTCCTTAGACACCAGAGCCAGAGGCACCAGTCCCTTGAGCATCCTGAAGCACCTGAATCTGAGACTACCCATAGTGCAGAGCACTATTGTCTCTTGCATTGTCCTTTCTCCTGCCAGGATCAGCTACTTTGGAAAAAGTTGAGACTGCTGGTCAGTGGGAGCCAGGCAAGAACTATATCCTTGGAACTGTAGCAGCCTCAGCTGTGCTCCTGCTTGGGATAGCGCTCTGTTGTATAGTCATGTCACGGCTAAGGAGGAAAGACACGTGAGTTGGCTTTTCACAAGAGTTATTTATTGCTACCATTGGCAATGGAGTGTTTGCACAGTGCTGGAGTGCCAAGACAGCTCCTGGGAGCACTTTGCCAAAATCTCCGTGGTATGGTCCTTTAACTGGGCTCTTAATTCATATCCATGAGTAGACTCCTCTGAAAGCTCTTGTACAGAAGGACCCAGGGAGACAGAGCAGCACAAGGACAAGCCCATAGAGATTCTTTCTGGGAAGAGTCTCTTTCTTTATCTCAATCTCTATCTCCATGTAGAGATAAAAGCAAAGCAGAGTCAGGAGAAGGAGCAGGAAGGGGCGAGAGAGACCAAGCAAACACAAAGTTCAACAACAGCTGCCGCCTGTCACCAGGGATCTTTGCGGCAGAGCTCGCCCAGCTGTACAGGAACATGGGCACAGATCCCGCACCTCTGCCCGCTTGTCCCAGCTGCTCTCTGGCTGACAGGGCCTCTTCACGGGAGAACTGGGTTTCCCTGGACTCACTCCAGCCCACACCATCCTGGTGTCCCTGCTACCAGTACCAGCAGGGGTACTTTACTTTAGAAGATGACGAGTCTTTAGTGGATAATAAATAAATAAATAAATATATTGTTAAGACCAGTGAATTCTCACCTGTTTGGGCTGTTTTTATTGGGATAGAATGCACAGAGCTGGAAGCAGGGCTGGATCTGTATGAGGAGCTGGGAGAGACCTGCACTCCTGACGGGACACTTTTGTCCCAACATCAGCCTGGTTTCCCAACTGGAGTTTCATCCGCTAGAATGGGCATATGCTGGTGAGACGTGAGGTGCAAAGGCTTGTCCATGAGCTCATTTGGATGCTGCCTGGAGGACTGCATCCTCTGGAAGAGTGATCCATGTGGCATCAGCTTGTGGAGAATCATTGCCCATGGAATGAAGTCACATTGGAGAAGATTGTGGAGAACTGTCTTCCATGGGAGTGACTGTCACAGCCCAGTGGGAAATAAGGGTTCGACCACTCTGGAGTTAGAGGGTGAAATGGTCATTTATTGAAAGGTGCACCAGCTTATAAAGGGTATAGGTGGAAGGTACTGGAAAGGAAGTCGGGATTAGGTTGGAGCATGCAAATGGGAGACATATAAGGAAGATAGGGGTTGGTCATAACTATAAATGGGGATTGTTGACCATAAAAGGGATAACCATATAAGGGAGTGCTGCAATGCAGCACTTAAAAACCAATCAGGAGAAAGGGAAGAAAAGAATACAGAATCATGTGGATTTTTCTAAAAAACATAAAAATGGGGTACAACCAGGGGTAAAAATACTTTGTGTGCTGCAGTCCAGGGTTGGGTTAGGATAATGACAGTAATAAAGGGCTCTTTACAAGGTGGAAGGTCTGAGGCTATCACAACTAAACAAGTTTGAAATAAATTATCAAGATTCGAAACAGATAAACAAATAGAATCAGTCCCCGTTTCTTTCACAAGTTTCACCCATTGTCCATGTTTGTGTAGACCCATGTGGCCAGCGGCACTGTTTTTGTTGGCATTCCACCAAAGGTGAGGATGGTAAGGATGACACCTGTGGTGGTTCTTGATATATTCTTATTCGTTTTGAAGGTATCCATCGTGGTCCAGTGTCTGTTGAAACACAAGCATGCCCCTTCCCCCATGTAATCAGAGGGAAGGGGCCCATCCACTTTTCTGATATCAAGTCTTTCTATAATACTTTCACTTTAGCATTATTCTGGTTGTTTGCTGTTTGAAAATGTTTTTCTACTGGACTTTGCTCGTGTGGGTGTCCTGTTCCTCCAGCCTGTTCAGAAAATTTGAAACTTATAATACCTTGTCTAATTTCTCTTGGGGAGACATACCCAAACTCCCCCTTTTTTGTTTTTTTAAGTAAATTTTTGATGTTCTGATAAGCTCTCTCCACAGTGCCTTGTCCTGTGGGATTGTGAGGGAAACCTGTAGTATGGACCACACCCCACTTGCTGAAAAATTTCTCAGTCTCCTTCGACACGTAGGAGGGCCCATTATCAGTTTTTATTTATTTTGGTACCCCCATACATGCGAAGGCAGCAAGGAAATATCTCTTAACATCACGATTTGGTTAGTAATCCAAATAGTAACTGATTTGACATTTCTTTCAGATATGAGTTCTCCATACATTTTACAATGCCTACTACATAAAATGAGTCTGAAATAATATTAATAGGCTCAGATTCAAAAATTTCAAAGACGCACACAACTGCTGAGAGTTCAACTATTTGTGGAGAACCTTGCACTCTATGTATATCTTGTACTCAATTATCATTTTGTTTCCACACAATGACTGCATTTCCAGTTTTGCCAGAGCTATCTGTGAATACTGTTTTCACTTCTTTGATTGGAAAATCTAATAACATTACTTTTATTTGTAAGAGAATTTGAATTATTCTCTGTAGAAATTGACATGCCAGGAGATGAAATTTTACTTCTCCCAGGTATTCACACATGGTAATTTGGAACTCCATCAATACTCTCATCAGTTGTTCCCAGTGCTTGGAAGTCAGTGGGAGATAAATGTAGCCTGGTTCTTCCCCCCAAGTTCCAAGTACCAAACATGTCCTTTAAAACATAACTTGTCAATCATTTCTGGTAGAGTTTTTTGGTTTTTGGAATTGATGTGGGAAGAATAGCCACTCCCACAAGCAGAAGTCACATCCAGTTTTGAAAATTGTCCTAAAATGGCTAGTGGTTGTTTTTTATTCAGAACAACTACAAGAGAGACTGGAATGCCCTCTATTTTACCTTCAGTCTGTCTTTCAGAGATCTTTCGCTCCACTATTTTGAGGGAGGCTTTTCCCTCTTCTGTGAGGAATCGGGGGGAAGATAGATTTGCACACCTTTAAGTAACTGAAACAAGGCATGGAGATCCTCTGTTGTGATCCCTAGCACCGGTCTCACCCAATTGATGGCACCAAGGAGATTCTGGAGATCACATAAAGTTCGGATGTTTCTGTCAATTGAAACTGATTGTAGTCTTATATTTTTGGGATGTAATTTTCCATCTGAGGTATCTCCAGGGTGCTTCCTTTTGGGTCTTTTCAGGGGATACATTAAGACCATGAGAATTTAGCACCAAAATGACCGAACTGAGCGTTCTTTGTACTGCTAATTTTGTCTTTGCATAAATCATCCATATAATGGAAGATGACTGTGTGGAAATTTGTCTAATTGGCGTGAGAATTTGAGAAACATATAATTGACACAGGGTTGGTGAATTCTTCATCCCCTGAGGAAGCACTCTCCATTGAAACCGGCAGTGGGACTCACAAGAATTGATCGCCGGGATGGAAAAAGCAAATTTAGGAACATCTGCCGGGTGTAAAAAAATGTGGAAGCAACAGTCCTTGATGTCTGTAATGACCATGGGGCACGCCGCAGGTAGCATCACCGGAGATGGCATGCCCTGCTGGAGCGCCCATGGGCTCTAGGACATCACTGACTTTCTGGAGATCCTGGAGAAGCTTCCAGGATCCCAAAGATTTTTTGATAACAAAAATGGGGGTGTTCCATGGGCTAGTGGAACATTCAAGATGCCCTTTTTTCAGCTGTTCATCTGCCAATTCATTCAGGGCTTGCAGCTTTTGTTTAGGCATGGGCCACTGGTGAACCCAAACAAGGACTTTGGATTTCCAAATCATTTTGGGAAGTTGCAATTCCCCAGTTGCCCTGCTTAAAAAGTCGTTTCAAGCCCAGTGTCCCACTGTTCTAAGGCATCTTGCCCCCACAAGGTAATTGGGATGTTCAGAATAAAGGTTTGGAGGGACACAAATCTACCTTCTGACCCACAGATCTTTACCACTTCAACACTCCTCAGTGGATTCTGAGACCCCCCTACTCCACTAACATTCACAAATGTATCCGTTGCTGGCCAAATAACTGGCCAGTCTTTGTTGGCAATAATGGTCAGGTCAGCCCTAGTGTCAATTAGGCCTGTGACCTTTACTGCTTGTGGTCTCTCCCTGTTAGGATAGAAAATGGTACATGTTAAAAGCGGACACGATCTCTTGACCGTTGTCATCCAATTTATCTGCAGGTTTTGATCTCCTAGATCTTCATCATCTGCTGCAATATTCATCAAGTCGCTAACCAATACCATTTTTGCTAGCGGCATCCCGTCCTTGATTTCTAAAGGTGGAAAAGCTACTGAGACACAAATAGAAATATTTTTGTCAGTCAAATTTGCTAGTAAAGTAGGAATAACCACAAATCCCTTCTGGACTGCATTTTGGTATGACATCAGCAGGTAGATATCTTCTGAGGAAACTGACTGTGAAGGGCTGACATCCACAAGCTGATCTTGTGTTTTTAATGTTAACTGTGGGTACCACAGTGTCAGAGTAATCCATTCCAAGCTTACAGGTTCATTTCAGTGTTCGGTAGAGATAAATGTTGGTGTGATCTACTGCAGAGAATGGAGCACAGCTGGGGGGAATTCGATGTCGTTGTACCCTCTGGGCGCTCATTCCCCCATTTCCCGAACAGTTGGACTCGCAAGTAGCAATATCTTGTTGTGAATGAAATGATACTCTGCGTTTAAGGCCAGGGGATTTCTTTGGTGGTAACAACTCTCCATGTATATCTGTGAAGGAGTGGCAATTTCTTGCCCAGTGCAATTTCTTTACCACATCAATGACAAAGCATTTTAGGGAGCTCAGGTTTGTTATTTAGTTTTGGGCACTGTTTCTTCAAATGTCCCTTTTGGCCGCAATTAAAACACTGCTGAGGCCCAGTGAGGGCAGCAGCTAACAACTTTATGTGAGTTTTATGGTATGTTTTTACAGGTTTCTATAATTTCCAGAAGCATTAGGTCCTTTAAAAGTCTTAGTGCTTTCTGGTAATCTTCATTTGCTTTTTCAATAACTAATTTCTGAAATAGGATATCTTGGCTTTCTTTTTCGGCTACTTGTTTGGGTATGGCTTCTTTATGCCTTGTGATGAAGTCTATAAATGGTGCCCTTGGACCCTGATTTATTAATGTAAAAGATGGAGCCTGTACATAGGCATCAGCAACTTTCTTCAATGCTTCAACAGCCAATTCTTTAGAGATATCTAAATACTTCAATTCAATCCTGGTCTGATCTTCCTTTTTTGCATATGGGCCCTCCCCATAAAGCATATTGGTGGCATTGCTTATTGGGATTCCCCTTCTATCCATTTTTTCATTGGCATATTTTGTAATTAAAGATTTCCATTCTGCCTCAGAGTTTTGTACTGTTGTTAATATTCCTTTCGTGATGGTTCATATGTCGTATGGAATCAAATGATAAGCTAGAAAAAATTATTCCAATAGACTGATGGTAAAAGGAGCCCCAAGGCCATATTCGACAATTGCTTTTTTAATGTCTTTTAGGATAGGATATGAGATAGGCTGCCATTCTGGGGCCCGTCCTTCCTCAACATATATTGGGAAGGCCTTGACGAATTCAGTATCCCCTGCTTCCACTGCTTGGGCCCTGAAGGCCTTCCAAATTTCCTCATGTTGCATGCCCTTGCCCGAGGCTTCGGCCTTCCTGTCTTTATGGGCGGCGCCATGTTGGTGGATGTTTATGCCAGATGTTACTTTGGCCCTGCCCCTTTTCATGTCACTTTCCCCCCAGAAGTCTAGTGATGTAAGTGAGGAGGTGGAGCTGGCAGGAGAGGGCATGTCAGAGGGAGGGACCGACGTCGTCTTGCGCTTTTCCCACCTGTGCTTTTCCCACGCCGAGATTTCCTGCTTTTGCTTTTCGTGCGCTTTGTTCTCCCACGCACGCGAACTCCCTCCCTTGCCACTGACACCATGTTGTATAAAGGAGGCAAATCTCGTGCGTCGTTTTTCCTCCTCGCTGCCATTTTGTACCTCCTGATGACTCTCATTATCAGGGGATTTTTATCTGCTCTTGCTAGGTTTTCTTCGGGGTTCTTGGAGACTGGTGTTCGAATTCGTCATTTGGTGCTGTAGCACCACCAGAATAAACCTCCAGGCTATTAGTGCCTTGGTTGTGTCCCTTTTTCCCCTCTCTTTTTTTCCTAGATGTTATATCCAATTTTTTCCCAATTTGATATATTGGGATTCTCCAGGACAACTTCATTTTTATGAAAAATAGCTAAGCTTTTTGCAGATTTTTTTGTTGAGGGGATGTCCATTTTCGAGTATAAAATCTTTTAGTTGCCTATATACGGATTTTTGTTGCGTTGAGAGACAGAGTCCCATGATGTTTAGAATGACTTCTGTTTCTCCTTTTTTGTAAAACTATTTTAAATTTGTAGGGGGTGGGAGACAGGTGTAGGTATTCGGAGATGCCCCCCCCGGCTGCTCACCTTCACGGTGTGATAGGGTTTGCTGATCCAAGGATCTGTTTCCCACTGTTCAGCTGAGGGGAACTGCCGGGACAATCACCACTCCAGGCGTCGCCTGAGCCTCTGTGGCAGCGAGGGAGTTCTCTCAATATGAGAGACTGCCACGACCTGCGGGGAAAGGAAAGGGATCGGGCACTGCAAAAAGGGTTCGGGACACAGCAGAGAGTCTCGTGAAGCAATGCCAAACTTTATTAGGGAAACAGTAACTTATAAAGGGTAGGTTTAGGGGTGGAGTTTGGGCTAGGGAGGAGCATAGGACTGACAACTCAGGGATAAAGGTGATTGGGTAAGGAGGGGAGGAGTTTGGGCATAACTAGGGGAATGGGCCAATGACAGCTACCTCTGCACTGCACCAAGCACTAACCAATGGCAGGCAGAGGAGCGGGAAAACAGGGAAAAGGCGGGAAAACTGTGAGGGGAAGAAGGAGACAATATGGAGGGTGATTTTAAAAACAACAACTGGGGGTATACAGAAACATACAACAATATAACAATAAACTGGGGAGAACTGGGGCAAAACTGTCAAGTCCATAGGGTGTCATATCCGGTATAAAAGAGTCCAGTTCGGTATGCAAGTGTCCATTTATGGGTTATAGATTTTTCTCCAAGCTTCATATCTCTGCCATTCTGTTTCATCTCTTCCAACATCTCCCCCTTCTTTGTTTTTTGAGGCGCTAGCGATGTTCGCGGTAATGGTAGACATCAACATTCTCCTCAAACAGAAAATTAAACAGGGTAAAACAGTACATAGAGAAATCAAACCAATAAGAGATATAAGGCATAAAATAATAAGTTTCTGGGACCAGTTGGGGAAATTTGGTAGTTTCAGCCAATCGAAGAGGTTATCGAGTCCTTCGCCTCTGTCTTGATGAATTTCTCAGACCAGACTTTTTAGCTGGTTAATGCTTTGATGGATAGACTCGGCATGATCCGAGAAATTCATGCAACACATCCCTTCAAATTCCTGGCACCCGTGACCGTGTGCCAGGAGAAGGAAATCTATAGCCGCTCGATTTTGCAAACTTACCTCTTTTAACTTCTGGGTATCTGCCAGCAGGCCCTCAATCGCTTGTGTTGTTGCATTCGCTTCCTTGGTTAACCAGCACCCAAGGTGCGTGAGCAGAGAGAGGGCATGTGCTGTCCCTATCCCAGGGACAGGGAAGGACGCCCAGAAGTTTTTCACCCTGAACCAGATATGAATATTTGAATCACAGTCCTCTGGGAAGGGCAGAGGAGTAGGCCAATACTGTGGCCTTCCAAGATTCATATGTGGTGCAGGGAGAGAATTTTGGAGCCGAATTGGTAGGGGGGTAATTTTGGGTCCAGAATGGGGTTTAGGGGCTACGGGTTTAGTTTCAGGGAATCGAAGGGGTGCGCCCATCGCGAATGAGAGGGACCTTTTAACTCGACTTTTTGGAGAAACTAATTGATTTTCTAATTGAAACTTCACCGGGTTGAATAGGGCTAGTTTTCCTACTGTGCAGGGACCCCCTTCCGGGTAGGCCCGAATGCCAGGCCACGCCCGATCTCCGCACAGCAGGAAATACCCTTTTGGGAGTCTCATATTTCTTGGTACATGCTCCGTTGGTATGGTGGTAGCCAACGAGCTGTTGCACCACGGCGAAGCGGTCCCTTGGTAGATGGGTTTATAAGGGGTTACATCGTGGGGTGTAAACAAAGTTGGCTGGGTATATCTATGGAAAACAACACAAGTCATGGAGGGTAGAGAACCAAGGAGATCGATTTCCTGGAACGGGATGTCTACAAAAGTAAGCGCTGAAATGGTTTGTGCTAAATTGGGGGAATTAAGTGGTAGGGGTCCCTTGACTCGCGTTTGGGATACAAACGCATTCCATTCAGGTGGAGTAATTGGGATCCCTACCAGGCACGTCCTGAATGGACTGCCTGCGCTGGTCAAGGCCAGGCACAAGGTGTCCGTGCCAGTGGCCTTGGCCAGCGTTACCCACAAATTTTCTGCCGGTTGACTCATCCACTCTCTTAATGGTATTGTGGTGGTCCGAGGGATGAGTCCGACCGTGAGGATCAGGAGGAGGTGGTGAAACGGCAGCATGGATGTCTTCTTTTGCGTTTTCCTTCTTTATCCTTGAAAGATCTTTATTCGGCGAGCAGGGACCCACTTCTGTCCTTCAGAACCTGAAATACAGGTGTAGCCCTTCCCCCAGGTGACCAAGGGGAAAGGGCCCGTCCATTTTTCCATTAGTGGGTCCCGGTACATTACTTTTGCTTTATGTTCTGACAAAGATGGAGAAACTGTTCTAAAATGGCGATCTACAGGACTTTTGTTTAGGTGAGTATCCTGTTCCTCCATCATATTTAAAAAATTTAAAACATACATTACTTTCTCTAATCTTTCTTGGGGGGGACATGCCAATACTCCCCCCTTTTTGTTTTTTAAGTAAATTTTTGACATTTTGGTGGGCACGTTCCACTATACCTTGTCCTGTGGGATTGTGAGGGATCCCAGTGGTATGTTGTATCCCCCATTGCTCAAAAAACTTCTTTGTGTCTGCAGACACATAGGAGGATCCATTATCTGTTTTTACCTGTTTGGGGACTCCCATCCTTGCGAATGCAAACAGGAAGTGTTTTTTGGAAAATGTGTCAATGGACACGTACATATTTTAGCTTGCCGAATTCAGCCACAAGAGTGACATCTGATTGCCAAATTTCTAAGGGTGATAAACCCCTCGGGTTTGTTCCCTCAGGAACAACAGGTGTAAATGTTTGGCAATCAGAGCACGCTTTTAGAATTTCTTTTGCTTGGGATAATTTTAAGCCGAATTGTTTTTGCAGTGATCGCGCATTCTCTTGGAAAAACTCATGTGAAAGTTTCGCCTGTTGGTATAAGTTAGGGGTTACAGCCATACCTGCCAAATGGTCGGCAACTTGGTTCCCTTCTGCCACAGGACCGGGTAGAGCGGTGTGTGACCTGGTGTGGACAATGTAATATTCGAATTCTCTTTTTTCTATAAGAAATAACAATTTGGTTAAAAGCTTGAATAAATTCTGATTTGCCACATCTTTTAAATATGAATTTTCAATTCTCCTGACCACACCAACAACATAAGCCGAATCTGAAATTATATTAATTGACTCACCACAGAAAATTTCAAAGGCTCGCACAACTGCCGAAAGTTCTACTATCTGGGGAGAACCCTGTACTTTATGAATATCTTGATGCCAATCATCTTTCTCTTTCCAGACCACAACTGCATTACCTGTTCTCCCCGAGCCATCGGTAAAAACTGTTCTTGCATTTTTGATAGGTATCTCTGATTGCATGATTTTTAATTTTACTGGAATTTGAACTAGTCTTTGTATAAACGGACACGCCAGGAGGTGTAGCCTGATTTCTCCCGGGTAGCCCCCGATGGCAATCTGAAAATCAATAGAGCTTTGCAACAGTTGATCTAGATGTTCAGAAGTCAATGGGAGATAGATGAAATTTGGCTCTTCCCCACTGAGTTCTAAACACCTAGTGCGACCTTTGGATGTTATTTTGCCAATCATTTCAACAACTGTGGTGATAGTTTTGCCGAATTGATGAGGGAGGAACATCCACTCCCATAAACAAAAGTCTCTGTAGTCGCTCGTAAACTGGCCCAGGAGGGCCAAAGGTTGACATTGTTCCCGAAGTACTACTAGGGAGGATGGCAGTCCCTCCATCCTCCTAAATGTTTGCCTCTGCGATATCTTCTTTTCGACAATGGTAAATGCCTTTTCTGCTTGTGGTGTTAAAGCTCTGGGAGAGGACAGATCAGCGTCTCCTTTTAGCAGCTCAAAGAGGGGGTGCAAATCACCGGTTGTGATCCCCAGCACAGGTCTGATCCAATTTATAGCTCCCAGTAGCTTTCGGAGGTCATTTAATGTGCGGACTCGTCGGTCAATCTCAATCGTCTGAGGCCTTATGGCCTTTTTTGTAATTTGGAGTCCTAAATACCTCCAAGGTGCTTCCCTCTGTATTTTCTCAGGGGATATCTCCAATCCTTTCTCTTTTAAAGCCGAAATTGTTGAATTTAGAGTCTTATCTACTGCCAATTGAGATTTGGCGCAGATCAATACATCATCCATATAATGGAAGATGATTGACTGCGGATACTTTTGCCGAATGGGTCTCAACACTTCTGCCACGAACATCTGGCAGAGTGTTGGGGAATTTCTCATCCCCTGGGGAAGCACTCGCCACTGGAACCTGCGGTGAGGTTCGCAAGCATTGATCGCAGGGACTGAAAAAGCAAATCTGACCGAATCAACCGGATTGAGAAAAATATGAAAGAAACAGTCCTTAATATCAATGACCACTAGGGGCCATTCAGCAGGGAGCATAGATGGTGAAGGCATTCCCTGCTGGAGGGCTCCCATTGGTTCGAGGACTTCATTGACTTTTCGCAGGTCCTGAAGAAATCTCCAGGAACCTGAGGATTTTTGTATGACAAACACTGGAGTGTTCCAGGGACTGGTGGAAGACTCCAGGTGTCCTTTCACCAATTCCTGATTTACCAATTCGTTAAGAATTTGCAGCTTTTTGCGCGGTAGGGGCCACTGATCGACCCAGACTGGCGTCTCTGTTTTCCAACTCAGTCTGGGGAGCTGCAGTACTTCAGTGACCCCTCCTAAAAATTTTCTTCAGGAGACAGGGTCCCTAACTTGAGTTCCCACTGCTCCATTGCGTCCCGTCCCCAAAGTGTAACTGGTATATTTAAGACATACGGTTGTAGAGTCGCTGGTCTGCCCTCTGGTCCATAGATGGTGAGTACCTCTCTGCTCCTGACTGGATATTGGGTTCCCCCTACGCCACTGACTTGAACGTATGCGGTCTGGGCTGGCCACCCGTGCAGCCAGTCTTTGGAGGCTACGATTGTAACATCCGCCCCCGTGTCGAGGAGTCCCTCCACCTTGACTCACTGTGGTGTCCTAGGCTGTGAAAAATAGATAAAACAAGTTAGGAGAGGGCGAGAGGTTTTAACAGTTGTGGTCCAGAGGACCTCCCTCTGTGTGTTTTGCCTCTGCTCCTCGTCTGTGGATATCACGCACAGCAAGTCCTCGGTGGAGATCATCTTCGCCACGGGGAAGCGGTCCTCCAGCTGCACAAGGGGAAGATGAACAGTTAGGCAAATTGCGATGTTAGAATGCGTCAACCCAGTCAGGAGAGTGGGCACTACTACAATGCCCTTACCAACTGCCAAAAAGTGAGACGTTACCAAGTATGTCAAGTCCGGGTCGACCGGGGCCGATGGTGTGACCCTGGCCAATTGCTCATAGGAGCTGAGGTGGGTGGAAGGGTGCATGACATTAAGGATTATCCAATTTAAAGGTTTACACTGTTCCTTAGTAGGAACAGGGTCCGCCGGAGGTAGTTGGATTACGGGGTAGCTGGGCGCGGTGGTTGGCGCAGGATGGAGCGCAAGTGGGGGGCAACTTGTGTCATCGCGCCCCCCGGGCGCTCAGCTCCCCGTTTCCCAACGGCTCACACGAGCACTGCCTTAAGTCTGGCAAAGATGAAAAAGTGACTCTTTTTTGGAGTTTAGGCGATCTTTTTGGGGAAAGGGGTTCGCCATTGACGTTGGTCACCGAGCGACAGCTTGACGTCCAATGGCGTCCCTTCCCGCACCTACGACAAAGAGTCTTAGGTAAGTTCGGTTCTGATGTAAATTTGGGACAGTGCTTACGGAAGTGCCCCTTCTCACCGCACTCAAAACAATGTTGGGGACCTGTAAAGGCAGCGGCCATCAGATGCGCTTTATGGACGTTGGATCCTACGTTTTTACATGCATCGATCATTTCTAGCAGAGTGGGATCTTTCAACATTTTTAAAACTCTCTGGCAGTCCTCGTTAGCTTTTTTTATCACCAATTTATTAAACAAAATTTCTTGACTTTCTTTCTGGTGGACCTGCCGAGCAATTGCTTCTTTAAGCCTAGTTATGAAATCCACAAATGGTTCTTTTATACCTTGATTGATTAAAGTGAAAGAGGGCGTTTGCACATAGGCATCAGCCACTCTTTTCACCGCTTCTAATGCCAATTCTTTTGTTACATTCAATAATTTAGGGTCGAGACGCGTCTGATCCCCTCTGCTAGAATAATTTCCTTCCCCATAAAGCATATCTACCGCTTGCCTAACAGGAATCCCCCTTCTTTCCATTTTTTCATTTACAAATGTTACAATCCGTTTTTTCCATTCAGCCTCAAACACTGAGGCTTGTACGGTGGTGAACAATCCCCCAATAACCGCCCGGATGTCATAGGGTATGAGGGTGTAGGCTAGGAAAAAGGACTCCAACAGGCCGATGGTGAAAGGAGCCCCCAGTCCGTACTCTACAATTGCTTTTTTTATGTCCTTTAACATTGGATAGGAAACCGGCCACCATTCGGGGGCCTTTCCCTCTTCAAAATATACCGGAAAAGCTTTTAGAAACTCAATGTCTTTGGCACGCGCAGCTTCCTCCCTGAAGGCTTCCCAGATGTCCGGAACGGAGGGTTGCCTTTCAGGGGAGCGTAGCGCCCAGTCATAGTCCAATTCAGATTTGCGGCAAGCGGGGTAGGCCTTGGTAGTACGCGGCCTATGGGAGCGGCCATCTTGGCGGATGGAGG
This sequence comes from Manacus candei, assembly GCF_025592945.1. Classification (NCBI taxonomy): domain Eukaryota; kingdom Metazoa; phylum Chordata; class Aves; order Passeriformes; family Pipridae; genus Manacus; species Manacus candei. The sequence goes on along the minus strand of NW_026138141.1, from coordinate 830,382 downwards.
ATTTGGCCTTTGCCCTTGCCCCGCCTACCACTTCCTGTCCTTTCCAGATGGGCGACACATCGGGGGAGGAGACGGGACTGGCGGAAGTAGGCGTGGTTGGAGGTGTATCGGGGGAGGGGCTTCTCGTGCGCCATGTAGGTGGAGACGGAGGCGGCCCAGGGGGTGGAGCTACAGGGGCCCGCCTCCTTTTTTCCCGCTCCAGTCTTTCGCGCGCTTCTCCCTCCCACCTTTTCTCTGGGCGATCCCGGGGTCCCTCCTCCTCGACGCCATTTTGTGTTCACCGCGATCTCCTCTTCCGCGCCCTCCCGCCATCTTGGGATTCACTGTCTGTCTCCCGCCCGCCATTTTGTGTGCCTCTGTGGTCGGTGTCTTGTTTGGTAGGTTCTGTCTTGTCTGTAGGGAGGCTGATGTTCTTGCTCATCATTTGGTGCTGTAGCACCATCAGAACAAGCCTCCATGCGATAAGAGCCTGTTTGGCAATTCTGTCGCCCTTGTCACTGTCTCGCCAGAGGCTGTAGCCCAAGGCTTGCCATTTGTCCAATCCAAGGTCATCCGTTATCGTACAGCCCTGGCGGTCTAACCACCTGGCGAGTGCTTTAGCTGATTTTTTGTCGAGCGGATGACCATGCTCGATGACAAAATCCTTAAGGCGACGATACACAAACTTCTGGGAGGTGGAGAGTGTTAACCCATGATGTTAACCGAGTCACTTAACACACTCTCAGATGTTATTCCTCCCTTTTAAATTCTCTGTTACGGGGGTGAGGTGTTGGGTAAAGGTGTTAGGAGTGTCCCCTGCAGCTCACCTTTTCCAGTGTGCGACCCGTGCGACTTGAGAAGTCCACAGCCGTCAGCTTTGCAGAGGAGGGCCGGCAGAGCAATCTCCCCTCCTGGAGATGCTTGAGCCCAGTTGGTGACACAGGAGTTCTCCTGATACAGGAGACCTCTACTGTGCCCCATGTTGGGCGCCACTTGCCACGACCCGCGGGGAAAGGAAAGGGATCGGGCACTGCAAAAAGGGTTCGGGACACAGCAGAGAGTCTCGTGAAGCAATGCCAAACTTTATTAGGGAAACAGTAACTTACAAAGGGTAAGTTTAGGGGTGGAGTTTGGGCTAGGGAGGAGCATAGGACTGACAACTCAGGGATAAAGGTGATTGGGTAATTGGGTAAGGAGGGGAGGAGTTTGGGCATAACTAGGGGAATGGGCCAATGACAGCTACCTCTGCACTGCACCAAACACTAACCAATGGTAGGCAGAGGAGCGGGAAAACAGGGAAAAGGCGGGAAAACTGTGAGGGGAAGAAGGAGACAATATGGAGGGTGATTTTGAAAACAACAACTGGGGGTATACAGAAACATACAACAATATAACAATAAACTGGGGAGAACTGGGGCAAAACTGTCAAGTCCATAGGGTGTCATATCCGGTATAAAAGAGTCCAGTTCGGTATGCAAGTGTCCATTTATGGGTTATAGATTTTTCTCCAAGCTTCATATCTCTGCCATTCTGTTTCATCTCTTCCAACAAGAGACCTTCCACCTTGCTCCACGGGTGAGGCACCATATGCCGCGGTCCGGGGTTGGGTTAGGATGACGACAGCAATAAAGGGCTCTTTACAAGGTGGAAGACCTGAGGCTATCTCAGGTTTATTGAAGAAGGGTGCCAGTTTTCATAGGGTTCGGGGGGAAGGTGCTGGAAAGATAGGTGGAGCATGGGATTGACAGGTGAGGGAACAAACCAGGGAACAAGCCAGGGAAGGTAGGAGGGAAAATGAAAAAAACAGGAACCAATAACAAGTCACTCCACACTGTGGCAAATCTTAGCCAATCAGAGGGAGGAACAGGAGAACAAGGGGTGAACAAGTCTGAACATGACCATGCAATAGGAATAAATGGGGTACATCAATGTATGCATGCATTAACAGTTTTATAAACATTCTAAAGTCCTTGAAGTCAACTCTGCCACAGCCTGAGGGTAAAAGGAATAGGGATGCAACATTGCACAAAAGGGTTCTGACACTGTAGAAGGTCAGGGTGCAATGGCCAGTTTACTGGGGGAAACAAGGACTTATATAAGGTTTGGGCAAGGGGAGGTTCCACAACTGGGGTGGAGCATGGGATTGACAACTCAGGGCAGAATAGGATTGGGAAATAGGAAAAAGATGGGTGGAACTTTGGAGTATCCAGGGGAAAGGACCAATGGGAGCTCACTCTGCACTGCGGCATCCATCAGCCAATCAGTGAGAGATGAGCGGGAAAACCAGGGAAGAACAAGGGAGTAAACAACTTTTGGCGGGAAAAACGTGAGGGCAAGTCCAGGCAAGCCCTGAACAGTATAAACCAAGGGGAATTAACATGGGAGTACATTAAACTTGGTATAAAACTGGGGGATAACAAGAGAGTCCATGGAGTAATAGTCTTTTCAGGCCCCATACAAGTCCCTCCATGCCTTGAATCGTTCCCAGTCAGTTTTGTGATCCTCCTCAAACTCAGCAATATCATCTGTTAACTTCCATAAACTTCTCTCCACTTTTGGAACTTTTCCCACTCTGATTTCTCATCCTCCACAATTGTGTTTTAAATGTAAACTCAGAGTTCCAACAGTCCAGGTAGTCACTTAAAGGTGGTGAATATGTTGTTCTTAGGTGTGCCGCAGATTTCCTCTCAGGTGTCTGTCTCTTTCTTCCACATTTCATAATCGATTCTCTCCTGGTCCCCGAAAAGGGACCCCACACTGGAGCAGTGGAAAGACACTTCTTCTGAGCAGTGGCAGGAACACTGTAAACTGCTGTCTCCCTGTACTGCTGGAGGGAAGGAGGTAGAGCTTGAGAAGAAGGGAGGGGTCGGGGAAAGGTTTTTTAAGATTTATTTCACTTCTCATTATTCTGCTTTGATTTTGTTAGTAATAAAATTTGATTAATGTCCCCAAGTTGCAACTGTTTTGCCTGTGACGGTATTCAGTGAGTGATCTCTCCCACTCCTTTTCTGAACTCATGAACTCTGTTATGTTTTCTACCCACTGTCCAGCTGAGAAGGGGGGTGATAGAGTGGCTTTAGTGGGTGCCTGGCACCAGCCACGGTCAACCCACTACAGTTATTAGAAGTTTGCTGTGGTGTTTTGCTTTTGTGAGTGTGGGAATTGCAGGTTTTTGTGGCCACTTACTGGCTGTTCTGGGGTTTTGCTTAATTTCTTGTTCAGGGGGTAAAGATTGAGGGATAATGCACTTGGGTGTTTCCTGGGCAATTTCTAAAGAGACAGAGCGTGAGACTGTGAAGAAGGAGACCTTCCAAATGGGAAGAAGTGTCAGAGTGCCAGTCTAAGGTGAAGAAAAACAGGCAGTGCCAGACACCAGCACAGCAAGTAATTGTTGTCCAGGGCTCACCAGTCAGAATCACTGTCATCCTGAGGCTTCTCCCCAGTGCGTGCCCGCTCCTGGTCATCCTGTCAGCAGCCAAATGTGGAAGTCTGAGTGCAGAGAAGCTGTTGTCCAAGAAACCAGCAAAGTCATGATTGACGGATTTGGTGACCTTCTATGTCTTACCATCTATAGTGTTGGTAGATAAGGTTAGAGCAACTACATCGTGTTACGACCCGCCCCAGGAAAAGAGGGGGGGAGGTAACCCAGGTTTTATCAATAATTCCTTTGGGGTGGATTAAAGCGAAACAACACTAAATAATCGGTGTCTGAAAACATATATTGACAAGATTTATTTTAACAATTTTGTATCAATAGGTATGTTAACATTTTGGGTGCTGTCATAACCTTTCGGGGGAGGAGAAAAAGAAATGCATAGGGGAGAGAAGGACAGGGTAAGAGTAAGAGAGAGCAAGAGAAAAAAAAGGAAAAGATGAGAGTGGTATAATCACCGCCCACTGGATCCAGCGATGTCTTGATCCGCAGGCGGTGGGGGGAGAAGAAGAAGAAAAACCCTGCCAAAACCCCCAAAGTCACCAGTCAGTATCTATATCCTTTGCACCTCCCCCAAGGCGGGAGTTGTTTTCATGGGGTGGTGTCTCCCTTTTTGGCGTGGAGTTCGTGGTAAACTCGGCTCTCCCCGCCTTTTCGGGGCTTGACATCTTCTGCACTGGAGGAGGGGGGATGGGCCCAGTTGCCCATCAGCCTGCAGAAGTCTCTTAGAATGCATAAATCATTAACCGTTCCAGTCTCTGACACCACCCCGTGATTTATGCCTTCAATGATTTTTTTTTTTTTCTCTGTGAATCTTCTTTGTGGGCAGTGCTTCTCGTATAGTGGACAGGAAGACAGAAGAGTAAAGGAAAGGAACAGATAGCCCCAATGCACTGCAATTCTCCTCTCTCAAAAAAACTTTATAATAAAATAGTAAGCTAATTTGTATTAGCTACTCTCTCTCCACCCTGTGAGTAATCAGGGTGAGTAATAGGCTACAATCAAATTTCTTAACATTAATAAGGTTACAAACATATACACATACTTGAAATTATACATCAAAAAACATTGAGTTACTTGGGAGCTGGTAAAAGGCTTTCTTATGTTCTCTTTGGGCCTAAATTTAGTTCTATTTGTTAAATTTAACCAAATATGAAATTCAATGCCTTTCAAGGCAGAAGGCTAATGTATATAATACATATTTGTATGATTTCAAATATGCATGAATACTTGTACTAACTCCCAGGTTATATTTCATTGAGTTTAGATATTTAAAAAGATAAAATAAACTTGGCAAAAATTAAACTAACAATACATCTCAGAAAAACTACACAAACAAGTTAACAATTCTTAATACAAGTAATTTTGGGAGTAGGGGAACACAAACACAATGTTTGTGGTAGGTTCAAAATTATTAGGATCATAACATTTTTAAGATAAAACACATGCAAACAACCAATGTGTTAAAAAAGCAAAACAGTATAACTCTTCAGTTCTGTGGTCACTTCATGTTCTCATAGGATAATGAGAACTAATGATAGCAGCGGTAGGAGGCTTTATCAGTCTCATGTGGTGTGATCTCTTCTGCTGGTAGGTTTCTGCAAAAAGAACAAATCTGGCCCATTGCGGACCGATTGTTAAAAAGAAGGAAGAATCCATCGAGTGTTTATTCGATGGTCCTTTTCATGAGCATCTGTGGCTACCCATGTATGAGGGTTAACTGGGGTTTTTAGAGTGAGTGGCACCTGCGGAGGTCGGCGCTGAAATAAAGACCTCCACAAACTTTTCTGGGTGCAGCTGGTGAGATGATTTTATTAGAAAAGTAACAGGGCAACGGGACGGCTTAAAGGGAGGAGTGAAAGGGGACAAAAAAGCCCAACACAAAATGGCTCCAGCCTTAAATAATATGGGTAAGGAAGGTACTAGAACAGAAGGTGGGGTTTAGGCAGAGCATGCAAATCACAACCAATCACAGAAGATAGGGGCAGAACATAACCATATATGGTATTAACCAATGAAAGAACAGAACATACATCCAACACAACACAATACAACAACTTATATGCAAAACCCACTATTTCCCCATTAATTGTACATTTTTATACCACCACATATCCCCATATCCCAAAAATATCCACATATTTTTGTTTTATAAATTTGAAAAATTGGCTTTGAAATGTCTACAACACCCCAGCGCTTAACCTTGCAAACCTTTTTATTTCAACTCGGTCATAGTATATGCGGGATAGTAAAGGAGGGGGATTGTTAGGGCTTTATTAACTTTGATTAGAATAAAGGGAAGAGTACATGAACATTGTAAGACATCCAGGAAAACTATGATGTAACTATGAAGGTTCTAACAATTGATAAAGTCAGCTGATGTAACCTTATAATTAACTCAATGAATTTTTATAAGATATAATGAAGGTCTAAAGAAGCAGGTCTTTCTGTAGAACTTTAACTCACTCCATTCACCCATATACAGCTTCTACGCCACCGAAGTGGGTTTCTTACCAATTTTTTCTGTGTTCAGCACTCTCTATTTCTACTGGATATGGGGACGCCTCTTCTTCCACCCTCTCTGAATCCCTTTATAACTTACTCTTTTTCTTTTAGATCCACTCCTTGTCAATCATTTTCCCTTCTCATACCAACAATCAACTTACATGAGCCTTCTTTTCACATTATTTTCATATGTCCTTCTCACCTCATGGTGCAATTTACACCATCATAAAGCTAATCCTTTATTCATGACCACATTCTACAAACCATTATCCTGTAAACCATTCTTCAATCTTTCTATTTCATTTTTAGTTTTTCACGACCTTTTTATACCTTCTATGACTTCTGCTTCAGACCCTAATATACCACGGACTATTTCGTTAACACGTATTCAAACTGGGAGTTAAAAGGAACCTAGTATCTTAATGGACAGTTTCTTGACATTAGGCCTATTTTTCAGATTTTATGAATATAGCTATCGTAGATGTTGTAAAAGTTTCTATCTTATCACTTGTTGATTTCCTGCATCCACATTCATCTTCATTCTCTCACAACAGTCATGGAGGCCTCCTTCCATACACACAATCACACTTTTGAAATTATAGGATTTTAACTGATTATATATAAATCATATACCTAAATTACATTTTGTGAACTGAATATAAAAAGATACAGTGAACTTAATAACTGTGCTTATAGTGCTTATAATGAACTTAATAACTGTTAAACATAATAAAAAATTTTTGTAAAGGTTATTGGGCTAAACATTGCTTATACTCATCACCTCTATTCCCCCTCTTTTATTTTTATTTGCAGATAGGGGTGTCATGTTCTTGAGGTAGAGCTTTCAGGTGTTCGAGTCTCTACAGTAATTATTATAGAAAATAAATTAAGAAACTTAATATATATATGTTAATAACAAAACATCATATCATTGCAAACAATTAGAATATACAAAACAACATATAAAAACATTAATTAACATACATATATATATAGATATGCATGTATTTTTAGAGTTTGTCTATTGTTTCTTGCTCATGTATCTTTTTCTTATTAATGATCCTTCACCTTCTTTTCCTTTTATTATAGAAGCTTCTCCTTTTCTTCTTCTAGATGTTTTTCTTTTTCCATCATTGCGTTCGCCTTTTTACCCTTGGACATAAAACTCAGCAAATATATTAGTAACAAAGAAAATACTTATCATTCAATTTTATAACAAAATCATAAATATGAAAATAACTTCCTATTCCCAAATATCAAAAGTAGCGTGGTCATGTGGGTCTGCCAGCCATACGGCCCAGTACCAGCCGTTCAACCAGGGGGGACTGTGCGAGCAACACCTCCCTCCTGAGGTGTGCTTGTACACTGCACAAGCTGAGGTCGACTCCTCTATACCAGGAATCAACTTCTCAGCTCCGCATTTGGTTTCCATTTCACAGCCCAAAGGGGACATCAACCTTGAAAGGTTAACGAACGGGGAAAGGGATCTGTCCCTGGTTGCTACCTCTTAAACTACTCACTGGTTTCCCGGGAACTATGATATTTAGGAAGAGTTTTAGCAATTGCACTACAAATATGGTTAAACAAAAATTACCCAAAAATACATACACTTATATAAAAAAGAAACATATACACCCATAAACAAGAAGTAATAGCAGCAAATAGAGTTTGAGGTAGTTAGTTGTTAATTAAAATGTTCATGATTATTCCAAAAATTCAAGCTTTTCTGAAAACACTACTTTTTCTTCACTGGAGATGGTTTGATGGATTCGGCGCTTCTTCTTTTGGCAGGCTACAAGTTCTGCGATATGCTTTGTTGTCTCATCTGTCACAACTCAAAGAGTGACATCACTATTCTCACACTGAGAAAATTGGACCACATCCGGTATAGACACAACCAATTGTAATACAGATTGAAAGCCTAGTTCTTGGACAGGCAAGTCTTTATACGTCATGGCTTTGTATTGCAATTCTAGTGCAGTTGGTGTTAGATCTTCTCTTTCCGATATCAAGACCGATCTTAATTCTTTTTTTACTGTGTCCATTAGCGGTATTGATTTTACTGAATTGGTAGTGGTCGTTTCTTTTGAGGGGTGTTGCTTACCAAATGTGGTGAAAGCTAGTTCTGAATTTGAGGCCCATCTGTGGATGTTAGCTACAGGCCTTGAACTATCGGCAACTATCCCCTGGGCAGCGCCATCTTGGCGGATGTTTACATTCTGAGAGCCAGAAGCTCCTTGGGCACGGCCATCTTGGATGTTAAGAGTGTCACCGGATGTGGGCGTAGCGCAGATGTCATCATGGGCCTCTGTTACTATGGTGTTGGTTACCGCGGAGGTGCCATTTTGGGAGATGGTAAAATTTTTCGCGCCACAAGCCGAGCCGCCATTTGGTGTTCCTAATTTCCCGTCGCAGACTCTCGCGCCAGCTATTTTCCCGCCAGGGCGTCCCACGCTCCAGGGCTTATCACCATTTTGTGGAGAATTATTTAACTTGGCGTCCTTTTTGCCCTTGTCTTTTGATCCGCCATTTTGTATGCCCTCCACACTCACATTTTTATAATTTTGTTCTTCCAATTTCATAATATGTTTCAATATTGCAAAAATTGTCTTCCATGCATCAACAGCCTTAGTGGCATGGCGATCTCTATTATGCATTGCAACTGTTAGTAAGGATCCGATTTGTGCCCACTCCAAATACGTGATTAATTCCGGAACAGGGTCCATATTTTTATAAATCCATCTAGTAAGTGTTTTCAGGGACCGTTTATTTAATTTATATCCATGATTTTTAATCAGGTCCTTTAAGTATCCATACATCTCAGTCTCCTCCCTTGAAGGGCGAGCTCCCATCTTGATGTTAGTTGTAAAGGGGGTAATTAAAATCCTTGCTCACCTCTCCAGCGTTGCTGTGCAGTGTTTTTGTCGTTTAGCCAGGTCTGCCATCCAGCTGTGATGGCTCTCTAAGCGAGGCAGTGAAGCTCTCAGGTGTTAAGAGTTAGCTCACTGATCTCTGTTGCACCTCACCAGCTGCTGCTGCTTGCTACTGTTGCTGTCACTCCTCACACGGGGCACTATTTGCGGAGGTCGGCACTGAAATAAAGACCTCCACAAACTTTTCTGGGTGCAGCTGGTGAGATGATTTTATTAGAAAAGTAACAGGGCAACGGGACGGCTTAAAGGGAGGAGTGAAAGGGGACAAAAAAGCCCAACACAAAATGGCTCCAGCCTTAAATAATATGGGTAAGGAAGGTACTAGAACAGAAGGTGGGGTTTAGGCGGAGCATGCAAATCACAACCAATCACAGAAGATAGGGGCAGAACATAACCATATATGGTATTAACCAATGAAAGAACAGAACATACATCCAACACAACACAATACAACAACTTATATGCAAAACCCACTATTTCCCCATTAATTGTACATTTTTATACCACCACAGGCACCTGTCCCACAGAGGGTAGATTTACTAATACGGATTGGCCTGGATAATGGAGTGGTTTTACGGGATCTTTACTTTTGTCTTCCCTCAGGTGCAGGGGTGGATCTTTCAGTGGATCATGATCTTTCAGCCTGGTGCGGCATAGACTACAGGCAGAGATCACTGTGTTGCACAGCTCCCTGGTAACTGGCCACCCTCTACTGATTGCTTCTTTAAACAGATCTCTGTTTCCTGAGTGGTCTCTTTTTATGTGTAACCATTCTAACAGATGTTCTCATTTTTGTCCCTCTCCCTCTATTGTTATCTTAGCTAACCGTGTCAGTGAGTCTACTTGATTGTTTAACAGATGAGCGGGGTTGTTATCTGTTTGGTGTGCAGCAACCCATCCCACAAGGAATGTTTTTTGTTTAGCGATGTTTAGGATCTCTTTCCATTTTTCTTGTTGCCACACTGATATTTGATTCACTTCCCATTGATTTTTATTCCCAAAAGGGGAGCCACTCTGTACATCCTTTGAATACTGCATAGGAATCTGTGTAAATGTATGTGTCTTCTTCAGTGTCTGCTTCTCTGGTAAATACACTCCATATTGCTACTAACTCCCCGACCTGAGCACTCCCTTCTCCTTCTGTCACTACCCTGTTCCCTGAATCAACATGTAGGGCCACGGCTCGATATTTCCACACTTTTCCTTCTCGTCTGGCAGAAGCATCTATAAACCAAACATTTTTTAAGTGAGGTTCAAAAGCGGGAGCAGGTTTTATACAGGAAGGAGGAGGGTTTGAATCAGGTAGCTTACAAGATTGTTCTTGTATTTGGAGTATTTTTGGAGCTCCTTCAGTTATTTGACGAGAGTGATAGTAATGATCAATTTGTGCATACCATCTCCGGACTGTTCCTCTCTGAGCTACCCCTGCAGGAGGGGGGGGTTCCAGATATCACTGGCTTTAAAACCTTAAAAGGCCCTCGCAGAATGATTGATTGGTGCCAAATGTCTTCTCTGCTTCCTGCAAGGCTAAACAGACCACAAACAGGCCTTTTTCCCAAGCAGAGTATCGTTTTTCAGCATCTTTTAGGCTGCAAGAAAGAAAACCAGTGGGGCGAGTGGGATCTTCAGGTCCCCGCTGCCACATATGTATGGACAGACTGTGGATTGTAAATCCCCATTCAACTTGGAGTGGATCTGTGGGATGTATGGGCCCCAGAGTTTGGTATACATTAGCTTCAAAGATTACTAATTTTAGGGCTTCTTCATGCATGGGGGTCCACTCCCATGTTGCTTTTTTTCGTGTCAGGTCGTACAGGGGACGAGCAATAATGGAGAAATCTGGCACATGTTTTCTCCAAAAAACCAGCTGGAGCTCTCTTTTACTCTCTGGCATCTTTACTTGCTCTAGGGTGTTTAAGGTTTCAGGAGGGATACACACTGCTCCTCCTTTCCACCATATACCTAGGAATTTTACTTTGGAGGTGGCAAGCTGTACCTTTTCTGTGGGAATTTGGAGTCCCAGACTTTCTAGGTGAGTGATAATATTTTTCTGGGTCTGGCTCACTGGTATGACATCAGAGCCACCAATTAATATATCATCCATATACTGATATATCTTAGTTCCTTCTTCAGGAGTAATTTGAGCCAGCTCCTGTGCGAGTGCATGATGGGCCAGGGTAGGGGAGTGTCAATATCCCTGAGGTAGATGAGTAAAGGTATATTGATTACCCTCCCAGGTAAAAGCAAAACGATCTCGGTCTGCTTCCTGTAAGGGAACCATAAAAAACATATCTTCGACATCAATAGTTGCAAGAATTGGATGGGCCTGCTCCTGAACTGTAGCAATCAGTTCAGCTATGTTAGGTACTGCAGCTGTCAGAGGGCCACTGTTAGAGTTGAGATGTCGATAATCTATTGTAAGCCTCCAATTTCCATTAGGTTTACGAACAGGCCATACCGGCGAATTGTATGGTGAGTGTGTAGGGACGACCACTCCTTGCTCTTGCAGTTCTGCAATTACTGGAGCAATGCCTTCACATGCCCCTAAAGGAAGCGGGTAGGGTTTCACGTTTGTTATTTTGGAAGGAGGCAGACTTGGAGCGGTTTGCAACAGACGGACAGAGAGGGATGGGAGACCAAACACCCATTCTCTCCCTCTGGCATTTGTCCAGGCTCGACCCTTTAACAGATCTAACCCCAGGATGTTAGCTGGTAGTGGCCCCACAATCATGATAGTTTCTGTGGCTGTCTCATCTCCAGGTAACCAGCATTTTACTTGAGCAGTGTGTTGGGGTTGGGATTTGCCAAAGGCATCAGTTACCCATATTTTTTTTTTGTCTGGCTTAATGCCACACTGGGTAGCAGCTTCAGTTTAGAGTGCTGAGACCTGTGCACCCGTGTCCACCACGAATGTAACCAAAGATTTAAAAGGGCCGAGAGGAAAAGCGATCACCATATCTCCCTGGTTCTTTTCTGTGAGCCTTCTCATATAAACCCACTGAGCTTGCTCACTGGGAGCGGCGAGTCCCGTTTCCCAACTCGGGATCGGTTAAACTGATTTCTGGTGGGGCTGAGGGAACCACAGTGTTGGATTCCTGGGGAGGGTTGCCCCCAGGGGGTGACTCATGCTCTCTGATCTTATCCCACTGCTTTATCAAGTGTTCCAAATTAGCTGTGGGTAGTTTATCCATCACTTCTCGAGGAATTCCTTTTGCAATACCCTCCACCCACAAACTGTACCTTGTTTGCTCACTAGGTGTCGCATTTTGCTGACAATTACCTGGCAAAGGTGGTTTTCGGATCTCTCCTACCCTTCTTATATCTGTTTTTTGCTTAACACTACTTGTATCAGAGACCCCCAACTGTTGACCAGTAGTTACCAGTTTTTGGGCTACCTCTAACCAGGTCATCCCCAGTGGAGCACCCCTTCTTCTGGGCCTGAGGGTTGTCATTATGCGCTCTTGTAGTTGTTTAGCATGAGTTTTTAGTGCATCAGGCAGGCCTCTGATCAGGGCGGGAAGTCGTTGTGGATCTGCTTCGAGTTCCATAGGGGAATGCCGCTGCGAGTCCAACAATCTTGTATGGATTAATTGGAGCCATGCAGCTTTTTGTACGCTTTCAACAATGTGGCCAATTTTGGGGGTTTTAATTGTGTGAGGATCTCCCCTTTCGATAGGGTCTAACCCACCTGCCCAGTAGGCAGCTCTCTGGGTCAGCGGCCATGGGGCTCGGTCATCATTTGTGGTCAGGAAGACCCCTGGGCCCCAAAATCCTCTGGCCTCATTTTCACTTCACTAAACAAAATCCAATGCCCTCCTGTAAGGGACACTCTCCACACATATTCAGTCTCTGATTCACTGGCCTTACGACTGTATTTTTCCTGAATTCTGGCCAGTGCTTCCCCGGTGTACGGGGTAATTCGTGTGGTAATTTGCCGATCTGCCCCCTGGCCAGTGGTTTCAGTTTTAATGAGGGGACACATATGTATTACCCCCTCCTCCGGGTAACTTTGCTTCAACTCTTCTAATTCCCCAGAGGGGTACAGGGATTTGTTAACATCTACCGGTTTAGGGTACTTTGAATTAATGTCTCGCAATTCACAATTTTTCATTTCCACTATCTTTTTAAGCCTTTCATTTTGTTCCTCCTCATCTTGCAGGGCTGACCGAAGCAATGAGTTAATCTCTCTCTCTTTCTCCAGTGCCTGACTTCAGCAGTTAACTGCAGGCGTTCTTTTCCTAATTGCTCCTGTAATGCCTTCATTGACTCTTGAAGAGATCTTATCACCTCACCGGTAGATTTTTGAATAGCCTCTTTTTCTAGCTGGTCCTGCAAAGTTCTCATTGACTCTTGGAAAGATTTTATCACTTCACTTACAGATTTCTGAATAGGCGATTTTTCCTTTTGCACTGCTCTAAGGAACACGCCTAAGACAGCACCCACAAAAAACAGTTCTAAACCAAGGATAACTATCAGGAGGGAATAATCCCCATATAACGCAAGCTGGGGTGTCATCCCTTTTGACTCAGTCATTAACCCAGCTCAGGTTAATGTCTTTCTCCCCCTTAACCCTCTGAGGGTCGGCTTGACTCTCTCCTGGAAAACCTTTCAACAGGTCCAGGTACCAGAGAACCTTTCAACAGGTCCAGCCCACACCAGGAAACCTTTCAACAGGTCTGATGTGCCCGGGTCACACCGAGAGGAGAAAAATTCTCACTATAATTTTACAGCGAAGGGATAGTCACCATTTGACTCGCCCTCGGTATCAGTTTTAGAATACACTGATTACTCCACCACATCCAAAGGACCCTGCTCGCTGCACCAAAAAAATGTTACAACCCGCCCCAGGAAAAGAGGGGGGGAGGTAACCCAGGTTTTATCAATAATTCCTTTGGGGTGGATTAAAGCGAAACGACACTAAATAATCGGTGTCTGAAAACATATATTGACAAGATTTATTTTAACAATTTTGTATCAATAGGTATGTTAACATTTTGGGTGCTGTCATAACCTTTCGGGGGAGGAGAAAAAGAAATGCATAGGGGAGAGAAGGACAGGGTAAGAGTAAAAGAGAGCAAGAGAAAAAAAAGGAAAAGATGAGAGTGGTATAATCACCGCCCACTGGATCCAGCGATGTCTTGATCCACAGGCGGTGGGGGAAAGAAGAAGAAAAACCCTGCCAAAACCCCCAAAGTCACCAGTCAGTATCTATATCCTTTGCACCTCCCCCAAGGCGGGAATTGTTTTCATGGGGTGGTGTCTCCCTTTTTGGCGTGGAGTTCGTGGTAAACTCGGCTCTTCCCGCCTTTTCGGGGCTTGACATCTTCTGCACTGGAGGAGGGGGGATGGGCCCAGTTGCCCATCAGCCTGCAGAAGTCTCTTAGAATGCATAAATCATTAACCATTCCAGTCTCCGACACATCGTCTGCCTGGACTTATGCAAAGTTTGACACTATCCTGCATGACATCCTTGTCTCTAAGTTGGAGAGACAAGGATTTGCTGGATGAGCTACTTGGTGGACAAAGAACTGGCTGGGTGGCAGCACACGAAAGAGTTCTGGTCAATGACTCATTGGCCATGTGAAGACGAGTGACGAGTGGTGTCCCTCAGCGATCGGCACTGGGGCTGACACTGCTCAACATCTTTCTCAGTCACAATGACAGTGGGAATCAAGTGCACCCTCAGCAAATTTGCTGATGATGCCAAGCTGTGTGGTGTGGTTGATGTGCTGGAGGGAAGGGATGCCATCCAGAAGAACCTTGACATGCTCATGAAGGGAACCTCATGAAGTTCATCAAAGCAAAGTGAAAGGTCCTATATGTCGATCATGGCAATCCCAGACACACCTACAGATTGGGTGGAGAAGTGATTGAGAACAGCCCTGTGGAGAAAGACTTGGGCGTGATGGCTGATGAAAACCTCAACACGAGCTGGTGTGCTTGCACATCAGAAAGCCAATGAAATCCTGGGCTGCATCAAAAACAGCATGGCCAGCAGGTCGAGGGAGGTGTTTTTCCCCGTCTGCTCTTGTGAGACCCTACCTTGAATACCGTGTACAGTTCTGGTATCCCCGGCAGAAGAAGGCCATGGAACTGTTGGAGCAAGTCCAGAGGAGGGACACAAAGTTCATAGAAGGACTGAAGCACCTCTCCTACAAAGACAGGCTAAGAAAGTTGGTGCTGTTCAGCCTAGAGAAGAGAAGGTTGCATGGAGACTTCAGAGCAATCTTCCAGTATCTGAAGGGGTCTACAGGGAAGCTGGACAGGGACTCTTTCTCAGGAACTGTAGTGATGGGACAAGGATTAAAGGGGAACAAATTGTAAGAGGTGAAATTTAGGTTAGATATTAGGAAGAAATTCTTCACTGTGAGGGTGCTGAAACACTGGAACAGGTTGCCCAGGAAGGCTGTAAATGCCCCTACCTTGGCAGTGTTCATGGCCAGGTTGGATAAGGCCTTGAGCAATCTGGTCTAGAGGTAGGTGTCCCTGCCCATGGCAAGGGGGTTGGAACTAGATAATCTTTAATGTCCATTCAAACCGCTTAACATTCTATGATGTTACTGGCAGAATTGGGTGGGTTTGGACAACGGGTCCATTTACCATTTACTGTCTGTTTCTGGCAGCAGATGGAGTAAACCCGTCTCAAAGAGTGCCACGGCCTGAGGGTGAATGGGATAGGGACGCGACACTGCACAAAGGGTTCTGACACAGTAGAAGGTCAGGGTGCAATGGCCAGTTTATTGAGGGGAATGAAGACTTACATATGGTTTGGGTAAGGGGAGGTCTAATAACTGGGGCAGAGCATAGGGTTGACATCTCAGTGGAATACGGGATTGGGGAATGAGAGAAAGGTGGGAGGAATTTGGGAGTATCTAGGGGAAGGGGGCCAATGGGAGCTCACTCCACAGTGTGGCACTCATCAGCCAGTCAGTGTGAGAGATGAGCAGGAAAGCAGGGGAGGGCAAAGGGGGTAAACAACTTCTGGTGGGAAAAACGTGAGGGCAAGTCCAGACAAGCCCTGGACAATACAAACCAAGGAGATTGACACAGAAGTATATGTGGGGGTACATTAAACATGGTATAAAACTGGGGAATAACAAGAAAGTCCATGAATTATTAGTTCCTTCAGGCTCCATATAAGTCCCTTCAGGCCTTAAACACTTTGGTGTTCCTCCTCAAAAGAGGAAAAAGATCTTTGCTTAGGAGTTGGCAGGGCTCACTGAGAGAGCTTTAAATGAGATTGGAAGAGGGAAGGGAATAAGCCAGGCTCACTTGGGATAAGCCTGAGGGCGGCACGCTGATGTTGGGGAGGGAAGCAGAGAGAGGAAGTGCTGTCTCCAAATATCATGAAACTGGAGCAAAACTAGTAGGAAAAAAGGTTTCTTGTCGCGGTCTGGGTTTGGAGTGGGACGACAACAACACAAAGGATTCAGACAAGGTGGAAGGTCTTGAGCTATCGCAGTTTATTGAGGGAAAATGCTGGCTTAAATAGGGTTCGGGGTGGAAAGCACTGGAATAGTAGGTGGAGCATGGGATTGACAAGAAATTGAACAAATCAGAGAAAACAGGAGGGAACACTTCAGGAACAAGGACCAATCATGCAGGACTCTGCACTGCGGCTAAATCCTACCAATCAGAACGAGGGTACAGCAACAAGGGAGCAAACAAGTCTGGAAATGTCCAACTGCAAGTAGAACTGGGGTACCTACTTAGAAAAACATGTATTAACAGTTCTTATATACTATAGTGTCTGAGTTCTTTTCTGGTACGCATACTAAATGCTACTGGTATTCTTTAGTGTCCTCCTTAATAATTCCCGTAGAGTTCACGCCATCTCTGAAACCTTTTCCAGTCATTTTCCTTGTCCTCCACAGTTTCTCACTGGAATGCTAGCAGACAAAAAGAGTACCAAGGAAAGGCACTTGCACTTGGCTCTTTTATGCAGTCTTCATAGTGGGCTTTTCATAGGGATTTCTGGGAAGCAAGGCGCAAGTGCCTCTGCATTCCCATGCACAGTGCTGCCTCCCAAAACAGATCCACCCTTCCCTACTTCTGCTCTTTACATGCCAGTGCAGGACAAGGAAATTCATCAGTAGGCAGATTAAGGAATTCATGGGCAATGGGAGTACACTGGGCAGCCATGGCAGAGGGTAGGGGCTGGTGGGGATGTGAGGACAGAGAGCCCCATCTGTTTTGAGGTCACAGAGCCCCACTGTGATCTGCTGTTCAGTGCCAGCTCTGGACACCTCTGAGGCAGCAGCAGCAGCAGCATGTTGCGAGCACTGGGGGTCGTGGTCCTCACCCGCTGCCTCCCCCTCTTTCTGGTGGCCCTGCAAGCCCAGGATGCCCAGTCTGCTCCAATGCAAGGGCAGGGAGCAGGTAGGCAGGCGGGGGCCAGCACCCACCCTGGGCTGGTGGCAGTGTGGCCAGGGCGAGGACTGGGTGAGCCAGGAAGGCAGCACGGTGCGGGCAGTGGGGCAGACACAGCCCGGAGAGGTGTGGAGGGGCTGCAGCTGCTTCAGGGGTTGTGGGGAGACAGGGTCCTCATGATCAGGGAGGAGGGGAGTGGCAGTCAGGGCCAGAAACTTGGCACTCATCCATCACATTGCAATGGTTATCCAACCTCGTGGCTGAGCTCCAGCACTGAGCCACAGGCAGGTCACGTGGGCACATCGTGGCTTTTGCTTCCTTTCAGAGCTGCCAGCTCAAAGTCCCAAGGGCAGCCAGGCACCCCCGCAGCTGTGAGAACACAGACCTGTCTGTGTGCCCTGTCATTCCCTGACCCCCTTACACTTTCTGCTCGTGAGGTGTGATGGTAACTTCTTGTGGGTGTTTGGTTGTAGATGTGGCCAAAGGAAGGCCACTTCCTGCTCCTGAGCCAGATTCCATGTTGATTCCAAGCTGGTATCTCAAGGGTGAGTAGTCAGGCTCTGCTATTTCACAGAATAGGCACCCATGTTCCATCTGTTAGTCATGGGAAATGTACCTTCATATGTTAATGTCCTTCTATAAATCTCAAATAGTGAAGGATTCCCAGAAGATACCTGTAGTTCCAAAGGAGCTCCTAAGAGCCTTGGAGAAAGCTGCATCTGGTTAGTATATCCCACTCTCTTAACCGTAGGACTTGGGATGCTGAACTTTTCGCTTACTCTGGGGATCTGCTGTAGCCTATGCAGCAAGAAGGGATCAGTCAGAGCCTCGCTGCAAGGCCACTCCATTTCACACCTTGTGTGGGCTGCTGAGCCACAGAGACAGCAGAGCTCCTGCTCCTAGACGGGCTTCCAGCTGAGAGCCAGGGGCAACTGCTGCTGCACTTGTACCATTACTGGCCAGAGCTGCTCTGTGCAGATGCTGATATCCAGGTGTTAGGAACAGGGCTGTGCTGAGTTTGTGTTTGGCTCATGCACAGCCCAGCATCAAGGCAGAAGTGATGTCCCAGGAAATCTTGGCTGCTCTTTCCAGATCTCAGGGTCAGGGGTGGGTTGGAGCTGGACACCCAACGTGAGGTCAGACAAATTACTTGAACGGCTTCCTAGAATGGCTCATTTGGTGAATTCAGTCTTGGGTGGTTTGGCTCTACATTTCTAGTTGCCTCACAAAAAATTTGGCTGTGCTTTTCCTCCTGTTTTGGGGGACAGTGGGCTCCTCCCTGCCGCTTGCCAGGGTGCCCAGGACATGGTATCGTGTTCCTGATGAGGGACAGTTACTTCTAATGAAACTGTCCCATGTTCTTTCTAAAGAGATGGACCCTAAGACTGTACAGAAGGAGACCTTCCAGATGGGAGAAAGAGACAGAGTGCCAGTCTCAGGGGAAGAAGGAGAGGCAATACAGGGCACCAGGACACCTGCTCAGCCTCAGGGTCATCCTGGAAGTGAGTGCTCAGGAGATGCTGGTGTGCGAAAAGAGGAGTATTTCAGTGTATCCCTGCACTGCTCTCCAAGGATGAACTGCAGGTCCCCAGCACACAGCCCTGGCCTGCAGCCTGAAGGAACAAACTGGGCAGTGCTGGTGCAGGCTCTTCTCCAGGAGAACCTTAAAGGATCCTTCTTGTCCCCTGGTCCTAAGACACCAGAGCCAGAGGCACTAGTCTCTGAAAACAAAATCCCTTGAGCATCTGAAGTGCCCTGAATCTGAGATTATCCATAGTGCAGAGTACAAACATTGTCTCTTGCATTGTCCTTTCTCCTGCCAGGGTCAGCTACTCTGGGAAAAGCTGAAAATGCTCAGGAGCTGAGCAAGAACTATATCCTTGGAACTGCTGCAGCCTTCAGCGTGCTCCTGCTTGGGATTGCAGTCGGTTGCATAGTCATGTCCCAGTTAATGAGAGACACGTGAGTTGGTTTCTTTCCAGTTATTTATTGCTACCATTGGCAATGGAGTGTTTGCACAGTGCTGGAGTGCCAAGGCAGCTCCTGGGAGCACTTTGCCAAAATCTCCGTGGTATGGTCCTTTAACTGGGCTCTTAATTCATATCCATGAGTAGACTCCTCTGAAATCTCTTTTTACAGAAGGACCCAGGGAGATGGAGCATCACCAGCACAAGCTGATACTTACTCTGCCTGAGAAAGCAAGGTTTAAACAAGAGATAAAGGCAAAGTAGAGTCAGGAGAAGGAGCAGGAAGGGGCGAGAGAGACCAAGCAAACACAAAGTTCAACAACAGCTGCCGCCTGTCACCAGGGATCTTTGCGGCAGAGCTCGCCCAGCTGTACAGGAACATGGGCACAGATCCCGCACCTCTGCCCGCTTGTCCCAGCTGCTCTCTGGCTGACAGGGCCTCTTCACGGGAGAACTGGGTTTCCCTGGACTCACTCCAGCCCACACCATCCTGGTGTCCCTGCTACCAGCACCAGCAGGGGTACTTTACTTTAGAAGATCATGTTTTGGTTTTTTGACAATATATAAATAAATATATTGTTAAAAGCATTGAGTTCTCATCTGTTTTGTCTGTTTGTGTTGGGATAGAATGCACAGAGCTGGAAGCAGGGCTGGATCTGTGAGAGGAGCTGGAAGAGACCTGCACTCCAGGGAGGGACACCTTTGTCCCAGCATCAGCCTGGTTTCCCAGCTGATAGTTCTTCCACTAGATTGGGGACATGCTGTTGAGACGTGAGGTGCAAAGGCTCCACCTCATGATGAATGCAAATGAATGATTTGTCTTGCAGCTCTGAGCCTTGAAGCACAGGCACTCAGGTCTTTCTTTCCAGAAATCCATATCAAAAGCTCTGTATGAGCTGCATTAAAAAAGCCAACTGGAAGTAGCCTTTATTTGTTACTATTTGTGTCAGGCAGGATTCTAGCAAAAAGCTAGTCTTGCTACAGCTTCATAACCTTCAAAGAATCCAGTTCCTACAAGTTCTACTCAATACAGCCTCACAGTCCAGCACAATATACTTCAAGTAGGAAACCTTTACCATACGCATATGGGCACACTACAAGAGTATGTTACTCTCAAAAAACATTACTTTAACCTCTCTTCCTGATTGATATCACAAGAATTTACATGAATTGATTAAAGGGTTGAGCCAAACTTTTCTTTTTTCCAACTCTGCAATTCACATACCTGTCACTCCACATTGGAGTGTTTCAACAACAATTGTTCTCTCTGTTGGTGCTGTTTTAGATATGTAGTTAACAAAATCCATCCTCATCTACCCAAATCCACAAGCTCTTTTCCTTTTCTCAATATACAATTTTTGGATGCATTTCAATATATCCAATGGTTCAGCATTTTTCAAGTGACTTCCTCACTGCTTGCACAGTCCTCTGACCTTTGCCCACACGAGAGCCAATGAACTATAGGGAAGGTCATCTGCCACGGTCCAAGGAAGAAGGAATAGGACCGCAACACTGCACAAAGGGTTCAACTCGAGGTAGCAGGTCGGGTGCAATGGCTCTTTATTGAGGGTGTGTGAGGGTTTATATAGGGTTCAGTATGGAAAGGGCTAGAAAACTGGGTGGAGCATGGGATAGACAGCCAGGGGAACAGATGAGGGTAAGAACTTAGAAAGAGGGAGGAACTGGGAAGGAGCTGGGAAAGTAAAGGGCCAGTGGGAGCTCTCTCCACACTGCGGCATTTTTTAGCCAATCAGAGGGAGGAGCAGGGAAGGTAGGGGATAAACAACTCTGGGCAAGCCTGGACATGCCCAGGCAATACAAGTGAATGGGGATAATACAACCACATGGGGACATTACAAAAACAATATCTAAACTGGGGATAAACTGTCAAGTCCATAAGATGGAGTCTCTTTATGCACCGTAAATTTCTCTCCAGGCTTTAAAAGTTTCCCAGTCGGACTCTTGCTCTACCACAGTCATTCCATCCAGGAATGTCGGATGGGACTGATCCCTTACATTCAGATTTACAAAGCAACATTTTGTTCAGATCTGCACCATGATGACAATTTGTTTTACCAAGGGGATGAGGGGCAGCACAAGAGACACAGACACCAACCTCAAGGAACAAGTGTGTAATTTTACTATAATGCAAAACAGCAAAGAATTACAGAAGGATAAGCTCAGCAATGCAGCTAATCATTACTACAAAGAGTGCCTATAAGAATGATACATCACCAGTTACCCTGATACCATAATCAGCATCCAGACCCACACATCAGCTGGGGAGCCCTGGTTGCAGCAAAGGGTCGGAGAACCCTTCTCAGTAACTGGGAAATCCTACTCAGTGTGTCCACTTATAGGTGAGGTCTCCATCATTGCTGTGAAAGGTCCAGCTTTTATATTGTTAAACAAACCAAGCTTACATAACCACTAGTGCAGAAAAACATCTGGCTTCCTTCTCTCCTTGTGTTTCACCCAAAGCCTGGCAAGGGGTCAGGGGAAAACCAAGCTTTGACAATCTGTCACCAAACACAGCCAGACATCTAATTTCATGGCACTGACCAGTCTCTAAATACAGAGAGATAAATACATTCATATTTCACTGAGTCATACATATTTAATAATGAACAGATAAAATTATTATTCACTAATGAGCATATACAAACATATCTTACTAATAAGCATACATATTTACACACATGTAGTCTTATACTACATATTTTACTGAGAAACATACATAATTTTTCTAATGAGTGGATACGTGGCTAAATATAACGTTAGGTTGAAAGGTTCATCTAGAGGTAAACTTTGGCTCAGGGCCTGTTGTTCAGGCCTCAGCACCTCAACTATCTAGCTTACCTACCTTAAAGCTAACCCCCCTGTTTTCCATTTGATCCCTTTCTTTTTCATCCTACTGGCAATGAAGATCTCCAGAAATGGATTGAGGTGATTATTGGTGGATTTATATTGTTAAGATTATTAAGTTTGTTTGGTGTATTTGTGGCTCAGGAAACTTGTGTGTGAATGGACTTTACAGAATTGTCTGCAGTCAAGTAGCCTATTTACAATGTTGGTATTAAATTACAGGTGATTATTTTTGCAGTGTTCCGATATAATATGCTGAATTTGAAGCAGGTGTGATTTAGTTAAGACTCAGGACTGAAATACTGAGTGTTCTTCTTGAATAACTAGATTTCACAGTCATCAAGCACAGTTCTTTATTTGTTGAGGGACATAGGCATGTTAGTGACTAGAATGGAAATGATGCACATGAAATCAGTAACAACAATTCTTATAAAATCATAGAATCATAGATTCATATATGTTGGAAAAGACCTCCAAGATCTTTAGTTCAGCCTTTGATAGATCACAACCCTGTCAACTAGAACCATGGCACTAAGTGCCACATCCAGTCATTTCTTGAACAACTCTAGGGATGATGACTCCACAACCTCCCTGGGCAGCCCATTCTAATGCTTGACAATCCTTTCAATGAAGAAATTCTTCCTAATGTCCAACCTGAACTTGCCTGGCACAGCTTAAGGCTTTGTCCTCTTGTCCTGTTGCCAGTTGCCTGGGAGAAGAGGCTGAACCCCACCTGGCTACAACCTCCTTTCAGATGATTGTATAGAGCAGTAAGGTTTCCCCCTGGGCCTCCTCCAAGCTAAACCACCCCAGCTCCCTCAGCTGTTCTTCATATGATTTAGTCTCTAGATCCTTGGCCAGCTCTGTTGACCTTCTCTGGACTTGGTCCAGGACCTCAATGTCTTCCTTGGGGTAGGGAGCCTAAAACTGAACACAGGTTTTGAGATGCTACCTCAACAGTGCCAAGTACAGGAGGACAATCACTGCCAATGGTATCCTGGCTTGGATCAAAAATCTGGGGCCAGCAGGACCAGGGCGGTGATTGTCCCCCTGTACTGGGCAAGAGTATATTCCACACTGTTGGCTCATGTTCAGCTGCTGTCGACCAGCACCTCCAGGTCCTTTTCTACTGGGCTACCTTCCAGCCACTCTCCCCCAGCCTGTAGCGCTGCCTGGGGTTGTTGTGACCCAAGGGCAGGACCCAGCATTTGGCCTTGTTGAACCTCATACCCTTGGCCTCAGACCATTGATCCAGCCTGTCCATATCCCTCTGCAGAGCCTTCCTACCTTCCTCCAGCAGATCGTGCCCGATTTGGTGTCATCTACAAACTGACTAAGGGTGCACTCAATCCCCTTGTACAGATCATCAATAAAGATATTAAACAGAACTGGACTCCTGGTACATTGACTTTTGACATCCATGTAATGAGTTTCATTACAGATCCAAAGACATAAAAAAAGGAGGGTCCTCTTGAGAAGGCAGAATGCTACCAGGCCTCTTGCCAACATCTGTATGCATTTTGTTTCCCATTAATAATGCTGCAGGGCACCTCTGTGCCTCAGAGCAAATTAACAGAATAACAAAATCCAAAACACATAAACATCCTGCTGTAGGTAGGATATTCCTTTAGTTCTTCCTCCATCGTAAGAAAAGTTGTCTAATTTATTTTCTCCCTCTTGTCTTTCAGTTCATTTTATTAGTATCCTTACCTTATTGCAAACAATATTATAACAGTCAGAATTAACAAACTGTGTAAGATATCTGCCTGCGAGGGAAGAAAAAGGAGCAAAAAGCCTCTTGGTTTTTAATTGTTTGGAATGATGTAGTAAGTTTTACTCAAAGCTAATTCTAGGCTCTTGATTTGCAGTTTCATCCTCCTCAGGGAAAACTGAGAGCAGCCTGTGTGCAAACATCCTCTGGGCCTGAAATTTAAGCACAAGCTCTAGCAATAGTATCACCTTCTATAACTGACAGAAGAGTCTTATTTCTCTCTTCTTGTATTTCAGGGAAGTAATTTACCCAGAACCACTAGTACTAAAATGGCATGAAAGACACACTAAATAACAGACTAAAGCATCAATCATCTTACAATAATGCCAGCAATTATTTCCATACATCTTCTTGACAGCGACTCCAGCTTTTCTCTTTAGCTGTAATATTCATGCTACCATACAAATTGATACTGATGATAGCCACTAGATTAAAAGAAGAGGCAGCATGTCTCCTGTCTTTGAAAATCATGTTGAAAATCAGCATCCCCACAGCCATCTTCTTTTTGGGAAAGCTGTTCAGGTGAAGGCTCACTAACCAAGTTTTTTTATCCATCACGTGTATTGCCATTTTAACCTTTTATTTTGTGACCACTGTTTATGTAAACATCCTGTCTCAGTGGGCAGGAAAGCAATTTTCTTTCTAGCAGTCTTAGAATCCTTCATGCCAAGGAGAGCAAGATTTCTGGGATCCAGATGATTTTATTTCTCACAAACCCATCACAGTTGCTTCTACTGTGATAAATACAAGGCCAATTAGATTTAAAAAAAAAAAGAGTTTTACATTAAAAAGTTTTAAAATACATTTATGTCATGATTCCACATCAAACTATTTTTGAATTTGTAACAATATAAGTCCCAAGCTTAACTGACTAACTATGCTTCTAAATTCATCAAACTCAAAAATTTAAATAGTAGAAACTGGTTTAGTTTAAAGATAGAAGATAGTGCTAAATTAAATATGGAGTACACCTCTGCAACTAATTGGTGTATGTATGCTCAACAGGCTGGCTGCCTCTCCATAGCACACCTCTGTGCATCTCAGTGCTCTTTTGGACAGTGTACACGGTCATCTTCCTTGCCTGTACTGATCCACCACGGCACTCAATCATGCAGATCGGTGACTGTATGGACTTCTCATTCCCACTGTTTGTTTTCTAGACTGCACCCTTAAAACTCATAATTCTTGAAGTTACTCTACCTTTACGTTAACGTAACTAATGTTCTTTAGATTAAAAAAAATTATTTAAAAAAATTACGTTATCCTGACCTTTTGAGAGGACAGTGAGTGAATATCTGTTAATTAAACTGGCAACATAAAATAACCTTGTTCATTATGATAGCAATGCTAATTCATTATGTTGTGACAGCATGACTGCAGTGTGTGTGCACGCATTGCACACATGTGGAGGGCTTAACACACATAGAAAGACTGTAAACATCGTTTTTTAAAAAATAATTTATTCCTTGTGAAGAAAGTAGAATGATGATCTTACATAAACCCCCCATATCTGTAGCTGACGTAGCATCAGGTTGCTGCATTCGACCCGCTACTTACAGATCACTATGAAATTATTAGGACTAGAAGGAAAGTCGCACACATCCAGTCACAAGGCATGGAATTTTACCCTAAATACTCATGAATCTATTGCATCTGCTCTATTTTAAAGGGCAAAACACGCATACACTATTAAAAAAAAGAGGGATAAACCACAGAATTTTCACAGTATATCTTCCTATGGATTTTCCCTTGAAACTCCCATATGTCCAAAAACATTTAGAAAGCTGAATTAATTGCGCATAAAGATTAAAAAAAAGACATTTTCTAGGTCATTAAAAAAAAATCCAACCATTTTCTCAAATGGAGTATTTCTGACATAGCTGTGTTGAGCATCACTCACACTTCCCACACAAAGGGCAGTTACAGCTGTATGTGCACCATGCAATCATTTATCTAGGTTCCAAAGAGAAGCTGTGAGACTGTTGAATTTCCATGGAGAGAGGAAAACAAGCAAGAAACACAGAAAGCAAATAAGTGCACAGGCAAAAAAATCCAAGGGAAGTTTCTGAACATTCATCCAATAATAAAAACACAAAAAAGGTGGAAGACTATGACTATCTCAAACATCTATATGGAAAATGCAATTCCAGCTTTAAAATGTTACTTCCCTTTTTATAAAAATATTTGCAACTGTGTAGAAAATTTCAAAGACAGGTACAATTCATACCTGGAAATGGCCACAACTATTTCAGTAACTGATAGTTTATGTATTTGATAAAGTTCTGAAGTACTAATGATTCTATTTAACATCTGTTCATTACATCAGAGGTATGTGCAGTTCAAGCAAACAATTTCAACAGAAAAAGAAAGATGCTGAAGTCTACCGTGGTTGGTTAATAAACAGGATCACAAATAAGAAACAACAATTCATACATGGCAGTTTGCTTGTTTGCTTCTAAGAATTTTGGTCTGACTGACATTCCTTCTGCTATTTTTTGTCTAGACATTGTTTCTGGAAAAAATGCAGGGGAATTCTTTCTGTCAGCCTACTACTGTACCAAGTACAGTATATTTTCTTTGGTTGGGAACTGTCCCTGTCGAGATCTCCACTGAAAATGCTGACTGAACGTGTGGTGCCTGCCACAGGGCTGTGCTGATAAACTGATGTAGTGTTACATGTATTTACTGAAGAGAACAGACAATCAGATACACTGAGAAGATTGTACTGAAGGCCCCCGGCTGAAAGAAGGAAAACAACCAAAACACCCAAACCGACCCGCCCAATTACTTCATAGCTGCTGGAATCCAAGCAATCCTACTTGTACTTCTAATTCAGGACTGCAGTTGGAAGAATGTTAAGTATGTGCAGTGATATAAATGCAGGGTTGTCTTTTAAATTTTCCTTCTGACAGCGCCCCTGCAGGAAGGACAAGACTCTCGCTAAATGAAATGCAAATGCCAAAGGGTTTATACAGTACAACAATACACAATTCCATTACTGTGCATTTTTACAATTTACTTCTTCCAAGAGCCACTCAATTCCATTTAGCAAACCATCTAAAGTTGCAGCTACATTGTCCTGCACCTGTGAAAATAAAAAAGAAGTTAATGTATTAGAGATATCAGGTAACAGGATCTAACAGTATTTTAACATCACTTCATGTCCATCCATGAAGTCAGAAACAACCATATAAAATCTAAATCTTTATTATTGGTCTAAAGGTCCCTTAGATAAAAAAGGCTTCATAAGAGTAAGCAAACAAAAAAAAAAAAAACACATTAAAACCCATCAGAAAAGCTTTCACTCTTGGTACCAATGTGTGTTTTTTCTCAATCATTCCATCAGGTATTCTGGAACACTGTCCTTAATTTACAGATGACAATGTACTTGAAAATTCTTCTTGTAACTCTTAAACAAAAATGCTGCTAGCTCTAGACTTCTACGCATATTATTACTATTCGGATTTTGTAACTTTTATCAAGAGGTTATTACAAACAGTTTGGGTTTTTAAAAGCCTGTAAACATTCCCCTTATGAAAATGAAGGAATTATCTCAAATCAAAATTTAGTTTTTTTTCTGGTTTTATTATTCTTCAGCTACGCAACATTAACAAAAATTAATTATATGTGGCTGAATCATGCTAATATATACTGTGCTTGACAAGCATAAAAAAACAGGTTCAGGACCTCACATCCTATGTAAAAAACTGATTTGTCAAAAACTTGAACACATCACATCAAACGAGCAACAGTCTCCTAAAAATGGCCCAAAAATCTATCTTGTTTCCAAGGCCTTGGGTTATGACTCAAGTAATTTAGATTTAAATTAACTGAAGCTTCCTTACTCCCTTCAAGACCAGCATCTGTCCTTCCCTACATTCTGAAGTCTCTTGTGTGTTCCTGGAGAAGCCACTGAACTCCCTATTCTCAGACAGACTAATGATTCAGCTTAGAGGACCAGAGAAACTAAATCCCTCACTTAAGTGGAGGGCTCATGTGCCAGTGTTAAAAGCTGCACACTTGCTTAGGTAGGAGTGGTTCAGGAACCTGAAAGCCTAAACTTAATACAAGTCAACAGAGAAACAGAGAATAAAGGTTTAAATGCAAGTACCATCCAGGGCTGACGTAGCAGATTTAGTTGCAACTGATGTGCCACATAAACACATGGAATTCTTTCCACACCAATGTGAGAGACACACGACAAAACCAGCAGAGGTCTGTTCGGAGGCCCGAGGGCTGGATCAATCATGGCCAAAATACGAGCCCATTCCTCCTGACGATCATGCTCTGAGAAACAATTTTTAACATATGAGTCTTAAATACACACAAATCCAAGGAAGCATTTTGTTGTTATTTCGGAGGATTTTTTTAATTTCTTTTTTTATTTCAGAGGTGACAAAATAGAGGGCTGGAAGGGCGAAATGATCTAGTTCTGCCTATCACATTACTGATTCACCTGCACTCATGTCACACAAATATTAATGTCATATTTAGATGTTATTTAAGGTCTCCATAGATTCTACAGGCAACCTATTTCAGTCCTTAACATCAGTGTTTTCCTAGTACCTTACACAGATCAAAACTGCAACAAGCCATTCAGACATACTCACATACTGTACAGTCAGCAGCTCTTCCCTACTGGGTGTACTTTTCTCCTTAGTATATCCCTTCACATTTTTTTTACCCACTTCTTTTCTGAACTAGTCCTTTCTCTCCATTTAAAGCTGATGAACGTAAAGGCAGTTACAGTAATATTTGGATTATTCTCTTACAGGACTATACTAATTTAGACTAATTGCATCTTTTACTGAAGTTTTCCTGGTGAAAGTTCTGTTTCCAGACTATTACACCACAAACAATGTATTTCAGGCTTTTCCTGCACATGGTCAAGGGTTTTGTTTATGTTGTTTTTTAATCCAGATGATTTCCAACATGTAATTTAGATAGCAATTGTATCAGTATGTGCCCCAAACAAAAGAAGGAGCCATAACCCCTCAAAGGTTGATGAGAAAGTGTCTAGGATAGGGAACCTCTTCCACAGGATAAGCCATGAAGAAATAGCACTAATAAAGCAAATTTTGAAAGGATGAGAATGTGGATTTTGATGTATTGTATATTCTTTGTAATTTTTATAACATTCCAATTATTCTCAAAGTATGAATAAATAAAGATAAAGCCCTTACTTTTATGAGCTTCTGCATTAGCAACATAAATGAATCCATCAACTACTTCGCACACCTTCTTCACTTGATCTATTACACTGTAGTGCACGGCTTGCTGATTCCCTTCTGTGCTGTTCTCTTGGTAAAACATCTTATTCACAGCAACAGCTTGCTCTGTCCTTGCTCTCCTCCTTTCCACACTGGAAGATATTTCAATATTTCAGTAGTCAGGTTAACTGAGAAAGCAAAACTCAATCCTAAGAGTCTAGGTAGCAGAGGAAAGGGACAAGAAAATGGTATGAACCAGCAAAACGATTTTGCTCCCTCCTGCCCCACCTTCTTTCCTGGTGTTCATATACAGATGGCTAGCAATCTGCATATGAAAATACACCCCGGGACGAATTTATATAGTGTTGCAAAAGGGAATCAACCAAGGTTTCAAGAGGGATTGAAGCACCTGTACTGTAGGTATGTAAGAGGCTTGGAAAAGGTTTATCACTTCCATGTGAAAACTCAGCAATTGAAAAAAAGAAAGGAAAAGCAAAGATATTGATGCTTCAATTTATAGGGAATTTCGATGCATGTGAATGCACATATAGAAGTCACATGACAAAAAGATGAGGAAGGTATGAAATGAATGAGAAACTGTACTTTTTATTTAGCAGAGACCAAATCTTATCTTACCTGGTGGTGGAGTACAATGTCAGAATATTGAATTTTTGACTGTTATTAAACTGAAAACTGACTCCTGATCCAATTCCTACAGGGAAAAAATGAATATATGAGATTACAACTACTTGGCTACTGAATATAATTAAGTAGTAGTCTGAATATTCCAGTGGTGCTATAAAACGGATATATTCAAGCCTAGATACTGCTGCTAGGGGTAGCAGATTTACTATCTTACAATTAAACTTTATACATGCCCTAATTGGTCAGACTATTAATTTAATGAAAATCAATTCAATTATATTAAAAAAAATGAGGCATTTCCATATTTCTGATAATTAGACTTGAACCTAGAAACCCAAATCAGAAAGGAGGCAGACTTGTGTTTCCTAGCTGAAATTGTCATAGCAAAGGCTCTAGTCTGTTAAAGACAAGCTGCATTGAAAAGGATGGAGAGAAATTAAAAAAAAAAACCTAAAAAATAATTTTCACACTTCCTACAAATACAGTTTAATTATTCTAATTCTGATGTGCTGAAATAAACATTAGTTAAAAAGTAATACATTTTTGTCTCTGGTTTGGACTGAAGTGAAATTACAGATGTTCAAAGTTATTCTTTTACACACCAAAAAAAATCCTTCACCTGCTCCTGTAACTCTTCTAAATGAAATTTACACCATTTGACATAATCATGTAAAGGATCAGTCTTGAGTTCTTGTATAAAAACAAAAACGTGTTTTTTAACCCCTCACTGCAAGCAGTAGTACCTAAACGAAGTTCTGTCTGCATTTATCCATTATAACAAGAGCTGTAACATGGAATTTTGGATGAAGTAAATACGAGGAGCAAAATGATCCTTCTGACATTGTGCAAATTTAGTCATAAATTCACTGCAGCTATTAGTTTGTCCCAAATGTTCTCTGCATTTATCCTTCTGAATGAATACAAAGAAAGAAAATGGGTTTTTTCCATGATGTTACTGAATTTTATGGGGACAAAAAAACCCATCCTTTTTCTCTGTTTCTCCAACCACATTTTTTTGTGTTATATTTGTTCACAAAATATAAAGGTCAAAAGCCAGAACCATCATTACCATGAATTTGTCTATGAGGTAGGCCAGCTACTACCAGAATTTCTGGGCACGTCATCATCTTTTGCACTAACGAGTCGTCCAGCTCTTCCAAACCCGGCCCAAACATGGCAAAGCGAGGTTCTGCCTGAGTGACCAGTGATTGCAGGAAGGAAGTCACAGCCCCATACCGGGGTCGGCTTGATCTCAAACTTCTTCTACCCTGAGGACAGCTCTTTTTGTATCTGTGTAAAATAGATGCAACTAGAAATTAAACACAAGATACAGAAAAGGTATTAATCAAACAACATAAATTGACTTAGGTCCCACACTTCTTATGCTTTGCTACTGGTTCAACTCAGAAAGCATAGGTCAAAAATTATAGAGTTCCAAACTGATGCTTTCAAACACCAGTACAAAGCAGGCAAAGACATCCGTTGTTTTGAAGTCCAAATACTGACTTTTTGGACCTTGTTATGTTGCTATCAATAGATCCTTCAGTTTATTTAAAATAAAATAAAATAAATTAAAATAAAATAAAATTACACATTCCCCCACCCTCATTGAACACACAATACAGATAAAATAACATCAAAGCAGATGAGTCACATAAATTAGGAAAATTAGACTGGTGAGTGTACATTTCAAACTTTAATTAGACTGCATCTGTGCTTGAATCAGGTAACCACCTGAAATGGACCGTGTCCCCTGCAGGTACAGAGCATGCATGCTGTGAAAGATGAGTGTTGTTTGCAAGCCTATACGCTCGCTTGGTGCACAAGCTAGAAAACGTGAAAAGACTTTGGTAACCAAGGGGAAGGGTAACAGTAAGACAGATATCCTAGAGCAGCAGCTTCAGTCTGCTTCTGCAGTCATGGTAGGCTGTTGCTGGACAAACTACTTCTAAATGAAATTTACACCCTGTGACGTGATCATATAAAGGATCAGTCTTAAGTTCTTGTATAAAAACAACAAATGTCTGCTCTTCTACACCTACACTGAGATACTTCAGTTGAGATCAGCAGAACCACTAAGTGCACACAGACACAATAGAAATCAGTGGGAGGTGGTTTCAAACAGGTGATGCTCTGAAGTATTCAGACCTGAAGAGATTTAAATCCAATTTCAAAATCAGTATATATTTTGCACTTCAAATTCTGGGTGCATTGTTCCTGTCTGTAAAGTGGGGCTGAAGGGCACAGAGATTGCAGAAGCTAGTCCATTTAACGTGAAAAAACACGTTAAGCATCACTTTGGAAAATTTAACTGCAAATAAATAAAAAACCCCAAACAAACCCACGAACCACTACTACAAATTAATTGAATGAAGTTAAAAAGTTCAAATTAATTGAATGAAGTTAAAAAAAAAAATCCCACAGAATAATCTGCTTAAGAAGTTCTTGTCAGTCATCTAAACACATTGTGAGCGTTGCTATTCTTGTCAACTATACTATCTGAAACCAGTCTTTTACAGCCTTCAACAATCAGAGCTATAGCAATACTACTTGTTCTTCTGTGCACATTCAAAAAAACTTTTTTTTATCATTAGGTCTTCCATGTAAGATGAAAAAAATAAAGATTCATTCCACTTGCCGTAGTTTGAAAACTTCTTAGTACTTTTATTAAAGAAGAAATCGCTTGCCATTGTACTGAGAGCAAAGAACACTTCTTATCAACAGTATGCAGAGCTTTTGAGATGACTGTATTTCTGTGGCATAGCAAAGCATAGTTTACGAACAGCTTTAATTAGCTCTTTTTTTACAATGTCTTACATTCCTGTTGAGCTACAAACAGAAAGAGCTGACCAAACATTCGAACAGCAGGAAACTGTATTTCCAAAATAAACAATGGATTTTATAAAAGATCAAAACTTAAACAGGAGATTACAGCAGAGCTTTATTGCTGTATACATGAAACATGCCTGTGGGCTGAGTGTTACTTCTGAAGAGAGACTGAAAGTCGTGTAAGGGAACACGAAGATACTTACACTGCCATGTAATCATACAGTGCCTTATCGCTGGCCTCTGAAAAGGCTTTATTAAAAACCTCCACATCTGGGAGCGACTTCCAATCAACAGACGCCCAGAGGGGGAGATCCCGCAGGAGAAAATACCTCCACAACAACGGGTCCCGCACCGCCGCCCTCCAGTAACTACTCGTGCTTCCCAGGTGGCACAGATCTTGGGGCGAGAGGAAGGACATGATGTTCAGCTGCACGTCGATCTGAAAACCAGGGAGAGCAGCGGTTTAAGCGACTCGGGAATGTTCCGCGGCGGAGCCGGGATGTCCCGACCCGGGCCCCACTCACCGGCAGCCTCTGCAGGGCGCTCGCCTCCTCCGCATCTCCCGGGAGCGCTGGATGCGGGGGGGCCGCGAACGCGGCGGGACCGCCGCGTTCGCGGCCCCCCCGCATCCAGCGCTCCCGGAGGACGCGCAGCCCACCCCTCACCGCCGCTTCCAAGCCTCCTCCCCGCTCCTCTCCTCCCTCAGCAGCCATGGCGCCGCCGCCGCCCCTCACACCGCAGCGCGCCGGCGCCGCGGACTTTGGCACCGCCGAGGAGGCGCCGCCGCCATCCTGCCCCGAGGGCTGGTTACTTCGGCAGCTTTGTTGGGAGTGTGTGGGGGGGGGGGTTTTGTTTTGTTGGGGTTTTTGTTTTGTTGGGGTTTTTGTTTTGTTGGGGTTTTCCCACTCCCCCGCCCTTTCCCCTCAGAAATACTGGATTACACTTTGGACCTCGGCATTCCAGTTCTTTGAGACTGTGCGTGTGGGTTTTTTTTTTTTTTTTTAATGCAGCAGAAGTATACATTTCGGTTTAAAAATTAATAATAATAATGATGATAATAATAATAAAAAAATAAAACCAGACACGGAAGCAGAGGCAAAACTCCTTAGTTGTGCTCCGAGGACACGGGGTTTCTTCCGGCGGCGGATCTTAGCTGTGGGATTTCACCAAGTCACGCAACATTTGTTTTGCCGCCGTCGTGTTCCACCCTTGGCCTTTTAAAGGTCCCTCACACACGGTCACATACTTCGTTAACATGTTTTTCCCTGTTTCTTGGAAGTCCAGCCACACGCTCTGTGTTCCGCTGCCCAGGCTGCTGTCACACACAGGATCTATTGACTCAGGGCTTTCCTGCTTCCCTTCTCCCCCGTGTTTCAGTCCCCAGTAGCACATTTCTCCACTGTACATCATTGCCAGTAAGTGTGTGTCACTAAATATACCTGCAAAAATAATTTATATGGAGTACTTTATTGTTCTAAGAAAGTACACAGCTTGTTAACTTTTTTTTTTTTTTAGTTTCCTGGAAAAAAATTCCAAAATGACAGTCTCAGCCTGTTAAAAAGGTAAACCAAGAAACCAAGTCTTAACCTTGAGATGACTGACAATGCCCAGAAGAGAACACAGATCAAGACTGTGCTTATTACTCTGTCCATTTTGGCCCTCCATAATGCTAAAATCTTTAAGATTGCCATCTAACCAAAATTCTGATAATTATGTTTGCCTATTATCGTTGAGAATTTCAGTATTACACAAAGGTATGACTGTGCATATTTATGTTAGAATATTTCCGTGCCTCCTGTAATTCAAGACTGAAAGAAGATAGTTCTATAGATTGCTCTATAGTAATGCAACTTACATAAAGCTATATAGTGACAGAGAGAATTTGCTAAATCTGAACAGTTCTGCATGTAGTTTTTACCTGTGTGAAGTCTTTAATTCTTTGTACCTGTGTTATCCTAGAGCTAAGCAGGCAGACCAATAGGCAAACATCTAGCACCCTCTGCAGCCGTATCTGTGCCTTAAACATCTGTCAATTGTCAACTGGATGGCTGCAAAACACACATGCTCAGCATAAAACACCCGCAGTCTCAGTTCACCTTCATCCAGTGTGCTCAAAAACACAGGGAAAATGACCACCACCACTTTCTAAAATCCATGAGTCAAAAAAGAAGGGGGTGAGCACTGCTGCCTGCTTATTTGCCTCATTATTACCTTCTTGTTCTAAAAAGTGACAGGTTTTGAATACAAATTCAAAAAATGAAAACACACAAAAAACCACTTCATAAAGTGAAGCAGTTATTAAGAGGAGGGGGTTGTGGGTCAGGTTTTTTGGGGTTTGTTTACCTTCACTGAGTAATCTAGCTGTGTCTTTATCTTGAAGTAAGACATCTTCATTTAGCTGAAGAGGGCATCTAAAGCTAAGCATCTTCATCAAGTAATGAACTCCATCATTAAGACACTGAGTACGGTTAAAAACAAGGAAAAAATAAGTTCTGGTTAAATTAATGGTAGCCAGAAATACTTCTGTGAATTCCCCAAAACCCTACTAAAAAAAAAAAAAAGATAAAAAGAAAAAAAGATAAAAAAGCAGCCATATTTTAAAAGTGAAGAGTCAAACTTTAAAGCTGTATTCACAAGCTCATAGAATGTTTTCATTTACTTTACCTTTTTAAACGTGGCAATGTTTCCTTGTAGCCATTCTCTCCTTTCTTTTGCTGTATGACAGTACATGTAAAGCAGGGCTCCTTTCCTCCAGTAAAGACATTCTAACAGTTCTGCACCAAGGATGTTAATGGGCTGAAATAAAATCCAACAAACTGGGCTAACACAAAAATAACCCACCTGAACTAGTCATAAACACAGTAACACATGCAAAGAGTCTCTTACTTCAGAGGCTGTACTTGACAGCAACACTCAGAAACACAAGACTAACCGAATACTGAAAACGGCCAAATCAAACTATCATTAACATGTCATACAATCGTAAAATGTCAGTGAGAGAAATTCTGAGCGCGCAACAAGTTATTTGAAACAATATTTTCAGGAATCAGTATTTAAATACAAGAAAGAGTTGAAAATCTTTCAAAATTCCTCAAGTTCTGCCCATCAAAAATACAAATACTACCATCCTGTTTCAGATTTTTTATTTTAAAATACTGAAATAATTAATCCTCTGGCTCAAGAACATCAGTACTCACTTCTTCATCTACGTTGCATTCCCTCACTAGATCTTCTGGTTCTGAAAGAATACAAATAAGTTCTTTAAGTTTTTGCAAGGAAGTTTCTTCTGGAAAATCGTCATCCACAAGCTGGTTTTCCTCAAAATACGTTATGTCTAGGACAGCCTATGAAAACAAGAAGACATACAAAGGAAAAACGCTACCGGCAAAATAATGAACTAGTGGTGTGTTGTAACATAGAAAACTTATTAGTTTATAAAACAATACAATTTGAAGGTATTTTTTTACATTTTGTTTACTAAAGGCTCAAGTTATAAGTATTGAAAGATTGCTGGCAGTGAACGTAAAGTCAAACCCCTTTCTGTCCCTAAAGTATCAGTACAATTATTCTCGACTCCCCAGTTATCCAAGTCAACTGCAGCCATGTGCTTCGCAGATGTTCACCGTACAAACCAAGTAACAAGATATCCTTTTCTGCTCTATCCTCCTTTTTACATCAAAGCTTCTCTCACAATATACACAGATTTTCTTGAAAGTCAGCTTGATGGTTTAAATACAATACCTGGGTATAGAGCTGAAAAAGAGCAGAAGGAGGCTCTTTCCCTTCGTTACAGAGGTCCTTCAGCTTCTCCAGAGCAGCTGAGCCTTTTGCTAGGAAGGTATCTGAAGGAAGAACACAATGCTTCCTTAGCACTGAAAGGCACTCAGCAGGAGCCTCGCTTCCTCTCCTTTTTCACATGGCTTCATCCACCCTCGCGGTATTTACAACAGCAGCTGGGTAACACAGCGCTTAAGCAAGCCAGCTGTCCTGTTCGCCCGCACCTTTCACAATTAAACTGAGGGCATCCGCGGCACGCTCCGCTGTTCCCAAGCCGACCCCCACGCTCCGTTCGCGGGGATGCCCTACACCCCGCCCTGAGGGCCGCCCTCCGCCTGGTTCTCGGCCCGTCCCCCCTCGCAGTGCAGCTCACCGTCCCCGGCCGCGCCCCGGGGCGCCCCGAGCCGCCGGCCCAGCGCCGCCAGCCGGGGCCGCAGCGCGGGCACTGCCGGCAGCGCCATGGCCGCGCCCTCGCACACGCGCAGGCGCAGCGGGGCCGCGCCGGCGGGGCGGGAGCGGCGGGGCTGTGGCACGGCAGGGCCGCGGGAGCGGGGCGGCGGTGCCGGGCGTCGGGGCTGCCTCGCCTCCCTCAGCTCCCGCCCCACCGGGACAGCCCTGCGCGAAACGAGGGCCGCGAGGGCAACTCTGTTTGTGTGGAGGTGTGAAAGCTCTTGAATAACAGGCGTCCAGGGCGTCTGCGGATCCGTGTCACGGTCCCCCGGGGAGAGTCGCTCGCGTGAGCCTGTGTCAGCAGAATTTATGTAGTGAGAACTTACATGTTGGAAAAGATCTTTGGGATCAT
The DNA here is from genome assembly GCF_025592945.1 of Manacus candei. Classification (NCBI taxonomy): domain Eukaryota; kingdom Metazoa; phylum Chordata; class Aves; order Passeriformes; family Pipridae; genus Manacus; species Manacus candei. The sequence goes on along the minus strand of NW_026138141.1, from coordinate 793,296 downwards.
CCAGTCCAAGCTATGACCAAACACCGACATCTCAACTAGACCATGGCACTTAGTGCCACGTCCAGTTTTTCCTTAAACACCTCCAGGGGCGGTGACTCCACCACCTCCCTAGGCAGCCTATTCCACTATTTAGCCACTCTTTCCCTGAGGAAATTCCTCCTAATGTCCAACTGAAACTTCCCCTGGCACAGTTTAAGACTGCATGCTCCTGTCTTGTCTCGAGTTGCCTGGGAGAAAAGACCGATCCCCTCTGGCTATAGCCTCCTTCCAGGTGTTTGTAGAGAGTGATGAGGTCACCCCTGAGCCTCCTCCAGGCTAAACAACTCCAGCTCCCTCAGCTGCTCCTCGCAGGACTTGTGCTCCAGACCCTTTGGCAGCCTCCATGCTCCGTGCTCCAGCACCTCAATGTTCTTCATGGATTGAGGGGCCCAGAACTGGACACAGGACTTGAGATGTGGCTTCACCAGTGCCAAGTATAGAGGGAGAATGACATCCCTGGTTCTGCTGGCTACACTATTCCTGATACAGGCCAGGATGCCGTTGGCCACCTGGGACACAGCTGGGCTTTGTTCAGCTGGCTGATAACCAGCACCCCAAAGTCCTTTTCTGCTGAAAAAACTTGATGGGGGTGCTGTCCCCATCAAGTAATGCTTTCCAGTGTCCCTGTAAAATAGGTGTTACCCATAAGCAAACTGAAACAAAGGCAGCAAGGATCAAACAGTGTATTTATCAATAAATGTTGTTTGTTTGTTTGTTTGTTTTTAAACTTACACTTTAGTGTTGAATTACTTATCATGCAGAGGTACAGCTGCGAGAGTACACTTAAATCATCCTGAGACCACATACTTTTTGTTAGAGGAATCAGGCACTTTCTCCAACATTTTGTCCAGCTTCAAACAGCACTCTTCATGAACTTCAGAAGTTATGAGTAGTTTTCCTTTTATTTGTAACAAAATCTTGCTACTATGTGACAGTAAATCATGCACTATTTTGTGTTGTTTAGTTATAATAATACTGCATTTCACTATACTGTTTCCCTAGCCTTCACCATCTCTTTACCTGCCTGGAAAAAGCTAATGCATCAATGTCTGTTGGAGTAATGTGTCATGAACTCACACAATATTCACGATATTTTTACTTGAATATTTTAAAAAAAAGTTTACTAAAGACATTCTCCCCTTTTCAAGTCATATACTGTTCATCCTGTTAGAGCTTGTGACCCACTAAAGTACTTAAGAAAAAGGTGCAATTTACTTGGGTACTTTAGGCCATGAAAAGCTGTCTACTTGCAGGCACAGATGTTTTTGCTGTTGTCTGTCTTATGAAAGAGTTGCCAAACAGATCAAATACAACAAAAAATGTAGAACTTAAAAGGCAAAATTGCATCTGCTTCCAGAAACGGTTCGATTTATAGAAGAAACCCGTGTTTTGATTGGATATGTATTGTTGTTCATTCCTGCATGGTCAATAGTCAGATACAATTTTTCATCTAAGGAACAGCCAATACTAAAAGTATTCTGGTAGTTAACTATATCCCACCTGTGAGTGGAAGAGGTGGTGCTTCATGTCTTAAGTAAAATACAATGCTTTCCATGTTGTCATCTTTGGGACTGAAGAATGCCTGCGACATTGACAAGTGCCGTTCTTCAGGTCATTTGCTTGCTTGGTCCTGCCCTTACTTCTCTGTTCCAATACCCAGCTATGATTTAAATGTTGCTTTTTTTCACAGTTAGTCAAGTGGGCAGGTGTGTCAGCCCTTAATAGTGAAGGAGACATCATCCAGCTTTCAAGATGTGTCCTGTAAAAAACTAAAAAATTAAACCCCGCGAAGCAACCCAAAACAAAACAAAACACCAAATGGTTGTGTGCTGACTCATTTGATAAAGGAAGTGGTGTTTTCTTCCTGTGCCTCAGGCACTGCTGCAGCTTACTTTAGCTCTGTCTGTTTTGAAAGCTGGATGTATACGCAGTGACTGTTTTTTTTCCAGAAATGGTTATCCATGCTTTCTTTAAATATATAGTGAAATCTGGCTTTGACCTTATCAGTGCCTGAAATGGAAGAGGTGTGTGGCTGTTAATATCAGGTTGGGAAAATAGAATTTGCTCCCAATTTTTAAAAAGAGGGTGATGCACAGTTCTCTTGGAAGATTTGTAGGGGGTTAGGTTTTAATTTCCCCAAACCTGATTTTGCCATGAAATGTGTGAGGGAGCAGAAGACACCTCTAGTGGCATTTTTCTTGTATTATACCTTACATACTCCCACTGGGAGATGGTTTGTGAGAAATAGAGGTGACAGGACTTCTGGGCAAATACCCAAGAGACTGCAGAGCCTGGAAGAGGGGCTGGGCTGAACTAGGATGGGGGTGGTGCCTCCTCACTGCAGTGGGGGGGAGCCTTCACCCCTCCCTGGCAGGGAGCTCTGCCTCCCTCCTGGGTGGAGTAGCCTCTGGGCAGCCTGTGTCCTTCCTTTCTTACCTCAAAGCTGTATTCCCTTTGCCACTAAACCTGCAAGTTAAATTTTATAATATGTGGAGCTGCCATGGTAGTCTTTTCCCACACCTTCCAAAGTGCTTTGGTGTCAAGAGTGGTGAAAGATAAGGTGTCTGATTGAGGGAATGGTGATTTCAGTTTGCCTTTTGTTTTCACTAAGAATCTGTTCAAATAAACTCCCTGCCAGATATTTGAAAGCCAGTGGCCCAGTTAGGGCTTTACTGCCTCTCACTGTTCTTTTCAGGGCTTGGAAATCTTAACGTTCAGATTTTTAGAGCTTCACACAAAGTTGCATCCCAATATTTTTCTGAAAAATTCTGATGTTTAAGAAGAAACATTCTTTCTGAGTGACACAACATAAATTATGTTGTAGCAAAAAATGTTTCACTCCATATTCTAGGGAACAGTTAAAGTAGGGTAAAATGATCTCAGATGAAGGGATCCATGTGGGATTTGTGATCTGTCAGTGCCTACAACTACCTGGTTTTAAGGCTGCTGTTACTAATGAGGGAAGGTGTAGGGTGTTGACTGTTTAGAGACAGGCTCTGTTCCTAAATTGGTGGAAGAAAACAGGAAAAGTGTGGTGCCAACAGTTGTGGTTGATGGAAGAGAGAAAGCTGTGATTTTGTCCTTCAGAGGCATTGCCACAACTGTTTTCTTTTTTGGGATTTGTATATAAATCTTTCTCTATATATGCAAAGGTATATATGGTGTGAGTGTAAATTAGGTTCTGTAGATTGCTGCAGTAGGTTCTGATGCTTCTTTCCTTCCAAACCCTTAACTCTTCCTGTCCTTCTTGAGATGTGTATGTAAATGTGTATGCTGCTAGAGAACAGGCTGGTTGTAATTAAACATTTGGAATTATTTTTGTCCTATATATTCTGTCAACACTTACTAAGTGCTCTAATATATGTAACTGTGAAAGTGGGCTAGCCTGATGTCTCTGAATACCTGAAAACTTTGAACATACTAGAACAAGTAATGTCTTGGATATACATAATTGTCCTACTTTAGTAGTTCTAGGACAACTTCTTTTTGTATTGAAAATTAAACAGAGCTTAAAACACAAGAGTGTCGTTCCTTTGTATATTTAATATTATTTAAACTAGGGAAATGTTTTTAGCTGTAATTAAAAATACAGAGTCATTTAAAAAAAGCAGATTTGCGCAGCAATGACTGATACATTTTTATCATTATTAGCAGCTTCAAGAACTTGTAAGTTTTGCAGGTTGTGCAAATTTTCTTGAACTAGGGCACTTAAAATAGGTGATAATGAACTCGTACAAATTCTTGGAGAAAGTAGCCAAGACAGGAATTTTAGTGGGTTCGAGTAAGTTCATGTTCATAGAATCACAGAATACTGCAGTTTGGAGGGGACCTGTAAGGATCAGGAAGTCCAAATCCTTAATGCCCAACGTGAACTTCCCCTGATGCAGCTTCATTCCATTTCCTCAGGTGCTGTCACTGGTCACCAGAGAGAGGAGATCAGCAGCTTCCCCTCAGCTGCCTCCTCCACATCCAGTGGGGAAGGTGTAGACTGCTGTGGGATCCCCCCTCAGCCTTCTGATTGTGGATGTTTTGTTCTCTAGGAAGAAAGCTGAAAGAAAGAGGTTTTACTTTCAGCAAATTAGTCCTCTGAGCAGAGGTTACTAAGCCTGATGATGATCACTTGATTACTTACTGCTTTCTTTGGTTGTGAACTGACTCTTAATGTTTAAAAAAAAAAAAAAGAGGAAGAAAAGAGTGTGTGTGAAGGTGGAAGTAGTTAGTAATGGAAAAATTGAATGGAATTAGAGAGATGGAAACCTACATCAGACCTATTCAAATAGGACTCAAATGATGTCAGACATTATCCCTTATCTGGCAGATTCCTAACAGTTTTAGAGTTTGTGGTCAAATTTTGTATTTGAAATGAACAGAGAAGACATCATGGATATTAACACAGAAGTATTTGGCTAGTTTGAGTTTATAGCAAGTGAATCAAGTATAGCATGCTTCAAGTCCTGTAGAACCTGGGAGAAATGATAATACTGTATTTGGTACAGCATCTTAGAACGACGCTGAATTACTATAATTTCAAGGCACATATTTTGACTCTTGGGGTGGTCCTGTACAGGGCTAAAAGTTGGACTCCATGATCCTTGTGGGTCCCTTCCAACTCAGCATACTCTGTGTTTCTGTGATTCTGTGAAATGTATGCCTTTAATAATGAGTGGCCCTCATAAATTATAATAGGTAATTTAAGTGTTGGACTGCAGTCTCTGAATTCTATACAGCAATTATAACTGAGACAGATGTGAGTTGACTTAGAAATTATGAGATAGGCATATTCATCTATGCGATAGGTTTCACAAATGTATTAAATCTCTGGTAAAATACTTAAATCAGGAACATATTTATAAAATATTAGGCAGTAATGGTGTATTTTTGTTAGCAAAGAAATGAGACTGACTTACCTTCTTTGTTTTTTTTTATTTATGAAAATTGCTAACTTTGACAGTCAATAAAAGCATAACTGCCTAAATCGATAAATGCCATTTTATTGGTTCTTAGTGTGAATTCAGGATTTTATCAGAAATTTTTTGTGCATGGTGGACATTATGCTGATTTAGCTGTCTTAGGAATGAGACTGTTATGGTGCATCTCTAGTAACTAAAGAGCCACTTCACAAAAGTTAATGAAAAGTACCTGCTCTTTTTACTTACTTATATGTATTATTGAACATTTATTCATATTTACCTCCTGTGGATTTGAGTTGCTCAAAATAAGTTTGAAGTTTATTTCAGATCCATCTTGTTTCATTTTGATGAGTTTTAGTGAGCAAAGAGGTGAACTGAAGCAATGTGCCTTCACAGTCTGTTCTGTGGCTCCCCTGGTCAGAGCTGCCTCAGCAACAACTGGATTGTTGCACTCAGTCTTGGCTGTCAGACTTGCGCCATAAACTGTGTTAGCTGAGAAATATGAGAAGTGTTGTTTATAAAACTACTGAATTTATTAAAATGTGTTACAGAATATTTGGTCCTCCACATATGTTTCATCACTATATTATTTGAAGTAAATATTCCTGCTCTTGAAAATAAGCAAAATAAATATTTGTATTTATGCACAGAAAATATGAAACAGAGGTCTTTATTTATTGTATGTGAGTTTCATTAGTTTATTGTATCTAATAATATCTGTAAGAAAGATGGTCAATACTATGGTATCACCTTTCAAAATCCTCAAATTCAGAAACCCTCAATACTTTGGTATCACCTTTCAGTTCCTCAAATGCAAAAAAGGAAATGTAAGTTCTGTCTTGCTTTCACTGTGTGGCTTTGCAATTACCAGGGAAGGGGTGTAAAACTGGAATTTATTCAGAATAATGCTAAGAAAGGGCAGATAGTTACCAAAGATTTCCTTCCTATTTGTGGGATGAAGGACTATGAAATAATTTCCAGAATCCAGTGTCATGTTGAATAATGTCATGGTATTGTTCATATAATCATTGCTCATGAAATTATATAATACAGTATCAAATTCAGTCAGTCCTCTTAAAATGAAGCTGTGCGTTTAGCCTGAAATTTATCTAGTTCAGAGCTCAGAGCATTTGTTACACTGTCAACGCCAAATGTGAAATCAGGGAATAAGGGTGATCTGTAATGGAATTTTACCATTGTGTCAATAGATGTGAAATAGATTTATTCTGCAGAAGCATGTGAGTGCCAACAGTTAGTGAAATTGCGGGTGTGTCGTATTTTTGTTTCCCTAGCCTTACATGACTTTGTTCTACCTGCTTTCTACTTTCAGGTGGTGCCCTGACAAAACATAAACCAGCTGCTTTCTTATAGCCTGCTATTGGGACAGTACCTGATTTGAAAAGCTTCTGAACATAAAAAGTGATTTGGCAGTTTGATTTCTGGTTGTTAGGGTGGCATGCACTGAACTTTGATGTTGGAATTGCTCTCTTCTACAGAGACCGGCCTAGAAGAGGGGAGCATTAGAGGCTGACAAATAGGAACTTCTTCCTGTTTGAGGGAAAGCTGAACTAGCTTCTTTTTAAAAAGCAATTGTAAAGTGTAAAATATTCTGTAAGGGAATGAAACAGTTTACTTGCAATAGGCAAGGAAATCTGTGTTTTTCTATTTTATGGTTAATGAACAAAGAATGGTGTGTACTGTGGACACCTTCATCCAGAAGAATGCTGTGCCTACCACATGTCATTTGTAGGCTCCTGTCAGTGTTGGTCTGGTCTGGGAGAACTTGCTTACAGCAGTCTCCATCTCAGTCTCCAACTGTTACAGATCACTGTGCATATAACTGAGGGTATTGCTTCACAGTCGGCTTCTAGAAAATGCAGAAGTAATGTCCTTTGGTCAACAGACTCATGTCCCTAACTGCATGTTCCCATCTTTAATTGTATTAATTCTAGAGTCATGTGATGACTTGGTGTATAAGGTCTGCTTGCTTATCTGACTGAATGCTGCCCTTTTTTCCCACAGACCTAGTCTGCAGTTGGATCACCAAGCTGATCTGAATGGCTGTAAGATGAGACTGTAGCTTCCTTCTGAAACTGTAATATGTAGCATTCTGTGAGAGAACCTTTATTTGGCTTTTACTCAAGCTTTTTTTGCCCCTCTAAGAGGTTTATACAGTTAATTCCCTTGGATCATAGCAAAATTAAATCTACTAATTTGTGTATTGTATTAATCTATGTAGCAGTCAGCATTAAAGTTTTTCCATTTCTTCTAGGGTTTCTCTTTATAGGAAAAAAACACAAAACAACAAAACCAAAACCAAACAAAAAACCCCAACCAACTAACATTCCTGAAAGGATCATGGAATGGATAAGAAGCAATGTAACAACTGAGGTGTACAGAAGACAGGTGTCATGCCTTAGTCTGGTAAACATTAGTTTCAGAAGAATACTAATTTAAACGTCTGCTCTGCTGTCTTGCCCCTTTTTCCCCCTCTTTATGAAAAGGCGTTTTAAGTTGTGCTTATGTGATTGTATGCAGTGAAAATCCCTCACTCAGCACCCTTTGGGGTGAAAGAATCTACGGGAGACAGACTTTGTCCGGGCAGAACTCTCTTGCAACTTTATTACTCCATTTATATACAGAATAAGGATCTGAGCTATCAAGCCAGGCCAGGTGTTATCTGCACACATTCTACAGGGACACTCCTGTGGCCGTCTTCGCCCACAAAGAACAATCATGATCCAAGCGACTTTCCAGCTTTACCTTGCGATTCTTTTCACACACACAATTAGCTCTGGCTCACTCAGGACCACAATATTTTTGCTTTAATATTTTCTTCTTCTATCATCCAGGTGGCCGATGATGTCTTTAGCTGCTCCTACGTTTGTATCTTTCAGATGAACATGACTGGGAAGCTCATCGCTGTTAAAAGCCTCCCCACCCCTTTTCTAGTACTGCAGTTGAATGTTCAACCATGCAAATCCATGTACTGCTCTTGCTGGAGCAAGAAATCCATGTTTGTTGAACGTTAAGTGTGGAGTAGAATGTGAAATGTCTGTGGTGTTCTGGCTGGCTTGCTGGAAATCTGCTACCTGGGAGTGTGAGTGCCAAGAGTACCCTCTTGAGTCTATGTTCAACTAAATATCCATCTTTCAAAGTCATAAGAAAATAAATATAAACATACTGATTTTGAAGACCTAAGTTGTCACAGGTAATTCTTCTGTTTTGATGCAGAACTGTTGAAGTGTCAAGTTATGATAAGGTTTTACACTGTGAGGTAAATGGAAAATCCAAGATTGCTGACAAATTTTGATTCGTCTAGCAGATAAACTTGCTAGCTGAGTGAAATTCTGGAAGTGCTTGTTTGAATTCTTAGCAATGTAAATGCACTACAAGCAAAAAGCATCATGTTTATCACTTGGATAAATGTTCTAGTGACGTGAATTACACATTTTAAAATTATGTGGTAATCTGAGACCCTTTTTGCCATTCCCGTAGTAATTAGTTTCAACCAAGTTTTTCTGGTTACCATTGGTACCTAATGTTCTCCATGCCACACGTGCTACAGAAGTAGCAACTCGTTGGAGCCTGTGAGTCCTAAGTGAGGACAGGCATTGGTGCTGAGAAGACAAAGACCTCGAAGCCATTTTTGTTTGAGAGTTCAGCAGAACGCCACAGGGTGTCACCAATACGCTCAGTATAGTCCAGCTTTTAACCATGACATTTCATGGAAGTGATGTCAATATGAAATGATTGTGTTTACTGAAACTCTGCAAACCCCAAAAACTGGAATATAGAATTCTTCAGGGAACAGCTGGGGTATGGCTTCAAACTGACTCCTGAAAGAAACCATCAGGATCTTTGACAAGATGTTTTGAACTGGTGAGATGGTGAGCAAGAGGCCTAAGAGCTCTGTGACAAGAAACAGTGTGCTTGTAAATGGAGGGAATCTGCTGCTTAGGCTTATCTCTGCTGCAGGCTTCCGAGCTCCTTGTGAGTGTGTATCTGTAGAACCAGGTTTAAAATCCAACTTTACCAAAACCAGGGAAGAGCGGAGGGAAACCAGGATGCTCTAAGACAATGGATTCTGAAGGCCTTTTAAAAAGATGGAAGAGTGAATGGTAGGCATTAATTCTAAATCACTTTCTAAAAGAAATTTTTAAAAGCTTCAGATTTTGCCATATATCTTGTGTGAAAGTTTTTACCTTCCCTACAAATTCTGTTCATGTGATTGTGACTGAGAAATGAAATGTCACAGTAAAGGCCTATCTGCTTTTACATGTGTAAATTTTGGACCAATATTAACCAAGCCGCTGATGAGCTGCCCACTGTCAGGGGGAAGCCGTTCTGACAGCTGTTCCTCCTGCAGTTGGATGTACTAGAAGAACTGGGCAAAACAATTGGCACCCAAAACAGGTGGAGAATGGATTGGCACTTGATTTTGTCAGTGCATGCAGGGAATTGCCTCCCTTGTCAGGAAATGATAAAGTAATTACAAGGGCTTAGATTGCATGCACGAGTTTGTGTGCTAGACTCCTGTAGACAAGAAGCAGTCCTTTCCAATTAAGCTCCACACCCACAGAACAGATGGCAAAGTCCAAGTTTCAAAGGGGGAAAACCAGAGTTACAGGCAAAACTTGCTGCCAGGCAGGTGTTGCCTTTCTTCATTTATATGCTTGGGCCTGTAGTCTTGCTGTGCAGAACCAGCGAGGTGCAGAGTGAGGTGTGCATGAGATCTGTTTACTCTGTACAACCTCTGCAAAACAAGGTTTGCATAATCATCTTAGGGCTCTGTTAGTTGTTTTGTTTTTTTTTTTAATACACTGTGTATCAAACACAAGGAATAAAATTTCTTCACTCGTATTTTTACAAAGTCCACCTAGGTTCTGTGTTTATGGTACCTTCTATTGCTGTTGCGGTTTGTTTGAAAGAACCCTGTGGAGCTCATTAATGTAACATTGCACTGCAGAATCTGGAAAAGCCTGTTACAGTAGTGCTATCAAACATGAACTGACTTGCAGTGTGACAGCTGCTCAGGATTCCTGTTTACAGTTTATTGTTTCTGTAGCCACTTTTGCTGTGTTTACTCTTACAGCGCTATTGGTTGTAGCGTAAAATAAACCCATTCTTTCAGCTTGTCCAGAGGGTGTGGGGGGAAAGACTTTCCTGTTCTATTGCATTCTTGCAGAAAAAAAATCGTGGCAAAAGTGAGGAGTGAGAAATTAGTAGGGTTTTCTGAATAGGAATTTAAACCATCCTCCACAATTATCAATACACAAACATATGGAACTTATGCAGCTGATGTCTGCAAGTATCTGCTGAATAGGCATTTTGGTTTTTCCTCACTCCTGCTGTAAAAGAATGATAAGTCACTTATCCTTTCTCCAGAACTAGTAGCCATACTGACTGTCACCTTAGCTTGTTTAGACAATGTTAATGCCAGTTAGTAAATGAGCAATATATGAACATGAATGGAAGTGCCAAGGATCATACTGAGTAACAGACTTTGTAGTTCTATTAAATTAAAATGACACCTTAATTTTAGGTGCTGTATAATTAAATCTTGTAAGTACTGTGGTTTTGAATGAGGTTGCAGTGTTTGCACTGGTCAGAAAGCTTGAAGTTTTGTCATTTTTTTAAGACAACCAAAGTGAAGTAACTACTTAACCGTGGATTTAAATGCTGATATTTCAGGGGCTATTTCTCAGTGCTGTCAAGGTTAATTAGCTGTGGTAACATTAATTATCAAATTTTGCCCAAGTATATAATGTTCAGTGGCTTTTAAGAAGTTCTGCATAGTTGTTTATCTTAGCTCATAATAATGAAATAATAGTCTGACAAGATATAGAAGTTTCTGTATCCTTTATATGAGAGCAGGACATTCTACCTAAAATATGAGACAGCTGTACCTAAAATTCTACCTAAAATTGCCCAAGATCGTTTTTCACAGCATGGACCTCCTCATCCAAGTAGTAGAGGTTTTTTATTATTATTTTCTTAATTAGATGACCTCCTGTATTTTATTAGGATATTAATTGTAACAAAAATATTTCATGACTTACTGTTATCTGCTCAAGAGGTCCTTCAGGGATAAAGAAGTAGTCTTGCCAAAGGATTGTTGATTCTTCCTTATTATGTAGCTTCATGATCATTTCATAGTTTTGTGTCCTTCTTTATCTTCAGCTTAGGACTATGAATGAAAAATTGGCAAAGAGTTGTTCCTCAACAACTCCACATGTTTCTTTCAAAAACCTTGGCTCTGTGGTTCTTTCATTTGCTTTACATTTGCATCTAGACAATAGCTTTTAGGGCTTGGGGTTTCTAATTGTTTTTTGTTTGTTTTCCAATTTAATTTTGCCTTTGGTATTTATATTTAGTTATGTTTGAACTTTCATTTGCCAAATCTCTGCTGATTTTTAACACGTGTAATTTTCATTAGACTTGCAAATATTCATTTTTCTTTGTAATGACCTTCCTTTCACTGAAATCTTATTAATAAGTTGAGTATTTAAGTTCACATGGTTTGCTCAGTCATGTAAGCATTGGTCATACAGGTGGCAGCCCTCTTCTCTTAGTTAATCATACATCCTGTAAGTGCTATGAGTTGATCTTAAAATTGTCGAATGTATTGCACAGGGGCTTGTAATTATTGTCATGTTCTCATCATATTTATAATTATGTAATGCCTTTAGGTCAGTATCACTCTGTTCTCATAGGAATATGAGAATGCTATGAAATAATTTTTCAATTTTTCTTTGACTTTCCATCTCATATCAAAGGAATCAGGTTTATTGCACTTTATGAAAGATGAGTTGCAAGTGCTTTTAAATGACTAATATAAAAATACTTTAATATTTTGAGTAATAATCAAAAGTACTAAACACCAACCTCTTGTTTCAGAACTGGGACCTACTAACATGTTGAAGGTAAGTTTAGGTGTTCTCTGTGTGTTCTAGTTGCTGCATAGTTAAATGAGCTTTCCCTTCTCCTTCTCACTGTGGCTCTATATGCAGTTTTCATGCCTCACTAACTGAATTTTCTTGCCAAGTTCCAATGGATCTGAAAGAAATTACTAAATTTTCATTAGCTAAAATCTGGATCAAGTATAAGCAAATTAAAAAAAAAATGTCTAGAAACAAAGTTTTTCACCTCAGATTTCGGGTTGTTCCTCCTGTGCAGGTAAATGAAACTTGCAAACTCTCTGCTAACTCTTTGATGGCTTCTTGGGGAAATACTGTTTCACTGTATTGGAGTTCTGACTTTGACATCTTGTGCTTGATGGCAGTATAAGTAAGCTGGTGTTATACAGTGTGTATATAATGATTAACCTGTGGTAGCTGTAGAATGCCTACCTGCTGACTTGTTTTGGGCACCAAGGGCTCAAAACTCTCCTCATTTGTAAATGCTGTTAAATTTGGAAAGTGTTTTGACTCACATTTACTGCTGTTATGTGATTTACTTCACTGAACAAAATATTAAAAACATTCTTGATCACTTTAGAGACTTGTTTCACATTGGCCACTTAGTTGTAGTTCTTGTTGTGTGACGAGCTTTAAGACATCTTAAAAAAAAAGACAAATTAGATGATCTACTGTCCTTTATAAACTCCAAACCAAATTATTTTATCTACTCTTTCAGTCATGCTTGGAGCTTTTCTAAGCCAAAATAAGATGCTTGCAGTCCAAAATATGTGGACTTTTCAATTTTTTAAAAAAATAATTTTAGTCTTACATAATCTGTAGCAGATGATAAGGAAAAGATAGTTTAGAAACTGTAATTTATGTAAGTAGAATAACCACTTTGCATAATAGATGTTCCAAGTAGGTATTAATACTCACTCATGCACATATACAGTTAGCCCCTTTCCTTCAGTCTGCAAGAAGGAATGCTGTTGGAATCTCAAATAGTGCAAACTCCATGCAAAATAAAATGCTAGCTGGGTATGTAACAAGTACTCAACACTGAACACTTTGATAAGTTTGAGAATGCACAGTATTGGTTTAAAGGAAGATAATTTATTTAACTGAAAAGAATAAACTTACTTTATTGAACTGAAGAAAATAAACTTAGTTTAGACAAGTTTTTCTATGCTTAGGGAAATTTTGTCATGAAAGGAAACATGACTTAAGGAATTTACATGTGTATATGAAATTTAGGAGGAACCAAGGTTCAGAAATCCAGCCCTGTGAAACTTTTCTGCTAATGCTTAGCCCTGGAAGAATACAAGCTGTGCTGTTATTTTGTTTTTAATTCATTAAGCCTCTATAATTTGTAGCTTTTGACACCTGGAACTGGCCCAGACTTAACTGACTAGCTAAATATGATGAATAACTAGAAAAAACTAACCAACTGAAAACCTTCACAACAGTCAAGGCATCACCACCACACTTCATTGGCATCTGCAAGGTTTGTCTGTTATGTGAAATATAACTACAGGTCCCACCTTTTAAAGTGGATAGGAGAGTGGCATGCCACAGGCCATGAACCAGCACCTGCAAGGCTGGACCAACGCTCTGAATAAAATGGACGGGGTGTGTAGCACATTCTTAAACCTTGGTTTCCTTGTAAGTTATCCTGCTGCATGTTGATTACTGCAATGGCAAAGTACAGAGAGGCTGGCAGCTGCAATGGAAACAGCCTGGAAACAGGACGAGGAGCAGCATGACCTGCCAGAAGGGTGACTTGTCATGCGCATGAGAACTTATTTTCCTGCATGTGAACAGCTTCTCGCATTTTCCTGTGAATCCTTCTGTTCTATTGGGCATTGTTGGGGCAGGCACTGATTATGTGGGGTATTTTTAGAGAGCATAAATAATGGCAGAGTCATGCTTTGAATTTTCCTCCTAAAAGCAGCAGAAGGGCCAGGAGTTCACCTCACGTGGCTGCTGCTTAAATGAGCAGACATCTATTCTAGTAATATTTTCCCACCCAAACATAGCATCCAAGTGCCCTGTGGAAACCATGTGCTTACTGGAGCCCGGCTCACCCCGAGGGCTGTGCACTGGAAACGTAAACCATTCAAAGCCTCTGTCCTTTCCTTTATTCTTGTGGTGTTAGTCCTCAGCCAGAAAGTGATAGGGCAGAAATTTAAGCCACCTTAACTTGCAGGGAGACAGCTGCGATGGTGCATCTGAGCTGTCCATTTGTGGGAAGCGTGGAGAGGAAAACAGGAAAACCTGTTGTTTATTGAAGTGATTGTAACAGTGATGTAACACTGATTGCTTTCCCACCCGTGTGGGCTCTGATGGTTTTTATGAACAAAACCGCTGTCTGATGGGCCGGCGGTGTCAGTGGCAGCTACCGGAGTAGGGGCTGCTCCTCCCCGTGGGAGAGCGCCAGCGACGGACACCCTGGGCTCGGCAGCGGCGGGAGGCTGGACAGCTCTCCCCGCCGCCGGACGGAGCCGGGCCGGGGGGCTCCGGCCGCCGCCATCCCCGGGCCCCCTCAGCCGCCGGCCCCGCCTCGGCCGCACCGACGTCAGCGCGCGTCAGGGCCGAGCCCCTCGCACTCCCCCGCCCGCGGGATCCGCCGTCCCGCCGCCGCCGCTCCTCTCGCCCTCTTCGCCCTCCGCCGAGCACCCGCACCCGCCGCCCCGGCCCGGCCGCCGCCCCTCGCTCCGCTCCCCGACAGCCGCGCAGCGCGAAGATGGCGGCGTTCAAATTCCTGCTGCAGCCCCTGGGCCGCCGCATCCTCCTGCCGGCCGCGCGCAGGGCCGAGGTAAGGGCGGGGGGCGGCGGAGGAGGCGGCTCAGACCCCTCAGACCCCTCAGAGCCCTCAGAGCCCTCCGCCTGCCCCTGCCCGCCGCTGACCTCGGCGGGGAACTCGCCCGCAGCCGCCCATGCCGGGACCACCGTGTCCCGCGGGGGTGGCCGGAGCCCCGGGCGGGGGCGGCCGCCCCGCAGCCGTGGGAGAGGCTCTTCCCGCCCCACGGGGCCGCGACGGGCTTTGTTCGTGAAGGGTGTGTGCCGAGGGAGCTCCGTGGGCGGCGGGCGGGAAGAGGGAGCGCAGAGCGCGGCCCCGCGGCAGGGCCGGCCCCGGCGGTGGGTGGCGATGCGGTGACCTTGGGAGAGTGTCACGGAGGTTTGGCTTGCAGGGGTTTTTTGGGTTTTGGTTTGGTTTGGTTTTTTTAATTTTTTTTTTTTACGTACTTTTAAAATTTATTTCCCCAGCATTTCAGAAGGCGGCACAGTTACAGCGTGTTACTGTGTGTTTCCACGTTGCCCTCACCGCCCCCGGGGGTGGCGGCAGGTGTGTGCACCTCGCTGGCAGCCCCGCCATCTCCTACTGCCTTCCTGCCAAACCTCATGGCTCTAATGGTTTCCAGCCCACATAGCCAAGTTATTTTCTTTCTTTCTTCAGAAAGAAAGAAAAGAAGAAGTCTCTTTGTGACTTTTCTTTTTTTACTTAGGTGAAACAGCTCACCTTCTCATGCCCATGTTTACTTCTCCTGATGATAAATCTTAGCACATAGCGCTTCCAGGTTTTATTTTGCTAAGTCACACTTTTGCTTTTCCATAAAATTTACTTCAGTTCAATTGGTTATTCCAAGAACTCATCCATCCCTGTGTTACTTTCTTAAAACTGGGCTGCCAGAAGTGCTGCCAGATCCTGAGATCTTAGCTTGCTGCTCCAGTGTGCAGGACAGCATGGGTGATCCTTTGTCACCTCAGCTCCCTGAAAGCCCACCTTTCAAACAGCAAGGGGATGGGAAAGAGACTGAAAGGAACATATTTAGTATAGAAGGGCAGATACTCTTATAAGAGATGTACAACCTGTGAATGCACGCTTGTGTAATACATGCTGCTCTGTTCACCACTGTAGCATGCAGACGGGAAGATTAAAGAAAAGGTGCCACGTGGCCTCTTTAAAATATTTTCCTATGAGTAGGTACAAGGACACAGCAGAGCCCTGGCCTCCTTTCAGCCCTGGCTGTCGAGCCTGCTTGCAGCCCAGTTGTACTGCAGCTCACAAGGCTGCCAGCACTTAATACTTCTTTTGTCAATTGCACACCAAATGGGACCAGGAGAGATGCTCTTTTCAACCTATTGTCATTATGAAAAAATGTTTCTAAGAGAATCGTAAATTATAGGATAGTTTGGGTTGGAAGGACACTTAAGTCCTCTAGTCCAAGCCTCCTGCAATCAGCCAGGACATCTTCAACTAGATCAGGTTGTTCAGGGTCCTGTCCAGCCTAACCTTGGATGTTTCCAGGGATGGGGCACTCACAGCTTCTCTGGGCAATTTGTTCCAGTGTCTCATCACTCTCGTAGTAAAAAAATTTCTTCCTTATATCTGGTCTGAATATACCGTCCTCTGGTTTAAAACCATTATGCCTTGTCCTATTGCTGCAGGCCCCACTAACAGGTTTGTCCCCATCTTTCTTGTAAGCCTTCTTCAAGTATTGAAGGCTCTCTGGAGCCTTCTCTTGTCCAAACTGCATAACTGCAACTCTCTCAACCTGTGCTCACAGAGGAGAGGTGCTCCAGCCCTCTAATCGTGGTTCCCCTCTGAACATGCTCCAACAGGTTCACTTCTTTCCTGTGCTGGAGACCCTAGAGCTGGATGCAGTGTGCAAGGTGGGGTCTCACCAGAGTGCAGCAGAGGGATAGAATCCCCTCCCTTGCCCTGCTTGCCACACTGCTTTGGATGCAGCTCAGAACACATTTGGCTTTCTGGGCTGTGAGTGCACATGGCTGGATCATGTCCAGCCTCTCATCCACCAGCACCCCCAAGTCCTTCTCACCAGGGCTTTTCTCCCCATCTGTACTCATGCTTGGGATTGCCCCGACCCACATGCAGCACGCTGTACTTGGCCTTGTGGAAGCTCATAAGATGCCCATGGGCCAGTTCAGTGAGCTTGTGCAGGTCCTTCTGGATGGCATCCTGTCCCTTGAGGTGTCAAGTGCAACACTTGGCTTGGTGTCACCAAGTTTGCAGATCTGCTGAGGGTGCATTCGATCCCTGTTCGTCACTGATATTAAACAGTCTTGGTCCCAGTACAGACCCCTGAGGGATACCGTGCATCACCAGTATCCATCAGGAATCTGAGCCATTGACCACTACCCTCTGGATGTGACCATCCAACCAATTCCTTGTCTATCAAACAGTCCATGCAATCAAATCCGTCTCTTTCCAAAGTAGAAGGATGTTGTGGGGGACCATGTCAAAGGCTTTACAGAAGTGCAGATAAATCTGTAACCCTTCCCCCATCCATTATGAAGTCACTCCGTAGGAGGCCACTGGGTTAGTCAGGCAGGACTTGACCCCGCTGAAGCTGCGTGGTCTGTCCCAAATCACCTCCCTGTCCTCCATGTGCCTTAGCACAGCTTCCTGGAGGATGTGTTCCATGGTCTTCCCAGACACAGAGGGGAGACTGACAGGTCAGTAGTTTCCAGGGTCCTGCTTTCTACCCTTTTAAAAGATGGGTAGAATGTTTCCTTTTGGACAAATCTCGAGGGACTTTACCTGACTCTATGACTTTTCAAATATCATGGATCAGTGAAGAAATGGTTGTAGTATGATTTGGCATGTGGAAGGCTCTTGTAGTCTTTCTCACCTGACACTATTTCTCATGACCCACATACTGATTTTTGATTGAACCCATAAAAGCAGAGGAATGTCAATGTTTCCACTGGGAAGGCTGTAAGCTTCCATTCAGAAAGTCTTTTTAATATTCAGTATAAACTCTTGCAGCTTTAATTTTAGAAAGAGGACAGTTTGTGTAATCTTGAAACTGAGCCAAAAATTGTTGTCCTAGTTGTAACTGTATCTTAAGGCAGCTCTTCAGGGAAGAATTTGGCTATTGTCTTTAAAACATTGGTTGATCACCTTGTTTATTTATTAATTTTTGTCCCTCTTTCACAATCTAAAAATTTTCACTTCTCCTGTCAAATAAAGAAGTGGAAACACTAGTTGATAGTACTTTAGCTTCCAGATTTTCTCAATTTATTGAGACTGTATCAATGTAGTGACTTAAATTACAATTTTTTTCTGGTGCCTGAACAAGTACTTGGTTAGTATTAGTGCATGATATTAGTGGGAAATACTTAAAGGGAAAAAAAGGTGACTGTAACCTAAGAACGTTATAGATGAGTTATTATGACTTCTCTGTAATGGCTTTGCATTTTGAAGTGTCTGTTTGGGGGTGGGACTTACATTGATTTCCTCTTGCCCTCCATATGTCACACATTTTTTGGAGTCTCCCTGATTCTGGGCTGT
The DNA here is from genome assembly GCF_025592945.1 of Manacus candei. NCBI lineage: Eukaryota > Metazoa > Chordata > Aves > Passeriformes > Pipridae > Manacus > Manacus candei. Next base: position 775,129 of record NW_026138141.1, on the reverse strand, counting down.
TCTTCAACAACACAAAGAGAGCCTTAGACTCTGTTAGGAAGCATTAAGACTATGTCAGGAAGATGGGGAAAGTTCACTCTGTTGAAGGGTGTCCCTGCCTACTATACTGCCAGTACAATGCTGTCCTTCATACTGTTCCTTGGCTTCCATTCAAGTTTTGTGGTGATGGTGCCTCTCTGCTTCAGCAATTTCTGTTTATGTTTAGTGTCTGGATATCTTTGAAGTTCCACATGGCAGTATATAGGTTTGAGAAGTCTGTGGATTGCTGTAATTTGTGCTGAGGAATTCCATTTGTAAATCTGTTTGCCGTAAGTCACAATTTGTTGGCAATTCAGGATGGAATTCTTTTGTTTTGAAGACCTGTGGCCTTCTTTCCCCCACATCCCCATGTTAAGTATTTACAGTAGCAATATATTTTTTCATATATTTTCCCTTTCATGTAACCAGAGGCATGGTTTTCATTATAAAGCTACTATATAATGCTTTTTGTTCATTTGCTTGTTTCTTTTATTGTTCCAGATTTGTGGATGCTATTTTTCTACCAGCTCTCATCGCAACACCAAATTTTATACTGATCCTGTTGAAGCTGTAAAAGATATACCCAATGGGGCAACTATACTTGTTGGTGGTAAATATTTAAGTTCCTTAAGGATGCAGTCACGTTCTGTTAATGAGATACTTTTTATTCATTTACCATGTTTCTTTTAATATTAACTAATTTGAGAATTCGTGGAATTGCATGGTTTTTTAAACAAGTGGTTTCCTACTCTGCCCGTGAGGGGCATACTCTTTCAGTGAGAAAATCCAGGTTGTGCCTTAGGGGAGGGAAAAAGCCTCAGAAACATCATTACGTTTCTTTCCCACTAAAAAAATATTGGACTCTACTTGTCCTAGTTTGAATCCAGAAAATCAATGTGGGCTCCTTCAAGATAGCATAGTTATTTCACGATTTGGTTTGATTATTTTCATGGTAACATTCTCTATATCCTGTATCTGCCTCTTCGGTCTCTGTGACCTTGAACAAATTGCGTAATCTGCTTTTGCTGTTAGGAAGTGAAGATACATATACTTATAATACTTATCTATGTTACACTTAATCGTTATGTGTGGCATTTCCAGAAGAGTCAAGAAGTTGTATCATACTGACTTTCACTGTGACTTGAGCCTTTGAATATTCTAGATGCCTCCACAATTTCATACTGTTCCATCTGTGTGAAAAAAAGTGATTTCTGTATTTTGAAGGTTGTTTTGATATTGAAAAGGTAATGAATGTAACATTGTAAAACATGAGAAACCTCACTGGAGATGTATAATGAGGCAAAATTCCTTGTGGCAAAATATTTTTTTGGTTGGTTGGTTGTTGTTTGAAGAAAAGATCTGAGGCCATGATAGGTTGGACTTGATGATCTCAGAGGTCTTTTCCAACCTGACTCTGCAATTTTGTGAAATGGTAGTACTGTAATGTGACATGGCATTTCACTGGGTTCTTGCATAACAAGTGGGAGTGTGAGGCACCTGTGCCTGAGTGGAGATTTGGGTTACTGTGCTTCCAGTTACACATCTTCCCAAGGGTGTTCAGATTCCCAGATTTTTATCACCTAATTATAGGCTAAGCTGTATGGGATGCGCAGCAGAGATCTGCAGGTTGGGTGGGTAGAAAGGGAAGGAGAAATAATGAGTACAGGGGTTAGGATGTCACGAGAGCCAAGGCCCTGGAGCCCTTCCCCAAAGGCCATTTGTGTGTGAGCAGATCCCCTGATGGCTAAAGGGCTTTCATGCAAACTGGGAAGAAGTCTGACCAGGAGATTACAGTACTAGGGTGCAAATCTTTCCAGAAGTGTTGATTTATTTAGTCAGCTAAGGAGCTTGTTTTACTCAGAAAAGATTTTTAATTCCCAGACTTCTAAATAATCTGTGTTCTTTCAAACAGTTATTACATATTCAGTTTTCTTGTATTTTGTGTAGGTTTTGGATTGTGTGGGATTCCTGAAAACCTCATTGGGGGTTTACTGAAGACTGGAGTAAAGGGAATAACTGCAGTCAGTAACAATGCAGGGTAGGTATTCATGTGTCTGTGGTTTAATAGGTACAGAGTAAATATTCCACTCACAGGAAAATGCTGATATATATGAAAAACCTTTTATTTTCACCATCATCATTTTCATATTAACCACACAGCTTGGTTTGAAAGTGTTATTTTTTGAATGAGCCCAGAGAGTACAGTATGTATGTATACTCAGCCTTGTCAGGGAAGAGCTGTCACTGTTGTAGAGAGTTGCAATTATGTACATTTATATATATTCAACTAGTTGACTGTAACTAAAAATTCTGATTTAGATGCTTTAAATGTACTGTCAGTGATTTTATGTTTGTACATGTGCATTTCCAAATGATGATATACTTTTAAACTCAATTCGGTGCTTTCTGACCTTCCTACTGTATTTTTGTTACTTTAAAAAAACCCCAAACAACACAAAAAACAGTGGAGAACATCTGCAATAAAAGAATGGAGAGGCTCTTTAATAAGTCTTGAAATTTTTGATTGATTTTTTTAAAATATTTTCACATTAGTGGGTTTGACAGTGAGAATAGTTCTTCCACATGTAATTTCTCAGCTTCTCATTTGGCCTAATTTTTACAGCAGCTGTTCATTGCAGTAGACTCCACAATACCTAATGATCTTCATATAGAAAAATATTTACAGCCACTTCTGTTGAATGCCTTAAGAAAATAGAAATGAAATTAAATAAAAATATTGATATGCAAAATATGAATTGCATATTCATTGGATAAGAGATTATTTGTTTTGGTATTTGGTACATACACAGTAAAACTTAAGCTCCTTAGGATCTTGTGGGAAGCAATTTTTGCTGGAAGAAGGAGAGGGAAAGACAGTTTTGAGTAGAAAGGTCCGTCACCAGGGATCATTAACTTTCTTCATCGTCTTATTTTTGGATGACACACATATATGTCCACAGAGAGATTGCACAGATGTTTCCGAGAGGGAGGTGAAAGTTTGACTGTGAGGAAAAGTGGAAAGAGGAGCATTGTGGAACAGAATGGAGAAGAAGATGTTTTGCATTGTTTTCTGCATATAGTTTGTGATGTTATAGGTTAGAATTAATTTTTGTTGAAATAATGTTAACTTTCCTGAAAACTCTTTGAACTTTGCGGCTGAAGTGATTTCTGTAAAGCTTTTGGTTGCTGGCAGGAAAGCAAAATTTAATTCCTTTTTTCCTGGAAACCAGTTTTCCATTAACATTTATGGAAGTCTGGGGAGTTCCTCACAGAACAGTGTAACAATTTGAAAATGCTCAAGGACATCTAGAGTCTTCAAAAAGTCTAGTTTGTAAAAATACAAGTTTTGCTCACAAGTTGAACAGTATAATTTATTTTGAAATTTAATTAATAATAAAATACATGTTTTATCTGTTGTTTTTATTTATTGAATTATTCTTATATGGAACTTAGCCTACTGCATTTTGGTAGGATTTGGGAACCAGGTGAAAACACAGGTGTTGTCAGTAATAGAGTCAGAATTCTCATCGCAGCAATTGATATAATTTCTAATCTTCTAATTAGCATGTCAAAAAGCGTGCTTTTCTAATACTGTGCATCTTCTGATACCATGTCCAGAAGCATAGTGGTATAATCAAGTATTGCAATACTAATAAATGTCTTTACAACTGAAGTAGCACAGCAGTCATATTCCCTGCAACAGTAGTATTCAAAGGGTTAATTGTTCCTCTAATATGGAGATGTCAGGCACTTTATGGGATGAGTAATTGGCCACTTTCAAGATGCCACACGATTCAGTGTATTTGCTTTGGTGACATTGTGCTGCAGTTGATGCCCTGCTGTGTTTCAGCTTCCTGACTGCAGCTGTTTTCTTCTAGCAAACAGGAGGTAATTGGTTGTGGCTAGGTTTTCTCATCCTGCAGTGGGGTTAGCAGGCAGCTTGTTATTGGAGCAGGGAAGGAGCCAAGTACATAGACAGACAACCTATTCTGGAGAGCAGTGCAGCTACATGGATTAAGTCAAATGCCTGTGAACCACGGAATGTGTCAGAGAGCTATCTGTTTATAACTAAAATAGCGGCAGTGGAGACAGCGATTCTCTTACATCTAGGGAAAAGCAGTAATTAGGAAGTCCTGAAGTGTTCTTGCCAGCTCTCTTTCAGCTGGAAAGAAGGTTCAGCTTGGCAGTCTCTGGAAACAACTTTAAAGGAGTAGGATGTTCACAAGTTCACATCCTACTTACTGTTCTGTGCTGCAGTGTAATGGGGAGGAGATTCCTCCTGCAAGAACTTGTTCTAGTCATATAATTGCTGGCAGGTGAAGTCCTTGTTTTGGCCTTTTTATTGGGGCCCTGGTTAGAAACATCATACTGCTAAACTTACTGTCTGCTGCTGTGCATTGCAGTAGTGCTCACACTGTGTGCTAGCCAGTGGAACAGCACCTTTAAGAGCAGTTACTGTTTTGCCAAGCCAAACAAGGCAAAGTGTTTGAAAGGGAAGCAGTACAAATATCCAATACCTCTGCTATTTACACAACTTGCAGGGGAAACTGAAGCTTGTGAAGCAGGGTGATAGCGAAAGATAACCTTGATAGGTGGATGTGCTTCTAGAATACAACCTCTCATATCTTCCCTTATAACTTGTTTTGCTCATATAGTTCATATTTTAAATAGTTCCTTTACACTGTGTTTTTTAAGTCCTTTAAATTTAGAGTATTTTGTCTTAGTAAGCTACCAAAATCCATTTTATTAAAGTTTTGCTGCATTTTTTTTTAAATTTATTCCATTCTACATATGTCAGTAGGTGCTTGTTTTAAGCATTGATTCAGTAAATTCCCAGCATAACTGTGATTGGTATACAGTACATTCTTGCATGTGGCTGTTTTTCCATCTGCTTGTAACTTTGTGGTATCTTGTTGCATTCTGATTTCAAGTTACTTGGAGCTTGGGACTTGGAGGTTTTGGGTCAACCCATGCTAAGCCTAATGCCTAATGCAGGCTATCAGACCTGTTGTTTCAGGATCTATGTTGCAACAAAAAATGTGTTCTTGTCAGCATAGCCAAATATTTAAAATGAAAGTTTAAATAGTCGAATGAAATTATTGTTTTTAGTTAATTGCACTTAATGGAATGGATAACTAATTTTGGGTATAACCATATTCTGACATCAACACTTCCACTCTGTCTCTACCACCTTAGTAAGCTGAATTTGTGCTGGATATAACCGAAGCCCACTGTCTGTGGTAGCTGCAGACGTGGTCTGACTGTTCTGTCAGAATTGGGCTTTGCTTTTGAGAGTTAAATATGCATACTTTTTGGATGCGATAGTGTTGAACAGAAGGTTTTCACTTACAGTAAAAATAGAGAAGTCACAGTTAATGTCTTAATTACTAATCACCCGAGTGATCATCTAAAAGGAGATTGACAGCATGCAGTCAGATTATCACTGGTTCAGACAGTGTTCTTAAAAGGCATTACCAGCTTTTTGAACCTTTGGTCTCTCTACTCTTTTTGAAGGTCTTTTGAAGTTACAGTATTATACATTAAGAAAGAGAAGTATAGCTTTGACATAAACATTTGAACTGTTGGTCATGATGCCTGAATGGAGTTACTTAGTTCTGTTGAGCATAATACTCTTGCTTTCCTAATGGGCTGGGCTATTTGTGGTTCCCAAATCTCTATAAGGCACTATTCTGTGGGATCAGATGCATTGGTAAACTTATGCACCCCATATTCTAAAGCACAGAAGGCAATTTTATATTCTTAGCAATTAAATGTTTTGAATTCAAGACAGGTTTGATAAAGGCTTTGCATTTTAAAGTTTAAGGTTTTCTCATTTTTCAGTCATTGTTTGGAATTGTATGTTTCTGTTAAAACCAAAACTCATCCGCCATCTTTGCCACAGACTCCCCATTTTTTCTTGCATGTAGCTCCTGTGGCTTAATTCCATCATTATTGCTACTAAAATTATCTGTCTGTCTGTCTGTCTATCTGTCTGTCTATCTATCTATCTATCTATCTATCTATCTATCTATCTATCTATCTATCTTTATCTATCTTTATATTATGTTTATTAAAATATGTTAAAATGTCCATGTATAGATAACAGTACCTTCAGGTGGAAGTTGCATTCCAAATTCACAGGAACTTACGATGTTTTTCAACATAGTATTAGGTATTAAGTAATTTTAATGGAATGAATTTGACAATCTCTTGATTCAGAAAGCTAAAATGTAACTGAAAAAGCCTGAGAGACTTGGAAGGAGGCTTGTATGTAAACAAAGATGGGATCAAGGTGATGCTCAGAGTGTCTTAGTGTTGTGTATGTCATTTTTGCATATGCATAAGAATTCTTTAAATGTGCCAGTTAAATTTACTTTCAGAAGTGAAATACAAAGTTGCCCAGGACTCTTATTTCACTTGGTAGAGAGCGAAGAGTGGGGTTCTTTAAAAATCCTGCACATGGCAAGTTGCCAAAATCAGGAGGCAAGGTATATATTTTCAGTGGAGTTGATTGTTTGAAGCAGTTTACATTTTTTTAAAATCATCGCCATTTTTCACAAAGAATCTAACGAGATGCTTTTTTACAGCTCTTAAATTGGTGACACTGTGTGAACTGCAAATCCCTGAAAATCTGCCCAGGTCATCTAGCTAATTTTAGTGTGGAGGTTATTTAGGATTTTGGCAGGGCAAATTGTACTAACTTTGCACTACATGGAACTATTTAGAAATCAGCTGTGCAGATAACTTTCTAGTTATGATTGGAAATGAGAACAATATAGCTGTGGAACTCAGCATGGTTGAGGAAATGTGTCAACTTGGTTACAGAAGAGTGACAATGAAAGTTAAACCTATTTTTCAACCAAGTGACTTTTGAAGTATGATGTATTCATGATGAAATTCAAATATTTATCAGATTAACTCTATATCCTATAAACTTCGTTGTGAAGGAAAACTATGGTGAATTTTAAAAGTTCTCAGTAGAGTTGTTTTACTTGTAATAAATACACAGTATGCCATTTCATAGCAAAAAGGAATGTGGAAGAAGGAGATCTTGCTGCTTATGTAACCATGCAATGTACAGTACTTTGTCCTCTTAAAAATTATCTACCTTTGAACCTTTGGATGCTCTGGGCCTATATGCCTGCACCCATCATTCTCACAGGATATTTTTGGAGGATGGCGGAGGAAGAATACTGCCATTTTGCTGTGAAACTGAAGTTGAGATGAGCGAAGAGGACAGAGTTCCCATGAGAAGACTGAAGTAGCACAGGGACAAGGGTACAGTGCAGACACTGTAAAGAACGAATAGCGGGGGATTAAGGCTCGGTCATGCCAGTTTGCATGCTGAGCTTCATGATTCCCCACAACCACAGCTCCCTTATTTTCTTTTTTCTTCCTCCGCTCAAAGTGAAAGAAGTCCCAGGCTGATGAGCTGAGAGATTCAGTGCACTGTTTATTTTGTCCTTTGCCATGGACTGAAAAGTTGATGAGACAGTTTATATGGTTTCTGGGAGCTGTGATCCACTGCCCCGTTTTCTGTTCTACTTCTTCCTTCTCCTGACCAGGACTGCTTTAGCATATGGCAGCACCCATACTTCTGTCTTCCTCCTCCTTTCTCATCACCTTCCCTGAGAGAACTTCAGCCTCTCTTTTCTGCCTTCCATTAAGCAATTTGCAATTGGACAGGTGGAAAAGTGTCCTAGGAAAAAGAAGGTGGTTAAGGTAGTGTCAAGACATTTGGCTAAAGACAAGAATCAACAAGGCAAATAAACCTCATACCTCTGAATAATTTACCTTTCTATGAGCTGAATCTGTTTTTCTCTCTCTCTTAAACTCCTCTTCCTCACCTTGCCCTATTCAGTGTACCCATCTGGAAGTGATGGACAGAGAAGGAGAAACAGAATATTATTTGAGCTGGCTCCTTAGTACTCTTCCAGTGCAATACATGGGGAGATTATTGTGGGACATAGTCTCATTGCTATGAGCCAGCTGTAAGACTGGGGAAGTAATCAAGAACTGTTACATGACTGATTGTCCACATTAATTTTGCCCTTGCCTGTACTTATGTTTGATGTCTTCTGGCAAAAGCCATCTAGGTAGGCATCTACTCATTTTCTGCACAAAGACTATAAAGGATCTCTTTCTGGTACTGCCAGAATTATATTTTATTTTTGTGGACCTAAGAACACAGACGGTGCTTTCATCCACATACCTTCTTTCATGTTGGTAAAATTTCAGGCTATAGTCAGGCATCTCTGAGCCTGAAAGCTTAAGATTGTGTTACTAAGAAACACAAAGTGATTCATGCATTCTTTTTAGTTGGGGGGCATATCTAGTCCTACTTAGGAATTGTGGATCTATCTGAAGGCATAATTGCATGTAACTTGGAGGTCTTTTGAAGACTGAGAAGCTGATGTTTACGAAGAAAAACAGCCTCTTCTACATGGAGAATGATAGAGGAAATTGTTTTCTAGCCTATTGCCAAGAAAATGTCAAGCTCTGGAACAAGTCCATCTGTTACTAAGTTTCAAGTGTTGCTTCATTATGCAACACTTGGACTTGCTGGATGGCTGCAGAGACTGCTCATCTGACTCCAGAAGCTGACTAATGGCTTTACATAAAGCGTTCCCCAGGAATAGGACCAACCATTAATATGCTTTTTCTCTGCAGCAATAGCTAGTTGCAGGAAACACTAGTTTTGCCCCAGGATTCATATTGCATGCTTTTCTTTCACAATTTGTAGTCTTCAGCGGTGAAGTAGTTACCCTCCCATCTTTCCAGTCCCCAGATTATGAGAGGAGAAAGATTAGGTAGGGTATCATGTTGGTTTCTCATTGGTGAATGTGTTTTAATTCTCCAAAACTTAAGATACTCATGGTAATTTTTCCTAACGAATGACTTCTGGCCTTGTGGGATCTCCCAGGAATATACTGTCTCAGGTTCTGGAGAATCTTTTAACAATGACTGTAGAGGAACACATCGCTTTAAGAAATCTAGAAGGAGGCCCTCATGCTAATTGATGCTGCTTACCTTCCAGTGAGGGGAACCGGTCTGTTCTGACACTGCCACTTTTTTAAGACATATATAGCTGTCTTCACAAAGGCAGAGAGAGAAGAGAGTTGTAATTATCTCCTTTTACTCAAAAAAACCCCCAAACAATAAGCAATCATATGTCTTGTGCCAGAGTGTGACACTCGAAGGATCCTTTTTTTGTGCCTAAGAATGCAATTTGCTATCCCTTGCTTCATCAAGGTGTGTAGGGCTTGTTGATGTGTGAGGCTTTTATCAGCTTGGAAACAGGTAATCTCTTCTTCCCTGTGATGCTGTAGAATGTGTTTTGCTTGAGCCACCAGACAAAAAGGTCTGAGGGCTGCAGATTATTGTTTATCTGCAGTGAAACATCAACATGTTGCCTTTGACTTCCAGTATACTGGAGATATGTGGGCTAGATCTTTGCAGTCATCCTTGGCTGCTTTTTTTAATTAGAAAAGGCAGACATTAGTTTTCGACAGGAAGGTTTTGTAGGTATGAGAGGGACAAAGCAATAGGAAGAAATGTTGCTAAACAACCAGACCTCTGTAATTTTTCTTGTCTGCATCAGTAGAAATGGGGAACTTGGGTCACCTATGTCCTTGATGAGTGCCTAGTTAGATCTCTTTTCTGATATATATTTCTTGTATTCTGTTGATTTACATTTCATACTAATACAGAACAGGGAAACTTCTAGAAATCTTAATAATTTTGAGGGTAAAAGAAAGCATTCTCTGTCTAGCACTAGTGTGTACTTTCCGTTTTCCGATAGCATATATAACAAGTATGTCAGCTTCCACCACACCCTCTTCTTTCCTATCTAGGGCAAAACATTTTTATTGTGCTCACCTTTGTTTAAATTTTTAAAGGACTGAGTCCAGCTTTTTAAATAGAGATATAGAATAGGTTCTTTCCATTCACTCAGTAAAAGCTCTATTTTTCTTTTTATAGTTACTGTTTGATAGGGAGAGCATTGCCTAAAAGACAAATATTTTAGGGGTAACACTTTCAACATAAAAGTAATTAAAGCTAAAAAGTTCAAAACCAAACTTTTGTGCCTGAAACAACACAACCAAGAAAGCAGCAAGATATGGGAAGGGAAAACAACTAACTTGAAATGACCGTAAAGTGTTATAATGAAGGAAATTTACCCAGACAATGTTTTTCTTATTTTAATATCAGATAGAGATGTGAAATGACAAGCAAAGGGTTGAGAGAACAGAAGTGAGAACAGCATTTTATGTGTGCAGCGTTGGTTTTTTAGAACATTCAAATGTAAGAGAAAACATAGGAAACATAAAATGGGCTGAAGTCCTTAAAATGAGTTTTTGGAGAGAGATGAAAACTGATATATGTGGAAAGCAAGAAGGTTATTTTACCTGGAAACCTGAATGGAGGTTACATCCTTAAAAAAGAGGTGGGCAATGATATATTTCTTTAAAGAAATTTACATCTAAAATAAATATATGAGTAACAGCAACAGGATTTTGTGATGCTGCTCTAAAGATTAAATGTATGTGAGAGTTGAAGTAATTTTGTTTTATCAGGCAGGCAGAGCCTCCTGGTGCATGACTTTTGAAAGGTAAAATTCTTGTTCTCATTGGGATAGGGAAATAAGGTTCTTGTAAGATCTGTGTGCTCAGTGACAGATCCTCACAGCAATTTCGTTTTTGAACAAATTTGGCTGCATTTGAAGGGACAAGAAAAAGTGACTTAAGTGAAGAGCTACTTGGCATGACTGTGGCAGAGAATAACTTTTGGCCGACTTTCTACTTAATTTCTTTGTTTTATTTGAGAGAAGATGCCTCTTAATAGTAGATTGGGGAATCAAGTGTATCCATATGGGATCCTGCGTGGAATCTTGCAGGATGATATGCAAAATCCAGTTAAGGACGGTGTGTTCCAGTAGCTGGAACACAGGAACATAGGAAGAAGGATTATGGATCTTAGTGAAATGAGGCAGAAATTTCTTCAACCATTAGAGATCAGCCCCTGACCTTCTCATGTTGCCATCCTTTCTCATGTGAAAGCGCACTCAGAATTTAATTGTCTGCATACAGGAGTCTCGTGTCTGCTTGTTTCTACTTGATAACTTCCAAGTTTTGCAATGATAAGAGTGGTGTTAACCACCCAAATGATACACAGAAATTGCAAACTCTGGTTTGCAAGCAGGTCAAGCTGCCCCTTGTTCTTGCACTAGAGAACACTGCACAGTTTTTAAATTCTCTGTACTTTTGCTACACAGCACTGTAGTTATACCAACCCATTAAACTGACATCAGATGTTGGCTGATTTGTTATATTTGCTTACTACCTTTCATAACGAGAAGTCAGGGTTTGATGGTTTTCTTTTGAGGGGGACTATCCTGATTTGAATGAACCTATACAGGAAATTACAGCATTTTTATTTTTATTCTCATTTTTAATCCCTTTTGCCCACAAGACTTTCTATTCTATTCCCAGTGCTTTCAGTTTCAAACTGCTAGATTTTTTTCCTGTGGGGAGTTATAAAAATACAGGTTGTTTCCAGGCAACACACATTTTAGTCTCAAGGCTTTGGCACCACAACATTTTTGAAGTTGCATCAGAACTAGATTTTAAATTCTTCTTAGTAGGTCAGAGTTGGAGAATGGAGCAAGCTTTGATAATATGTCACATTATTTTATATCTAGAGAACACAGAATAAATTCAGAGAACCAGATCAGAGAAGCTTGTTTCACTTCCTCCCATACAGTTTCCAAAATGCCTGAGTATGCATATTAAGTGGGCCATCTTCTTAAAATAGTCCTAACCTTAAAATAGTGCTCTTTATGCATGCAGTTGCACAGTCCTTCTGACTGCATGTGCATGTCTGTCCATGCAGCTGTTGTGAGTGTTTTGGTTGGAGGTGGAGAACTGGTGCTGGTCCTGCTCACTCGGCCCCTCTCCTTTCACCTGCACTACTGCAGCCCCTGTGTGGGATCCAGCGCTGGCAAAGCATTACCAGTCTTATATTTGAAAGTGAATACTGCATATTAGTAAAATTTTTTAATCTGGTCCTTTTCGGAGCTTTCCATCAGCAGTGGTGTTTTCAACAGGATGCATATATTGTAAGCACGTGTGTGTTAGTTACAGCATGCTGAATCTTAAAGGATTATTCTAACATTTTTCAGTATTTCTTATCCTGAAATCTCAAGCCAGTGTGTGTGTGACTAAGTTTATGTTGAACTAAGCCAACTAGTGGCAGATATACATCACTGTTTGCAAGGTGTTTCTGGATCATGGCATGTTTCCCATGGGGGAGTGGAAGTGCTGAGTTCTCTGCTCATAAGTTGCAGAAACCAACATAAATGTAGAAGAGGTTTGTGTAGATGTAGCAGTCTGCTGTCATCCTGCATAACGTGTTGGAAATGTGATAGAAACATGCCTTTACAATATTGTCTATGTTTATTTCCATTTTTATATTTTAACCTCGTATTTCCTCAAATTGAAGTAGCCTTTTTTGTTACAGGAATTCTTGAAATATATTCCTGTTCCATTAGTACACAATATATAGGATGACAAACGTCAGAAAGAATATCAGAATTTTAGAAGCACTGGCACAAGAAAAATGTTGTATGTCGTCTTTGTCATTCACTTTAAGCTGACACAGACAAGAAAATCTTGACTGCAGCGCTAAAACCCTGCTGGAGTAGGCAATTTCTTAGTAAGAAATTAAAATATTTACTATAATAAGAAAATTTGTACAAATATTGTGTTACCTCATATACAAACTAGTGCTGTAAATGTGAATGTGCCTTTCTCCTTGGACTTCTAAGCAATCACCTTATTTCTGGGGAGCAAGAGTGTAAACAAAAATATATCTTTGTTCAGTCAAAGCCATGTATGACTATTAATTGGTAAGACTTTTTAAAGGATATGTAAAATAACACCACTTGTCAAGCTGTTATTTGTAGCTGTTAACATGTGAAATGTCCTTAAAAGGAAGTTTTGGAGGTATTCTGTGCCTAGGAAGAGATGAAGTCTGAACACTGAAATCTTAGATTTTAATTATAGTTTTAATGTTTTCCTGCCTACAAGCTAGAATTAGATTTTTGTCTTCAATTCCTTATGCCTAGTGGGGAGAGATAACTTTGTTCTTTCTTGTTAAATCATTAAAGCTTATCAAGTGCTTTGTTTACAACAAAACTCTGTTGTCTGGCTTTTTCTACACAGTGTTGACAATTTTGGACTTGGTCTTCTGCTTCAGACTAAGCAGATAAAACGCATGGTGTCATCATATGTTGGAGAGAACGCTGAATTTGAACGCCAGTATTTGTCTGGTGAGCTTGAAGTTGAGCTTACACCACAGGTAAGGAGTGTCTAAGAGACTGGTGATTTCTTTTAATCTAAAATACGAAGTAGACTAATGCATAAGTACTCTTATAAAATTATTTTGCAATCCAACTGTTTTGCCTGTGTTCAAGTGACTCTTGCCATCTGTGGTGGGTTGACCCTGCCTAGACTCCAGGCACCCAGCAAAGCCACACTGTCACTCCCCTCAGCTGGACACGGGAGAGAAAATATAACAAAGGGTTCATGGGTCGGCATAAGGACAGGGAGAGATCACTCACCAGTTACTGTCACGACAGACTTGACTTGGGGAAATCAATTTAGTTCATTACCAATCAAATCAGAGTAGGATAATGAGAAATAAACCCAAATCTTAAACCCTCCACGCCCCTTCTGCCACCCTCCCCTTCTTCCTGGCTGTAACTTCATTCACAATGTACTCTATCTTCTCCCTGTCAGCAGTGCAGGGCAAGGAGGGAATAGAGGTTGTGGTCAATTCATCACACATTGTCTCTGCCACTCCTTCCTCCTCAGGGAGCTCCTCACACTCTTTCCCTGCTCCAGCATGGCGTCCCTCCCATGGGAAACAGTCCTTCACAAACTTCTCCAATGTGAGTCCTTCTCACAGGCTGCAGTTCTTTATGAACGTCTCCAACATGGGTCCATTCCATGGGGTACAGTCCTTGAGGAACAGACTGCACCTGCATAGGACCCTTCTGCGGCATGCAGTCCTTCAGGAACAGACTGCTCTGGTGTGGGTCCCCTGCAGGGCCACGAGTCCTGCCAGCAAACCTCCTGCAGCATGGGCTTCTCTCTCCATGGGGCCATAGGTCTTCCCAGGAGTCTGCTTCAATGCGGGCTTTCCATGGGTAACAACCTCCTTCAGGCATCCACCTGCTCCTGCGTGGGGTCCTCCAGGGACTGCAGGTGGATCGCCGGTCCCTCGTGGACCTCTATGGCCTCAGGGGCACAGCTGCCTCACCAAGGTCTGCACTACAGGCTGCAGGGGAATTTCTACCTGGAGCACCTCCTCTCCCTCCTCCTTCACCAACTTAGTGTCTGCAGAGCTGTTCCACTAGCACATTCTCACTCCACTCTTTTCTGGATGCACTTGCATCTGTGCCGTAAGTTCTTTGTTCAGTATGCTATCGGCACAGGTTCTGTCAGACATGAGGAAAGCTTTTGGCATCTTCTCACAGAAGCCACCCCTGTAGCTGCCAAAACCTTGCAACCCCAATGCACCATCTTAGGATCATGTGCTGCAACTGTTCTGTTAAGAACTGACCAGCTGCACTGTGTGAATTCCTTTTATAGCTTGTTACATTATATTGATTTGAAATATATGTATTTTTATATATATATACATATACGCACACTTGTATGTATATTTTATTGAACATTTTTTGATTTTTGGATTTTTTTTCTTACCGATTGTTAAAAATGACATGAATGATGCTCACTACTGTGGTCCTTGTAAGGAGAAGGAAGTCAGGGAACTGCTCTGTTCCCACCGTGGTAGCATCTTTTGGGGATGTGTGCAGTGTGTGCCATCTAGTGGGCAGGAATCAAGTTAGGAGATAGTGTTATGCATAGTGTTATGAGACAATTTACGACTTTAATTTTTAGTGCCATAGTTTGAATTATTTTAGCACTGCTAAGCTACCCAAATCGCCTGAATGCAATGAGATCCCAGAATCATCAGTAGCAGTAACATTCTATTGAGGTCTCCTTTGAGACATTGGTGCTCTACCTTTAAAGCATACGGCATGTTAGTGTGTGACATTTTAAGAGGTGACACATGGCCTTTGGGCTTTAAACAGATATTTATATAAGTTTCTGGAAAAAACAACAGTCAAAGAATCACAAAGAATGTTCTGTGTTGTAAGGGTCTTAAGTTTTTATTGAGAAGAGTGTCTTGGGCTCCATTTCTTGGGAAGCACAGAATCACAGAATGGATCAGGTTGGAAGGGACCATAGTGGGTCATCTGGTCCAACCTCCCTGCTCAAGCAGGATCATCCCAGAGCACATGGCACAGGATTGCATCCAAACAGCTCTTGAATATTTTCAGTGAGGGAGACTCCACAACCTCTCTGGGCAACCTGTTCCAGTGCACGGTCACCCCTATAGTAAAGAAGTTCTTCCTCATATTCAGGTGGAACTTCTTGTACCTCAGTTTCTGCCCATTGCCTCTTGTCTTATTGCTCGGAACCACTGAGAAGAGCCTGGATCCAGCCTCTTGACACCTTCACTTCAGATACTTATAGGCATTGATGAGGTTTCCTCTCAGCTGACTCTTCTTGAGACTGAACAGGCCCAGCTCCCTCAGCCTTTCCTCATAAGAGAGATGCTCTGTTCCCTTCACCATCTTTGCTGCTCTCTGCTGGACCTGTTCATGGAGCTCTAAGTCTCTCTTGTCCTGAGGAGCCCAAAACTGGAGACAGCACTCCAGATGTGGCCTCCCTAGGGCTGACTGGAGGGGCAGGATCCCTTCCCTTGACTTGCTGCCAGTGCTCTTACTAATTCACCCCGCAATACCATTGGCCATCCTGGCCACAGGGACTCACTGCTGGTTCATGGACAGCTTGTTGTCCACCAGGACCTCCAGGTCTGTCTCTGCTCTTCAGCAGGCCCCCAGCCTCTACCAGTGCCCAGGGTTATTCCTCTCCAGGTGCAGGACCCTGCACTTTCCCTTGTTGAATTTCAGATGGTTCTTTGCCCATCTCTCCAACCTGTTGGAGTCCTTATGAAGAGCTGCACAACACTCTGGGGTGTCAGCCACTCATCCAACTTTGTGTCACAGAATCATCAGCAAACTTGCTGAAGAGGCATCTGTTCCTTCATCCAAGTCACTGATGAACAAGTTAAACAGTACTGGGCCCAGTGTAGGACCCTGGGGGACACCACTAATGACAGGCCTCCAACTAGACTCTCTACCACTGATTGCAACCCTCTGGGATCTGCCATTCAGCCAGTTCTCAGTCCACCTCACCATCTACTCATTCACACTTTCTGAATTTGCCTATGAGTATGCTGTAAGAGAATGTTTCTTAGAATCCCTGAGGTGAATGGAAAAGCTCTTATACCCAGTCAGCAGACATGAAAATAACTAGGCACTTGTCACTTCCCATGTTTTGAAAGTCATAAATCTCATAAAATAGTTTTTCTTCCTTTCCAATGTTATGTTCAGTCGTTTTATCTACAAGACCTTGAACTCGTTAGACATATAATTGGCTTTGTGGAGTCTAGATAAGCTGTGTAGATCCAACATGGAAATAATGGGTCTACAGTGTATAATGGTAAACAGTAATGTAAATTAATGACTTGCTAGGAGCTGGGGGGATTTCAAATATTTGTGTCAAGATAAAATAACCTGTTGTATAAAGTTAAGTGTAACTTCAGGAAAAATGGGAGACTGTTGTGTCCATGTTAGACAGTAAGGGAGAGGTCATGGTGAGATCTTGAAATGCAAAGGCTGCTTAGAACAGGGCTTTACATGGTTTGCATCTGCCTCCTGCCACCATTTTGAAAACCTACCGAAGGTCACTGTGCTTCTTGCAGGATAAATGAGGAAAATGCAGCCTATGTTGTGGAGATGGATAATTGACCATGATGATCTTGTCTTGCTTTGACTCTAGAAAAATATAAAAAAAAATCTGGGAAATGACATTAATGAAAACAAGAAGACACATCTTTGGCCATAAGTCCATAACTAAGGCTGATGAGGAATTTGCGCTGTTAATGTCTGTAGTACAGCTGGACATAGAGCAGAGTGCGGGCAGGGTGGTCAAACAGAGTATAAGGAAGCTCTTTCAGCTTCTTGGTATTCTTGGCATGGGCAACCGAGATCACTGGATTCCCTCTCCCTTTCTTAATCTGCCCTCCTTGGCTGTTTCAGCTTGGAGTGAGTTCTGAAGTTTTTCTTAAGATGTTGAACAACGAAACATCAATATGGAGGACTTACACAGAAAAAAAACCCTTCTAGGATATGTAGCCAGGTGGGAAAGAGGAAAAGAACTCTGTACTCTTCTCAGAGCAATGGGTTGGAAAACAAGTTGAAGGAGAGGAGGCACAACCAAGTGCTGGGGCTTGGTAATTGGCAGAGAGTTGTGTGACAGCACAACTTGAGCAGCTTTTGGCCATGCATCAAGCATTTCTTGCCGTATCCACTACCAATCCCACAAAGGAGAGCTAAAATGGGAAGGAGAAATAGATGATCACATCTGTTGGCTGAGAACAGAAGGAAAAGCTCCAAATGAGAGGATGTAAAATTAATTTAATTCAAGCCATTCATTAGAGTTTGATTTATTGTTACCAAATGACAAGTTCTTAAATATGTCTTCCCATAGGGTACACTTGCTGAACGTATTAGAGCAGGAGGAGCAGGAATCCCAGCATTTTACACCAGTACTGGCTATGGGACGCTGGTGCAGGAAGGGGGTGCACCCATCAAGTACAACACAGATGGCACCATTGCCATTGCTAGCCAGCCAAGAGAGGTAAGAGTTCTGTTTGCCATTCGGAAGCCTTCAGCTTTGAAAAATGAATTTCTAACATATTTCCAAGAGAAACAAGAGCCAAATTTAACCTTGCTGTATGGAATTAACTACATATCTGTGGTACCAGGCACATCAGTTTTGCTCCGACTGCTTACTTCTGTCCTTTGTGATACGTTAAAAAAGCTTTTACAGCTTTAGGGTGAGCTGGTCCAAGTGAAAGCCTGCCTTGCTGATTTAATCTTCACTTGACTGTTCTCTGATCAAGTTCACTGTGTATTCAAACAAAATCTTGTACCAGGCCACTGCAGTGCACAGAATGGTCTGAGAACAACCTCCTGCTAGTGTGGCAGGTGCTCCTTAAATCCTGTGTTATGCAGTAAGCAGCACTGCAGCTGCACCTGAGACTTTATCTTTAGAAGAAACGGGACATTTTCCTGTTAAACGGGGAAGAGCTCAGTTGACACAAATTCCAGGAATTGAATTTCCCAACATCTGAAATACAATTTAGTCTCAATGTTTAAAACTTCAAAGAAATAAAAAGAGTGTGGCTTTCAAGTGAGAAACAAGTGCTTCATTTTGATATTGGATGTAGAATTTGAAGAAGGGAAGATGTCTCAATGCCATAACTGTACTTGAAAAAATGGGTGGGGCTACTGCTGTGTGTTCCAAGTAGGCTGCATACAGTATTAAATTTTACCTTGAGCACATCTCTGGGATAAAGGTAATTCCACCCTAGCCCATGATTTTCATGTATTTTATACACAACTATTTGCAGTATCTGGACATTGACTTAGTCTCTTTTATTCCCTTATTTTTTTAACTGCATATGTCATTGTGATGTTTTACCATTTGGAGGAATGCTTTGTTTATTAAATAGCTTATAATTTTAATAACATTTTTCTTCATTTGTTTTCCTTTTGACTTTTGTGGGAAAATCTCTCTTAAGTCTCCCCAGTCTAATAACTGGGGGGCACTAATAATATGACCACCATGACTTGTTCAATTCCATTCTCCACATCCAGTTTGCATGGAACTATTATTTTATAAAGGCTCAGATCTCCTTTTATGGGACTGACAAACTGACTTCTGGTACCCTTTTGTCATTCTTCCTTCCCCTTTCAGAAATTTTAAAAAGCTCTCAAGTACTATTTGTGTATACTCTAACTACCTACATTGTTAGGAGAAATGCTGTTTCATCTCTCTCTTTAGGATTAAAAGACTAACTGTGAGTCAATTCCATATTTTGGCTTCAGGCACAGTATCATTCATTGCAAATATTGATCATAAATGCAGGGAAAATCAAATGAAATTCCACCTGTCAGATGACATGATTTGAGTACCATGTCTCAAATTGACTTCACTTTAGAGTTGGGGTTTCTAGTGTTGGGCAGTGATTATGGACCTTTTCAGCAATTCTGCTTCAGCACTTCAGTTTTTGGTTAACTTGTAGATGTGTAGGAAGAAGCATGTCTAAATCCAGTAGATGGAGCAGGAGGAATATGGATTCACATGCAGTTCTTGAGACACTATAACAAAACTGGGGTTTACAGCCCTTTCATGCTTCTCTATTATTATACAGTTTTTCAGATAAAACTTTATATAGTACAAAAAGAAGTGTAAATATAATAGTCTGTAAAATTAACCCCATAAAATAAATATAACATGAGAAATCTGTTGGAAGAAACCTATATCTCCGTTTTGTACTTTTCTCTGTAGGTGCGAGAGTTTGACGGCCGTCACTTTATTCTGGAGAAGTCAATTACAGGAGATTTTGCTCTTGTGAAGGCATGGAAGGCTGACCGTGCAGGAAACATCATTTTCAGGTGTGACTTGTTTACCAGTGGAAAAAGATTCTTTTAGGATTTAGGTAATGAAAGAGAAGGAGAATCCTGACTCCTGTGTGATGGCAAAAAAATATTTTACTGATTTTACTTTCTTTCATGTTGCCTTTCCCTACTCTCAAATTATACTGCTATAAAAACCCAAAATATAATTGCTTATTCTAATGACTTTTGAGAATTCAAACATAGGTGTGAAATAAAATATTGGTAGTTTAAAATAAGACACAGCAGACTGAAGTCATTACAATTACTATTGAGAAATTTAGTGTCTTCTACTCTGTTCAGTTTTCATGTTAGTTTGGGTCCTTTTTCTTGAGCAATGAAGTTTGATCCATTCATATATGACAGAAGGGAAGGGAGCTGAATCAGTCTTCTGGACAGTCAGTGATGGGAAAATTGATTCTGTATAAAGAAAGCAGTGTTTAAAGTTGATTTGATCTGAGTGGTGTAGGGAGAGGCATCATACGAATTTAAACATCTTTGCAATGAAAAATTTGAGTGTTGCACTAGTAATTACATCTTTTATATGAGTTGCTATCCTTAATTTCTAGTTTGTCCTGAACTGAAGCAGGAGAGGTTTGCTTATGTTTAATGCCTGGTTTTTATTTGTTTGTCTTATGGCTATCAGATGAAAAGGTAAGTGTAACAATTGCTGCATTTTGCTACAAGCAGACTGTGAATGACACAGTCTACCTTTGTATGTATTAGAACAAACAAGGAGTTGAAAAAGCAGCTGAAAAATATATGTATAAAATAATACTCATAAAATAATGCTTTTCTTTATTTATGTATACATACACATGTATTCACATTAATTTTATCTATATATCTTATAATATTGAATTAAAATACTTGAACATTAATAAATAAGCTTTTTTTTTGCCCAAATCTTGACATCCTGGCTTGCTCACTGGTAAGACAATGAGATTTCTGATTGAAAACTTAACTTTCTTGTGTGCATGCACATGAATTTGAGGACCGTTAAACTGCTTTCCTTGGGTTCTGGTACACAGAATACAGGAAACACTCTTCCTTCTTAGGCTTCTTTTTGTTTACTCTTGAGCTACTACTGTCTGTGCTTTTACCCTGTATCTATCTACTGATGCATAGTTACCTCTGAAAAATTCTTTAATTTTCCACGGCAACAGACTGGTTGCATTCTCTCTTTTACCCCTCTTCCTTTATGTCCTGTTGGTCTCTATCCTTTTCCTTCTTCCTGTTTTTTTCAGAAGTCTTCAAGTCTCCCACATTCTCACAGTACAGTTAATACCAGATACTATATCCATCTGGAGTGAAGATCTAAAAACCTCGACTCCTCCTTTCAAGTGTAACTAATCAAAGATGGAAACATCATCATCCAGTGTCTTATTCCTTGTAGAATATTACTAACTTAGAAGAATTTGCTTATGATAAGCAGTGTCCCATCCTGTTTTGGGATGACACACAGATTACCTGATGACCTAGAACAGAGAAACATAGGCTCATCTGATAACCTGCCATCTGCCACCACTTTCCCAGCAGTGTGGTACTATTTATAATGTGTTTCCCATGACTGGTATCTGTGGAGCCAATAGCTAAGGAGTAACTGTCTGCCAAACTGTTAATCACCCTCAAGCTAAGAGGTTTTTTAAATCTAAAGGTGTACCTTAGGTACACTTAGTTTGACCACAGGCCGGCATTAATTTTTTTGTCTATTCTCGTATGTGAAGCTATACTGTTTTCTTGGGAATCCAGAATGGCACTAACTTCTTTAGAAAGCAGTTTTTTAAGCTGTTTTTTTTTTTCTTAATGTGATACTTCATTTCTCTTAGATCTTTTCTTCCATACAGTATATTGTGGCTACTTTCATTCCAGGCATCTTCAAGCTGAGTAGACTATTCTGTACCACAGCTTTTGTCTAACAAGGAAGCCTATGTCTAGCCCAGTAGATAGTAACTTTTAGGTATAGTACACTATTAGTAAGACAAATAATCCAAGACTCCCTCAAACATAGTGAAATAGTCTCACCTTGTTCCTATGATAACTGAAAGGATGCATATATGGTCATTTTGCTTTGTTAGTCTGATGTAGATACTAGTTCTGCTTAGCTGAACAGACTGTCTCCCAGTCTTGAGCTCCCTTGGAGCTTTGTTCATTAGGAACAACATCAAGGAGTGCCACTGCTTTTGTGGATAGTCATCACAGAGTCATAGAATGGCCTGAGTTGGAAGGGACCTAAAGATCATCTCATTCCAACCCCCTTGCCATGGGCAGGGACACCTATCCCTAAGTCAGATTGCTCAGAGCTCCATCCAGTCTGTCCTTGAACATTTCCAGGGATGGGGCATCCACAGTTTTTCTGGGCAACTTGTTCCAATGCCTCACGACTCTCACAGTAAAGAATTTCTCCCTAATATCCATTCTAAACCTACTCTCTTTGTCATGTCACTGCCTGCCCTTGTAAAAAGTCCCTCTCCATCTTTCTTGTAGGCTTTCTTCAAGTACGGGATGGCAACAATTAGATTTCTCTGAAGCCTTTTCTTTTCTAGGCTGAACAATCCCAATTCTCTTAGCCTTTCCTCATAGGAGAGGTACTCCATCCCTCTGATCAACTTGGTGGCCTCCTCTGGACTCTCTCCAACAGGTCAATGTTCTTACTGTACTGGGAACCCCAGGGCTGGATGCAGCGCTCCAGGTGGGGTCTCACTGGAGCAGAACAGAGGGGCAGAATTGCCCTCCTCAGCCTCCTGCCCACACTGCTCTGGATGCAGCCCAGCACACAATTGGCTTTCTGAGCTTTAAGTGTGCATGGCCAGTTCATGTCCAGCCTCTCATCCACCAACACTCCCAAGTCCTTCTCACCCGGGCTGCTCTTGATTCCCCAGCCTTTGTTCATACTGAGGGTTGCCCCAAGCAAGCAGCAAGCACATGTAGCACCTTACACTTGGTCTTATTAAACCTCATGAGATTTCCATGGGCCCACTCCTCGAGCTTGTCCAGGTCCCTCTGGATGGCATCCCATCTTCAAGTGTGTTAACCACACTGCTTGATTGATGTCATCTGCAAACTTGCTCAGGGTGCACTTGATCCCATCATCTATGTCATTAATGAAGATATTAGTTAGCACTGGTCCAAGACGGACCCCTGAGGGACACCATTTGTCACTGATGTCCGTCGGGGCTCTGAGCCATTAACCTCATTAACCTGGATGTGACTGTCCAACCAATTCCTCACCCACCAAACAGTCCATGCAATCAAATCTATCTCTTTCTAAATTAGAGAGAAGGATGTTGTGGGGGACCATGTCAAAGGCTTTACAGAAGTGCAGATAAATGACATCAGTAGCTCTTCCGTTGTCCACTGATGTCAGTACACCACAGAAGGCCACTGGGTTGGTCAGGCAGAACTTGCCTATGGTGAAACCTTGCTGATTGTCTCTAATTACCTCCCTGTCCTCCATGTGCCTTAGCACAGCTTCCAGGAGGATCTGTTCCATGACCTTCCCAGGCACAGAGGTGAGGCTGACAGGTCAGTCATTCCCAGGGTCCTCCTTTCTACCCTTTTTAAAGATGACTACAGTGTTTTCCTTTTTCCAGTGCCTGGGACTTCATATGACTGCTGTTATTTTTCAAATATCAGAGAGTGGCTTCTCTCCATGATATTTGAACCTCCTTTGGTTTCCCTCTCTTTTTATCTTGGTACCATTCTGCTTTGGAGTTGTTCTAGCCCAGACAAAGTTGTTGCTTGGTGCTGATGAAAATAGACTATTGACAAAGGAACAGAGATGTTGAATTGATAATCAGAGTCACGGCCTCTGCTGTCACAGTCATATCAGATCATCTCTTCATGCTTCAAGTGGTTCTGCAGTGTATAAAATTCACCTCATATCTGAGGTGTCTCTTCACCTCTGTATCATTAGGTACATAGTTTGATGATTTAGTCTGCCATGAAGTAGTTTGCTGTCTTTTGCCTCTGGGAGAAAACACATTATGCCTTTAGGTCAACTTGGAAATCCATCACTGGAAAAATAGATGTTGTAGATGTTGCTGAGACTAGATGTCCAGAAAGCCATCTTAAAATAAAAAAGGCAACTTCATCTAGCTAGTTTCTGAATTTCATACTCCTAACCCCTTAGCATTATTTGGTGTTGGAAAATAAGTGTAGTGCTTCTGTTTTTTTCTCCTTCTCGATGATGTGCTCTTTAGAAATAAGGCCTTTGATCCCATAAAGCTTCTGGATGGTGTGTTCTTCAGAAATAAAGCCTTTGATCCTGTAAAACTTCTGGATCGTGTGTTCTATAGAAATAAGGCCTTTGATCCTGTAAAAGACTGCTGCTTCTGAAACAACTTTACTAACCCAGGAACATTCTAAATGGCAGAAGCTTTTATAAATAGTGTCAGAATAGAGCCCATTAGCTCTTCTTAATGTTAAATTAACATCAAAATGTTTTCTTGTAATTTTTTCCCTATGTAAAAATAATTTTATATCAGTTTTTTTACTGGAAGACTAGTCATTACAATCTTGTGAAAGGCTTTGGCTCAGAAAAATAGTTACACAGGATGAAATACTGAATTCTTAGTTTTCACATCTGCTTTCCCCATCTGTATGCATTTTCCTGCTATTTTAATTTGGCTTTTGTAACTCTGTTTTTGTTCTCATTTACTGCTCTACTTTGATTAGGATAGTTTTTCCTAAATCACTACCAGCTAGGATTGTATTCATGCTCTCAGAGAAGGATAGAATGCAAGCTGTGGTTGGTTGGGTTTGTTTTGTGGTTTCCTATTCTTACATCCTTTTGGGTTTACATAGCCACTAAGAAGATTCGTTGACAAAAGATGTTAATAGAATCATAGAACATGCTGAGTTGGAAGGGATTCATCAGAATCATCAAGTCCAACTCCTGGCCCTATGTAGGACATTCCAAGAGTCACACCATGTGCCTGAGAGCATTGTCCAAGCGATTTTTGAACTCTGTCAGCCTTGGTGCTGTGACCACTTCCCTGGTGAGCCTGTTCCAGTGCCCAGCCACTCTTTGGGTGAAAAATTTTTTTCTGCTATCCAACCTAAATCTCCCTCAGCTCAGCTTCATGCCATTCCCTCAAGTCCTGTCACTGGTCACCACCGAGAAAAGACCAATGCCTGCCCCTCCTCTTCCCCTCACGAGGTCTAAAATGAGGTCTCCCCTCAGTCTCTTCCAGGCTGAACAGACCAAGTGACCTCAGTGGCTCCTCACACAGCTTCCCCTCAAGGCCCTTCACCATCTTTGTTGCCCTCCTTTGAACTCTCTTTAAGAGCTTAATGTCTTTTTATATTGTTGTGCTCCAAACTGCACACAATATTCCAGCTGAGGCCGCCCCAGTGCAGAGCAGAGTGGGACAATCTCCTCCCTCAACCGGCTGGTGATGCTTTCCTGATGCCTCCCAGGACACGGTTGGACCTTCGTTAGAGGCTTCCCAGCTTCTGTGTATTGCCAATAAAACAGCATTTCCGTGAAATATGTGTCTTTGGGTATAGCTTTGATTGTGTAGATATGTGCACTAGAAATCCTGTTAGCACTCACTGCCTGTTAAGTCTCAGGATTTGACTGTTTCCTTTCCGTTCCTCCCCGGAAGCCACGAGGTGGCAGCAGCCCCCCAAAGTTCAGAGTGGCTGTGGTACTGGGCATGGTCCTTGCGGGAAGGGAAGGAGAGAGGAAAACACGTTGGAGATTAACTATTGGACTTGATCGTCTTATGGGCTTTTTTTCCCACTTAAATGGTTCTGTGAGTCTATGAAATAAGTATGGTTAGGGAAAAAAATGCTTCTGTGTAAAAAGGATGGAGGAAAGGAAGTTTTGATTTGTTTTGGACCCTGATTTCATGAATTCTGATGAAAATTTTTCAGGAATTCTACTTTTTTTTAAAAGAGAAGAATGCTGAGAACACCACTAAAATCTACAGAGCTTTTCTTAGTTATTAAATATACCAAACAGTTTTGTTTGGTTTCTGGAAAGTATAGAGAGCAGCTGACAAAGGTTGCATGTTTTTCCTTGTGCCTGCTATGATCTTGATGCAGATCCAATACGTGTCATGTGTTGGTTTTTTCTAGAGATTCTTTTTCCTTGGTACAGAAATGCTGTGTGGGAATACATAGTATCAATGCCAGAGTCTTGCAGTGAGTGCCAAAACTGACACAGGGGTTTTTTTGATGAAGAGAATTGGATTACATTTGCTATGCAGAGTGCTATCCGAAGTCCTGATCTGAGTTATGAAGGCATACGGGGGACTTGAGAGATTGTTAAGCCCTGTGCTGACCCCCCTGTGGAGATGGATTTCATTCTTTGTGAAGTAAAAAAATGTGAAAGCACACTGTACAAAGTCCAGCTTGCCGCTGCATTTGGATCTAATAAATGAACATACCAACAGCACACCCAATTTCAATTAAACAATGTGCTGATTAAAAATCAAAAGAGCTGTAATAAATATTTTCTAATGTAGCAAAATATGATTTAATTTCAGATGCATCTTACACAATTCCACAGTACTTTTTCCCCTTCCTACTTTTTTTTATTAGTTCTCAAGCTATTTGACAAAACAATTTGTGATGTTTATATTACAGACATACTTGTAGTAGCTTATCTCTGAAAAGTCTTTCATTGTACTGTTATGGCTTTTAATGCTCATTAATTTTCTTTTGTTTTGCAGGAAAACTGCAAGAAACTTCAACCAACCTATGTGCAAAGCTGCAAAGACAACTGTGGTAGAGGTAGGGAATTGAAACATGATAAGCTTATCCTCTTGTAGTCAACATACCCCTTTGTTTTGCATGGTGTTCTGGGGACACAGTGGGGGGATTTCAAATCATTGGAGGATTTGATAATAGGGACAGTGGTCTAACCTGTCTCCTTGGATTGCCTACTCCTGACACTCTGCTCTGCTTTAGTGATTAGTTCCTCAGTTTATTGCTGTTCATTTGATCCTGACCAGGACTTCGTGTTCACTGTGATCAGCCTTTAAAAGGGAAACATGGCAACAGCCTTCTAGTATCTTAAATAAAGTAATATGTGGATGAAAGAGGAAAACAGTAGGCTCAGCCTGTACTTGAGAAGATTCACCTAAGACTTTATGAAAAGCCTTCTGAAAATAAGAACATAACAACACAGATGAGGTAAATCATAGAGATATCACAGCTGTGGTCTCTAAAATTTAATAAATTACATAACTATCAGTCCAGAATGAGGTACAGATGTTTGGTTAAGTCTTGAGAAAGAGAATGGACTAGCTGACCTAGAAAGTTCTTCCAATTTCTTTGTCCTTTTTCCTTGTCTGAAATGATAATGTTTAAAAACATGGAGCAACCTACGCTGGAAAAATATTGGTGACTGGAGAGTTGCTAAGGAATAGCAATAGCTAAAAGACAGAGTGCTCTGTTAGCTTTTACTTCACTCTCTAGTAAGTTTTTTTATGCCTAATAAAAGCTAAATATGGTTTGTTAGTAAGGTCAAGACAAACTCTTCTAGACTATTTCCAGTAAATGCTATTTGGAAGAGGCTTGTGTTTCTTCAGGGGTTTTGGTTAGTTTTGGTTCGTTGGGGGCTGGTTTGGGTTTTTTGTTTGTTTGTTTGTAAAATGTTATCAAGAAAATATATTTGTTATATAAACATCTCTGGATAATACATTTGGGAGCTTGAGTTATTACTTTGTGTCTTACAGAATAAAGACAAAAAATGCCATGATATTTACCACACAACTTCCAGTGACAATGCAGCAACAGTGAATTTTCACATTTTTTTTTCAAGAAAGGTTTAAAGTATTTTTCTATTTAAAAATTAAATGAAGAATCTTTCCCTCTAGACACTTGTCCTTCATACCTTGTTCAGTCTGGCATTTAGAGAATTTAAGTAGATCAAAGCCTTCCACCTACATTCCATCTCACTCTCTGTCTCTGCTCTTCTATCCACTTATGATAGGGTAGAATTTTCTTGTCAGTGAGCAACTATTATGTGACATCCTTCTTTCTGTAATTCCACTTAAGAGTCATTAGTAGATCTGCTGTGAACTGTGTCCACTCTGAGTCTTATTTTTTCAATACCATTTGAAAACTGTCAAGCTTTTTGCAAGAATGGCATATTAATATTATTTTACAATGTTGTTTTTTATGGGCAAATTAGGTGAAGAGGCATAACCATGTATTTAGCACAAATTTAGAGCCAAATGCAATGCATCATTGGCTTTACTTCTACACGTCATTCTTCCAAAGTGGAATTCAGAATGTTCTGTTTAGATTTAAGGTTTTAAACCAGGAATCAGAAGGAAATACCTCAATATGATGTCTAGTACATCCTCAGTACTGAGCATTGTCAGCTGTCTAAGCTCAGCACTAGGAAACTGAGGCAACTGAAAATCCAAGTTTTGCCTGACTCCATAGATACTGTTGTTCAAGGCTGAAGGGTGAAATGAGAATTCCATTGACAGGGAGAAGAAGAATGTTTGTGTAGGGTAGTAATTCAGATACTCTCTTGGCAACAGGGATTTCTAAATTCTGTTATCTGTTACTGGCTCTGTTTCTGTTTTTCACTGACTGAACATTTAACTGAGTTTAAGTAGACAGTCCCAGTCTCTAGAAGTAGAGATTTGAAGCCAATCCTACTCCTTGCCGTCAAAACAGCCAAAGGTCAGGCTTGTTTTCAGAGTCCTGCGGTCATTAATTGGGATTTTCAGAACTGTAGTTTCTCCATCTGGCACTTTCCTCAGATTTATATTAGTTTCTGATCATTGATAAAAATATGGAATGGTGTTTGGCATAGTAAGATCCATACCAAGGAAATATAAACTACTGGAAAGCCTATCTGGGGGAAAGTGGGAAGTGCACTGGAAATCAATTGCATTTATTAACTTGTCCTTCTAAGTTAACCTTCTTAAGAGAAACTGTGAAATATAACACACATGCATAGTGAAAGACACTTTTTTCTTTACTTAAAACTGCTGTTCTTTAGCTTTAGTTAGTGTGGTGTTTTACACACTGATAGATGACACAATTTTTGCAACAATTCAGAGATGAGAGAACTTGGCAGCATTTGTGTATGTGGGGATAAGAAAAAAAAATGAGACAAAAAACCCCAGCTCTCCATCTCACAAACTGATACCTACTGCTTGCTTACAAACCCTTGTGCGTTGTGAGTAGCAAGGCTGGCTGTGCTTAGAGAGGCTTCTAAAGAAGGAGGAAGTCAGGCTGTACCATTGCCAGTTATGTCTGGGACACACAGTGGAGAATTACTGATTTTTAAAATTCCACTAGAACAGATTTCTGATTGAAGTATTTGACCTTCAGCCTTGTTTATTTTGAATAGACAAATGGTCAGAAGTAGCCATGCAGTACTCGTTTTGGGATCAGAAATACATTGATTGCAATCTTCTATGAAATGCAAGAGGTGCTTACAAATATTTTGGACTGTTACATGCATTTCTTTTCTTTAAGTGAGAGGGAGTGGAACATTCTATCATGATAATAAGGATGTATGCTGAGACACAGATAACTGTAAAAATCCAACTGCTGGGTCCAGTGGAATTTTTACTTTTATTTGAAGATGACCATTATTAGGGGTCAAAAAGATTTGTGCAACTGAATTGCATGATTCCTGTTATTTGGAAGTTAACCTTTGCAGAGAAAAATGTTAAATAATCCAGTGTTGACAACATCAGTTAGTTTGGCTTTATCTATATGTAAAAGCAAAATGGTGCAGGAGTTCATCTCCTTCTCACTTCGTCTTGCAGAACTTGCAGAAGTTAAGCACACTGTCAGAGGTGTAATTTTGTTTGAACCGGAGGCCTCATGCACACACTCAGCCTGAGGCTTCCAGTTGATTTTCAGATCTATAAACACTTTCCTGCTCCTATTGCAAAGACAGAAGAGCTGGGAGATCAGCTGATATAAAAGGAACTCGATGATCACAAGTTACATACAAGCCACGAGCCCTTGTGAAGGATGAAAGGAAGAGCTTGACATGTGAAGAAACTTGAGGGACTGTGTGGGGTTACATATGTGGTAACATTTCCAACACACTGTTGAATGAAGGTCGTATCTGCTGAATTCAGCAGGTATCACTGCTGTCAGGCCCCTCAACAGAGACAAGTAATTGTGTGATGGAAAATTAATTGCATAGCAGCTTGGAGTTACAGGGAGGCCTCCTGGATGTGTGCCTAGACTGGTGGGACAAGGGCTGTGATAGCAGGATGCTTCTTAAGATGTGCATCTCCCTGTAGAGGCTCCTGTGAGCAGAGCCCCACTAGGAGGGAGAACTGGTTTTTGTAGTGAATTGAGGCAACCCAAAGGCACAGTAAAAAACATGGTGTGACCTTGCCAGGTGTGGGTGTCATGACAGCATGGGAAAGATGAAGGGTGATATAGACTTAGGCTCTTGTTTTCCTCCATGGGGGAGAACATAAACATGTGTCACTGCCCCAATTGTCCCTAGGCTGTTACCTGTTTTCTTGCCATTCTTATTCTCTGCTGTGAGACCTACTGAATATTTGTCCCTGGTGAAGTGCTTTGAGATCTCAGCCATTGCCACAGTGTGTTTGATAGTGGTAATGGTCAATATGTTTAGAAATATTTATTGACTTGCTGTTTGAATATCCAGTTTGAATAATTTTCTTGTTCAGATCAGAGAGGATAGCTAAATATATCTCCTTGTGTAAATAGCATTTACACCTCAATATCAGCAGAGGGAAAAAAGAGAGTGGGCTTTCTCATAAAAATGCATTAAATAAAAATCATTAACCCCTGCATTTTATCTCTGGTTGCCTAGTAACAACACAGCCACATCAGTGAGCACCATTTTCTCAGGTACAATGAACTGCGCTGCACTAAGAGACAGAATCAGAGTGAAATAAGCTATTTGTATCCTGTTATCTGTGCTAAATCATGGCATTGGGCTTTATTGAGGAAACTGGAAATGAACCTTTTCTTCTGTGTGTCTTTTCCTCCAAGTACTTTAACAATGGCAAAACTTTCCTCAGATGCATAGCTCTGTTCTGAGGAATTTTTCAAGGTTTTACACAATGACAGGTTACTGTAAAAAGCCTGTAAGCACTATTTTAAAGTGAAACAATAATCTAATAGAGTCTCTTTCATCACCTGAATGCCTCAGCTGTGGAAACTGAACCCTGGTGCAGGATGTGGTTCTGGATTTGGGATGGGCACAGACTTCATGTTCTTTCTGTGAAACCACAGATCAGGATGTGAGGCCAAAGTGGACACAAAATTGAGGTCCTTCCTTGCAAACGCTGTAACCATCAAACTGTTGTGTTGCTATAGCCTTTTTTGATATTATTTAATTCCTCAGTG
This sequence comes from Manacus candei, assembly GCF_025592945.1. Lineage (NCBI taxonomy): Eukaryota > Metazoa > Chordata > Aves > Passeriformes > Pipridae > Manacus > Manacus candei. The sequence continues at coordinate 744,129 of NW_026138141.1, read as the reverse complement.
ATGATTCCATATGTGCTTCAGGCAATGGTTGCTGAGGTAGTGTCCCATGTATCTGCAGTGGTGGAAGTGCGTTGTTTGAGAATCCCATTTGGCACAGGATGGACACTGAGCTGCTTATTCCTGCCGCCTTACCAGCCACTTCTGGCACAAGTGACAGTAGAATTCAAGTTGCCATAATATGCTAGTATAATAAATGCAATATATATATATTTTATATATAAATATATATTATTAGTGTAAATACAGAAATCTTTGCATCTTAAACATGTAGGTAGTTAGTCAGGAATTTTGACTGCATGATTGTATTTACTTACCTAGGCTTTGGCTAAGTCCTGAATCAAAGATGCCTGTGGATATGAATTTAGATAACCCAAACCTAGTGTATAAACATTACAATATCCTTTTCAGAGGAACCTTGATTTAACACTTGTGGGGAGAGTATCTTTGAAATGCAAGCTCATGATCCTTAGAAAGCGTAGAAGGGAAGATGGCCAAATACCAGGAATGTCTCTTAGGCAGACTGATTTCATGAGCTCAGAGACTTGTATTGATGAAGCCTTCTGGGAGGTATAGCTAAGAAGAAATAAGTTAGGGAAAGACTGTGTTAATGAGCTTGAGAATAATATATTCCAACATGGAGAAAGCATTGGAAAAGCAGTAGGAGTTTGACCTTGATCACAATCGTTGTAATTTCATACACAGAAAAGCAAAATGACAGAAACCGAGACCAATGTCAGATGTCAGAGGCTAAGCATTACGAAACCAAAACAAACCAAAAAGCTTAAGCTTTTAAGAAATATCCAGCCTAGTACAAAATAAAGAATACTTGAAAATAACACGAAATCTTTTTAAGAGTACATATATAGTGGACTGTCAGACAAAGCATGTTGATACTTCACGGATCAATGAAATGAATAAAATTATCAATGCAGATTGTAACGAAGGCTGAAGTGCTTAATGCCTTTTCTGATTCCATATTCAGCAATGTTAAAAAATAGTTTGGTGGCTATTATGATGCCAGTCATAAAAAGTTAAAGAGCAAGTCAGAGAAGGATTAGAATTGAAATCCAGGGACTACTAATATTGATTTGAATAAACAGCTCCTAGAAACATTTGCACACTATTGCCACAGTAATTTTAGTTTGCCAAAAAGATTCCCACCCCTAGACTTAAATACTCAAAGAGTTGGTTTTATTTCCCTTCATCGTATTTGATTCCTTGCTTCAGTGTGTGCATGTGCTTATTAAAAGCAGAACAGAAAAAACCCCCACATTTGTACAGCTGTTGTGGAGACCATCTTAAATTATTTGAGAAGTACTGGAATAGACTGGGCTAGAATAGAGTTCATATGTTAGTTCTTTTTACATTTAGTTAACATGCTTCTGATTCATGATGAGATTTTTGGGTTGTCCTGTGCAAGGCCAGAAGTTGGACTCGATGATCCTGATGTGTCCCTTCCAGCTAAGCATATTCTGTTCTGTGATTCTGTTCCGTTCTGTGATTTTCAGGGGAGTAAACCTTTTTAGTAGTTAAGCTATGTGGGTTTTGTAACTTTTTTTTGTTTGTTTGATTGGTTATTTTTGTTGTTGTTGTTACTGTTGTTTTTTCCTTTTCTGTTTTGTTTTTTTTTTCCCTACAGTTGCTTTTCTTTTGTATGTAACATAATTTGTGGCTTCAGATTTGGCACTTCATTGCTGGGGTAGTGAATATTAAGGGGTTAAAATTGTTTGCTGCTCAGATTGCTGCTCAGATGGTTTTACCTGCACACAGTATAAGATTTGAGTTTGTTTTTATTTTATCTGTCTCCTATATTTTATTCCTTTCTAAATGATGCTTTCTTGAACGAGTATCATGGTTTTCTCAGCATTCAGTTTCAGAAGTTCATTGCAGATGTGAATATAATCTTGCAATGAAAAAAAATACTTTTATCCTTGTCACATATGTTAAGAACAAATATGACATTCAAAAACAAGAAAAAGCAAGTACGTGGTTATCAGTGGATACTGCAGATTGCCGGGAAGTCAGTGTGCTGGAGAAACTGATGGAAAGCCTCTGTTTGCTCCTAAAGCTAAATTTAGAGTTTTTTTCATTATGTTTTATAGAAAGCCTGATAGACTGTGCATTTGAAATATATTTCACTGCCAGAACTTGTGTCCTCTGTCATGAGAATTTGAAAATTAAAAGGATTTAAAATACTCTGGATTTTTTCAGCCCTGCTTTGTGTATAAGATATGTTAATCAATCAATGACTTATCTGTCTCTGCATTTGAAATCATGCATTATTATAGCATTGAAAAGATGGTGCAGAGAAAGTTTTATGCATGATTCAAGGAATTTACATGCATATATACTTTTACTTCTGTGTCTCAAAGCAGTAATTTGTTTTCTGTGCTAATAGCATCTCTAATGGAGATTTCTAGTATAAAATGAGAAAGACTTGATATTCAAACTGAAAATCTTACAAAAAAATTACCTTCTGACATGAAGCAAATGCATTTTTTCAGGTAGTCAAAATACTGAGATTTGAAAAGCTGCAGCCTTGTAACTATTGCTGCAGTGAGGATTTTTGAGTAATTGAATCAGTTGCTCAGATTTTAGTTTTCTCTTGCAGGATCCCTCCCCTGCAAATGCTATAGAATTATTCAATTTAAAAAGTAAGTATTTAAAGAGGAGTAATGAGTTGAGATACCAAGACTGTCTTGACTTCAGATCGTGCTGATTTTTCAGGCTGCAGACAATGGTAAAAGAATGAAAGAAGACAACAGAGTAGTTTTCCATCTCTGTCTCTCGAACAGTCACCTAGTTTTTCTTCCTCCCCCCCAAATATTTTATTAAATTTCTTTATAACCCACACTCATAATGTCCAGTGTGTGGAAATGCACTCCCATTGATATTCCCATGAATTAGATACTGAGATCCTTAATTTGCCACTTCTGATTCTGCTGGAAACGGCCATAACTAAACATTATTAAAACAACTTTAAGTTTAAACAGGTGTTTTGTTTTTTATTATAGAGCAACAAGCACATTCCTTATTTTTGTTAAGCTTTGAAATAAGTCAAATGTATTTTATCAGTTTTCTTCTTGTTGAAAGAAGCAGAGAAAGGCAAAGAGGAGTCCTAGGGAATAATCCTGATTAAAATGGGGGAGATATGTAGCCAATTGGCTATGTAAGCAATAAGATAAGGAGCATTTATGCCTTCAGGGTCCTTAGAGTGCTGCATTTCTCAAAAACTGAGCATCAAGAGCTGCAAGTGGTGGTACAAGCTCATCTAGCAATTAGATTTTTAAATAAACTAAATTTTTCAATGAAAATATTTTCAAGTACTTTCAAAACAGACAGTTTCAGTTTTGTGCCAGAGTATTTGCCTTTCTAATTCCAGACTGATGGAAGTTATACTGATGTCTCATGATTCTCCCTTGTCCTTTAAGTGAATTAGGTAAGGTCTTAAGCACCTTTGTTTCTGTTGCTTTGCGCTGTTGGATTTTTTTGTTTGTTTGTTTGTTTGTTTTTGTTTTTCAGCCTGTGTATTTTGAAATGTAGCTTTTGTAACATCCAGGGATAGGGCCAGCTAAGAAACAGGCTTCCTAGCTTGGACAGCAGCACATTCTTGATGCTGTGGTTTCTGATCATCTCCTGAAGGGCATTTAGGAAAGGTTATGTGGTTTGTGTTTGCCTTTGCCACCAGCAATTAAAAAAGACTCCTGTGCATCCCCCATTCACACCAAAGGAGACTGTCCCTCGATTATCCTGAGCTAATCATGCATTCAGTTTCTGCTGGTGTTCATACATTGGGAAAAGCTATTTTTACGTGGGTTTGGTCTCAAGTTTTTCAGAAATTATAGATGTATTTCATCGTTCAAAATTAGAACTCATTTGGGATTTTAAGAAATTCTAGATTTAAGGGACTAAATCAAGCCATCGTACAAGTACAAATGAGTTGCTGTTTGTGATGGATTCCATCAGATTCCATCAGGATTGAACATAAGCTAACCAATGTATCCTATTTAGATGTGTGGCAGGAGGCTTGAGGGAGAGGGGAGAACCATCTGAATTATATGAAGTTAGCCACCCAGATATCATCCAGACTTTCAGACACAAGAAGAACAAACTTGCTAAATGAAAGTAAAGGTTTCTCAGAGTGCTGAATTTTTCTTTGATCAATTGAGAGGAATCAGAGACAGCAAAGAAATGGATCATTAATGTACTCCTATTTTGAGGGGGCTGGAGAGGGAGAGGTTAAAAATCCAAACAAATAGTTTCTCTAAAATTCATTTTAAATAAGTTGTGTAATAGTTCTATTGGAAATATTAGCCAATTAATATTGGATTGATGTGCTTCAGCAGTTATTCTGCCTGATTTATAAATACAGAGACAGAATAGAAAACTTGGTATGATCAGGAGATTAGGGGTTGTACTTGTTATGACTTTGAATATTAGATGTTCTAAAGACAATTTTTCCATTTTCTAGTGAAATCAGAATTTTCTCATTAGGCTGTGATAAGCAAAAAATTCTATTTTTATGATTTGAAGGACTGTTTTAACTATGTTTCTGTCAGCTTCAGCATCAAATAATAATTTTGGTTCTGTGAAGCACATAATAAAATTTTGGTTTTTTGGTTTTTTGTTTTTTTTTTTAATTTCCATGCATGCCTAGTGCTCTCCTTTCCAGGCAGCTTTCAGGAAGGATAGTGATTAAGTGCAAGAAAAGTTTAATTTTTCTTAAACTTTGTTACTGACAGTCTCTTTATACCCACATTCCTGTGGTCTGTTGAAAGTGTCTAAGTGGCATGACATACTGCCGGCAGTTGTTTTTTCTTCCAAGCTTTTCCTTGAAAAGTACTCTATCTACCTTCTTCCTCAACACTGGAAAAGTTTTATCATCTTGAATGTTTTGGATATTTGGGATATCTGCTATGTTTCTGAAGGTGAAATGGACTACACCGATGCCTTGTTGAGAAGAAAGTGGTAGCATGTAAAGTAGTTTTCAGAAATCTTTGTGAACTACTGTTGTCTAAAATGAACAATAAGGAGAACTAATACATGTGTGCACAGAATGTGTCGTTTTGAGATGATGTCATATTGTTGCCTTCTCTTTTTTAGCAGAGAGAACCAGCAACATAATTTGTTACAAAACAGCTGCTAATTTATTGTTTTACTGTGATTGCTGTATGTCTCCTGCTTAGCATGCTGTGGTCTGATCCTTAGAATAGAGGTATTCCTTGAATTTGAAGGTGCTTTAGTTGGACTTATGTATACTGTAAAGTACAAATATTACCTTCTTGGATAGTACAATTAAATCTCTAATTTTTTCTTTATTTTTATTTTACTTTTTTACCTCTCCCTTCAGTACTTAAATTGCAGTGAGTAAGCTGAAAATCAGTAAAACTTAAATTTATCTCCTGACCTTTAAGTTATGTTTCTTTGAATGCGTAGGATAGGAGATCTCTTTCATTCTCTTTTCGTTCGTCATTTCTCTGAGTAAGAAAATAAAATCTTTTGTTCTGATTAAAGTTGATTTTTTTATTGGGGGGCAAGAGTTCAGTTATTTGTGATAATATGTGAATAATTTCAATAAAAATGTTATTTTTTTTACTTCCTAATCAATTAAAAGGCTTTCAATGTAGTGTAACTTGAAAATAAGCAACAAAGTACAGGAATAATGTATTCAAAGCAACATAATGTTTTGTTTGAAAAAACTGTTAAATTAAGTCATTCTGGTAGAGTTAATATTGTTAGCAGCTATTCTGTTCTGGAGTGCAAGGATTTGAGGTGTGAGCAGTCACCTTATTCAGCAGAGGTACCTAGTATATGTTAAACAGGTTCTTCTACCATTAACTAACCCTTAAAAAATTAAAACTACATTCACTGATTGTGACATTTTTGCTTTCCTCTGGCTCTTCTCCCATTATTTATTTCATTGATTGAAAAATAATTACATAATGTAATCTAAAGCCAGATTTTCCAAAATTGCCATCTCCAGATCTGAGAAAAATATTTTGTATATATTCCATATGGATTTTTACTTTTTTTTTTTTTAAGAACTTGGATATTGAATACAAATTGGATGCTTTATACTTAAAAGGTGAGAATGTAATTATATTGCTTTTTTTGTTATCACTGCTATCATCCAGTTGAGCATTGTAAAAATAAGCACTGAGCACTATGAAATCATCTCATTTAATCAAGAAAGCACAGGTCACAAAATGTGATCACAACCAGCAGGAGTTCATTGATGGCTTATATGAAAGCAACCACAGGGTTTCTGAAGGAATTTCTCCTTAGGTGTGCCTGCTGTAGGAGGCTGGTTTGGTTGGTAATACTGGGACTGGTAGTTTGCTGGATATTAAAGCAATCTCTTGTGCTTTTAATTCAGGTAATTTTACCATAGAAAAATAGTGTGAAATCCTAATGAATTAATTAAAGGATGCAAGAAAACAGCTATCATCACTTTAACTTTTTGATGCATACAGAATTATATAGACCTGCTTCTGCAGATCATCAAACAAGCAAGTCAGTCAATTTAATGGAGGCACTTCCTTTGAGAAATGTTAGTGTTGTCTGACTTTGAACATGTTCTTGAAACTTAAGACTGTTGTGTATCCTGGCTGTGCATTATGTGACTATCTTAAAAATTTCTCAAGATGTGTACATGGGAGAACCTCTCCAGAGACTGGTGGTTAAATTTTTGTTACTCTTTCATGCATGCCCACAGCTTTACACATGGATAGCTTTTGCAGATAATCAAGTATGCTTCCTCTTTTCTTTGCAGTGTTTATCCCAGAATTACTGTGTGAGTACCTAGAGGAGGTAATTTAGTGCAGTCTGTTTTCTCCTCTGCTGTCAGCAGTACAGCACAGAGGAAGATGTCAAATGTGTGGAATGGAAAGGGGTGGTTGGAGGAAACATGGAGCAGGTGCAGAGAAGTGTGGGAGAAGAGTTTAGGCCTGAGGCAACTACAAGTGAAGGTGGTAACTGAGGAGATTTAGAACAGAGAAAACAAAGGTGAATTGAGTATATTTTAGCAGAGGCTCCTGATTTAGGTGGATGTGTATCCACATGACAAAGAACCTGGAGACAAACCTACGAGATTTATGTCAGCTTTGCTCCTTAATTATCGGATACAACATACTGAGAACACAGCTCACTGTTTTTCTCTGTGGTGTTTACAAAGTGTTACAGTCTATTAGAAACCAGGAAAAGAAAACTGTTCGTTCCTGGTTCGTCAGAAGCTATGAAGAAGGTGGTCTGTGTCCAGCCTCTGACTGAGAACATCCTTAAACTGCACATTGCTAGTAGCTGGGAGAATATAACCAGAAGTACCACATACTATCTTGTAAGCTCCTGTTGCGAAGAAGGAGGGACCTTCAGTGTGACCTAGACCAGTCGCATTAGGTGAAAGGTTCTCTAACAAATATGAACATTACAGATCTTTACTGTTCCCCTACCTCTCAGTATGCTTATGCATTTATTCCAAGTCTGATGTGAGCATAATATAGTCATTATCGACCAAGATGTGCCTTTTTCAGGCTATTTGATACTTGCTTGATTTTTAAGTTGTAAAAGTCTCATTTTCAAAGTGGTTGTTGACTGACTGTCACTCCATTAATACAAGATTTTGACTGAAGTAGAAATTTCGTGATCTGGCTGAACTTAGAAAAGGAAAGAATTGAACTCAGAAGATTCTCTGTTTCATCTCCCTGTGTACAGGCAGAACTGAGTAATATTGACCTGAATTTCTTAAAAAGCTTTGATGCTGCAAAACAGTGAAATACACACTGAAAACAGTTCACTGGAAATTAAGAACACACTATATGAACTTACTTTGTCATAGCTCAGTAAGTTAATATAGTGTGTTCTTAGTTTCCAGTGAACTGTTTTCAATGTGTATAGAATCACAGAATCATAGAATCGATTGGGTTGGAAAAGACCTCCGAGATCATCGAGTCCAACCCTTGGTCCAAATCCAGTCCATTTACTAGATCATGGCACTCAGTGCCATGCCCAATCTGTGTTTAAAAATCTCCAGGGATGGTGAATCCACCACCTCTCTGGGCAGCCCATTCCAATGCCTGATTACTCTCTCTGTAAAGAATTTTCTCCTGATATCCAACTTAAATCTCCCCTGGCGGAGCTTAAGCCCATGCCCCCTTGTCACTGTTTTGCAGCATCAAAGCTGCAAAGTCTAAACAATTAAGATTAATGTTTTTTTCTCTCTTGTTTGTCATTAACCACGGGGTTTTTGTGATCTTGAGTGAACTAGAGACATAAAATTTATTGTCCTAGTCCTTATTATGTATTTTGATTTTTTAATTCTTATTATTTTATAAATGTTATACTGAGTTATGCAGTGACATCATGACTTTTCCAGTAGTGAACTGAAGAAGGGCTCTGATGAGGCTAAATTTAATTTAATTTCCGTGTTGTTTTGGACATTTAAAGAGTCGTAATGTTTTATTTTACTTAAGTTCTGCTAGGAATTTTCATTATTTCAGTTTTAATAACTGAAGCGAACTAGAATAATTAAGATAGTGATAGAGAGATTTAATAAAGTCAGTGCAAAAATAAGCTACTTACAAATGCATAGGTTTCTCCCTCCATCTCTTTCTTTCTCTCACCCACACGTTTTTGATTTTTTTCCTGTAATAAGGAATTATATTGTCATTTCTGCTTATAGCTTAATTTTATACTGAGATTTAAAACTAAAACGTTTCACATATCATAACATACATAATTAGGCTGCAGAAATAGGTAAAGGTATATACTTAAAACAAAGGCCTTTTTATTTTGATCAAGTGTTTGGCATGAAAGTTTGTGTCAGTGTAATTTCCTCACCTATTTTTGGTCAACAATCAGAGTTCTTTACTTTTCTTACTAGGAGTCCATTCAGAACGTTTCAGAAATTCTGAAATAAAGGTGAAAAATAGATGAATTTTCATAAGTAAAAAGAAATCAAACTACTTTAAAAAGGAAAAGTAGATGTAAGTTACAGAAGGAAGTGATATTATGAAACAAATGACCATTGATTCTGTGAGTGCTGCTACCAAAAGGAATGGCAGAAGGCTCTTGTGAATCATAGCAGAGAACAGCTTTTATGTTCTGGGTGTACTTGCAGATAAACCAGTATTCAGAAAAGTCTGCATTTGTTCATCCTGCTTCCATTGTCAGCAGTCACAGAAGATTTGCAGAAACCACTATACCCAGGAAGAAAAGCAATACTGTGAAACTCTTGAAACAATGAAAAGATTTTTAAATCAGATATCAGAGCCTTCCCAGAAGACAGAAGTCAGCTCATGCGGTCTCCTGAAGTTACCTTTTAGCTCTACCATTGTAGCAAAGATGTAAACATTTGCTGTCTTTTAGCACACTGATGAAATTAAGATTTAAACTGAACATTTGTGCTCAAGGCAATCTAAATGGTACCAGAGTATTTTGATTTTCTAATTACAAAAAGTGCATGAGGTGGTCTGCCCTGATTAGTTCCCTCTCTCTGCATTCCCAGAGTTGGTGTCTCTTGGGTGGGATGCCATGTAACTGTTTTTGATGCTTACAGAGGTTCTTCTGTGCATGACAAAATAAAGCCTGAGGCAAGGTGACTAGAGAGAAGAAAGAGCAGAAGGGAGAGCAGAACAGGAGAAAAACTCACATCCTTTTAATTATTAATATGGGACCTCTCCTGCCTGTTTCCTTGTGGCTTAGGCTACAGATGTGTTCCAGAGAAGACTCCTAAAGAAATATGAAACCTGAAAGGGAAGTGAATATGCCCAGTGATGGGACTGTTTATTTTTGCATTATCATTCTTGTCTAGGAAGATACTTGGGTTATGCCCTGTGGTGAAGTTAAGGTGCTGATTCCCATAGCCATCAGATTTCCTGGTGTCTCTTCTGTTGGCACAGCTTCATCTCTGGCAATACTGATGGTGGGCAGCCCATCTACAGTGCCTCAACTGGAGCATCATCTGGTTCCCTGTGAGAGGAGCTGAGAGAGAGAGCTGGAGCAATCAGGTGGCATTTGTACTTCCCCTGTGTGAATTATTCTTTTCTCATATAAACATGCTGATTAATTTCACTTGCAGAACTGGGAAATAGTTATTTTTGCATACATCACATGCAAATTCTTAATCTCTTTTCAAAATTCCACTTTATTGCTGTGGGATATTTGAACTTACTTAATTTTAGTTCGATTTGATGCTTATTTAATATAATGGTAGAACATGGAAATTGCAAAACACCAGTAAGAATAGTGGAGGGTTGCCTGTGCACAGAAAGGTGTTGCAGTCTTCAGGGATCATTAGGCTTATCTGGAATCCTGGGACAAAATACAGTTTCCAGTGTTATGTTCATTTAGGATAATGTTTGGAAATATTAGAGGAGAAGCTATCATGCTGACTGCTGTGTCCAAAGAAACAAAATACAAACCAATTAGCAGAATGGCATGACTAATAACAAAATTCAACAATTTATTGTTGGATCAATTATTTATCCTGTGTATTCTGTGGGGTGGGGTGGGGTGGGAGAGACAGTGTGTCAAGTTTTCTAACAGCATAATTCTATTGGAGTTGGTTGAATTGTGCCAAGATTCCGGTTTTATAATCTCAACTCCTGCAGCAGATAGATGTAGTTCTTTTGTGAGAAAATTCCAATCAGGACCAATTAGTATTCCCCAGGCCTAATTTTCCACCTGATAAATGAAGAAATATTTAATTAGAAAGGATGAATTTGAAAATTCTGCTAGTAGCAGATGATCTTGCTCGCCTATGACTCTGTTGAAGAGTCTTGTCTCCTGCTTCTCCTCCCTTTTGAGCATATTCTGACAGTAGTCACTGTACCAGGAGTGCAGTGTGCTTCAGCTGTGTGCTTCAGGAGTTTATCCTGTGTTTGATTTGGTCTCCATATTAATCTTAAAATTCACATATAAAATAAAAAAACTTGAAGTGAGATGAATGCAAGTGGAGCATTTTTTCATGAAAGCCCTAGTTAGAATTTTCAAAATATTGATTTGATTATCTCTCATTATCTTGTGGGTAAGGGCTTTCTGGATGTGGGATTCTGCTCTGCATGAGCACTGAGTTTGGTGTTGCTGTGGCTGTTATTGCGTCCTCCTTAGCACCTTTGTCTTAGAGATTTCAAAGCTCATCTTTTCTGTCTCCTTAATCCAGGGCTTTTTTAAGGGATCATCTGAACCTGATCCCTGGTCTTTAGTTTGTTAATTTTTCTTCTCCCTCTACTGCTCTTAGGGTGGATTGGTTTGTGTGTTTGTTTGTTTATTGTCACAATTCAAGACACAGTAGGAAGGTAATTGTCTATCAGATATACTATAGATTTTAATATTGATCACATTGTGCAGTAACAGTAGGATGTCAAATTGAATTTTAAGCTCTTTAGTGTTGCTTCACTGGTGATGGCTGTTAAGTGATGTACCCTTACTGATTTATCATACTCTAGGTCTTGTTTTGGGATTATTAAACTACAGACATTCTGGAAAGTTTAACTAATTCCTGGTAATAAAGGAAACTTAGTGAATTTCTTTTAAACTTTGAATAGATTGTTCTATATTATCTTTGACCTCTTGTTCTAACATTACATGTTTTCCCGTGGTTGGATTCAGGTACAACACTAACATTAGTGTCTGTTTTGTGGGAGAGTGAGATGTGCTCTGTGCACTTCAGACGTGCACCAGACGTGACTGAAGGTCTGTGCTGCAGGAAGCTGCCTATAGCAGGATCTCTAGCTAGACCACCTTGAACTCAGACTTTGAAGGAAGGAAAACCTTATTGTCTGTGGTGCTCCAAATAGGTGACATTTCAAATCTATGTGTGGATGAGTGTCATTTTGTGCTGAATCTGTTTCACTTACTGTAGAGACTTCTAGATCTTCATCTTGCAATCCATTATTACAGTTCAAATGTTTTCTATTTATTTTGAGTACACTATGGAAAATCTTTGAGCCAGCTTCTATACTTGTATCCTCAAAATTCACAGTTCTGCTTTATATTTTGTTACTAGCATATTGGTTTCCTCTGGACAGAAATTATTTTTGGGTACAAAAAACTCTGACATAACTGTACATGTTATATTTCTTCAAGTTGGCCATACAGATTGGGCTGTTAAAACATAAACTACTTTCAATTTGTATGAAGAAATATCCTTTGAAAGAAGAGGACAGATAAGCATCTAAATTAACCTATTTTAAAGGCTGTATGTATTTTGCCCCATTCCTTATTTTTCTTGATGTAATACACCGTATATTTAATATTTGAAACTTTATTGTTATTAAACACTTTAATTGAATACTTTTTTCTAAATGTTTTCACTTTCCATTTTTTCTGTAGGTGGAAGAAATTGTTGATATAGGAGCATTTGCCCCAGAAGACATTCATGTTCCCAAAATCTATGTCGATCGTCTATTACAAGGAGAGAAGTTTGAGAAGAGAATTGAAGTAAGTAGCTGAGATTCTTGGTCATGATGTATTTCAGTTTGGAGCGTATTTAAAATTTGCAGAGTTTTTGCCATACCCACCGATTCTTAACACTGAGAAAACAGTGTGAGAAAGACCTGTCAAGTTTGGTAAGTACTGAAGGTTAGGTAGGTACTTACGTGGTGAGGTGGGCTCTGGGAATTTATCCTTGTTTCTTAAACCTCAGACCCTATGGTTCAGTCCTTGAATGATTTAGAGCAACTGCCTTCAGACCTGGATGGCTTTACCACAGCTGAAAATTTGGTGGAAAATGCTACTTCATTCTCCTTTCTTCCCTCAGTTCACTTGCTGTAGGCACAACAGGGGGAACACCTAGACCAGAAGCTGACTTTGATGATTAGATGCTGTCTTTTCCACTGGAAAGCTCTTGACATGGGCACATAGGGCCAGTCTCTTTTGTGCCATGTATTGAATTATGTTGTGCTGCAAAGGTCTTGGAAACTTTTGTTTCCTTTTCTTTAATCAGGAACTTTTTTAGCCAGTGGCCTTTCTGGTCTAAATAAAAGATGTCAGTAACTATTAAAAGTTGCAGCAATAATATTCTACCACTGAAAATTATGATTATGTAATTGTTGTCTGTTGTTTCTGTGGCTTTACCTCACTCAGTCTATGTCTCTGTATTCGTTTTGATGATGTGACAATGCTTTTAAAGTGCAGTTTAAAATTCTGTATTTCTCTTGTATCTCCATACTTGGGAGGGGAATTTTTCAAAATGTCATCAGAAGAGCTGGTGGAGAGGGAGAAATATGAGAAGGAAAAAAACGTTTGGGGTAAAAAAAAGGTGCAGAAAGGAATTCTAATAGTTAAACTTTCATTGTTAAAACCAAGTCACAAAATGCTGGAAAGTCATACAAGGCCTTTTCTGTGAGTAAACTCTTGTGAATGTTAAAGTTAAAAAGCTTTTTTTTCTTTCCATCTGTTCATTCTGCAAGAACATATTGCATGTTGTTAAGTAATTGACTGTAAACAGATGTGTCAAACCTTTTTTTTTTTACCCCTCTGGTCATGTCGGGTTAGATTGCAATTAGTGGTGTATCTCCTTCTTCTGAATGGATGCATTATCTCACAGAAGAGCTTTTCACCTTACATGACAGAAATCTTTTTTGCATTTATTAAACTGTTGCTTTTACTGCATCTTGGGCAAATAAGTGAATACACCTGCCTAGTCAACTGCCCCCTTCCCTATATGCTTAAGAAAAAAAATAAAGGGAGGGTAAAGAAAGCTACTATAAACTGCCAAGCAAAGTTGTAACAGAGATTAATTTAGGTTGTGACAATTTTGTAATTCTGGCAGTTACTAGAGGTATAGGAAAGAAATGGCAGATTTATTTACTCTTCCATTACATTTTATATATGAAGTGGCTGTACGAAGTGTTGAGTATGATAAGTGGTAAGGGAACATGAGGAATAAGAGAAATAAAGAGAAGCTAGTCTGTCGTAATTCTTACTGGCTCTAAATAGCAGTTCCCACCTAATATGGCTCAGAAGTGGTCCCTCTCGTGCAAGTCATACTTTCTATCCAGTCTTCTCTTTGCTGCAGAGAAACCCTCTGTAATTGTTCTTAATTCTTCTATAATCTGCAAATGAAGCAATTCTAGGGAAAATAGCCAAGGCATAAAATGAAAGTTGCTGGGAAATTCAGGAGGGTTGATCCTACTGGTTTCTCACTGCCAAGGGTGAAGGTGACTCTGCAAAAATTCTTTTGCAATGATGAAAAGTAACAGAGGATAATTTTTCCTGATGTGCTAATTGTAGGCCTGAAGTAAGAGAGGATGTGAAGGCAAATGGGGGTGTAGGACATGATGTTGTCCAGAGGAGTTTTATATACATAGGAGAGATGAGCAAAGGACATAATCTATGTAGACAATAATTTACAAAAAAGGTGTCACAAACTTCTTTAATGTCATGGCTTTTTCACCAATATGTGATTGGTGAAACATCAGCTTAAGGCCAGAAAATTGCAGGAAACAACTTCAGGCAGATGTATGGAAGATTACAGAGATTTTTGTTAGAAAACTTCTGTTTCTTAGCTCCACTATCTTTAGATGAATGGCTTTTGTCTGTCTTATGCTTATAAATCTAGGATACCTCATTAAATTGAATGAATGCAGAAAGAGAAAGATATTTGTGTTTTCAGCTGACATTTTACAAATCTATTTAGGTGTCTCTGGGGTAATGAATCTCAGACTTGCTAGTATTTGCACTAATGCTTGGTGCTTTCTTCACCACTTGTCTATGTATCAGGCTTGGCAATACAGACCAAAAAAATAACATTTTGCTGTAAGGCTGTCGTTGGCAGTATTTGATGACTGCGTTGGCCTAGGTAAGCTTGAATGGATAAAATAAAGGGTCATTTTTTTGTAGAAGATGTAGAATAAATAACTTTATTTTCAGACCAAGTATCTCAGTGCAATCACAAATCAGGCTTTTGTGTCTTGAGAAGCAAGAATCTGGATTCTACTCTTTACTTATGATTATTTCTTATTTTGCAGCGTTTATCAATTCGAAAGCCTGAAGACTCAAAAGCCAAACAAAAGCAAGGAGACAACGTGAGGGAGAGGATCATCAAACGGGCTGCTTTGGAGTTTGAAGATGGCATGTATGGTATCCTTCAGCTGTGCTATAGATGAAAATGAGGACTGATTAGAATAACAACTGCATCTGGCTTGTTTAGGACAGGTTAATAAGCATGCTCATTGTTTTTCCCAGACCCTCTGATTCTCTCATTTTGTTAATATGCAATTGAAAGAGAAGGGATGCTAAGACATAGAGTACCTGGAGTTTTTATCCGGGGGTATCTGGGGGGTTTGTTAGCAGTTGAATGTTTTGAAAGAATTTCTTGAAAAAGTTGAAAATGAAGCTTTACTTGCACTGTCATTTTTTTGTCATGTAAAGGATTTGACAGAATAAAATTAGACAGTCCAAATGGCAAAATAATTCATCACAAATATGAGACATATAAATAAAAATGAAAGTGTTTGTGAAGAGAACAGTTCTAGTCTAATCATTTTACAATGATAACTTGTTTTGATTTACTAGTTTGCAGTAAATGTTTGTGCCTTAACCACTTCTTTTCAGCTAATCTGGGTATTGGAATCCCACTGTTGGCCAGTAACTTCATCAGTCCAGACATAACTGTTCACTTACAAAGTGAAAATGGAGTCTTGGGTTTGGTAAGAATATATTGTGGTCACTTACTACAGTGTTTTTATCTTGGAGTGGCTAGGTTTTATTCCCCGCCGATCTCCAACTTGATTATAATTTTAGTAAAAAATCATATTCAAATATATGCCATATTACATCACCATAAAATTCTTATTGTACTGCAGGGAAGTTAAGTTTTTAAAGAAATGCTCACTTTATGATTATAGTGCTACTTTGCTAAGGATCTTCTTAAGTACATGTTTTGCTGGAATCAGAACCTTCACTAGTTTGCAAGGCCAAGTATTGTAAGTCTTATCAAACATAATTTTAAATAAATCTTAATATTATATTCACTGTCAATATAGCTTTATGAAGTTGCAGTTACTTAACTTTTTCTGAAAAATGTCTGTCACTTTGGTTAAGAACAAAAAAAAACCCAAATCAAACAAACCCCCCACTTCATGGTTGTTTAGTAATTCTAGCAGCCTCTGACAATATGTCCATCAGGCCATGTGTTAGTTGATGTAAATTGTTGCTTGTATTGTCAGGATATTTTTTCTGCTGAAGATAAAAAATGCATCTCTGTGATGATCTGTTTTCAGTAATAAGCATAGGAAATAATAAAACAGTTATGAATTGTATTTCAAAGGTATTTTAATATAAAGCTGACATACATCTTTATTGTTGTCAGGGTCCTTATCCACTTGAAAGTGAAGTAGATCCAGACCTGATTAATGCAGGTAAAATATTTTAATTAACTTTAATTCATGGAAAGTGATTATTCATTGTTAACTTAAAAATTTTCTTTTGATGTAGTACTTGAACCCAGAATTCTGTTTTATTTGTTCATAAATGTTAATATATTTGTCTTCCTTTAAGTAAAGGCTGGTTTTGATCAATGGAGATATTTAATATTCTTGGTAGAGGGCTTATGCTTTGATGCATTTTAGTAGCTACTAAAGGAAACTCTCTTCCAGGCCAGTCAGTAAAGGGTCAAATCATCATTTTCACAAGTGAGATTGTTTCGTGCAGCCTGTATGGAAATATGTTTTTTTTTCTTGCTGCTTTTCACCTTGTGTTTTTTAGAAAATGATTTTCAGTAATTTATGCTTGGGACATGTTTTCAAACATCCTGTGTATAATGGCCTGGTTTATTCCTGGCCACGCAGTGTAACTCATTTGCATTCAGAGAGGGAGTGGCAGCCAAGGCGGGGGAAGGACCCTGCCCAGATGGGACCTGGCACAGTGAGGGGCTCTGCTGGGGGCAGCTGCTCTTGCCACTTTAGTGGGGGAGTGACAGTGCTGGTTTTGCCCAGCTGTTTTGGTGCATTTCACCTCAGAAGCAGCCATGCAATGTAAAAACATAAGCTTTTTATGATTTAGTGCATCTGTCTGATTTTTTTTTTCAGTAAGTTGTGCCTATGTACATTTTCTGTTTCCGTGTAAAATAACTCTTCTATATTGTGTTATGACAAAGAAAAGTGGGCCTTGGAACCTTCTCATGGATGTTAATGGTACAGGTTATAGACCTGACACATCTTAGAGTTTTTTTCATATGGCAAATATATACTTTTCATATTTTTTTATTGAAGTATACATATACATACATACAAATACAGGTATGCATGTGTACACATGTATCTATACAGACAGTGCCTTTCTCAGTGGCTGTTAGCAAGTACAATTAAATTCTGAAAAGTCAAAGAAGATGAAGCACTGACATCAAATAAGCTTTTAATTTAATATCAGGGTGCGGTCCAGCAATTGTTCATTGACTTGAAATATTTGCTGCTTGGCTCAACTAATTGATACCATTATCATACTGCTATGTAACTGCCCTTGTTACAGTACTGTATTTTAAATAGTAAGTTATCTGAGGCCATCTTCAGGTTTGAAATAAAAAATGATTAAGAAATTGAGTCCATCATTTCACCAGTAGCTACGTAATTCTTTTGATACACTGTATGAAGGAATATTTCAGAGGTGTCACAGGCAGGAAAACATTATTTAGAAGAAAAAAAATACTATAAAAGGTGAAATTATGTGCTTGTCTTTTAGAACTGAAGTTTTTATATGGGTGCATATGAAAAATGCACATGTTAACAGAGTGACAATGGAAAAAATGTCAAAGAACTTCATAAATTCCCTGAAAAGTCATTTTGCTTTAATGTGGAAGTCAAGATGATCTTGAATTGTTATTTGTAGTTGATAAGAATTTTTGCAGAGAATCTGGAAGGGATCAAGCTGACATAAGAGGTCAGAATGCAAAATGAAAATCAGATTATTCTAGTATTGGAAGTTCAGTGTTAAGCAGCTTCACATTTTCCTCTGAAGCTGCAGTAAACTGGACATAGGATAGGTGAACCTCAGATCTACCACCAAAATTATTATTGCTATAATTGTTGAAACATTCAGAAGCTGCTAAATCCCACTAACACATGGCTGGATTAAAACTATTCTAGGTGCTTTCCAGCCAAATTTATAAAATGAAGTGCAGAAAACAGAAGCTAAATGGCAGAGGAATAGAAATTGATTCTGTTCTCATTCATCAACTGGAATGATCCAATATCAGTCCCAAAGTCCACATTTTGAAATGTACACCTGGCCTGGGCTTTTGCCAAGTTTTTATCTGCAAATGTAATTGTATTGCTATGAGATATGTATGGGTTTTTCTGTTTGTCCCATTTTCTGAGTGTGTCATGTGAAGTTTATCTTCACTGCAATTGAAAGGTAGACTACTCTATTACAGCAGAAATATTTAAAAGTGCTGACATCCCGAGAACATTTGCAAGAAATGGGTAATGTGGTGCGCTTTCTACATTATTCTGTAGTCCTAAGCCTGTGTCTCATTTCTTCTCATCATTGCCTTACCCGTCACTTTATCCTAGGCCTCTGGCATCATGGCACTGCCTGCAGGCCACATTGTCTTCCCACTGCCTTGAGTGGGTGACTGGTAGGGAAGGACAATTCAGGCAGTCTCAGCAGGTCTGGGCTTTAGCATGAGTGAATTCTCACAGTGTGACTGCAAGACCACTTGTATGACCTTAATTCTATATATTATTCTGTGTGTCAAAATTTAATTTCCATACAACTAGTATATAAGATACATCAGGTGAACTCAGTAATTAAAGCAAGTATATTAGATCTGTGTTTTAACTTTTCTACACTGTTTTATTCTCTATTCCCATCCTCTCAGTTAATTTCATTGTCTTTTTTCCTCTGTTTTTCGGAAACTGTTTAATGATGCCTTATTCCCCTTTTCATTTGTAATGATACCTTATTCCCCTTTTCCTTTGTTGTTACACTGTTCCTTTACAATGTCATCTGGTGCTAAAATATTTCGGTTTGTTGGTTTTTTTCTCTCAAGTTTCCCATGCTTAGTTTATAATTTCACCTTTGTCTGTCTTTCTTATGCCTTTTCAGAGGCACCCTGTATATGTGGTTGTTGCTTAGACTGATTCAAAGAATTGGCAGGAAAGGAAGAAAAGAGCCCTGGACAGACATATAAGATGCTTCCAGGTGTGCTCCATTGCTTGACCCAATCATTGTTCAGAGAACAGTACAGCACTCAGAAGCACATTTTCTTGTGCACTTTAACAAAGCAAGAATAGACTAGACCTGTCATTTATCTTTCTGTATTCTACATTGTTAGCACTATAAACTCTGTCACTCTTTCTTGCAGCCTCCCTGTCTCCTGAAGACCCTCTCTTTCTCTGTTTCAAAAGAGTTACTTCTCACTTTTTGTATGAATTGTGCAGAAAGCTAAAGTCCACAGATATTTCTTACACTCTGGTTTTAGTGATGTCTTGCCTGGAACTGCAGGTGGTCAAAGACCAGACAATCCTATCATTAAAACCTGAAAACAAATTGCTTCACAATTCAATATGACTGATTAGGGTAACCTTTGACATAGTAAGGGTAATCAGGTCCATAGTTGTACTGACTCCAAAGGAATTTCATAAAAAAACCTTATTTCTTGATTAATAGCTGTGACTTGATTTGTCAAAGAAATAAAATACATACATACTGTAGCTTATTTCTTTTACAGGTAAGGAGACAGTGACTGTTCTTCCAGGTTCTTCCTATTTCTCTAGCGATGAATCATTTGCAATGATAAGAGGGTATGTAACAACACAAACCCTGATCTTTTTGAAACAGGAAAAGAATAAACTGAGTCAATGACTGAGCTCATTAGTATTTCTTTCAAATGTGGTTAGCATTTAAAAACCTGTAAAATTATCATGGACTTAATCAGTGATGGTTTACAGAGGATTTAGCCTAGCTGTTGGAAATAAAAGAACCACTGTAACTAATAGATACCGTAATGATGTTTGTGCCTACCACCACCTGGCCATATATAAACACATTTATAACTATGTTTTAACAACTACTTTTTAGTCATTTCCAAGTATCTAATCTGTACTTGCACTCTGTATTTTTTTAGCTCAGCTTGCAATGGTGATCCTCATTCCACCTCCTTCATGGAAATTCACCCTCTGCACCTGTTTTTTGTTTGTTTTTCGGAAAGGAGGTTGGATGCAAACAAACACTAAATCCTAATGGCTCTGAAAGGATAATGAGTGCATGTAAATATGTGAAGGAGTGCACTTAAAAGTAGGAGTTCGGAGCTGATTGAGTGTGCATGCAATTAACCAAAACCAGACGAAAGTAGGAATGTTTTTGAGGCTCAGTAGGCATAAAGAGAAGTTTGCACCAGCGATACATCTAGAGGGGAAAAAAACCCAGCTATATGCGTGGCACAATGGTTGCTTTCTCTGTCATGTGCCACCATTTTTAGACTGATGTAATGAGAATGAAAAAAAGCTTCTTAAGGTTTGTGGGCTGTTACTTGAACATGATATGCTAATTGCAATTTTCTGTTGCCAGCGGCCATGTTGACTTGACAATGCTTGGAGCTATGCAAGTGTCCAAGTACGGTGACCTGGCCAACTGGATGATTCCTGTAAGTAGGTGTTTGAACTACTGTCACTATATTTAGGATAACATAGATATAGCTGAGGGTCAGGTGAAGGAGAAAAGAGCAGAAGTAGAATGTGGGTTGTGAAGTTCAAAGCATTAAAATAGAGGGTATGTGCATTTTTTCTGCATATTGCTGGCACCAAGCAATCTGCTTTCCTCTAAAACTATGCTTGCACTGAGCACTGTGAAAAGCAAAGCATGATTGATGCAAGCCTTTTTCGTTCCTCTCATGCCTTTCAAATGTCATGGGTTTTTTGCTGAGGGTTGAGAGCGACAACTCTTGTGTGGTTCCACTTGGAGCAGTGACTTGAAGAAAAGTGTAAAATAGCAAGCAACTCATTATAAAATTATAAAAAAATGCCTGCATTAGTTTTCTGAATGTTCCTGTTGACAGATCACACCATTGCCCTTTTGAATATGTTAGGAAGGAAGCGATACCACTGTATTTAGCAAAGCAGACCTACAGGTTAGAACCACAGAAATGTAAGCTAATTCCAGTATTATTTAGGCAGTTGATGACATTAAGCCATTCTTCGAACTTTATGTTTTAACATTAAACAACATATGTAACTTTCATACTGTTGACAAGTTTGATATTTTCAATGGCTTTCAATATGATACGACATCTAGACATGTCTTTTTGGCAGAGATGTCCAGAAACAAATTTTCCTATTAACCTGGTTTCAGGTATTTTTGTCTGCCTGAGCAGTGCTAAACGTCTTGGGAAAGTCTGTGAAAACTGAAAGCTGAGTACAAAAGTTTTGTCAGGAGGACACAACTGTGAAAGAATGTCCTATCTCTTGGAACGCGTTAGTTGAGACCAGCAGTCTGTAACCTCTCCAGCAGACCTGTGAGCATGGAAGTTGTGGAGCAGTGTTTGGAGCATAAGGTGCTTTTTTTGAGAGAGGACAAAGTCTGATGTGGGAGTACACAAGCAGATGTGGGAGAAGGGGTTATGTGAAGGGCTATTCCAGGTGTCTGTGGGCAATTGTAGCGCATGTGGAGGAGTTATGGCTAGGTTGAAATATGACACATAGAAGAGATAAATCCATAAGAAAACAGTTTTCCTTAGCATGTGTTTGCTTAGGTGTTCTCATAGCATAACCTGTTTTTATGGTCATACATCTGAGAACAGCTGGACTAGTGCTGACTAGATCTTTTCAGACCCCACTGATAAAAGTGCTTACTTTTTCAAGACTCTTTTCTATTTGCAGTGTCCTCCAGTTAGTATTGTGAAAAAATGAGGTCTGAAAATTAGTGCTGCCATTACTCCACCACTCTGTGTGCTCTTCTATTGATGTTTTATGTCTCTTTATAGAACTTGGTATTTTAAACATAATCTGATGATCAGGTATACTGTAGGAGTCCATGTATGATGTGCATTAAGGTTATACTGGTTGACTTTGCTTTGTCCTATTCCAGTTTCTTTTTTTTGTCTTGAAGTACTGGAACTAGAATTCAAAAGTGATTAATGAAACTGGACTCCAGAGAGTAACCCACACACACTTAGAAATATAAGGGATAAATCGTATTACATGTTTAACCCTAGATTTGCTATTTGAGCCAAGGTAAAATTATAGTAGTGTAAGTTTTCAGGGAGTTGAAGTCTTAAGTAACTAAAATTGGAGTCCACCTGATTTGGCTCTGATTCTCAAAGTTACCCAAACTCTAATTGCGTATTTTAAATAGCTCACTTAAAAAAACTTACATGTTGTAAACTGTATTTTTTCCAGGTGTTTGATGTAAACTATTGTAAATAATCTAAACTATCAGCCTAGTACTGCAGGTATATGTCAATGAGAGTCTAAGCAAGGTATTTTTCCCTTCATATCAGGCTAAGAACTACTCTTTTGTTTTAACTGGGTGAAGTAGAGCTGGTTTAGTGAAGGCACTTCTTTTATGTTATCTTGTGGTGGCTATGATGTCTTGTACAAGTAGAAACTAATTGCTTACATAGTGGCTTTTAAAAATTACTCTGAATTATTACATTCTCTGTCAAAATTTTGAAAGTAGACTAGAAAAATTATTTAAAGGTAAGTTGTCATATATAAACTAAATGGTTTTTTTGTAAATGATATTTAGAAGTTTTTTTGTAGGTGCAGTTCTAGATGATTTTAATCTATACATCTTTTTATTTCAATTGTCAGACAAATTCTAGGTTTTGTTTAGCTGTGTTGCCTTAGTCTGACATTATTTTAGAAAATGAAAGTCACTATATAAATATGTCCTTAGGCTATACTTTATGTTCAAGATTTCTTAACTCCTGAGATTTTCTTCTTTGACAATCCTTTGATCCTACTAAAACGGTGTTGAATGTTTCTGCACCTGGTGAAGCCTTCTGTTTACTCAAGCTGTACATTGAATTTGGGTAGGAAGAACTAGTTTCCTTGCTTTTTCGTTGCTTTTGTAAATTGAAGTGGCAAGAGAAGTATTCTTCAAAATACCCAAGTGAACAAGTAATAAATAAAGATTCCTGCTCTAAAGTATTCCTAGTAAACCAGCAAAAATGCATCTCTGCTTGTAGGTCATGAGGTTGAAATGTTTGGAAAAAAGTACTCCTGAATAATCATTAATAATAATCATTTTAAGGCCAAAAAATGCCAGTTGTTTCAACCAACCGTATTGGTATCTGAGGATATAAAATTTCATGCAGTTACATTTGTACTGAATCTAAGAGCTATTCAATATAGCAGTCGTTCTTGAAAAGCAATGTCATGAGCTGGAGCAATTAACCACCTGTTTTTTTACTTGGTTTCATCTGCTTGGGATGGTTATTTGAGTTTTGAATTCCGTTCCCGTTGGCTTTTCCTTGGACTTTCCTTATATGTTCCAAAGCTTTTTAGCAAGCAGTGTTCAGGGTTGTTATTCATTATAGTAAATAGAGTTACTTTTTTGATTTAAATTAAAACTTGCAGTTAAAATCAACATATTTTCTCATATTTTTTTCGTAGTTCTGTCAATTCTTTATTTGGCAAATTAGTCATGCCCAACAAGCGTTTTCTAAACTTGATAAACTACATCAATTTTTATTTAATACCTCAAGGTGTATTTTTATATCATTTAAGCATTGAATCAAAATTAATTTGGCTCGTAGTATGTTTACAGTTATCTTTTGAGGAAGAGGTGAAAATTCAAGTTTTGCTATATGTAGATAAACTTCAAATTCTATATATTTTCCCAATATAATTAGTTGACTGTCTAGAGCTTGTTTAATTCCTGTTAGAATCAGCTTCCAAAGATATATCACAACTGGAGAATATCAGAATTATTTTTATGGGTTTTTTTCAGCTTGCTAGAAACATCTGTGTTGAAGCAAAGCATGTGACAGTCTAAACTGCTTCTAAAATCTGAACTTTAGCTTGTGTCCTAAATTAGACTGAACAAAAGCACAGCATTCACAGATACTGCAGGCACAAATAATACTTACAATACCCACACAGTCCTTTCAGGGACTAAGATTCACTTTTCCAGTAGCTTTTTGCACTTTTTACTCTCTTTCAGAATACTTTTTACTATAAAGAAGTTAAACTGATTTTTGTGATGATGTTGAAATTCTTTCACTGAAATTTTGTGTGACTTACCTTCCAAGATCTGAATAATCAGAAGATGAAGGTGGTATTTTGTTCTAATGCACAGATTCATTTACACATATATTTCTTGAAACATTGAAGCTTAGATTGATTGTGATCTTTCTCAAAACTGTGCAGATTTACTTATTACTTCCTTTGGTGCTTTATGTTTTCTAAAAGGTACTGATTTTAGTTTTTCATTCATATATATCAAGAACATTATTTTCCATATCTGGTATTGCTTATTTCCTATGAAGATGGTTCTCCTTTCTGTTCAACCCCAAATTTATGAATAACTGGTATGTTTTCAAAACAGGGAAGTATAAAATCAGACTTTGGGTAGAGTTTGTCTTTTTGTTGTCTTTGATATGTACCTTTTTACTTCATACTACAGCATACACCACATGAGTCCCTATGGCTTTTTGCTATCTCTATTTTCCACGCTTCCTAACCTTTGGGTGTCTGCAAATTTCTTCTGCAGTAAGTTTTTATTTATCTGTGAGTAAATATGCCCAGTGACACTCCATAAATCCAACCAGGAGTCTTTCCAATCAGCAGTAAATTCTCCTTGGTTACTCTTATTGAGATCTGTTGGATGGATGATTCTTAATCTGCTTTATTGACATGTCACTTGTATTCTACAGTACAGATTTTTAAAATGGGATTAACCAACCCATAGACATTCAGATCATCCTGTTTTTCTTGTAAATAAGATGATATTTTATTGTCAGTTAAATTTAATTATGAGCAAGATGTATTTCTTTTTTAGTCACAAGATTTGTGTAAGGAAACTTTAAGATGGATTTTGTTGTAACATTTTTCACTTCGCTTTTCATTTAGATTTGGTTAAGCATTTCTTATACACTGTAGCTTTTGAATTCTTGTATTGATGGTATTTTCAGAGGCAAGTAATAGCTCTATGTGTTTTGAATAAGTGCCATCATGAAGCGATCCTTTCTATTCCATAAGAGCTTGATAACACTTGAGCCCTAGTGCGTGCATGTGTGTATTTACTTGCACTTATTATTAGGAACTGAGCTAAGGAAGTCTCATTGCAATAATTACAGCCCCTTCTTTGCTCTTATCGGCTGATTCTTAATGGAGAGAAAAATCCCATGAGTAAAGGAAGAAGAGAGTGTGAATATTTTAAGCACATGCAGTAAACAATGCTGTTCGCTTAGGCAGAAGTTACTTCCTAAACACTGGTGTTTGTTGGTAATTTTATTCCATTAAGCACTACTATTTAATGGCTTTTTGTCTTCCTCACTTTGGTATTTCTCCAAGTAACAAGAGTGTTTCTGAGGAGGGAAAGGAAAAGGAGGTGGCAGATTTCTGTGGAGCCCCTGGGAGGAGTGTGCAGTTGGGAGAAGTTGGTCAAGAGAGGTAGAAGAGAAACACTGAGGTCACAGGCATGGAGTAGGGCAGATAGGCCAGAACAGATAGCCCATGACTGCTGGGAGCTACTGGATGGAGCCACATTTCAGTTCATGAGTGCAGGACACACCTGACCTATCTGTGTGTCTCAAGCTAACGTCAGAAATTGCTGCTAGCAGGGCAATCCACAGCATGTACAGAGCAGCAGCAAGACCATGCACTCTCACAGCGGTGCTGGCTCCTGCGGCAATTTAAATTAATTGTCTCACTTGAGCTTTCAGAAGTTGTGGGATTGACTGCACATAGCCCTGTGTGTACTTGCTTTGTTTGTAGTTCCTTTCTTCTGATGTCTTTCTGAGACCCTCAGAATAGAAGCATTTATGAAAGAGTTTCCACTGCCCTTCTGCAGGGGCAGAAGCTTACTACAAAGTACTACAGTTACAACTTGCACAAAGTACTGCTTTTATTTTCTCCATCCTTCCTAGTAGAAGGCACATAACTATGATTGTTGTTGTGACATATATCAGAGGCTGGGCACAGGTCAAAACAAAATACCAGAGCTTCTGCTGTGTTCCTCTGTAACACCAAAACCTGTCTTTTTGATACTCATTTCTGAACATCCCTTACCATTAAACAACACTAGTATAACTACTGATACAGCTGACATGCTGTACTAGCAGAAAAACCGTAGAAACAATAGTGAAGGGACCCTGCAGCTGGAAGTTGATGAATCTGAAAGCACAAAATGGATGAAATGCCTGTGACATCAGATTTCAGTAGGGAGAAACTTACTACAGGAGAAAAATATAACTGCAGCATAACATTAAGGAGAAGGTAGCATACTCAGGAGGACTACAAGCGTGTCACAAGGTTATGCAGGGAGAATATTAGAAGGACCAAAGCCCAACTAGAAATTAATTTGGCTACTGCTATAAGAGACAATAAAAAGTGCTTCTGTAAGTACATTAACAGCAAAAGAAGTGCTAAGGAAATTCTCCATCCTTTACTGAATGCAGGGGAAACGTAATGACAAAGGACACAGAAACGGCTGAGATACTTAATACATTCTTTACCTCAGTCTTTTATAGTAAGACCAGTTGTTTCTCAGGTACTGAGCCCCCTGAGGTGGGAAACAGGGACAGGGAGCAGAATGGAGCCCCCATAATTCAGGAGGAGGTGGTTGGTGACATGCTACACCACTTAGGCACCCATGGGTCAAGGGGCCAGATGGGATCCATGCAAGGGTGCTGAGGGAGTTGGTGGAAATATTCACTGACCCACTTTTCATCATGTACCAGCAGTTCTGGTTAACCTGGGAGGTCCTTGGTGACTAGAGGTTGGTGGATGTGACACCTGTGTACAGAAGGGCCAGAAGGAGGATCAGGAGTTGCAGGTCTGTCAGCTTGACCTCAGTGCCAGGGAAGGTCCTGGAGCAGATCATCCTGAGTGCCATCATGCAGCACATGCAGGACAACCAGGGCATCGACCCAGCCAGCACAGGTTTGTGAAAGGCGGGTTGCTCTTGCTTTGAGCAACCTGATTGTCTTCTATGACAAGGTGACCTGCTTAGTGGATGACGCTGTGGCTGTTGGCTGCCTTGACATCAGTGAAGCTTTTGGCACCGTTTCCCACAATGTTCTGGAGAAAGTGGTGGCTTGTGGCTAGGATGGGTGGACATTTGGCTGGGTAAAAAACTCTCTGGGTGGCCAAGCCCACAGAGTACTGGTGATTGGAGTTACATCCAGCTTGGGGCCAGACACTAGTGGTGTTCTCCAGGGCTCAGTATTAGGACCAACCCTGTTTAATATTTGTATTGAGGATCTGGATGGGGGGGATCCAGTGCACCCTCAGTTTGCAGATGACACAAGACTGAGAGGAAGTGTTGATCTGCTGGAAGGCAGGAAGGATCTGCAGAGGGATATGGACAGTCTGGATCGATGGGCTGAGGCCAGCGATATGAGGCTCAAAAAGGCCAAGTGCTGGGTCCTGCCCATGGATCTCAGCAACCCCAAGCAGCACTGCAGGCTGAGGCAGAGTGGCTGGAAAGATGCCTGGTGGTGGAAGGACACTGAGGTGTTGGAGCATGTCCACAGAAGAGCAACAAAGCTGGTGAGGGGTCTTGTGAGCAGCAGCTGGGGGTGTTCAGCCTGGAGAAAAGAAGGCTCAGGAGAGACCTTACTGCTCTCTACAGCTAATTGAAAGGAGGTTGTAGGGAGATGGTGTTCAGCTTCTTCTTCTAACAAGTGACAGTACAAGAGGAAGAGACCTCAAGTTTTTTCAAGGAAAGTTTAGATTAGATGTTAAGAACAATTTCCCCACCAAAAAGGTTGTCAAGCATTGGACCAGGCTCCCCAGGAAAATAGTGGAGTCAGCATCCCTGCAGGTATTTAAGAGATGTGTGACACATGTGGCACTTAGTACTCATCTTAGAAGAATACTGAGGACTGATTAATGTGTGTAAATTCACAGAGGCAACCAGGATACATCCAAAGGTGCCAAAGAAGCTGGCCATTTCCTAAGCCACCAGCCGAGTGGCCAGGATTAACAAGCAGCAGCCTCAGGGATGATACTGGGCCTGACACTATTTAGTATCTCTATACTCTACAAAAAATACAAACCAAATACAATTTTGAGCAAGAAAATTAACTCTAACTTTGTATATTCTTCTGGTGGAGTATAAAATTAATGTTTTGATTGCTAAGATAATGCAGTTAGTTAGCTGAGGAGAAGAGTCACGTAATTTGTGCAGGAGATGTAGTTTAGTTACATAAATCTGGATCATTCTTGGAAAAAAAAAATCCTTGAATATTAGAAGCAGTAGCCTTAGATTTTAATGCTCTGAATTGGACTAGCCAAACCTAAAGGATTAAAGCATTAACAATGAAATACGATGAAAGAAAATTATACAGATATTCTAAGCTTTATCAAAGAAGATTATCTGAAAAGAAATGAGGAAACCCAATTCCAATTCAATAATAAATCTTTTAATTTACAATCTGTAGAGGTGAGTATGACCTAAGGCATTAGGAATATATTTTTATACATTATTGGTAGTTTTTCTACAGAGCTGCAAAGTACATCTCTTGCACAATTTGGGATGCTTTGACCATGAAGTGAACTGCATATTCATTAGTAAAGACATTTTTAAAAATAAAAGTAAACTGACAGAGACCAGCTGAGTCCATGACTGTGTGACGGTTTTTTGGTTTTATTTTTACCTTTATTTGTTATTTGTAGTGCCAAGTCTGGGAGCAGAGGGCTCCACAGCAAGAGTTTTTCCGACTTGAGATTACCATTTTTAATGATGGAAGAAAGGACGATTCTTCATGAATGCATCCTTGAATTGCCTGACAGCACTGTAGGTCTTCTCCAAGGAGGCCTATTGCAGCCTGTTTGTCACTTGGCTAGAATAGGAGTGTCTTTGCACACGGCTTATTTTCATTTGGAATCCAAACACACTGTCTAGTAACTCTCCTAGTTCTCCCAGTATTTCTGTTGCACTGAATGCACTAAACTGTCTGTGTTTTGTTTCAACTTGCAAGAAATTTTGAGAAAGGTATTTTAACTATTAACTGTAAAAATAAGTTAAGGACTACAAATTGGCTAAATTCTGTATGAATAGAAAACACGCAGGTTAATTATGCTCAGTGACTGAGTTGCTCTCTAGTTATATCAAGTTGTCTGATGTTTAGGACTAGTGGGGCTGCATCAGTATTTGAATCAGTTACCTTGGAAATCTGCTTTTCAATGGGACATTGTTTTAATCTGCAGATGTATTAGGTTTTTGCAGACACACTTCTTGAAATTAAGTCTACAGTAGTATATAAGCTTGCTGCTTATCTCCCAACAAACGTGCCAGAAAGCCCTGCAGAGCCCTTGCAGCACATAATTACCATCATTGGAAGAGTCCTGGAGCCACAAAGGAGAAAGGGAGCATATTGTGTTAGCTCTACTTCTTCCACCCTTTTGAGAGCTTTCTCTGTCAATTTTCTTCCTGTTTATTTCTCTTCAGACTGCACAGAAGGAATGTAGGAGCTCCTTGATGGTATTTTATTCATACTCTCTTAAATTTTCAATGTGGGAAGTGGCAGCTGTGCATTAGGCATCTGTATAATGAGAGCTGAAGAAATTCTACCTGTCTCAAAAATACAAGCATATGTCAAAGGACTTCTGATCTGTGGGTTAGTGATAAGAATTGTTACTACGATATGGAGCCATCACTTTCAAGAGAGACTAGTATTATGTTAGCAGTAAAATTTAATTATTGCATGCTATGCTGTGTGTTTTGGAAGTGGTATGCGAAGGTAAATGGACAGCTTAATTGTCCCATTACACTGAAAAACGCTCGTCACTGGAACGCAAATCCATTTCAATGAAGCGTGTCACAGACTGTTTTACATTGCTCCTGAGATGCAGTTTCTTGGTGTATTCATTTGAATTTCACTCTGTCAGTGAAAACTGTTGCCAATGGTTATTTCAAGCTAGGTTTATGGGAGAATAAAAGAATAAAATTTGACCAACTTTCTTCACACATATCTTATGCTGCCTTAATATTCTGATTATGAAAAGTAAAGATGAAAATATAGTTAGTTCCTTAAAGTGTGTGTTACACTTTAAGGAAGAGTTATTAATACATTTTGCCAAGAAAAAGCGGTCATTCAAGAACTTACGCTCCATTCTTTCAAAAGTTACTTTTAAATTTTGCTTTTCATTTTGTGTGTGTGTTAGGGAATACCTGGTAAGCATTCTTGAAAATCAGGCCGTTTTCTGTGTGGCTAAACAGTACAATTAATCCTTTTTTTTTGGATCCTTTAAAAAATACCTTTGCTCGATTGTACATTTGGGGTGTGCTCAGTTTTGTTGCATTCAGCCAGTATTAACTTTTTCTTGTGTTGTTGCATTACCCACTCTACTGATTGAAAAATCCCATTAATGATTTCTTAATTTTTTTTTCTCAGAATAAAATCTAATCCAGCCGTCCTAGTTGACAGTAGAATTACAATAATTCTGTAGGTGGGACATATAAGGACATAAAATCAGTGGAAAATAGGACAGAAATTGTAGTTCAGAACACTTAATCTTGAGCTTTATCCGTCTTTTTTGATACAATCATCATCCATTCTTTTTCACTGAAAAAATGGAAAGTGAAATCTGAAAGAGTTGTGGCTTTCATTTTAGAATCAACTACAAACATACCTCTACTTTAAACATGGGACAGGACTGTTAGGAATGGGAAAAAGATTGTCATCTGCGTTTTTATGAAGTTAAAGTAGATGTATGCATATTTATTTTTTTAATATTACTTTCTGATTGATATCTTTTTTGTACAACCTGAAGGTTTGAGCTAATATGCACCACCCCCCCAAAAAAACAAACAAACAAAACCCAAACCAAGCATATGGAACTCCACTGCAATTGAAAAGATATTTCTGTTAGATAGGTGTATCAGGCTCTGATGACCTCCCTACCTGTGCTGTGTGTGTCATTTGATGCTGGCACATCTGTAAAGGTAGATGGTACCTATACAGAAAGGGAGCGCTGTGGGTTCTGAGCGCTGTGTTAGTAGTGCCTACACACCACTGCGGAGAGGGGCAGAGCAGAAACCTTTGGAGGGCTCTTAAGTTCCTACTTTTGATTGCAGCATTAGCACGACTGTGGTCATGATGGCAGTATCTTGTGTCCACTACATTATCTTAATTTCTGCTTTTCTCTGTGGAGTTCGTACTGTTCCAATTGCTCTGAATTTTAGTGTCTGTCCCTAGCACGATACAGTCATTTCCTTCCATAAGGAAGCTAAGTCTGGCAATAAATTCTGTACCTGCCACCTAGTTTGTGTCTGTGGCTGTCAGACACAATGCCGACATCTTTAAATTCTTTACTCTCTCATTCTAGGTAGCGTGTTCAAGGTCTTCAGGGGGATGTGTGAAAATCGAGATTGAATGGGAAGCCTGCAGGTTAAACTAGAGGCACTGGTTATCTTCTGTAAGACTTTTTGAAACAGCAGTTTCACTAATTTTGGGCGTGTGAGGCATGTGTATTCTTTTATCTGATAGAAGGAAAGAGAAATTTCAGACTAAATGCTGTTTGTTTAATAGAGTGTTAGGGCTGCTGGCAACATTGGCAAGGACTCTTAACAGAGAAGTGGCTCAGTTCCTTTCCAAACGGGTATACATTTTCACCTTGCCTGTCTTTTGATACTCAGTTTTAAGTGGAATTACTCAGGCTGCATTCTAATATGCTTTTACCACTGATAAGTTTTCACTGTTTCTTGAACACGTCATTAGCATCTGCTTTGCTGCACTGTTCATGTGATATGTGTTTGTCTCAAAAGATTATGTTACTTTAACTTAACCAGAACTGTTCAGGTGCATTTTATCCTATGATGTTGGGAGTAGCTATAAAATTCAATTACGGAAGAAAAATCCGTGTTCCCTGGAGAATGTAGAGGAAAGATTTAAGACACCAACATGGATTCAAGACCTTAGTAGTGTTAGAAGGCTCCTAAGTTTTCCTCTTTTCTCTCAGCTACCCCTTTTTAGTCTCTTTGGATGTTCTTATAAATTGTTTCCTGCTTGCTATGACATTTTTCTAGCTTGCTTGAAATACCATTTTGGAAAAACTTCACATTCTCTTGAAAAATATCTTGACTGTCTCACCCACTCTGGAGTACTCACAAGTTTCCTCTGGAATGCCAGGTTGTCTTGTGTGCCGCATGTGACCAAATGAACAGAAAGGTTTCTGTTTAGGAATTACTGTTAGGTTAAATTAATTCCTCGAGCTCTTTAATGTAATGTTTTGACCACTCAAATGATATTCAGATATGAGGACATTAAATGAGAAAGTATGTACCCTTCTCTCATATTTTCTTAAAGATACCCCATCACCACAATAACAATCAATTTCTTATAAGTAGGCATTACAAGAAATTACAGTAATTTTGTGTGGATTTATGATGGTGAAGAAGCAGAAGAGTTGATTATCTCAATTAAAAAAGAAAAATCCATCAGGTCCAAAATTTCTGCATCTTATTTGGACTGAGACTTAGCAAGAAGTGCTGATGAAAACATGATGGGAAAAGCAGAATTCCCACCTTTTGTTGTAACTGAGAAGGTGCAAGCAAATTGTCAGCTTGTGTCCTCTACCTAACACTCTGTATAAATATTGCCAAAATTTCACCTCCCAGGAACCACATGATTAATTCAAAAATCCTTTATTCTCACTTCAAGCTGTTGCTGGTGAAGTGGGTTTTATAACAGTATTTCAAATTACTAATGCTCTACCAGTGCTCTAAACCTTTGCTTCTGGTTTCTTAAATTAGCAGCACCAATGCAATTGGGAACTAACAAAAATCGTCTTAAATAAATAAATGGAGAGAGTGGAGGGTGGGGGGCAAAAGGGGGCAAAGTGTCTTTTTGGAATCACCTTTTAGTCTTGAATATTTTAATTCAAATTTAGGATGCAGCTGGCCAGTATGATATGGGGGAAAGTGCAAGTTGTGGTAGTTTGGTAGATGCAGTGAGGGCAATGTAAGGCTCTTCTGCTTCGGGTATTCCTCAACGTGTAATTACTTGGCTGGTTGCATGTAATGCTTAATTGATTTGCTTCACCAGGCACCACCCTACAGTGATGAATATGTTTTCCTAAAAAGCAGGAGCAGATGAAGCTCCCTCTCTTTGACTTGCATTTTCCTGTTTCTGTGTACACAAAGGGATGATGTCTCTTCTCTCAGTCCTGTATGACTTCTCCAGAAGTAGATTTGTTGTTGACCTTCATCAGCACTTGGTTCTTCAGGTATTTACTTGTTGCTGTAGGTCTTTACTAGTTAATAGAACTAATAAGCCTGGAAAATGAACTAATGGCATTGTCAGGACAGGTACATTGATAGCATAATCCTCAATGCAAACGTATTCTGAGTTACTGGGGAGATAATATGTCATCTTCAGCTGCTGCATTATCTTGTAAGTGAGCCTCTGGCAGGTATGTGAGAGGTCACTGCAGTCTCTCTAAGAGCTCTGTATTTCCAGGTAGGATGGAGAATGATCTGAGCAGTACCAGGAAGCTAAGGACAGAGATAAATACATTTGTATTTGCAAAGAAATATTTAGTAGTCACGATAATTAATATAATTAATATTAAATATTAGTCTGGCCAGAGCAATTCCAAAGGGATTTGGAAGATATAGGAAGGTGTGATTTATTCTCCTCTCTGCAAACAGTAGAAAAGTATTATTTTGGGGAAGGGAAGAAGGGGGGACAGTGGTGAATACTCCCTTCACTACAATCAAGAGACCATAAAGATCAACAGACTAATAAGTTGCTGGCTTGTCAGTTTAATGAGACAAGTCTCTTCCATATGTTTTTTATCATGGACCATAGGTACTGATTCTTATAAGGTACTGAATCATATAGCTGATAGAAGGAAGCATAAGAGAAAAGCTTTGTACTAGGAAGTTTTCCAGTCATTTAACCATAAACTTTTAGGTTTTGTATATAAAACAGTATACGTTGTATTACTGTCCATATAATCAGTCACAGCTTGATGCTGTGACCACTTCCCTGGGGAGCCTGTTCCAGTGCCCAAACACCCTCTGGGTGAAGAACCTTTTCCTAATATCCAAACTAAATCTCCCCTGACACAACTTCAGACCATTCCCACAGGTCTTGTCTCTGCTTGTCAGAGAGATCAGTGTCTGACCCTCTGCTTCCCCTCACAAGGAAGTTGTAGGCTGTGATTATGTTTCCCTCAGTCTCCTCTTCTCCAAGTTGAACAGACCCAGTGCCCTCAGTTATACGGCTTTCTCTCAAGGCCCTTCACTTTGTTGCCCTCCTTGCATCGTTTCCTACTAACCTCTCCTATCATGGTGTTCCACTCCCCTTTTTGCCCTCCTCAGCAACTCTGGATTGGTATATGAGGTTGTTGCCATGTTTGATTATTGGGTCTAGTGCTTGTTGTTCAAAAATGATTGTTCTGCTCCTACTGATAGAACTTTAAACCTATAGTCATTTCCTGTCAGAAGTGTACGAAGTTTGGATCTGTTCTAAGATCAGGTGCATCCAGTTTAAGGTGATGGAAGCAGGCAGGGATTGAATGCTGTAGCACTACAGAAAGTAAAAGTAAAGGTAGCTGAACACCAAGCCATAAGACAGCTGCTGTCATAACAGGTGCAGTTCTGACACTCTTTGAGAGCAGAATGAGTCCCGAGACTGAAAGCATTGCTTAGTTTGAGACACAAACACAAGTGATTACTGAGCCACATTTATTTATTTGTCCATATTCTGAAATGACCTCTACAGACATCTGGAATAGATCAAAACATTGGTTTGTGCTGATACAGTGATGCAGGGCATGACTTTCTAAACTGGAAGGTGGATAGTGCTCAGATGTTCTTGTTACTAGATGTCATGAACCAAGATTTCTTTTGAGGAAGTAATGACATTTTTATCAATAGGAGGATGAACACTTTGCTTTTCTAGTGACAGAGCCATTGGAACTAAATTCATTGCTCCTCAGTGTCAGTGTCCCATTAAGCCAATGGTACTACTCAGATTTTGGTTACACCCCAGGGCACCAGCCATACCAGTGGGTCTCCTTGTTCTACTCATCATTCTTCTTCTGTTTACATCATATAGACCCTAGAAAGAGAAAGCTGTTTTCACTCTGGTGAAGCTCTGTTGGTGTTTGAATACAGTGGTTATGAAATAGGTGGGCTTTCAATGCAGGAAAAAGTGACCATGTTGTGCTGTCACTGCAGCCAGAATATTCTCTCTCTTTTCTTTTTTTTTTTTTTTTTGAAATAATAAAAATGTTACATTTCCATTAAAATTTAATTTTAGGGTAAGATGGTGAAAGGGATGGGGGGTGCCATGGACCTGGTATCCAGTGCACAGACCAAAGTCGTTGTCACCATGGAACACTCAGCCAAGGTAAGGCTCTGCCACTTCTTTCTAAATGAGTGTTTTGTGCTATACCAAAAAAAAAATAAAAAGAAGCAAGTGGAAAAAAAGAGACATTAATTCTGCTTCTTTGTGAGATTTGATAGTTTTGCTGTTTGTTATTATGGTGGTGCAACTGAGGCTAGGTTAGAATGGTTCCTTTCTTCTTGTAAGTGAATCGTTCACCATGCGGAAAAAAATGAAATATTAACTTGGTGTTTAAAAGCTGCACATGTTTTTTTAGCTACTTCATGCAAATTTAATGGGGGTGGCAATTGCCAGAGCCAAAGTAGATGCTGCCCTACTCTTTGCCTCAAAATAATCTGAAAAATGAGGTTCCCCGTGGCTAAATACTTGTTATGATGGAAAGGTATTTACCTTTGAATTGCCAGTCAAATTGGTGCCGACAGCTTAATAGAACAGATCTTTTTGATGAGATGCAGGCTGCCTTACATCATTATGTGTTAGTGGTTAGTGGTTAATTGAAAGACTTCTTTGTGGGTGCAGTGCTATAGACAAAAGATCGTAGGAAACTCTTCATTTGAATCTTCTAACATGGGACTGTGCAAAATACGAGAAAAATGTACTGAAGGACAAAAATCGCTATACCAAATGTTTAAAAATGCACTTCTTGTTTAATTTCTGGGTTTCTGGTATTCCAAGTTTGTTGTATGTCTGCAACAAGAATTAATGTGTATTGTTGAAAATAATATCCTTGTCAGAATGCATATAGGCAATCATAAGGAATTTGCATGGTAAGCTATAGCAAATACGTAAATATGGAAAGTAAGTATAGTAGCAGTTGTGTGATTTTTAATGAGATTTGAAGAATTAATTTTCACTTAAAAAAAAAAATTGAAAAATGTAGTAGTTTCACAGTTTATACTAAGCTGTGATCTCCAGGGGCACATTGTCAGTGACAGGCCTGAGTTTAACCCAACAGTTTTCATGCTGGTATGCATAAATAAGTAAATGAAATTAAAAAGCAAATTCATCCTTATGACTTGCATCACTAGCCCAGAGCCTCCCAAAAACTACATATGTATTTATCCATTTTCTTATGCACACACTTCAGGTGTTAATGTGATCTCAATAAATATTTATTCTATATTTCTACTTACTGTGGAATTTGGTTAAGGCTCAGAGTCCAGGAAAGGTGTAAGTATTCAAGCCAGTTTTTCTATTTAGAGAGACTATTGCTGAAATATTTTTTCAAAACAGTGTTTGAAAATTGTTTGCTGGGTTTTTTTTCTCTGTGAGAGTACTGAAACCTGAAAAAATGAAAGCACAGATAGCTTCACTGTTATGAACGGTCCAGTCATAGAATCATTTATTTTTGCATACATATACCTACTTTGGGCACTAACGTGCATGCTGTGCCTCCTATGCACTTCAGGAGAGCCAGTTACAGGCTTTCATGAATTATTTCTTCTGCTTTTGTGAGAATGCATTGTCAAACTAAAGTCTATGCATTATTTTTATTTTATACTTTTTTTAAAATGGCACTCTTTCCTCTTACCTAGTATGTTTTTGGGGTCTTCATACTAATACCTCTTGTTTTCTCAAAAGTTAAGATGATGAAAAATAGAAATCTCATGTTTAGAAATCAAAAACTGCTGTTAAAGTTTTGAGGTGCTCTTTTTTTTTTTATTTAAAAGACAAGCAAATATAGCACCCATGAGGCCAGTTCTGGAAGTCAGAAGCCTTTTGTTGGGTGTGACTGCTTTTTAATTTTTTACACTGAAGATTTTCTTGCAAACTTATTGCATCTGAATCTATGTATCAGAGGAGCAGTGTTTCATCCTGCTTAAAGCCCAGTGTGCTATTGAATGAAAGAAATGTCTGCATGTACTGAGACACACTCTTGTCTGCTGGCACAGGCACAATTCTGTCATCTTACTCTCCAAATAAATAAGAAACCTAGCATCAGATGCCAAAATTTGCTGTATATCAACAGCAGTCAAGATTTGATGGATGAAAATACAGTGGAAAACATCGAATGTACTCAGTACCTTCAATGGAAATGTTCAAGAGTTGCTGCAATAGGTAGTTCTTGGGCGCAGTTTTGTCTTGTGAATGATCTTTCAATCCTTATCAAGATTTTTTGTATAATAGTAATGGCTTGTTAAACATTAAATTTTTCCGAGAGTTTAATAGCCCTTCTCTTTTTAGTACAGACACTGAAGTTTTTAACATAGAAATAGTCTTGAGTCCTTGCAGCACAGGCAAAACATAATTTACAGTTAATTATGAGGATGAAACTAGTATCTGTCTTAACACTCAAATACTCAAAGAATTTTCCTCTTTTTAAATTCTGATATGTAATATGTTACAGAAACAAATAAATACACTCAGTCCCAAATTAACTACATTTTTAATTACCTAAACTTGTACATGTATTGAAAAACAAAAGATACAGAAGTTGGATGAGAGAACATGGAATGAGATTTGTAGAAGATTCTTCAGCTTAAGAAACACTATTGAGGAGGGGTAACGAAGAAATATACATAATAATGAGGGCACGGAGAAGGTGGATATGGAAGGGCTTGTCACTGCCTTATAAAAGAAGTAGGGATACCTAACTGAAATTAGCAGCCTGCATGGTTGAAACAAGAACAAACACTTTTCACAGCCAGCTAACAAAGTTGTGGATGATCAATAGAACGATATAAGATCTCAAATAACTAAGCCTATAAGAAAGGGACTAAACTGCTTTATGAGGTTGAGTTCATCAAGGACAAATAGCATTGCCCAGAAGCAGTCTCTGCATCAGAAAATCTATGTGTCACAGCATATCAGAAACCAGGAGGGCATATCTGTAGAAGGGTGTTCCAATTTTTGCTCTGTATGCTTAGGCCACTGTGAGACACTTGGGAAATGAACCTGAAGTCTAATTCATTAGCCTCTTTTTTAATTTATTTTTTGCTAAACTACCTCTTTGTTTATAACCATGAAGAAAAAAAAAATAATAGAATAGAAGGCTGTTATTTAATGTCTAGACAGCGACTATGCATCTGTGTCTGATCTGCTAAATACTGCCTGAGAGAATTAAAAGTCAAGTTCTTACCCCCATACCATCATTGACATGTTTTGCAAAACATCATAAAGTAAGGCTGGTAATTGTTCCATTTTGTGAAAAGAGTTTTCTACACTATTCAGAAAAATAGAATGGAAACTGGTTGAAAGCACTTGATTTGGACATGACTGAAACATGGAGCACTAAATTGAAATCTCCTTTCTCAAACTGTGTTGTGCAAGATTAAGGACATTTTGGTTCTTCAGTAACAGAATTTTTTTACTTAAAGCAGACTGGAACACCTTAAGACTTTATATATCTACACAACAGTCTTTTCCTTTATCTGAACAAGTCCTGTATAAATTCAGATGGTAGAAAAGCGTTCCATTCAGATTGCTATTCTTACATCCTACCTGATGGATGTCTTCCAAAAGTCACAGAATCGTTTTGGTTGGAAAAGGCCTCTAAGATCATTGAATCCAGCCTTTGAAAAGATCAGGAAATGCGTGTCATCTTCAGTACCAACTGGTAATACAATATTCTTCAGCTCAGGTGTTAAGAAGCTCAAATGTATCAGTTATCAGGGACACAGGAACCATTCAAGCTGCCACCTCTGCAAGTCCATGCATTTAAATCTCAATTAGGTCCCAGAAAGAGACACTTCATTTCATAGGGCTGAAAAGTGTATCTGATATGTTTCCGAAGATTTATGAATAGCACAGATTAGTCTTGGCTCTTAGACAAAGTGCATAAGAATGTCCTCAAGAGGGACAGGATATAAGTAGATCAATTGAAAGTAACTAGAATGAAGAAATAGTTCTTCACAGAAAAAAGATATATTCAAAAGCACATGGATTGCTTATCTTGTTTTCGCTCGGGAGTCAAACTGGCTGCAAGGTGGTTCCTGAGTTTATATTAAGCCTTAAGGCAAAGTGGTGATGGTAAATTTTTTGAGTATTGCATTTAGATGGTTAAATGAGACATGTTACACTCTGAGAGTTCTGAACTGAAAATTGATAATTAGAGAAAAAAATAAAAGGATGGGATAATGGGAGAAATGTGCACTTAATGGTACCTCTGTAAAACACAAATACTGATGAAAAATGTAGCAATCTATTTTTTTTATATCCATTCAGAGCTCTTGAAGCCTACATTAATTTAGTAGGTT
Source organism: Manacus candei (assembly GCF_025592945.1). Taxonomy (NCBI): domain Eukaryota; kingdom Metazoa; phylum Chordata; class Aves; order Passeriformes; family Pipridae; genus Manacus; species Manacus candei. The sequence continues at coordinate 704,469 of NW_026138141.1, read as the reverse complement.
CTAAAGCCATTTGTGAACTCTTACTAAAAGAAGGAAGAAAAAAAGAAAAAAAGGAAATTAAAAAAAGATGGAGATCACCCCCAAAAACCCACCACCCAAACCTTACCTGTCCAGCTTCATATCAGAAGCTGTCTTCTCATGAAGTAATATTTTTCCCAGGATTTAGATTAGCTGACATTTGATGCCCCTGAAAAGAAAATGCTTTTAAGTAAATCATGTTTTCTACTACGTGCTAATTTGTTCTGTCTAAAACAGAGATAATGTAACTTCAGCCAACACTTCAGGATGAGCATATTGCACTCATCTCTCAGTCTGCTTTTGGACTTTCCTGGAGAGATAGAGGGAATGGGAATTCAGTGTGGGTAAAGAAACTGTATTTACTATTTGCAAAGCATAACTTTGCATTTGAGCCCTGGGGGTCTGAGGTGCCTCTGTATATGGCTGATTCTGCACATATTGTTTGTGATAAAGTATAAGACGGAGAAATATGTTTCCCATAATGTTATTCCCTAATTTTTTTCTTTCATGTGTCATCGGTGAGGTCCCATGTATTTCTTGTCCTCACATTGCAGCAGGAAGGGCAGATTATTAAGCAGCAGTATGCAGAACTTCTAAACTTAGGAGTCCACTCAGTGGTACAGTAAGATTCTTATTGGTCATCTTCCTCTATGTAGGATTTAAGTAATAACTGTCCCAAATTGCCAGAGATGTAGTCTGCCATAGGAGTGAATTCGAAGAGTGTTCTGAATATATTGAATGTTTCAATAACACAGAATGACTACAGCTGTGGTTTTCGTCTATGTATTTGAATTCTGAGTAAGTTGTGTTGTTTTTGAAAATTTTTGTTTGTCTCTATATTATTAAACACAGGGCAATGTCCACAAAATCTTGGAAAAATGCAGCTTGCCACTTACTGGGAAACAATGTGTTGACCGCATCATTACAGAGAAGGTAAAGTACTTTTCTTGAATCCTTGCTAACAAATTCCTCCTCCATCCGAAATGAAAGTAGTAAAGCTTAGTAAAAATGAAGAATATGTTTAGTATCTGTTGCCACTGGAGGGAAAAGACACCCTTGGAGCTCAGGTCCAAAGGTCTTGGGGCTCATATTTTTCCTTTTAAAGCTATGAATGTTGCATGCTGAACTGTACCCTTAGACACTTTCAGAACAAAGATACCATGTATGACAGGCATGAAAAGTGTGTATCTCTTTATTTTTCCCAAAGTATTCCTGAAAATCTGCTGTGAGATGCAAATCCTCAAGTACAGCTGTAATCACAGCTTGGGGTTTTTTGGTTGTTTTATTATTTTGGGGGGGGGGGTGTTTTTTTGGGTTTTTGTTTGGTTTTTTTTTTTTTCCCTGGGGGGGTTTTGTTTGTTTTGGGGTTTTGTTTGTTTGTTTGTTTGCTTGCTTGTGGGTTTTTTTGTGGTTTTTGTTTGGGTTTTTTTGTTTGTTTTTTTGTGTTTTTCTTCTTTTTGTTTTTGTTTTGTTTTTGGTTTGGGGTTTTTTTGTGTGTGTGGGAGTTTTTTGTTGGCTTTTTTTTTGTTTGTTTGTTTTTTGATTTTTTTTTGTTTTCCCCCAGCGGAGCACATATAAATTAGACAATCGGCATCTTTCTTGGTGTGTACTACAGACTGTTTCAGATATACCTGTAGCTGTAGCAGAACTTGAAGTCTTTTGTTCTTACTTGATTCCGTTAGTGAAGCAATTTATTCTCCTTTGCAAGTATATATGAGCATCTGATATTGTTGCTTCTCAAAGTACATTAGTGGGTCTTTTCAGCAAAGGATCAGTGACTTAAGGTTTTTGCTGTAATCATACTCCTTTTATTATCAGTGTTTACATTTTTAAGGACTTGAAGTAGTCCCTCTGTGAGCCATCTATCGTGCCAAGTAGAATGCATCAAAGGTGCTGATGTAGAATTTGCTTTCTCAGTGGTATATCGCTACATTTAAAGGATTTTTCTTCACAAATTAAGGAAAAATAAAATATGGAAGTTTTTTCCAGTCCTCTACTCACTGGCCACATACAAATATAAGGTACAAAGAAAATGAGAGGGAACAAAAACTGATATAAAATAAACAATAAGCAAAATTTCTCTTAAGATTCATCACTTGCCAGATCTTGTGGCTTTATTGGGAGATGACACAAATGTACAACGGCATTTAGATAATGTTGCAAATTCTGTTACCACAGTAGCATCCTAGTGTGCATGTTCCTTTATGACCAGCTTCTCTTTTAAGACTTAGAGGAGCTGTCATTTTTTAGTCCCATAAAGTGGTCTCATGTGCCCAGAGGACAGCTAGTCTTCAGTACATTTCTGTGATGAGCTTAAGACTGAACTTTTATTTCAAGTTCAATTTTCACTGGTCTTCTGGTACTGAACTTTTATTTTTAAGGAAAATTACTTTAAACCTTATGGTTTCCCTGGCAACTAGCTTGCAACCTGCGTATCTCCCTCTGGTAGGCACTATTAAAGTGCACATTGTTTTACAGGTGTTTTTATGTGATGTGCTTGTAAGTCTCAGAATTGGATTGCATATCTTATGAAGACATCAGGAACTTTGCTCCTTCAGCCATTTCCGCCCAGGCTTTCTATTGAACATACAGCAAGAAATGTTGTTCATTGCTAGCTTCTGAAAATACTAGCATTTGCACTGGGTGTGCAGTAACTGTAGGAGAAACTTACAATGAGACAAAGGTGATCTGTACTCTCTACTGGCCTTAAAATTAAATAAAACAATGAGGGAGATGTTCACTTTTCCTGTTTCTTTCATGGTCTCTTGCTGGGCATTGTCTTGCAGCAAAGAATGTTTCAGCGCTTTCCTTTGAACTTCCCATTCTCACCAAATGGGAGTGGCAGGCATGGTCCTCATTTCCTGCAGGGATAAACAGTTGTACATTTGTCCCACAAAACTAACACATATAGTATTTTAAATTCTTTCAGATTCAAAAAAATGTAGCAGAAATCTTTATTGATCAGTCAGAAAAGTGAAACCAATTGATAGTGACATCTTTTGTTATTGAGGGAATGCTACCTACTTCAGCACACTGTTTTGTACAATATTACCAGTTACATCCCTGTTTGCTGCTTTGGTAATAAAAAAAAAAAATTTGTGCTTTTGGATCTTTGTAGGCGGTGTTTGATGTGGACAAGAAGAAGGGACTGACTCTCATAGAAATCTGGGAAGGACTGACAGTGAATGATATCAAGAAAAGCACTGGCTGTGACTTTGCAGTAAGTAATTTTACAAACCTATATAGTTAGTCTGGAGTCAAAACAAATATTCTCCACAAGTGTTCATCACGTGAAGACTTGTAGATGAAGTAAGTTTCTTCTTTATAGGTGAGGACTGAATAGATTGCCTGTGGGATTTACAATAAAAACGTAATTTAAGGCTAATCTAGTGTGATTATGTCAGAAGCATCAGAAGCATCAGAAGCTAGGAAAACCAGGAGAGATGGAGAAATGACTAAAAGGACAAGTGGAAAGGAAACTTTTATGCTTTGAAGAGGGAGTTGATCATTTTGGAGAAGTGCATGAATATTTATTTTTCCACTGTATAAGTCAGTTTACCTAAGTGTATGTTGCTAAGTTTCCATGCTGTCTTTAGGTGGAGTTGTAAGTCTTCTCAACAGGAGTGACATGCGTCCACTCTGTGTTAGTAGTGCCAGTCAGTGAACTGTCCTACCATTGATATCTTTGCTTTGTCTCTCCCTTTGTCTTCTATGAATGGAACTTATGCTCTGCATTAATTCAGAAAACCCCTGCCTTTTGACAGTTATTCTTGTCTCATTTACAAACACAAAAATGGATTATTAATGGAAAGCTGTAGCACACTAGGGTGTAACTGAATGCATGTATGGTTGATAATATAGTTTCTTCATGGCCTTCCCCTGCATGAACATCACAAATTTTTTTCTTTTGTTTTGTGAAGTCTTTTGGGGCAGTTCAGCCCTCCTTTGGCAAAGACAGCAAGTATGACTATGCAAATGCTGCTGTAAAAATAGTTGGGGAAAATTTAGTAGTGAAACGAAGTACTCTTCTTCTATGCAGAGTTTCATGGCAGAGCAATAGAACATAACTGAAAGACTGCAGAGCATTCAGTATGTGAAAGGGTTTCTTAATAAGGCTCTGAGCATACTGTTGGTAGTAAGTAAAACTTTCAGAGCAATGAGCCTGTGAAATTCCATTCATTTTCTGTGTCCATAAGAGGGCATTTCTGATAACTAAATATGATAGTGTATGTTTTTCTTTAGAAAATTTTAAATAAAGAGCTATTCACTGCTGAAAATAGCTTAATTTATCTGAGAAAAAATTTTGATTAAAGACAATTGGTCTGCAACTGCAGAGTGCAGAAAGCTGCTACAGAATCACTTTGGTAGGTTACTAATTTTCCAGGTAAAGTCTTTATTATTTTTTAATTTAAAGTGGAAGCAAACTTCCATATTCAGCAATTCTGTGTGCAAAAGAAATTATTCAGCTTCTGACTTTGATCTAGGAAAAAATTATCAATTTTTTAAAACTTTGATAATGTCAGGACATCTTTTTCTTGCACTGATCAATCTGTCAAACAGCTAGCATCTAAAATTAAAAATGAACTTTGTAGGTTTGTAACTATTGCAATCAGTCACTTTGTTTTGTTCTTTTGTATTTAATTTGGGGAGTAACTTCATAATGAATTTGAAGGCATGATGTTTAGTAAGCATTTGCATAGATGTAAACTACAGGAAAGGACCTCTGTTTTTGGAACACACTAGCCCTTATTTTTTCAAAACCTGTTTGTTTGGAAGGATCTGGGGCTTTTTTTTTGTTCAGGTGACCAATATATATGTATTCAATTAAATGTGTTTTTCCCAAAGTAAAGGCCAGAAGCCTGTGCTCAAGGCAATGAGGACAAAAGCAACCAAAAATTCAGAGAGAGAAGTGCGAAGTGTTAAACGATGGGCTATGAGGTAAAGCTTTGCAGCAGGTGTGATAGGGCAAGACTGTTAGGTCCAAAGAAAAGAGTAGCACCACCCAGCAAGTTCCTTGCTGCTTTTCTGGAAGTGTTACAAAGGACTGGTATAAATTTCAAATACTTAATGTAGCCTGAAGTTAGCAGTTGATGAAAAGTATTGGAGCAATCCACTGTCTGGGTCCCTGGGATATGTCTTACTAGGATCAGTAAGGGACACTCCACAGGCACAGTTTCCTTGCTGTCCAGAGAGCACAGTCTGCTCCGCAGGGCTGCCGTAGTCAGGCATGAAATCATGAGTTGCACTAAAGCACCTGTGGGCATGAAAAATGTAGATGCTGCTTGGCTTATGCATCTACAGGTACTTTCCTTGAAAGCAGGTGGCTTACATAAATGCTTTCAAAGTAAGGCATGTTTGCAAAGTGTGTACCTCTGCCAAAGTATGCACAGGAGTCAGTGTGACATACAGGTGAGTCATTACAAAAGTGCTTGAAATCTCTACAGCACTGCGGATGGAAAGCATGAACCGCTGATTTGTTTGTTAAACTTGTGGCATGGAAGCACACTAGCTCACTCTTCCCTTCCTTCCTTCCTTCCTTCATTCTTTTCTTTCTCCCTCCTTCCCTCCCTCCCTCCCTCCCTCCCTTTTTTTGTCACCCCTCCTCTAAAGCGTGTTTCCAGACCACAGTGTCCAAGTCCTCCTCTCATTGAAATCCTTACCAAATCTGTTGAAATCTTTGACAGCAAGACTGGGTTACTGTTGTATAATACTGGACCCTTGATGGCCCAGTTTTCATCTATACCAAACAATGGTATGTCCTTCACTTAGTTTTGAAGCTCAGAAAATAAAGATTTGAGCATTGTGATAGGCATTTATTCAGAAAGCAGCATTCTTGGTCCTTTATTCCATGTTTCAAGACTCTGCCTCAGGCTTTCTGGCAACAGTAGGTCTTGTGCTTGTGATTATTTATGTTCACTGAATGAGACGTCTTGGTTTTATATGGGTGACAGGAGCTTTAGTGATACTGTATTGCCACAGTAAAAGCAGGATCATATTTGCCTAGTTTGAAACAGAACTAATTGGGGAAAAATGAAGAGTTCACCTCTTTTTTTAGCAGCTTTTTTCAGTGGATGCAGTGAATGATCTGAACTAAAACAAATATCTCTGTAGGTTCACTAGAAATGAGATTTTAAGGGGTTACTGTAGCTTTGTATATAACTACCTCACCCCATGCAGACTACTCCTATTTGCAGAGGAGAACTTCATAGTCTGCATGGCCTTATTTGTGTCACATTTGATTATACAGTCCCATTTTCACAGCCTGCTTACTTGGAAAAACATCTCCTAAAGAACATTTGCAACAACAAAATGTCAAAGGAAACATGATTTAAACTTAACAATCTTCATTATAGACTGGCTCATATAAAACATGAACAATTCACCCTCAATTTTACTGTGCTGTGAAAACAAAATGTTGGCTTATCTTGTATGCTTAAATCAGATTTGCTGTAGCCTAGCATGTAGATCACCTTGGCGGGCAATCTGTTTGGGCTTGTACTGGCTTATACCATTGATGAAACCATGATAGGACATACTTTTGCAGATCTATTTCATTATAAAAATAATCAAGATAAGTCTAAAATCTCCCCCCTCTCCCCGCCTTTTTTTTTCTTAATGTAAAACATCAGTTTTACAAAATGTTCTTGAAAGATAGTGTGGAGAATAGGAAAAGCATCTGTCAAGGCAGATGCTTAAATAGAAATGTTTAAAAAGAATATTCAAAAATAAATTATTTATGTTTAAAAAGAAAGTGACTGTCCAATTGAGTACAAAATGGTACAGGATATTGGTTTTATTTTCTGGAATTACATTTTCCTTTGAGAAACATTTTCTTTTGAGGCTGTTGCAGGATTGACTTGATTTTTAAATGGATGTTGTGTTTTTATGACTTTTGTATCATATATACATATATATATATATATATGATGATGGATTTTTTTGATTTTATCTGAAATTAAATACAAAATAGGAGTTAATAAGAAAAGCAACTTTTATTAATTTAATGAGGTAAGCAACTTTTAACAAATATGCTAACTTTTTTTTTTAGGGTCTCTTTTTACATTTGGATCAATAACTTGCTTTTGCACACTGGTCAAGGTTACCAACTTATTAAGACTCAGCATTATTCAGAATCAGGCCCTGAAAGAACATTTGCTACATAGAAAAACAATTAAATGAGCACAGAGCTGAAAAGTATAGTTAGGGTTTGGAAATCCGACAGTCAACAGGCTTGAATTGCAGGGAATCTGTGAGGCTCTGTCTTCTTATCAGTTCAAAGGCCATGTACTGGGCTGCCCAGGCAAACTTCTCCCTGTACACCTGTACAACATAAGCAAAGTATTTTGAAGCTTCCAAGATAAGATGTTCTTCCCATAGGTGAAATAATGAGAATGTTGCTTAGGAGGTGCTGTAAGAAAGTATCCACTCTGTGCACTGTGAAACAGTCTACATTAAGGACCTTCAGTCCTTACCAAAAGCTGTGCTCTTAGCACAGTGCGACACTGAATTGACTGCAGTACTAGGATTTAAAGCAGTGGACTCAGGAGGCTTTCCGCATTTCAGATTTGAGTACTTGTTGTTTTCTAAGCACAAACTTGTGTTACACTTGCATTTTTCTGCTTATTTAATCACATGTTATGTAGAGCAAACAATTTGGGTCCAGTTTTGGTCCAGTTCTGAGTGATGCTGAGCTCTTGTCACCTCCATTACCTTCAGCAGGCATTGTGACACATCACACTCATGGGCCCCAGACCCTTTCTGAAGCAGAGTGTGATACACACAAATGACAGCTGTTAGCATCAGATGGGCAGACATTACATTTAACATAATATGCTCATCAGATGTGAAGCACTTGATGTTTTGATGGCACCGAAATCTGCAACATTAGAAAAAGAGTAATCTCCTCCAGTAGTTGCCTTTTGTCATTTGCAGAATACAGTTCTTGGTGGTTCTATCTTCATCCTCCAGCTTTTACCTTTACCTCAATGGAACCATCCCTGGTGGAGGCAGAAATAGGCCTAAATTATGCAAGGCACATCAGAACTTGCACTCTGAAACATTGAAACATTTCTGGAACTAACCCAGGAATGCTGATGCACTCAGGGAGTTTCTCTTCTACACTTGTACCTTTTAGATCTCTTTATTATCCTAGTTCACACACAACTTTGAAAAAATCAATGAATGGTTGCCATCCATTGAAAACATTTCATTAGCATTTGATACGTAAACACATTCTTCGTGAACTAAGCTTTCCTCTGTGGCTACTCTCATAAGGTAATAAATGATGACACATACTGGCTGGAGGAAAGATAGCAGAAATGACTGGTACAGAAAATACAACCCTGTACTTCTAAAAGAAAGAGGCTTTAATGCTTGAAAAGGCCCTTATATCATTCTTTCATGGGTTAGTGTCATTAGTACTTTTAACTGAAAAAGATGGGTTAAGGAGGCAGAAGGATGCAGTAGGTGAGGTTTCCATGGGACACATTAATCAACTAGGAGACAGATTGTCCGTGGAACTGTTTTTCATCCTGAACAAGCAAGATCACATGAGTTATTTTTGCTCTTCATCCTGGGGCACCTATTTAAATAGGGCTGGGAACAGGAGATAATTAAAGGGGCTTGGATCTTCTGTGGAGACCTATTCGTCACGGTATTTCTGTAGACCTGCAGTCAGAGTTCAACCAAATGTTAACCACTCATACTCTGAAAGGTCTTTTCTGTATTGTTCCTATTTACACATTCTTTCCTTCTTCAACTTCCTGTTTAGGCTCACTGTGTTTTATTCTTGGTTTGCTCTACATTTATAGTATCAGTAACTGATTTTTTGAGTATAGGTAATTAAAAGACTAGAATACATAAATGTGTCCTCACACAAAAATTAATGTGAATGGAAAAAGGCAAGTTTTTTTTAAAAAGTAAAATTAAAATTATTATACTATACAATCATCAATCAAGTAAAATTGAATGTGAATGGAAGACGGAAAATTTTACAAAATAGGAACAATTAGAAGTATTCTACTGTATTATCATCAAGCATTGTCCATCTGCATTGAACTCTCCTACTGCTGTTCATGGCATTGAAAGCCACGTAAGACTGCAGGAGGCAAGTGCGGTTTCAACTGCCCAGGTTTAATCTGCTTGCATTTTTACATCAGTAACCCATCTCAAAATAAATGAAGTTGGGAGGCTAGGTGCTGATACCACACATCAGTTGTATTCTTGCATCAGAAAATTTAGTTATGGGAGTGTTTATTTCTGAAATACTGGACATACTTCAGTTTAAATAAATACAGTGTCTGTAGTCTTCAATGGTACATAGTTGGTAGAGGTGGGAGTGAATGGTGGGTTGTGCTGCTATATCTTATCTGTGTGCCAACTGCTGTGTTTTTTTCCCTCCTTTCTGCCAGGTTTCGCCAAAATTAATACCAATGAGGCAGATTTAAATGCGAAATACAGACTGGGCTTAACTTCTCAGAAGGCTTGTTTCCAAATGGGAGAAATCGGTGACTGTTTTGCAGTTCTACTTTTTTTTTTCCTTTTCTTATTTTTTAAGGGTTTTGTAAGTAGTTTCCAGATAGTTAAGCTCAGGCTTTGACTATAAACCTAAATTGTATTCTGCTTTCATAACATTACCAATTTTAATGGAAGGGTGAATATATTCCCTAAGTTTTGAATCCTATTATACTAAAATGTTAATGACGATTGTAAAAAAAAAAAAAAGCCTTGTAGTCTGTCTGCCAGATACTATGTTTTTTACGCAGAATTAGAAAACAGCCATGCAAAACTTATGATTGCCTCTGCTTATCCTGATATCTGTTGCTCTGGAACTGTGGCACTTATCATGTCCGTTCTCCTGTAAAGGTGTGGGGGTTTTTTTCTGGAGTCATCTATAACAAGTGTACGTATCTGTAGAGAGACATCAGGAATATGAACTTTCCTTTTCCTGAGCCTTTTAATCAGTCTGTGATAAAACTATTTACACTGGTGGAAATAACTAAATGTATCTGCTGCTTCCACGGTGTGCGTCTTTTGGTATTAGGAAGCCTACACTTCCCAAAGTCCAACTGTGACCCTTTATATTTTGATCATACAAACTAGAATGGGGCTGGTGTGAAGGAGGAAGATTAAAAAGGCTCCATCCCCATGCAGACAACTGGTAGCTGCACAATTTCCCACGTTAACTACTCTTACTCTCCAGATATAATGCTTCTCCCCAGATACCAGTCAAAGGCAAATGAATATTGTTTCTGGAGTGAGGTCTGTCCTTCCAGTGTTACACGGAGAAACAGGGAAAGAGAAGGTTGCGGACACCTTGAAGATTCTTAAGAAGGGAATATGGATAGTTAAGAGTAAAAGCATTAAATCTGCACCACTTCCCAATCAAGGCATCAGAAAAATCTAAAGAATTTGTAAGCCAAATTTATAATAACTAGAATAAATGCCATAAGACAATCAAAATGAAAAGACATTATCTCAGAGTGGTTCTGCTGTTTGGTGAAGGGTTTTTTTTCCCTGTTGTTAATTATAAAATTATTTTTATATTTTGTTATTTTTGCAAATAGGTGACATGACAGCATTGAATCTCACATACCAAATCAGCACAGTATGTCTTTATTATACAGAGCATGAACTGACTAGAAATCAACATTTACTAAAATATAGTGTTTTCTCCGAGCATAATGGTTTCTGTCATTTCTGTCATTTGTATAAGTAGGAGCACTTAAAACACTTCAGTTAAAATAATCCCTGATATAATGTTTGACATCAGGACTGGAACATATTAAGTGACTGAAAAGCATGTAAAATGTAGATACACAAAGTGTACATAATGCCTATCATACATGTAATAAGCAGTGTTGGGACATGACATAGAAGGGCATTCTAATACTGGCTGAATGAAGGATTCACCATAATCCATGTGAGTTGTGGAAGGAATATAAAACAGGTCTTGGGAATCAGATAGGAAAATCTTGCGACATTTAGCTCCTGTACTAACCTTTGTACTGTTTTATTTCCATTCTAAAATAAGAAATCCTTCTTTTTCATGGAACAGCTACAGAATTTGCCTTGATCCACACACAGGTTTTATAGCAGTAAAACTGTTTTGATTGGAGATACTATTTTGTATAGTTGCACTTACCCTAAACAATTCTTTGACAAACTCTTGTCAATACCGTAACAGGTTATCCTTCATCCTAGAAAGAAATAAACAAAATGCCTTTGTAAACACCATTATGTCAGTACAGAAGTGCTCCAGTAGTATAAGCTCTATGAGTTGAACTTGTGGCTGCTAATGGGTGGTAGGCTCTTGTACAGCCTGAACTTGTAGGAAAGACCTGATGCTGAGCCCGTGGGAAAGACTTATGTCGTACAAAGACTAGTGCTGATGTCATGATCAACATATACCAGTGATTTGGTCAATAGGTAATTTGCATTGAAGACTTGAACCTACATTTATCAGAGTGCTCCAGTATTCCTTAACCCAGCATGTTAATTTTCATGTTTTCTCTGTTTAGATGTATTCCCTGTGTTACTCATTCCAAACAAGTTATTTTCTTAAAAGTTTGGCCATTTCTGTTGCTATAGAGGTGGACTGAAGTTCTGCTTACAGAGGTTTTACAGATTAAAAATCTGTATATAATAAAACCTGACTATTTTAGCTCGGTATAAACAGTTTTGCTTTTGGGTAGAGCAGCCCAGAGTTCTCTTCCCCAATCCATACAGACAGTTCAGTGACAATTCTGACCCTTGTGGTGCTGTACACAGCAAAAGGTGCCTGTCCTTTCCTTCAGGGCCAGAGATGGGTGAAGAGCTACTCTGAGGGGATAGGTATCATCCCTGAAGGAGATTTCATTCATCTTCACTCAGACTTCTCATAGACAGTACTCAGAATGGATTCTGGTTTCGGGGAGGAGTATAAAAACTATTATACAGGGGAAGGGAGTTACTATTAACTTCTCCAAAAGGAAAAAATAACCCAACAAAAAAACCCCAAAAAACCAAAGAACACAAACATTTAAATAGATGTGAACAAGTTCTTTAAGAAATCTATACATGAAATGTTGATCTATTGCTACATTAGTTGTAGGACTGATTAGTTAATTATAGCAAACATTTACTTATGTTTGTAAAGTACAGGAGAAGTGTCTGAGGGCAGGATCAGGTGTGCTCTGCTTCTGCCATAGAGCTATGCTTTGCTGGCACACGCACAGAAGCCATTGTTATCGTTAACATATGGCTATAAAAAGACTAATGACCTGGTAATGTCTGGGAGTTTAATACCTTGGTTTCTGAATCAAAGAATTAGGAGCCAAGAACTCCTGATTTTCAGCTTTTCTGGTTCTCCACTTACTGCCTTGTGGAATGTCTGCTGTGTTCTCTGCCTTGTCTCCTGTTGCTGGAAAAGGGGATGTTTTTCTTCCTACCTCACAGGGATGTTGTGAGGTATAAGAAACTAAGATCTGTGCAAGAGATTATCTTTTCCTCTTCAACTTGGGGATCACACTTGATCAAGAGTGTGCAAGAGTACTTGTAGACTGTCGAACATGCTGTACATTTGAGCTCTGTGTCTTATTTGTATCAGTGTTAATGCAAGAGAGAAGAAGTATATGGTGCTGAAAATTGGGGATAAAAGGAGAACAGGCTCTCTCCTTATACAGCAGCGATGCTGTAGCAACAGGAAACAAGGTACAGATGTCACACAGGAATTTTTTTATCTTGAGGACAATAGATGTGGTAGAATATTGGTATTGTTATGAAAATGTCATCTGTCCGCACAAGCTAATTGTGACAAGCTCTGAATCCACTTTTTTAACTCACTTGTCAAACAGGATTAGAAATTAAAGCACTCCTAAGCATTTCCCTCTCTGTGGACGCAGATGTGGTTCATAGGTAAGGTATACTCTGAGCAGTAGTTGCAATGATTGGTGTTGCAGGGATGAAGGTTTATTGGGACATCACTGAAATCATTCCCTGCTTGACAGCACTTCATGAGACAAGTTGATACTCTTTGTCCTGAAGAAGATGATGATTCTGCTGTATTATCACATTGGACTTATTTCACTTTATATTTTATTGATTTTTTTCCATGAAAATGCAAAAAAAAAAGAAAAAGGAAATATTCTAGAAAATGTAGTTGTACTGTAAACTCTGCAAGTTAAACATCAAAGTCCTTCTTGTATTTGCAAAACAATCAATAAAGTAAAGATGTAAAATCTCAGGTTTTGTCTATTGTTACCATTTCTCATGGTGTTCTATTCTGCTATTAGGAGCAGTAAGATATTAGCTCATGTTCACACCAGCATGTCACACCTCAGCACATACCAGAACATCAAGGTCTTGGTTGAATGTGGATGGGTTTGATAAACAGAAATAATGAAGCTCAAAACTCAGCTAACAGCTGGATTCTCCACATTCTCTCTTCTGGCTGATGCATCTGTTGGGTCAATCTCAAGCATAATTATCACATTCATTTTCAAAATGACTTGTTTTTCAATCAAGTTAAATAATGGACTGCATATGTAGTCCTTAGAGAAGTGATTTTTTTTACCTTTTGATTAAAACTGCTGTAGAACTGATCGCATTTGAGATGTTAATCATTGATGTTAGTGCGTGGCTGCTCTCTGAAAATAGTACTAGATGACACATGAAGACAAATTCCATTAACCACCTAGTGGATAATAAAGTACATGATTGCAAAGGGATGAAAATGCTTGTCTGTGGATAGTGGGGTTATCCTTCCATACCTGTCATAAGGTCATGAGTAAATATGTCATAGAATCATTTTCTCTTCAGTATCATCAGAGAACAGGTTGATAAATGTGAAGAAAAATGTTTAGTGTCATAAAAAAACCCTGATGATTTGCTCTGAAATGAAACACTTCAGTAATTTATATGTGTGGTCAAAATCCAACAGTCTCTCACCCCTGTGAAGGGGGCTACGAGGTAAGTGCCAAAACCACTGAGATGAAACACCAGTCTTGCAGCTCTGAAATCCAATCACACAAATGTGAAAGGTTAAGTTTTCCTCTGACAAGACGAGCAATTTGTTTACAGGCATATCCGAGCAGTTTTGTGGTATCTTGTGTAAGTTCTGTTGTTGTCTGTTGTGCTGGTTTGGGCCAGGATAGAGTTAATTTTCTTCACAGTAGCTCGTATGGGGCTGTGCTTTGCATTTGTGCTAAACAGTGTTGCTAACATGGGGATATCTCCCTTATTACTGAGTAGTGATTGCACAGAGACAAGGCCTTTTCTACTCCTCATCCTGCCCCACCAGTGAGGAAGTTTGAGGGTCACAAGTACCTGGGAGACAACACAACAAGGACATAATTTCTGTGGTGCACAGCAGTACTCTGAGCCCCTCTTCTTCCCATATCCATCTGCTGCTGTACACCAGAGGTCGGCTCTGGATATACCTACACCACAGGATATGTGGCAGCTTTAAGGGAAGAACTTCGGAAATGCCAGGGTGGGGAAGAAATTACTTTTCTCTATATATTTACATAACATCAGATTTTGAGGCTCCAGGAAAAGTTAAAAGTAACTATTGTGTTTGTGTTGTGAAAACTTGCTGAGCCTGGTTCACATGTATATGTACATATTTAGAAGAAGTGAGAGCATGGAAGAAGTCCATGCCACCTCGGCACAGTACAAAGTGGGATTTTTCCTTTTAAGATTAGATTGCCTAAATGAATCAAATTCTCTTGCAGGTGCCTGTGTCAGTTACTTTGTTTGGATAAGTTCCTAAATATTCCCTTTGATTCTGTTGCTGAAAAGTTCATAATACATAGGTAGAAAAAGGAAGTGAAATCTGTAAGTGCAGGAAAAATGTTTCAAAAAGAGCAGGGATTGCATCCAGGAGGAGAATTAGTTTGCATAAACTAAACAAAATCAATGTGAAAAGCAAACTTATCTGTTACACCCAAAAAACAAAGGCAAACCACAGAAACAGCATCTTAGTACTACCTGAAGTATATATTAATTCTAGGACAAATTTAATCTCTTCTGTCTAGGCAGTGAGTGAATAAAGACTATGAATTGGATCTGATGCCCATATCCTGCAAAATCGTGCTTCCCTCGCCCCTTTGGAAAATCTGACTGTATGAGCAATTAACACTAGCACTCAGATTTGTCCAAAAATAAGGCAAGCTGTGCAAAGCTATCACTGACAAAGCTGTCTTGTCCAATAAATATTCCTAAAAATACAAACTTCAAAGCAATAATCAGACACACTGGCATTCCAGTTATTTCTGTCTACTTCCTTTTTGGATTTGTCCCAATAAAACCCTGCACCAGTAAAAGCACCTATGCTTTTCTCTTTCTGGCACCGTGCTAATCCTAAAAGAGTAGCTCCCTCTGCCCAAGGCAGACTGCTCAAATTTCACCAGTTTTCCTGCTTGCCTGGGCTCATTCTTGTATGAAGGAGTGCAAGTAGAAGTGTGTGTTTGTTCCGCAGAGCCAGTGGGGGAAGCAAGACCAGAGGAGCAGAGTGGACAGCATGGGCAGAGACGGTGCTGGGGAATGGTCTTACAGAGCTACTGCTGGGCATCAGCACCTCTGGCTTGCTGGCCTGTTTCTAACGCACTGCTACTCATGCATCTCCTGCCAAAAAAAAAATTAAAATAAATAGATGCATGATATGTTCTTCTCTTTGTTTTTCATTTTATTTAGTCTTGGAGATCACGTGGAGGCTCTGTTTGAAAAATTAAAATAATGAACTCCTGTGAAGTGGATGCATCTGAGCGAAGAGCTGGAGGCTTGGCTACCCAAGCCCTGGGCGTTCTCCTGGCTGCAGTGCCCACTGGGGCAAGGAGGAAGACACCAGGCTTGGGCAAGGTTCTCCTCAGACGCTGGATGCTCATCGTATGGGCTGTGCTTATACAGCGTTGGGGGACAGGGCTGTAGCTCCACATCTGTCTGGCTTGGCTGAGAATGGCTCAGGACTTGGTTGGGGCAGGAGGCAGGGCTGAGATCTGGGACTGAAATGGTACAAAACCACTTTTCTGCCCTGCCTGGCAGAACTGCTGGCAGGTCCATCAAGGCAGGTCCATCAGGGGATGCTTCTCATGGTCTTGCTAATACTTCTTCAGGATTACAAACTGGTATTGCTGATTTTCTGCTGGTGTATTCATTAATACTTACATTTTCAGACTCTTCTTCAGACAACCTTCAGCCTGGAAAAGGAAAAAGAAAAAAAAAAGCCAACTACATAAATCTGCTAGCTATAAAACTGAAGGATGGTGAAATTAGTCTGCAGCAGCATAACCATGTTCTCATTAAGAGCAATTCAGCATTTTTAGGACATGTTAACTGCTGCAATGAGGAGAAGAGGCTGCAGATCAATATAAAATAAACCACAGCCTTGCAAAAGCCAATTTATAATTTCCAAAGTACTTTCCCTTAGTTGTGCAGGAAAGTCATTGCTGGTATGCCAGTGGGGTGGTAGTTACAAAGAAAGCCTCAGATCACTTTGGGTCTGGAGTTGCAAAACTCATACAGTCTGAAAAAAATCTCCATCCTGCAATGGGGATAACCTGAGGTAATCTGTATTGCCACAGAGAAACTGAGATGGGAATGATCACCAATAGTTTCACTTCAAAAGTGGACAGGTCATGAGTGGTAATTAATTATACAAATCACCCCTATGTATATCTCTACCTAACAAGCTGTCTGGCCATTTGCTAAACAGCCCCTCTGGGAAGGCATCAACCTGAGACCTTTTTTCCACAGGGATTTTAATTGTGCAGCAGATTATTTTCACAGTGGAGATGGAAGGGATAGAGGGACCAGGGAGCAGCAGCATCGTGTCATGGCATTACTGGTCCTGGGGCAGCAAAATCCTCTTTTGGGTGATCTCTACAAGAGCACACATTGTTTAAGTATATCTTTAATCAGATCTAAGTGTGTGATTGGGGACCTCCAGGGGCACCTTGAGGAGCATGAGGTTAGAGGCAAAGGCCTGAGGAAGGCCAACAACAAGCATCCTGACCTGAGAGGGCTTTTTGGCTCCAGCAGAGCATGTCCAGGCAGGACCTGACAGCTGCCAGGAAATCTGTTTGCAGTGTGTGCAGGACACACTGCTGTCCAGGGGATGGTGTGGCAGGAAAGCTGGGAAGTGCCATGCAATGCTGCTGCTGGTCTGACAGTCTCCCCATGACTGCTAATCCCCATCTCTGAGTCTGATGGATGCTGGGTAGAGCTGCCTGACAAGGGGAGACACTTCAACCTGTTCTGCAGAGATTTTGCATCTCTTTCCAGGGATGGTTAGTCCTAAACCCTGGCTTGGATGTGCACATCTGAAGGCTATCGTACACAGAACAGCTCTCCTGACATAACAAATTTTGTCAGTACCTGACAATTTTAACCCAAAGGGAGACCAGTTCTTAGTACCAGACAATATGACAATATGTACAGCATGATGCTCCAGCTGGGGCATGGGGAAAGTGTGCGTGGAGGTTGCCCAGAGCAAATTTAGCTAGTTAAGCATTAACTTCTAAACATGTATTAATTTAGTGAGCTTGTGGCCTAAGGATCCCAGAATTACTGCTCCCAGGTGTGGACTTCCATCACTGAGTACACAGTAAATGTTTTAAGCATGTGGCTTTCAAATATTGAGAAGGGTTGCACTAAAGTCTAGAAATAACCTAATAATAACATAATCTGAAATCTAAAAACTGTATTTAATTTGAGAGGTTCTATAAAAATCCAGTAAAGAAAGAGA
Source organism: Manacus candei (assembly GCF_025592945.1). Classification (NCBI taxonomy): domain Eukaryota; kingdom Metazoa; phylum Chordata; class Aves; order Passeriformes; family Pipridae; genus Manacus; species Manacus candei. The sequence continues at coordinate 686,729 of NW_026138141.1, read as the reverse complement.
GCAGGAAGAGAAGGGCTTTCCCGTGACTTTTTTGCCACTTACCACTCCAAACTTTGTACATTCGCACGGTGCTTCACAGTTTAAAAGAACTTTGGAAAATGAAACCCAGCAGCAGCCATTCACCTTTATAATTACTGGGCACCAGAGAAGATGAAGCAAGCTCTAATTTCACCACCCCTATTCGTAGGTGAAGCCTTCAATAATAAAAACAAATACAGCTGGAGTCTTACAGTGAACCTTTAGGGTGGAAAATGAAAAATTATAACTGTGTTTGCTGAATAAATCAGCACTGTCATCCCTGCTGGGTAATGTGGTTACCTGCATTACGGCAGAAGGAGGTCAGTGTCCTGTGCTCAGGCTCTGTGCAATCACCCAGAGGAATGATGGTGGGGCTGCAAAGACAGCTGGAAATAGTGCACCCAGCACATCCTCATCCACAGAGGGGTAATATCCAAATGTGCTGAAATGACAAAAGGTCAGTTCTTTACTTGTTTCTGCCACAAAAGCCCAGGACTGCAGAGGAGGAAAGCTGCTATGTTCTCTTTAGGTGATTTAAAGTGGTGGTCTAAAATGAGCATTAATTTCTCCCCAAAGCATGATTTGCTGGGGTGGCGTGAGCCGTGGGGTGTTGTCACTGCCCTAGCTGTGAGGCTCTGGGTGGCAGGGAGCCAGACAACACCCACCAGCACCTCCTGCCAGTTTTGTTGCTGTTACTAATTTTTAAGGCATCACAAAACAATGGAGGTCTTTAAGCACGATGTGGAGCTGTGGCTGAGATATTATTCAAAGAAGAGGACTCTGCTATTTGAGTGGTTCAGAGTAAGATTGCAGAGCTATTTGTTAATCCCAGTAAACAAAAAAAAAAATCCTTGCAGCTGAGAGCCTCCAAAAATCACAGGCAGGATTGACTGTCCCACATCATTCTTCCGCTGTTTTCCTTCTCTCTCAGTCATGTACCAACACAATATTTCTCACCCTTTGCCCTGTGTGAGGGAAAAAATATCAAATTTTGTCTTGTAACAAGAGATATTTTAATTTTTTTTCATACCTTTCCTTCCACAGATGCTAACAGGATCCTCAACATGTGTATATGTGTATGAGTAGTAAGATAAAGGGGTAGAAGATGGCAGGCAAATGTTACAGTGATGCTAAGTGGCATGGGGATAGAAATGCTGCAGTTTAAGAATAATTTAAAATCTCTTTGGCCAAGTCACTCTCTTGTTGCCAGTCCCAGAAAAGTAATATTGCATCATATTATGTATGAGCCATAGTGCCTGAAAATCCTGTGGCCACTTAAAATGAGGGAAAAGTGAGACAGCAAGTAGGTGAACAGTTTGTTCCTTGCCCATACCCATGGCTGGAAAAAGTCCTGTGAAACTTGTTTTAAGCAGAAACTTTTGGCCAATAGTGATAATTTTCCTCTTACCAGAAAAGTTATTTTCTTTACCTGCCATCTGACAGCATCATTAAAAGTTCATCCTTCCCCTTAAACTTCACTTCAGCTCCTAATGAGTGTAAAGTAGGTTTGACCATCTGTATATTCCCCCTATTAAATGCTGTTTTCATATTTAACTATACAGTAACTCTCCCAGGGTGATAAGTCTGGCAAATAACAGTGTATTCCAATGCAACAACTCTTTTCAGGTTAAATCTGCTCCAAGAGAGCAGTCACAAGGGACAGTGCAGCCTTCACCCATGTCCCTACAGTGGGCTCATTTCTTGGATGTTTATGGCAAGGGATGTACAGGGTACTGTTGTTCAAGACAATTTCCCAGGTTGCTAGCAGTGAGAGTCCTGAAGTAACCCTGGAAGAAAACGAGGATATTACATGACTATTTCTTGGGATTTATCACACTGTGTAGAGCATTGCAGGGCCAGAGGGAAGTGCTGCATGAAACACAGGCAGAGGCTCATGTTCCTGAATTATCAGCAAGGCCGGTTTCCTGCTCTGCCACAAAATAACACCAGAGGAAAGTACTCTAGTCTGGCAAATGAGACTGCTTTCAGCAGGAAATGTAAAAAAAATCACGATTTTTTTCCCTTATCAAAGCTGAAAACCTTCAGCCCTACTGAAGCTGTGCTGCCTGGTTTTGGGTACCACCAACCCACCTCAGCATGCCTGGAGCCATTCCACCCTGGCATCTCATACCAGTCCAGCAGACACTTCAGGAACAAAGGAATATTCCCCTTCAGGGAAACTGCAACCCTGGCAAAAGCCTGGGAAGAAGAATTGAAGGCAAACAAATGGCATTTCAGACCATGTTTTTTTTCCCTTTAGCAGGGGTCACTGGAATGGTTGAGCACCCTCCCCCCAGCTTCCACAGCAGCTGGTCCAAGACCCTCCTCCATCACCCTCTGCAGGGCTTCACCCCTGTTTGCTTCTGTGGTCGTGCTGCAAAGGTGCTGGTTTCAATTTTTTGTCTTGGCAGCCTTTCATGAAATTATATTATTTATAGTCCTGTGTCCATTCACATCATCATTACTCTCTAACAATAAACTTAATAATGCCTTTGCAAGCCTTTGTTATTTGCTGAATGCTGTGGGGTGCTGTGTTTCGGAGCTATCATGCACTTTACAGAGCCTATGATTTGTCTCTCGGGTATGTTATCTTGCTATTAGCTGTAAATAGGGATCTAGATAATGTTTTACATCTGTACCATTAAGAAGCAACAAATTAGACTCTTCCCTAGCCTCTTCTCCTAGCTCACTAATCTTTGTTAACTGCAGGAAAAATGGAATTAAAAAAATCATTGTTCATAAAGATACAGGCAAAGCTCTGCAATTCATATACTTGAGACTATAACAATTGAGATTTTAACCACATCTGGTTGAAATTCAATATTCCTTTTCCTGGGAAAGCCCCAAAATGTTGCTTTTTTTTTTTTTTCATAGCACAATGAAAATGAAGCCCAAAGCATCAAACTTTCCTTTACTAAATGAGGTAAATATTAATTTCAAATCCATCATTTAGAACATTTTGTTTAAATGAAATACAAAACAAACCACTTCAGAATAAAAAACCATTCCTTCTTGGTGCAACAGAAGCATTTATTTTTAATACATTTTCAAAACAAAATAAGCAGCTTCTAGGTATTCTCTGGAAAGTTCTTTTCACAGGCTGACTAGACAGCAGCTTTCAAGTTGCAGACACTTGAGCAAGAAACGCTGAAGTTCTCCCTCCCCAGTGCTGGAGAGGTTTTGATCAACTTCTGCAAGGCAGGGGCACAAATGCTTTTTAAAATTTTCTTTCCATATTGACAAAGCTCCAGTCTTTTGGCTTTCTTAAAGTAATGATTCAATATCTGAGTCTAAAGAGCTTCAGTAGCTTTGAAGCTTAAAGAGCAGAAGGACAGAGGGGCTTTGCAGACAGACAGCCTATGCTGGTCAGTGTGCTAAGCTGGTGGGACAGACAAACTGCTCAGGGTCCCTGCTGGCCCCTGGCCCTCCTAAGACACTGATGCTTTGCCTGGCCTCTCTGCAAAGGGTGCATCTCACTCAGTATAACATTTTCAAAAGTGATGTGTTCAGAGGTTTGAAGTCCTGGCTGAGCACTCTGAAGTCAAGTTTAAAGATGATGGATAGTTTTATGACACCCAAAGGGGTCAATATCATCTTGTTGCATGAACTCCAGGAAACACCCCACAGGCAGTTTTTTGCCTTTTTTTTACACACCTGATTTTCTCACTAGGTTTTTCCTTCCTGGGAGCACTGTCATTAGCACCTGACACTGATGCAAAAGGACTTGGGAATTCACTACCAACCCAATTGCATGAGGAGACCATTGGAGTCCACTAGATATTCTGTTTGTTCACCAAACTCATGTTTGTCCACCTCTTAACATATCAGTGTCATGAGCCAACCACTCTACTTACAGAAACAGACTGATTTGTTTTGTTGGAAACCACCACCAGGATGGAGAGTGGGCCTGTCAGTGGCTGAGGAGACACTGGTGCCTGTGAATACCTCATTTGTGGGTGGTGCTTGGAGTAAGGGAAAATCTTTATATCACAGGATCAGTGAAATAATGTGAGCATTATTGCCAGGTGAGGAAGCTTAGTGCACTTTCACAAGATCAAGTTAGCACAATTTAAGACTTGGGGAAACCTGAAATTTGGGAAGGATGTGCCTGCTGATGGGCACCATGGGGTGTAAAGTTCTCCTGATTTCTCATGTGAAGGTTGATGGGGTTCGACACAGCTTATCAGCATCTCACACTGCAATAATACGTGTTACAGTCAGAGCACAAAAAATGTTATCTCAGCCCATAGGCACTGCTGATGTGTAGGATGGTATCAGCTGTAACAATGGCTGACAGGAACGAATACAATTTTTATGGAATATTCATAGCATTCTTAACTGCTCCCTTTGCTGTGTTGATTTCACTGCCTTCCGGTTTTCGCCACTGAATTTCACCTGCTCTTTCTTCTGGATCCACAGCTGCGTACTGATCCTCCCAACAGGGTGCAAACTCTCAGGGACCTGGAGATGGTAACTGGCTGCTTCTCACTGAATGCTTCCTAAGGGAGACTCACCCCCACTTCAGGGCTTTAACGCATTTGCCTGCTGCACCTCCCTGCCACTTACTCCAACACAAGTTTCCCCTTATTTGCTTCAACTGTGCACTATGCAATTAAGAACAAAGACCAAGTGATGTATTTTCAGTCCCTCTTCTTTAAATCCTGCATCCTCATTTCCCTCTAGGCGATTGGGTGATTTCTTCTACTTTTGGTTCATAAAAGCCAGCAGTCAGAAGGGTTACCTGTAATTTCACTCCTTTCACATACTTGGAAATGTTTCTAGAAGAAGCAAGCCAAAGCTGTGGTGTTGCATATCTGCAGATGTAAGAAAAAGAATTGATTTTTCTTCACAGAAATATGTGCTCATATAGATTCACAAGATGAGTTACTGCAAAGTAAGAGACGGTTGTAGCACCAGGTGTGCAAATGTGGAAGCTGAAACCATCATTTTTGGATCCTAGGGGAACTCAAACCTGGCTTTGGATGCCAGACTATAATTGCTGAATGTGTAGGACAGGAGGGACTGGGCAGGTGCTCCCTTTATTTTAATGTGTCCAAACAACCTTCTTCAAAGCTATGCCTTAGAACATCTCAGGGGAACAGGAGGCAGGACAGGTACATGAATAACCGGAGGGTTAGGTACTGCCTTGTCCATACTGAAAAGCATGGACATAAATCCTTTCTGTATCTTTTGTTTCTTTGCGTCTCTCATTTCCCACCCCCTCCCCTTCCCTTGCTCCCCCCCCAGCCTTGTAAAAAACCACTGAATTAAAATATCCCTGGAATATCAGGGGTGAGTGGTGAAACACCAAGGAGGCCGTGCTGTCCCCTGGTGTGCACCCAGAGGGGCTCGCAGGTGCACCCAGGCATTTAGACAGTTGTCAGTGAAACATGAACACCAAAGGGGATTCCAAGCAGATCAGCTATAGTAGATAGTATAAGGATAGTGATGACACTGAGTGGGTTGGAATGGCCCCAGGGAGAGGTGTAGGAAGACACCTCTTGTAGGTGTTGTGCTTCCTGCAAGCATCCCTTCCCCTGCATATGAAAAAAACAAGGAAAAGAGAAAAACCGAACTCATGGATGGAGGGCCTTGCACTTGCTGGGTGTTAACCCACTGCCAGGGCCATGCCCAGGCTCTGCCCTGACATCCAGGCAGCAAAATTCCCAGACTGCTCTGTCCAAGCAGCTCCTCTGGGGGGCTGGGCTGACTGGTGGGTATGTGCCACAGGAGCAGGCACCTGCCAGGAACAGTGTTTGATGCCTTTCCAATATTTGGGGGAGTGCTGCTGCAGCAAACTGTGAAATCTCAGCCAGTGTTTCCCCACAGGTCTGCTCTGCCTGGCACCAGGGATGGTGGGGTGCTATGGGGAAGCCAGCAGGCTTTGGTCCACTGCAGCCACAGATTTAGTTTGGAGCACAGGGAGGCTGCAGCCACCAAGCACACTGCCAGCAAGGCAATGGAATGGGACAGTGCTTGAGTGTTGCTGCTTGCCCCTGGGGTGGAAAGGCGTGGTGCAGTGCTGGTCCTCCCTGGTTGGTACCATTTAGAGTGTTTGGTGGTTTCTCATTGTAAGCATTGGAGGCATTAATATTTTGAGAGGGCAAACATGAGTATAAGACAAGATGTGGTATATATAGTCTGCTTGTGCTAATAAACCTCCAAGTAGAATCCCAGCTGGTCACAGTGGTTTACTCAGGCACTGCAGGGCCTGTGCAGGCAAAGGCAGCCTTCCCTGCTTGTTCTGGTGGCTGGCACAGGGGGGAACTGCTACTGGAAGTATTTTCATGCAAGAGGATTATGGATCACACACAGGAGCCAGGACTTTCTAATTCTTTTGATTCTTTCGTCCATGTCTCTTACAGTCGGACTCCATCTAAAAGGTCTTTTCCAAGCTAAATGATTCTCTGATTCTTGCCTTAATTTCATGGGAAATATATTTGATTGGACACATCTAATGTTGGTGGAAACTGACTTTTATAGCTGTGCTAAGCATGACCTGAGAGAGATAAACTACTTTTTACGTTGTTACATGTTGGAAAAGGTGAAGTTGAAATACTTTTGACGGTGATATCATGCCTATCAGCTCACTGCTGATGCCTTGGGCAGCCCAGAGAGGATGTGCACTCTCCATCCCTGAGGAGGTTCAAAACTTGACTGAATGCTGCTCTGAGCAACCTGCTCTGGATGACCTGATTGAGCAGGGAATTTAGGCAAGATGACCTCTTTCCACCTCACCCATCCTGCAATATTACAAATTATGAGCATTCAGAAGCTTTTGCATTCTTTCTATTTCTTAAGCTCCTTCATATTGCCTTTGGATGAAAGTGGAATGGTCTATGGATCTGTCCCCCTGTCCCCCTGGCTGTGGTGGGCCTCCAGCCAGCAGCAGCTCTGAGGGCAGCTGCAGGACTTCTCCCTTTCCACGTTTGCCAAGGACACCAAAAGGCTTTGAAGCCCAGGCCTTGTGCAGCAAACTGAAAAAATGATGGAAAACCTCCAAGTGAGACAGAATAGAAATAAGGGTTTAAAAGAAAAAAACAACCAAAGAAAAACCCCACCAAAATCACTTTGGTCCTTACTGCACCCTGCAGTCTGGTCCTTTCTTTCAAGGCTTCACTCACTCCATAGTGGGTTTACCAGTTTTCCACAACATCCTGTGCTCCTCAGGGAGCAACAGCCATATCCAAATGTGGCCTGCCCTCACCTCTGGTGGGATGTGATCAGCCTGACAAGCACATTTCTAGTGTAGAAAGTGACAGAACTGTCTGCAGACAAACTCAGGTTCTTGGAAGTGGGCAAAACTGGAGCTGTATTCCCGTGTGGTGGGGTGTGTGCCTTTGCACATGAACTGCACAGAAACTATTTCCATTAACCACTGTTTTGTCTCTCACCCACAGCTCACAGGCATGTTCATGGGCAGGTGCTGTGGGAGGGTGCTCACTGCAGAAGACATACAGAGACAGGAGAAAGGGCCAAAAGAGACTTGCCTTCTGGAGTGGCATTAGCTGCAAAAATCAGACTACCCTATCTAAAGGCTTATCGGATTTAAAAAGAAAAAAAATCTTAAGAAAGACTAAAATGTTGGCAGTGAGGAAAATTGGCCTCCAGTCCTTCAGAAGAAAGAAATTTAACAATTTGGCTCTGTCTTGCTTTAATATTGTTTTAAATCACCTACTTTGAAAATAAATTCATGTATTGCAGTTTCCCCACAGTATGTGGCACTGCTGAAAAAAGCTTTTGCTGAAGGAAAGGATGTCATTAATGTGTAGTGAGAAAATGCTTGATTGATTTTTTTCCTAGACCTAGTCTTAACATATTTAAATTACAATGTTTTCTGGTTGCATCTGTCATTTCTGAGACAACAACCATCAAATGATATTTTTGATCATTGATTTTTTGCCAAAGCTGGCTGCACATGAAAACCCTGCTTTTCAGAGAAATTGGCTTTGAATAATGTGGATTTGTGGCCTTTTTTATAAGTTATATCTCAACACTTTTCTTGGCATCATCACATGAGGATATTCCTCTGTTCTAGCACCTCTCCCAGGTGAATCCCTTTGTGACTGAAGAAAAGGCAGATAATATTTTCCTCCTTTATGATATTTCCTTGGGGATTCGGGAGCTGTATAAAATTGCAAGCTCTTCCAACTGCAGGATCTTGGCTGGCCCTTCATACTGCTGTTGGGTTCTTGTTCAGGGGAGGGAAAGGGAGGAAAACCAGCCTCAGCCACACACTAAATGGCACATGTGAAACTCTTGCCTGTGTTTGTGTGCTGTGTCTGGCAGAGTCAGGCTGCTCCTGTTGTGTCAGGGAGGCTGCACACGATCACACTGATGACCATGCAGCCTTGTGATGTTCAGTGGTTGGAGCTCCACATGCTGATGAAACCCGAGTCCGTGTTTAGAAATACTGAAAGGCAAAATATCCTCCAAAGCCAACAGTAAAAAATGAGGCAAAAGGAAGCAAGGAGTTATTCCCTTTTAGAGAACAATTTCTGTTCTTCACTTATTAGCTCATCCTTGACTTGCCATTTGAATTTTTAATGCATTAATTGTGCTGTGTATATTGTTGGAGACTTCTGAAAATGTCAGTGAAATTAGATTATTATTTGAATGGAACATAAAGGCTAATTTAATTTAAAGTCATATCATCTTCAAACTGAAATCCTGTGTTCAGGTTATATCCTGTTACTATTTATTGCTTATACTGTCAATGTACCTTGGAGCCCAAATCCTGTGTGAAGGATTTAGGAACAAGGGTCCTCTCTGCCCCTCTCTCTCCATCTCTTCCTCCAAGGACCTGTGTTTTTCTTTTGCTTATGAATGATTTATGGGCAAGACATATATAACATCAGTTGGAGCCAGGACTAATCCAGCCAGGAAAGAGCTGCAGGGATGTAATCCCACAACATACAAGTTGAAGACAGGCTGAGAGAGTTGGGGTCATTCAGCCTGGAGAAGAGAAGGTTCTGGGGAGACCTTGAAGCACCTTCCAGTGTCTATGGGAGTGGTCTATAAGAAAGCTGGAGAGGGACTTTTTAAAAGGGCATGTATTAACAGGACACAGGGGAATTGCTTTAAACTGAATGGGGTAAATTTAGATTAGATATTAGAAAGAAATAATCCTTCACTATGAGGGTGGTGAGGCACTGGAACAGGTTGCCCAGAGAAGCCATGGATGCCCCATCCCTGGAAGTGTTCAAACCACGTTGGATGGGGCTCTGAGTAACTTGGGGTTGGAACTACATGATCTTTGAGGTCCCTTCCAAACCAAACTACTCTGTGAGTCTATGATGTGTGACCAAATCCTGGTCCTGGCATGTTCTCCTGAGCAGCTCTAGTACACATTGCCCGAAGTGACCCCTCCCCAGGAGAGGTGGTGTGCAGAAGCTTGGGCAGTGTGCTGCCATGAGCCACCTCAACTCATCTGCACAGCACCCTTCAGCCATGTGGTGACATTTGCATCTTCATCCGTCACCCTGTAAATGAAAACACAGGCATTTGTTTCGCTGCAAAACTTGTCTTCCATGAATGTCTTGATATTTATGTACCACCAAGAGACGTTACATTATGTCAGGATTTTATTCTTGTGGCATTATCTACCCTAATTAAAGCTGTCACTACATGGCTGAAGCAGGTAGGAAAGTAATGAAGTTGTTTGGATGTCTGATTCCTTTTGAAGTTGCAACGAAGGAGGCAGTTGACGCCAAGGGGATGGGTGCCACATCTCTGCAGTCTGCCTGGAACACTGCTCATCGTCATGCCATACAGGAAACTCTCCACGGTGTGTTCTGAGCAAACCTGTGTCCTCAGCTCTGGCTGGCGCCAAAGCTGTGTTCAGCAGCTCCAGCACTGGAACAGCCACTCTTGCTGAGCATATCTGCATCTCTCTTGTAGATCAGCTTCTATAAATTAAAAGAATCATGCTTTCTGGAAAGCTAGGAAAGACCAGGTTTAAATCAGATTGTGCAGTGAAAAAAGCACTTGCCAAGTAGATGAGTGCAGGCAGTGCGCATCTTTATTTTCTTACATCTATCTCCCTTTTCTGGTGTGCAGGCTGGGCAGGCAGTGGAGCAGTGAGGCAGCTCTGTGGAGATGTCCCAGGCTCTTGCATGACTCAAGTGTCTCAACACCTCCATGCAGACAGCCCAAGCATAATCTTGGGGCCATTTGTTCACCTCCAATTTCTGCCAGGTGCTGTAAACTGTGTCCTCTCTTCTAACCTCTCTGAGATGAACTGGGGCTGGGCCAAATACCCATAAGGCCACTTGCAGGATGTAAACCGTGTGGTTTGCCACGAAAGAACTGTAGTATCCCATTAGCATGTTTTTGCTCATGGATGAAAATGTAACAGTTTGGAAAAATGAAATGCAGATGAGGAAGAGAAATAATCTACAGCTTTTACAAGCTGTATCAGACTGCAGGGCAAGGACATTTTGCTTCCTCTATGCAAATGGAAGCAGTTTCTCTATCATTTATAGAAGCAACTTTGTCCTGGCTTCAGCTGAGGTAGAGTTCATTTCTTCTTAGCAGCTGGCGCTGTGCTGTGTTTTCGATGCATTACTTGTTTTTTTCCTTGGGTTTAATTTCTTTTTTTTTTTTTACTTTTGATTCTCCTTCCTGTTCCACTAGGGTGGGGCTGGGGTGTGGTCTGGTAAGGGAGTGTCTGCATGGTGCTTAATTGACAACTGAGCTTAAAGCATGACAATCTTTTATATAGATGCACATATCTATCTACAGTTCTTGGACACATGGAGATGCTGTAAGACTCATTGTGATTGAACTACAGCGAGACAGAGAGGGTAGAGGGTTCAACAACTGATTAATCCTTCTTGCTGGAGTAGTTTTGTATTAATGAAGTACCCCTCACCTCTGCAGGACTCTAATTCAGACAAGGGAACAAGTACCTCAAGGGTACTCTCCCAGGCCGTCTCTTCCCAGGCACTGGTGAGCAGTGCCATGTCCCAAACACAGCTTCATGTCCACTCACTGACTTCTTGGAGAAGACTCTAATTAAAACCAGAGACTTCTTTTTCTACTGTTCTTTCTTGGAAATTAAGTGTTTAACATATTGAGTGCTTCTGGTTTAATGACAGGGCCCTTCCCCAATGTGAGGCCAGATTTCCCTGTTTGTTTTTAGCTGCCATTCAACCTCTCATATACCAAAGTAAGAACGTAAATGTCTAAAATCACAACTTGGATAAAGAAATAATTTTATTGGTTTTTTTGGTTTTTTGTTTTTTAAAATGGGTGAAAAGAGACTCAATTTGACATGGAGCCAAGTAGGTTTGGCAGTCTATGTCAGTGGAAAGCAAATTCACTACTAACGTGTGAAGCACTGCTCCTCAGCACAGTCAGTCCTCTGCCCCCCACTACAGATAATGCAGTGGCTGTCTGTGCCGTGGCTGGAGGCATTTCCTGAGACCATGCTGGCAAAGGCCAGAGGACGTGACAAGAGCTGTTCCAGCTGGAGGCTCACTGGATGCTGGACGGGTTTCATACTGTGGAGTGTAAAGTGAATTATCCTTATCTTTAGTTGGAGACTTATTCATTGCTGTGTTTCATAGGGAAATGTGTATTTGGGAAATTAATGATTGTCTCCAGCTAAACCCTCTAAGGCAGGTACCTTCACATTGTAATTGTTACTACTGAAGTCCCCTGACTTTGTAGTCTCTCTATTCTCTCTTGTTAGCAGAACTGGTAATTGCATTTTGAAATAATTACAGCATTTCCTCTGATGAGCTTAGCTCATTTAGCCAGGTCGAAGAAAGGTTAGAGGAGATGTAATATCTTCTAATAAATATGTTGGGTGGTAAATGCTGAAAAGAGGAAAGAGCTCTTTGATCTGAAGGATAATATTAACTCGGGATTGAATGTTTATATTTAGGTTAGGATAAATTTACACTTTAAAAAAGAAGACAGTTTCTAGATATCTGAAGAGGCAAGTTGTGAAGAGCTTCTTCAGTCAGAGAAGTGGAGGGTTTGTTTTAAGATGAAGTATCATGGCCCCATGTGAGGGGCAGAATAAGTGAAGGGAGGAATTCATGGAGTAAAGGGATGAAAACGATGTGCTGTGAGGCCTTGGGTGCAGCAAACTAAATCCAAAGGAGTTTTGAAGAGGTACTGGGTTCCTCTGCTAACGTTGTACTTTGTACTGTCATTCCTTTTGTTTCAAGCTCTCTGGGGTGCTGGGAAGGACATGTCTCCTTGGCTTTACCCAGGACGGTAGCTGATGAACAAGGGCAGTGGTAACCTGCACTGCTGCTGCTGGGGATTCACTTCAGCGAAACTTGGTCTAGACAGAAGGACAACTGAGGGCTTTTTGTGTTTACTCTGTCAACATGAACCTGGTCTGCTTTGTTGGTCCATTCAAAACTAATTTTTCTTAATTTTTGCAAAAATTTTTTGCACATCAATTTGCCAATTGGAAAGCCAGTGATGTCCTGATCTCTCCTGATCTCTTCCTGTGGGTAAATCTTGGTTTATCATCATAAGCTCCGAGTTTGCTGCAAAGGTGGATGCTCTATGGCCTGCAGTATGTCTTGGCAGATGAGTAGGTGTCCTGAGGTCCCTCTAAACTTGACACTTGTTGCTTGGCACCTTGTGATCATGACAGTCCCCCTGGCTTGGCATGCCTGTAGGTACTGAGTACTACTGTCCATTGCCCTGCAAGTAGCTCTGAAAAGCAAGAGATGCTGCTTTGTAAGGTTTTTAGTTCAGGGTGAGTTTTCACAACATTATCATCACTAAAATTACCCCTCTGTATCCACTTGCTGTGCACTTTTTCCAGCCTTCATACATGAAATCACGAAGTTCTATTTAGGTGAATTTTTTTTTGCTTAGAATAAACTTTCTCTTCAAAAATGCTAATTCATATCAACCGGGCCTAAGATTGCTCAAAATGTAACATGGGAATTGTTTGGATAGAATCCTGCTTGTTTGACTGTGCAGTGTGGTCTGTTCTAGAAAAGCAGGTTCTTTCTTCCTATATCCCTCTGCACTCACTGAATACCTTCTGAAAGCTTAGTTCATAACCCACCACAGACTGAGAACCAAATCTGTCTTAGGTTGCAGCACCTACAACTTCTAGGACTATGAAGGAAGATAAATCAGGCATCACGTCCATTTTTCTACTACTCATGCTCCCGCTGCATATGCTTTGCATGCCCCACTCTGGAAGGCAGATGCAGGAAAGCTGTGAAGTTTTCCATGTGGCAACACCAGCATGCAACCCTGCTTTTTTTTATTCCACATTTTTTTTGCCTGTGGTAGGAGGATGAAAAAAAAAAAGCTTGACTGAGGAAAGATATCGTGAAAGCATTGATTCAGTATCTGCACCTCAGATCAGTCAATAGCTCTTCCGCTCCTCACTGCCTAGCTCTTTCCCTCTTTCCTCCTCTGCTGGAGCAGGGTACAGAAGGAGTATTAAACTCCAGTGATCAGTTTTGGTTAATAGAGGATGAAAGACCAAACTAGATTATCTGTCAGGGAGATTTCTTTCGGAAATGCCAGCAGAGTCAGACAGAAAGCAAGAGCAATGGCCCAGCAAGGAGACAAGTCTGAGAAAGACAGTCTTTGGGCAATTCTGAAACCTGGAACCTTGTATTTTTGTACGTGCAGGCAGGTAGATATAGTGTGTCAGTAGCAGCAGTAGTCCTTTTTTCAGAACAATATTTCCTACTGACATTTCCTACTGACAGGGAAAATTGTTTTGTTTGGAAAACATAGCTTAGGAATAATTACATTTACTTTATATTATATTTTTGATTTTAAGCACTTTACCATGGGCAAGCTAATTAAATAATCATAGATACCTTAATAAAGAAATCCAGTAGGTCAATAAATTGTTTATAACTGTGGCTAATTATCTGTAATCAGAGATGTGCACGGGACCGTCTCTAATGGTAGCCACAGGAGTCTGGCACATAATTTAAGGATTCTTTACAAGTAGAGTCTGCATAGAAATTGTGACCAAAGGTTATTAAAAGCCACCCTTTTCACAATCTGCCACCTCCCTAAATGAGAAGTGTGTGGGGCTGTAATGTCAGCATCCTCTTTGGGGGTGCACAGTCCCACGTGTGTGTGGGGCTCTTGGGTCATGAAACAGCAGAACTTGCTGTGCTAGGTGAAGTTTTCTGGACAGCTTTGTCATTGTCCATAAGCAAAATCAAATCAGTCTGAATCGTTGGAGTATTGTTGTCAATCTTCCCAGATTACAGGAATCCTGCACATTCACTTTGGGGGAAAAAAAGGAATTGTCTTGTCCTTTGAGGATAGCCTTTCATTACACAGGAGCTCAGGTATGTATGCTTGTAACCCCTAAAATGTGATTCCCTCTTTCACTCAGAACGTTCAGCAGCATACTGATGGTGAAGAACACTATCAGTGCCATCAGTTGAAGACTGGAGTCACTACTGTAAAATGAAGGCTTCTCTGGACCATTCAGGTGGTGCATGCATGCAGTGTTACTCGTTTATTCCTCAAAATCTCCCATTGCTCATGGCCGTTTAGTATCTGATGCACAAGTCATGCATGAAGGCATGTGCTGTCTGCTGCTTAGGCTTACAAGTCCTAGAAATAGTGGCTGAGCAACAGCTTTGTCACATGTTACAAAGATCTGCATTTTGCTGGTCCCATTGAACACTCTGACTCTTTGTGAACAGCAACATAAAATCCACATAGTGCCCAGTGCTGGGCCAAAGCAGGCTGTGGGGATGGTGCTGTGAGACACCTGCAGGTTCTTCCATTTATGTGGCTGAAAAAATATTTCAAAAAGCCCTTGAGTCTACAGAGTTTAACTGCTTTATACAAGAAACAGTGGGCTTGTAATTCATTCTTATACAATATTAATGACATTAAACAATCTTTTCCCAGATGATCAGAACAGAGATTGTTGTTTCCTTCATCCCATTTAGATTTACAGCAGAGAATAAACTTTAGAAGGCACTACATGAAGCAATTCACAGTGTTTCCTTGCAGAGGCTCTAATACATATTATTAACATCTCCCTTCTGTATATGCATATCTAATCAGGATTGTACAGATTTTATATAGGCTTTTACAGAACCCCCATCAGTGTAGTGTCTGGAGGGTTTCCATGGTACTTCATGGGTCATTCTGTAATATGTCTTCAGAGAGAAAAATGTAGTTGTAGAAGTGCATTTTATTTTGTTATATTTATAACCATTTTGAGTTTTGGGTTCTATTAACTTTACATAGCTACAGTTCTGGTGGCATTAATAAAAAGCTGTGAAACCAAGGCTGAGACACATGTGAGGATGGGAATAAACCTCTTGCAGAGACAGCAAGGATGAAAGCACTGTTCATTGATGACACCTGGCATCAGCACCATGAAAAAAAAGCATATCTCAGGATGAACTTTGTCTGCGTGCAGATGCGCAAATAGAAGCCAAGCCCTCCTGAGCCATCGAGTATAGTTTCCCATTATTTCTGTCTGTCACTTCACATTTTCCCATTCACATGTCTACCAAGCCTACTTCAGCATGTTGTCTTGCCCATTGTCCAGGCTGAGGGACTGCTCCAGAGACTCTGGTGGCTGCATATTGTCCTCTCACTTCCAGCCTGACACTATTACTGGCAGTTTGTATCTTTTGATGTACTGCCAAACACACACCTCTTTCCCTTAAAAATTCCTCTTTCTGTTGTTTAGTTTATCCATACCGTATTTCAAGAGAAAAATCCCACTACTCCTTGAATATGGTTTTCATGGCTAACTGTTCCAGGTAGTTTTATGCCCTGGGGACCAGCCACCATCTTGATTTGTGCCTGCTCTAGTCCACATTAGTTTATACTGCAGACAAATTGCTTTCATTGTAAGCCATCACATTTAAAAATCAGATTATGTTAGCCATAGTTTCTAATATTTTGTAATAGTATTGCTTAATGTTAGTCACTGAATGATGTAAGGCCATACCCTTTTAGATGGGACCTCCTACCCCATTTTTGTGTGTGGTCACACTCACCCCCTCTGCACCCTCAGGACTATTTCATTATCCCTTGCAAAGTGGTATTCCAGCAGAGTCCATAGTTGGTGGTTTGTGCACTCAGGCAGGTACTGTGTACTCACACCCTTCTAGGTGAGGTTTCCTCATGGAAACCCATGTTATGAGTGTCTGGGCAGGCCCTTGGGGTCCACATAGTCTTTCCAGAGTGTTGATGAATGAATGTGGCAGGAGCGAAGGGTTTAAACTGGTGACTCTGCATCCTGGATTGGCAAATGGGAAGTTTTAGGGCTCTAGTGATGCAGTATACCTTGAGCCATTTCCCTGGCTAATGGGCACCAGCCCAGCCATGGTGACCTGGGGACCTTCACCCACCTCTTCTCCAAAATGGCAGAGCACAGGAAGCTCAACCTATGGCTCCCTGAAATGGATGGGAAACTCTGTTTGAAAGGCAGGCATGCTAGGGCAAGGATTTTTATTGCACCATCACCATCAGCAGGGGGAATATCACTGAAACAGTATGAGCAAGTGGTTTGATGTTACCTGGAATATTTTTGAAGAAACCATGGAAACAGCCTTCCTCAAAATTAATAGCAGCTTTGCTGTCTGGGAGCTCATCCTGCATCTGCTTAAGCTGTTACCGGTTGCTAATCCCTTTCCTCTGCTAGGGCTGCC
Organism: Manacus candei; assembly: GCF_025592945.1. Taxonomy (NCBI): domain Eukaryota; kingdom Metazoa; phylum Chordata; class Aves; order Passeriformes; family Pipridae; genus Manacus; species Manacus candei. Next base: position 670,071 of record NW_026138141.1, on the reverse strand, counting down.
TGAGCAGGTGAAGCCAAGCACCTGAGTACTTGTCTGTGAGTTTAGTCATTCCACCATTGTGGCTTCAAAGGAACAGCAATTTTGTCAGTGAAATCTCCGTGTATACATATGAGTGTGTGTAATTTTAATATATTCATGTATAAAAGCTCTTGCAGTTTGCTGTTTGTCCTGCCATTGTTCTCATACATGGACAGTTCATTCTTCAACACCATGTCAGAAACAATTACTTATGGCCTGGTGAAGATCTCATTTTTCGTTATATTTTATCATTCTGCTTTATACTAAGCTGGAACTGTTTGTTTACTCAAAACAGAGTGGTTCAGCAGTATTTGTAGGTACTTTGTATGGCAATGCGAAGTGCAGTGAAGAGAGCTGCTCGCTGAGTGTGCTTATTTTCCCCATGCACAGGGCTGCCAGCATTACAGATGCAGGGCAGAACCCACACTTCACTTATTCTGCCAACTTGTGTGTATTAATGCTATTTAATATTCATTGTGAGGAGGGTATTTTGGAGGACTTCTAGGGATCAGTTTAGTCTCAGAGCTGTTTTATCTGATGAGGTCTGCTTTTTTTTATTTATTTTTTTTATGGGGTTGGTAAATAACATCTTCTCGGCAGTTCTTTCAAGAACTTCTCTTGTTGTACCTTGGGGCTGTTTTGTACCTTGTGGGCTATTGTAGAGGATATGCTGCTGCGTGGTGCTGCGGGGGGCTGTCTGGGGGGAGCTGGGCAGTGCTGTGACAGCTCCTGGGCTTGTCACCCAGCTCGCACAGCAGGACGCAGCGTGCAGGGAAGCCACCGTGTAAGAGGCTGTGAGGCTTCCTCCCTACTTTGCTGCAGCTTCCCAGGCAGCTGATCTGTTCTGCCAGCCTGAGAGTGAATTAATAGCCATAATATGATATTTTTTCCAGAGATTTCTGAACTGTACTGTCACAATCAAATGGAAGAATAATTAATTAAAAAAAAAAATCCAAGCATTCCAGGCCCATATTTCTTGAGGATTTTTTAATTAGCATGAATCACTGTTATTAAAATAAAAGCTATTCCCCTAGTTGCTGCAAACAGAGTCAATGTTTTATGATGGAAGTTCTTTTAGCTGCATCTGCGTAGAGCCTGATGCTTTTTATTGAGTCAGAGACAGAAAGAATTTGAACAATACATTACAGCAAAAGCAGAATCTCATAATTTTGTTGCTTGATATGGTGATACATCTGTAATTCAATATCAGTCATATATCAGATGGTAATAAAATCACTGTGAGACAAAGCACAAATCTGATGGTGGTTTTTTTTTAACTGAATGGAGGTCCTTTCAGCCTTTTTTTAGAGGCTCTTCTCCCTAAGAGCACAGAATTTGCTTTTACTTGATCCAATTTCACATTACTACAAAAAGTAAATTTCATGCTACGTTTCATTTTCAGATGTAGGATATAAAACCATGAGCTACAAAAGAAGGTTTTATACTGTTCTTATCCTTTGCCTAATAATAAAACAAACAAACAAATAAAAAGCATGGAGAAAAACACAGTTTCCTAAGGAAAAAAGCCCCACCATACAGGAGTGAAATCAGGACCCTTTGTACCTTCCTATATCATATGTTGTGGCTCTATTTATTTAATGGGCAGTGATTTGCCCACTGGAAGGTCAGGAGTTTATATCACCTGCCTACCTCGATTCCTACCTGAATGCATGATCCTTCATTCACTGCTCTGGTTGGTTGACTAATGGTTATCAAGGCTGGAAGTTGGCTCTAGTTATTGAGTCTGACCCATACACCACGTGCTATAAAACTTCACCCTGGCTCATTGATCTACGTGTGATTTATCTTCCAGAAAAATACCCAGTCTTGATTTAGAGAGACCAAGTGACAACTGAATGTCAGTGTCTCTTGGTGCTTCGTTCCAGCTGTCAGCATCCTCACCTGCCAGACTTTGTGTCCTCATATCTCCAAGGTGACGTTTGCCATCCATTCTTGTTACTTCTAGTCTGTGACAGAGATGGCTTGACTTTACCAATGGTTATATTTCAGCAGGTGGCAAAAGGAACCCTCTGTAGAGCTTCTGAGCTCACCTTCTGAGCTCTACAGTTCTGGGAAGCCCTATACCTCTTTATCCAACCCAAAAATAAGTAGTAATTTTTAAATGATATAATTTATATGTTATTCTAAGACTATCTAGCCACAATTAGACATTTGGCCCTTATTTTTGGCTGAGGATTAAACCTAGCAAAGGACATTTCAGATAACTGACCTTTTATTTGAAAATCTTGAGACAGTATATTGCAGGAAAAACATCATCTGAGCATTTTCAAACAACACAGAAGAAAATTCACTACCACTGATGAAATACTACAAAGTCTGATCATGTCAGATCAAACCTAGCTGCATGTCTTCAACAACCAACATTTCTTCATTTGTTTTGTGATAAATATATTAAAAGTAGGTAAGAAAATCCATCAGACATCACCATCCCTGCAGAAAACTCATTCTGACTCAAAGTAAGCACAGCTGAAAACTCTTGATGTCTTTCTGTGTTGCCATTGCAACAGGTATGCAAGTAATCTCTCTCCCAGGCACAACTGTACCAGTCAAATCCTAACTACTCTAACAGCTCTGTGTGGCACACAGGTAATCAGTCCTGCGGGTCCGTTGTGCTTTCAGGGGTTCTCTTCTTGTTTCTGAATAAAATTAGAGTGATTTTTACTTAGAGATAAGAAAACCCAAGAAATGGCCTTACTGAAACTTGTGTCTACCCTCTCCAACAGAAATGCAGAAGGCTGTGTTCTGCTGAACCTCTGTCTGTCCATAGCATGGAAGCTATGAGGCCTGGGAGACCAAGAGCATGTGCACCTCCGTGGAAACTGTGCCTGACCCACCATCTGCAAATGGATATTATACATAACTTTGACATCAAGGAGTGTTAAAGATCTTATATGAGGACTTGTGAACCTCCACACACAGAGATAAAACTTACTGGGTCCTGGTTAGGCAGACATTTTTGTCTGTGTAGGTCTGTATATTAGTGAGTTACCCAGGCTCTACTTCTCCCCCTTTGTTCCTTCCCTCCCACTGTGCATCCACAGGGAGCTTGTGAAATACTTCTTATGAAATATCATACCTCTGTAGAGTATACAACAGTTTTCCTTACTTTCCTTTTTGCAAAAACCCCAGAGCTTGGAAAATCTAAACTGAAGGGCAGAGAGGAGTTGATGGAGGTTTTACCCAGACAAGACATACCATGAGCATTAATGATGTTGTATAGTACTAGGAAACACTTTAAGATTCAACTTCACCTTTTAGTCTGACCAGTATTTTAAGAAGCTCAAAGCAAGTAAGCAAAGTACAGTATAGCATATACACGTTATGTATATGTTTGTTTTGTGTTGGGTCAGAAAGTTTTCAGGTAGTCCAGAAACTTTTTTTTCCCAAGCAAAGAAACATCTCTACTGATCCATATTCCTGTCACGTTTAGTATAGAGTCTTACAACTCTTTAACAACTCTTTATTCCTCGGTCTTAATATAAGGAAGCCTATGATTTTACAGCATGCAGCTAACATGCCTCAAAAACAATGATGGCCAATGTGAGCAATTCACAACTGTGCTTTGCTAACCATGTTTCATCCTCCTCAGTTTTAGAACAGAGTTCAAAATCATCCTCCTCACAGACAGAGTCACTGCCAGAATAATCATAAGTTCTCTGCTACTCTCTCATTCCGAAAACTCCATGCTTCAGGGAAGATAAGACTTCCAGGTAAGGTTCTTGGTCACTGGAGACGCAGAGGGCATCTTCAGTTGAATATCCCTGTAGGAAGAGGGGAGAGTGGGCTGAGCATGAGCCTGACTGAATTGTATAGCACATTCTTCTTTAAGACCAGGGATTGGTACTAAAGCCAACACCATGGCAGAGGGGTTGGAACTACATGACCTCTAAGGTCATTTCCAGCCTAACCCAACCCCTTCTATGATTCTAACATGTGCTAAAAAAACCAAAACCACCAACCACGCCCCCCCCCCCCCCCAAAGAAGACATCTAACTCCATATGTATATATATATACACACACATATATATATATTCACACCCTGCAACAGGGCAAAGAAATGGGCCAGGCAAGTAGGAAGCAGATTTGTGATTAAGGTGTTGCCCCCAGGCTTTATGTCTAGGCTCCTCCTGTCCATTTCTTCAATCCTTCTGGACCTTGCTACGTCATTTGTAAAATGATAGCTTGAAATACTGTTTTTGCCTTTTATCCAGACAAAATTAAATTATGTCAACGGATGATTGTTAGAAACCAAGATAACGTGAGGATGAGAAAAATACTATTTGCTTTTGAATCTATGGTCCTACTCAGATAAAATCAATCTGAATGCATGAATATCAAAGATTGTTTTCTAAAATTACAAATGGCGGACAAATAAAGAATTCAAGATATGTTTAATGCCTTGCAGCACTTTGGGTGAAAGTCACTATAAAATTGTTCATTCTCATATTTCTACACTGGATCAGAGAGTAGCAGCTTTCCCCATTTTTTTTTCTCTCACCTTACCTTTCTTTAGAAGATACGTTTGATGCTTTGATACTGTTTCTCGCTTAAATTATAACACTGTTGGTTCTACAAAACGTCACAAGTCCAGAGCACATGTCCCACTTGTGCTTTTCTAAAAAGTTACCACCACGATGCCACACTGTGCTTACAAATGTGACCAAGCCTGCCTTGGTTAAACCTCCAGTAACCTCCTGAGCTGAAGAAACCACCTGCTAAAGCTGACTGTCACAAAGCCATTAGTTCTAGTTTTAAGCCATTAGTTCTGTAGCACTAGCAATATGTCTCAAGTCTGGGTAGATGTTTGGCTCCTTTCATTTTGTCTTGGTAAACCATGTTGTAAGAAATTACTTAGTCTAGCTGAGATTTAATAAAGCAGTGCTATTATAGTTTATGTTGTGGAAAATGATGTTGAAGGAAGAACATATTCATCAGGAAAAAGGCTGTGCTCTTTCCTAACGGTTGTCTACCCAAGAAAAAGGCTGTTGTCTGCAAGGACTTGCTATTCCACAGCTCTCCTGGAACTTTGAGGTTGTGGTTCTCGCTGCTGTTAATTAATGGGAGACACTCCTCTGTGTGAAAGCAAGCCCTGCTGGCAGCAGGAAAAATTCAACTCATTCCTTTCTTTCTCTTCCCTTCTTCAAATTTTTTGTAATCTTGGGAATGACTGCCATTACTATTTTGAAATCAGTAAGCAACAAATTTTTCAGATTTCATATATACCACTGTTAATTAAAAAAAAAAAAAAAAAGGTCAAATTGCTGCAATGTGAAGACATGGGTACCAGTAGTAAGTATAGTGGAGTGAAATGAAATCAGTCACATTACTACTGAAAAATCTGTTGTGATTATCAAGTAACTAGTATGTTCGGGGATTATTCCCAATTAATTTGGCATACATGATATTCATTCCCTTTGCTATACACACAGTTATTTCTACAGTGGCCAGAAAAATTAAGCTCTCATACACCTGCAGGCTCTGCTCTCATATGCAGTTTAATATGCCAATAAGAATAATGCAATTTCCTGAGGATGAATAACTAGGGCTTGCTGGTTCAAGGTGTGTACAGATGCAATCACACCCTTCTGGTCATTAATCCCTGGGATCAGCATGTTCTGATTATTACTGTGTAATTAGTTAATAAAGCCCCTTTCAAAGTGGAAGAGAACTGCTTTCTCTGAGCACAATGTGCACTGCATCTATCATGGGTTTATTCATTCCAGATGAATCTGATTCCCATTTAAGAAAATGTATTCTGGGAACTTAACATCTCTATTGTGATGTTTCTGTTGTTTCCAGCATTTCAAAAATAAAAGATCGTGACAATTATTAATGATTTTAATCTGAAGCAAATTTCTAAGAACCAACTTACATCAGGCCCAGTGTTTTGGTTCAAATACAAAAAAAAAAGAGGTGAAGGAGGAAACTGATATTTCAGAGTGAGAGGTTTACATATGTGACTTGGAGAAGATGACATATATTCTGAACAATAAATATTTTCACTTTCTGGTGTCCAGAAATGGAGTTAGTTATATTTGATTTACTATCTACTATTAAATTCCTCTTCACTAAATTTCTATTCCTACTATTAAAAGTATTTTTTTAATAACTATCTTGAAGAGCAGCTAGTCTTCAAAAATAATTATCTTGAGTTGTTTTAATTTAATGCATATGTTGCATGGCATTGTAATGTAAGTTGCCAGGCCAAAGGTTTTGGAACTCCAAGCAACTTAACATTAATGCTTTCCATGTCAGATCATAGAGTAAATTATTTGAACAGAAAATTCACAGAAACAAATACAAAGAGACCCTATTGTGATCATGTTAAATTATTGTACTGTCTTAACCAAATATTCACAGATAGAGTGGGGGTTTGTTGCTGTTGGTTGTTTTTGGTTCTGTTTGTTTTGTTTTGTTGGGGTTTTTTTCTCCTCAGCAGTACTTGGCCAAGGTTAACTCATCAGCTTCCCAAATCAGAAAACAGGTCCTACTCCTTCCTCTGTGAAAGTCTGATGAGTTTATGTCATAATCCAGAAGATGTAGTGAGAATCAAATCCTGCCAAAATTGTCTCAATCCCTAGTCAGCAGCAGCCTGACTTTTTTCATTATTGAAAGGGTCTTTTTCAAGATACCGAGACCAACCATTGCCAGTATCCTGAAATGGGAATGCTGATCCCCTCACTGGTACTGCTTGACAAATGGAGCTGTTACACATTTGTATAAGCAACGAACACAATGTCTCTCTTCTGACAGCCTCAGATCAACAGTAGTCTGCTTTGAGTTACAAATCTCTGCTTGGAAATTAATGGTAGCACCTTTGTGCCCCTTATGGAATAACAAAACCTGAAGAAGAGGTGGATGAAGTGAGTCCAGCAAAGAGCCACTGGGATGTTCAGGGGCTGGAGCACCTGCCCTGCAAGGGGAGCCTGGCAGACAGGACTGCTTCTGCCTGGAGAAGGGTAGGCACCTCAGAGCAGCCTTCTGCCTATGGACACGTCACTGAGGAAATGGAGCCACGCTTCTCACAACACAAGGGAGCAGGATGAGAGAGTGTGGGCCCAAGTTGAAACAGGAGGAACCCACATTATACAAAAAGGGAAACCTTTTTTTCCCCTGTTGGGGCTGTCCAGTGTAGAGCAAGTTGCCAAGAGAGGCAGTGGAGTCAGTGTTCTTGGAGCTTTTCAAAATTGGTCTAGAGAAAGCCCCAAGTCACACGTTCTGACCTTGCTACTGCTGTTTTGAGCAGGCAGTGGCACTGGGTACCTCCAGCCATCCCTTTCAGACTGGGTTAGCAAAGCCCTTTAGAAGAGTCCAGGGACACCTCTGTGCCATGGCTATTTGGTTAAATTGTGGTATGCTGAATTTGGTAAGCCATGCAGTCTCCCACAGTCCTATCCAAGTAAGTCTATTTTCTATTTATTCCTTCTGTTTTTTAAACCAAATTTATAGTTTGAAACCCTTGCTAGTCCATTTTCTGCTCAATGTCTGACTCATGCTGTGACACACTCATGTCATACTTCTCTGTATCTCAAAACTTCCCATTTTAAGAAACAGTTCTCTCTCAAAAGCTAAGAAACTAACTCAAGATGTTTAACCAAGTACTGTGAACAGTCATTCTTTTTGCATATATATATATATATATATATACACACACAGCCCTCTAAGTATTCAACATGCTCTCCCTTCCTTATGTGCATCAGTGTGATCAGTCTTTAAAAGTCATCCAGATCCCTGGGTGCAACAGAGCTCACACTGCATAGGCAAAGTTGCTACAGTCTGTATTTTTTAGGTCAAATGAATGTTTCTTCTTCTACGATTGAATTTTCTCAGCTTGGGGATTACCTCAATGAGGATTATGCTGTGCATATCTGTTCTCTGCTGATTTCTCAAGTGCACTGTACCTTGTTTACAGTCTATGCAAGCTTTCTGAGTAATACATGTTCATTTTTTTTCATTTTTTAGCTCATTGCTTAGTTTATGAGCAAGCCCCTGTGCACTGGAGCTCTAGAAACTATAGTTGATAACAGTTTTTCAGATTTCGGGCAATGTTTTTCACTATTATCTTATACGAAACATTCCAACACATTAGCCAGTTCATGTGCTTTGAAAGTATTTTGGAGTGCTCATCTTTCAATTGTGACTGTAAAAAACAGTCAAGCACATTTTACTATCACCATTCAAGACTTCAAGCCAGTTTCCTTTACATTCTGCCACTCAGTAATTAAACCTACTGTCTGGCAAAACTTATTTTCCAAATTCAATGCATAAGCTATTTCTCCAGCTACAACTAAGGGGCATCAACTCTGGAAAATAAAAGGAGAGCAAGGAGCACAGAGAATACAGAAAGCTGGGGGAAGGCCATAAAGACCTTAACCTTTGAGATTAACTGTATCTTCTTCTTGTCTGCAGAGAAAAAACCTTCACTAAACATTTGGGCAGAATAAAGAACAGCAGTGGCAGATGTGTTGCCATGGTAGATGCAAGATGGTTCTTTTTCTGTCGGCTGAATCTCCTACGATTGATTATTTGATTTTCCACTATTTTGCCTGAGATTGCTATCATATTAGGCCACCATCTGTCATTCTGTTTGCTCCTGCTGAAGTGTGGACAATGTTGCAGCTCTTCCAGGCATCAGATATTTTCTCTGGACTCTTCTAAAATTTATGTTATATGTAAAATCAACTGTACAGAATCTTCCCCCAAAAGTTTACTTCATGACTTGGGAAAAAGGCACCTGGCCCCATTGTTTCAAGTGTTTATCTGCTACAAGCCTGGTGTGCTTCTTCGGTTACTGCTGGCCAGGGAATCATTTCATGATTGTCAGGAAAATATTTCAAGTACCTCATCTTGATTTTTCCAGATACAAAGCAGTAAATGATTATATAAAGGCAGTTTCTAATGAGGTAGAAAGAGGTGTTCATTAAACAGGTGCCCATCTTGCTTTCGTTATTTTATTTTTTTTTTCTTAAAATGCTTAAATGGAAGTTGTTTTGTTCTTTACCCAGCCTGCCATGGATCTTTATGTAATATATTAACTTCTCTTATTACACCTTCCCATAGTTAGAGCTAGACAACATATAATTTTACCTATTCCTCCTTGTTTTTTTATTGTCTATCTAGCTTCTTTCTGGTCTGTATTTGTTCAATAGGAATGTCTGACCAAAAAAAATTCCCTGCTTTGATTGTAGCTTTTTGACCATCTAAAACTTATCTTAAAGAATGACAATATTCATTCTTGTTCATTTTCTTTTATCTGGTCTTTCCCTTCAGAAGTTGCCTAAAACTATCCTCAAATAAAATAGAAGAACCATCTCCTTTTTATCAGTACTGTCACTAATCCACGAATTTTACCTCACAGGATTCAGAAAGAACTGGAACAGATACAACTGTTAAGACCTTGAAAGACTTCCAAGTGGGAATGTATACAATGAAATTTTGTGGAGAACAAAACCAACTTCTTTCAATTACCTTTTAACACAAAATTAAAATGTATGGACATTTACAGTAAGCATAAAACCCCCATCCCCCCACCCCTCAAAATCCCAAACAAAACAAACCCAGAGAAATACCAGTTAGCAGTCTGAAGGGATGAACATATAGGATAGAAACAGAACTGATAGGATCCAGCAGCATCAGCTAGCATCCAAGTCAAATATCCAAATTTCAGAATAACCTGACTAAGACAACAGTCCTATTGTTTATAAATATACTCTTCTCACCGTTTTATCATGTTCAATCTACTCATATGCATCAAACGTGGGAAAAAAAGGAAAAGCAAACCAGATTTCCATCCTTGGGGTTTTCTCTCTCTCTCTCTCTCTTTTTTTTTTTTTTTTTTTTTTTTTTATGCCCTGAACTGTAATTTAAAGTCCTTAAGGTGAGCAGTGGTCCCTGTAACACATGCTATAATTCTTCCACTTATGCACTTATGTTACACATGTTTTATTCCTCTTAACCAGGTTAAAAGCAATGCTTTTAACATTTTAGACATGCAATTCCTCCCACTAGGTGTCTGTAATGCCAATTATATTAACAGTCTTCTTTAAAATAAGAAATTTTCAATTCTTTTTGCTTCTTGCTGCAATTTCTGGCAATTGGAATGCTTTCTATTCTGTTTTTTTGCCACTATAGGCCAATTTGTTTATGACTTGTTCAGTTAATGTCTATGTTACATTCGTCTCATTTGCATGATACTTTCTATTTTTAAACTACTACCTTCCTTAGTTCTCTCCTTCCCTCTATTCCCAATAATTACTGCTGCAACACAGGAGATACTGGTCACTCAGTCTTTAAAAAACTTCTGTTTAAGGCTCTGTGAAAAGAAACCCCATTTCACTATATTAAAATCACTAATGATATGTCCCTATTATTTCTATCCTGTTCCTATCTCACTCTGAGGGACAGAAAACATGGAACCAAGTACTTTTTTCTCTCATCCGGCTAGTTTTGTTTGATATCATATTTGTTCCAAAGTGCACCATCATTAGTAGTGGTTTTTTTGATGTCTAATTCCTGCAGTTCAAGTAAAAGAGTCAGGATTTGTGCTTTTCTCCTCCAAAGAGACTGCAAGCACTATCCTGTTATTGAGCCACAAAGAGGAATGGATGCCTATCAGGTAATGTCCTGTTTAACTGAGTTTTGGTTTTTCAGAAAGTTTCTTTGCAACTGATTTGCTATCAACCTGTTAACCATCTCATATCTCCAGTCACATTGAAAAACCGTTTCTACTTCTCATCTTTTACTAGGAGACTCCAGTCTGAACTGTACATGAGTAAAAGTACTGGGGTATGTCAGAGAACAGTGGTTTTCATCCAGTCTTCTGGAAATTCCTGAATATCACCAGACGCTTGAAGTGCCTTTATTTTGACAGTTCAATTAGATGTTTTTTTGAAAGGGTTGTTTGATCTGGACCAGCATTAGTATCTGTCTAGCTTTGTGGAGTAAAGGACTCTTTATGACTGATAAAGGTCTCAGCTGAAGTGTCCTCAGTGGTATGGCTGAGGACAAGAAGGTCACAATTTTTTCCCACAGCTTGAGAAACATAAGGTGCCAGTGGGGTTCCTCATACAAAACTGCAGAGCACATCTTTGTTATTTATGCATAAGCAAACACAGAGATGCTAGCAGAGCTAAAATCAAACCATATGATGCTATATTGATATTTTGTTCTTAATATTTGTTCTTGACAGTGGATAAACCAGTGCAATTACAGGGATTAAAAATGTTGGAAGTTCCTATATTTGGACAATGACTGATAAATAACCTTCACAGAAAATACTTCCTTCAGATGAAGGAACTTCAATAACTGCTTTTAAGATACATGCAGGGCAATTTTGATTTTCCTCAACTTGATACCACCTTCATTGAACTCTGAGCTGCACCTGGGCTTATGAGAAGAGGCTGGAATCGTGATTGTTTTGTAAGCAAATGGTGATATTGCTGTTGGGGAGGTGTGGTTTTGAGCAGCATAGAAGTAAAAGGGAAAGAATTGAGGAAGAGCCCAAAATGTCACAGCAAAAATGTTAAGTTTCAATCAGGCAAGTTGGTGCTATGTATTTTGAGTGATAGCCTGTGTCCCCTTTCATGCAGGGGAAGCCCGTATGTACTGCTGATCCCGTAACATCTCTAAACTTGGCATCTTCTTGAGCCATGTCGCTTTCTGCTGGCTTCAGACAAAACTCTCAAAAGTTTTTTTGGGAGGAGTGGAGGATTTAGGGTTCCTGCTCACCAGCAACAATCTGTTCAGTTCATTGTATCTCATAATACATCAGTTTTTAATGTGGAATTTGATATATATTATTTGATAAGCTATTTTTTTATTTGTGTCCAGCAAACTCAAGGAATTTTATCAAATAAAACTAATCTTGAATTCTGCTACATGTATTTTATTTGACTTCCAATTTCCAATTAAATGTTCCCTTCACATAGCACAAACATGAAGTTTCTTAGAGACAGGGCACACACTGTTTACATTGATGTAGGCAGCTTTTGAATTGTAAATGGATATTTAGCTTAACATAGTTATGCAGTCTTATTTAATCTTGTGAAGATATTGTATGCATCCTTGTGTTATCAAAAATTATAAAATCTAGAGAAGGAACTAGAGAAGTGAAAGACCTATAGCAGATGAAAACTCACATATAATTATAGCTTCACAACATGAATTGACTTTTCTTTGGCAAAACAAAAAGAGAACAGGAATAAAATGCATGACAACATGAATGAATACCTTTTATGTGGTGTTGATATGGTATTTCACATCAATTCACCCTGAAAAAACCATGTAGATCAGGCTTTTAACTCAGTCTGTGTAATTTGAGCATTATGAAATGTTATATATGGTAAAACTGTCACAGTGGGGGCGTGTCTTTGCCTTTGTTAAGTAGCAGTGAGATGCACCTAACACTGACAAGCAGCCAGAAGGCAGCAGGAGAAAGAAATGTTGGAATCTGTAGGAAGAAAGGTGCTAATGGAGTTTGAGTGCATGTCCATTTTCATCAGGAAGCTGCCTCTCTCAGCTCGTGTCCCAGGAAGTGCAGGGCTTGCAGCCATGCAGCAGTGGGACGTGCTCCAGCCTGATGTGCACAGCCCCTGAGCAGTGCTGGGTTAGTGGCTGGAAACCACTGCAGGTCCAAGTACACAATGACACCAAATTGCTAGAAACAAGCAGTTCTGAAACAGAAGAAACTTTAACCTTCATCTCTGATTAAACCGGTTCTGTGAAAGTAGGGAAATAAAAGTAGCTCTAGCCCTGTGCGTGGCCAGAGTCCATGCCCCCCCCCAACAGTGATGCAGGTGATGAGCCAGCAGCAACCTTTCCTTGAGCTTTTACACCACAGGGCTGACTTGGGCCAGGGAAGAGCAATGGGAATGCTTTAACACATACTGCTAGTAACGATTCCAACAGAGAGTGTCCTCTGACTGCTCCTGTTCTATCTGGGGAGTTGGATGTAAGGCCTTAACTCTGGGGTCTCTGGCCTTAAAGCTGTCTCTCATTCCATGGAAAACCCTTGCTTCCAGAAGGGTGGCTTTCTGGCCTTTTCTGACATTAAAGCACTGCTCCCTCTGTAATGGGATTGACCTAATTCTGATTAGGTGCCTATAGTAATACCAGCAGTCATGGAAACAGAATACAACGTAGAGGAGAAAAGACAAACCCATCAGAGTTTCTACCATGTATTTTTCCTAGCTTTACCCACTTAACATACCACAGCTTCCCACGAAGGTCAACAGGTGAGAGCAGGAGTTTGGCACTCAGTTTGGTCTCCAGCACTGAACGCTGTCCCACGCATGGGAGCAGTTCAGTGCCACATCACAACCCTGTTTGTTAGCCCCTGCCAGGAGCTCAAGGAACTGGTAGAGATCATGGGCCATGTGTTGGTGGGATGGAAAATGTGCTCACTCAGCCTCTTCATGTCCATGGCTGGTGACAATCACAGGCATAAGATCAGCATCTGAACCTCTTCAACGAAATGTTGTGGCACTAAAGCATGAAAATAGTGCACTTCAGACTTAACCCTTCTTTAATGACAAAAATCCCCAGCGAATCTATCCAGAATTAAACAGAGACATCCAATGAATAGTGTTTTAAAGCGTTACAGGAACACTTAAAAAATATATCTGCATGCATCTTCTGTCTCACTTTTCATGCATTCTCAGTTCCAACCTTAGAGTGAAAAGAACATTTTCCCTGTACTATGAATGTACAAACAGCCCTATGTTGCAAGACAAATAGTGCTGGGGCACTGTTTGATATAATTATTTTAGAGTTGCTCTTTGCCTCTGCTTTTGGGATAGGTGTTTTCAGGCAGGGATCAGTGCCTGTATTTGGGCTGGGGGTGAAAGCTGTAGAGAGGAAACAGGGATGCAGAGAGGAAACAGGGACAATGCAGGGAGGAACATCTTCAAATAAGCTGCGCAGAGAACAAAGGGGCTTGCCACCTTTTAGATTCTGTGAAAGAAGCATAAAAAGAAGTTTCTTACTTCATTATATGAGTAGAGGTGTACATATCCAGATGTATGTACATATATAAAAGTCTTTAAGCGTTCTTAAAAACTCTCCTCAGGGGAGAAGGACTTATAAAAATCAAGCAGCTGGAAATTAAGAGGAAGGAAAGTTACCGAGGCTTTTTAAAATCCTAAATCTCATTTATGGCCTCTTTTAAAACAGGCTGATTGAATACATGAGTGTTCCTCATAATAAATAGATGTATTTTGTTGTGCTGTCAGATTACCTCATGGGAAAGATACCAGACTCTTAAAAGCAATCATAATCTGGTTATCAGTTGCAAACTCTATTGATTTATTTTTTAAATGAAAATGTAACTGGAAAGGTACAATATTTGCTTTTAAAAGATGACAATTTTCCTGACTTGTGTGGGTTGAGAATACAAGAGGCAGCTGATTGAAAGTCTGCGGATCTGATTGAAGAATCAAACAGAAAATTATTCCTACATGAGCTGAAGCACAGACAAATAGCCCAATCTGCTGTGTTTATGATGGCTGTTAGTGGATCTGGGACCAGGGAGGGGGCAGGGATTAATAACATTTTATTGCTGTTTAGGGAAATTTTAAATGGAGCCATTGTGATCTTTTACTGGTTAAAGCTTCATCAGGGAATGAAAAATTACTCTTCTAGACAGTGAGTAAAGAAGCAAGAACTACTTGCAGATGGGTTTTGCATGTCAAGTGGGAACTGGTACCTCTAGGGCTAACGTGCCTTTAGGATGCAGGGTACAGGCACAGAAGACTACTTCATTAGGCATTTTTTCAAGTCACATAGACTGGAGAAAAATGTTCAGGAAAGGACATGTATGTCACTGAGAGAAATTTGCAAATGTGCAACACAGTTCAATGGAAGTCAAAGGAAAAGAATAGGGAAAAAAACCCCAGCCAACCAATCAAAAAACCCCAAACTTCCAGATACATACTTCAGTGCTGCTGGAAGAGCTTGAAACTCATCTCAAAAATGTCAAGCATAGACATTTCACTGATGCTTTTTCATTTCTATGACAATAAGAAAGGAAGGAAAAGCAGAAAGTGTAGATTTTGGGACATAAAGACTTCAATGTTGAGCTGCCTCAAAAGGGTTCAGAAGCAAAGTCTGTTCACTGTTTCTTTCCTGAAGTGTAGAGAGTCATTCCAGGAGGGAAGGCACTTGTCCGCCATCATCCCATTTAACCTTTTTGGTCCAGTGAAGAGAGGGGACATAGGACTGTGCTCCTCTATTGACCTCTCCCCTCACGACTAGCCATAGCTTTGTGGATTAATGGGGAGAGGAGAGTGTCTGGTGGACCTTAAGTTCATTTCAGGAGTTTTGAGAAGAGAGGGCAGGATTTATGGGGAACGTCCTTTTAGAGTGGGTACCCACCAACCTGAAGTTGCTGGCCAGTGTTTGGGTCCCCAGAAGCTGCTGTCCAGGCCTGAGGGCACAATTTCCATGCAAACTCCGCGGCTATGTCTGGGTTTGCATTAAATTCATCTTCCTCCCAGGCTTCTCAGGTGGTGGATTTAATTATTACTGTTTTGCATCAACTTACTCCTAGAAATGGAGTGGTATTGCAGTGATTTGAAGGAAAAGACTACCTCCAACTCTTCCAAGGGAACTGTGACACGCAGGCTTGCTGACAGCCCGTTTCACCTCCAAATTTAATTAGTTCTACTAGAACTAGTGTAGAAATCTGTCTTCTATTATCCCATAGTCTGACTGCTCTCTATGCAGCACTAAACATAGACTGAAAATCCATGAGCAGCCTCACTAGGACACTGAAGAAATTGGTATTTATGAACAAGCTAAAGGGTAAAAGATTAAGGTAAAACCTTAGCTCTAACAACTGTTGGGTGCTTATTTCAATTAAAATAATGAACAGAACCAAAGGCATGCCATATAAAATGAGCTTCCTAGAAGCAAACAAGTGCACATGAGGCATAATGGCTAATGAAAAGGATGAATAATAAAACTTCTGCTGATGAATAATAAAACTTCTGACACTTTTAGCTCATCCTTTAAATGTTCCTGCAGAAGAGATTATTGAAGTAAAAAAAAAAACATCAAAAAACTTGTGTGCCTTGAAGCATTTTTTTTCATTCTTTCAAGTGTAAGAGGCTGCAATCCCAGGAAAGCATAAAAGAGAGTTATATTTCCATTGTGATAATTTCAAACTTCATATTAAAAGTATATAAAATTGTGTAAAATTACAGATACAAATAACAAGCAGGTGAATATTAAAACAACCAAAATGCATTTGCATTTTCCACAGGTCTGGTTCTCCTTCTGCAGAGGTTTTATACCAGAAAACCTCATTCAAATCCATGTATGTGAGAAGAGGGACATTTATATTTTTCTAGAAGTATCTAGAGGTTCTTTGGGTCTCCATGAGACCCAGAAAGCCTTTCCTTGTGTTTCTAGTAGAAAATCAGTTTCTCAATTTTAGTATCTTGTGCCATTTTACAGGGTACGCAGTGTAGGAGTAGAAGACAGGTGTATGCCATAAAACTGAATCAGAATTTGCATCCCAAATTAAGGAAAAAGGTATTTCAGCTTGTTGATAGAACCAGACATGCAGGTAGTCCCACAAATCTGGTGATACTATTTTCATGGTTAAAGTTCTTTCGTAGCTTTTAAAAGAAACTAGACTCATCCTAAGTATTTTGTAGCTATAGGGGCAGTTAGCGTTTCCCAAAGCTCTGAGAGATTCCTTTTCGATGTAAAATTATGTGTTTGGTTATGTTGGGTAAAAAAAAAAAACTGGAAAAACAAGCCTGATTTTGGTACTGCATTGGGTCTAAAAGATCTTGTGTATTTACTTTTTAAAATTGAAAATTGCAGTGAGATCTGATCTACAGAAGCAGTGTCAGTGGGAGTTTATATGTGCAAAGCCTAAAGTTTTTTTTCACACAATATTGAGCATAAATCCAGGGTTATACTACTGCAAGAATTTATCATTTCAGGTCAAAATGTTACTCAAAAAAAATCAACATTATGCATTACAGTTTTAGGCTCTTTTTAAATTAAGGAACAGCCACCAGCTGATGAGAATTTTGGTAGAGCATTGTAAAAAGACTTCAGTGAGAGCTCTCGTAGAGAAGGTCTTGACAGAAATATGACTTTTAAATTCAGTACAAATACATGAGGTAAAGGTCAATGGTCTAATAAGTAGAAAAGCCCTGCATTAAGACTCTGCTGTTACTTTTCCAAAAGGATGAGGCCCAAAAACAACAGAAAAAAACTCAAAAAACCAACCAACCAACCAACCAAAAGAAAAAAAAATCAAAAAATGAAATGGAGGAGGAAACCATTTGGCATAAACATACACAAGTGAAAAATAAAAACCAAAACAATCAAGCAGTCTTCACAAGTACAAGGCAAGGAGGGTATTGCCTAATGTGCTGAAATTAGGCAGATTGACTTCAGAGTACAACTGCTTAGACAGAAGCCCAGGAATTGAAACCTTGAAAGTTTGAAGGATGGTGGTAAATTGATTTCTGTCTGGAAAAGGCAGGAATTGTGGTTAACTGTGGGCTGGGATAAACCCTGACCAGTGCAGCCAGGAGTAGAGATACAAATCTAGTCCTAGTGACCCAGCTCTCAAGAGATCTTCATGCAGCCACATCATTGTTGCCATTTGAAGCCGATCCCTAAAAATGAGGGCTGGCCTACTGGTCTTTTAAAAGTTTTTCCTCTGCTTACTGACAATGGAAGCTGTAGATGCTGGTGTTACACCCAGGCCACAAGAGGGGGAGACCCTGGCCTGCGGGTGTTTTCCATTTGACACAGACTGAAAGAAAACACACCAAGTTCATGCCGATGCTGATGTGGCAGGGAAGTGCCAGGGAGAGGTGATGCTCTCTGCCTGCTCTGCATCAAGGCTGGCATGGACAGCATGTGCTCAGAAGTGTGAAACAATGGTACACTGGTTCCAGCATCAGTGGGTGGCGACCACTGGGGAGATCCCAGCATTTCAGAGGTTTTATGAATTTCCAGTAAGACTAAGATAGTAGTGGTGACAAAATGTTGACACAAGCAAGTGGTTGCTTGCTTTCTTGCTTTCACCCACAGGTCTTAACTCTGCACCTGAAAAGCGCCTAAAAAGCATTGCCTTGGGGAGGCTGATGCATAAACAGCAGCTTTCGCTCATAATATCTCAGCTTCCAAAGCAAATTTCACCTTAACAAAAACTGTAAATTTTTTTCAGGAAAATATCACTATCTGTCATGATTGTATTTGGCAAGCCTCCCTAGATTTACAGCTGTTATTTAGAAACACAGTGTTTGCCAACATGATACAATCATAGATGCAAGCCTCTTTACTTCAAAGAGGAAACAGCTTTGAAATGGCAAATTAAGTTTGGCAAATTCTGGCAACTACTTTAACAGTAAATTATTACTGATTTTTCTTCTATGCAATTACTCCATTTTCTGCAAGAACTGCTGAACAGAGGCTCTGAGTAGATTCCTCTGAGCTCAGAGACAGGAGACAGAGTGGTACCACTTTCATAAGCTAAGGCAAAGCCTTGGTAAAGTGTTAAGACATCTACAGCTGTCTTCTAAACTGAGTGATTTAAAGTAGATTATTCTTTGCATGCTGAGGATTTGGCAGGGTGAACTGATATGCTTAGATTATTTATTTATTTCTATGAAAAACCCATGTCTGTTCAGTCTTGCCTCTTCTTTGATGCCAGGGATAGATATTCAGGCTCCAAAGTTTTCCCTCAGCCCTCTCCCTATATTGTGGCTACAAGAGTTGGCACTGCAGTTTGTTTTGTTGCTTGGAGACAGCTGCAGGAACATACAATGGCATAAATCACACCTGACTCTGTTGCTAAGGAAATAAGACCATCTCCTGCTTTTCCTTCAGACCTTTTAGTAAAAGAGGCAAACAAAATTTATATTCAGGATATTTAAAATATTGTTTTAATTCAACAAAAGAAAAAAGGAAACTATGTAATGCCTATCTTTCTTGGGGATCAAATACTGAAATTTCATTCTTCTGGAGGTGATTATTGGAAGCATAGGATTTGAATATGTTGTGTGATAGAGGATGCTAATTAGACAATATGGATTTGGGGTATAAAAACTATAAACTTTTTAGTGGGCTTTTAAACTTGCAGAGCAGTGCCTCCTGCTCACCCTAATGTCATGGAATTACAAAGAAAACAAAAAAAGTAATTTTTGCTACTAGAAGTCTGACTTTGGTGAAAATTGAACTTGAGGCAGTTTTAATGTGTGGGGTTCACTGACTGGCCCTAGGCAACCCCCAGGATGGATCTTCATCTACATTGTCATTTGCCTGTCCCTCAAGTTCCAGAGCCTCATACCTATTGTTTAAGGGCCCTTGGGAAGGCAAAGGAGGCCAGTAGGGATTCGTCTGTCACCTCAACAAGGGACCTGTTTCCACTACCTCCAGTATCACCACAACCCACCCTGTGATTGAAGTTATCTCTCTTGTTCCAGAGTGATGGTGTGGTCACCAATTTGCCTCTATGCTTTTAACAGAGATACATTATGCTGCAATTATAAATCGAGGGTAATTTTTGATCAGGTTAACTGATTTTTTTTTTTATGTATACCTGAAAAGATCTGTGTGACAATGCTAATATGCACACTCTAAGATATAGAACAATATTCAACAATAAGCGTAATATGACATAAATCAGGAAAATTCCAATACAATGCAGCATTAGATTTAGAATTCCTATTGTTTGTGGTAACCACATGAAAAAAATGTCCCACCACTGAGGTTTATTCTTTCCAAGCCATGGTGTATCTCTTCTGTATCGTGATGAATGGTGATTAGAATTCTTTGTCCATTGTTTCGTATGCGGTCCAGCAGTCGACACAGGTGGTTGCGCTGCAGTAATTTTTTTCACCAGCGGAAGGTTCATTCCCGTGGGGGTGGGCAGTAAATCTTGACAGGGTGTGTAGCTAGATTGTAGAAATTCATGGGTTGTGACAGAAGGCCCTAATTTGACTAAAAGCACAAATGCAGATGTTTGCTTATTTCTATAGTGATGTTTTCTCTAAGTATGGAATCAAGAATAGTTCTCATACATCCCTTTCCAACATGTATAAAAGCATAGGTTCAAGGATTTCATCAGGATGTATTTTGAACTGAGAAACATTTTGTTCACCCTAATGGTGTTACTTTCACAGATAAATCCCCGTTTTTCCCATGCAATCCATGCATCAACATTGACAGTCTGCTATTTGTTCCCATTTTGTTGGACCCATAATTTTGTGTTATATAGGATAGAGTATAATTCTGTGGTGATTTAACCCCAATGCAATGACCGGCTATGTGATATATAACAAAGCATTGCATATTGTTAAAACAAAAGTTTTACTTGTTGGTAGGGTCGTAAGTGAATATGCCACCAAGACTGAAATTTTCTTTCAAATTTATTTGCATTATTCCAGATTACTTCATGAATTTCAGTGGCCAAGATACCCCCATTGTCTTCCCTTACAATTGCTGCTGCAGCAAGTTGTATCCTCAATTGACCTTGAATACAACTAAGAGGTATTTGTATGGGCTGCACCTAGAGTTCTCACTATTAATTGATGATCCTTTTCATCAATCCTTTCCCATTGAGGTAATATATCTGATGAGAGCAACTGGTTAGTTCCTGCAATCCAATTGGTATAAATCACTTGGCACTGACTTTATTTTGTTTCCTAGGACTTTAGCATTCATGCTCTTCAGTACTCCTAATGCTGTCCCCAGGATACCAGTCTCATCTCTCCTTAATTGTTTGGGAGAGGTGAGGGTCACTGCATGCAACCATGATAACCATCCTATGTAAAATGTACTTAAGAATGGTGAATAAGCAGGTTTAATTGCAGAGACATTAATCTGCATTGATAGTTCCACCTATTTGAGGGACCGTGAAGGATTAAATAGCACTTTTTCCTGGCCTTTATATTTGATGGTACAGGGTTTAATTTTGAAATGTGTGGAAATAGGGTTTCAACAGCCTTAATGGGAATCTTGCAGATTGTTACTTTCAAGTAAAACTGGTATGAAGAGGAGTTTTGTCAAAAGATAGAGGTGATCAAAAAAATTAATTACTGTACCAAGATAAACTGTGTTCAATTTTTGTACTGAACTACAGTCATCCTCTACTCTGTACACTCCTTTCGTCACTCCATGACTAGAACTACCACAGAGCAGAATGTTAGGATGCTGCAGCAAGGAATTCAGATCAGGATCAAGCTTGCTCACTTGCTCACTCACAGCACTGACATGCAGCAAGTTGCATTAGCTGTAAATTGTGACCTGATGGGTCACATGAAACACATGGTATGAAAACAGAACCAATACCTTTAGGGAGATGTTTAACTCTATACTGTCCTCATGCTTTTGTTTTGCTTGATGGTTTTCTGTGCAATAACTGATAAAGCCCCCGAAGTAAAAAAAAAGATGTGTCAACTTCATGGATGATCAACTTTCACGAGGCAAACCTGATTCTTCATGAACATACAGAAACATTCAAATCTTCCCACATCAGGCAACCTAGACACGCTTCCTTAGCTGCACAAGTGTGCTTTGAGTCACAAAATCATAGAATGCCTGATGTGCAAAAGGACCTCCAGAGGTCATCAGGTCCAACCTCCCTTGCTCAAGCAGAGATGGTGCCCAAGGACCACAGTCACACCGCTTTTGAGTATCTCCAAGGATACCTCTGGATCTCCTGGGCAACCTCTGCCAGTGCTCAGTCACCCTCAGAGCAAAAAAAGGTTTCCTGATGTTCAGAGGGAAGCTTTTAGCTTTGTTGTGTTTTGCTTTGTGTCTGTTGTCACTGAGCATGCCTGACAAGAACCCGGTTCAGTCTTTGCTCTATCCTCCCTTCGGGTATTCATATACCCTGAAAAGTGATCCCCTTTGGAGTCTTCTCCAGGTTGAACAGCCTGGAGACAGCGCTTTCCACACCTCCTAATAGGAGAGATGCTGTAGTCCCTTCATCATCTTTGTGGACCTTTGCTGGATGCTCTCCAGAATGTCCACCTCTCTTGTGCTGGGGAACCCAAGACTGGACAGAGTACTCCTGGTGCAGCCTCCCCAGTGCTCAATGGAGGGACTTGGATCAGACCTGGAAAGCTGGTAGAGTAAGAAATGCCTTGAGATGAGTTATTTGGAACAAAACAGTTCTGGACATGAAGGGTGAGGCCTGTGACTTTATAAAAAAAATACAGCAAGGAAATTCTGCTTGACAGCAAGGCAGTCTAGTGAGATGAGCTATCTGAGCAGCTTTTGTTCCCTGAGGCCAGGGCTTCTCTGTTCTATCGGTAATCCCTGAAAGCCCTGTGGTGTCACCAGAAAATCACTATGACGTGTGACATCAATCATTGTGCCTTCTGGGTGTGATTTCTGAAAGCTCTCTGATGTCGCCACAGGGTCATTGTGACACATGTGACATCAACCCTTGGTGTGGGGCAGCCCTGAAGGCCCAGAGTGCCTGCCTTCCTCCCATGGGAACAGACATCTGCAGTCGATCAGAGTATAGACTTCCATCCTGTTGGCTGCCTTCTAAGGGATAAAAAGATTTGCCAAGGGGCAATAGTGGCAGAGCCTGGGGAGCTGGTCCCAACTCCTGCAAGCACAGGCTCTGACTGCTGTTGTTGAGGGGCCAGGAACCTCATCCCCACCTTCCCAATTCCTGCTTACACATGTCAGAGAGGTGAGTTACCACTCTCCCCCGAGAGCTGTCACATGCAAAGACACCTCTGGTGTCACTCATCTGCCTCAGGATAGTCCTTGGTACTTGTGGCAGCCCAAGCACAGCCCCGAGGCCGAGCGGGAGCTGTTTAGCGCTCGACTGGGGCAGCTTGGCTGCTTTCTGCAGACTGCATCTCTGGATTGTGTCTCCAGGGCAGGTCAGGAGCTTTGTGTCTCTTTGGTTTGCAGAGCCAGATGGCAGAGGAGGTCTCACCAGGAGATGGCACCTCTTCCCCTGCTGCCAGCACCAACCAGGTGCCCCAGGCTGTGCCTCCACGTGGTTCTGAGTGCCCAATCTGCCTGGATATCATTAAGGACCAAGTCTCTGTGAGCTGGTGCAGACACACTTTCTGCTTTTCTTGCATACTAGAATGGTCTTGCATCAGACCTGTTTGCCCAAATTGCCAGGAGCCTTTCCAGTACCTCTTCCGCAAGGTGGCAGACAACAATTACGAGGTGTACTACATTAGGTTTGACAGGCCTAATCGAGCACAGAGAGCTCGTCGCGGCTCTGCAGGAAGGAGGTGGAATCGCTTCACAGGCCGCCAGCAGCGCAGCTCTTCCAGCAGGGAGCGTGGCACTGGCCGTGCCAGGACCCGAGAGAGGGAACGAAGCAGGTCCCCGAGGCGGCACCACAGGAGCCACAGCAGGGGTCAGCACGCCCAGGACTACGACTCCTCGAGCAGCAGGAGCCAGCAGCAGAGTTGGGCTGAAGACACGTCTACTGACACCTCTAGCGATGAGGACCACGCTGAAAGGCCTGAACAGGATGCCCCAGTCCGCTCGAGGAGGAGCGAGCGCCGCCAGCGAGAACGAGGGGGTTCCTCCCGGGAATCACGGGTGGCAAGGAGCCGATCCCAGAGGAGGTCCCGCAGTCCTGACAGGCGCAGGGACAGGTAGCACACCCAACCAAGAAGGGTAATGCTGTATATCCTGCTACTAATGCCATGAATTAGAAAGCTTCACACCAAAACTGCTCCTACTTCAAAAATAAAGTCAAATACAACTGTCAAGCTTGAGGCGTAGGATCTATTCTCCATTTAAAAATGCATCCAAAAATCCAGAGACCTATGCAAGGCTGCCCAAGGTTTTGAGGATAACAAGCTAGAAGCTATAAGGTAGAAGAAATGCCTTGAGATGATTTATTTCTAAAACAGAACACAGAGCTGGGCATAAACAGCGAGGCCTGTGACTTTATATAAAAAATACAGCAAGGGAATTCTGTTTGACAGGGAGTCAGTCTAGTGAAATAAGCTATCTGGGAAGCTTTTGTTCCCTGAGGCCAGGGCTTCTGTGTTCTATGGGTAGTCCCTGAAAGCACTGTGATGTCACCACAGTCATCGTGACATGTGTGACAATCTGTTTTGTGGTGTGGGGAAGCTCTGAAGGATCAGAGTGCCCACCCTCCTCCCGTGGGAACAGACATCTGCAGTTGAGGAGAGCATGGAACTCCATCCCATTGGCTGCCTTCTGAGAGCATAGAGAGGATTTGCAGGGTGGTGACAGTGGCAGGGCCTGGGTACTGGTATGGACCTGCCGCGTGCCCAGGCTCCAGATGCTGTTGCTGAGAGGCCAGGAACCTCATCCCCACCTTCCCAATTCCTGCTTACACATGTCAGAGAGGTGAGTTACCACCCTCCCCCGAGAGCTGTCACATGCAAAGACACCTCTGGTGTCACTCATCTGCCTCAGGATAGTCCTT
The DNA here is from genome assembly GCF_025592945.1 of Manacus candei. Lineage (NCBI taxonomy): Eukaryota > Metazoa > Chordata > Aves > Passeriformes > Pipridae > Manacus > Manacus candei. Next base: position 645,616 of record NW_026138141.1, on the reverse strand, counting down.
GGTACTTGTGGCAGCCCAAGTACAGCCCCGAGGCCGAGCGGGAGCTGTTTAGCGCTCGACTGGGGCAGCTTGGCTGCTTTCTGCAGACTGCATCTCTGGATTGTGTCTCCAGGGCAGGTCAGGAGCTTTGTGTCTCTTTGGTTTGCAGAGCCAGATGGCAGAGGAGGTCTCACCAGGAGATGGCACCTCTTCCCCTGCTGCCAGCACCAACCAGGTGCCCCAGGCTGTGCCTCCACGTGACACAGAGAACCAAACGTGCCCGATCTGCATGGACACCATTAAGGACCAAGTCTCTGTGAGCTGGTGCAGCCATTCTTTTTGCTTTCCTTGCATACTGCAATGGTCCCGCAACACAGCTGTGTGCCCGATCTGCAGGGAGCCTTTCCAATACCTCCTCCGCAAGGTGGGAGACAATAATTATGAGGTGTACTCCATAGGGCACTACATCAGCTTTGTCAGGACTAATCGAGCACAGAGAGCTCGTCGCGGCTCTGCAGGAAGGAGGTGGAATCGCTTCACAGGCCGCCAGCAGCGCAGCTCTTCCAGCAGGGAGCGTGGCACTGGCCGTGCCAGGACCCGAGAGAGGGAACGAAGCAGGTCCCCGAGGCGGCACCACAGGAGCCACAGCAGGGGTCAGCACGCCCAGGACTACGACTCCTCGAGCAGCAGGAGCCAGCAGCAGAGTTGGGCTGAAGACACGTCTACTGACACCTCTAGCGATGAGGACCACGCTGAAAGGCCTGAACAGGATGCCCCAGTCCGCTCGAGGAGGAGCGACCGGCATCAACAGAGACACCAGGTTTCCTCGCGGGAGCCCCAGGCAACAAGGAGCCGATCCCGGCGGACATCCCACAGTCCTGAAGGTCACAGGGGCAGGTAGAACACCCTACCAAGAACGGTACTACTGTTTCCCCTGCTATTAGTGCCATGAATTAGAACGCTTCACCCCAAAACTTCTACTAGTAATTTCAGAAATAAATTCAAATCCAACCAAGCTTGGGGCCAAGCATCCGAAAATGCACCTGAAAATCTAAAAAGACCCTTCAAGGCTGCTGAAGGTCATGAGTATAACAGGCTAGAAGCTTTAGTGTTGCTTTTCTCATCCTGTTCTATGTTACACTCATCTATAAAAGCTTGTACTTAACATTTTGTATGGATGTGCCTTTTCTCCCTATATTGCATTTCCACACTATGATAACTGAAGATGAAAGGAGAAAAATCCTTTCTGCCCTGGTACCAACAACACAAGTGGGTTATTATATTAGATAACATCTTGTCCCTCCACATCATCCATTTTTTCACACTTTACTCCAAATATCCCCCAGAATAACTTCTCATCTTACCACTCTTCTCACAAGGTGGCAGTGATAACTGAAGATGGTTTACAATCACTCTGCTGAATCACAGAGACTGCCTATGATGCCAATCCAAAACTAACACTGGTAGCAAGCCTCTGAGAAGCCTATTTTCTTCTTCTTTCTCCTTACAGACTTTAAAAACAGTCCCCAAAGCCTTTATAGAGAAATTTGTTCCCATGGTATGCTCTGTAAACAGCCTCACCTTTAAATGCCCGCAATGGGAGTATATGCTTCAGACTCTTCAGGCCTCATCCAGACTACCAAAGACATTTAAAAACAATGGTGGACAAAGAACACTATTGCTTTCAAGTAAGACTGGTGCAAAGAGGAGCTTTCTCAAATGACAGAGGCGATTTGAAAAATTACTGGACCAAGACAAACTACTCAATTTTTGTATTGAACTACAGTCATCCTCTACCTGTACACTCCTTGTGTCAGTCCATGACTAGGACTGCCACAGAGCATTAGGGATTAGGACCAAGCTGCTCACTTGCTCACTTACAGCACTGAAACGCATCAAATTGCATTGGTTGTGAATTATTGACTGCTGCAGTCACTCCATCATCCAGACTGATCTGCCTTTGTAAAGCCACGCTGTCTATCTTGGATCACCTCCTTGTCTTGTATGTGATTTAGCATTGCTTGCATGAGGATCTGCAACATTATCTACCCAGGCACAGAGGTCAGGCTAACTGGTCTGTAATTCCCCAAGTCTTCCCTGCTTCCCTTTTTAAAAATAGAAGCAATGTTTCCCTTTTTCTAATCACCAAGGACATGGCCTCACTGCCATGACTTTTGACATACGATGGAGAACAGTTTGGCAACGACAGAGCTCAGTTGCCCCAGGACCCTGGAATGCATGTTGTCAGGCCCCACAGACTTGCAGTTGTTCAGTTTCATCAAGGGGTCCAGAACCTGCCCTTTCTTTAGAGTGGGAGGGACTTCACTCCTCTGACTCCCACCTAAAGGTCTCTTGAGAGATGTGGGAAGCCTGACTCCCAGCCAGTGACAACTGAGATGATGAACTCATTGAGTACCTCAGCCTTCTCCATATCTGTTGTTAACAGTTCTCCTTTCTCATTTATATGGGTCCTTTATCTTCTTGGCCTTTGTCTTCTGATCTATGTCCTTACAGAATCTCTTCTTGTTATTCTTTGCATCGCTGGCCACGTCTAGTTCCATCTGTGCCTTGGCTTCCTTTACCCTGTCCCTACATGTCTGAACTGTATCCCAGTACACTCCCCAGGTCACCTGTCCCTGCTTCCACCGGCTGTGCATTTCCTTCTTTCTTCTCAGTTTGAGGAGCAGACCTTTGCTCAGCCACGCTTGCTTCTGGCCTGCCTTGTGTATGTCCTACACATTGTGAGGGAAAGTTCTTGTGCTCTAATAAAAGTGGCCTTTAAGACTTGCCAGATTTGGTCAGTCCCTCTGTCCTTAAGGACAGTTTCCCAAGGGATCTAATTCACCCAGTCCTTAAACATATTTAAATTTGTTCTTCCAACCTTCAGGATTCTGATTTTTTTCCTTGCTAGGCCTATGCTCCTGGAGATTACAAACTTCACCAAGGCATGGTCATTACAGCCTGGGCTGCCTCCAGACTTAACTCCTCTGATGAGCTCATCTACATCAATGAGCACCAAGCCCCAGGCCCAGTAATGCTTCTCCTCAGTTGGTCTGCCCCACACCTAGACCAGGAAGCTATCCAGGAGTGCCCTGGATTGCTTATAACCAGCTGCATTGCTTTCCCAGCGGATGCCCAGGTGGTTGAAATCCCTCATCAGGATGGGAGCTTGTGAGCAAGCTGTGTCCTGTAGCCAAACCAAGGTGGCCTCGTCAACAGGCTCCCCGATCAGGCAGCCTATAGTTACCTCCACCTCCAGGTGTCCTTTGTTCGTCCTGTCCTTGATTTTCACCCCAGGCTCTCAACCTGTCTGTGACTGTTTCTCAAACACAGCTCTTAAAAATCTAGCCCTTTCCTTAACACAGAGTGCAACACTCAGCTGCAGTGTTCCAGTTGTCCCACCATGCTTCCATGATAGCAATTAGGTCATAGTTTTCTAACTGCATCATGGTTTTCAACTAATTGCTTGTTACCCATGTTGCATGCATTGGTGTAGAGGCACTTCAGCTGGACTGTCAACTTCTTCACCTTATGGTAGAAGGCCTCTGATTCCTTTGGGATGACTTACGGTGCTTCCTAAGGTGTTGGTTCCTGTTTTCTCTGATGTTCACAACACCCCTTTCCCCTATCAAATCCAGCTAATAAGTTCTGTCAGTCCCAGAACACTCTTAACCCACTTGGTCAGGTGCACCCCACCTGGTGTCAACATGCCCAGGCTCTTGAAGGTGCATCCCACATCACAGAACCCAAAACCCTGAGCATAGCAGCAGCCATGCAGGCAGTCATTCATCTTATCCATTTTCTCCTTTGTGCTGGGTCCCAGTCTCCAGCTGGAAGGGCAGAGGACAATATTACTTGTGTTCCTGACCCTTTCAACTTCTTTCCAAGAGACGTGAAGTCCCCTTTGATATTTCTCAATCGCCTTGTTGCAGCCTAATTTGACCTTACACAAAATAGTAGTAGTGGATGTTAGTCCTCTGTTTTTACAAGGCTTGGTAGCCTCTTTGTGATATCATGGATGTGGGCCCCTGGTAGGCAGCAAATGTCTATAGAGAGGTGATCCAGATGGCAAATAGCTGGTTCTGTGCCCCTCAGGGAGAAGTCTTCAACAACTAACACCCTTTGTGCTTTTTTTGGTGGCACTTGTTCTAACGTGGGTGGTTGATTGTTCCTACTTTGTAGCACTGCACTTTTCTTGGTCTTGACTACTTGTTGCAGAGTCCTCTCCTTCCAGTCCCAGAGCATCATATCTGTTATGTAGGGGCGCATGGGTAGCAAGGGGGTCACTTGTCCTTCTACTCCAAGCAGAGGCGAGAGTCCAGTCTCACCTGCCTTGTGAGTCGGTCAGGCCTGCCAGCTCAGGCTTGAACAGTAACTTACTTTCCACTTCCAAGGACTTAAGGCAGGCCTGTCGCTCTGCCTGTGAGTACACAAAACAATGAATCTCCCACTCAAATTCCCACATAGAACTTTGCTTGGTTAGCTCCTAATACAACACAGCAACCTGCTCCGAACGCTTATCCGTCTGGGCACACCTGCACGCGTGACACCCACATCTGCCTTCGGGGGGGCTTCCAGATTCTGGGGTTCCCTGCAGGCAGGGATCTCTGCCATTTTTGTTACACCATTTTTGTTACAGAAGCATGCCTCTCCTGGTTCCTCCCCGGTGAGGATTCAGTGTCCCTCCCTGCCGCCCCGCATCCTGGTTATATCCTGATTATACGCCCGCGCGCTCCTGGAGCCACTTAGCACTTCCCGCGCTTCCCCCTGGGATCGCACTCGCCCCGACAGCGCGTGTTCCTGGCGAGTTTCTCAGCTCCCGCCCGGGTGTCTCTGACCCGGGGAACCCGCAGCTCGTTCTACAGCTCAGCCCCCAGACCTGACCGTACCGCCATCGCTGTCGCCGCTCGCCTCGCCGACGGAAGATTCCGGCGTCACCGGAATCTGCCGCGGTTGCCCCTGGCAACGCCTCGGGCACATCAGTCCCGCCTGCCAGAGCTGTCGGTTCCTGCGGGACACTCAGCTCTTCACTGAATCACAGAATCACAGACTCTCCTGAGCTGGAAGGGACCCACAAAGACCATTAAGTCCGTCTCCTGGTCCTGCGCAGGACACCCCCAGAGTCACACCATGTGCCTGAGAGCATCGTCCAAACGCTTCTTGAACTCTCTCAGGCTTGGTGCTGTGGCCACTTACCTGGGGAGCCTGTTCCAGTGCCCAACTACCCTCTGGGTGAAGAACCTTTTCCTACTATCCAACGTAAACCTCCCCTGACTCAGATTCATGCTGTTCCCTAGAGTCCCGTCACTGGTCACCAGAGACAAGAGATCAGTGCCTGCCCCTCCACTGACCCTCACCAGGAAGCTGCAGACAGCTGTGAGGGCTTCTCCAGGCTGAACAAGTGACCTCAGCTGTTCCCAGTATGACTTCTCCTCTAGACCCTTGCTTGGTTGTCCCTGAGTCCAGGAACCCCCTGCCCAGTTTGGTCTCATACTCAGCCCCCAGAACTTACTGTAGCCACCTCTGCTGTCTCCACTGTTGCTGTGAGCCTCACTGACTGTCCCTAAGTCTTCCTCTTAACTTTTGAGATGCATCTTACACTTCTCAAGCTTTATGAGACATAACACAAGCAACATTTATTCCCTTTTAAGACTCTAGCTTAAATGCCCATTGTTTATCCTCCTGAGAAGTTTTGCTTTCAAAATTCAGGAAACAAAGCTGAGCCTCATAGACTTGACCAGAATATCTTCCTTTAGGCAGAACAAAACTGTAAAAAATACAAATCTTTCCCAATAATTCCTCTCCTCTGATGTAGGACAAGGCTGGTGGCATGGAATGGCTGGTCCTGGTGATGGCCAGTGGAAGTGGTGGGTCCTGCAGCTTTTTCTACCACAAGGGACTTTGTGACTCTGGGAACACTGTGATGAGCTGTAGAAATTCCAAAGCAAAACCCCACCAAGGATTTCGCATGCATGTTTAAACATATGAATACTACTATGCTAATAATTCCTTAATGTTATTAATTTCTATTGCATTGATGAGTAGAGGTCCTTATTAGCATGGCACTGTGAACAACACCTGAGCAGAAGAATTCACTACTTTAGTAAAGAAAGTATATTGCAAGAAAATGAAAAAGTGAGGAAACAGTGAGGGTATGTCATTCTGCCAGAGCGTCTGCTCAGCCGTTGCAAGGTGTTTTGTAGGTGCTGTGCTGTAAGTAAATGGATTACAAGAATAATTTAAAAGAAATTACTGTTCTTTCTCCTTCCTCCTGACCTCTTATCTCTCACAGACACAGACAGCTTTAGCAGAGAGATTCATTGCCTTTTCATACTAATGTTTTCAAATACTTTTTAATGTGTGTACATGAAATGCCAGAAGCTCCTTCTGTATCTAGCAATACTTCCTTTTTTCAAGTACTGGGTGCACAGTAAAAGGACATTCAGATTATACCAATATACTTTTGTGTCGATTTTTTTTATTATACCTCAATCAGCAAACCATTTATCCACTGCTGGCACACACACAACTTCTGAAATCCTTTGCTCTCATATTTTTCTTAATTATACTTCTTCATTGTCCTAGGGCTTCTCTTTGTGCAGCAAAAAGAAGGTGGCACTTCAAACCAATTTCAGCTGAACTTCTCTAATTTACTAGAAGTTGATCAAACAGCTTCTCCCAACAAGGAGAAATTCTGGAATATCTTTTAGTAAAAAGTGTTGGAAAAGAGAGTTGTGGTGGTGACTAGTAGGTATTATTCTCTCAGTGTTGAAATCCCTCTAGCGTGAGTGGTGAACCATGTCCCAGCCTGACTTCCGACTGCAAGTGTGGGTGCATGAACCATATTTCTCAAAGCTCTTCTTGGCTTTACTCTTCCTGGAGGCACTTTGGTTTCAGTTTGCCTTTAGTTTCATGGATTAAATATATCTGTCTCCACACGTCAAGAAAATTTTCCACCTGAGATCCAAAGTTTGGTTCCAGGGAAGAATAATGATGCAGGAGACCAGTAAGCATTTCTGACTGTCATTTGCAATGGAACAAATAGCTCCTGTTTTTCCTTCTCCTTCCGCAACACTCACTTTGTTTTGCCAACAGAACGATTTGCAAAGCTCTTGCAACGTTGCAGGGAGGGCCAAACCAGTGCTTGTGGAGGCTGGCTCTCTTGCTGCCGAATCTCCTGTCAGCTTCAAAGGGGTGAGGATTTTAACCACTGTGACTCCTCAGCCTGTGTGTGATTCAAGTTGTTTATCATCTAGACCATTCACAAACCTCCCACTGCTACTTCCCTTTCAGCAGTGGAAAATTCTTCCAAAAACTGAATTCTAAAAATGGGACAGAGTTTTGCTGTCTCTTTCACTTCATATGGCTTGTGGAATAGCACATCAGTGCTCCTATTTCTCAGATGGCATAAGCTTAACATAACAGCGAGGAGACTTTAGCGTTCTACCTTTACAATTTAGCTACTGCTGAATCATTTCCACACAGAGATTTCAAACAAAATACTTATGCCTAGAATCCATGTACATTTTCTTCTATTCATAAATATGAATTGTATGATTTTGACATTCTTACATATGTACGCTTGTAAAAATCTGCTGATTTACACACAACTGTGCCACACTTCAACTCATGAAGAATCCTGTCTCCAAATTGAACCCAGCACTTAAAATTACATTAATTAAGTGTAATAATGAATACTTTGTTATGTTCTGCCACTGTGTTCTGCTCAGAAAGGTCATTTCATTTGTCCAGAGAGAGATGAAACTGAACATGGGGCTTTCCTCTCCACCTTATTCCTCTTCTCCAAGTCTCCCTGAGCTGCCTTTGTTTCACAGTGCCTTTGCAGGCACTGTGGGGTTGCAAAGCTGTTAATTACCACAAGGAAAAGACCTTGGAACTCCCCCTAGGTGAAAGAAAACAGCATGCACGATGGCTGAATTAAGTTTCTGTTTTTCACAACAGTAGAAAATGGAAATCTGTTGCTTCACCCCCATGAGAAAGAATATATTATTGAAGTCTGTATTTCTGTGTGCAGATTCCTGCAGAAGTCTTTCACTTTTCATTGTCTTGTCTGGTTGAGCCCCCACTGACTTCACAGGGCCTGGAGCCAACATGAAGAAGAGCAGACACTGCACATTATAGCACAGTCATGCTCTGACCCGTCCAGCCCTTGCAACAACACACACTGAAAGCAGCTGGTTTGTTGAAAGGAGAGAACATTTATTTCTTTAATGGATTGCTTATTGCCCAAAAAGAATTGTAGAAAAAAACTGAGTATCTGAAAAAATCTACAAAAATCCTGAGTATCTGAAAAAAACCTGGAACAACTAAAAGATCAGACATGTTTTAAGGCAAAGTGATGGTATGCTGAGTTCAGTTGATGGATAAAGAAAAGGAGCTGCCCAGCACCGTTGTGGGACACACTGGGGCTTTGGTTTAGTCATACTCTGGATTTGCAAGTGAGACTTGGAATTTAGACTCCACTTTTGGTGAGAAACCCTTCTGCCCTTAAAAATTACAACAGATGACCTCTTGTGCATAATTTCATTTGATGAAGGCCAAGGGTGAGGAAGCAATTCAAAGCACAGAGACGTGGAGATGAGTCCAGAGGAACCAGAGTTAAATGGCATTGGAGGAGATGCTTTCTGAAGGAAATACAAGACCATCTCCTTCACCTCATTGCCCCAGAGGATGGACATCCAGGGGCAGAGATAAACCCCAGAACCTGGTCTCTAAACTCTTGGTGATACCCTCACCTTTGGATATCAAATTTCTCCATCTTTTGGGGGATTCTTTTCCTTTCTTTGTTACTGCTCACTTTTTCCCTTCTCTTGTTACATGATTTGTTCTTTCTTACCTTATTTTCTTCAGCTAGAAGAATAAAAATCCCCGGTTTCAAGTAAGAAGTTTTATGTTTTTGCACAGGATGTTACCTTTGAGTAATGACCACGTAGCATTCCTTCACATCACGAAGTGGAGTGGGACAATGCTGCCACTGACTTCTCATACATACTTGTCATTTCTTTCTTTAGTGTCCCTGCCACCCTCTTCCTACCTCTTCCCCTACAGAAGCCAGATGTACCACATTTTTCTTTGGGGTCGAGACACCCCTGCACCTGTACTATCCAACCTGCAAATGCCAAACTGGAAACACTGCACTGCTCACGCCTATCATGAAGGGGGTGTAATTGAAAAGGAACGTGACCTCTCATCCCTGCAGCTGGCACTGACTGCAGCCTGTGAAATGTGGCTGGCATACTGATTTGAGCCTTGTGCTAAAATCTCATTAGTCCTGCTGACTATTTTCAACACCTTTTGGGAATGCTTCATTACCATGCAAACAGCAAGAGCTTGTTTGGAAAGCCTCATCCAGGATGCAGGCATGCATCTTTCATGAAACATGACTCCAGTTGCCAAGAGTAGAACTGACCACAGTTAACACTCTGCAGCTCCTGTTGGGAAGTCTCTGTGTCATCCACAATCTTTTCTATTTAAAACTAAAAAAGACTTTTCATCTCCAGTGACTTAGGATATATAGCATGGTAGATGCATTAGCTATTAACCAACTGATACTATTTTTTCATTATTTTCACTGATTTTGAACTATTCTCCAACAGGCACAGAAATAAAAATACTTAATTACTGCCTAATATTCATTGCTTAGCAGTCATTATACATTCATTTGCTTTCACTATTTTCTCATTTAATGCAGTTCCCATTTCTTTTAGCCTCTTTTAAATAACAGGACATGAATGGTTTGACTGATGTTTGACTGATCATACAGCAAAGAAATGGGAACTACCTAGTGCGTATGTGCTGCTCAGTTGCAGCCAAGATCAATTACAAAATGTCATTCTAAATATCTTGATGGTAAAGAAACAGTAAAATCAGGTAAAATCTGAGAGTTTCTTTTTTATAGCAATTAATTTCCATACTGTGACAAATTAAAAAGTACTTTAATATTATTTTCCTTTTCTCCCTCAGTTTCTAAAAACAGTGCATGGCAGGTCTGAACTGCATCCCAAATGGCTTACACATACATTTCTGGTGGTCTCCTGTAAAATCCTGCAAGCACTGTCCACTTCTGATTATCTCATCCATTTCATTCCTGCTCCTTTCACTGTTTTCTCTGTGTATGACCTTGTCTTTTCTTAAAAAAATGTGATAACATAATGTATAGTCTATGAAAATAGCTTTTTTATTTTGCTTGGTTCTCTCTTGCATTTTTAACACTTTTTTTAAACAGCTTTTTTAACAGTTTTTACCCTGCCTTGAACATTCCTAATTTGTCTGTGCTAGTTACAACCCCAAAGGTTGTAACTCAGCACCCATACAACCTTCTGAAATGTCTTATCTGCTATTACTTTTTAAAGAAGATTTTAGTTAGGCTGGTCAAAATTTTCTATTCAGACAAAGGGCTGTGTTTTCTGCCAAAACTAGAGTCATGGGAATATCTGACTGCCTAGAAAACTTCTCATTTTTTTTTGATACTGCTGGGAAAAGGTTGGTTTGAGGCTTTCAAGTCTTTTTTTTTTTAACAAAGGTAGATACTTTCATATTGATAAAGTCTTTTGTGACCGTGTCAACAGTACATTGGGAGGCTACAAGGATTATGATCAGCACTTCATAATCCTTGTAGAGCTTCCTTCTGCTTTGCCTGGGCTAACTCCACCACTAAACTCATTTAGCTCTTTTTTTTTTTAAAAAAACAATGGTTTTCTACCTTGAGAATGAGGTCAAATTCAAATGCTTGAATCAAGCTTTCTCTGCAAGTTCTTAACCAAGCTGAACATGGGTCCTTCAAGTTACAGAGAAACTTGTTAATGACAAAATGTTCATGAGCTTCTATAGAAAACTTTTAAACATTGTCAGGTTGGTTTAGAAATAAAAGCCAATCTCTCTCTCCCCGTACCAAATTTGCATACTTTGCTGTGATCTTACAGCACTGGCTATAAGAAAATAGGATTTTTCATGTTCTGCTATCGCTGCTCTCAGTGAGTCTTTGCAGTAATGCCAACATAACCAAACTTGTTTGGTTTCAGCCAGGTAAAAAAGTAGCCACTGATGTGCCTTTAAGCAAACATATTAGGTGAGACATAGTAGGACTCTGCATGACAAAGTTAGAAAAGAAAAAGACAAAACCTTTTTCCAAAACCTGAAAAGTACTCTTCAGAAAGGAGTAGCTAGGGTGAAATTGATTTCCACCTGAGGACTGGATACAAATACAATGATTTCTCTTTTATCCTCTTTATTTCAAGTTTCCAGAATTTGGTTAACTATAACAGTCTTGTCATACACTCTAATTATTTTATTCTTTGTATATTTTTGTAATGTCTCTGCTTTCTTTATAAAGTATGCAAGTAAAAACATGCCTTGGATCTTTATATTAACCCATCGTGTTCACAGCCTCTGCAATTTACCTCAAGAGAGTGGGGATAACACTAACATCATCCTTACATTTGTCAGCTGCTCAGAACAAATATTGTTTCTTCTCAGATTCATTATTGGCACCAGCAAGGATGCTTAGATTTTCTTAGTAGAGAATCACAAATCAGAATACAGAATAAACTAAATTTTCTTTTGCTTGTAGAACTGAAACAGACTTATTCTTTCCCATAAAACGAGAAAATACTATTTCCCTGTTTCTACAAGGCTTTTTTTCTCACTACTGAGAAATTTTGTAAGCTGTTTTGACAGGACGAATACTGCTAAACAGAAATTGCTTAATGAATGCAAAGTGAGCTTGTCAAAGTAGCCAGATGAGGTATGAAATGACAACGAAATACTTGTCACCGCTTCTATTCACCCACATGGTCATTTAAAAAATTATCTCATTCAATCAGTCTACTTACTTTGAGTCTTTGAGGTTTTATGTGCTTGTCATATAAATAAAAATCACTTTTCATAACTGTTAGCCATGAAAAGTAACAAAATTGAGAATACTGCAGATCCACTGCATTCTCAAGTAACAAGAATATAATTGGGAACTCAGCTGCAAACAACTGGAATGGCTTTAGACCCCCAGCGTTACTGATGGAGTCATTTAAAATCATGGGAGCTGCAAACACGGGATGGCAGCCAGGATTTGTTCTGAAAAACTTCTATTAATAGAAATGGGCTGTAAGAAGGAGGAAGAAACCAAACCTCAGGAGCAGAATCCACTGTAAAAGTTAAAATATTTAAATAACAGTAATTCTTCTGTTCAAAACCTCATTTTGAATTCAGTAACAATAGATTTTGAGTAAATAAATCAGATATAGAAGGAAAATTACAGAAAGTAATTAAGTCTGTAAATGACATTAAGTCATTTTTTCTTTTACCTTTCAGAGTTGAATGTATTTTATGTAATTTACAAAAAAAGATCCTGCTACTCCTTTGTTATTCATATGATTAAAATAGATGCCAAGGACTTATGGAAAGGCAAAGTATCTGACTGTTAAAATGAGAAAGTGTAACAGTGAATGTTTACCATTAAAATGCTGGGTTTTTTGGGGAATAAAAACAATGGAAAGTCTTTTTTAACAGTGTAATTAATTTTGAGTGCTGAAGTGACATTTCTACTGGCTAAATTACTCTGTTTTGCTGTTCCTTGGAAGCAGAGGTGCCTCTATTCATCCATACTGTTATAGCTGCAGACTGGAGAGAACACAATACATGAAGAACAGGTAGCACAATTTCAATTTTCCTTCACTTCATGGCATCTTCAGTGAGCTCAGCGTAGCTGTGAATAAAAGAGCAAAGATGGTATTTTTCTGTACCTTGGCACTGCCTTTCATTTTCATTGTACCTGGTACCTCCTAAGCTTTTAAAGTATTTGATTCCTGGGATCTACTTTCTTTCACAGTTCAGACTTGTTATGTGTAAGGATTTCAGTAATTTGACCAAAAATGTGGGTTTTAATTTTTTTAAATAAGAACAAAAGTTTGTATGGATACTCTGATTTTGATTTACAGGTTGCCATTTTTCATAAATCAGTTAAAATTAGTAAAATGACAGATTCAAGCTAAACCACAGTATGCAGCCCTTCAGTCATGATAAAAGAATATTTTGGGGTTTTTTTAATTAAACTCTTCCCAAGCAGATACACAGAGAAATTCTGAAGTCTCAAACCACTGAAAGGCTCCAAAAACTACTTTTTTCTTTAAAGTCAAAGCTTCCAAGTCAATGTTTCTTAGGTTGCTGTATAAATGTTTCTGACTTCCTGGGCCATAAAAGCTTCCTTTCCTACCCCGTTTCTCTCCAAACTATTCAAGCCTGTGTTTCCCCAAGTTCATAGAGACTCAATGACAGATTTTAAGCCTGCTATCTTAGCAGTTACATTAGAAACAGAGGCAAACCTTTTCAAACACAATTTGTGTGAGACATGTTAGAATGGACTGGTTTTCACAAAGCAGAGGATTCATGGTTTGAAAATGAAGAATCTTACTTTGGGCATCAAAAAAAAAAAAAAAGATACCAAAGCTCTAATTACTTCCAGAGGGAAATGCCAACAAGTTTCTACTCAGCACAGAGGGATATAAACAGTTCTCTAGTAGAGTAGAAAGCATTACTGAGAGGTAGTTTTAGGCATTATTATACATATTAATACCTTTTAAAATTACATAGGTTTGCAGGTATTTGTTTTATGTTGCTCTGAGCTACACCCAAAGCTTCAGAGACCAGAAGAGATCAACAGCAGTAATAACAACATGTTTAACCTTTCAAAAAGATGTATACTTCATTTTTTTCTCAGAAAAAGTAGAACATGTTTTGGATAGGATAAAAATTCAGCAGCAGTTTTCCAGGTAACCAGTGCAATTCATGCATAACCTTGCCCCTTAAACTGATTTGATTCAATCATGTTGATAAAAACATTCATCGCTCCTTACTGGAATGCTCCTTAGAAATCTTAATTTTTTTAACTATAATTTCTTCCTGTTCTTTGAAGACGATGTAAAGTAATATCTTCCACCTTTAAGTCATTAGTGGGATTTATGTCCTCTGTCTAAAGTGTGGGTTTGTCTTTTTTTTATCATGCTTGCTAATACCAGTCATTTTGGAAGGAGCAGATTAGCATCTTAATAGGCAGGATGTAATACTCCAAAAACTTTAATGGCCTTGGTGGCTGTTTGTTTTCTCCTTCCCGTTTTTCATGTATTGCTCAAATCAGATTCAGCGTCTCCCCCAAGGTCAACCATCTGATCACATTTCCCAAGCAACCCCCACCTTAAGAGCTATTTCTGTTGCAAAAAGTGAGTCAGCAAAATTTCCTTTATTTAAATACCTCATAAGTAGTCACTCGCTTTCCAAGAAATTGTTCCTTTATTTTGTGGTTGAAGGAAGAGTTTCTCATTATACTTGCTCTGGAAACTTAGACAGAAAGAGAAAGGTGAATTATTATTAGTTGTTCCCTGAAATTTTATTTCTAAAGCCAGTTGTTATAGAAGCCATTAAGTGAGAACACAAGGACCAGAGGATACAGGATCAGAGCTGACCCTCCTAGGAATTGTTCACGTCAAGGTGAACTGATAAACTGAACCTGTCTCAGTCATGGTTCTGTCCAGGTACTGGTTTTGACAGATCTACTGCCGACACCTACAGCCTGAACACCTTTTCTGTTTCCCACAGTCTACCATATGAACTTCTACACACGTGTCAACACCTCTGATGAAAAACGGAAGTTTTCAGACACATTGAAATCAAAAAGACCAGGCTTCTTGTAACAGTTCAAAATGGCTCACAGAGCTTTGCCAGGTTCATTCATTCATGGATCTGGAGGCAGCCAGATCTGCTTTGTTATGCCAACATTAAAACGCTTCTCCAAAGACAGGTTAGAAATGAGAATAGAAGATAGTACTTTGGATCATCCTCAAAAGGAAAATAAAATATTATTGCCAAAAAAATTAGATCTCCCGGGAGTGTTCAACTAAGGTGTACTGTTGTTTTTTTTTCATGTGAGTAACCTGCTGCAAAAGCAGACGTTCGCAGCACAGGCAGCCGAGGCTGTGCGGGGTGCCGGGTCCCCCCACGGGGCACTCAGCCGACCCACGGCCGAGGTCAGGGATATGCCGCAGAGTTCCAGGGCCACGCAGGGCGGCACCGCCGGGGCCCCGAACGCCATCCCGGGCCCCGACGCCCGGTCGGACTCTGCTGCCGCCGCCCGACCCGGGGCGGGCGCGACGGGGCCGGAGCGCTGCGGGCCGGCGGATGCCCGGTGCGGACCGGCCGGGGCTGGGCCGTGACACCGCTCCCTCCGTGGCACCGGGGGCGGGTTCGCCCGCAGGGCGCTGCGGCCGCGGCGCGGGGAGGCGGCGGGGGCTCGGCGGGGCGGGGGGAGGCGGCGCCGGGCGGGCGGGGCCCGGGCTCGGGGGGCTGGGGCCGGGACCGGAGCCGCGCGAGTTGGAACGAGCGGCGGCGGCAGCAGCAGCAGCAGCAGCAGCAGCATGGCTTCATCGCAAGGGAAGAACGAGCTGCTCTTCGCCGACTGGATGGCAGCGCTGCCCGGCAGCCTCCACAGCACCCCGCTCACCAACCTGGCCATTCCCGGTAGGTGCTCCTGGCTGCCCTTCCCACGGCCGGGAGAGCGACGCGCTCGGCGCGGTTCAGTGCTCCGCGCACACCGCTGGGCAGGCGGCGCGCCCCTGCCGTGCTGCCGTGGGGCTCCGTGGCTGTCCCTTGCCGCGGTGCTCCGTGGCTGTCCCTTGCCGCGGTGCTCCGTGGCTGTCCCTTGCCGTGCGGGGCAGGTGCGGGGAGAGGCTCCCGCGGGACGCAGCTCCGGCGGCGCCGCGCTGTGCCCGGCTGGGAGGCGGCGGGAGCTGTACCTGGAGCCAGAGTGGGAAGGGAGCCTGTTCCTGCACCGCCAGACCGGCGTAACAGCCCGATTAGCAGACCTCGCGTAGCTCCGAAATGCCACATACCTCCCGTTTCCTCGTAAACTTATGCTTCTCGGTGGGTCGGAGCGCGGCCGGGCGCAGGGCTGCGGCTGCCGAGAGGGGAGGCAGGCTGCGGCACTGCGCGGCTTCGTGCCTTGTCGCCGTCAGGAAACGTTCGATCTCAACACAAACTCAAATAAGATGAGAAATAGCAGGTGGTGGTGCTCAGGCTATGAACTCTTTCTTTCCTGCTCTCTCAGCTTTTTTTTTTTTTCTTTTTTTTTTTTTTGTTAACTATAGCTGTAGAGTTAGGCAAAATGCATCTTAGAATGCAAGCCAGTAATTGATTCAGGTGATCTCTGGTTTGAGGGAGCACCTCGTTTTACTAGACCTCTTTACCAGCAGCTCGTCCTCTCTGAGGTGTCTAACGGGAATGACGTTAGAGAGATGCAGAAGCTTTAATACCTTTTAAGCTTCTCATGAGAAATGTTCACTTCTTGCAAGTTTTTGTGTATTAGACGGTCATGTTACAGGAATTTTTATGATGTTAAAGACATTAAGACAATGTATTTGCAGCTACTATTTGCTAGAAGATGTTTTCTGTAGTTTCATTTAAACACAGGTGTGCCCTTCTAAAAGTATATGTCGTAGTTTCTTATAGTTTGGACAAGCTGTGTCTAGCACTTTACTTGCTACATTGTTTTTTTGCTGTTGACCGAATATATCCTGTATAAAATTATGTCCCTTTTAGGCATGGGAATCCAGCGTCCTCAACTGATACATCAACCTATGTTGGAGCTGTAAAAATCTTTTGGTTAATAACTTTTCATTAACCCACAAACTGCAGAATGCTCTTAGTGAATACTGGCTATGATAAGAAATGTGTCTGTTTCTGATTCATGGTGGCTTCTCAGGTTAAATATTTTGGAGACATTTCCTGGTTTGAGGGCATCGTGATCAAACTTCCTTGCTTCTAGATACAAAAAATTGCCTTTGATGTGCATCACCATTGAGTGGCTTCCTTGACCGAAGGAAGCATTATGGGGCATGGTTATTGGTGCATCTATCTCACCAAGATCTCTCTGTTACATTCTCACAGCCTCATTATGAAAACTGTCCGCAGTTTTTGAGAGTGGAAGTTTCTCAGAGCTTGGCAATAATAATACAATAATACCTTGTTAACATGTTTAAATTAAAACAAACAAACAAAACAAAACAAACCTGCAGCGACCAGTTAATCCCAATACAGCATTAAGCAGTGGGCAAGTTCTGTAGGCTGTTAAGTGCAGAGACTTACATTGGGAGAAGGATTTTGTTCACGTAACAGCCATGAATACAGGGTTGCTTTTTGTGAAATTAGCAGCAAAACTTATATGACTTGAGTGGCATAGTGTTAAGACCTTTGAAATTTGTCCTTCTGTTAGTGTAAATTGACACAAACCTCTTATACGCCTGTCTCCGTTTTTAAATGCCAGCTTTGGCAAATAGAGTCGTATGGGGAGGGTGGCAATATGTTTCTTATGAATTTGTCAACTGGGGGGCCTGGCACACAGACTATAGGTATCAATGCAGTTTAAATATTATCTTCTAACATTTAGATTTACTATTATATTTAATATACAGTGTGGAAATGTACAATATTAAGTACAAAGGCTAACATGGGATTGATTTCATCCTTTAAGAAGAAATAACCTTTCAGACATTCCTAATATTTGAAAGTTTTCTCCCACGTGTCCACAACTGAACATTAATGATATGTGTGCATAATAACTATTAACATATAACTAGTGTCCAAGTAGCTAATGCAAGGAATGTGTAAAATGCAAACTCTCATATGTCAAATTGTCATAGTTTTAACTCATGAATTTTTAACTGTTTTGGAAAATAATGTATAAGTACTAAGGTATTCATACAAGTACTGCCATATCATGTGAATAGCATTTTATTTACATTGCCTTTTTTTTTTTTTTTTTCCCAGAAGGATTTAAACTTCCCTTGCACAGTATGAATACTGTTCTTGACCTTAATTCAGCTGGAGGAAATTCAGTTATGGAGCCAGAGTCCAAAAGTCGGTCCAGTGCAAATGTTGAAGAAAACAATTAGCTTGAAAATGTTGGAATGAATTTTCCAGTACAGAAGGTGTTCCACTGTATCAAGGGAGAAACGTTGTTTTATTAGAAATCGCCATTACATTTTTCATTGTTTAGTAGGAGCCCTTGGAACTGAGATGATATACTGTGTTGTCTTTGCACAGACATGCTTGTATTATTTTAACTGTTGTAAAGAGAGGCACAAAACCCACAGTATTCTGTCATAACTGTATGTAAACAATATTTTGAAGGAATGTTCCGGTCATAGTATGTTTAAAAACATTGATCACACTTTTTTATTGGTCAGTTGTCAGGCTTATGCAGGCACAAATTTATATTATTTAGCACCAATTATGCTTTCATAGTCAGTGCTGGATTC
Source organism: Manacus candei (assembly GCF_025592945.1). Classification (NCBI taxonomy): domain Eukaryota; kingdom Metazoa; phylum Chordata; class Aves; order Passeriformes; family Pipridae; genus Manacus; species Manacus candei. The sequence continues at coordinate 627,317 of NW_026138141.1, read as the reverse complement.
TGGTATTATTTCAGTGAGTTCTTTTACTAATTTCTTTCTTCAGAGTTCAAGCCAGGTACTTTTGTTTTCCTAACTCCAAGATCCCTGTAGATGAGGCCGAGGTCTATAATATAATATGTGCCAGCCTTGTCCATCAGAAACTTTTCTATTTGAGTTTCTTCCAAGTATGAGGATGATGCATTATAGCATGAGGTTTTCTGCTTTCATTGTGCTGCCTGTGTTCTCCTACACTGCAAGTGGCAGATTTTCCTCAAGTGATACTACTAATAGGAAATAATAGTATACATTATTTGGAAATAAAATAGTCCCTTAGTTTCCAGAAAATGCCACACATGCTTAATCTTCTATTGCTATGACAATTAGAATATTGAAAGGGTATATTCCTGGGACTTTAGGCCAAGAGGTATGTCTTCTAGTGTTTGTAAATTGCCTCTTGTGGTAAAGAATCTACCTGGATAAACTTGCAACACTTTGGATAAGAAAAAGATGGAGGATTTTGGTGTTTGGGGAGAGGATGTCATTCAGTAGTTGGCAGACTGTAGCTTTTTCAGTGCCTGTGCCTCTTTGATCAGGATAAGAAACAGGGTTTTGTAGGTAAGGCACACTTATAGAACTTAAATCTTTGTGCGCCCAGATTGAGGCTGAAAGGTGAGGTATGGAGAGCCTTTTTGCTCTGCTTTGTCAATATGCTCTTCTTATCTGGATTGAGCATATGAGTTATGTGCAGTGCAGTAAATAGACGTGAGTAGGCAGCATTTCCTCATGAACTGATCCACTTACTGATCGATAAACTTTCTTATTGACAGTCTGTAAATATGTATCTAATTTTATATCAGTCTGAGGTTTTGTACAAATAATCTGTGTGATACATGTTGCCTTTTTCACCAGTGCTAATATTCCAAGCCTCTAAGAAGTCCATAATAATAATTTACCATGGAAAAGAGTATTTACCTCCTCAGGTAACTAGTCCCTCCACCAAAATTAGTGCTAGCCTAAGATGTGTCGTATGAGCAGTCTGTGCTAGAGACATGTCTGTCCTTCATAAAGTGTAGGTAAAGTCTTCTGAATTAATTTAACACCCAGAATATCCCTTGAGTGCATAACTTCGACAGTTGTTCTTCAGGCTTTTGTTTCCTAGGAGAAGTCCCTGCTTTCTTTGAGCAGATGAAACTTCTGACCTCAGCATGTTCTCTTATTGCTCAAGGATGCACTATAAGCAACACAATTCTCAGTGCCATTTATTTTCACAGTGACACCAGCTTGGCTGCTATATGTGCCAATGTGCTAATGTAGTTCCTTAAAAGGAATGCACAGGATCTGATTGGCATCTCTTGTTTTCAGATTAAATTTTTTTTTGTTTATTTGTATTTTGACATATAAAGTTCTCTGCACATCAGCTGGAAAGCAACTGCTAGCCACAGCAGAGCTAACTTGGCTCCTCTTAAATAAGAAACTGTTACCAGGTGGAATTTTTTACCATTAGCCATCTTTAGAAGGAAGCTCTGTGACTTGAATTTTGTATTTTCCACTGTCATGCTTTGAAAAGAAAACAAGACCTCATAGGGAGTTATTTTACGAAAAGAAAGCATGTATGTCAGTGTCAAAGGTGTATTAGAAGATGGAAGATGGTATGGGGAGGCTTGGGAAAAGCATATGTGTTAGTGTAGCTGGAATATTTTAGCCATTTTTGTGAATAACAGCACTGCTGTGGTAACATAACAGCTCTGTTTTGAATACTTGTAATAGCTTGCAAATTTTCAAGTGATTACTTTGGTTCTTGGACAGACACTTCTCAGCCCCGTGGGGAAGTTCTTTCATCTATAAAAAGGCTAGAAGTTCTTCTTTGTTGGTTACGTAGGCACACAACATTTTCACTGTTTAAATGTTATTAGGAAACTATTTAATTTTGAGCTTGAGCATCCGATGATTTGGATTTGGATTAAAAGTGAAGAGTGATTGTCTTTGAGAAGCACTTGGGACCTGTTTCACCCTTGTGTGTCCACTGCGATCAACAGAGTACCTCTGCTTTGTATGCCAGGGTCTGATTCTGTACAAAATGAGCTCTGTCTAGAACTGTGGACTGATGATGCAGGTAAATTTATAAATAAGCCCATCGTGCAAATCACCCCTAAGCTTTTGACATACTTATAAGTATCTGGAAGAGCTGTTTCTTTTTCCAGTGCGCGCTGCACTAGTTTTTTGTTGTTCTTCTATCAGAAATAAGTACTTTATGCTTTATTTTCTGATCAGAAAATGAGCAAAGATCCTTATATCTGTAACTTCTTTTAGGATCTCTCTTTTCCTCCTTGTTCATGTTCTTCTTTTTATATCAATCACTTTTCTCCCAAAATGGCCTCTCACTGGCCCTGCACACACCAGTGTGTCATTTCCAACCCTTTCAGAAATATTTCTGTGTGATACAGTTTCCTGCAGCATTCGCTGTTAATTTCTCCTGCTGCAACATGTTTCTAGCACACACAGAATGAAGCTGTTTGGTTCCTCACACTGCCACAAAATCAAACAGTTCAAGCCCTTCGCTTTCTTGCCCATCTGCGACCAGAGGTAATTCGAAGCTGCCTTTGCTTGGTTTCCCCACAGGAGCTGTTTATTAATCCAGCAGTCCCTGTCCACTCTGTCTCCTGCGGCTCAGTTCCAGCAGAACGGCCTCCTGTGACCTGCCTTGCATCCTGCCACCATGGCAGGTGCAACAGAGGGAACAGCTTTGTTGCCATCTGGAATTATTTCTGTCTTTTCAATTCACTGAACTGCTGTTTTATCTCTTGTCTGAAAATTTCTTGGCTGTTCTGTAAATCCAGACTGCCCTTACCTTCTGACAGTTTTTAACTTCGTGTTTGGTGGTATGTGTTTTATGTTTGGTAACTTTCTGCAGTTCTTACTGTAGTGCAGCTTGAACTGTGTCTTTCATACAAAATATACTTGGATTTGAAGATCCTCAGACACACTCAACAGTGCAAGTAGTTAAAAATGCAGGTACAAAGTAGACAAAGTTATGAAGATTGTAACTTTAAGACCTCTAGGAGGGCTATGCAATCTCTTCTACTGCTCTGCATAGAGATAATAATTAAAATTTTAGCAACTTATTTAGAAATTAATTATGTATAACTTACAAATAGTATTCAAATATAGTAGACAGATAGGTGTTTAACAGTTCTGCTCTTCAAAGAGCAGCCAGTTCCAGGGGGAATAGCCTTCATGCTCATCTTGTCTTTTCTTCAAAGTAGGTACAAATTATGGGTGCTTTTGTGAACAGACCTCCTTGTGCAATCCCTACAGTATAGCCTATGGGACACTGCAAACTATATAATTTGAAAGAAAGGTGGTTCAAAATCTGGTGGTTTGGGTTTTAATCTAAACTTTTACAAAGCTGAATGTTTTATTTGACCTACTGTAGCAAACCTTGGTTTGATTTTTCCATTGTTTTGAACAGCTGTATAGTATCAGCCAGTAACTACAGAAAGGCTAAAATATATTATTTCTTGTTAGAAAGTATAGATTTCTATTTTAAAACCATCTAACCGTTTTCACCGTGGTCTAATTTTTAAACAAATTGCTAAAGCTGTTTTCAGATGCTTTTTTTAACCAGCTTTTAAACCATCTCTCTTCACATTAAATAAAGTTAATCTTTGCTTCATTTAATCTCTTTAATCTGGTTAGCTCACATATCTCATGCTTAAATACTTAAGTGTTTCAACTGTGAAATAAACTATTGCAGAATAGCTAGAAAAAGAGAAAGGATGGGAAGAAAAAATGGATTTGCTTTGTTGTGGTTGCAGGATTTGCTCCCCTCTGTGCATGTCACTTCGGATGTTTCAGATGATTGGAGATATATGACATGTGCTGCTGCTATGAAGGGGAAAACCTATCTATGAAGTTTACTGGATTATAAATTTTGCTTGTAATTTTAAAAAGCCGGGATAAAGGGCACTGAACTAATGTAGGCTTTAAGTAAATTCTATAGCCTTTTTTTTTATAACAAAACAAAACCCAGTGAGTTGAAGATTATACTTTATGCTTTACCTTCTTGTCATGCTGTCATCCACAACGTATTTGTATTTTAATAGAAGACTTTTTTTTTTAAACCTGTAAAACCTTTGGCATGTGTTTATACTTTGACAGCCACACAACTTTGTTTTATAATTACGAAAGGTTGATAAACTGGGATTTAACTAAGAGTAGAAAAAGGTAGAAAATGTGAGTTATGCAATCAAACTGATGTCTTAGAGCCTCAAAGTTTATTAGCTTGTTGTTTTTCCTAGATCCTGTTATTAGAACTTTAACCATCAAAATACATGCTTCAAAAATACATGCTTCAAACTAGTCTGGGTATTCACACCAAAACCAAATGGTGTGTTTGTACATCTTCTGAACCAGCGTGTGACTGGAATTGTCTTCTGATGTTTCATTCAGATGCCTGCCATTGAAGGGTAGAAGAGAAATGGAAAAGTTTGATGCATTTTCATTAACTGACACTGCTGAATGGTCTTATGAAGGCTGTTAGAAGTCTCTGCCATGTTTTCTTCTTTGTAGACTGGGCTGGGTAATCTCAAGACCGCTGATGTGAGGCTGGCCTTTCTCTCAGGAGGGGAGCTGGGTTAGGAAGTCTGCTCCATGGATTGTGGAACATTTCAGTGATCCCTAGGCTGTGCTTTGGGAGAAAGAGCATTTGTTTTACACTGCAAAGCTCACAACAACTTTTGGTGGAGTGCTGCTTTCCAGCCGTGTGAATGCTACCCAAAAGTTGGTTTGTCAGCAGAGAAGTTTGAGCATGTACTGATTCTAGTCGCTACTACAGGAATCCCAACACATTTCCTGTTTTGGTATTAGTCTTTCTTTCTGGTGAAGCTGTCAAATTTTACAAGACTGTTCTAATTGTATAGATCATGTTCACAAATACTACCTCATAAGTCATGCAAGCTGGGTAGGTGGTGTCCCTTGTATCTCATGTGTGAAAATGCATGTTCCTATCATGTGATCCAAAAATGTGAGAATTTTGGATTGATTCCCTCAGACTTGAAGTGTCTACACCTCAGAAGTGGCTCATATGTCTATGATGGGCAGATCAGGAGGTCACTTTGAAGCTACTGCGGAAGACACCTGGCAGTTGCTTTTTCCATTGCTGGGAAGCAGTGAGGACTGTGTTGGCATTCTGCATGGCACCGCAGTAGAAGTGGATAATTAGTTAGTACACTGAGGTTAGCAGAGGTTGGATGAAGCTGGTTTTGAACAGAAATTCCCCAGTTACCCTCTGCCACAAAAAGTGGGAGGAGGGTGTTTGTTGGAAGTTCTCTAGAGACAAATATCTAACTTGGACATTGAATAGCAGGTGCTATGTTTATCTGCATTCTTCTGCATCCTCACTGCAATAAAAAAGCACTTTTAGGGTGTTGCTTCACTGGATCCCCAGAACCTCTTCTCAGCAGGTGCAGCTGGAATTAACTGTGCTTACTGCATGTGAGAATACACCACTGAGGTCAGTGGCGTATTTTTTTGGTCAACAAACTGCACGTTTGAATTCAGGACTACTTAGATCATCTAAGTATGTGAACTCAAGCCTGGAATTGTTTGTTTTGGGCCATGTTTGTGTGTTGGTTTGTTGTTTTTTTTCAGTGCTTCAACTTCTCCCCTGACTAGTTTAGTTGTCTCACCATTTCCAGGATTGAAGTGCAGCTTCTCCAGTGGCTCAGAAGTACCTCAGTTTTGATGAACTGTAATCTGCAAAGCATTGCTCAGTTGGAGTTCTGGCTTACTCTGCTTCTGGTGTGAAGTTAACAACTGTTATGCTTTCAAGTAGGAGAGAGAGCCTCAAAAAACTGCTGTCCAGCATGGGAATGGGGAGTACATGTCTAGACATGCTTCAAGGCTTATCTGGTAGCACAGGCTCTTCCTGTGAGAGGGAGCTGGACTTGTGCCGTTAGACAAGTGTTATTTAGTGCAGGGGCCTACTGAGTGTTTTGGGGAACATTTTATAAGTTGACAATACATAAGGAGAAAACAAACCAGCTTCAGTAATTTTTGGATGTAGCTGTATTATAGGGGAAACAAGCCAAGGGATACTGTGAAGGACAAGAACAGCGTATGTACAAATGAATGCTGTTGCTTCTAGTGTGCAAGAGGCGGGAATCCCGTTAGAAATCACAGTGTGGAGTATGGAGAAAACTGGGATTTCTAAGATCAGTTTTAATGCACTGGCTGAAAATGCTTCAGACTCTTCTGACTTGAAACATTATGAGTGTGAACCAGTAAAAACAGCATTGCCTTCCTTTAGAGCTTGGGATGATGCAGAGGTGTTACTGCAGAGAAATGATTGGCTTTTGGGCCATTATGTATTTGGCCTTGTCATATCCTTCTGCTCTGCAGGGCTCACTGGAAGGTGTAGTTGGTCTGGTCCATTTTAGGATTTCAGTTCCTAGCTCCATGTTAATGTACTCTGTCCACCACAGAGTTCTTACAGTTTTCTGTGCGGCTGCATCCTTTACAAAACCAACCTCTGCTGTTGGAAAGCGCCTTCAGTTTTGCAGGAGAGCCCTATTCGTGTTTGGACAAGTAAACATGGGGAGCATTAAACTGAGCCAGGCTTACACTGTTTGGTTGTCGCAAAAGTGGAAATCTGTAGCCAGGGTGAGAAGTGCTGGGCTGAAGGAGATCAAAGGTGCAGTTAGTTCAGTGCCCTGGCTCTAGTTCATCTCTGATTTGTGTACAGAAGAGGCTTAAGGACAAGGTGAGAATACAGGGATACTCCCCTTACATGTATCCCTTTACTCTTCCGTCCTGTGGACTTTCTGACCCAAAAAGTTGCATCCAAGTTATGTTGTATAACCTGATGGCCTGTTTTGCCAGCAGGCTTCAAGGGAGAGCTTTTAAGATCTTACAGACTATGCCCCTTAGTGTGTAAAGGAGGCTGGAGTAGGGACTTTGCCAGTTCCCCATGGCTGCTGGAGAATACAGAGCTTGTACTGCTGAGGGGAGAGGGCACAAGAGGGGTTGTGACATAGACATGATGGGAGAACATGACTGGGACAAGAGGGACATGACTGGGACAAATTTGTGTCCCTGCTTTTGGAGCTGCTTGGGGTTTTGACACTGACTAGATACTGCTTAGAGCAACAGAACCTACGCTGGGGGCAGCAGATGCAACCTGAACACCACCACTGCAGAGGTGTAGGGGTATGTTTGGACATCCTCTTCGTTTTCCCAATGCTCAGTAAATTCTGGCTATTTACAATCCATATATATCTACATTTGTCTGCACTAGAGGAAACATATCTTTCTGAATCACATGCATTGTGCTCCCTACCCTAGGGATACTAACATTTGTGGTGGCTTCTTTAAGCTCAGCCTGTTTCTCAAGTAAGTCACTAAGCCACCGGTGTAATTTTCAGAACTGGATTTTATCTTTCTTTGGCATTGTTTTCCCATGTCCTAAGAGAGATAAGATTTCTTAATCTTTAAACCACCTATCCTAGGCTGTGAATTAGCTTGAATTTTATCAGGGAGAAGGAAGATGATGGTGTTGTCATTTTAAGGTTTTAATAATTGTTTTCATATTTCAAGAGGTATTCATAAGTGCTGATAAACAAACTTAATTCCTTGAAAGCAGCTTCTCCAACTCAAGTGGGAGATAATGCCTTTTCATTTTGAAATTGCCATTGTCTAAGAGCATGCTGTTCCTGGACCACAGAATCTAAAAAGCAAAATGCAATGCCTTTTTACGTCACAATTTCCATCAGGGGTTACTTGAACTGTGTCTTAAGTGTGGGATACAGGCCAGAAATACTTATAGAATATGTAAAGCCAGTACCGATATGGAGAAGTAGTCATCATCATCATGGCCAGTCTTCGTGAACGAAGATTTGGGAAAGGTCTTTACCCTTCGAGCCTGCGCAGTGGATTTTTTAGGTGAGACACAGTGTGCGCTGAACTGAGCCCACCCTTTAATCCTGAGGTTCATCTGCCGGGGCCGAGCAAGCTTGGACAGTGGCAGCGAGGTTCTCAGGACGTAGGTTTGTTTAGAGTGACCTTCTCTTAGATGGATGGCCTTACAGGGCTGACGAGCTCCGTCTGCTCGGAGGAGTTCCCTGACCGGGAATCCAACCCAGGCCGCAGCGGGGAGAAGTAGTATTCTACGTGGAAATCACATTTGAAAGTAGGTGGGAATAGGCTAACAGTCCTGTTTCTACTAGATTAAAACAGTGTTTACAAGTTATTTTCTACTAGATTAAAACAGTGTTTACAAGTTATTATCTAAGACAAAGTAATGTACTCTAAAAATGTGCACCAGCTTACAGGCAAACCAGGAAAGATTCAGGAAGAAAGAAGGGAAATATTATATTTAAAGTGAACTTTTTGTGTAAGTTCAACGCGGTTCATGGCTTGGGTGGGTTCTTTCTTTTGTTTGGTTTTCAGCAGTTTATTGGATAACAGGATTCACTCACTGACAGGAGAAATTTTGACATTAGTCTGACTGACTCTGGTTTTCTACTGCCTTACACTATGTGTAAATGCAGATCTGTGTGAAGTGTCACTAAATCTGAGCAGTTACACTAATTTTTTTTTACTTTGGGCACTATGCAGACTAACTAAGTCTGCCTCGGTTAGCACTTGATAAATTGCTCTGTGCAGCTGAAGAAAGCAATGCTGATTAGATGATGAGCTTAAATATGGCCCTCTAAAATACACAATGCAACACATTTGTCAGAAAGAAGAGTACCAGCTTATGTTGCTTGAAATCTTTAAGTGAACCATTGTTACATAGCTACATGAAAGAAAAAATAACCTATCTTCAAAGTGAAAAAATCACAAACTTTACAATTCCATTCTATCAAAAAGTTCTATTGTCTTTCCTTATGACCTAAATATAAATTGTAGAACAGAAAGTGAAAATCAGATTTTGGGATTTTACCTATGGCATTTCACAGTCAACTGACAGATGATGCCTGTTGACATCATCAACACTGTGATGACTAATAGTGCTAGATCAGGGCATTACGTAGAGAAGAGGAAGAAATAGCATATAGTCTAATTGAATATTTTGAGACAGTGCCCTACTAAAATACCACCAAGTAATATTTTGGGTTTGATCTATATTATAATGATATTTGAGCTAGTGGGCCTTACACAGACTTGCTCCTTTTTACTGTGGAAAATATGATGAATTAATATTTATTTATAATAACATCTTTTAATGTTTAGACCTATGTATTTCAAAAACAAGCTGGCTTATTTTCAAATTCTTATTAAACTATCTTTTAAGATGTTAATATAATTGAAGTCTGGAGAACTCTTGGGACAAGTAAAGGTTGAAATTTCTGGGGTTTGTCTCCCAGGTCAGATGTAGTGATCTTTTTCTGGAATTACTATGGAATTGAGACAGACATTGAAACAGAAGATACTCATCAAGAAAAGGCTTTAAAATGTTTGTGGTGTATTTGACGCTGCATATGGTTGTTCCATAAGAGCAGTATTGCTCAGTTTTTTGAAACCTTGGAACACCTAGGCTCATCATATCTCTTGTGAACAGCTTCTTTCAATAAGACAAATCCTCTTGCTTAATCTCTGATCTTGGATGGATTTTCTTATTGTACTGCTAAATGTGTGATAGTTGGAAAACAGGTAGTTTAAACAATGCTGGGGAGAATGGAAGAGAAACACTGCATGGATTTCTGTATTGAATGGAAGATAAGGATTTATGGAGTTTTTGATGCCTGGACTGGACACTGAGAAGAGCAGTAGAGCTTGAGATCCTTGAGACATCACAGTGCAACTGACCAGACTGGGTGACTTTTACATTAGGCCATCCAAAGTGTGCAGCAGAACAGCTCTCACAGTGTCATCATGTGAAGACACTAACAATTGGTGATGTGGCTGGTCTAGTACAGGGCCTCTGACTTCTGGCTTTTCCTGATGCTTCCAGAGGGAGATGTTAGGTTCTGAGAAGTGGACTTAGAGCCAAAGACGTATACGTAAAGCTGCTCTAGAAGAAATGGTCAGAGCATGGAAAGTGTGTGCATCGTTTAACCATCTGCATAACCTCCACACTAAATGCAAATTGTAAAGGATTCATTTTCTGTATTATGACAGAAAAGTTCCGTGTTTTATTGACCAGAAAACTAAATTACTTGATTCAAATAGGGCATGTGAGGCAGGAATAGAAAATGAACTTGAGTTTTGTAGATCTTAATTTTTCCTAAGCATAGCGAACAAAGAAGGTATCCAAAGCTGCTCATGGCAGCTGACACATTAGATTTTTATGTTTTGTATGTGAGACTTGTGTGGTTTGCACTATGTCATACCAACAAGGAAAGGAAACATTTCTCACAGGAAAGCAACACATGTTCATTAGTCATCAAATGTGATGGCACAGGGAGCACTGCATCACAGTGCCCATCTCTGAGGTGCTCTCTGAAAAGCAGGACCAGTCAGAGGTGAGACCAGACTGTAAGTGGTTTGGCAGATCTCTATACATTAGAGGGTAAACTGGAGAAGATGAGGTTTCTGGCCTCATTTGAAAAGCAAATACAGTGTTAAGCAGCTCCAGCTAAATGGGAGGTTTGCAAGCTCTGCAGGGGAAGGGCAGGCTAGCTAGCAACACGTTCCGAGCTGCATTAGGTGTTGCACATGCTGTCCATTGGAGTTACATGCAAACACCACCTCGACATTATGCTAGGTGTTCTCTGGTGCCATCCAGCTGCACTTCTTCCCCTTTCAGTTTGTGAACCACAGCCGGTTTTATCTGTGTCCTGTGCCCGTGCAAAGAACCAGAATGTGAGATTGTTTCTTCATGTGAAGATTGTTGAGCAAGTTGTGTATTTCTGTAGTATTTAATGTCTTCTGGTGCGGAGAGGTCTGAGGTGTGAGCATTGCCTGAAAGTATGAAGGCATCAGCATTTTCATCCATGCACCCAAAATCCCACAAGAGATAATAATGTTGAAAGGGGAATAAATACACTGAAGGCTGGAGGGATGTGAACAAGCCATTTAGGTTACCACCCAAAATCCCTGTCTGGACATTAGGGGCTGAGCACTGCTAGATTTAGTTCCATCTCTTTGCAAACCGTTGCTTCAGAAAGCATCTAGAGCATAGCCCAGGAGTCTTTGCTGGCTGATTTTGCTTCCACAACTTCATCAAAAGTGAAGGAAAATGTGTGCTCAGAAAGAGGGGGCACAGGGGACACATTAATTATGTTGCTGTTGGGGAAAATAACTGAAGTTTACAGTAACAAACCCCACATTTTACTGCTAAATAACGGGATATACCCAGGCATTTCACCAGCTGCTAAGTCTATTTGTGGGCTCTGAAAAGACTGCTTTACTTCTGCTGTTCTCACGTATGTTCCAAAGATACGTATGGCTGCGATACTCCTATCTAGTAAATTTTGTTCTCAGAACCCCTGTTAGGAGAGAACTGTCTGTATACCATTGCAGCCCAGGCCTTCCTTTAAAAAATGTTGTAGTGACAGAATTTGCTGTGAAGTTTAAGTAAAGGGAGTGATAAACCATACAGGAAAAAGGTTTCTGCAAGCTCACAGTCGAGTTGGGCTGTATTCTGACAATTTGGTGCTGAGATCAAGCAATTTTGCAGTATTGAAATACTTCCTGAGTGCCTAGCTAGGATATTTAAAGTGAAAACTGTTGACAGATTTTTTTTTTTATAGCTGCCAAATTTAAATCAGGATATGTAATTGCTGAAGCCCTAAAATCATGTTTGCCAGTACGCCTGTGCCTGCTGTTACACCCTTCTTGCTGCTCTTCTTGACAGTGAATTCATGATGACTGTAGAAAAATAAGCTTCAAGGAATTTCTTTGGCGGTGGAGGATGGGGCTGATTAATGACTTTGGCAAAACAACAGATTAAAACTTCTTTACTGTTATTCCCATTGTGTATGATACTTGTTAAAAGACCACAATAAATCTTGGTAGCAGTGTTTACATTCAATCAATCTGAACTTGCAGGTGAAGACAGCACTGAACAGGAAAAATTTGGTTGTGGACAGGGTGCTTTTCATTGCTGCAGTGCTTGGGTCCTGTTTCTTTAAATATTTTTTCATTAATAACCTAGATGAGAACAAGCTCATTAGTGCAATATGTGAGCAATACCAATTGAAAGAAGCACATGAGAAGAACAGTAAGTCTGTATTGCATCACAGAGAAATTAACTTCATTTTGATAAAAATAAACTGAAAGGCAATTATTTTTCCAGAAGGGTGATTTAAAACATGTTAAGTTCAGGAAGAGACTTGGAGGGTGGCAGTGGCTGGAATTTTCACAGGTGAGAGACATGGGAGGAAATCACCACTGCATGGGTTAGCCACATACTCAGAAACATCATGTTTAACATAGAGATGGTAGTCTGGTGTGGCTGTAAATGACATATGATATTCATGGTTATTGGAAATACAGATGGAAATGAAAGCTGGAAATCATAGAATCATAAGAGTCAGCTAGGTTGGAAGGGACCTCCGAGATCATAAAGTCCAACCCTTGATCCACTACCGCTGTGGTTACTAGACCATGGCACTAAGTGCCACATCCAGTCTCTTTTTAAAAATCTCCAGGGATGGAGAATCCACTACTTCCCTGGGCAGCCCATTCCAATGTCTGATCACCCTCTCTGTAAAGCAATTCTTTCTAATATCTAACCCAAACCTCCCCTAGCACAACTTGAGACCATGCCCTCTTGTCTTGCTGATAGTTGCCTGGGAAAAGAGACCAACCCCCACCTGGCTACAACCTCCTTTCAGGGAGTTGGAGAGAGTGATGAGGTCTCCCCTGAGCCTCCTCTTCTCCAGACTGAACAGGCCGCCCTCAGCCTCTCCTCACAGGACTTGTGCTTGAGTCTCTTCCCCAGCCTCGTTGCCCTCCTCTGGACCTGCTCCAGCACCTCAATGTCCTTCCTGAACTGAGGGGCCCAGAACTGGACACAGTTCTCAAGGTGTGGCCTCACCAGCGCTGAGTACAGGGGAAGAATCACTTCCCTGGTCCTGTTGGCCACACTGTTCCTGATCCAGGCCAGGATGCCATTGGCCTTCTTGGCCACCTGGGCACACTGCTGGCTCATGTTCAGCTTCCTGTGAATCCAAACTCCCAGGTCCCTTTCTGCCTGGCTGCTCTCCAGCCACTCTGTGCCCAGCCTGTAGTGCTGCAGGGGGTTGTTGTGGCCAAAGTGCAGGACCCAGCACTTGGCCTTGTTGAACCTCATCCTGTTGGAGTCAGCCCAACTCTCCAGCCTGTCCAGGTCCCTGTGCAGAGCCCTCCTGCCTTCCAGCTGATCAACACTCCCCCCCAGCTTGGTGTCATCTGCAAATTTGCTGATGATGGACTCAATCCCCTCATCTAAATCATCAATAAAGATATTTAACAGAACTGGGCCCAACACTGATCCCTGGGGGATCAGTGATAAAGGCCCTTGAGATAGTGTGTCAGTGTGAGGATTAGTGGAGCACATGGAAAATGAGCTGAGCTCAGCAAGAAGTGACATGAGGAAAATGTATGAATGATGGACAAACTTTTAATGTGATTTAAAGAAAAGTGAGGTATAAGCCTTTGAGCTCCTTTAAACATGGATTGGAAAGAGTGCTGTATTGGGTCTGGCTGAGCTGGAGTTCATTTCCTCATGGTAGCCCTCACAGTGCTGTGCTTTGCATTGGTAGCTAGAAGGGTGTTGATAAACAGAGTTATCACGATACCCAGTGGCTGTCCTGTTCAACCTAAGCATCCCTCTCTTCCCATCCTTTACTCTTCTTCAGGAAACCTAAACTGAAAGGTGGTCTTTTTCAACCAGCCTCATTGTCAGTAAGGAGCTATAACTCACAATAGTTTATGTGTAAAAAACTTGGGGGCTGCTGGGGGATAAGGCTGTTGAGGTCTTGAAGTTACGGCTTGACACATCTTCACCATCACCTGTAGCTGTCTTCAAATCTCCCTTCTTTTCCAATGTCTTTAACTGTTGACCCTCTTGGGGAGGTTATGCTGCGTGTGAATAAAGTCAGATGGATTCCAGGAGCCCTGGTCATCATCTGCACAGGCTGCAGCTGCTGCACCTGCCTGCTGCAGGTTGGCAGCATGTCTGTGATGGTTTACTCATGAGGGAGCTCTCCACAAAACACTTCCAGAAACTTCTTAAGAAATGAAAAATGCTTATCCATGCCTCATTGATTTCTCTTTAATTGAGATTACGTTCTGGAGGAAAGTATTTAGAAGAAGTAGTTTAGAGAGTAGCAATTAAGATGTGTTTATATTTCTTCATCAGGGACAAATTTGGAGAGGTAGTGGAAATGGGTTTGCTGCTAATTAAAACTGTGGCTGAGTTACTAAAACTGTTGCTCTATGAGTATTCATGATGCTAGTGCCTTGGTAAGGTTAGTTTTCCAATGCCACTTGAAAAGCCTGGGCAAGTGCTGAAAGAGTGAATATTTTTTACATGGCTTGACTTGCTCCCTGAGTTCTTCTCTGCAGGGGGCACCTTAAACTGCCAAAATGCAGTGCTCCTTTTCAGTGAAGTTTTGTGGTGAGTAGCTCTGTCTGGTGAAGAGCCAAGATGTGTGACCTGTGGCCTGCGTCTAGGTGTGTGTGTGGCAAAGCCTAAGCCAATTGAATTACAGCCTGATAATTATGCAGAAATCCTTACTTATCAAGGAGCAAATTTTGGCTCTTATTTCTCTTATTAGTGAGGTTTTTTTATATGAATAAACCCACTGGTAGGATTGTTTACACTTTAGGAAACCTCTTCTAAACTGGAGGATGAAAACAACATTGAGCCTTAATTAGTCGTTTGTGTAACTCAGGTGAGAAGTAAATTCATGCTTTAATTATTTGCTGGAATCAAAGCATGTTCTATCCTAGAAAAAACATAAAGCAGGGAAGATTTGAGGAAATATATTAACAATTAAATGCAATATTACTTTTCAAGATACAGTGATACTTTGAGGTTGGCTGTCTCTGGGCTCTTGGAGACACCTGACCAGATACTTTACAGGGCAGTTCCCTAAGAGCTGTGCTGCCTTGCAGCTCACTTCCCCTCAGACTTGAGCTAGGCAGACTGAACCATTATTTTTGGGTACTGCCTAAATGTCCTTGCTTCTCTGGCAGCATTTCATCCTTAACCTCTGCAAAATCCATACGGAAAATTTGGCTTCTCCATATGTGGTTCTGGGGTGCTAGTCATGTCTTGTGTTGCAGAAATATTTCTGTAAGATGAAGACAAACAAAAGGTTTGGTTCTGTGGAAAAAAAGACTAGTGTCTCCCTCTCTGAAACATATTTAGTAAAAATACATACTTAAAAGAATTTCTGTTACTTCCAATTTGCACAGTTTCTGAATGTGTGTGTTAAAATGCTGTGCCTGTCAGGGAGCCCACACGATACCAAATAATGAGCTTCTCCTTTAGAGAGTGATGATGACTTTCTGAGCTGTCCCTGTATCTGCAAAGGAAAGAAAGAACCAAGCCACAATCACCACAGTATTTATCACTCTGTTCATTATACTTGAACAGCTCTTCCATCCCTAATACAATCCTCTTTTTTACCCTCTTAAAGGCATTACGCCTTTCAAAGACTGTTCGAGGTTCAGGTATGTGGCAGTATCATTCTTACAAGAGTGTGCTTTGACTGCCGTGCTCCGTAATCGCAGCTCTCTGATTGCCTAGGAAGAGGGTATTGCTGTTTAGTATGTCAAAGTAGGATTTCAAGGCACCAAGAGCAAATGATGAGCAATTGCTTACCCCAGCAAAAGTGAGGAAGAGGAAGCTGGTGATGGCTGAAGAAGAAGCTGAAATCTTTACTCTCCCTGTTAATTTCAGTCTCAGTGTCCTTGGGTGTCAATTGAAGATGATGTCCCATAAGTTGTTCCATGAGCTGTCCTTTTAAAGCTTTTAATGACACACTTTATTCTGATACTAGAAATTATGAAATCCTGAGGAGACCATTTGCTACATCAAGACTGTGAAGAAGGTTAGTGTTAGAGACCCTGTGAGAGTCATATTTTTGATGGAACTGTCTCTTTCTACAGGGTATGAAAATGTTTCTGAGTCTGATTAAAGAATATGAGCAATGATTTTTCAGAATGGCTCTCTGGTAAGAACATAACTATCACAGCATACTCTGGAGATAGTCAAGAAGTGAAATATAAATGTCATTTTTACTCCATATATATTCAGCCTGAAATTAAACTGCATGTTTTTACCAATGAGACTGCTAGAACAACTGATAGATTGAGAAGTGAAATCTGTTAAAAGTGAGAGTTCTCTCCAGAAAAAACACTCCATCTTAGTACAAGGTTTCAGAGTTGCTGCAGAGTCTATTAAATGGAATTATTACATGACCTAAAACGATTTCTTCCATGCTATACAACAGTCCACCATCAATAACCATTACCTATTGTGGCCTTAGAGGTCTGTAAAGAAACCTTGGTCTGAAATTCCCTTACTCTTGTTCTCTGTTTTCCAGCAAATGCCTTATTATGAGGAAAAGAACTTGGAAAGTAACATGCTCTTCATTAGAAGTTGATGAAAGACAACGAAAAAGGAATACCCCTTTGGGATGGAAAAGTAGGCATATCCTGACTCAAAAATAAAAAAATTTACTTCAGTCATGAGCCAATTTAAATGTATTATTTCAGTAATGGCAAAATATGTTTCAAGCATTTATTTCAAACTAACATGTTATGTTTAAAGTGATGTATAAGTAGCAGTACTGCCATCTCCCCATAATCCTGTTCTCCAGAAGTCACCATATACAGAGTCATAGGGAAGAGCAAGAACAAGGGCAAGCAGATCTGCTAGTTGTTTTATATACTCTTGCAGTTTCCAGCTAATAACTTTGCTTTCGTTTCACTGAAATACTTCTTCTAAGTCTTTTGGTGATGTTGGATGGAGAGATGTGTGCTCTTTCAGGACCTTGAAAAATGTCCATCTAGTTCTGTTCAGAAAGCATCTAAAAGCGTAAAAGTTGGTTTTTATTCTGTGAGTTTTTCCAGATCTTGAGAGTCTTCTGACTTTTGTCTGGGTCATTTTATCAACAGGACATTTCTTGTAAAGGATTTGTTTACAGGAAGCTGAATGCCTCTGTACAGAATACTGTGCTTCTCTGAAACAACACATAGCAAGCTTCTATTTTAAAACTATTGTAAAAAATTAATGGATTTCTTTTTGAAAGCTTCTCTTTCTGTGACATATGGAATATAGATTTTTATTATTATTTAAAAAAATTTGTTTAGACTCCTTATGTTACATATTTCAGGTTTTGCTGAGTGTGGACTTAGATCAGAAACAGGACTTGTGGGATGGAAACTCTTGGCAAAGAGCCAAGATAAGCTGGACATACTCAAGAACTAAGTACCTTTCTGCTTCCAGTGTTTTAAATCCACTTCTCTCGTGGAGCTGGCTGTTTAAGGCTGAGTTTGTTGAACAGCCTATACAGAGTTCTAGTATCATTTTGGTGTGAATCTGTAGATATTGTCTGTTAATTCCCTTGGGTTTTTCTGTTCTGTAAACCAACCATATAAAATTACTTTCCTCTAAGATACTACCTTTCAGACATTCTTGAACAATAGAATGTGTAAGCATGAATTGATAGGTGAACAAACATAAAAAATAATCTTATCTCTTGCTGACTTAAGTAATAGGAAATATTTTATGAAATGAACATGTCTTTATGAAACAGATATGTCTTTTAACAAAAATAAGCCTTTTTATATTACCTGCATGACCTGGAAAGTATGGTAGTATCACCACTTTGCATAGGCTTCTGAAATCTCTGTGAGAAACCAAACCATTATCACTTCTTTTTATTTAATAAATAAAATTTTAAGAAATTTTTCAAGAGGCAGAACCTCCTGACAAGGTTATGAAAGTATATTTCACTGCAATGCCGATTTTGCTGTCTGCTTCAGGAAGAATTTCACCTGGATGACTAAATGACTGCTTTACTTTTACGTACCCTGAAACACTGACTAATTTTTAGGCTTTTAGGAGCAGAAGTTTGGGTTTTAGGAGCCGGAAGCAGGCAGTGATATCTGAAAATACTTACTTAGACATTATACAGCTAATATGTCGGCTGGCACAACATTGCTCTCCAGATTGAACAAGGAGCGATAGTTGTGGCACAGTTAATCAGGGGCATTTAATCATGGCTTCAACAGTTGCTTAGAACTAGATTTTTTCCCTCAATTTATTTCTTCCTTCATAGTCATTAGACTTACTTATTTGATGTGCACAACAGATAGTGCAATCGCATTGACTTGTAGAATTTTTCCTTTCTATACTCTTTCTTTTGACATTAGTTGTGAAATTTTTCATCTTTAATCTTTTAAAAATCAAACTTATTTTGTAGCATTGGAATTAGGTATTTTCTTTTCATCCTTTTTTGGGAGAAAAAGCAATGTTTGGTAAGGGTTTTTCTTTGGCTGTTTATTTTCGCTATGGCAGAATAAGGTCTCAAGTGTGGACAGTTTAGAATGAATGTATGAATATAGACTGTAGTGGAGTGGTTGGATTAGACAGAACAGGGTGTAGCAATGAAAACCACATTGTTTTCAGCAGTAACTTTTATTCAGTCTTTCTGTCTAAAGTATAATCCTTCCAGCATCAGAGGTGCTTAGGTAGAACTTGGTTCACAGGATGTTTTATAGAAGCTCAAATTGTAAAAGCTTACTCATATGGTCAGAACAGGAGAAGTCAGACTGTAAATAGGGTGCAATGTGGCTGTCATTCTGGTTCAGTAGCTTAAAAACATTTGGGGTATAGTAAATTAAAATTCCAAAAGGTCCTTCTTGAATGCAATGACCCAGTGAACTTCCCCAAACACTTGCATAAACTTTCTTACAAGAAGCAGTTATGTGTGGGAAAACAGTTTAGGGAGTTTACTCACCACTACTCACAGCAGAGTAAATAGTCTGACTGATAAACAGGCTGCAACATTCAGACAGTACTATTAGTCCCAGCCCAATTCACTGTTTCAAAGCAAACTGTGGACCAAGTTACATAATATGAAAAGTGAAAATCTATGCTTGGAATGCGTGTAAGGACTGTGAACAGCTGAGCTATAACATAATGGATGAAAACTTATAAACTACTTAAAGACAGTGAACTGTTTTGCTAAGTGATCAGCAAAAGAGTAAAGGTAATGAAGACATTTTTACTTCCTTGTTTATAACACTGGCACTAGACTCAGAAGAAATTAATATCTGTATTTTTCGTGCTTCCAGGTGCTTAATGTTGGGTGGAGATGAACAGAATGCAAATATTTTTCTGTGGTATTTAACATATTTAACAAGTGCTTACCTGACAGTCTGAGATTTTATTTTTTTACTCAGGTAACATGCATACATGATTTTACTTTCATGAGAACTAGTAAAAGTTTAAATGTGGATTTTTAAATGTGCTTGGAATTCATGAAAGCATGTTCTTGAGAAGTCAGAATTAGGTCAGTGATGAGGTCCATGTACATGTTGCCCCAAGGTGGCCCATATGAACTTTAAGTAAATGTATGTGGAGGCCCCTGAGGACAAGAAGTTTTTTGTTTTCCAGGCATTTTGAAAGTGACCATGTATGGGATGTTTCCCCATTCCCTAACGCAGAGCAGACTACTGTCTGTCTTCTGGGTGTCCTGCTGATTTCACCACGTTCTTGAATTCCTGGAAAGGACAGTGAGTGGGATTAGGATGTAAAAAATTATTGCAAGGATCCATCCCAACCTTTTAATGGTGTATGTACATGTTGCAGAGTAACTCTTTAAGCTCACATTCAAAGAAGTCCAGCACACTTTTTAATTATATATATAAATATTTATGTATGTATGAAGAATTGTTTTAATTTTGTATATATGTATATATTTATATTTTTATATATATATATGTGTGTGTGTAAATACAATTCTTTAATTCCTATTTTTCCAGCTCTTGAGCTAGGCTTTCATCTATAGTGATCTCCTAAAACTAATTATCCTATGTACAGGTCTTCAGGGTAAAGAAGTTAAAATGCAGTATGACTTTTCTGCTCAGAGTTTATCAGTACCTAATTGGTATATTGGAGCTAGCAATATTCAGTGTCTTTATTCCTGTGTTGGACACCAGCTGTGCCACTGATTTGAGAGATGGTTATTAAAAGTACCTGAAAGATTAACCTTCTCTTCATCAAATACCGTAACCAGCTGAACACAGAGGTTTGTAGCTACTGGTCTCCTTGAGTCTGAGTGAAAGTAGTATCACTCATACGTGGTCTTCAAGACTGCTCATTCACTTTTACTACAGAGAGATGCTTTAGTCACTGGGGTTTCTTTCTTGAGTTAGGGACGTTAGCTCTTTGAAACACATTGTTAAAAATGGACTGATAGAGACAGGTTGGTCCAACCTGACCCTCTCCCCTCTGTGCATACTCAAAGGACTTGAAGATCACAGAGCCTGAGCTTGCTCTACGCTGCACATGGGCACAGGGCTCATGTGCTGGAAAGGGTAGTTATGAGATGTGTTATTTTAAATCTTTGTTGAATTTGTACAGTTACGTGGAATTGTTGAGTCATGGAAGAGTTTGATTTGGAAGGGACCTTGAAAGGTGGTCTCATCCAAACCTCCTGCAATAAGGAGGGACATCTTCATGAGCAAACACTTGCCAGAGATGAGCATGGTTTTACTTCAAGTCAGCTCCTTGTTAGACCATCCTTCCATGTAGGAAAGCTGAGGGTTGCTCTTCCTGTACTGGGAGGAGATATGCAAAACCAGCATTAACATGAACAGGGATTTGAAAAATGTAATTTCTCTCCAGTCATGGCTACTACCAGTAGTTTTTTTTCTCTTCCTTTGCACTCTTTTATCTGTCCATCTCTTATGCTTGTAGACTGTAAGATGTCCAAGGCAGACAATGCCCATGGCTTAGCACACTTAAGTTCTGTGCAGGGGTATTATTAGTAAAATACCTAATTCTAAAGAGAAACCCCACCAATAAACAACAAAACAAGAAACAAAACCACAAAAAAGCTGACAAAACAAACAAACAAACAGCAAAAAAACCAACCCAATGACAGAGTGAGAGCAGAGATCTCAAGAACTGAAAAACTATCCTGGGATGAATCCTGATTATTTTGAAGTCTGTCTTTTTGAAGACAAGACAAAACCTTTCCTCTACAGGAAAGCAGATTTCCCCTTCAAATTACAAAGGTTTCACATGATGATAAATTAATCACTTGGTTAGTAGATACAATAATTTGGACATGTGTTAATCATTGCATTGGCTCTTAATATGTATGTGCATGTGTGTGTTTGCATATGTATACATACATTTTTCTGTGTTTTTTGCTTCAGGTGATGATTCCCTGTTGAAAGTTCTGAAGGGATGAAATTAAACTTCATTTTGCAAACTGCACAAAGTATATGGGGCAAATCAAGGGACAAATAAAAAATCTAAAAAAGGAAAACTTGTTAAGAAAGTTTTTATATCTTTGTAGGAAACTCTGAAAAGCTCAACAGTCCTTTTTCAGAGTAAACATTTCCACTGTATTCTCCAATTCTCTATTCCTCTGTTCTCTGTGTGTGTGGCAGTGTTGAACACATGGGCACCCTATACTAGGTAGAGCAGAAGCAGCTGAGCAGTGATACCTGTCTTGCTCTCATAAGAACTCATATGGGAACTTTCAGAGAACATATGTAATTTGTGTCTTAGTAGTGATTTCTGTTCTGTTTGGCAAAGAAAAAGAGTGTAATTGTCAAGGCAAATTATTTACTAGATAGTTCATATCATTACCTCTTTACCACTTGTAAATGAAAGTACCCCAGAGAAGTTCACTTAAATTACCAGATCCTGTAGTGACTGGACAACTCGCATTTAAAAGATAAATTACAGTTCTTTCCTTTCTTTCCTTTCTTCCCCTCCCAGAACTTGTGCATGATCTGTCTGATTTGGCTGGAAAAATGTGCTGGGGGAAGAAAACTTGATATGGGGATTGTGTTCTGCTGTGGGGTGGCAGTTCTGTGTGTGAAAGCTGCAACCCATCTTCCTGTTGCAAGTGGGTACCAGGCACTTCTAGCAGCCCCATGATTTGAACTTGCATGTTTGCAAGAGTACGCTTAAGCTCAGTAACTCTGTGTCAGAGACGTGTCTCCTGTGAATAACTTGGTGTTGATACTTTATCTTAGGTGATGAAAATCTAGAATTTAGGTCGACAGGTCAAGTGTTGTCTCTGTGCCTTCAAGCCTTCTTAGTAGCTAAAGCGTGGCTTTGGCAAAGTGCCATCTGTGCGTGCTCAGCAGTGTAGGGTGAGCTCCTCCAGGACTTCTGACCAGCTTCAGAGACAACCTTCTCTGCAATGCATGAATCTTATCTGTAGACTAAATAGTGTCATCTGAAGCAAAATAGCTTTTAGCAGTGAAACAGCCCCTGGCTTTGGAGGCTTTAGACAAATTCTGTGCCCTTTCCATTTCTTCAGTTAAATGCTTGTCATCCTACCCAGCTTTGCTGTGATTGGACACGTGCTAAGGATGTTCTCTATCAAATGGAACCTAATAGGGCATTGAAATATTGATGAATAAAACGTTAATTTTTAATTCTCCATCGATCTTTACTAATGGGAATCCAATGTGCTTCTGTCCAAGAGACTTTCTGACATTATGTGGTTTAATGTGTCTGCACATTAAATAAAGCATGGAGCTACAGGGTTTTACTTTGCAGGTGCTTTGTTTAATAGAAGAAAACAATGGAATCGTTTAAGTTGGAAAAGACCTCTGTGATCGTCAAGTACAGCCACTGACCTAACTAGCAGGTCCACCACTAAACGATGTCCCTAAACACCACATCTACACGTCTTTAAATACCTCCAGGGATGGTGACTCCACTTCTTCTCTGAGAAGCCTGTTCCAAACTTTTCAGTGAAGAAATTTTTCTTAGTACCCAATCTCAACTTCTCCTGGCACAACTTGAGGCCATTTCCTCTTGTCCTGTCATTTGTTACTTGGAGGAAGAGACCAACCCCCATCTGGCTGCAACTCCTTTCGGGATAAAGTCTCCCCTGAGCCTCCTCTTCTCTGGGTTACAACACCCCACTAACTCAACCACTCCTCACGAGACTTATGCTCCAGACTCTTTGCCAGCTTTGTTGCCCTTCTCCGGATGTGCTCCAGCACCTCAAAGTCTTTCTCACCGTGTGCTACTATTTGTAGTTATGCCAATGTCCCAAACTCTGCTCTTTGGTGGTTACCACATAATGCTTCATCCATTGAGCTAAACCAGCCATAAGGTCTTCATAAGCTTATGCCACAGATCATATATTAATAAATTACATATATTAATAAATTAATAAATTCCAATAAATTATTGAGCAGATGTGGACAATGATATTATCTAAAAGCAGATGCAAAACTTGTGAGTATGTAGTTACACATTCCTTCTTTGTGCTGGATCACTGGCCTGCCATCCTGAATAGTTGCATGTGTGTTTGTGACTTGGGAGACCTGAGACAGATAGTGTGATGATTGTCTCACTTCTGTCCTCATTTGTGTTTCGTTTTCTGATGGTTTTGCCTGACTAAAATGCATAGATTTCTATTATGTCTGTATTTTGAAATATATGATGATGGTCAAAAATCCTGATTTTTATTTATGAGATAGAACTTAACAAAAAACAATGGAAAAGAAATGTTAATCCCTGCTTTTCATAGTCAAACATTGTTTCATTGAAATGGATGAAATACAACTAACATATCGGAGCCTCTTCATGCTCCAGGATAAAGGAGCTTAGTAACACTACAAGAAATAGGGGCAAAGAACTTCAGAAGATAGGGAAATGTTTCCTTTTGCCTCAGGAAAAATATATTATTCAGTGACCTCCACTGTGCCTGACTGAGCCAAAACCCATCAGAGTCGTGCTCAGGTTGCATTTCTGTTGAAGTGAGCCCAGGCTGCATTTGCATAAGCAATAGACACTCAGTAGGTATGGCCACGAGGAGAAGCTGGGTAGGTCACCAAAATACCTACTTCACTGGTGGTTGTCCAGAATATCAGTTCCAATTGTGTGTTTGCCATTGAAGAATTTATGTCAGGCCCTCTTTGGCATTAGAAGTTTAGCCACTCCACTGCCGGAAAAGATAAACTTGGATTCTTTTGCTCTTGCCTCCTTGATGTGTTTTTTTTTTTTCCCTGCAAAACTGGGGAGATGATTGCTGGTATATGCATGGTAATAAAGCTTGTCAGACACAGACAGTCAGAATTCTTCTGAATTCACATTTAATTTATTCACGGCACAGCATGCAGCAAAGCTGATGGCAAGTTAATGTGCTGCACTTTAATGAGATATCTGTTTGCCTCCCAGGTTTTGAGGTTTTTGCTAGTTTTATTTATCAACCTGACCAAAGCCAAAGCCATAAGGCATTACAGATCTACACTAAAATATTTTATTTACTTAGCTGATGCTTTTGCCAGAGGAGAAATCGGTGAAGTAATTAAATAGTGCTGCTTTTATTTTAGAACAGACATGGGGTCTTTTTGAGTATACAATACGTCCTTCTCAGTGTTGTGGCTCACAAATACTACCTAGATCAAAATATTCTATTCACAATTTCCCAGTTTTGATGTAATTAAATTTCCACCTGTCTTTGAAAATTCACCCCCTCATTCTCTTTAGAGGTGTATATTTCAGGGGAGGAGAGACGGAGGGAAAAGTGTAGCAACTCTGTAGTATGAAACGCAAATGCAGAAATTTCAGTGTGACAGAGCTGCAAAGTCTCCCATTAAACAATAGATGATATGGCTCCACTCAGGTTTTGAGATCTAGTTCATGCCAATTGAGTTCTTGTGTTACAACTTAGTCTTTTAGCAATTGCAGTTCCTCCTCATTAGCTAATTACTGCATCAATAATGAAAAGAAGATGAACTTTAGTCAAGAAAATGATGTTGTGATGTATCACTAATGAAACCATTTCTGTCACACAGTGGGAGCATGCCGGGATCGGGCTGTGGATGGCTGTGAAATGCCAGCCCTCACGGGTCTGCCAGCCCCTCCCACGGTGGGTGGAGAGGAGCACAGTGCGTGGACACCATGTCGTACAGCAGTCTTGCAGTCTGAACTGCGCATGTCAGTGTAGGTGTCCTCTGAGAGGCTTGCGTTAATTTATCTAAAGCCAGTTAAAATGTCATTTTAAGTCTTGCTAGTACTCATGCCACTCTTCGGTGGACTCGGAGTCCAACAATGTAGGTTGTTGGACTGGATGATCTTCAAGGTCTTTTCCAACCTAAATGATTCTGTGATTCTATACAGAAACATTGTTTCTGTACACAAAAGAGTGCTTGGAAAAGGGTCTTTGAGACGGAGCTAACATCTTTTGTGTGTGTTAACCTTTAATGTCTAAAACCTGTCAAAGTGAAGGTCAGATTGACCTTTCAATTCACTGTTGTACCTTTGCATTATGTTTTCTGCAAAGCTAAAACCACATTTTGCAGTAGGAATACAGTCAGGTTATGAAACTGTAGTTATCTTTCAGTTTTGTGCACCCTTTGTGATATAAGCTATTGTCTGTTTGGCTACAAATGCATAAATAAATAATTATTAGGAAATAACTGATAGATTTATGGGGAAATGCAATTACAGGCTTTAGTTGAAATGTGCCTGTTGTTAGGTACAATGTTCTCCTGTTTCTTTGCTGCTAACAGAAGGCTGAGAGAGTGGAGAGGAATGGGGAGGGAGTGTATAGGAGGGGATATGCCACTGAGCATAATCAGTTTTGGGAACAAGGACAATCAAATTTTGTCCAGCCCTTTGCTGAGAGACTTCAGGAAAATACATGCAAGGTTTATATTTGGAAATATCAAACTGTGTTTGGCATTCAAGTCAGGTAATGTAACCCATAGAAATCACAAGATTGAGCCAACCTTCTGTGCGTTTCTTCAAGCAAATTAAGAAAATGTTAATTTCGGATGCTGTGCAGGTGGAAAGATGCACATAGAC
Organism: Manacus candei; assembly: GCF_025592945.1. Classification (NCBI taxonomy): domain Eukaryota; kingdom Metazoa; phylum Chordata; class Aves; order Passeriformes; family Pipridae; genus Manacus; species Manacus candei. Next base: position 601,378 of record NW_026138141.1, on the reverse strand, counting down.
AAAATATCAGCACATTTGCCTATCTGTAATGCTTTTTATTTATAAATGTCTTTCTTTTCTGTTGGACCATGAGCTGCCTGTTAAACTGTGTGTCTCCCCTCAGATGCCAATATCATGTCAAAAGGAAAAGTTGTGCATGTGAGCAGGGATGGCTGGTGGAGGTCACTGAGGGAGAGGGGCTCTGCCTTCCAGCAAGTGCCACCTCTGTACTGAGACAGTTCACACATCCTCTGGGGTTTCTTTTCCACCTGAACAATAGAGCCTTTGATATCAGAGCAGTCTGGAGTTTAGTATTTACTTGGCAGAGAAAAAGGCAAACTACTGCCACAGACTGCCAAGTGGTGTTACCTATATTGTTAAGGGCTGGCATTGAGTCTGTTGATCAAGCATTAATGGGATTAGCTTAATGAAGAAATTTATGGTTCACAAAAAAATATTAAAAGTTTAAGAGGTTTGGGTTTTTATTAGCATCCTTCCTTTCAAGAAATCTTTTTAATGACTTAACTCCAAATTTGTATCCAAAGGTGTTCAATCTAACATTATTGTTATTTTTCTCAATGCATTTATAGGGTTCCAGGATTACTTTGTTGCTGACAGTGGGTGTTTTCATCATATTAATAAGATTTTTTTTTCTTCTTTTGTCTATTACCAAATTATTTTGCCAGCATTTTAGGGTTTGCTGTTGGTTGTGTTGCATTGATGTTTTTTAAAGTGTTTTGAAATACTTTTCTTGTTTCAGTTATTTCCTGTGGAGTTGAGTTAGCTGAGTGAAACAGATGACTTCTCAGTGTTTTAAATTCTCTACCTAGTTGTATATAGTAGTTAAAAATGAATAATATTTAGAGGTTGAGGGTATAGGTCTTCTGGGTATGATGTGTAAATTTGAGAACTAAATGGTAATGTGGCTTCATTTTTCTTCGTTTTGGGCAATCTCCATTCAGACACCAAATTCAGTATCTTCCCTTATTGCAGCAGTTTCCTTATGACTGTGATAGTCCCAGGCACATAGAAAAGGTAATAATTTTTGACGACCAGCGGCTATAATTGGAAAAAATTGGATAAACTTTTCGATATAGAAAACCTTTTTCCAGGCCTGAAATGGAAGCAGCAGACTTCAAGCTAAGTACAAAAATACAACCTGACACTAATACTAGTGCCATCTAGGAATATATGCACTCTGAGTAGCTCAGTCTGTGAAACTTGAAAGTGTAACTGTCGGGATATCAAGTGGATTCCAACCTGGATTGTGCTAAGCATGTTCCAAAAACTGCTTTCCCTCAGCACATCAAAATCTGGGCACTGTTCTCCTGTCGTGGTGGGAGAAATACCAAGACAGCTTGTGTAATTTTAGTTTGTCTGACAGAAAGTGTTACGCTGTTTCTCCCCAAGGATGTAACTTACAGAGAGCACTCAGATGGGGTTTGTGGTGGTTCTCTCTGGGCTGTGTAAGGCCACATATGTTCCTCCCTGCACCCTCACACACAGCAAACATGCAGAGGAAGGGTGCATTTCCCGCGGGTGTTTTTGCAGGACCCGTAGCAGCAACTCTGGTCTTGTAGGCTCTCCCTCATTTTGTCCTTGTCCACACCTCCCTGCCCACAATGTCAAACACAGGGTGCTCAGACCTGATTTTAGAACCCAGCTTGCCTCAGCCCAACAGGTTAGTCCTGGTAGCTGTGCAGGGCTGGTTTTGGCTGCATCCTTGTATTAATGACCCCTACTCTTGAACCTGAGTCAGCACTTCCCACAAAGCACCATCACCTTTTCTCCTGTGCTTTTCTTTTGTATTACTGTGGGGGAGAACACTGTTTGAGAATGAGAGGTTTTTTTCCAGTCAGGCAGCCACTAAGCTCCATGCCGCTGCTCACTCACTCCCCTGCCAGTGGGGTTGTGGAGAGAATCAGAAGAGTAAAAGCTATCCTCATTGGATGAGGTAAAAACAGATTAATAGGGAAGGAAAAAGCCACGCACACAAACAAAATGACACAAGGAATTCATTCACCACTTTCCATGGGGACGCAGGTGTTCGACTAACTCCAGGAAAGTAGCTCTCCATCACACGTAATGGTTATTTGGGAAGACAAACGCCGTCAGTCCAAACATCCCCCCCCTTTCTTCTTCTTCTCCCTTATCTTATATACTGATTATGATCTCATGTAGTATGGAATGTCCCTTTGGTCAGCTGGGGTCATCTGTCCTGACTGTGTCTCCTCCCAGTTTCCCGTGCACTCCCACTCTCCTCACCAGCATGTAAGCGCTGCTCAGCAACAACAAAAACATCCCTGTGTTATGTCTCTGTAGAAGTTTCTCTGATTCCTATCTTGAGCAAGGCAGATGTGTTCCTTGTTGAGGGCTTCTTCAAGCTATCCCATACAAATGTAGCTACTGTAATTGTACCTCAGTGAGACAGAAAAGAAGTAAGACTCTTTGTTCCTTACCTATCTTCCACAGCGGGGTTTTCAGGGTTACAGTTTTAGACTTTAAACTTCTGAATTAAGTGTAAATGGACTGTAAATTCTTTCAAAGTACAAATTCCAGACTCTTGAGACCCAAAGTTGCCCATTAATAACACAGGGATAATATTTCCCTTCCTTTAAAGATGCATTCATTAATAGTAGAGATATATATGCTGGGATTCATCTCACCTAATTTTATCTGACTGAGCTGCTTTTTCTCATTTAAAGAGTGGAGAAAAAGAATCACCTTCACTAATGAAGCATCCTAACTTATAATAGTCACATATATGTGAACAGGATAAATACACTCCAGAGGTCCCTCTTTGTCATCTCAGAAGGAATTTAGATGGTGGTTTAGATGAGGCTTGATTTTAAGTGGTTTCAACTGGGTGAACTAGATGGTGTGTTAAACGTGGACAAGCTAAGTGAATGTTCTTCTGTGTGATAAAATTAAATACCCAATGAATTGCTGTTCCTGCAAACAGAACCTGTTCAGATGGAGGCAGTTTTTAGTGCTAGAATTTTGTCATGATTTCCCAGTTTCTGATTTTTAATGGTGAGGATTCAAATCCATCCTGAAAATCTGTAGGTCTAAATATCACCATACGGTTGCAGGGGCAAAATCATGAAAGCATATCTTTCCTTTGGCTTGGTTTCAAACAGGGTGACATCATTTTTATCAAACTGCCTCTATTAGTTCTTTAATTCAGCAAACAGAGATTGCTAAGTAAGGTTCCTTTTCCAGCCAAAACGTCAATCAGAACTGTAAGCTCTGCAGAGTACTGTACAAATTAACATTTAAACATCGCTATTGTAGTAATTATTTTGAACATCTTTTTTTTTTATGACACTCAGAAGAAAAGGGATGACTTGTCGTTGAGTTTCCAGACTCTAATTTTCTCCCTATATAAGTGTGCTCTGCCGAGATCTCTTTCCCTTCTGGCTGTGCAGTGTTTCTGTGCTGCTCATACCCAGCTGGGAGCTCCCTGTCTTAGTTATTGACCTGCCACAATAGAGGCAGGAAGAATCCAAACAGCCTTTGTATATGTGGTTTGAATGTTCAGGGGATCTGATGAATAGACAAACATATGATTTGACTGCTAGGGAGATGATTTGATGGCAAACAAAAGGTCACATACCAGCAAAACTGTTAAATGGTGGCATGAGAGTGGGACTGCTGTTCTGCTCCCTATTCAATTTCCTCCCACACTGGGAGCCAGCTTCTGCCTCCACTGCAGCTGCTCTTGCTGCATGGGATTAGGGAGTTCTTTGGGTGATGTGCTTGTGTGAAGGCACTAATGGAGTACATAGCAGACAAGGGTGGAATTCAGCACAGATCGTAATCCTCCTTATGGGCTGTTGATGTGTGGCATCATATGCAAACCCATGCCTGGCACCTGCATTCACACTTGCCTCATCATCCTTGAATGTATCATTGACTGTCCAGAGTGTAGTGTCCTTTTGTGCCTCTGCTCTTGCTTCACTGGTGAAAACCAATCAGTGCTATGAAATCTGGCTCTTTGTGTGCAAATAATTGGACCATCTTTTTTCTGGAGTTCTTCAAAGGATGCTGACTTGTGGAAGAGGGAAACAATTAGTGTTTCATGTGGATTTGTACCTCTTCACAGATGGGTATGCCAGTAAAATGAGGCAAAAGGTGGAACATATCTTCTGCTTTTTTGGATAGCTAAGTACCTGGAGCGAGAAATTCCTGTGCTTCAAGTGCACTTCAGCAAATAAAGAAGGCATTGTATTGCCAGTCTCTTCTCAGGCAAAGTAACTTGCAGTTCAGAAGCTTTTCTTCTCAAGGTTTTGTGCTGATTATTCCTTTGGCTTTCACTTACCTGCACAAAGTTTGGGTTTTGTTATTACTACTTAGGGAAGATTACAGTTCACCTAGAAGATTCAGCAAATTCATAAACTCTGCACTTGATAACTGAGCTCCAATAAGCCTTCCTGGAACAATGCTCGTAAGTCAACTGTGGATGTTGAAGAACTACATAATAATGAGATCTGAACTTCAGTAACACCAACAGCTATGTCACTATTATAAAGGGTAGAAATCTTTAATTTCAGTTTTAAAATTGTGTTTCTTCAATAGCAGTAGTACTGCATGTTGTAGTTAAGCACCACCAGTCTTAAAACTGTCTGTCTCACTTGGAAGATTCTAGCTGTCATTGACTCACAATAATAGACAGACTCCCACAAGTCAAGGTTTGAAAGGTCTTTGGAAACAGAAAGATAGAAGGATACATTCAAAGGGTTTTTCAAAAGAGCTGAAGATTAGTTTCTATGTCCTGTTGAAATGTATTTGAAAAAAAATACTAGTCTCTATAGCAAAGGAATGATTTTTTTTTCTTTTTTCTTCATTGTAATCAATGAACAGATATTTTAATACTTTTACCTAGTAGTTTGCAAGTGACTTTTAGGAAACCAGAGTGCTTGAAGTGAAAACAGGCATGTCATAATCCATTATAGGAAAAAGTATCTTTCCTTTTGCATTAATGAATTCTGTAAGATTTATGAACTGTATGTTCATAAAGATGCACAACTGCTTCAGAACAAATGCATCACAATTTTTCTAGACAGTGATTATAATTTGTGAATTAGAGCTAATTAAGGTATGTATGTCAGTAACATAATGTAAAAAATGGCTGATTACCGGTTGCAGGAAAGATTTTGGAGCTTCCTGCAAAGTTTAATTTTGGTGAGTATATTTAGATTTAAAAACGTGCCCTCTGATAAGAGGTATTTTATTCTTTGTTTATAGGTCAGTAATGTTGTTAAGAACAGAAGATTACAGCCTAGGTGTTTTTCATAGGTGAGGAATAATTTTCCATGCAATTACTTTGATACTTTCTTTTTAAAATATTGAACGTTTTAACTGTGTGCAAGGGTGAGTGGTTTACAGTCATGAGCACAACACAAAGCTGAACTTCTGCAGAAAGCCCTCCTCTGTTGTGTGTGGGATCTGTGTGATTGCTGACGACGCTACCAGGGCGGAAGGGGAGGGCAGTGTCCTCACAGCACCATCTGGAGCACCGTGTGCCTCTGAGCTCCGAGGGTGGAGTACAGGCTCTGCAGCTGCTGTCATGGCTGTTTCTGGCTGGATGAACCGGCAGCAGTGCCGAGGGGTGCCTGGCTGCCCATGGTGTCCAGGTTTGTGGGGTGAGGGGCAGCAGTGCAGAAAGGTGGCTGCTGTGGGCAAGAGGGACATTACTGTTGTCCATGATTGGCATTAGCAAGAACATGGTTAAGTCTTTGACTGAGTGTGTGTTTGCACCAAGCAGTGCCCCAGCTAAAAATCCAGCAATACCTAGTTCCTATGTGGCACTTCTTACTAGGAGAATTTTAATGGGAGAGGGTGTATTAATACCTCAGCATTGTAGAAATGACTGTTGAGCAATGAGGAGATTTCCATGCTCAGCTATGTGCTGAATTTGTCTTCCCCACTGCACTCTGGATCACAGCTGTGTGTTGGAGGGATGGAGAGTCCTGGGAACTTTGTCTTCACATGCTCCAAAGCTTTAGTGATGTCCCAGCAGTAGGGCAGTTCTGTATCCAACAGAGAAGTTAAGGTTGTGGATAAGCTTTTTAAACAAAGTTAAATGTGAAGATCTTGGTCTCTTGCCAACTCGGTCCTCTTTTAGGTAACTGAAAGGGGCTTTATCCCAGTACAGCTGCTCCTAAAAATAGTAGGCAGGATTTTATTTATCCAAATACCTCAGTTACTCAAAATTTGCCAAATTACTGAAATTATATATATGTCTATAACTGGAGGAAAGGCAAAGAGGAAAAAAAGTAAAACCAATAAAAAAAAAATAATGGTGCAGCTTTGACAATCTCCTTGAAAACCAGCAGTAGCAGCAGTGTTGAACAGCTGCCATTGTGTTTGGCAATGCAGTGGGTCTGTTGAACAGAGATGCTGTCTGCTAGTGCCATTTTATTAAAGAATTACTTAATGATTTAAAACAAAGGATCTCCTTCACACAAGCCATTCACATCCTCTCGCATCTGGGTCGGAAATGGACCCTCTTGAGCAAGTTCTTGCAAGTGTCTTGAAAATATTCGGGGTGGCATAGACCTAGAGAGTGGAGAGGAAGGGGGTGTTAAGTCAGTTTGATCTGTGGTATTTCCGACTGAATAATAAGGGTAATTTCAATCCAGAAGAAAAGGGTGACATGTTAATTTTTTAGAGCATTCAATGGAAGCACAGAAGAATCTGTGCTGGCATCATCATGGCACTGGAAATGTCAGCTATACTATTATCGTCAGCTTTACCAATATCACCAGCTATGGAATTACTGCAGATAACAGTATTTTGACTTCTAAGATGTGGAAATGTCACACTGAAGCCAAAACACTGTCAGTCTAGGTGGACTGCAGTCATTGCCATGATGTTAAAGAGAAAACATGGCTTTTTGGGGGACACATTCAAGACTGAAAACACTCCATATTTTGGTGATTTGAAAGGTCCTTAAAATACATTTACTAATTTGTAAGTTTTGCATTGAATCGCAGAATCATAGAATCAGCCGGGTTCGTAAAGACCTTTGAGATCATCAAGTCCAGCCCTTGATCCAACACCACTGTGGTTACTAGACCATGGCACCAAGTGCCACATTCAGTCTCATCTTAAAAACCTCTGGGGACGGTGAATCCACCACCTCCCTGGGCAGCCCATTCCAATGTCTGATTACTCTCTCTGTAAAAGATTTCTTCCTAATATCCAACCTAAACCTTCACTGACAGAGCTTAAGACCATGCCCTCTTGTCTTACTGATACTTGCCTGGGAGAAGAGACCAACCCCCACCTGGCTACAACCTCCTTTCAGGGAGTTGTAGAGAGTGATGAGGTCTCCCCTGAGCCCCCTCTTCTCCAGGCTGAACAGCCCCAGCTCCTTCAGCCCCTCCTCATAGGACTTGTGCTCGTGCTTAACTTGAAGTTAAATTTTGAATAGGGAGGATGAAAACAATTGAAATCAGAGGATGATGACAGTATCCAATTGCATGTTAGGAAAATACCATGAAATGTTATATTTATATAGCGTTAGTACAAAACAGCTAAACTAATAATTGCTTTTAAAGACAAAAGCATATCCAGTGTAAATTAGATGTATCCTGAGTCTGGGCAAAGTACAGATCATCTGTCTGTTCTTTCAGTTAATCAATAGTACCACCTGTGCTTTTTCATTGACTTCTTAATGCTAAATGGTAAACACTAACAGCCAGATCTGCAGTAGTCTAAATTGGCCTAATGGGTCATTAGAGCTGTACTGATAAATGCCAACTGGGAATCTGGTGTGGACTGTAGGCTGAAAACTTAGGAAATGGAATAGCATAAACACTACTTTATAACTGCTTTAATTAATTTCTTGTAGTCCTCTGTATTGTCTAGTGGCTTGTTTGACTTCTGTGTTGAATAAAGCAAGGATAATGTTAGCAGCAAAGAATGCAAGAAGAACTGGATTGAAATCAGATTAGTAGGTGTTACAAGCTGTTTGATGGAACTGTAGGTTGATTGATCATGTGAGCCTTTAAATTGCCTCTTCAGTGAGGGTAGAAGAGATGTGTAGAAGACAGGTATTGAGAGTTTGAGTTCTCTCTGTTCTGTCTCTCTTTACTTGACTTCATTCTTTTTGCAAAATGAAATTAATAGTATCTTTATGTTCCTGGGCCAGAGAGGATGTGCACCAGGTGATGCGGAAGATACATACATTTTGCAATCCTACTAAGACTCTTTCAACAGTGGCACTTGTAATGCTTACCTGTATTACAGTGTGGTGGTTTGTTTTGTTTGTTTTTATTTGATCTACAAGCTAAAATAGCATCCAGGTGTGTCCCATTTCCTGCCTGTTGATTGAGATTGATACCTCTGCTGTTTTGCAGTGTTTTATTTTCTGTTCTTTTGTGATATATCTTGGGGTTTATGCCAAAAATGAAATTAGACATATTTGTAGCTAGGAAGATTATTCAGAGTTACAATTAAAAGTGGGAAACTTTGGAAGTGGTATTATTAAACCTCATATTTTAGGCCTCAACTTTATTCAGAAGTCACATTGTGAACCTGAGAGACAGAAGGGGTAGCAGATTATCCCATACCTCTGTCTGAAGGGCTCTTAAAACTCTGCTGAGTGTAGCCTCTCGCAGAAGGGGGACACTGTCTCATTGCAGTGTAGCTGGTCTCACAGTGCTTATCTGAACCACGCTGAGCTTGGATAGGATTTATTTTTAAATCTCCTGTTTGGCTGCAGGGAGATGATCTGCCTATCCACACCTCACAGTCAAGCAGTAAAAACACAGCTCACTTTTATGTATATTTCCATTTAGCAGTGACCAAATAAATAATTTTATTTAAATATGTTCTCTGGGTTCTCCTTTTCCAACAGGGTGCATTTCTCCACTGTTTGCACCTATAAAGCCTCTTGGCTCGTTGTCTTCCAGTCCTGGTACTACCTTACAGCAATAGGTTATTTTTCTGGCATTGATCCAGGGTTTTACAGGTGTTGTAGTCACTTTTCTTCATTCAGTGTGCAGCAAGTCACATTTTTATCTTCTGTATATGTCCTAGAAAGGATAGTTTACAGTGGCTATATGTGACTGGAGATCTTCCATGAGAACCTGACTAGCAAAGCATGGTGCAAGAAGAGGCTGAAATACATGCATAGTTGGTGAATTCCTCAAGTTCAGGCTTCAGCTGCTTAGATATGTTTTTCTGGACTTTGGCAGGGAAAAAATGCTTTGGCACAGGTGACAGTGTTTTCGATTTGCATCTCAGGGTCTGGGGGAAATTGCTTCACTATTTTCCTCTAGTGCACATGAAGTCAGACTTTACAATGTCTTTGCTTATAGTGGAGGAGACTTTCCTTGCATGAGAGAGACTGCTTTTAGAGCACCTGGTCTCAGGAGACATCTTGCATTCAGCAGAGTGGCTAAGGGAGTTACTTTGTTTATAGTTCTTTGTCAAATCTGCCAGGCAATTCACAAAAGTAGAACAATGTCTAATGTGAAGGTTTGAGTCAACCAACAGATAAGAAAAGATGCATAGTAAAGGGAATGGTCAAAATATAGAACACCTGAAATGCTTCCCCCTTCCTCCCCTTCCTTTGCAGTATTTTATATTCTTTTGTTACCTCTCAGGCTTGGTGTGGTCAGTCAGCTAAGTCTATATGGACAACTTAATAACAGTTATATTTTAAGAGAGTTTCTATGTGAAAGCCTTTGCAAACTGAGTCATAAAAGGGTGTAATATTTCTCCCATCTGCTCTTCCAGCTTTTTACCCCAAGAATCAGGTAAACTGCTCAGATTTGCCTCAGCTTTTCAAACTCCGAAAATGAAAAGGAAGCTAGCCTGGATTTCTTGTATGCTAATAGAAGACTCTATCAGTATTATCCCTGAGACATCCCATTCTAGAGTGCTGGTAAGCTGGACTGCCAGTGCACTCATTACAGTGCAGGCAGAGGCCTTATTCTCTGCATTGCAGATGTTCTTGCAGTGGAGTTTGGTACTTGAACAATTGAAAAGTCTTGCCTTTTAAATTTCTTGTGGTGATCCATCTCAAATGGCTTTCTTGGAGAGATCTTAAAAGTAATAAGAAGCCTAATTTAAGGGATCATTCTTCCACTGACTTTCCAATGCAGTTTCATTTTATCCAGATAGACCTCTTGGTTTTCCTTTTATTGGACTTTAAATTATATGTAAAAATGCAGAAACTACATATGCTGTGCAAGTAATTTCTGTCAGCTAAAAGATCACTGGAACTGCTCAGTAGTGATGCTCAGATTTAGTAGAAAATGCTGTGCTGTTTTTTGGGTTGAGGGTTGGGTTTCTGTTTGGTTGTTTTTTTTAATTATTACTGTCTTTTAAATAGAAGAGAGAACACAATGAAATAAGAATTATACTGAGGCTAATAGACGTGTCAATGCAGCCATGAATTAGGAAAAGGATATACTGTATATGCCAGAGAAAAAAAGTGTAGATCAAAGAAGAAAGGATAGGCAAGAGATGAGGGAAAGGCAAAATCAGATTTCAAAAAAATTCTGTGTTTCCAAAAAGATACAATAAGTGGCAAGAGAGATATCAGTGTAATCAGAAGCAATTATTTTAGGGGAAAGTTCTCTAGTTACCATTAAAGGATGTTTTTCATGACAGTAAATAAAGTAAAAGCTCAAGAAGCACAGGTTTTCTGATTTGATGCTATTTTAGAGTGTGAACATTGAATTACTTGTGCTCTATGCGTGCATGGAGAGGAAGAGATATGAACGCTCTCTTTTTTAGAAGCCTTCTCGGGTGCTGTCCTGTCAGTGGGTCCTGTCACTAGGGTTATGAATTATGGTCAGAAGGTGCTCACTGTAGGGAGATGCCATTTCTTGTGTTCAGCAGAGCTGCCTGGGATCATCACAGCCTCTCAGTAGTCCCAAAGCTATTGGCGCACAATTCTAGTGCTACTGATTGCCTCAGGAGATATGACTTGGATGCTGATGACATACTCAGCCAGACTGAGCTGGTGCTGGAACAAAATACAGCCCAAACTATTCCTGGCACATTAATTTTATGCTTTAGATTCAGATATACCTCTTGCTATTTTTTCCTCGCTCTTTCCTTGCTTCACATTCTTGTCTGCTAGTCCCTAAATTAAGAAGAAAAGTAGCTATTATGGTACTTCTGAGACTAGTATTTAACTAAAATGTGAGATCTGATAGAGAGCTCTCATGCATCTGAACATGCAGCAATGAGCTTGCAGAGCAAAAAGAAAAGATAGAATAGTACATTTTTTTTCAGTGTTCACAAAAAAGCAAAAACTTGAAAGAATTGTTATTTGTGGAGTTTGGGTAATTGACCATAGCTACAGCTCTGCCTCCATGAATTTTCCAAGTGATTAACTTTGGCTTCGAATTATAGTTGTCCATTCAAAACAAGGTTTTATGTGATATGGAATATTCTATTCAATCCTCAAAAATGCAGCCAAATGTATAAACAAGAAGGCCATGGTAGTCTGTGTGCTACAACACTTGATCTGAGTCATGCAGGCTGTAGTGATGTGTCCATTCTGCTGTGGAAATTATAAATTCTGATGATCTTAAACGGTATGTTTTAGGTGCTTCGTTGATCCTGATGTAAAGATTTTGTTTTAAATTGGTAGTTACTCTTGCTGTGTCAAAAATTAAGAGATGATTTACTAAGTTTTGTAAGTTTGAGTTGAAGTCCTTCCATGAATTCTGTTGAGTTTTAGTCTGACAGGTGAAGGGAACCTTCTTCTCGTATAGAACTGCTATGTGTTTGCTTGCAAACCATTGTGAAATCATGTTTAGAGTTTCACTTGACTGAACAAATAAAAATAACTGTTCTAGTGGCTTACTGTGGCCAGGTTTTAAAAATTTTAGGGCTTTTGCACCTTTTAAAATTTCCAGTGCAGTGCACAAATTTTCGACAGGGAGGTTTTTTGCATGTGGTATATGCACAAGCAGTATTGCTGCCTTCCTCCTTCAACTTTTCTTCTGTGTGCAGATGAGAGGCTTAGATCACATTTGGAAAAAAAATAGTGGAGAAAGCGCTCCAACTGATTCAGTCCTCAGCATGATCATTTTGACTTTTACATCTATAATGCAGAAATGTTCCCCATGCTGTTTGCCTTTGCATGTCCGCAGGAGTTCTGATGTCCTGGCTTGGGCTTGGTGAGCAGCAGGATGTGGCTCTGGGGCTGGTGGGGATGGGATGAGATGGTGAGCAGTGCTGCTGCCCCGAGCCTGCCCCACTGCAGTGTTGGGCAAGGATTCTGCTGAGCTGAGCAATCATGAGAATGAGCCTGCTCTGCCCTGCGCTGTGTCCTCACCTTGCCGCACTTTTCTAGTGGTGTCAGTCTTACATTTGTCTGCGTAAAGTCTGTCTTCTTTAGAACCTACATTTGGTTAACTAGTAATTCACTTAATGGTGAACTTTTAGAATACAGTAATCTGTGGCTCTTGGAAGGCCCCTGCCGTCCACATGCTGCTGCACCATGCTGCCTTCTGAGTGCTGCCTGTGTGAAGTCTGCAAGGAAATCTGTCTGGAGGTGGTTTAACTGGGAGAGGTGGGAGGCTATCTACACTTAGCAGCCTCTCAAAAAAAATTACTTCACCTCATGCTACACAAACAATTACAGGACAGTAAGGAAGTTATCAAGTAAGAAGGGAAACATGCTCTCAGGATGGCAGCATGTGCTAAACTTCTGTTTTAAAGACCAGTTTCTTTAGAAAAATTGACTTTGTGATGGCCATAGTTGTGAGTGTGCTTGCACTGTTTGGAGAGCTAGAAATATAATTATAGCTTGTTTTTTCTTATTTCTTTACTTTTCAACAGAAGTACTGAGAATTTGAAATGTGGAATTAACTGTGTAATCTTTTGAAAGGAACAGGAGCTGGTCTTTGTGTTTGCAGGAGGGAACTGTAAGAGGCTGCATGTGGGTACTTTTCTATACAACAAACGTATTAGTAGGAATTGAATAATGAGTAACCTGATCAGATTTATAGCCAAGCTTGACTGTCATACTGTGATAATTACCAGCTACCTTGGACCTTAATACCAAGTGGATGCTTCCCCACCTTCCAAACCATTTGATTTTTTAGAAGTGAGTTCTTTATGGAATAGAAGCAGTGCTTAGGGGAGGCACTGGTCTTGGCTCAATACAGTGATTGGAAACACTTCCCGATGCAGGCACTGCCATATTCCACAAGCTGTTTTTTTGAAGAGCAACTTAAATGGTAACAGGTTTGGCCTAAGAGCAGTTTGTCATGGTCATGGAAGATACTGGCAACATCAATGGTTGTGGGCTCCCCTTGGAGGCAATTATAGCCATGTTCAAAAGTACAAAACAAAATGGTGATAAGGAGATGTAAGAAGAGCAAGAGTAAGTAATTGCTTAAAATCCTTTCTTGTTGCATGAAAATTTTATGTGTTTATAGGGAGGACAAAAAACAGGAATGGACTGGAATGGAGTCATTCCAGTCTGAAAGTTGGTCACTAGATATGGAATGCCATCTCCAGACAGATGGTCTACCAGTTCTTCTTTCTTCCTAGCTAAGAAGCTGATTCAGAGAGGTGTTTTTGATTAGTCTTCAATGGTTTGTTATACGCATACATTTTTTTCTTTCACTCAGGAGGAGGGAGGGTTGGACTGGATGATCTCGAGGTCTCTTCTGAACTCAGCTATTCTGTGAATATCTGAAGGATAAAGTCTTTGTTCTGTATTACATTAGTCAAAGAGCAGTTGCTTTGGGTTGGGTTTTGAGTGTTTTGTACTTTGCCATGCACAGCTCTAGGCTGTGTCCATCGATCCAGTAACTGGTAAGTCTGTTGTAGTTGTGTTGAGAAATTTGTTGTGGATTAAGGGGCTTCAGCTGAGATGTTTTGCTGGGTAAATGCAGAAGTATCATTAGAAACCCTGGCAGAGGTTGACAAGATGTAACTTTCAAGTGGTTTGTGATACAAAGGAGTTCTGTTTGCCCTTGCAAGCAAACCATGTTAAAATGTTTGCATGGTAGTTACTGTGCACTTGTCTGGTTTCTGAGACTGTACCTTTGACATGCAACTTTGCCTGCAATAACAGTCCCAACAAGGCAGCACAGGGCAGACTCCTGGTGCTGTGTTCCCAGGCACAGGACCAAGGTCTGAGTTACAGTTGTGTGCAGTTGGGATGTCTAGTCCAGAACTCACCTGGTGGTGGAGAGAAAATGTAACTTTATCTCCTGCAGGAGGAGGGTGGGGATGGAAGCGGAGGCTGTCGATTCTGGAAAGTAATGGTACAGAAAGGAAGCAGACGTTTCCTTCCCTTTTCTTTTCCTACATTGTAACCAAGGTCTTCAGGGCAGAATGAGATACAAGTAGAAGAAGAGTAGAATTTTTGGGTTTTTGAGTGTATCAGTAGGTATATAATGTATACATGTATATGTTGGTTTTGTAAGGTCATGCAAGTATTCCTGTTCTCAGGACTTGTTCATTATCTGGACTTTTGCATTACCTGAGGTGGTGTCTACCTCTCTTCCCATGCCTTTAGACCATAGACTGCTGAGTGTGTATAGGTGGCTAAGCCCTGTGACCTTCACTTGGGCTTAGGGGCTCACAACCAGCCATGAACACTTTAAGAGCAACTGGAAAGTGAGGCAGATTCCTGTGGTGACACTGGGCAATTTAAAATCTCCTTTTTTTTTTTTTTTTTTTTTTTTTTGTCTTTTTTTCCTAATTGTTTTGGCTTTACTCTCCTGGATAATGCTTTTATCAAACAAAGCTTGTATTACCCAAGCAGTTTGCGTGCTAGAGGGAACTGGATTGTGAAGTCTGAATTACATTGCTCTTGCCCGCACCCCTTGACTTCTCAAGATTTTCTGTTGCTTTGATGAAGGGAACAATGCTCAGACATCTTAAAAAGAAGGTTAAATGTAATATTGAGGTGCACCGATTCTATTGTTCACGAGTAGGTTTTGCTATTCCTTGAAATGGCAGTATGACTAGCTGAAGATTCACAGGGCTTTTCCCTTGTTTGATTGATTTTTAAGGCCAAAAAAGACAGTAAGAACAAACCAAATGAGATTGCAAGAACATCTGCATTGTTCTCCTGTGTATGGGAGGTCATGGACTTTGTCCTGGCTATCCAAGACACATGTTGTGGTCTGCTATCAGTCACTATAGAGCCTTCAGTGATAAGGATGAGAAGTTTGGTGGCATTGCATGTGACATTTCAGCAACAGTCACCAAGGGTTGACATCTCCTAAATACAGAATGAAAACAGCAGGTAAAGCTTTTAGTGACATCCAAAGCAGCAGTAAAAGACTCCACTTCCAACAGCTGTTGGATAACTCCCAGCACAGAGACAAGAGGAGCTTGAGATCTGTGGGAAAAGGGCAAGAGAGTAAAACAGGCTAAAAACTGTGAAACTTTGCTTCTATATCTTGTGGTTTTTCTGATACCTGTGGATCTTCAGGGTGTGATTGCTGCTGTTGGGAGCATATTGGTCAGTGCCATTCAATTTTAGGTGCTATTTACCAGGCTGTTTTTACAAGGGATGTACAGGGAAGCAAGGGCAAGCCACAGCAAAGTTCAGCTACACTTGCTGGCTTTGTGAATGATATATTTAAGCTTAGCCAGCAAAAATAATAGTTTTGCCATGCCTCTGTGTAAACCTCCAAGAGACTGAAGAAATGATTCTGAACTACAATGCATTCTCCCTAAGGGACTTCTTGCAGCACTGAGTCCAATTATTTTTTAAATGTGGGGTTTAGCCCTCCAGGGAAGCCGTAAATGTGTCCATAACAGCTGTAGTGGGTTAAATATTCCCGATTGTCCTATTACAGGAATTCAACAAAGAAAGTAGGAGACAGTTCTCCCTAATAAAAGTACTAGCAGCTATTTTCTAGCAATGTAAGGGATACTGCTTCATTTACTCTTGAATATCTAAATAGTGTTTGGCCACATCGAAGTTTATTTAAATTTAATGTCTCAGTGGTTGAAACTGACCACTTCTGTTTTTTGAATCACCACTGGTGTGGACTTTTTAAGTGTCTCTTGATGGTTACTTATAGAATAATAGAATGGTTTGGATTGGAAGGGATCTTGAAGATCGTCTAGTTCCAACACCCCTACCATAGGCAGGGACACCTTCAACTATTCAGGTTACAAAGCCCCATCCAACCTTTCCTTGAACACTTTAGGGATGGAGCATCCACAGCTTCCTTAGGCAACCTGTACCAGTGCCTCGCCACCCTTATAGTAAATAATTTCTTCCTGACATCTAATCTAAATCTCTCCTCTTTGAGTTTAAAACTGTTCTTCCTTGTCCTGTGACTGTCCATGTGAGAAGTTGCTCTCCCTCTTATTTATGTGTACCCTTTAGGTACTAGAAGGCTGGTGTTGACCAGCCTTCCCTTCTCAAAGCTTAGCAACCTCAGCTTTCTCAACCTGTCCTCAGAGGAAAAGTTCTTGAGCCCTCTGATCATCTTCATGGCCCTCCTTTGCACTGGCTCCAACAAGTCGACTTCCCTTCTGTGCTGGGGGCACCAGAGCTGGATGCAGAGCTCCAGATGGGCTCTTAGCAGAGCAGAGGGGCAGAATCACCTCCCTCAACTTGCTGGCCATGCTTCATTGGATGCATCCCAGCACATACTTGGCTTTCTGGGCTATGAACGCACATTGCCAGTTTATGTCCAGCCCCTCATCCACCAGCACCCCCAAGTCCTTCTCTCCAGGACTGCTCTTGATCTGCTCATCCCCCAGCTTGTGTTGATACCAGGTGTTGCCCTGACCCATGTGCAGCACCTTGCACTTGACCTTGTTAAACCTCATGACGTTCTCATGGACCCAGTCCTCAAGCTTCTCCAGGTCCCTCTGAATGGCATCCCACCTTTCAGGAGGTCTCTTGCCCTGTTTTGTACTGGAACAGCATTCTCCTTTCTTCCTTTTGCTGCTTACGGATCTGCAGGAGCAATTTCTTGCCTTTCCCATCCCTTGCAGGTTTTCCTTACGAACTGTACCCTTTGTAACTCCCTCCCTGCCATCCTCCTCTGTTTCTCCCAGGCAACCTGTCCCTGCTTACACTTTCTGCAATGGCTTTCCAAGGTTTGAGGTCACTCCAGAGTCACCCATTCAGCCAAACTTGCCTCCTGTGTTACCTCCCTGTTTCCTCACACTCTGTACATATGCTTTAGAGAGGTTGCCTTTCAAGTTCAGCCCTTTCTCCTGAGTCTCTTGCCATTTAAGGTAATTTGGATTTTACAGGCTACCACTTACCAATTTCCTGAACAAGCCAAGACTGCTACTCTGAAATGCAGGATCTTTATTGCGCTTTTTGCCTTCATTGCTTTCCTGAGTATTTTAAAGTCTTACTACACCTCACAGTCACTCAATCTAAGGCTATCATCAGCCTTATGTCCTTAGCCATTCCTTCCTTAACTGATACAAGATTGAGCAGTGTGCCTTTGCTAGTTAAAGGAGTACCTGCAATAAAAAAGTCTTTGATGCTCTCCAGATTGCCTGTGCTCTGCTGTTCTGATCTTCCAGCAGATGCCTCAAAGTTTCTGCATGAAGACATCTAATACTGAAGCTTCTTTCAATTGTTTAAAGACTTTGTCAACTTTTTCTTCTTGACTGGACACTCTGTAGCACGTGAATACACACATATGCAAACCCTTGCAAGCCTCCAGCCTTGGGTTCCTGGGTCAGTGATATGTTGGGCTGTTGAAACAGTGGGAAAACAGTGTGCAATATTTTAAGAAAGTACTAGACACTAAGTAAACTGGTGAGAAAATATGTTTGCACAGAAGAGGAATATTACCTTTTGCTCCCTGCATGACTTGGGATGAGTAATTTCCCCTCTTTTCCTCCAGGTCTCAATCTGTGAAGTCTCTGTGGTAGTAGACCGACTATAATGAAGATAGGTGATGTGCAAGCACTGCTACCTTCCAGAGATTGGAGGCATCATTGCATTAATATTCCTAAATGTAGTTTGCATCCTCTCTTCATGGAAGCTGAGATTTGGTGATACAGAGAACATTCAAGATGACTGCCCAGTGAAAAAGTAGGATGGGAATGTCCCATGCAAGGAAGCATGGTTGCTAAAAACAATGTGTATGTCTGTACAGCATTCTCTCATTACCAGGGACAAAATAATTTTGGGCATGTGGAAAAGATCATACTCTAATTTGCTCTGTGTAAGGATTTTGAATTTCTGTGAACTACATGAGTAAGCTGTCTAGTACTGCAGAGTAGGATTAAGGCAAAAGGTGAATGCATGGTAGAAATAAATATTTAAATGACCTGTTCAAATTACTCATACATGTGGAAAGACAAAACATTTTTATTTTTCAGTCAAGAGGAATCTTTGCATACTCCTGAACAGCTGACATTTGCTTCATTCAGTGTCAACCAAGTTAAGTCAAGCCTTGTTTCCTTTTTGTATTATGCTGTGGGGCTTCCTTGTTTGGGTTACGAAACATGGAGATTCTCAGTGCACTGTGCACTTTTCTCTATACCTTCCACATAGAAATACCTATTTTTAGGCTCAAGTGTGTGCACGAAGACCTTAATTAAGAAAATATATTTTTCTGAACTACCCTGCTTGTAATGTCCAGGTGTTTCTAACTGTGGTGTTTCCCCAAACCCACTTTCTTCTCAGTGTCTTGCATTACCAGTTGCTACCTGCTGACAAGTTTTTCATCTTAGTTTTCTACTGTAATAATTGCACTGCCTCTCTTGACTTAAGTAGTTTTAAGTAGTAGTTTAAGCCAATATGTGTATACTGGCAGTGCTGGTCAAGTTTATCTACTCCTTCTTCTGCAACTTCAGGTTGCTAGTGTCTGTACGTCAGAAAATAAAGTACGAGTGGTTCAATTAATACCATTTTGAGCCTGCTGCTCTAATCAGTTGATCATGTTTACACATGTACTTATTCTGACATAAAACCCTACAAAAATAAAAGGGACTTCAATGGACAAAGAGAGGGTTTGCCAAATCCATCCCTTGCTAATATCAGTAGCTATGCCTTGTTTTAAACAAGACTGGATTTACTTTGATTTCTGCATTAGTGCAGATTACATTGAGCAGAACATTTAATGTATCTCATTGATTTTGCCTGTAATGCTGTTGATACACAAGTCACTGCTCTAATCATTTGTTTTACCATTAGAATTCTGTATGCAGATCTAGTCCCTGAGGATATCAGTGTGTAACCAGATACTGCATGATCTAATCAGGTTCTGCAAGAAATATGTTATCACTTCAACACTTAGCAGCAGAAAGCTTCATCAAAATGGAAAATTTATCTAATATTTAAAGGAAAATGCAGTTCAAAGAGACAACCACGAAAAGCAGAAGTATACAAAATTTAAAGACATTTCTCAGATTAAACAAAGCCAAATCCAAGCCAGAGTCTAAGGTGATTTGTTGTGACTCCAATTACTGCTAACGGAGAAAATGTTATAGCTGTTGCCTCGGTTTATAGGGTTTATTCCAATTCAGGTGAAATAGCATCGCTCTCAGAAATGACTGACTGGCAGGATTTCATTAATGTGATACTTATTTGCTACAGCATGCATGCTTTGGAAAGTAATTTTGAAAAGCACCTACAAAAGCATCAGTGACAGGCAAGACTAGTGCTCTGAACTCATTTTGATGTAGGATTTGGATGTCTGAGGGCCTAGTGCTGCAGTCCATTTCAAGTCCTGCTGACCTTGAAGGAGGTTTGCAAGCAGTGTGTCTGAGGCAGAGGAGCAGATCTGCTTGCTGTCATGAATCTGACCAGAAGCATCTTCTTTGGCTGGAATAGTGAGAGTGTGGCTGTGCCAGCAGATGGACAGTGTTTTTGTGGAAACTGCCAGGTCTTACCACCAGGTATTCAGCAGGCTGAGGGTAGACAAAGGTGATAAACATCTCCTCTGGTCAGCTTATCTCTCCATAAAGCAAGATGAAGCCCCTTGCAGGGGAATGATCATGCAGATCATTCACAGATGTCCTTAGATTTATCACCTGCTTTCATGTGGATATTAAATGCTGAGCAAAATTAACTACTGCCTTTTTTTTTTTGATTGGTTGGTTGGGGTTTTTTTTGGTTTTGTTTTTGTTTTGTTGGTTTTTTGTTTTGTTTTGAAGGGTTTTGTTTGTTTGTTTTGGGGGCTTCTGGGTTTTTGTTGGTTTAGTTGGTTTTTTTTGGTTGGTTTGGGTTTTGGTATGTTTTTTTTTTTTTAAAATGGACATACCTTAAGGCAGAGAATTTTGCATAGCAAAGTGCCGTACATATTTGTATTCAACTATATTGTAGAAAATAATAACTCCTGTACATAGACGTGTTAAGAAGTATACCCCATTCTTGTCAAGAGCATGCAGTGGAGTTTCTGAATTTTATCAGTGGAATGCAGTGCTGTCCTTGTTTCTATCTATTGTACTTATATAGCAAAGTAAAGGAAAGAATTTTAGAGGTAAATTTAAGAAGGAAAACAGGATTCAGTAACCTTGTGGATGAGCAGACGAGTCTTGAAATAAAGGTCAGAAAGATTACGTGTCCTTGGCATTTTTTCAACTCCTATTTTAGCTGGCTATAAAGGTGTGTGTGGAATGATATTGGTTTGTTTTGTTTCCTTTGATTCTGCAAATTAGACAGTGCATGATTCAGTGTGCAGGGCCAGACTCTCCCTGTTGGCTTGAGGGATTTATTATATGACTGTCTTTGCTACCAGAACTGCTTCAATGTTGAGAATCTACTGGCTTCATTGAGCTTAAAGGCATAAGTAAGAGCTGGAAGAGAGTGACCAAGCATCAGACAAGCAGTGAAACAGGCATTACCTTTCTTTCAAGTTCCTGCAAAGTGCTGGTGGGGAAATGTTGCCAGACAAATGTACTGTTATTGAGGGAAAGGGCAGGAGAGGTGGTTGATGAGTGTGGTACAGGTCAGAAAATTATGTTTATTAAGGAAAAAATCACTAATTACTTTTAATCTACAAATACAATGCTGATACTTTTCCTCTGTTGTGTTTTTAGGGTCTCATGACTCTTTTAGCTTCTACATCGATGAAGCCTCTCCAGTTGGGCCTGAACAGCCGGAAACAGTCCAGAATTTTGTGTCAGTTTTTGGGACTGTGGCTAAGAAGCTGATGAGGAAGTGGTTGGCTACACAGACCATGAACTTCACCAGCCAGTTGGGGGCAGGTATACGGTATTTTGATCTTAGAATTTCCACCAAGCCCAGAGACCCAGACAATGAGCTCTACTTCGCTCATGGTTTATTCAGTGCCAAAGTCAAGGAGGGTCTGGAGGAGATCAATGCATTTCTCACTGAGCACCCAAAAGAAGTGGTCTTCTTGGACTTCAATCACTTCTATGGGATGCAGAAGTACCATCATGAAAAGCTTGTCCAGATGCTCAAAGATACGTATGGAAACAAAATGTGTCCTGCTATATTTGCCCATGAAGTCACCCTCCAGTACCTGTGGGAGAAGGAACACCAAGTGCTGGTGTTCTACCACAGTCCAGTGGCTGTCGAGGTAGCATTTCTTTGGCCAGGCCAGATGATGCCAGCTCCTTGGGCAAACACAACGGATCCAGAAAAACTGATTCAGTTCCTCCAGGCATCAATCACTGAAAGAAGAAAGAAGGGCTCCTTTTTTATATCTCAAGTAGTGCTGACACCAAAGGCTAGTACAGTGGTGAAAGGGGTTGCTAGTGGTCTCAGAGAAACAATCACAGAAAGGTAAGTTTATGGCTGGTAAGGTGTGCTGACTGTGCCAAGTGTGTGTGTTGGTAGTGCTGTTTTTCTAATTCCTTTTAAAGAAACCCCAGCAGAGGCATTTCTCCCATGCTACTGTGGGCTAATCAGAACTTGGGCACAATTCTAAAATCTTAAAGAGAAACACATTCAAGGACAAGCTTTTATGTCCTGAAAGAAAATCTGCCGCTTAAAGCCTAGTGAGATATTATGGGATTGGCTTAATTTTTACTTTCTGGGGTTTTTTTTTTTTGTGAACACAGGATTTGCTAATTTGTTCTGTTTTTCAAATTTGATTTCTCACCATGACTATCTTACCTGGGATTTCCCTACTGAATGTGGACAAATCTATCTACATGATCTAGATAATTTGAGGCTTTATTTATGCATCAGTTATTGGATAAATAATTTGTTCATTCTGGCTCATCAGCAAAGCCTGATGAGCCTTAACTACATTTACACACCTTTCTCTGTATCCATACAATCACACATCATATCAAAGCTAGCAGGACAACATTAGAGTGAATTCGACTCCTAACAGTCTCTCACTTATCATACAGGAAAGAGACTGCAGACCATTGTATAGGTTCTGTACATGGAATACTTTTTTGAAAGGCTATTAGTTGCTAAATTACAAAAAAAGCTGCCTGTGAAAGACCTGCATTATTTATACCTTTCTAACTTTATTAAATCATGGCCAATTTTCAGCTTAAAGGCATATATGTGCACTATGTTCTTGACAACTTGGTAGGAAACCTGGAATTTAATGCCAACACGGGAAAGCTGTTGGTTTTGGGTTTTTTCTCCTTAAAAATAAAGAGCTGCAGAGTGTAAAAAAAATTTACAGTGGGGGCCACTGGCCTGTTAGTATTCTGCTCTCTGCACAAATGTGCTTGTGCCAGGAAGGTCTGTTGCAAATACTATCCCATTCTATGAGATGAATGATGCCTTATCTTTGAGAAATGTTGAGCCATTTTTGTGGCAGCTTTCCAAGCAACTGTTAACTTAAAAAATTAGGCGAAAATTTTACGTGAAATGGTAAAACATTGACAAAGAAGGTTTTATGAGCAGTGGAATGTGATTCAGAAGTTCTTGTGTGACTGCACTTGCAGCTGTTGGTATATCCTTCATCTATGTTTTATAGGCTCCATTGGACTGGAGAATCTCCCTTTCTGCCGAGTCTGAAGAGCACTTCTCTATGCTGAAATACTACTTTGTTGATGAGTTTTACCAATAAACACCTTGTTGTTCAGGGATTTGTTTTCTCTGCTAAACATCTTTCTGAGTGTTCTTTAGAACACAAAGTAGCACAATCAGGAAACTAACAGGTTATTCTTAAAGCTTGCTGCATCAATAAAATAACCATTAAAATCCATTTTCTTCTTCTCTAGCTCATAATGTACTTTCTTGAAGCTGCTTGGAAAAATAAAGGCTTCAAAAAGATGCTGAATATGACTTAGCTCTGAATGTCCTGAGCCTTTGAACTTATAGTATGTCTTTCTCCACAGGAAATTTTGAGATTGTGACTAACCTGAAATGTCAGTAAATAATTGGGCTGAAAAACCTCGAAATATTGTTTTTCCAAATTTCAACTAAGATTTTTCACATGAGCCTCAAATGTGTAATCACATCTGCTTCATGGGTACTTGCTTCTTTCTTTGCATAACTCTTATAGCCACTATGAAAAAAAAATGGACCTTTAAAATTATCTCCAGGCTTGGAATGTGTGATAATGTAGAGGAAAAACTGAGCTTGTATGTTGAGTTAACTGCTCTAAAAGTAAAAGTATATTCAGAACTGCTCCTCATTTTATGATGATCCTGTTAAATAGGCGAGCAATTAGAAGATGAAATGTAATTAGTAGAACTTGCACAGTCCTCTTCAACCTCACTGCCTTAAAGTTTTGGTAACTTAAAAGTATGTAATCCGTATGAAAAGAACCAAGATATATGTTCCAGCTGTGCTGTGTTTGCTACTTTGAACCATCTCTTAATTAGTTTTAAAAAGATTATTCTGTCCTTTTCAGAATAAATATACAGGTCAAATCTCATCACCATGTCTAGGTAGAAAACATATGGACTTTTTTTACCAGTTACTAAATAGACTTGTACATATTATACTGTTTTCTCCTTATTAAGAAATGCTGGTGAAGAGCTTTATGTTAAGATTGCTTTTGGCAGCACTTTTGTGACCGTACTTAGATGGAGTTTTTCCCGCACATTAAATTTTAAAAGATCTGAATGCAAATGTGGAAAAAGGTTGAATTTTTCAAATAATCCTGGTGTGGGGTTTTTGTTTGTGTTTTTTTTTTTTTTTCCTAAACTAGGCATTACATTTGAGAAATATTTCTTTGGCATTTTCAAATAAAACCTGTAGTAATTTCTTTTGTTTTTTCCTCCATCTGTACAGAAGCCTTTTATATATGGATAATATATAAAATTATATATAAAAATATATAAAATTCAAATTCGAGAAAACATACCAGGTTTTGATCTCTGCAGTTGTTTATTAG
Source organism: Manacus candei (assembly GCF_025592945.1). Lineage (NCBI taxonomy): Eukaryota > Metazoa > Chordata > Aves > Passeriformes > Pipridae > Manacus > Manacus candei. The sequence continues at coordinate 577,187 of NW_026138141.1, read as the reverse complement.
TCCTGAGATTATTTATGATTTGAAGAGCAATGGCTATCTTAGAGGGAGAACCTGGTTTTCCTCAGTCACAGCATCTGTCAGACTAGAAAAACTGTGAGCAGACACTGTGCAGCAATCCATGCTCCTTTCTGCTATTTTTTAGCTTATGTTGTGAAAGAGCACAGTGAAATATTCCTCTGTAGCCAAGATGATTGGTTTAATGGCTTTTCATCATGACTGCCTGTGGTGGTGGAGGTCCACACATTCACACTGCAGTAGAGCAGTCTCCCAAGGCAATACATTTCAGAAGGAAAAGAGAAGTTATTCCTTAACCTGTTCCCCACACCACAGATATGCAAGATGGGAGGCCCACAATAACCTTGATTAAAAAAAAAAATCAACAAAAAAACCAATTTCATGCTCCTGAGTCTGAATTGAGTGAAAATATACCAAGACTGTTTTCTGCTGATAAGGTTTGCTCACAGGCTTTGTCGTCATCACAGGTAGTGTTCTGTGGTACAGTAATTAGAAAGAAGGAGAAATTATAAAGTCATGAAGCCTTCTGTCCTGCACAAATATGAGAGGAAAAGGCATTTCTTGTAAGGTCTCCCTAGGACCACAGTTCAGTGTAACAAAACTTGATAACACAGATTTCATCTTCATTACTTGAATGAGAGGAATTGCTTGCATGTGTGCACATTATGTTTCTTGGATTTGATGAAAAACTTTGAGGACTATCAGTATGTTTTCAGGCTTAACATTCTGTCACTCACACAGTTTAGATGCCAAGAAATACTCTTTGATTAGCAAACAGTATGTGCCGAATAAATTATGTTCCGTGTGTTCATTGAATTAAATTCACAGTGAGGCAGCTGCCTTTAGTACATCTAAAAGGTGGTTGTGAGACACCCTTTTGATTAGTGTAGAGCTGTTCTTCCTAATAATCTAGTTTGTTTTCTGATTTGCAGTGAAATTACTAATTTTATCTCTGACACTTGAGACAAGCATGATATTCTCTTTGTTGTCTCTGAGGTTTAGTAATATAGAAGAAGACTAGATCTCCTTCAGACGATGCAAAAAACCTGTGGTACTTTTAAAGCTTTCAAAAAAATAGAAAATAAACGCATCCCCTGCCAATTGTCACTTGATTTCCAAATTAATCTCTAAGGATAATGTTCCCTGTGGCTCACATATGACTAAATCCTTGCCTACCATGCTAAAGCTTCCTCCTTATCAACCAAATCAAATTAAAAAAAAAAAAAATCCTGCACATAAGAATGAACCTTTGGAAGTGGAGGCAAAGCATCCAATCCACACTATTAACAGCAGGGTTGGTAAGTAGGCCACAGAAGCTGTCAGGAGAAAAGGCATCTCTTGGTACAGTCATGAACTAAGCAGAGTCAGATTTAGCTAGAAATAGGTGGGTATTGTATGAAAAATGATCCCTGAAGTTGCAAGAAGTGGGGTTTTTTTGAGTCAGTTACTGATGGTGCCATATCTCGGTCAGCTGAATTTTTGAGTTTCTGCGTGGCAGGAAGAGTGGGAATTGATCATACTTTGATCCTTGGTACTGACTGATGCCATACTCAAACTATTTTATGTGAAAAAGCAAAACAACAGAAATGGTGATTGTGACAGCTGTATTTTCCTAATTGTCTGTGCATCCTTCCTGATTTGTAACCTTGATATCTGTCTCTGTGATGAACTGCAGGAGAGCAGCAGGCTCCAGTGAGCTGGTTTGGATTTCAGAACTCAACAAGCTGATGTGTCAGCTCTTTAACTGCCGACAGGTGATCAGGGGCTCTGTCCCTCACTAATGTGTGTGGTATAACATACTTGCTTGACTGGACCATGCTTGCCTTTGGAGGTGGTTGTCTTTTTTTGTCTCTTCCCCCCCCCCAACCCTGACCCTAGAAGGCACAAAATGGCATTCTGGTATGTTGGTAGGGAATTCAAAAGTACTCTGGCCAATCCAGATAAATCCTTAGTATTTCTATTCTTCCTCAAACTATCCTTAATTACTTTTCCAGTCTTTCCACACAAGAAGCAGTCTCTGTGTTTGCACACAGAACAACACGGGGAGACGTTGGTTTCATTTGAAGAATCTATCTACCATGTCAACAGGCCTGCACAGTAAAATCCCAAGTTGACTGTGTATGTGTAGTGACATTTCGTCGGAGCATCTGTCTGCATGAGAATTTTAATACAGCATTCCCGTAGGAAGGGCTGGGTGGTTGTGTCTGAAGGCTTTGGTGATGAACCTGGAATAGTATTAAATTGCCACAAAATAACAGGAGCAGAGGATTTTTAATAACTTCATTGAAGCATTTATCTACATACCTACTAGTATCCTGTGGGATTTTGTCCAGAAAGGAGACTGTCATGGCAATCACCAGCTCTGTAACCACCAGCATTATCAGTGTCTTGTTTTTTGGGTGTTTGTTTGGGGTAGTTGTCTTGGTGTTTTCTTGTGGTGGGTGGGGGTGTCTCACAGTCTTTCCCTCTATTTTGTCTGCTTGTGAGCTTTATCATGTTAGGCACCGAAACACCTGCTTGCTGTGTGAGTTATATATACTGTGTTACAGTATATGCTGTGTGACTACTTGTAAATATATTTTATGTGATCCTGTCACCACACTCTGAGCACAGTGTGACCCTTCATGTACAGAAAGCAGCAAGTGTTTTCCATCACAAACAGGAAATGTTCATTCATTCACTCAGCCCCACTGCTGTAAGCTGTCACTAACATCTACTTGTCTCAAAGATTTTATGCTTCAGTCTCTACGGCTGCTGTAGTGAAATTGCAAATGTCTCACTAAGTCAGTTGGGTTTTCTTTGATCTTTCTGCATTACTCAGATCACTAAGGAAGCTCAACAGCTAAGAGATGCTAACAATTGCTGACCCCAGGGAAAATGCATTTGCTGATGTTGGGCCTGGGTCTATGTACCTACTTTTACCTCATTGTGAAGGGATTGATTCCTTGATGGATTGATCCTTCTACTCTTCATTTATAAGGTACAAAATGAATACAGATTTACACAAACAAGCTTTTCCAGATGTATTCACAAGGTGATTTTCAAGCTGGTAATAATTTTCTGTAATACAATGATATGTAATACAAACTCAAACAAATACAAACTCAGTAGGTATTGGGACATCCATGTCTCTCTGTTGTGTTAGCACCTGCAAGCTGCAAGCCATTGCCTTCAGGACTATATGAATAAGTAGATCTGTAGACACATCCTTGTCGAATTTTAAGCAGAGAACTGGACAGTTCTGGACTAACTAACATGTTTGCTATATGTTTGAATGCTGTATCATTCCTGACAGACTTGAGTAATTCTCAGCATCCTTTTGAAAGCCTTAGAGAGCTTTCAAATGCAATCTAGGGAGAATGTATCTGCACTGTCTCATGAGAAGTCAGCTGTCTATCCCTGACTTCTATCTACCTCTATTTGGATGGTAGGAAAGGTGTAAGATAGGAAAGGGTGTTAAGGAAACCTTAGCTACAGAACCCCCTTAGATCCATTGTCAGAAGGTACACCAAGCCTGCAATTAATTTCATTAAATGCTTACAAACAAGTAGCCTCTGTGGACTGAATGAGCAGTTGGGCATGCAGGCTACAGCCAGAGTTGTGTTGGGGTAAAGCATGCAGAAGAAGCAGGAATTCTGACACCCTGGTGCCACATTGGTGAAAAAGAGATACTGGAAGAGGGGGATGGAAAAGGATTTGAAAATAGGGAAAGCAGTCAGGCCGAATATCTTGGGGATGTACCACCTTCTATATGATGCAGAACTTGCATAAGCTGTAAAAATGCTCATGCTTTTCTTCTGTTAAAACAGTAATGTCTGTGGGATACAATGCAATTCTTTCTTAAGGAGCCACTACTGTTGTGAAAGATGCAGGTTTCATGCAATATAAAGCCTGGAAATATTTAACCTTCTTTTACTGATCTTTTCTTTACAATTTTACTTCTAGCCAAATGTTTCATAATTCTAATTTCCTCCAGAATTGATTTTTTTTTTTTTGGGGGGGGGGGGGGAGTAGGGGAAAGGCTAAGATATAAAATTGATGTAGTCAAAGATAATAATAATAGTTTGTCTATAATTATAATGATATAATTGCCTGTATTGACCCTGGCTGTACAGTTGCTTCAACAGAGCACAGCTTGTTATATTAAAATGTTTTTTAGTATTTATTTCAGACACTAAGAAAAATAATAAAAGACATGTCTTTAAGATGTTGAATGATCATACAGTGGGATTTGACCTTTGGCAATATTTTAATACTGTAGCTGTTGATCTGAGGGTTTTTGTAACTAAGCAACTGTCATCCAGAATGTATTATATCATAAAAGAGTATTAAGATATGAAGGAGACTAAGTGGTTAGAGTGGAAAAGGAGCTGTGGTGAGATGTAGGCACTTTCCCATTGGACATTTTTGTTTTCTGAGCTATAGCAAAAAAGATGAACCTTGCCATCATTTGTTTCATGGTGGGGTATTTTAACCTGCCTAATTTTATCTTTCAAACAGCATTCTGGAACTCTCAGTTCTTCCAGCATGCACTGTTGTGCAGTAAATCAAGTATGATATCAGATCTTGGGTAATGGACACCTTAATTTTGCTGCTGGACAGCAAAGAGGGACGGCCATGGATCTTTATTCCCTTCCTACTTGGATTTAGAAACAAAAAATCACTAATGTTGGAAGAGATCTTCAAGATCCTTGAGTCCAACCTTTGAACACTGTCATGCCAACTAAACTGTAGCACTAAGTGTCACATCCAGTAGTTTCTTGAACATTTCCAGGGATGGTGTTTCCACCTCCTCCATGGACAGCTTGTTCCAATGCCTAACCACAGTTCCAGTGAAGAAATTCTTCCTGATCTCCAATCCAAACTTCCCTTGGTGCAGCTTGACGCCATTTCCTCATGTTCTGGGAAAGAAGGTCAACCTCCATCTTGTTAAAACCTGTACAGTGTTGTAGAGGGCAATGAAGTCGCCCTGAACCTTTTTCTGGAGCTGAAACAACCCTAGCTCCTTCAGCTGCTTCTTATATGACTTAATCTGTAGACCCTTCCCCAGCTCTATTGCCCTTCTCTGGGCTCATTCCAGCATCTCAATGTCTTTCCCATACTGAGGGGCTGTCTCAAGTGAGCTGTCAGCTGTGTGGGGGTCATGCCGCCCTCCCTGCATCAAGAAGAGAATCTGCCTCTGTGCAAGGACTACTGTTGTCACATCCTTTCCTTAGCCACCTTTCTCCATCTCGCTCCTCCCACACATACTCTTTTTACTTTGTTTTGCTTGCTTCTCTAAGCTACTGCAATCAGTCAGCCCAGCAAGTTTCGTTTCCACTTCAGCTGCATGTGAGGTGATGGTAAGGGTTTGGGCAGTTAAGGTGAAAATATAAATCTGAAACTAGAGTATTACCATCAGCCTTTAAAAATGGTAAAGATTTAGGTAAAAATGTTCCATACCAGGGACCCTGTTTCAGGCTGTTGTCAGGTGCTAGGCAGGTGGTCCTAAAGCTCATTGCTGGAATGTCATCAAGGTATTTGTGTGTTGTCCAAGGTACTGGCACTGTTTCTGAGAAAAGTAGGAGCTCGTGGCGTGACGAGTGCCCAGTCTGATCCATCTGTTAAGCATCCTTCTGCCAAAAGGTAAAGGATGGGGCTCATCTGAGAGGGGTAAGGTCATCACCGTGGCACTGGAAATGAGAGTGTGCTCTTGCCCTATTTTCACACTAGGCACAGTGAGTTCTTCTGAGCCTTTTGCGAATCTCAGCGCAGAACATTTGGCTGATAATGATATGCCTAGTGGTGTTTGCTGCTGGCTCCCTCTCTCGATTGGATAGCATTTCACTGCTGTTACTGTCTGGCTATGCTAGAACAGGAGAGACATAAATCTAGTTGAATGGTTTTTGTCTTGATGGAAACCTCTCTCCTCTGAGCTCTCCAGTCTGAGGGACATGTTTGGAGGCATTAATCCTCCATGATAAACATCTGGAATTTTTTTTTCTTCTGAGCTATTTCTTATAAGACAGATGGGGGGCTGTTGCTTGAAAAATACTTTTCAGCTCAGGAAGGACGTTGCTTTGTTCTCTAGTAACTGAAACATAAGCATCCAAAGGAGAGCTACAAAGATTCTGAAGGATCTAGAGGAGATACCATATGGGGAGTGTCTGAGGTCACTTGGCTTGTCCAGCCTGGAGAAGAGGAAACTGAGGGGAGACCTGATAAACTGTCTGCAGCTTCCTCACGAGGAGAAGAGGAGAGGAAGGTGCTGATCTCTTCTTTCTAGTGACAGGTCTTGAGAGAATGGCATGAAGCTGTGTCAGGGGAGGTTTAGATTGGGTATTAGGAGAAGATTCTTTGCCCAGAGGGTGTTTGGATGCTGGAACAGGCTCCCCAGGGAAGTGGTCACAGAACCAACCCTGCCAGACTTTGAGAAACATTTGGACAATGCTGTCAGGCACTTGGTGTGATTCTTGGGGTTGTCCTGTGCAGGACCAGGCGTTAGACTCCAACCATTTTATGGGTCCCTTCCAAATCAGGATGTTCTGTGATTCTATGAAATAATACACTGGATGGACTGACAACAACGGTTGGTTTCTGTAATTCCCTCTCAGTAACCTTCCTATTCTGCTAACAGCCAGCATTCACTGTACCAGCTGCACAGCTTTTCTCAGAGTACATTTCTTCTGAAATACAGACTCACATCTGCTTGTTGTGATTTTTGTAAGTGGTTTGTATTTTTCCAGGCTTATGTTTGTGAATCCATGTCATCTCTTAAATAACATCTCTGTCGATGCACAATATACCAGTGCATTGGGTCACACTGACAGTATATAAGTCCATGGGATTTGATGAGATGCATCCTGAAGTCCTGAGGGAATTGGCTGATGGAGTTACCAGGCTGCTCTCTATCGTATTTGAAAAGTCATGGAAATCAGGTGAAGTCACAGGTGCCTGTAAAAAGAGAAACATTGTACCCTTTTTTAAGAAGGGTAGAAAAGAAGACCCTGGGAGCTACTGACCTGTCAGCCTCACCTCTGTGCCTGGGAAGATAATGAAAGAGATCCTCATAGAAGTTATGCTCAGGTACATGGAGAACCGGGAGGTGATTTGGGACAGTTAGCATGGCTTCAACAAGGGCAAGTCCTGCCTGACCAAACCAGTGGCCTTCTGTGATGCATCAGTGGACAGGGGATGCCATCTGTGTGGGCTGTAAAGCCTTTGACATGGTCCCCCACAGCATCCTTCTCTCTAAATTGGAGATATGACCTTGATGATGAAAGACTGTTTGGTGAATAAGGAATTGCCTGGATAGTCACATCCAGAGGGTAGTGGTCAACAGCTCAGAGTCCTGATGGACATCAGTGACAAGTGGTGTCCCTTGGATAACTTTTAAAGGTCTATTTCAACCCAAACCAATCAGTTATTCCATGACCTCTTTATTATAGTGTTTCTCAACGAAGTGTCTATCCTGGCTTTTCTCCAGGGGAATTTTAGTGTGTTGTTGATGCATCCTCTGCAGTCCCCTACTAAATTTTTACAAGCTATATAGTGTATTTTTTAGTCTACCTTTTCCCTGATGGTTAGCAGCCATGGTTCATTGATGTGGAGTTCTCATTAAATAAAATATGAGATCAATCCAGAATTTACCAGTATTACTGGAAACATGAGACTTCTCAAAATATGTGCTTATATTTAGTGCTAATCAGAACCAGTAAGAGCGCTACAACATTTTTGTTTTTAAAGCTAATTTGAGCTCACATCAGTGGTATATTGGTTAATACTTTATTTCCTTTGTTAAGAGTTTGGTCTACAGTTATTGGTTTTGTTAGATGTGGCATCAAGTGCATGTTTATGTAAATTGTTTCATTCCATTTGTTCTTTTTCCCATCAATGCAGCTTTTTATTGAAAACTGCAGGTGTTTTAAAGTCTACTCTTTTTCCAGGAATGCTGCTTTTGGAGTTTTTCCCCAGGGAGAAGTCTATTTTAACAAAATATTTTATGTGAAAACATTTCCATTTTCACTTCTATTAATTCTGTCTTGTCATTAGATTTATGTTACAGTGTTAATTGCAATATTTAGTGCTGTTTCTATATTCACAGCTTTTCATTTTTGTAGTCAGAAATAGGTGTTGAACTTTTTTTGATGGGAGAGGCCAACATTTTGGTTTTGCGTTCTAATTTGAAACAAAATCACATTTTTAAATGCTAGAGTTTTAACAGCAATTGTTGGTTTTGATATGTTGGTTTCAGATCTATTTAGTACCACAACAGATATCTAACATTGAAGTACCCAACCTTTGCCTGCCCCTTGATATTGATCAAGTGACAGTCTCCAGATAGTATACTTTTTGTCTCATTCCTAAAGTCTATTTTAATTTTGCTTATGGCTATTAGAACCTACAGTTTTATCTACTATCTATAGGTGAATACCACCAGACAAGCAAAGTAGAATTATTATTAACAGTATTAATTAACCTGGAGTGTGTGGTAATAAGCACTGTAGAAGGGCAGAGTTCTTCAGGGAGACACTATTGTCCAAATAATACTGTGGCATATTTCAGGGTCTTCTACTTTTTTTTTACAGGAGAAATAAGTCAGAATCTGTTCTTAATTTTTCCCTGAGAAAGTTCAACCTCATTGTTTTGTCTAGAAGTTAAATGGCCCAACTGCCCTCTCTAAAATTTAAAATTATTTGAAGACAAGACAGACAGCATGTTGGCAGCTGTAGTCTAGAGGTAGTGATTTGTGACTATGCAATGTGGAAGAGTCTGACTCAGCTTTTTAACTGATCTGAACTTCACTGTCAGTCATGTTATGCTGCCATTGATAGTATCATCTAGACTTCTCAAGACTGTTGGCAATAAGGTTTAATTAAGAGTAAAGATGACTATTTGTATTTGATTTGAGAATCTACCAGTAATCAATGTTAAAAAGGATGTCTTAGAGGTCACCAGAACTATCTATGAGAGTGAAAGAAGCAGATTATATTTCCTCCAGTGGATTCCTTTGTACAGTGAACTGTACCATTACTACCTTAGTGATAGGTCCTTGTGAGTTGGTTAAAATAACTGTTATTAATCCCACATATCTTCATGTCCAGTTTGGGGAGTTTGGAAGTTAGTTTACCAGGCAGTGTTTGAATTGTCAGGATTCCATCTTGAGACTTCTTTTGCCACTCTCAGTATCATTGGGGAAGATATTTCATAATAGCTGTAAGAAGTGAATATGTTCAAGCAGAGAGCAGAGTGATCTGTCTAATCTCCATAGCAGAAAAGCTAGAAGACTAGCATGAGCATTGCACATGTTAAAGCAGACCTCTGAAAACAGTGGTTTAGAGTGGAGAGCAGCAAAAATTAATGACCTAATCTAAAAATGGCAGGGGAATGGTCTGAGCTGCCTCCACTGTTCACAAGAGTGAAGAGCTTAGACAGAAAAAAATGATAATTGAAGATACAGAGGTTAATGGAAAGCAGGATAAGTGTTGATGAGGTTTTGCCAAAGGTAGATAGTGTCATTATGCATTTGGTTTTGTAATCTGTTCTATGGCAATTTCAGAGGAAAATTTTGGGATATCAGTAATCAAAGAATCATAGAATGGCTTGGTTTGGAAAGGACCTTTTAAATCATCTAGTTGCAACCCTCCCACCATGGCCAGGGATACCTTCCGCTAGACCAGGTTGCTCAAAGCCCCATCCAACCTGGCCTTCAACACTTCCAGGGATGGGGCATTCGCAGCTTCTCTGAGCAACCTTTTCCAGTGCATCACCACCCTCACAGTGAAAAATTTTTTCCTAAATCTAATCTAAATCTCTCCTTGTTTAGTTTAAAACTGTTCCTCCTTGTCCTATCACTATCTGACCATGTAAAAAGTTACCCTCCCTATATTTTATAAACCCCTTTAAGTACTGGAAGGCTGCTATAAGGTCTCCCTGAAGCCTTCTCTTCTCCAGGCTGAAGAACTCCAGTTCTGTCATCCTGTATTTGTAGGAGACATGCATCACCTCTCTGATCATCTTTGTATCCTGCTCTGGACCCACTCCAGCAGGTCCATGTCTTTCCTGTGCTGAGGACCCCGGAGCTGAATGCAGGTCTACAGGTGGGGTCTCATGAGCGCAGAGGGGCAGAATCACCTCCCTCGAGGTCACACTTGGTATGGCCAGGTGCAGCTGGTGAATAATGTATAATGCAGCTGATAAAGTGTTAAGTAGGATGTTATCAACTGAAGTGGAATTTGGAAACCCAAAACTAAGTTGGACTTGCTGAAGGGTGCTCAAAGAGCTGGGTCATGTCTAGGTTTTCCATGAAGGAACTTGAAGTCAGCTGTAGGGAACTGCTAGTGGAGTTTGCTGGTAACATGAAGAGGCTACAGTGTAACAAAGGAAAGCTGAGGGGAAACATGCAGGAAGACCTGGATATCTCAGTACTTAGAGATAAGATGACATTCAGTGGTATAATGTGCAAGGTCATAGTGATGGGAGCATGCTCTGGTAAGGCGAGATCTCATCAGCTGGGAGTAGCAGGCAAGGCAGATGCTGGAGTGTCACCCATGGTTGGCTAAAGCTGAGCCCTCAATAGGAAAAATCTGGAATAAAGGGTGATATCCTCTTGATACACACCTAGACATTTCCAGCATGTGCAGAAAGGTGGTGATACTACTATCTGAGGTGTGGGTAGGATATCTTTTTTGGATGTTCAGTGCAGTTCTGATCATCCATGTTCTGGGGAGTAGATAAAATTGGCACAGATGCAGAGAGGGACTACTAACTAGGATAAACAGGATGTGAATTGCTGAAGATATTGAGAGAACTTGTCTTGTTAATCCTAGCACAGTGAAGCCCGAGACGCTGTGTGATTGCCTACTGTCTGTAAATATCACAGGGGAATAAATACCAGGGAGGGAGAAGAACAGCTTAGGCTAAAGGCTGGTGTTCTCAACAAGAGCAACATGTATACACTGAATAAATAAATTTAGGCTGGAAGTGAGAGGAGGGCTCCTTGCAGTGAAGTTTTCCAGCAGTCTTACAGATGGAAAAGTGGAAGTGAGAAAGCTGACTGCTTTTAAGATGAGCTCTGCCAGCTGTGAAGGAGGAACAGAGATCATTAGTTAGCAGGTTCCTCCCAGGCCCTCTTCTACAGGAGAACATCATGGCTGCTAACCTGGCTTTCCAAAGGCAGCTATGCTCAGGTTTGTCCATGGCACTTGCCTTATGACTGGAGATGGGAAGACAGGACCTCACAGTGTTCTGTTCCCTGCTAGTCTGCTTGCCCCAGGAGTTCTCTGGTCTTGAGACACATGGGATGGGGACCCCCACCTGGGGATGGGGGAACAGGTGCTTTTGCAGTATTCATTCATGGTTACTGAGAAGTCAAAGAAGTCTGTCTTAGAGGGACAGTTTCTCCTGACCTGGGACGAGCTTGGCAGGAAGATAACCCAGTGAACCTCTTGGCCCCAGCTCTATCCAGAACAAACATTTCTCACTGTAAAAGAGCAGTGACTATTTTGTAATATCTCCTGGGTACTATATTTGGGGTAATTATCATTGGCATAGTAAAGGGTTTATCATGTGAATGCTCTGGGCTTTTTAATTCTGGGTTGTGAGGAAAGTAAGTAGAAGGAAAGAGGAATAGCTCAGGGAAGGCTGCTCCTGGTAAATGATTCACAGCAATGCCCAGGATGCTATTTAGAAGGATAGTGCCTCTGGGATCCAGCTGATTAACAAAGCTGGTTTAGCTGTGGGAGGCCAGAGCTAGAAGCCAGAAAATGTATAAATTATAGTAAGCAGCCTAGTCCTCCTCTGTGGTGAGAGGAAGCTGTTTTTATGGAGAAGCTAGCAGGTGTGTGACATCCCTAGACCCCTTTAGCCTATGGTCTAGGCACCAGCCTGGGGTGCTGGGTGCCAAAACCCTGGGTGGCCACGACAGTGGTGCAATAAGGACCCTTGACCCTGTGTATCCCTTTGGTACACACCTTGCCAGGGAAATTGTAAAACCAGCTATGCAGAAGAAGGTTTGGTGAAGAAAAGAATAGACAGCAGGAAGCAGAAGTGGTGCCTCAGATGGAGAGAGGTACAGCAGGAAGGAATTTTGATGCTAAACAGAAATGTGCTGGGAAAACAGAATTGTGAACACTGTTGATTCAATTTGTGAAATGGGGTCAAACTTGAAGACTAGTTATGTTTGAGGAAAATACGTAAGACAACGGTTAAGCTTGATATTTTCTACCTTAATGTTTTAGAAATATTGAAGTGTTTTGACAGTTTCAAAATAGCTTTTTTTTAAAAAAGACATCTAATTTAAAATTTTAAACTTTAAGACACCAAAGAGTGAGAAAAGAATGTTTAATTGACTACATTGAAGATCATCTAGACATTTAATATTTTTTTTAATTAACTGAAAAACTGTATGTTCCTATATAATTTTGTCTCAACCATCTAATTTTCTGACTTGTTTTAATCACAACATCATTCATCATCTGTAATTATGGCCAATTTCTGTTATTTGGATGTGTTATCTGAAGCCCTTACTATATCCTTTGCTTCTTGCTGTACAGGTAGCAGCAAGATACATCTTTTTACTCCAACTTTCTCTTATTTGAATATAGTTATTTTCCTTGCATTTTTCAACATTGCCTTTCATATGAATTATTCTACATATGTCTGTCTGAATAATGTATTTTGGAATATACTGAACAAGGTACTGTGGCAAATAGCTGCCTGCAGTTTCATACCTTTTAGTTGTCTCCATATTCAATAGCAAAGAATTCCAGTATTGGTGAGATTCAGTTTCATTTCAAGGTAGGAAGAAAACAGTTTTGCAAGCTACACTATTAATCTGAAAAAAATCCACTCTGGTCTCCCTGATCACCCCTGTGTGATCTCCAAAGACATAACCAATTAATGTGGAATCATAGAATGGTTTGGGTTGTAAGGGACCTTTTAAAGGTCATCTCATTCCAGCCCCCCCGCCATGGGCAGGGACACTTTCCAGTAGAGCAAGTTGCTCAAAGCTCCATCCTGGCCTTGGACACTTCCAGGGATGGGGCATCCACAGCTTCTCTGGGCAACCTGTTCCAGTATCTCACTACCCTCACAGTAAAGAATTTCTTCCTAATAAAACCTGCCTCTTTCAGTTTAGAGCCATTCCTCTATGTTCTATCACTACATGCTTTTGTAAAAAGTCCCTCCCCAGCTTTCCTATAGGCCCCTTTTAGATACTGGAAGGTGCAATATGGTCTCCCCAAAGCCTTTTCTTCTTCATGCTGAACAATCCCAAGTCCCTCAGTCTGTCTTCATAGGAGACGTGTTACAGCCTTCTGCTTCAGCTATCATCTTCATGGATTCCTCTGGACTCATTCCAACAGGTCCATATCCTTTCTCTGCTGGAAACCCCAAACCTGGGTGCAGAGCTCCAGGTGAGTAGAGGGGCAGAATCCCCTCCCTCGACCTGCTGCCCACACTGCTTTGGATGCAGCCCAGGACACATTTGGCTGTGAGTGGGTTGTGAGTACACATTGACAGTTTGTGTCCAGCCTCTCATCCATCAGCATCCCCATGTCCTTCTCCTCCAGGCTTCTTTCAATCCCATCAGCCCCCAGCATGTGTTGATACGGGATGTTGCCCTGACCCATTGCAGGACCTTGCATTTGGCCTTGTTGAACCTCATGAGGTTCACACAGGCCCATCTCTCAAGTCTGTCCAAGTCCCTCTGGATGTCGTCCCTTCCCTCCAGCATGTCCACTGCACTACACAGCTTGGTGTCATCCGCAAACTTGCTTAGGGTGCACTTGATTCCACTGTCCATGCCACCAACAAAGATGTTAAAAAGTGCCAGTCCCAATACCAACCCTTGAGGAATGCCACTTGTCACAGCTTTCCACCTGGACATTGAGCCATTGACCCCAGCTCTCAGAGTGTGACCATTCAGCCAATTCCTTATCCACTGAGTGGTCCATCCACCAATTTAATGTTGCCTCAGTTCAGAGACAAGGATGTCATGACTGTGTCAAAGATTTTGCACAACTCCAGATCAGAGGAGCAGTTGATGAGCTTGTCTAACTTGATCTGCTGGATTACTGAATAAAAACAGCCTTTGAACAGAGGCATCCTCACAGTAGGTAGTATTTTTCCTGTTAATCCATGGACTATTATGCATTTTCCATACTACCATAAGTCTTGTTTTACAAGGCCTTTTTCAGTCTTGATGTAAAAGCTAAATGCCACACTTACGTGTGGTAGCAGCTCAAGCTTTTAGCTTTAGCATTGCCAGTGTAGTTCCCTACTACATTAACCAAAATAACCAAAATACTACAGTTGTCTCCTTAGTGAGATCTTTTGTACTACAGCATCCACTGAATCCTTTTCCTGCTGTCTGCATTCCGAACGCTGTTAGTTAATGTTCTAGGTGAAACAGTTTAAAACATGGAATCAGGGAGAAATAGGATATTGAACATTAATCACCTCCAGAAACTACAATTTGCTGCTACTAAATATCCCATTTCATTTTTGTACAAGGATAGACATGTAGATTCAATACATTTAGCTGAAATGTTCTTTGAAGGGAGAGTAGGACTAAGCATTTTGAGCTCATTTCTGCCTCTCTTTAAAAATGAAACCCAGAAAGTCAACAATAGCTCAATCAGGGAGAGAAGACATCTGGCTCCTGGTGACTCTGAAGAGTATGCTGCTAAGATAGTTACATTAAAAGATTCATCTGACCCCAGCACAGTTGTTTGTGTCATCTGATTAGATGTGTTTCCAAACTGTATACAGCAATTGGAGATGACTGAATTACAGACAAATTTTTCAGAAGAATAAATTCAGTGTTGCTGGAGGTTAATGTAGGTAGTTCTTGTAACATGTCAGCTGAACGTTCATTCAGGATCTAGGGAAAGAAATTCCTACCCAGTGTTGTCCAAATTTTCTGGTTCTATTCATCCTGACCTTGGTAGTGCCAAATTTATGACAATGCTACTGCTACCTAGAGAGGATCTGAGGGGTATGGAAGTGCATTTGTGGAATTCCTTCCCAGCCTGTTTGTGTGGAGCTCATGTAAATCACTGTGCTTCAGTTTGTTTGTTCCTTGTTTGTCTCAATTCAGCAGTTTGGGAGGACCTGACCTGTTATAAATCAAATCCTGTCAGTGAATTAGGGACAGAGAGGGAGCAAAAATATTTGTTGTGTTTCTCTTAATCCAGACCATTTCCATGTGCTGTTTTCATTTTTCCTCTACAGATCTATTAGCACAACTGAGAGAATTGTAAATTTTGATCAGGGAGCAGAAATAAACAGCTGGCATATAAAAGAGGACCTTTTAAACTAGTTTTACCACAGATAAAATTATGGTAGAATTATATAGTGTGGAATGGTACCTAAGGTTCATCCTCTACAGGGAAGCTTATTTACTGATGAAGAGTAAATCTTTAGCAGGAGCAGAGTGAGGACATGGTGAACACACTTGAGCAGCATGCCTTAATGCCATCATTTTGGTGGCATCCATTTGTGGTTAGTCCAGTTGGAGGCAATGAGGATGTATAAGGTTTTTTATATAGGGATATTCTGAATACAGAGAAAGTTTGTAAGTACTGATTAAATTGAACATTTTCCAGGAGTGATTTGTATCACTCATCTTCATGTAGCTGATCCTGCTCAAGGTGGGCTGGATGAACTTGAATGACTTTTCAAAGTTCTTTCCAGTCGTGATTTTTATGATTCAGTGACACACAAGACATTCACTGCTCCCACTGGAGTGATGAATCTCAGCATCCTTGAAAAGCCAAAGTCAGTATGTGCTGAGTTACGGCTCCAGAATTCAGTGTTCTTGCAAAGGTTGGTAAAATCGGATGGAGCAGGGGAAAGTTAAGGACTACAGGGATTCCTATTCAGGCTTGTGTGAGTACGTCCTCATGCAGAGGGGTTCTGTTTTTTGTTGAACAGTAACACCAACTTGCTAGAAAGGCTACAGGGAGGGAGGGTGTGTGCTTCGCTGGAGGGGGAAGAAATGCCACATGTCACTTTGCCCTGAGCAAAGGGACCTGCTGCAGTTCTCACTGGTGTTATTGGTAATGGGGACTTAATGCTAGTCAGCATCACACCCTGTGAATGAGACTAATTTCTCTTAGTGACTCCTTGCACTCCCAAAGAAAACCTGTTCTCTGCCTTCAGTGATCAAACTCTAAACAGCGAACAGCTCTTTTGATTTGTGTTTGCAAAGTTGCTTTTTCTCCTCCTTTTCCCTGGAAGCTCTGCAGAGAGGAATGGCTGTTTCACCACGGGAGGTCCTGTCTTAGAGTGCTGCTGTCATTAGTTTTCTGTCACATTGTCAGCCTTTGATGACTCAGACTTAAAAAAACCCCAAATGATCAACCCTCTTTCTGAACTAAAATACCTATGAACAGCTTTTTTAAAGCAGATTTTAATACAAGTAATTAGGTCATTTTTTTTTCTGAAAGCTTTTAATGGAGCTTACAGTTTTGCTGCTTGAAGTTACTTGAATGTTTAATTACTATTTTTTAAACAAAATTCAATGTCATTGAAGTCCACTTGAGAGCTTTGATAGATTTAAAGAAAAGAGAGGACTTGAATATTCAGTAGTTTTGAAAAGGTCTATGCCTATTTTGTTTAGATTTAGGTCAGCATTTCTCAGCTGAGTTCCTTTAATGCATCAGAAAATTGTTGCTGAAAGAAGAGAAAAATTTAAAAATAAACCTGTGCATATTTCTGGTTATGCGAGCAAGCAGGCAGAACAGGGAGAATAGAGGTAATAAAATAAGTGTCAAAGCTGAGCCCAGATTTTACCAGGTTGTAAATGAAAATTGCTATAGCAGTGCTATATGGGAAAGTATACGGCTCCTTAAAAAAAAGGCTGAAAATGATGTAGGGTATGTTTGCAGTCATGATGTAAGCCATCATGATACCCAGGTCATGTCCAAATTATGAGTACCTCTGACTGACCTATTGAGGTGCTACCTAGAGATAAATGCTTTGGTCTCAGAAGGAATACAGCTACATTAAGTATCTCTGCATGACATTGCGTTGTTCAGCATCAGTAGGTCCCTACTATGCAGATCTCTTCCAGTCTTTCCCTTCTCATGCAGTCTTTTTGGCAGGTGCAAAGGTCACTCCAGAAATCTGCTCGGCAGTGTGAGTGGTGGGATGGATCTGGCTGCTGATGCTGAGGTGTGGTGGTGGTGGCTGAGGCTGAACCAGACCCTTTCTATGAGGTCCTTCCACATCAGATCAGTCACATCACTTTCCTCCCATCACCCTGGGAGGGAGGGAGGGGCAGCAGTCTGGTACCTCCTGGTTTCCAGTCAATGCAAGAAAATGAGATAATCTACATATTCCTTCAGGACAGAAAATTTATCACCAGGATTCCTGATCTCAATCTATTGTCAAACCCAGGTAACATGCCATTCCCATCCTCCCCTGCCACAGCTAAAGCCCACCAGTCCTGTATCTTTCTCCTTCCTGCACTACTAGTGCCACTAGCTCCTCCACTTCTGCCAGGGATGTGGAAAAGGGAGTTGATTTCAGATGCTGGTTTGTGGGGCAGTGCTGCACTACCTGGCAAGGTCAGATCTGACCAACTCGAACCCAGGACAGTGGAGCTGCAGCAGGATGAAAACAGTGCCCCAGATAGTAGGGTGAGAGGAAAAGACTCTCTTTCTCCTGGCACAGGTCTTGCTAAGGAGCACCCCTACTACCTCCACCCTGGCTCTTGGCTAAGACAAGCAGCACTCTTCTGTGCATGTGCCTCGGGGTTACACATGGCTTTGAAACCCTTAGGAATTAGAAATTATTCCTTTTGAGAACTAGAATTGTGGGCATAAGGGCTGAACTGGACCAGCTGTGGAAGGCAGCAGACTCAGTAAGTTTAAAGGGCTGCAGGTATTCTGCATCTGTCAGTTTTTCCTGCTGCATGGCTCTTAGTTTGTAGCATGTTAAGGTAAGACTTTTCATCTTCTGTGGCCTTCAGAGTGTTTACTCAAGATGCTGACACCCCACAACAGGACTCCTGATCAACTCATCCAGCTTCCTCTGTATAATTTACAGCAGAGCAGCTGAGTCACTGGAGGACTGAAAGGCTTGAGGTTGTCCTCAGGGGAGCCAGAGCCTGTCCTGCATGCAACTTCAATGGTGGCATTGCTGTCACTATTACAAGCATGACTCTGTTTTTTTAGGAAAAATTACACTAACACAATGGACTTTGAATGTATGACTATGCCTCTGTAGTTATTGGAGTAACAGCAGAGATTACAAACCTTGAGCATCTAAAAGTGTAGTCTGTGCTCAGATGGCTGGGTTCTCCTCAGTCCTTGTAAGCTTGGATCTGAACCCAGACTGGTGCCACATTGTTGCCAGAGCTGCAGTGAGATCCTAAAGCATGGACATCCTCTGCAGGAGAGCCGGGATCTGCCTAACACAGAGGCAGTAATGCTGTCAGGGTTGGCAGACTGAGGGGCTTGGGCATATATGCTCATGTGTAAAATAATTTCTTATCAACATTGCATGATGGATTGGGTTTGCATGGCAAGGTTTTGGTAGCGGGGGGTGCTGCAGGGGTGGCTTCTGTGAGAAGTTTCTAGAAGCTTCCCCTGTGTCTGACAGAGCGCAGCGCAAGAACATCTATGAAGACCATGGCACATGCTGGGTTTCTATGAGCACAGTCATGTAGGTGGTTTGTTCACCTGACTAAAACCCTCGGTGAGAGCAATCACTAGTTTGAGGCACAATTTGGAAATGAAAAGTAAGGGGTGAACAAGTTTTTTACTGCTACCACCCTGAGGAATGTTAAGTCAGGCTTATTCTAATAATTATTGTGAGCATGTGAGATATTTGTACTGAAACTGAACAACATGTGGTTTCTTACAGTGATTGGTGTAATCCACTTTCAAGATGGCACTATAGGAGAAAGATGACCTGTATGGGTTTTTGTATTAATTTCTATCATAAACAGAGTCACATAGCCTAGATCAAATCTTTCGGGTCAGTGAAAACTATTCTTCAGTTGTGTTTTTGTACAAGATTGTGTTATTTGGCTTTGCTGTGCAAATAAGCTTTTTTGTTTGATAATGTGATTCATTTCTGACTTATCTTTAAATGCTCTCTAGTCTCATGAACAAAAGATTTCCATTACTTTATCTAACAATATGCATATGAGCAAGGGGTCATGCAACTGTGTCCTGTGTGAAATATCAATAAAAGAGAAATAACCCATTGAACTGTCAAGCCAAACTGCAGAAGAAATGTCAGGGCAGACTGAGTTTAAGATAAGGCACTAATCAAAAGGGGGCATGACTTTGTTGAAGGCTGGCTTAATAAGAATACATTAGGAAGAGGAAAACGGTATTTTGATCGGTATGGGTAGGTGTATGGATGGCAAACTCTATGGTCTGAAGGCAGAATTACATCAGAAATAGCTCCAGAACAAATGAAAGACACCAAAAGAAGTTAACTATGCCTCAAGGGGGTGTAAAATATCAAGGTCATCAACTTATACAGAGGGAAGGAAGGAAAAATCTGTGCCTGCCTACAATCAATCAGTTCACTTTTAAACCCCAAACTCTTTGGGCTTAAATAGGATGGTATTAAATACAAAGGCAACACACTGCCATCTTTTAAGTTCAACCTTGTATCTTTGTCCAGAGTTCAGCAGTACATCTCACATGTGAAGATGAAGTGGAATTTACAGATGCTCTGAGTTGCCTTTTATCGCCTTGGTGGTCTATGCTTTTCTGCTGAGATCTGTCCTGGTTCTTGTTGCTTGCAGATCTTTTCAAGCAGCCCAGCATTGCTGGGTATTTAACACCTAACCTGTGCCTGTTACAGTTCCACAGAGTGCAGCTCCCCAGGATTGCATAGACTTAAATCTAAAGGTGCTGACTGGGTTCATAAACAGCAGAGTGCTTCAGTTCAGTTTTATGAGGTGGTGTGCATTCAGTCATACTGAATCAATGACTGAAATAAAATATTTTGCTGGCCTTAGATGTGAATCTTATGGTGGATTCAAGTACATCTTGATGAAGCAAAATGTTCGTGTTGTGCTTTCTCCTGTAAAATCAGAGGCATATAATTATAACTGCTTGGGGTTTTTTTCTGTTTTAAACACTAACTGATTCTAGTAGCCACTGACAAGTACAATCTGTGTCTGCCAATAGTTCTCTTTTCTTTAGATCTAAAGCTTTTGAAAGCAGATTTAGGTTCAGCATGTTCAACTTGATTTAAATTATTGTCAGGCCAAAATTTTACATGTACCTTGCCCCTGTGAAAAAGGCTGCACAACATGCTGACTGAGGGGCAATCACATATTTATAGACCTTAGAGAAAAGGGAGAACACAATGTTCGTCTAAACTCACTGCAGCCCTGCCCAGACCTTAGGTTCTTTTATTTAACTCAGCAGCTTGAGGTTGACCAAGAGTATAATTTTGGAACAATATCGAGGCTTGATTTAAGGACTTAAAGTGCTGCAGAGTTTGTCACAGTCATTGGGATTTTGCTTCAGTGGTCAATTACCCTTTCTCTGAAAAATGCCCTTTCTCTGAAAAAATCTGTACCTTGGTTTTTTTTGAATTCTCTTAACTTCTTTCTTATGAAAACTGGATTTTGCTGTTTGACTTCCTCAGCAGGCCTAAGAAGCCTTTTATTTTCCCATAGATATTTTTTGTGATTGTTATTTTGTATTTTCACAGATCAGAAAAATTTCTGTACATTCACAAACCCAGTTAGGCAGGCATCTTTTGCACCCCAATATTCCTGTGCTAAGGATCTGACATAATAAAAATATGACATCTTAGAAGAGAGTTGGTGGGATTAAATATAATTCATGGCTGAGATGTCAATACTGTGGACGAAAAGGTATTGTGGTATATGCTGTACTTACACTGTAGAAGTCATGGTTGCTCCAGTGTCTCTCAAAATATTATTTTCACCATTTCCTTCAATGTGTCAAACATGCTTTAAATGACTTGAGTGCTCTGTTATTTCTTTTTCCATAAACAATTCTTATGGAGTCATGTGGCCAGATGATAACAAAAAGGTATCTGGTCCATTCCCTTGTCCCTGGGCAAAATCAGTAATTACTCTGAGCCTGTATGATCTTCCTTCCATTCTTTTCTACTGAGAAGTTGAAATACGATCAACATATTATTTCCACAGAGAATGAAAATTACAAAAAAAAAAAAAAAAGTTTTCAAAAAGCCTGAGTCCTTTCTCACATGCTAGCAGAGAAAACTTAGAAACCAAGTAAGATCGATGGGAGTCACTGTTGGTAAATCCTGCCTCAATGCATTTGTCTCGTTGATTTATGACTAATTATTGTTCCTCTTTTCTCCTTAGGGCGCTTCCTGCGATGATGGAGTGGGTCCGAACTCAGAAGGCAGGAGAAAGTGGTGTGAATATTATCACTGCAGATTTTGTAGAACTTGGTGACTTTATCAGCACAGTCATAAAGCTCAACTACGCCCTGGGTGAAGGTGAAGATGACACTACTTGATAGTACTGTGATATATGTGTTGTTGCATTATTTAGCATTAAAAAAAAAAAGATTGTATTCTAAAAGACATATTGTAAAACACTCATCTTCTTGTAACACACTGAGGTGTTTAGGGCTTTAGTGGGTGGGCATAAGGAAAATGTTTTCATCATTTATGATCATTTATCACATTTGTGTTTCATGTGAAGAGCAAAACTAAACATGTTTACAGTGTTTGATGAAAGAAGGCCATTTACAGGTTCTCCATGAGGTACCAAATGTGATTCATGTGTCTTCTGTGGTTATGAACAGTGCCAAGAAACTTGTTGCAAGGGGATGTATATTGTCCTCTTCCTGCTCACAGCAGGATTCCCAGCGGTGTGAGCATTACACTGGGAGATTGAGGGCAGTATATCTGGCATGAAAATTTTAAGCTGCTACATTTCATCTCTTAGGTGGTTTAACCGATCGTATTTATCAATGAGCTACAGGTTTAAATGCCTTTGTGATGTGAATCCAAGGTCATGCTTTAACACACACATAATCAGTGGACAGTAAACATGATGTGTTACATACCATAATCAGTGGACAATAAACATGGTGTGTTATGTACCATAATAAGTGGACAGTAAACATGATGTACTGTGTAGCTTGCACAGAGCACAGACTAAATCCTGCTTGCTTTTCATTCTTAAAATAGGTTTTCCAATGTCTCTGCCTCAGGTCAAGCCAGCAGATAATGTGATACTGGCCTAACTCTGTAATCACAGAATCATAGAATGGCCTGAGTTGGAATGGACCTTGAAGATCATCTAGTTCCAACACCCCTGCTATGAGCAGGATAATTTTCACTAGACCAGGGCTCAGAGCACCCTCCAGCATGGCTTTAAACACTTCAGAAATGGGGCATCCACAGCTTCTCTTGGCAACACGTTCCTGTGCCTCATCACCCTCACAGTAAAGAATTTTTTCCTAATATCTAATCTAAACCTGCTGTCAGTTTGAAACCCCCTTGTCCTGTCCCTACATGCTCTTGTAAAAAGTCCCTCTCCATCTTTCTTGTAGGCTCCCTTCAGGTACTAGAAGGCCGCCATTAGGTCACGCTTAATCCTTCTCTTCTCCAGGCTAAACAAACCCAGCTCTCTCAGCCTTTTGTTATAGGAGAGATTCTCCATCCCTCTGATCAGCTTGGTGGCCTCTTCTGGACTTGCTCCAACAGGTCAATGTTCCTCCTGTGCTGGGGACCCCAGAGCTGGATGCAGTGCTCCAGGTGGGGTCTCAGCAGAGCAGAATAGAGGGGCAGAATCACTTCTCTCAACCTGCTGCCCACACTGCTTTGGATGCAGCCCAGGGCACATTTGGCTTTCTGGGCTGTGAGTGCACATGGCCAGTTCATGTCCAGCCTCTCATCCATCAGCATCCCCAAGTCCTTCTCAGCAGGACTGCTCTCGATCTGCTCATGCCCCAGCCTGTGTTGATACCGGGTGTTGCCCCGACCCAGGTACACTTGGTCTTGTTGAACCTCATGAGGTTCCCATGGGCCCCTTTCTTGAGCTTGTCCAGGTCACTCTGAATGACGTCCTGTCCTTTAGGTGTGTCAACAACACCACTCAGCTTGGTGTCATCTGCAGACTTGCTGAGGGTGCACTCAGTCCCTTCATCTATATCATTAAGGAAGATACTAAATAACACTAGTCATAATATAGACCCCAGAGGGACACCTGCTGGTGCATATTTTCCCTGGTTCTAGCAGGAACACAGTTAAGCCAGTTTGGAGCACCACTTCTTCCCAGGATTAATATTATGTAACAGCTTGACCCAGTATCCACTGAATTTAATAGGAAAATGTCCTGTGTTTAGTATGGATTGATCATAAGATCGGTAAGTTGTGTGCCCTATAAGATGTGCCGTAGTGGAAACCTCATTTCTACAGGACTGAAACTGCACTTAAAAAAAGATAGGTACAGTCTAAGCCTCTCTTTAAGGCAGCTATGAACAGAACATTTCACTGATTACAAAAAATCAGTGCCAGTTTCATCAGTGAAAAACTTCTGTGGTAAAGAATGTAGTAGTTCAATTCTAGCAAATAGCAGTACTTTATAGTCTTTAAGTTGTCGGATATAGTACTGCATAATGCAAGATTGAAACTCTACTGAATGGCACTGTTCTAGCAACAGAATCACTGATCATCCTACTTTTAATGAAACACATATAAAAAATATATTAAACCTTAGTGATTTATAAACTGAGAGCATTGCGACTGTATGACACCTAACTGGATAAAACGCAATCAGTCATGTCTCCCGCACACATCAATACATAGGTACACAACTTTGGAAAGCAAAACATTTAATTTGTGCAAAACAACAGATGCTATTACATCTTACAAGGAAGACACTCTTTGAGATATTGCAGGGATTTATGGGATAGAACTAAGGTCAAGTTTACGTTGATATTACTAGAACTTTTGGTTGAGTGAGGAGAATGGCATCATACAATCCTTTGATATTTTCTGTCAGATGATAATGGCTACCATCTCCCATCAGAGTTTAGAAAATCCAAAATTGTCTTATTGAACAGTCGGGCTACAGGGGTATTATAGAATTTTTGTTGGTTTTAGTTTAGGAAGTGGAATAAAAAGGACACTTACTGATATTTTATGCAGAGAGGATGCTTTGGAAAAATGTGTGTGCACGTATGTGTGTACTGTAAAGAAAAATGTTAAGTGTGTAGTATAATGACACTTTAAATGTATGTATGTGACACAAAGACATCCGTGCACACTTGCATAATGATATTGGTGGTTCCGGACAGGAGTATTATAAATTTGTTTGAAAAAAACCATATAGCTGTTATAAAGTCATGATGCCTCCTTCAATAGCATTTTCTTCTGTGTATGTTAGGACTGTAAGAGTCATCCTCAGTGAAATCTGTGATCTAAGCCAGTTAGGTTTTTTACAGCATTTAAACTTTATCCAGACTGCCCCAAAAATTTACCTAAGAGTCCCAGTTTATCTTTTCATTGGAACAAGGGATAGGACTTTCACGCACAACTAAGCAAGATGTGGGGTGGTTGATACACTTTGTTTTGGGTTTCCACAAGCTCTCCTAGTAAAATTTATGTAACAGACGCAGAAAATGAAACATGAAAATATATTTTTGAACCCACACCTGTGTGGGTGTCCTATACAGAAATGTGAAAATCTTTGCTTATTTATTGGCAGTGTGGTGTGAAATGCTTTTTTCAATTTTCCGTTTAGCTGGATTTAGTTGCTTCGACTCTTCCTGTGATCCTTCAGCTGCTTAAATATAGTCGAAAGAGTTAATCTATCCTTCTAACATAGTAAAGTGATCTGAATCTTTGGGTGGAGTAAAAATTAGGTTTCTTTTTTTGGATTCTGGTTGAAATTCTGTTGCATCTGAGAGCATCAACACCAGGTTCCTGCTGGTACCCCCTGCTCAAATCAGGGCATCACACACCAGCTACACTAGGCTTTTCGCTTACAAAGAGGTGTACTCAAGGCAAATGCTCTGCTGTATTTTAATAAAGTGTGTATGTGTGTGTGCCTGTATATATGAATAAGTATAGAGCTATCTAGAGTTTGTTAGCATTGTCATGAAATATTTGCTTAGTGTCAGTTTTATGCTAATTGTCATTTGGAAATAAATGAAAAAGAAAAAGCAAAGCAAAAAAAATCCTCTGACAAAAACCAGTAATAGACAAATCATATAGTTTCTCCATTAATGGGGAAACATACTAGCAAAATGTTAAATTCTGGTCAGAAAAGTATGTTTTTGTTTAGCTGTCGATCTTTCTATTGGAGAAGCACAGCACTTTATGGTAGGAACAGGTAAACAATCTTGCCTTAATTACTAAAAGAAAAAAGTGCATTTGGGGATATGCTATCCATGCTCTTCTGAAGATTTCATCTGTGAGGGCCCAAAACTCTAAGTCCTGATAGAGATGCACTCCCTGTTGATATTGTTTGGGGAT
The DNA here is from genome assembly GCF_025592945.1 of Manacus candei. Lineage (NCBI taxonomy): Eukaryota > Metazoa > Chordata > Aves > Passeriformes > Pipridae > Manacus > Manacus candei. Next base: position 551,726 of record NW_026138141.1, on the reverse strand, counting down.
CTTGCCAAAAAAGAACAAGCCAGAAAGTACTATGCAGCACAACTGGACCATTCAAGAGCCCAGTTTTGCCACCCATATGCAGCTAAAGCTCTCTTTGATTTCAACCAGAAACGTGCTTGCTGGGCTGGGTCAGATGTGTTATTCTGACCTTATTAATGTGGAAGGTTTCTTCATATGTATTATGAGGAATCTTGCATGGGCAATGAGATGACTGTAATCAGCCCATCAAGGAGAAAGACCTGTCTATATTATTCATCTGCATAAGCATCTATTTACTCAAACTGTCATGTCGTTGACTGCCAGAACATTTTTTTGCTTCCTATGCTCATTTTCCCCCCTGCTATGTTCATGATATATACATCAAGTACTGTTGTTTTCTGACATTTTTATGTGATTACTTGATCCTTTCTTTTCAGCCACACATGAAAAATGGCGACTGTGCTACACACACAGAGTGTCTCAGCTGGTGTAGACCCACCTGGCTCCATTTTTCAGTTTACACGTGCTGAGACATCTTTGTTCAGTAGTGATCTAACCTGCAGCAATCTGGACCAAACAGGAGGTGATTCCTGGAGTCCAGTTCCTGCCTGGTTTGGTGAGGGGTAAATCAGAATGAGACCACAGGAGCTTGGTTTTAAAATTAGTGGGTTATTTGCATTTTTTTTGGCTGTTGGATACTTTACTGGTTTTGTAGGTTTCAAATCTACAAACCATTCTTTTAAACGTACACATGTATGTATATATAAATGTATATGCATACATGTATGAGAGGGAACGTATGATCCTGTATGCTAGGCTGTCATTACTGATACAAATCTAGACCATTTCTGCTAACTTCAAAGTAGCTATTAAGCCTTTACCCTGAGATGAGAGGGAGCAGATAGTCAGTGTGTAGTAAGTATATGCTGTGTTGCAAAGGAAATTTAAAATTGTGGAGGTTCATTCCACAAAATAAAAAAGGCAGAGTGCCCTGAAAACACAGTTCCAGTGCTGTCTATCCTGAATTTAGTATATGAAGCACTACTTATTAGCAACTGATTAGGCTATTTGGTGATTTCAAGAGGTCAGGTAACACCATTTTAAAGTTCTAAACTCTTTTTCAGTGAAGTAAAAGCTAACAGTGTATAATGTATTTGCCATATCTCAGTGGTAGCTTCTGTGTCACATACAGTCAATGTTGTTCTGAATTGTATATGTTTACCCAATGATGAGGTTTAAAATATGCTGTATAGTATGTGCAATGTATTGATTACAAGTATGTTGGAGTTCAGTGGTCTATTTAGTTTTTACTGTGCTGCTGTTTTATAGGTATATGTGTGTATGGGATTATGAATTATCTACAGTGTACAAGGAAATAATAATTAATCCTAAAGGAAAAGGGCAGTTATGTAACCTGCCTTAATGCATTAGTATAATATTGTTAAATCTCATAATTATCAGTTCTGTTTCAGATGTTACCAAGGGTTGTCCATAGAGCTGACTCCCTCACTTTTTGGCACTAAGGAGTTAAACTTGAAGTAACTTGGAGCTCACTTACATATTTGTACACTAAGAATAGGATGTTTGCCTGATCAACTACCTTGATTGTACAAGGTGGCAAAGACATGGTTTCCAGTGTGTTACAGATTAAATCACTTCTGCGCACACACAATTCCTGCTGAAGTCAGTGGGAATTGTAATCATGTAATTGAGTGGCCTAAAATTCATCTTCTGGAATACAGTCATGATAGGAGGATGGGGATATCCTGGCTTTAAGGAAGTGCCTGGATGCTATGCAATACTGCTCATGTCCTGTGTTGGAACATAGCTTTAAATTTGCAGGAAGAGCTTTGAACACTGCTCCAGTGTAGGTTGGACTGTAAAAATCCTTATGTGAAAATTATAAGTGTGATAGCCTGATCAGCCTGGCCTGCCCATATACAGCATTCAGATTTCAGGAGTCATGGCAGCTTTAAAAAAAAACAAGCTATAATAATTTCCCTGAGGCTGGCAGGACCTACTTAGGAATCTCTACATTTCTACAGGTATGACTCCTCTACCATTCCCACAACCAGGTCTAGCTGTCGCTTCATGATTTCTTTCTAAGATGCCTCTACATGAAACCAAGGGTAATTATGAAAGTTGTACTAACTAAACACACAGAGGGTCCACCTTGTGCCTGGCTGGTCAGAGTAGGCAAAGGGTGCTTGCCCTACAGCAGCACATTTGGTGTGAAATTAGCTTCAGTCAGACCCACGTGAACAGTTACTGAGGGAAAGTAGAAGTCTGATTTCAGACCCTCTTCTGTTATCTTTGTCTAGTTAAAATGCAGCATCTTTCCACTTCTCTCCTTTGCCTCTTCTCATGCTCCTTATCTGAACTTCTGCATACACATCCCTCTACCTGCCAGCTGTGAATATTAGAAATTCGTCAACCTCAGTACCCCGTAGCAGTCCACATGCTCTTATAAGATGCTAAGTGTGGGGCTAAAAAATGGCAGTGGACCTCATCTGATGTCCCAGGATAATTTATCTCCACACTATAAGTTGGGCACACGCATCGTCTTAGATGGACCTCAGCTTGGCCAATGCATATCTCCTAACATGGAGGTACACTTACGGGGTTTTTTTCTGCAGTGAGATGGCAAGTACTAGCTTCTTCCTTCAGCCCTGGGTCCTAAAAATGTCAGTTTGACTGGGAGAGATTCCTTGAGTAGCTGCAATTAGTTTTGCTGTGAAGCTGAGAACCTTAAAGCAGAATCCTAAGGTTATGTGTAATAACTATTACTGAAAATAAAAATCTGTGGTTAAAACCACCGTTTTAAGAAGAAAAAGAAAAATTATTTGGGCTTGCCAGGACAGTTGTTAAGTTTTTGACTGCCTCAGTCAGCAGTAGCTTTAGGATCATCTGGGTGATGATTATTAGGATGTTATTGCCACACTGCCTCCTGACACTGTTCAGGGTCTCTGTACAGAAGCCTTATTATTCCCAATGAGCATTAATGCATTTGAATGACTTTTCTCCGTTTTGGTGGGAAAGATGATTGAGTAACACTGAGGACATGGAGCTCCCTGTGTGTTGTGCCCACAAAGGTTCACAGAGCTGCACCTTCTCGTTTTAGGATCTGTTCAATGGTACTTTAATAAATGTTGTGTAAAAAATGCCTACAGTTCTCTATAGCAAATGTGAATTTTTATGACAAGAATGTGTATTTAGAGTTAAAAAAAAGTAATATAAAATCCAGTTTCTTTGTACACAGTGAAACATCTAATAAAGCTCTGGTACCTGTATTCTTGGGGGTTTTTGTATTCTTGGTTTTTTTCATTGCTTCATTTAAGACTTTATATGCAGGAGGCTTTTTAAGCACAATTTTGGGTTATGGGGTGGAGTCGTATGTTAGGCTGTGCTCTTATGTTGGGGGCGTGCATGGACTGCCCCAGAAGGGCATTGCAGTGAGAGTGTCGTTTCTCCTTGGTTTCTGTGGGACCCTTCCATACCACAGGATCGTAATGTGCTGTTCACACTGCCCAGGACACAGCAGGCTCTTGGCTGTCTCTTTCCCCAGTGGGGTTCTCCAGCCTCAATTTGCCTCAAGCACCAAGGGACCCAGCTGTGTAGCCTGCTCAAACCCAGGCTGCTGACTCCTGCCATTGCTGGTATCTTGTGAGAAGGAAGGAGACAGAACACAGGGATTGTACCTCTGAAGTGCCAGTCTGTGCTGTTGTTCCCCTGGGCCCTCCCAGCACTGCCGCCTGCAGCCAGTGTAGGCACAGTGAGCACTGACCACCACTGAAGCAAAACAAAACCTGCTTGCCTGCAGGTGCAGGTGGAGACTGCCTGCTGCCCCAAGTCTGGCCCCAGGACATGCCAGCGAGTGAGTCCCTCCCATCATCTCCCTGGTGTCTCCTGCGGGTTCAGGGACTTCCCTCAGAGGGCGACACAGGCAACTACCCACCAAGAGTGCTCTGCACCCAGGAGCGTGGCCAGCAAGGCGTGGCTTTGCAGTGTCCTGCAAGAGTGAACTGTGGTATGTTACAAACTAAAAGCCTTTCTGAATGGCAACAACTCAAAGTTTAAGGTTTGTATTGCTTTATCTTCCTAGTGAGGCTGTAAATGTTGTTTTCCAAGACAGACCTCTTTTGCTCACCTCTCCTACTGCATCATGGCAAATCTGGCCCAACTGCACTGCCTTCCTACACTCTGTGGCCTCTCACTTGGCCCAGGTGAAGCCAAGGAGCCAGGCACAGGCTGCCAGGGTTGCAGAAGAAGATGCCACGAAAGATGAGCAAGAGTCTCAATGACTCCCTGCAGAAACCCATGAATTAAATTTGCCATCTCTTGAAATGCCTCCCCACTTCTTCCTACCCCACAGGTACTTACCAACATGAGCGTGTGACCTGCTCTGTACACAGCATGAATTTACATCGTTGCTAAGTGGTTACTGAGCAGTAAATGTAATCTTTAGTTTGGATCAGTATCAATCAACAAAGCTTCCATCTCTCCTTTAAAATGTTGGAAGTCATACCAAATTGTCATGTAGTCAGTAATAGCTAGCAAACCTGCCCAGAAAGGAGGGCAGCTGGAATAAAATCTGCAGCTCTTGGGAGAAGGGGAGAATTTAACTCTAGTGCTGGTGGAATGGAGCATGTCAGGGGTGACACAAATTGCAGCAGAAGCTGATCAGCTGCAAGATACCCAAACACAGGGCTGAATTTAACAGGATGGCTCTTAGTGCTTTTACTCATGCATCCAAAACTGAGTGTTCAGGCTGGAAGGGGCAGGAAGGGGTAGGGAGAGGTCAGCAGGAAGATATGCACACAGAAGCTTCCTGCAATCTTGGGAGACCCAGTTGTTCCAGCCTCCATCAGCATTTCATAGCCTTTTACAGGCCAATGTGCACAACGTCAATGCAAACAACTTCCCCATCTCTGGAATAAATTAACTGTGCAATCATCCAGTCAGTTCCTCCTGCAATACCCCCCTGGTGTTTCTATCTTAGACAAAACACGTTGAACATGACAGATATTGGGAAGGGAGAGGGAGTATGTTGGGGGAGGGGAGGATACACTTGAAGATATGACTATCTTTCGCCTCTACCACAGTCACACAGATTCAGGCCAGCCTGAAAGTATGGTCTGAAAGACATACATGAGCACCTGTACCTCCAAATAAGAATATCTGAGCCAGGTGAAGCCAGAGAAATAGAAAAACCTGAAGACTAGAAAACAATGATCTGCAGGCAGGTAGGAGTTTGCCGGGCTTCTGGAGAGCCATTGCTCCCTCACAGTATTCTGACTAAAAGGAAGAGAGCTTTAAAAGACTCCTGCTTGATTTACATGATGCACACTGTCCTTTCTCATTAAGCCTTTCCATCTATGCAGATACCTTCTCTTTCTGGTTCCTCTGTAGTTTGCATGGGTGTGGTGGTTTGAAATGCCCAAGAATCTAATTTTTAAGTTCAAGCCCCCCCCTCCCACAGTTTACCCCTGTGAGAGGGTTTAGTGATGGTATGGACTTGATATCTTTTTCACCCCATGTGGAGAGTTTTCAGACAAAACACAACCATTCGTTATTGGGGAAAGGGGAAAATATTTACAAAGGTTTATTTACACCCATATATATATATTTACATTAAATTAAATTTCTCCTCTTCTTCAATAAAAGTCCAAGAAGAAAAGAGAAAAGTCTATCACTTCTCAGGCCACAGTTCCTTCATTTCAGTTTTTCGTGGCACTGGTTAGTGTCCTTCATTTTCCTGAGGCAGCAGATTTACATATGGCAGTCAGGATTTTTGTTCTTACTTTGCGGAAATTTCAACCCCAAGCCCGAGCCTTCGGAGGATTTCCTTCTAGATCTTCACTCCTCTTGGATTAGAACATTGAAGGCAGCTTTCAGTTCAGTCTTACCAATGCTCTTTTGCTCTGTCCCAGCTCAACAGCTTGATAGAAACAGCAGCAGCAGCAGAGGAGGCCACCTCCTCTGCATTCCATCCTGGCTCAGCTCTCAGGACAAACTCCAGGTTTTCAGCTCTTTTCTCCCTCTCTCTAGCTGCTGCTGCATTTCTGGACTCCCTAAGGGTTTGGAAGTCCACCCCTCCTCTTCAGAGAGTCTCTGGTTTTGGGAAAATAATAGTCTTACCCCAAACCAGCTCTGTTGAGTTTTCCTCTGTTGTGTTGCCAGCTCTCCCTCCTGCAGGAACATCTCTGTGTCTTTCAGCTGGCTTCACGTTATCTCATTGCTACTGGCTATCTTTTGGCTTTTAGCCATCACTGTCTCTGTTCAGGACTTCTCCGCTGCCACTTTCAGTGTCTTCTGCTGCTGCTCACAGTAAGGAAACTCTTCCAGCTCTTGATTACGGGACCCGGTCTAGCTGCGACACTATACTGGGTTGCCCGTGACCTCAGCTGGGGTCTGGGGGCCCTTGGCCCTTGGTCCCCAGAGGGGCTCACTGGCCCCCTGCCTCCTCGTGGCTCAGATCATGGCTATCCACCTTCTACACTATCTTCACCACCTTCTCTTCCGTTTCTGTGGGCGTGTAATTTCCGTAGGGTGCACGTGGACTATTGATTGGTCCAGTATTATCAGTGGGGCAAACCATTCTTCATTACTACCTCAGAGAAAAGGTTTTTCAAACCACCACAATGGGTGAGGAAGCATCATCCTCATTAGCAAAACCACTGAGCAAACCACTTCCATTCCCTGGGTAGCCATCACATTTCTGAAACTTGTATAGTTTTCAAGGAAGAATTGGAGGGCATGAGCTAGGATGTAGGTTAGATGTGTCAGGTACCACATGGATGAAACAGCCAGAATATATTTTACCTTGGAGTACAAAAGCCCACTGGGTCCTGGGCTGGCTGGGAGTCCCCTGGGAGTCCCTGCACACGCTCCGTGTGCGCAGATCAGGCCCCGGGTGCAGACGCAACAGGAGAGGTGAGAAAGAGAGTGGGGGAGCCTCACCAGCAATTGCTGCATGCCCGTGGAGGAGGAGAGAGCAGCTTCGGAGCACACAGAGGTTTGCCGTTCCAGGTTTCAGGGGGGAAGGGAGAGGGAGGGTACAGGGGATGGGAGGGGGGGTACAGGGGAGTGGGGGTGGTGGAAGAGAGGGGAGGGGTATTGAGTGGGCCATGGGGGTCCTCTGATTGGCGGGAGGGAGAGCGGGGCACTCCTGTATGAAATGTCACAGGTGAGCAGTGCGCCTTAAGATACGTGGTAACACAGTGGAGGAAGGATACAGTCAGGGTGGATAGTGGAGTTCCTTTAGAGTCATGGGGGTTCCTGCCAAGCTGGGACCTTGAAAGGCACTCCAGCCTTGGATGTGTACGGGGGCCAGAACGGTTGGCCGGTTTGTTTGTCTGTTTGGTTTTGGCTCACCTGCAGCTACTGCCCAGGTTCGGCAGGGTGGGCAGGACAAAGGGTTGTTCCTGGATATCTCCTTATGACTGTATATAATTAGGTGATAATAATAAGTAGAAAATGTAAAACTTGCCCAAACCGTTCTAACAGGAACGTAGCCTGTGTAATCCTATGTGGTTGCGAGCTATGTTGGCGATGGTACATGCCTTCGGTAGGGTCACCCATGCCAGACAGGTCAAAACCGTAGGGTCAGATACAATACATCTGTGGGCAGGATGAGCTCGTTAGCCTTCTGACAGTCATCCTAGGAGAAGGACAACTCTAATCCCAAACCCAGGTAGATGGAGCTCACTTAGCCCTGTAAGGCCATCCATCTAAGAGAAGGTTACTCTAATTAAACCTACGTCCTGAGGATCTCACTGCCACCGTCCAAGCTCGCTCGGCCCTGGCAGATGAACCTCAGGATTAAAGGGTGGGTTCAGTTCCGTGCATACTGCATCTCACCTAAAAATCCATTGCGCAGGCTTGAAGGCTTTACCCACATTTGTAAAGCCCTGTAGCGACGGGTGAGGGTCGAAATGGCAGGTGAAAGGTGCACTGGAAGCCACAGACCCAACCCTGCATGCAGGCGGTTCGGGATATCTGTCATTTGGGACTGACCGGAGATGACAGTCTCTTGGGGCAGCACCCGGAACAACCAAGCAGCCTTTTCAAAGACAGCACTGCTTGCTCCACTCGGAGAGGGGCCTAGAAAAGGTGGCCTAAACAAAGCTCATCTCCACCTTCACCCGGTTGGTTAACTGCAGGCCAACGGGCATCTTCTTCCAATGCAGTCACACAAAGATCAAAAGACAAAGGCATACACCTGCCTCCAAAGGTGTACCTAAATTAACTCCAGCATGTTGGAACATCAGAACCATGCTCGATTCTGCAGATAGTGGATGTCCTGAGCGTCGTTCTGCCCTAATCGCCCATGAACTGGCTCGTCTTAACATCGATATAGCTGCTCTCAGTGAAGTTCGCCTTCACGAGGAAGGAAGCCTCAGAGAATATGGTGCCGGTTACACACTCTTTTGGTCAGGTAAGTCCAGAACAGAAAAACATCTCTCAGGAGTCGGCTTCATGATCAAAAACTCTATTGCTCCTAAACTTGAAAATCTGCCGACAGGTCATTCTGACCGCATTATTTCCCTACGCCTTCCACTCCACAACAAACAACACGTTGTCCTCTTTAGTATATATGTCCCAACTCTCCAAGCTGACCTTGCTGAAAAAGATAAATTTTACACTGACCTGCACCGCCTTACCCAAAAGGTGCCTGCAGATGATAAGATCATTATCCTTGGTGATTTCAATGCCAGAGTAGGTAAGAATTTTGAAGCCTGGAAAGGAATATTAGGCAAGCATGGTGTTGGAAACTGCTTACCTAATAATGGTCGACTTCTGCTAGAATTCTGTGCGGAGCAACAGCTCACCATCACTAATACTATCTTTCAGCAGAAAGACAGTCTGAAGACAACCTGGCTGCATCCTAAATCTAAGCATTGGCACCTCACTGATTATGTCTTGGTGCGACAGAGGGATGTTTGCAATGTCCACCACACCCGTGTAATGCCCAGCGCAGAATGCCAAACAGACCATTGGCTTGTGCGCTGTAAACTCAACTTCAATCTCAAATTCAAACCTAAAAGGGGCAATATCCCAAGGAGAAGACTCCAAGTTAACAATCTCCAATCAGCCACAGTAAGAGACAGATTCCAGGCAAACCTTCAAACTAGGCTTGAAAACCACTCCACAGATTCTGCAGATTCCTCTCCTGAAACAATTTGGCACCATATTAAAACCAGCATCCTGCAATCCTCCGAAGAATCCTTAGGGTTCTCCTTCAAGAAGAACAAGGACTGGTTTGACGAAAACAATCAAGAAATCCAGGACTTGTTGAGGAAGAAGAGATCTGCCCACCAAGCACACCTTGCACTGCCATCCTGTCACGCAAGAAAAACAGCCTTTCGTCTTGCATGCAGCAAACTCCAACAGAAACTCCGTGACATCCAGAACAAGTGGTGGATCGATCTAGCTGAAAAAACTCAATTATGTGCAGATACGGGTGATCACAAAGGTTTCTATGAGGCCTTGAAAACAGCATAGGGGCCTACATACCAGGTACAAAGCCCTCTACTCAGCGCTGATGGTCAAACACTTCTAACAGATAAAACCTCCATTCTGAATCGATGATCTGAACACTTTCAGACTCTTCAGTACCAACCATGTAGTCCAAGACTCAGCAATTCAGTCCATCATACAACAACCAGTAAAGTATGAATTGGATACTGCCCGCACTTTAGGAGAAACCCTCAAGGCCATACAGCAGGTGAAAATCAGCAAGGCAGCTGGGGTTGATGGAATTCCACCCGAAGTCTGGAAACATGGGGGCCTTGCACTCCATGCTAAATTTCATGAGTTTGTGGTGCACTGTTGGGAACTCGGTGAACTACCATCAGACCTTCGTGATGCAGTCATCATCACCTTGTATAAGAAGAAAGGAGTTAAATCAGACTGTTCAAATTACTGAGGTATTACTCTGCTCTCCATTGCTGGCAAAATCCTGGCAAGAATACTCTTGAACAGACTAATACCTGTTATTGCAAAAGGAATTCTACCTGAAAGTCAATGTGGTTTCAGAGCCAACAGAAGTACCACAGACGTGGTATTTGTTCTCAGACAACTGCAAGAGAAGTGTAGGGAACAGAACAAAGGTCTTTATGTAACCTTTGTCGACCTCACCAAGGTTTTCGATACTGTGAGCAGAAAAGGTCTATGGCAGATTTTGGAACGTTTAGGTTGTCCCCCCAAGTTTCTTAAAATGATCATCTCGCTCCATGAGGATCAGCACGGCCAAGTCAGATATGGCAACACCCTTTCTGAGCCCTTTTTAATTAGGAATGGTGTGAAACAAGGCTGCGTTCTCGCTCCTACCCTATTCACAGTCTTTTTCAGCATGATGCTCCAAAGGGCCGCGGCAGACCTCGATGATCAGGACAGTATCTACATTCGATACCGTACTGATGGAAGTCTATTCAATCTAAGGTGACTGAAGGCCCACACTAAGACCTTAAACCATCTTGTCCAGGAGTTGCTTTATGCTGATGACGCCGCCCTTCTTGCCCACACAGAAGCAGTTCGGCAGCGTTTAACATCCTGCTCTGCAGATGCTGCTGAGCTCTTTAGGCTGGAAGTCAGCTTAAAGAAGACAGAGGTCCTCCATCAACCTGCACCTCAGGAAGTCCCCCATCATCCCCACATCACCATTGGCCAATCAGAGCTCAAATCAGTCCAGCAGTTTAATTACCTAGGTAGCCTCATCTCCTCAGATGGTAAGATTGACGGAGAGATAGACAACAGGTTAGCAAAGGCATATAGTGCTTTTGGAAAACTCCACAAAAGAGTATGGCGTAATAAACACTTGAAGAAAAGTACCAAGATCAGTGTTTACAGAGCCATAGTGCTGTCTAATCTCTTGTATGGTTCCGAATCATGGGTCATCTACCGCCACCACCTGTGTCTCCTAGAACGCTTCCATCAATGCTGCCTCCGTACAATCTTAAACATCCACTGGTCAGATTTTGTGACCAATACATCTAGAGCAAGCAGCAGTCACAAGTATAGAGGCCATGTTGATGAGAACACAGCTGTGTTGGGCAGGGCACATCTCAAGGATGAAGGACCACTGCCTCCCTAAGATCTTGCTCTATGGTGAACTTGCCACTGGCTGCCGCATGAGAGGAGCCCCAAAGAGAAGATACAAGGACTCCCTGAAACAACATCTCAGCCTTGGTCACATTGATCACCATAACTGGTCTACTCTGGCCTCCAATTGGGAGGCCTGGAGACACACCATCTATAACGCAGCTGTCTCCTTTGAGAACACACGCAGGATCACTCTCGAGGAGAAAAGGCAACGCAGAAAGAACCGTGTCTTGCAGAAGATACCATCTAAGGAGTCTTTCTGCTGTGCCTTTTGCAATCGGATATGTCTGTCTCATATTGGCCTCATAAGCCACCAGCGTGCCTGTAACAAATGTGGATAGAGCCTTCCCAAATCTTCGTTCGCGAAGCCTAGCCATGAATGAATGAATGACAAAAGCCCATTATTAGTTAATGATCTAAGTCCTCTGGCTTTGCTTTTCTAGTAACTCAGGAACATGGAAACCATCTGTCAGCTTGCATTCCAATCCAGGAAGACAGACTTACTGAGTAATACCTGAGTGAGTTGCTTATTTCTGAGCATCCAAGCCCTGCCTGCCTAATGCAGATCTGACTTGCTGCAGCCAAGAGCACAGACACCAGTCAGGGTTTAGCACTTTCATCTTGCTATACTCATGACCCTGGCAGTCTTCTGACCAGAGACATTGAAGATCTTGCAAAAGGTTTTAGAGGGTTGGTTTCTTGATAACAAATCAACACATTGTTTCCCTCCAGTAATGGCAAGATTTGCCCATGATCATTAAACACTTGGCCCAAAATCTGAGCAAACTCCTTTTTCACTGTGTCATGTACCTGCAACCCCATAAAATTCACCTCTTCTTTTCCTCCAATTACAGCATTGAAAAATAGAAAGTGTGAAAAGTTTTCATAAATAAGACATACTGAATGTACTTTTACATGCATTAAGCCTTGTAGCTGATATAGACTTGCTGGAAGCTCCCAAAGTGGCCAATACATTTTAATAATCCCATTGGGATTGCTTCAAGAATAAGTGTCTGGTTTTATATTTTAACTCAAATTAAATATGCAATTAACAGAGAACACAGACAGTGAATGTCTGTAGTCTATTTTCCAGGCTATTGAGAAATGTGTATTTGTCATTTGTCTACCTTTTGAATCTCTATTGACTGTTACCATCAGCACTGAAACAAATTGTAAATAATGGAGCAATAAAATTCATTTGTTTTGGTGGTGAAAAACGGGATCATGAGGAAAGAAATGGGAACAAACCAGAGCACATCATTATGAGTTAATTTGGGCAGCATCCTCATTTCAATACTGAGTGCAGTTTGGTTAGGCAGTATTAGGGAACATGTGGCAGTCGTGAAAAAGACACAGTAAGGTCAATAAGGATGAACAAAACTGTGGCAAACTTTGACCTCGGGAAAGACAAGGTCAGGACTCTTTGGACTGGAGAAGAGGCTGATATGAGGAGGTGTGATAGATGGCTACGAAAACATGAGTATCATGGCTACAAGTGGTGGTCCACAAGCACAGGAAGGAGGCTGAATCTTTACAGAGGCATGTTCAGAGCAAACATAAAGAGGGGATTTCACCTCCTGTGTAGTTACAACACTCCTTGCCCTGGGGTGCTGGGGTGGGTGTTGAATGGTTCCATCAGCCCAGAGGAAGATTAGACAAGTTCATGAAAACTAAATTTATTAAAGGTTACAAGCTACACAGGCAGTGGACTCATCTCAGGGAATTACTAAACTGTGAATAGTTTGGTGCTGGGAGAAGCAGTTGTTTCATAACAAAAAGAAAAAATTATTACTTTTGATGGTAAATAAAGAATAATCTTTCACACAAATCAAAATCTGATAGCACTTGTCTAGTGATGCGTAAGAAAAAAGCTAGTTCAAGTTATATGGATGTGCAGGTAAGTTCTGCTTAGATAGCTCCCCCTTGAGCACTCTGCTGATTTGTTATCATAGGGTCACAGAATAATTCAGGTTCATTTATTTCCATATTTAATACCGTTGGCTAGACAGGACTATTAGGTACTGAAAATATTTTCTTGGAGAAGATCTTGCTGTGTCTTCATTCATCTATTTGATGTACTGATTTTCATAAGACTGTCTGGAGATTCATGTAGTCCACATTTGTGCAACAGTAGTTTTGTGGTTTAAAGATTTGAGCATGTCATTTAGGGCAGAGTGGAGAGCCACAAGCACTTTATTAGCTGTAGTCACAGCTTGCCACAGGGCCTGGTATCAAACTGACCTGCATGCCTTTTCTCCACAGTCGAATCTGAGAAGCTATTATTGTGTCTTCATTCTCCATGTTCAATGAAATAAGGAACACAACAGTCTTTTCCAGATGAAAAGCAAGCTTCCACATTGAATGCTTTGGGATGATTAACTACAGAGTTATATAAACAGGTAATCATACCCACGATTCATGGACTTGCACAAAATAGCAGCGCTGCAATTAATGAAACCTTTCAGAGATAAGTTTGTTGTCTACTTGAATTACTGCATTGCTAAAGCTCTAATATGGTCAGATCAGGAATTTTTTTGTAATATGAGGATTATTACCATGTACATCTGTTTGTGCAGACAACATAGTCTGCAAGAAAATCAGGTAATCTGTATTCTCCTTACTACAACAGTTAAATGTGCAAGCTAAACTTGGCTGAACCTTTTTGTACATCTGCATAATTAGTCTGTGTGTAGCTGGGAAGAGAGGAGGAAGCTTTCGAAAAGCTTCTTGCAAAATCTGACAGCACCACTGTAAGAAACTGACCACATAATCTGAACATTGAGATTTTAGCTTCCAAACTCAAAGTTGAAAGGGAGATAAGGTGTATGGCCATTAGCTGTCCCCTCTTTGAAAAGCATCAAGGCCAAGCTTGTGTATGTCAAGGCTAGTGAAAATTCATGGGGGCTACTGTACCACATGTTGCCAGCAAGTACTGAAGTACACTTGCTGTTTCAGCAAGGACTAAGGCTTATTGCGTTTATTGCAGAAGAGGAGCATGAACTACCCAGCCAGCCATTACAGAGTACTTAAGATAAAAGAAATTTAGGCTTTTGGGTCTTATTGGCAATAATTAATTAAGAGCTGATGCCCTTAATTCCCACTCTGTCCAGAGGAAAGTACATCAAGCAGGATCTCACATTTCTAAAGGTTCAACTAAACAGTTCTGTTTTTATGAAATTTGGCTGCAGTTTAGCCTGATTAGGACAAATTGGTGATTTAAAACCAGAAACAGGAGCAGTTGAAAGCAAATGCAACCCCACCCTTCCTGGGCTGTTTGCTGGTGAAGGGAATACACACGGCTGCTACTGCTGCGGCTGTCAAATATCTTTCATTTTCCTTCTGCCTTTTTTTTTTTTTTAATAAGGCCTTAGTCCTAAATTAGAGTTTGCTAAGAGGACTTGACAAAAAGAAATGTAAATCAACAATTTATGATGAAGCTGCTTTTCAGCTTTCAGGGCTGTTCTTTCTGTACATTGAAAACATCAGCTGTGCAAAGTCTGCAGTTAACAAATATGTGTAAAGTGTGTTAATTTGTCTGTAATCATAAAGTTTGACACAGTAGAGCTCTGAGCAGCTTTTCCTCTGATGTTCTCTTTCTGCAATCAAGATTTCATTTTATTATTTGATTAAATAAATGCAACTTTACAGTAAAAAAGAAGCCTAATTGAAAAGACCAAGTTACTGATACTGAGAACTTGTATTTACATTACTAAATTAATCAGTGAAACTACTGCTTTTTTTTTTAATTGGCCCCTTTTTCCAGGCATTTGGAAAAAAATCTCTTGACCTTTGAGTAGAATTAAATAAATAACTTAGAGAATTATGCTTAGACAATTTCTGTGATAGCTTTTAGTCCCATAGCATTGAGTACAATAATAGAGGATTGGTCTCACTTTTCATATCAAAACAAATGCTTGAGCCGCTACTGCTATAAGGTGCTTTTTTTCTGTTTCTTGGGCATGATGGACAAAACAGGACAAAATCCTTATGCTGTTAGTGAGTGGTGTTTAATGGCAATGTCCAGCAGCTCCTGTTACAGCCTTTGAGCATCAGTTAGATGAGGTGAGTGAAAGGAAGTGGTTCAGTGGAATTTCATGGTGGCAAAATATCAGTGGTAACTTTAGTTCTCCTGTGTCTTGTGGGACCCAGTGCATGCTCATAAATAGTTTGTTAATAAATACAAACAGCATTTATTTACAGATTTGCACATGGTCTCTCTTTCTTAAAGCCAAGTGGTAAATACTGTAACTTTGAGTGCTATTTTGATGCATGGAGAATTTATCATACTGAGTTGCAAGAACTTTGTCAATTTTTTAGAATAACCATGTAAAGGAGCTGAACCAAACTATATTTACAAAGATCTGTCATACATCTATGTATTTTTATTTTTTATGTATTTTTATTCTCTAAGAAAAAAAGAAACAGTGATTCTGCCCTGTAAACATAGTGCATTCATAAGTGAGTATACATTTCATGTGAGTATACACTTAAAAGAGAGAGATGACCTCTCCAAAGAGGAACTGTCCTGTGTTGTTATAATGTACAAGTTATCTACTGATCTGGGATTGGGCTTTTTTCCTTTTTGAAGTTAGTTTTCAGAAATGAGTTTTTTCAACACGAAGTTGCTGTTCTCTGTCATGTTAGACCAATATTTTCGTGGTGCAAGATGACTAGACTTCAGCCCCAGACAGTTCCCCAGGAACAGCTCTATGTGTCAACTGGTCTGAAGCTCTTCCATTCTATCCTCCTGTCACTCTTTTATGCTGCATAGAACGCTTAAATACTAGTAGATGTGGAAAATAAAGTATCTTGATTCAAGTCCATACTCCTCTAATAACTGGATAGGATGGAAGAGAACAAAATGGTTTGGGAACCTTTCTCATCCTATTTTTGTGATTATGAAGGGGACAGGTAGCTTCAGAAGAGTAAAGGAGAGGACAAAACATGTTTATCTCCTGTTTTTTCTCATGCATCTTTCCTTGAATTGCTATACAAAATCTGTGTGGCAGGTGGTTCAGAGCACATTGACATTCCAAACAGAATACCCTCTTTCTGAGTAAAAGTAGATGTAGATTCTGCCTGTGTTATGTGTAGCTGCATATGTGGAGCCATTTGGGGGTCAGGTGCCATCTTTTTACATGTAATTGTCTTGTGCTTGCCTCTTACAGTATTTCTGGTGTAGGAATGTGCCCTGGTTTTGCTCTCTTTTGTCTTTTTCTCACTGTATTTACTCCTCTACCTTGAAGCTTGCCCGACATTTATATTTCATGGATAGGTAAGATGGGTGCTCTAATTTGCAAGTATTTCATTTTTACATGGCAGAAGTGTAAAGCCTTGGGAATGGGAGCTTCTCTGTAGATCTTGCAGGCAGCTAAGGACAGCAGTGGTGGAAGCTTGGAGTCTGGCATGTGCCCAGCTGCCCAAGGGAGAGCAGGAACAGCCTTTCCATGTGCTGTGGAAGGCAACATCTGCTACATTATGTTGCAAAGGATATTCCATTTTAAAGTACAATATGACTGCCAGTTTCTATACCTTCAAGCTGTTCTGAAAAACCAGCATTTTCTTTGCCTGACTTGTATCTAAGCTGTGTTATTTGAGATCCTATTAACTACACTTTTATGATAGATGGAGATGGCTCTTTAATTTCTTCACTGTATCTCAAAGTTTGTCTTCAAAGGTGCAGCTGGCTCTCCTGTCTGGCTAACACCTTCCTGATAGTTCCCTGGCACATCAGGATATAAGCATGGCTCCATAATAAGTCCAGGTACCTTTGTGTTGCAGCTGTGTGTCCAGATGGCAGATAGAATACTGTCTCCAAGCTACACTAATCCTGTTGCTTTGAAGGTGATGAACTGCGCAATTCCAAGCATATTTGTGTGTTGCTGAAAGAAAGAAGAATTTTCAGGAAATTCAGGAGAGACATCTGACTCCAAAATGAGCTCGTTCTCCAGACCAGACGTGGGGCTTGGGTAAGTCTAAGCCTTTAAGGACCCAGTTCTTGGTTATTATAAATCCATGTGGTTCTGTTGCAGTTCCTAAAGCAAAATATGTACTAGCTTATTGCCTGGGTCTCATCTGTGCTTATGTCTCACTTATGTTTAATCACACTGAATCCATCCTCCTAGGCATCATCAATGGTTCAAAATACTTCCAGGCAAACTGACCTGCAAATCCCAGGGAAAGACTGTTGCACTGGTATAGAGAGTTTTACGGGAATTTTGCAGTGGCTAATTGTGAACTAAGAACGTACTGGTTCTTCTCTTTTAAACTGAAAGCCTAGCATGGACTTTTTTTTAGTAGGGGGAAGGAAAAGGAAACATCTACTTTCAGGACAGTGTCCTCTCCTTCCCCATCCCCTCCCTGCCAGAAAATGTGTTTGTAAAACCTTAATACACTGAATTTTGATAGGATTTAAAGGATCTGGATTGCATCAGTCTGTGATAATTCCTTTCACAGTGTTGCTCAAGGATCAAATCAGGTGAAAAAGGGCTTTTGAAAAACAAAGAATGTGCAATGTGGGCAGCTGTGAGGCTGTGGGCACAATTTACCTTAGTGCCACCAGCCAAACATTGAAACGTGTTTGTGTGGTACTTTGAACAAATCGAGACTTAAATCAAGATAAGTTGCTGCTTTACAGCAGTGTAGCAACCTATAAATCCTACATTAAGGAGCCAAACACAAGACACGCTTGCTTTGTCCTGAAGTCCTTACGTGTTGCACTGCATTATTTCCAATGCCAACCACTGTTAAGGATGGCATGACTTGTCTTGTAAGTCTCTGCTGCTTGATTCAGCAGTGTTGTGACCTAAGAGTTATATTGCCATGATGTACAAAACACAGTAGTTCTTACACTAATCCATACATTCCAATTGTATGTTAGTCCTGGACTAACACTGAGTAGTAAAGCACTAAATAGTGGTGTTTCTTCCACTCAAAAGGAGTGATGTTGAGGCTGCAAATCACACTCCTGAATGCAGATAACAAGGTTGTGGTGTGACTTATTACAGACTTGACTTTCATGGTTATCCCTGAGGACTTGAAAAAGATCAGTTATTGCTCATATTTGTAAATTCTCACATGAATAGTGCAGTGAGACTTCAAGTGATATTTAAAAAATTAATTCAATATTATAGTAGCGCCTCTTCAGCATTCTTGTCTTGTGTCAGGTAGAAAACAGTAAGCCTGGCTATAATAAACAGGGGTGCCTGCTCAAGGCAATATTTGTATTAAGTAAGTTGTGATTTCTTTTGGGAGAACATTCAGCACAAGCTCCCTCTTGTACAGCGTTGTGCTGAACGTGTCCTACAAATCTACCACACATAGCTTTGCTACTATTATGCTTTATTTAATTTAGTAGTCCTAAAACTACTTCTGGATTACACCATCTTTTGTTTTAGGCAGCTTGAGAGGATTCTAGAAATGGGCAGTCTGCTGTGAGGTATCGGCTGGTTCATGTTTAATTAGATAGTGCACACTCTGGGTAATTAATTTATTTTTCTTGAGGCAACGGATCCTTCCTTTCCTCAATGGTTCTAATTCTCCTACTAGGCTTTTATAGTCATATTCCTGTCAGTAAAGCTGAATCTCACCTTGTTCATTCACAAGAAAAATGGAACTGAGGTAATGTAATGATACAAGCACCCTTTATTTAGGTATTTTGTTCAAAAACAATTAGAATGCCTTGGTCATACAGAACATGATCCTCTTTGTTATCATACCCTTCTCCAAACTTCCAGTTCTACTTGCTCTACTAATCCCTCCTCTGCATACTCACCTTCTGTTACACTCATTGAATCTGACAGAGAAGCTTCTCACCTGATTAGTTTTTAATTTTTTTAATAATTTAAAAAAATATCCAGCCACGATCACAAAATATCTCAATCTTTTCAAAATTAAGAGTCCTTTATGTTCTTCCCAGGGTCTTTTTATGACCTCACTTGTATGTATGACCTTTTCTAATCTTTGTCTGAAGGAATAGTCTTTTTATACCTAGAGATGGAGCTAACCATGGCTATAGCATTGCAATTGCACTGTTTCTATGCAAAATTCAGATCACTGGCCATTTTCTTACCTCTGTAGAGAAAGTTTAACACTACAGTGTCAGTTAGACATTATTGACTTATATTGCTTTTAATGAAATTAAAAGGTATTTTGCATGACCTTCTTGCTCAGGGTGAATAGCAGAAAAAAGAAGGCAAATGTGTGATATATGTTGACTCATTTTTTTCTACAGGTTAAATTATTCCAGTGATGCAATAAGCTTTCTTCATCATCGTTAGGAGTGCTGCAAAACCTCTCATTATGGCTATCTTTACGGGGCAAAGGTGGTGCTGAGCAAGTGTTAATGTAATATACCTGGCACCTGGCAATTGCAATATGCTGATGCTGAAGTAAGTGTTCAGCTCATTCTATGTTCTTTCATGAAGACTGGCTTCAAACATTGGAATGGGAATCTGTATAACCAAAACCGTGATCTCGGAAGATCCCTTTCATAGTCACCACAAGGCTTACTTGCAGCTTGTGGTGCCCCAGTGGAAAGGGATATGATGGCAGTCTGGAGCAGTCCGTGGAGGAGAAACCTTAACCAGGGTACTCCAGAGTGCTGCCAAACTTCTGTGCAAACAGGATGCGTGAGTGGATATGGGCATGGATGGATGGATGGATGGATGGATGGATGGATGGATGGATGGATGGATGGAGAGAAGGAGACCCTGAAGGACAGTGGCAACCGGTCATTGCAGCATTACAAATCAACAAGGAAAGATGAGTGTCACAGCTGTGGTGGTTATGTACCAGGAATGTATACAGCAGCTGGGAGCAGAGCTGTCCATGCCCAAGAACTGGGAATACGTGGATTTTGTGGAGGAAGTGTGGGTGGAAAAGCAAGCCTCAAAGTGCCTGCAGTTAGCAATGTTGATGCACTAGGGGCCCGAGTGTGCTGTTAGTCATGAGACCTCCTTCCTGTGCAGTTAAATCCTGGAGTGTGCTGTAGGCTGGCACCTTCACCAGCTGCCTTCAGCAGCAGCCTCCTCTCATTCTGCATCTCTGCAGCTCACAAGCACAGAATGAAACCCCTCCTGGTATATTACCTGCTTCTGCACAGCTCTGAATTCTCTCTCTCCAGTGCAAGTTTGTACAGCTGCAGGGAGCAAAGAGGGGAGTCCAGGCTGTTCAGCAATGTATGATGAGAAGCAGACCTGGCTGTCAGTGATGTCTTTATCCAGGAAAATTAATAACTTGAAGATTGCGTAGAGGGATATAGAGATGAACAATAGGGGATATAGAAGTGAATAGATCTTTTTTTAAGTAGATGAAAAAAGTCCCTGAGTCTAAAAATAGCTGAGGAAACGAGCAAGAAAAGTGAGTGACTTGGCACAATCCATAGAAAAGGAGCTATGAGACTGGGTGTTGTAATGTTGAGTTCCTAACCTTGTGTTTGGTTGTCTGGACAACGCTTTCCTCTGCTGTCCTATCTTGAATTTCATTAATGTAATTATTTCAATGGGAGTAGGAGCAAGACCTTAGGCTGGGATTTTCAAGGACAGTTGAGGGAGTCAGATACTTATGGCTGGTTTCTAGAGTGATTTTGTTGGTTTTGAAACCTATTGGAATGCCAAGATTTCAGTTACTTGTAAATGGTAGCTTAGGGGATTTGAAGTTCCTTTATTCACCTCCTTCTTGCTAAGCAGGAGGTCAGAAGAATTATGTGGACCCTGGTAGAGCTGTCGGTTGATTGCTGTGTTTGTTGGCCATTGTGCATAACTTCTGAGTTCCTTCAATAGTATATGCATATGCTTTCTACAGTAAATTTTTAAGAAAATTAAAAATAAATACAAAACTAAGAATTGTGAGACAGGTAGGTTTACAACAAAATCACAGTATGACCTACTGGATCCACTTCTTCAACACCTCAAAATGTGTTAATACAATAAGGCTGAAGATCATAAACTCAAAAATTACTCACTGAGGACCTACTGACACCTTGAGCAGAGGAAAGGATAGCTTGTGACTGCACGGATGTACAAAATGGGCTCAAGTAAGGAGTTGATTTACCTTCTTCATCACTCTGTGTGGGTTTCCACCCATCATCTGTTACAGAGGAATTAATGTGAGTAGATCATGCATGGATAACATAGATCCCCCTTTGTTCTCCTGGGTATGCAATGATTTATCGTGCAGCTCAGAGATTAAGGCTGCCAGATGTAGTCAAGCTGGGAGTTGGGTGAGCCTGAGAGTCTCATCACACACCTGAAGAAACTCAGTGGGAAGAGTGAGAAAAAGAGTGTCAGGCAGAAGGGCTGCCTGAGCCATACATACATTACATAGCATGTAATTTCTCTCCCATCTTCATACATTTGTTTAAGGAGCCATGCATGCATGGATGCCGAGGTATTCACATTAAATTTACATTACACAGCAGCTGCACTCTGCATGCAGGTCACATGCAGCAAATTCAGAATGCAACTCTCCCTCCAACACACAATGTCAGTGTAAAGCATGAGAATTAGAGAGCCACAGCTGAAACTCTAGCCATTAGCATGCAAAGGAGTTCCAGTATCATCAGAGTTCCCTGCGCTTTGTCTTACCATAAATGGATCACGAATAAGACATTCTGAGTCATGGAGGAGAGCGCAGCTCCTGTAGCTGCAGGTGAGTGATGTAAACATGGCATGGCAACACCACCAGCTCCATCCCAAGGACACAGGCAGTGACAGAGAAACAGTCATGTTGGCTCTATCAGCAGAGCTATCTCAGCAGCCTGTCTGCCTGCACTGAGGCACATGTGCACCTGAAACTATCCTGGCTCTGCTGGGATGTTGGACTGGGAGTTTAGATCCATCCTAAGGCTTGGGTGGAGAGCTGAGAAAATGCCTTTCTAATGCAACAAACTCCTCCACTGACTTCTGGATTTCTTCTGGAAATTCCATCCAGTATTGAACAGAATTGCTTCACCACAAAAATGCATACATGTAAACATTTATTCATGTTTTCAGAACCGCAACTAAAAAGGGGACAGATCTGATTTTGAGAAAAAATTCCTTTCAGGATTTGCGGAAAGCTGTGGTAAATTCACATGGTGTCAGTGGCAAAGATGTTACTGTCCAGCAGGAACTGTGGTGAAACCTACCATGTCTAAAGCTTTTCTATAAGGGTAGGGACACGGATGGCAGAAGAAAAAGGTCATGTTTAGTCTCAGGAAAAGCGAAGCAAAGTGTAATTTCCAAATTTGGCCTTTGTATGGGGTTCATTCTAAGAAGAAAAATCTGCTGCTTTCTTCTCTACTTCTGTTGTGGATGACCTGTAAAATAAGCACACAAATAGGCATGCACACGTCTGTCATTCCAGCTGCAGTTCTGATTAGAAAGATCTAACCCCATACTTGTTCGAGTTACTTTCCAAACCCCTCGTGACTGATATTGTGTTACGTTTCTTGGAAGCAGCCTGCTTCAGGTCGCAGAGTGTAATTAAAGGCAATTAATGCAATTACTCACAACTGTGCTACCGATAATGCTCCAGATGCCATTACAACACTGTACCTCCTGCTGCTGGTCCTCACAGCCTGGCCTTTATGTTCTCCTGGTGTTGTCATTGTGGTTAAACCAGGGGGCTGAAAATGGGAGTACAATTTATTGCTCCTAACTCCCCTGTCTCTGAAAATCTCAAGTGTGCTAGGCAGACCTTAAACCCATTTGTTTACTCACTGACTGAGGAAGAATAAGAAAGATTCTTATTCTCTGTGGAGATTGCCACAGAAAATGGTCACACTTGAAAGGTTATAAAAAAAAAAATATATGTTTTACAATAGTCTGTTTTACAATTAAACATGTACTAAATCTGTTTATTTCTACTAATGCATTTTACAGTTATGGAGTAGCTTTTCAAAGGGACTATAAGTTTAGGCAGTAAAATCTGAAAGACTTGAATTAGCTGTGAACTTCAAACTTTTCATTTGCAATTCATGCCTTCATTTCCCTTTTGTCTCAGCCACTGCCAAGTAATTTACAGTTCAAGAAAGGCTAATGGAGCTATAAACAAAGCACAGATGCCTCTCACATTTACTTTATTGGGCTGGGGTATGAAAATAGCCACTGCTTCCCTAGAATGGCACACACATAATTACAGAAGTACCTCAAGTCTCCTGCTTATCTGCAGGTAAACTGTACATCATCTTTCATCTTCAGTGGGGTTCACTTAAGCAGCTGAAACCTACCTGAATTCACTCCCTGCCCTCTGAGTTTATTTTTGTAAAGTGAGTGTTGGTCTACTGGGATGATTATTAAACTCATTAAGACTCTAAAGAAGGATTGACTGCTCTAAGCTCAGTTTTAAAAGCTGTCTCAGATAGATAGTGGGACATCTTTGGATCCCCTTGTAAGCCTGTCAATCACTGCAAATACATTAAAGTTCAGCATTTCCCACTTGCAGCAGCATGAAGCAAAAATACCTCAGCTGAGCTGAATGGTTTTGAAACAGTTTTATAGCAATGCAGTTGTGACTGAGTTCATTAGCACCAGGTCAGGGCTGCCTCCTGTTCTCCTGGGCCTTTCCCAAAATGCAGGCTCAGCAGTGCTGGAGCCTGGGCAAACAGCACTGTCCTGTTGCAGCTGATGTCTTCAAGTACAGCCTGCCTCCAGGGCCAGCTCCTGCTCCTGCTGCTGTTGGGACAGGGACATGGGGTGGTCCAGGCAAGCCAAAAGCTTTGGCAGGGAGGGCTTAGCCCATTTTATTCCTTTCCACGAGTGTGGTTGCAGTAAAGGGGAGTCTGTGTCCTTGGAGAAACACAGTTGGATCCATACAATGTTTCCTTTAGAGAAGGCTGACTTTGAGCAGGTGCTGGTAGCTGATGGTCAGAATCACTGCCAGCAGGTGTGTTAGTGCACACTTGGGTATTTCAGGGCACAAGTGCAAATAAGCAGAGGTCAGCTGGCCTGGACATGCACCTTGCAGTTCATTCCCCTGTTTGCTGAAGCTGTGTTTGCTGGGTCTGGGACCTTGAAGGGCAGGTAATCTTATCAGACACAACGGGGTTCTCTGCAAAGCTGAGGCTGATCTTCAGCTGCAATGAATAGGCAAAGAAACTATGTCATGTATGTACCAGCCAGAGGTAAAGCTTTCCAGACTGACAGTGTTCATGAGCCCTAATTTTAAGGATTTGCATCTCAGCTGAAAAGAGCCATGGTTTGATTTTTAGTTCTGCTCAGAAATACCACTGGTAAAGGATGGTAGAGTTGCAGCAGAGACCTTGGGACCCCTCACAGCTTGGGACCCTTTTCATGCACTCCTGCCTGACACCAAACTTTGCTTGTTCCACTGTGTGTGGTTCACAAGCACTTTGGAGAGCAGACATTTGGATGGGTGATCTGGCTACAAAGGGAGGTCAAAACCCAGGTCTTTAATGTAGAATTTAGTATTTCTAATACTAAAACTACTTCTACCAACATAGGGCTTTGTTCCATTGCTACATTGTACAGCCATATAATACTCAGCAACTCTCAAGACTTTCACCCTCTTTATGGTTTCTCTTATCCATCTTGGCAGAGTGTATCAAGCATAAAACAGGTATGCACCTACTGCTCTCAGCTCCATTTCATTTCAGCTGCTCCACTTCAGCTCCCATTCCTATTGCCCTCAAACACACAGTGGCCAGGTGGACTAAGGAGTACCTGGCTGGGCATTGGAATCCCTGGCCAGCCCAGGAGCACCACAGTGCAGAAGCCATCCCTCTAAGTGTGGTCAGGAATGTCACCTTAAGTGTCATTGCAATGTACAAGTGAGCAGGAGTTTTCCTACTGAATTCAACTACACCTTCTTTTGAAATTTAGAGCACGCTCACTACAGTGAAGTGACTACTGGAAGGAACAAGGTAAGAAATAACATGCCATTGGTGAAGGAGAGAGCTTAATCCAACTGGAGATGGTCTACCATGGCAGGATAGATGAATGCAGTTTAGTTTCCATACAATAACCAAAATGGCTTTAAGAAGAGTGCTCAGTGTGCAATCATTCACTGCATCAGGTCTGTAGAGCTTCACATAGTGCATCTTTTGACAGTTATGGCACAAATATATTTGTTCAGAGAACGTCCTTGCAGTCATTCCTCAAATATGGAGGAAACCCCCCTTGAACAGTGTCTATAGACTAACCTCCATTTGAACCACCTCTGTTTTGTGGGAATCGGTGTGAGATGTGCTAGGGCTGCTTCCCAAGTGGGGGACACTGTCACGAGTGCACATCCTGGTTGTTGGGGACAATGAAGACTAGGAAGATCTACAACTTGAGTGGTTCCTGAGCCACTGAACAATCAAGTTCACTGAACAATCCCATCTTCTAGTGTTAGAAACAGAAGATAGGACATGAAATGTTATGTTAATCACGAGTTTATTGGAGTCAAGGTTCTGTTGACTTCAGCCTTGCTTTTGTTTCATTGTTGTGAGGCTCCTGAACACCCCAGTGGGACCTGACTGATGGAGTGTACAGCTAAAACTAGAATAGCCAGAGCACAGTCTGACACCGTGCTTAATGTCACCCCACTCTGCACAGGTGTTCACAGCAATGCTGACATTTTGTGTCAAACTCAGAGAGAAAGGGAAGATAAGGAGGACTTACAATTGTGATTCCAGCAAGAAGAAGAACTGAAGTTGTACAGGGTGAGCTGTTAGCAATCATCTCTGGTCAGTCAGTTCTGCTGTGCAGACTGGGATTTGAGCTACAGCTCTGAATTTTCTTTGTCTGCCTCTGAGTCATTGCCGAACACTGACAAGAACCCCTGATCTTGATTTGGCACATTAAAAAACAAGTTGTTTGTTCTCTTGGCTCTGTAATGTACTTTGGGTTTGACCTAGAAAGTTCATATCTGGTGGAGAAAGAATGCTTCACTGCCTGGTATTTTTATTTTTTGTCGTGATAAAGTTACCAATCATACAGAAACTTGGAAAAAAATGAGTTGCAGAGATGAATCATCAGAGCTTGATTGGTATCAGTTTACAGGCCTTGACTAGTGATCAAATAAATTAAATTCGCTTGCCCCATTACTTCTGATTCATCTAGTTTCTCGGTGGGTAGTTATAAAAAATCGCAATTCAAAATATTTATTGTGTCAGTGTTAAATGCATTCTGTATTTTGTGTTTGGAGTTTGATTTCAACAGAGAAGCTCTAAAAAAGCTTTTGTCTGTTGGTGCTCCCTAGTGGTGAAATTTGCCTTCAGTGAAGCTGCAGGAATTTTGCTAGTGATTGTCCAGTTCGGTATCTTAATTGCTTTACGTCGCTCAGAAAGCCTTTTTGAGGGTATAAAGTCATTCACACGTTGCAGGCTTTCAGGACTGTGCTTTCGTGTAGCACAGGGCCTTTATGATGTGAAAAATGGACACTGAAGCAAAGAAAATCCTTTTTCCTTCCCAAGCTTTTCTCAGTACTGTCCTTAGCATTAATGTGCGACATGAACTGTCCTAAATAGGGTGAGATATGCCATTCTTGTTCTTTTTCTCATTCTGTGTCTGACAGAAAGTTAGGCTAAATGCAGTGTGTTTGGCTCCATGGCTCCCTCCCCATAAATGTGCCAGGGTGGGGACAAAGCATTTGTGGAAAGGACTTTGATAAATGCCTAACTGACCTTATTTGTGGGCTGAACATTATGAACTTGAGAAACATCTGAGAGTGGAGGAAATCCCACAGTGGTCAATCCCTGCCTGCAAAACAGCTGCCACTTGCCACAGCTCCCTGCTCCAGGGAAACTACCACTAATCCTGGTCCAGGACAAGGCTGACTGTTTAGGTTCTGCAGAGAAAGGAAAATTGTCCAAGGACTTTGAAAGACCCTGGAGAAAGCAATGGAGCCAGAGCATCACTGCTTTTTGCCCCGAGGAAGTGAGCCTGGGCAGGGAATGGGCACACAGAAGCAGTGGTTAGGAATACACCCAGTTCCCTTCACCTTTTATGGGTGGGGTGGCTTTCAGATGCTGTTTTAATCAAACAAGGTCGCTTACCAGATGCTTTGATAGATGATTATCAAACTTGTTTGATAGTAATTATCACTGTTTATCAGGGATCCTTTTTGCTTCATACTGTTTCTTTTGAAGCTTTCTCTATCCTTTTTTTTCCTTCCAGACAAGATATTATCTTCCTACCTTCAATGTTTCCAGCACCATGCTACCTCTTTCAGGAAGGTGAGATCTACCAGCAAACTGGCTGGAAGCAAATTGAAATAAATCTGTGGAACCTGTAAAGGAAAATTTCACCTTCTAGTAGTTGCCTTATGTACACACATTACTAGACCTTCCCTCTGCGTGCAAGAAAACTCAGTACAGCAGATGACTCTTGTAGTTACCAAGTGTACTTCCAGTGGCCTGGAGCAGAGCCTTCTCCCCACATACTTTCCATAATTTGAGGCAGCTTCTGAGAGGTGTTCCCCAGGCAGAATCCACAGCCTGCAGGCAGGCAATACACACCCTGGCTGCCTCATTGCAGACAGGGAGTAGTTGCTGGTAATAGTGGGGAAGTCAGCTGTGACACAAGATGCTGTCTCCTGGACTGTAGGTGTGCTCGCAGGTATTCATGATGCCACCATCTGAATCGAGCAGTGATACAGCTGCAGAGTTAGTTGCATGAAAATACAGGTATTTTCTTCTCTCTTTTATTTAAAATACCTGCTCAGCTATGGGGTACAAGTGCCTCACAGCTCTGTTGTCCCTTCTGTTTTTGCACTCCAGAAGTACCATTTCACAGCTTCCATCATGGCTGCTGGGTGAAGTCCTAGGGATTCCTGATCTCGAGTCCTATTCACTGTCTCAGACCTCAGCAACCATCTCTCACTCCAGTGCTCCAGTGCCTATGGGTACCAAAAGAAAGTGAATTTGTTTAATGACTTGTGCAATCACTGCCATATGACAGACAATGGTGTAGGATGAAGGGATGGTGCCAGCTCATGTACACTGATGCTCATGGTCCAGCATGAACCATGGGCCAGGCTGATGAAGCAGAACAAGAGCATGTACCAAAAAGCTGCCATCCCTCTCCTGCATTCACTCCTCTGTGGCTGGGGACACTTATGGTAATCTGGGTGGTCCTTAAAAGCCTTGATGGAACAAAAAACATTCATTTTTGTGAAGGTGGAAGTCACGTATCTCGTTTGGATTGCACAGGAGAAACTTGCCCTTTATAGCTCCTCCATGCTGAATCAGGGTACACAGTTGTAACTTTTGCTATGTCCTGACACATGAACTCCTCTTTGAGTTTTCCTCCACAGAGGAATCCACCATGGTAAATTGTGTGTTTACAGAATTCAGAAATCATACAAAATATGTATTCTATATTATACCTGTAATATAATTTAATATAATTACAAATTAAATTATAAATTTTATGAATTACAGATTGGTCTAGACAGCCTATGCAGGAGTGATGCAAAGGGACTGCCCCAAGATGCTGCCTGTGTCTGTGGGCCCAAGCTATGGGCTGCCGGCTCTGCACATAAAATAGGAATACCAGGAAAGGAAAATGCTGTTTTCTCCATGGACAGGTCTCAGGGTATGTGTATAGGTTTCTGACTGCAGAAGGGGAAAGCAGCATTGGGGACTGTCTGGCCCAGTAGCAGGGAGTTCCAACTATTACAACTATTACAACCAGTATGAAGAAGGGGCATGTTTCTGACATCGGAAGAGGCTAATGGTTTTCAATTCTGGCAGTTTCAACTGATTTCCAACCCCTTCAAGTCAAGAAGAGACCTTTCCTGGTACATCTTTTAGGAGATTTTTTTTTCTCAACCTTATTGCAGGTTTGTTCTGTCTTACCTTATTTGGATACATGAAAAACTCAATGATAACTGTGTTGAGGAAATTTTGCTCTGATTTGTTCCTGTCAAGCTTAATCACCTTAATTTGAGTACTCATAGGTTTGTAGGAAGGCAACTCTGTACATATGTGATTCAGGTTTTCCTGAGTACAGCACAGATTAGATCTATTTAGCAGAGAAAACTTGGTGGGAGGGGGATGCAAGGCAAAGAAAAAAGTCCATAATTTTGAAATTAATTTCAAGCATTTTTCAAATGAAAATTTCTAGTTTTTCTTGAGAAGAAAAAAAAAAGACAGGAAAAACCCTTTCCCATTTAAAAATATCAGTCATCATAAATGCAACTTTTCATATTAAAAAAAATAGGGGGAAGTAAGTATTTTCTATAAAATGTTAAAAAGGCAATTTTCACTATAGCTTTGACATAGATTTAAATTGATCTCTCATAAATATAATGATCAGAACGTGTTTTAGTGGTCATTAATGATGTCATTCATTAGTACTTGTGAAGTGTTAATCAAGAAACAAAACAGTTAAGTGAATCACTTGTTCCATATAGTAGGCATGCTTTAGATGCAAATTCCTCAACCCACAAGCAGTTTGAATAGCAGCTACTTAATGATAGCTTTTATTTATTCTGAAAGTGTTGTAAAGTAAGATGATGTTCACCTGGGCTAATACAAGGTGTGGGTCAAGCAGCCCAACTCATGCATCCTCCTTCCAGCTGTGCACTCAAATCCCTATCTAAAGCTGGGTGCTTCTGACCTCCTTCCTTCCTTCCTTTTCTCTCTTCCCTTCCTCTTTCCGTCCTTTCTTCCTTTCTTCCTTTCCTTCCTTTCCTTCCTTCCTTCATTTCCTTCCTTTCTTTCCTTTCTTCCTTTCCCTCCTTTCTTCCTTTCCTTCTTCCCATCCTTTCCTTCCTTCCTTCTTTGCTTCCTTCCTTCCTTCTGATTCTGCTTTCCTCCTCCCTTGGTGGCTCGTTTGAAAAGCAGGGTGCTGTGCAAAGGGTGGCTGACTTTCCACCCACCCTCCATGAGGGTGGCTGAGTACTGAGTGAAGAATGCCTGTTATGCAGTGTTGGTTCCCTGTCCTCTCCTGTGCCGGTAAGGTGCCCCTTACAAGCATGGAACCTGGAATTTAAATTCTCCATAATTTTGTTTTTCCACTGTGTGGTAGGTGAAACCCTCTGTTTAAGCATTTCAGTCTCTGGCAGAAGGGGTGGTTTTTTTTGGTTTAGGGGAATGTACCTGTGCTGTGATTGTGCTGGGGCAGTCCTGTGGTTGTGCTTCAGTGCTTAGTCCTGGGCTACTACTGATGCACCAAATACTTCCAGCTTAGCAATTAAACTTGGTGAAGCAGCAAATTCTGTATAAGAGAGAGAATTCCTGACTTCATTCAACAAAGCACCCAGAGAAGGAAGCAAATTCCAAATCCTGCCTCATAAAGTCTGAATCTGCATATCCAGTCCTTGGACAGAAATAATTTTTCTCCACAGGTGCTGCTGTTTCGCAGAATCCTCTATGCTGATACAACCCCTCTTCTCAAATCTTTTGGCACTGCTCTTCAATCCCATATCTTCTTCAGATCTGGAGTGGCAGCAGGGAGGAGGCAGCAGCGTGGGCTTCCTGGTGAAGCAGAGCACAAGCGACGGGCGCCTGGCTGCCAGCAGGGTTGCCTGCCACCACCGTGCCATGCCAGCGGCGCTGCCACCCCTGTTCTCAGACAGCCCAGTGATGGATTGAGTATATAAGATATTTCATGGTTCATTTTTCTTATTGCCACAGGATGTGTCGAAACAGCTAAGTATTGAAGTCATTCAGATGGCCTTTTGTGCTTAAAGGCATCTTCATTTTTTTTTTGTTTGTTTTAATATCCCTTCTCACAAGGAGCATAGAGGGAGGAAAAGCAACTCACTGAATTCTTAAATTTAAGTGCAGGGTGTATTTTTTTTCCACTCCATCCTGATAGGAAATTTTGATCTGCCATATAAGGATGAGAGATTTCTCTTCTGATTTGTTTTCAGGAAGATTTTAGGGGGGGGTGAAAAACTGTCTGGTGTATAGTATCATTTCATGCTCTTAAAAATCCAGATTTTGTCAGAAAGCAAACACCTGAAGCCATGTCTGTAAAATCTGTGTGACATGAAGGATGCAGTGCAGTAAACTCTTGCTATTCATCATCCAAAGGACTGGAGGTGGGTTGATAATAGTCCACAGTTGTGAATTTTATGAGACAGGATGAATGGCTTTTCCCATTTCTGCACCTAGGGGATCTGGAAAACACCAGGGGATGTCACTTAAAATTTAAGAGCTGTTAGACTTCTGTTTTGCTTACCTCTCAGAAAATGTTGTGGTATTTGGCCCCTTCCTTCTGTTCTTTCACATTTATAGTTCTAGAGTTTCTCCCTTGAGCAGTGGTTTGTGGTGAAAATGTGGGCTACTCTAAGAGGAGAGTTAGAGGTTGACTTGGGAAGATAACAGAGTTTTTCTCAGTATGAGGAATTAGATATAGGATGAAAGAGATGAGACATGACCTTGTGAAACCCAGCTAGAAATGCTACAATGTCAGGCAAAATACTTGTTGGATTTCTCTGCTCCCTTGGAGATAACATTTCCACATCCTTTGAAAAATGATCCTTTTTAAACACATTGCAGCAGAGACAAGGGATGCTATGTTTGTTTTGCTGAATAAATATTTCTTGTAGAAATAATGAAATTGAGGCCATGAATATGTGCACAGACATTTCCAAAGTTTGAGTGTTGTAAAATGGCATGCATCTGTACACTGACCTCTTTGGGCTGCTCCTAATTTGATTCAAGTGCTTTGGTCTTCGGGGAATACTGCACCAGAGGTTGAGACCAGAGACTTGGTAAGGTTCAGCATCATATGGGCATGAAAGCCTGAAGGACCACAGTCCAGGGGAAGAACATCTTTTGGTGCTGACACTTTTCCATGTAAAAATCAGTCCTAGATGACAACCTTGTTGGCATGAGCCATCATTTGCCATAATGCTGACTGAATTTCTGAGAACTTGTATCTCTAAGCAGACTTATTTGATTTCTCATACTTTTAAAAGGTCAAGAGGAAACCTTGTGAGTAGCTGACTGTAAGAACAGAAGGTGAACACGAAAACTGGGGTATTGCCTGCTGTTCAAGATGCTCTAACACATCCTGTGGTATAACAGAAAGGTGTACATATGCAAGTGTGGACCTCCAGCCAATGCAGACAGAGTGAGATTGCTTTGAGGATATCTTGTAGACAAAACTTGTCAGAAACAGGTAAATGAAGTGCAGTCCTGCAGTGACAGGTAGCGAGCTGCCATGCTTGGGAAAAACTGCTTTCTCTAGTCCCCCTGGTTACCAGAGTGCCCGTTTTATTGTTCTGCTCCAGGCCCTTCATTCTTCTCATCATCTGGCCTGTTTGCAGATGAGCGGACAGCTTACTGGGGCACAATAGCAGCTACATGCAGGTCTGCCAAAATGTGAGTTAGTCCAAGCAGTGCTCTTTGCTGTGGTGGCCCATCAGTTTCAGGCAACTGAGTTAAGTTCACATGAACTCCCATGTATGGGTGTACTCATGCTGTCCTCAAGCCCTGGCTTTGGTGAGAAGTCTATCAGTGCCTGTATCCACTTAACATTTCTGATAATGCTAACGGTGGCGCTTGCCTGCCAGCTTGTTCTCTAATTACAAATGACACAGTCTACTTGTACACTGTGTGGTGTGCCTTTCCTTTGTAATCCTTTTAAAATTTAAAAACTCTTTAGTGACTCCTTGTTTTCCTGATAATAAAAAGTGTAAAAGTAGTCTCTCAGCTAGAAGCTTCTAGCTGTCTGCCTTACACTACTGTGAACACTGACTTGCAGCTCACAGGTGTGGTTTGTTTCTACAAGGCTTGAAGAAACCAGGCATCTACTCTTTGGGGTCCCAGTGGGGCTGAAGAAGCTGCCCTCAGTGAGCTGGCAGTGCTGAGGCTTAGAAGATGCCTCTTGAAGGGTAGAACGCAGTATTTTTCAAATAACTTTAAAAATCCCTCCCAGCAGCAATGATGGAGCCAGTGATGACTATTTTGATTTCCCATGACAAGTTTAAACAATGTAATAAGGATCTGGCAGAACATTGGTTTGCTAATTGTATGCTCAAGTTGTGTAACAACAGTTCTTGGCCAAACTCAGAATCGAAAAAACTTCCAAAAGCAACTGGACATGAAGCTATGCAGGAAGCTCTTGAGTTGTTTTTCTTTTTCAAGGATATATATGACCTTAGATCCCAATAAATTGGAAAATATGTTTTGAGGACTCTGATGTCTTGACATGTTTCTGCCAGTATAACAGAGAAAAGAGGGATTCAATGCAACATTGCTCTCTGGATGGGATGCATGCTGGGTATTTGGGAGCTTTTGAGTTCTGTTCCATATTATTTTTTTTAGGGTGAACTGTTCCTTGTTTTGTGCTTTTCATTGTTGTTTCTTTTCTGCATGGGTGTATCCTCTCATTTTCCATTTTAATTCCTGCCCTGGCACCTCAGTCATGGGGTCGTGCCCATGTTGCAGGACAGAGGCTCTAAGCAGTCCTTGTCTGCTGGCAGCACTTTCCCAGGGTCAGTGCCCAGAGCTCACCACCGAGGGCAAAAGGCAAAGAGCTGTAAATAACCCCAACTGTATTTGGAGTTTTGCTTTGTCTGGGAGCCTGACTTTTGCAGAGATGGTGCAAGAGCAGGCAGGTATTTTGCCTTGGCCAGGACATTTCCTGATGAAAGCAGTAATGAATTGTGAGGATGAGCTTTTTTATCAAATTCTCGCTCTCTTGCCTTCAAACTGAGAGCAGAAGGGTTGTGCAGCTTTATCAGGCAGCACAAGGAGACCTAAAGTTCACTGAGCCACTACGACCTAATGCAAATGTGTTTTGATTCCTCAGCTCATGTTGGGCAGCTGCGTTTGTATGAAGAGCTGTTCCTCCACAATTCTTTAGAACATACCTCCAGGGGTGCAGGTGGAGAGGCTGTTTTTTATTGACCATTCCTGCCACCAGATCGATCTGCTTTCATTAAATAATAACCAAATCAAACAAACTCTCCAGCCTTTCATTTCAAAGACTGCAGCAAACCACACCAAGGTTGCACCAGTCTGCAAAGTAGGCTGACTTTGCAGCTGACTGTCTTATGGTAAGTCAATAATGTAGGGGTTGTTTGGGGTTTTTTTGTTGGCTTCAATGCACACAGGTTACAAGACATATGGAGAAGTCTTCAGTGGGTTTTGTTTTGCTTTTTCTTTAATATTTTGAATTACCTCTCTTATGTATTTTTATGGCTGTCGATACGCTTCTGATGCGCTGGTTGGTGTTTTGCTCACTGATGGGGATAAACAGTGTTTTTCTATGTGCAGCACAGTGAAGGAATGAAGAAAGCAATTGTTCTATAGGACTTCGTCTCTTTTCTAAGCTGGCATTGTTGGTGCAAGAAGCCAGAACTCAGGTAAGGGAAAAAAAGGTAATATCTGTTCTCTTCTTGGTCCTCTGGTAGGACTGCACCTTTCTCTGTCTTCAGTTTTACCATATTTTGGATTTAATTATACTTAAATCTCTCTGAAAGACTTGTTCATTAGTGAGTTTTTTGTGTAAAAAGTGCTTCTCACTATGGCAGCTGTGTGAAGACTTACTGCCTTTCTTTACTAAGGGAAGAAGCAATGTTTTGACTTGATGAAATGTTGTTTTTTCTCAGAAAGGTGTCAAAATCATAATAGCATATGTGCCCAAAAACCTAAAGTAGAAAACAATTTCAAAATTAATTTCAAACTTTTCAAAATTAAATATTTTTGAGTATTGTTTTAAAATAAATACCTTGGTTTTGAAACTTCCTATTGGGTTTTGAGTTTTTTTGAGGTGAACCAAAATTATAATGTTCTACTGTAACAACCTATCAAATCTAGTGTTGATTCAATCTCATGATGAGAGGGGATAAATATTTTGTCTGCAAAGTTTTTTTTTTAAGTTTACTAAGCGTTATTACTTCCTAAAGACTGCCTATAACCTTCTGTCTCATCAAATAAAGTTTGATTGACTGCTGGAGTGAGAAATAGGCTAGATGTTCTGTTTCTACTGCAGGTAGAAAATTCAGATGAGCTTTGAATATTGATGGTTTGCAGTTTCAACAGGCTAATCAAAACTTTGAGAAGAGAGGATTCACTGCACTAAAACACTTATGTGAGGAGGGCTTAAAGGCATGTGAAAATGAATTAGTTACAGGCTAATCGATGGGGCTACTTACTTTTATGATCTTGATGGTTGTTTTGCATGCTTTATAGGAAGAGTTCTTTCATGGTTTTATATCTAGA
The DNA here is from genome assembly GCF_025592945.1 of Manacus candei. NCBI lineage: Eukaryota > Metazoa > Chordata > Aves > Passeriformes > Pipridae > Manacus > Manacus candei. The sequence goes on along the minus strand of NW_026138141.1, from coordinate 516,532 downwards.
AAATATTTTGGAGAATACTTCTAAACAGTGAAGAACAATAGCACGTCTTTATTTGTCACAGTCAAAATGATTTATGAGCAACTTCTAAAACAGAAACCATGCACAGTCATGGTTAGTACTCCTGATAAATAAGTGGCCAAAAAAACCATTGTGACTTCTGGTTCTCAAAGTTATGAACTGAATTACTGCTAAATGTGTGATTGCCCCTTTCTAGATGCACTCTTTAGTGCCTTTGTGTTGTGAAGCAGATTTATATGCATATTGGAAAAGACATCTCTGTAAGGATACTGGTATGACTGTGATAGCTTTTTGAGTGTTTGTTGCCTGTTATTGTGCTGTAGATGGACACCTTCACCATGGACAAGACTCTGCTAATGCACCTGGTCCTGCTGAGCCTGCTGATTGGGAGTAGCCAGGGGTGCTACTGTGAACATTACCCGTGGGGGCCATGGTCTGCCTGTTCACAAACCTGCAATTATGGCACACAGACCAGGCACAGGTAGGGCCAAGCTATCTCAGTACTTCTATGTTTCTGTTTATTCTCTGTGAAATACCAGTTCTGGGAAGGGGGACCTGTGTCCGAAGCTCTGCCTTCCACAGTATGCTGAAAAAAATTGTCATGTTCAAGTGTTTACCAGATAAATAATCATCTTTAAACTGCAAGACTTTAAAATTACAAAATTATGTATGTAGAACATTACTGCCCATGGTGGGGGGATTGGAACTAGATTATCTTTAAGACCCCCTTCCAACCCAGGCCATTCCATAATTCTGTGGTACAGTGCTTCCAAACAAACCAGTATCTGGAAATATACATAGTGAGTACAACCAGGTCCTTGAATTCAGCCCCTGCAAGCACACACGGCTGGCATTCAGTGCCCTGTGGTGGGAGCTCTGTCCAGCACAGAACACTGCCATGGGAGGGGTGACCTCCTGCATGGCAAGCCTGCAGAAACTTCCTCCCTGCGCCATTAGTTTTATGACAACAGTTAAAGTCAGAAAAAGATTCAGCAGCATCAGATTGGATGCAGCTCTGTGGTATAATCTAAACTTGTGATAAATCCCCTCTTTTCCTCCTGGCTCTGTCTGTACCTGTCCTCTGGGATGTCTGAAGTGACATGAATCAAAAAGAATTGCTCTTTAAACTTCAGACATATTTGGATTTTTCTTGTAATCAACATTCTGCAACTGCATATTATGTCTCAACATTTTTAGCTGGGCTCAAATAACTTTGTCAGCCTTCACCCACAGTTAAAGAACACCTACAATCTGTCTATTCTTTCCTAGGATAACTTGTTAATTTTTTTTTTTAGGCAAATAAGAATGGATGAATATTATAGCCAAAACTTCTGTGACCAGCTGTGCAAAAAGCAGGAATCTCGTGCGTGTAACCAGCAAACATGTCCTATCAACTGTCAGCTTGGAGACTTTGGCCCTTGGTCAGAATGTGACCCATGCATTAAAAAACAAGTAGGTAGAAAATGTATTATATGCATTAAATGCAAGAAATTATGCCTAACAGATCTCCTTGTTTCAGCTTTATGACAATTGATCAGTAAAATGGCAGTTTAAGTTAAGAAGGGAAATTGGTTATGAATTATACAATAGAAGATGGAGGGAACAAGTTAAAATAAGCAGAGCAAATCAGAAAGGGGTGATTGAGTGGAGTAAATCCATTTATGAGAACTTGCTTCAAAGTTTCCACTGCCATAATTAAAGGTGAGTTTTTCACATAACGAATAAACTAAGCTGTAAAGTTTGCGTGTCTGTTTAAGCAAGAGCAAGTCATGGCATCTCAGCTTAACCATATCATTCTGTATGTTCTAAAGCAAGAAAAATAGAATTTAATCATCTGTTGAAAACAGTTAGCCAACAAATCCTAAGCCCCACTGGCTAGAAATGCTCAGGCTGTATCTTATAGTCAGGATCCGTTTGAGGTTGCTATTAAGAAATACAGAGCACCATTCCCCCAACTTTCACAGTATACACACACACAAAAAAAAAACCCAGGTGCAAATGTTTACTCTCTGTGGGACAAAGTCCTAGACAGTGTTTTTTCCTCTTCGGCTTTTGTCCGTTGACTGATGGTAGACTTAGAGGTGAGACAGTAGAGAGGGAAGAAGTGAAAAGTCATGTTCAAGTGAATTTGAACTATAGAAACCAAGCAAGCCCTGTCAAATCTAAGGTTGTAGAGGGTAGAGGGGAGTGGAGTGCAGATTGTTTGGGGTAGTTATATGTCTGGTGGGTCTGAGGTTTGAAGCTGACCATGATAGCAGCTCTGAAGTCCTGTGCAGACACAACCTACAGCTCTCTGAATGTACCCCACAGCTTCAGAAATCAATTCTTGAAAACCAACCCTGAAACACCTGTCAGACATCATAAGTATATCTTACATACATATATTACTTTCTGATGCCCATACAGAGTGAGAAAGCTGTTCTAGATGTGAGATGTGAGCCACCCACAACTTCCTGTCTCGCAACTGAGATGGACAGTGTGAGGGCAGAGCAGGAGAAACAGTGAGATACTGGGAGACAGGAAGTTTCAAGAGCTGGAAGGGAGCATTTTTCTCAATTGAACTGATTTCAATATCCCTTTAAAATCTGAGGGTCTTACCTTGCATCCATATATAAAAGCATTAATTTTTACTAATTTTAAGTATTGATGCAACATATATGCTTCTTCAAGCAAAAGGTGCTTTTTTGGACTATAATCCATTTTCCCCTCCAAACTATAAAAATCATTGCTTGTGATCCTTAACAACCAACAGAATGGAGGATGTGATTTACAAGGTAAGAGTGAAGACTAGTGCAAGCAAGTTCCCACTGAGGGAGAGGGATGAAGAAATGAGAGCTCACACAAATAATATAGTCAGTGTTATGGATCTGACATGGAGTACAAAGAAGCATCCTCTGAGGCCTGAAAGCCTTCTGGTGTTGTTCCCCACACTCTCCCTTTATAGTCACTTGGTTACTGGTTCTAGAATCTTCCTCCATTTTTTGTCTCCAGGGAGGGAAGTGACAGAAGTCTGCAAGGGACCATGCTTTTCCAATGGAAAGAATTCTTAGAGATGGAACTGTTCAGTCACATGCAGACAGGTCTCACCAGAAGTCCCTTGAAGTGGAGTGGAAAACATATCTGAAGTGCTTTGTCTAGAATCCTTCAGCTTTATTGTTCTGCATGGAGGGTACTGACTTGGGGAAAGAAAACTCAGTGAGCTGCAGATTTTGCTCCCAGATCTTTTTTAGTAACAGAAATTTTCAGGAAAATCATTTTTGTCCTCCCCAGTCATCCAGTGCTCTTTGGACAAGGGACCCCACATGTGGGAACCAAGTCAGCTGGTTAGGGGATACATGGCACTGTTCAGACTATTTCTATTTCAATAGAGATGGTAAAGAACAGGAAAAATCTCTGTAAGCTTGTTCACACACGCTTTCCTTCTGTACATTTAAAACTGAAGATACAGAGACTGAACTTTTGATTCCTTCAGTGCTGAAGACCAGGTTATCTACTATTTAATCACGTATGCTTCATCAGGGCTATTGATGCTCTTGCATGTCAATTCCCTGCCTGCCTTACCTGGAGTGGTAGAATATAAGGACAAGAATAACTGATTATTTCCTTCAGGGCTCTGGTTTTGACTGATCTTCAGCAGCACTAAGGCGTGTGGCTCTGCCTGGAGCTACAAAACCTGCTCACGCAAACAACCCTGGGTTATTTCTTCTGCCTTGCAGTTTCGTACCCGGACACTCCTGCGACCGTCCCAGTTTGGGGGTCAGGCCTGTACCGAGCCGCTGGTGGATTCCCGCCCATGCTTCCCAACTAAGCTTTGCAACATAGTGGAAGTTGATTGCAGGAATAAATTTCAGTGTGAAAGTGGTAATGATAATCTTAATTGTTTAACTGCTGCATTACTAGTCAAAAGATTGGACGCTGAGACAAAAAAGATCCAAAAGATCCAGATCTTGCACATTCTGTGCATAAATTCCAGGGAAGAGGGACCAGGGAGAAAAGCCTGTGTAAGGATTTTATATGACTTGGTAGAAGCTTATGTTTACAGTTTCTTTTGTAAGTAATTAAAAATGTGGGGCCCCCTGGTGGTCTAGTGGTTAGGATGCGGCGCTCTCACCGCCGCGGCCCGGGTTCAATTCCCGCTCAGGGGACTTCCCCGGGCAGATGGAGCTCGTCAGCCAGGCCATCCATCTAAGAGAAGGTCACTCTAAACAAACCTACGTCCTGAGGACCTCGCTGCCACCGTCCGAGCTCGCTCAACCCCGGCAGATGAACCTCAGGATTAAAGGGTGGGCTCAGTTCAGCGCACACTGTGTCTCACCTAAAAAATCCACTGCGCAGGCTCGAAGGGTAAAAGACCTTTCCCAAATCTTCGTTCGCGAAGACTGGCCATGAATTAAAAATGCAATATCTAGCCTGGCATGTCACTATGATCATGATAGCTAAACAGTAGCACTGTCACAATAATATTTCTTTGCACAAATTTTTCATGTACAAACATACCTATAGAGTTTCTCTGAACCCAGATTCTCACTATCTTTATTAGGCTTGTGGCAATTTCTTGTTTGCTTCAATTTAAATATACCTTATTAGCCGCAAAGAAACTTTATCCACACATTCTTTTACCAAACTTTAGATTAAGCCTTTGCGGGCTTCAAAACAAGACAAAACTGGCAGATTTGAAACAACCGTTTCTAAATTGGAATAATCCAGGCATTATAGTGCCTCACTGCTGACATCTACGACAAGTTCACACTTTTACTACGGGAAAAGATAAGACTGCCCTTTTCTGCATTCAGACATGATGAATCCTTGCTGTTGCTGTTTCTCTGGTGCAGGTCACTGTATTTCGAAAACCCTGGAATGTAATGGAGAAAATGACTGTGGGGACAACTCTGATGAAAGAAACTGTGGAAGGAAAAAGACTGTGTGTAACCGAAAGTATGAGAGCATCCCTGGTGTGCAGTTAATGGGCAGTGGGTAAGCCAAGTTTGTTTATTTTTTCATAAACTTAAGATTGTTATCTCACTAATTTACATAAAGAAGATAATTCCCAGCTAGCATGTGAGAGTATTCATTCAAATATGTAATCTCTCAAGTTAAAATTATCAAGAAATTATAAAAATACAATAAAACCATCCGACTAGGACTTGCCTGCTGCATCTTCCAGTGTTACTCTGGTACTGCTGGTGTAGCAGATGAAGACCTGTCAGGGAGCACTGCCTCTGAGCAACCTGTCCTGTCTCATAGCAGCCAGAATATCATGTATGGGAAACTTCCAGCTCTTGGAAATACTTGCCCATGCACCGTGTCAAGTACTTCAGAAATTTTGAGGATATTCCTCAAAAGCTGTTGTTTGTCTGTGTTATATTTCACATGATACCAACCCCTTCCAGGCTACTAATTTAAGCAGTATAAACTCTAAACATGGGATGCCTGTCCCATGGAGTCTTGCATTTTTAATTGAATTTTCATCTCAGTGTGCTCCAGTAATATCATTTATGGTAGAAATGAACAACTGCTTGTTCTTTTTCCCAGACTGTTTTTAGGTCTTTCTCTGTTTAAGACTGACTGTCTCATGCTGACATTGGGATTATCAGTAGGATGAGATAGTGCTGGAGGTAGGAAACTGCATTGATGCTACTGCATTTTTCAGGTGAATTCAATGTGAATGAGAAGTTCTTGTAGAGGAGTTTCTTTCAAGGCAGTAACACAACCCAGATGCTTATACTCCTACAAAAGCTTCAATATATCATGAAATGTTTCAAGTCCATATGTCCTTCTAGGGTTTTTTAATCTCTGGAAATAATTTTTTGTTAGGTTTCACATTCTGGCAGGAGAGAGCCGAGGGGAGGTCCTTGGCAACTCATTCAATGGAGGACAATGCACAACAGTGAAGCGCAATGAGACGAGGAAATTGTATCGTGTCCCAGCGAATCTGGAGGCTGTCAGCTTTCAGGTACTCTCAAGCAGCAGCTCCTAGCTGAAAAGCCCTTGCTGTAACCCCAATCCAAATTATGTGCTCAAGTCTTAGGTAGTACTGTGTTTTAGGACAAGATTTCTCAACCTGGTGAGGCTTGAACATGCCTCAGCTGATGTGTGGAAGTGGGATATGTTTTGTGGCTCACTGAATCATATATCGGAGTCAACATGATTGATTTGAGCTTCTCCTGCTTCCCTGTGGCTTTGGATGTGTCTTTGTTCTGACGTGGTGCCAAGGACATCATCTAGCCAGAGGCTTGTTCAAGTCCAAAGCTTATTCTACCATCACTACTGTATCCTTGAAGTACAAAAGGCTGCAGCTCCTAACTCCAACTTCCTTCCTGTCAGCCTTGGGACAGAGTTCCTCCCTGAGCCATTTCAACCCCTCAGTCCCACCTGTTCCCTGCTGAGCCCTTTCACAGAGCAGCAAAGAAAGAAGGCAGACACCAAGTTTGGGAGGCAGGAGGACTAAACATACACAGTCTGGAGAGGAGGCTTGCAGGACAGGTCAAGGGCAAAATGAACCTGGTTTGTATATCATAAAAAATCTGGGAACTACTGATTTGTCATTTTTTGTTAAACATTGATATTTAGAAAATACTTTGAATAATATGTTTGGGGCACAACATCTGGCTGTATACATATGGGCAGGCCCTGAAGACAATAGGTATTTTGCACTGAGAAGGAGAGAGTGCAGGTCGAGGAAAAAAGCTCAACTAATGGATGAAAACTGAACTGCTGGGTTTTGTCACAATTGTGTGGTGTTGGAATTACTTTAACAGGAGCAACTGAACAAAGGATACCTTACTATGCTCAATGGAAACTGCAGTTAAATCGGCCATGACATGTAGACTTTGTCAATAATGGAGAAAAATTACTGTGGGCAGAAATATTCAGAGGGGAAAACCAATCCTTGGTTTGCCCAGGTCTCTTTATAGCTGTGAGGTTCATTAAGTTACTTATGTCAATTTGCAGGACTATTAAGGGTTTGTGAATCTCACCTTTGAGAATGCATCTGTATCTTCTAACATTTAGAGCAGCTTTTGGTATAGAAGTGTCCTTATAGAAGGAGCAGACCTTCTTCTTGGAATTCTGGTGTATTTTCATGCAAAAGTGTATGACTTGTAAAACAGAAGTGTATTGGGAGAATGGACCACCTCACCTCCAAAGGTCCTTAGGAGCCCTATTAATTAAACAAGTCTAGAGGAGGGAAAAAAAATCACATCTTTCAAAATTCCATAGGGATTTGCCTGAATTTTGGAAAATAAGTCATTTCTAATCTGATGCTAAAGTTGTCTTGGTGCTTTGTCCAATACCCCCACTAAGGTTTATCAACTTGTTTAGGCAGGTTTGCTCACAGTTCCTCGTCACCTGCACTTAGACCATCATGTAGTATGGGTGAAACACTCCAAATATACTCTAAGACTCTCCTCTGGAAACCTGTTCATTCTTCTAGCTGGGAATTAAGAGGAAAGGTCAGAAAACATCAAGCTAGAAGCCACAGGGCTGGAAAGTAGTCATAGTGTGGACATAACATGAATGTCTGAAATTCCTTCAAAAGTATGTTGAAACGCTTGTCGAAAATTATTCCTAAACTTTGGGGCATAGGGGTGGGGAATTTTACAAGAAAGTGTTACATGTTTTTTTGTTGTTGTTGTTATACAAATGCCTATTAGAATGTCTGCTTCTTGTGTTCATCTTGTCTATTAGCCTTTCTCAACCTCATCTTTTATTTTCAGAACAGTTTCATAGCTTACTTCTGGGTCTCATATAATCAGACATGTTTTTGCCATTAATAGAAAAACAAAAAGAAATCAAGAATTCATTTCTTAGTAGGTTTCTGCTTCAGATTATTATTTGGGCAAATGTATTTTGCTTTACTGAATCTCCAGGTAGTAGATGAAGAGGATGATGTCACATCAGACTTCTACAAGGATTTAACTCCCCTAGCTGATAGTGTTTCTCGAAGTAGTTCATCCAGTCATGGTGCTCGAAGATCTTCTGGTATACCACTTTTATTCTCAAAAAAGACGCGGGTTCAAGTTACATCATCTTCCTCCTTCAAGAAAGCTATTAAAGCCTCATATGAAAAGGTAATTAAATCTTGTCTTTAGTTTCTCTCTTTCGATTGATTTCTGTCTGGTCATTTCAGAACTGAGCTACCAAAGGCTACTTTCCTTATCAAGGCATTGGCCCACTAGAATTATACATTAGAAAATTCCTCTTCTGATACTACAAGATGTTCTTGGTTGCAACATACATTCTATAATGCAACATGGTTTTCTGGGTTTAGTATAGAAATCATAGGCTTATTCCATTTTAAAAAAGCATAGATTTGACATTATCAGATTGGGTAAGCCACTCCTTTTCCTATCCTAATTATAGATTAAGAGGGCACAATACCTAACAGTAGCAGACAACTCTAAAAATAAAGGAACTTCACTCATTAATGTTATACATATTCATGTATTAAGTATTAATCTACATTAGCTCTTTATCTGGTAACTTGCATATTGGAGTCTCGTGTTTGCCAAGACACACTTGCTCATAAAGATAATTTCAGAAATAACACATCCACAGAAAAGTTTCTCTCAACAGAAAACATTTTTCCTTAAGGTTCTGCACTTTTAATGCAAGTGAATACTACAGAGTATAAAATTATGTACTTTTATAGTTTAACAGCAATAAAGGATGGGCTATGGGAAAGGCCACAGGACTGAACAAATCTAAGGACTGTTGAAACCCAGAAGTTCTAATGCAACCAGAACGGAGGGGGGAAGGGCGGAGGAACTAGATGATCTTTAAGGTCCCTTCCAACCCACACCAGTCCATGATTCTATAAAATAACATAAACCCACCAATAATTTCATCTGGTGTTGGTTAAAGACAACACAAGTTAAAATCCCTTCTTAGTGGATCCATAGCAGGAGTTTTGAGTCTTCCTCATGTTCTCTGCTGCATCATACAGTAAGCCTCATTTTTATCTGTATGTGTGTGTGTGTGTATGCACGTGTGTGTATGTAAATAAATAAGTAATATTTGTATAAATTTTATTAATGGGTGTTTGTAGATAGATATGTACTTATGTATGTTTGAGAGACCTAAAAAGGAATTTTTAATACTTTCCTAAATAGTGCAAATAGGAATTTATATTGATAACTTAAAAGGAGGGGGAACTTACCTGGGCTTTATGAGGTCACATTCAGACCTATTTGTTAAACTGTGTACATAAAAGTTTCACCTGAACATTCCGGGGTCTTTAGAAGGCCCTAGCCACTTATGCCTTTTTTCATATTGACATGGAAGATATAAGAAAACTTGATGGTTTTTAAGTTTATGTTTGTTTACCAGAAACTTTCTTTAGCTAAGGTGTCTGGTCCTCCAGTATGTCTTCCTGATTTCTGGTCCTTTAATAATAGAATCATAAAATGATAGAATAGTTTGGATTGCAAGACACTTTTAAAGACCATCTAGTCCAACCACCCTTCAACAAGACCAGGCTGATAAGAGCCCCGTCCAACCTGGCCTTGGATGTTTCCAGGGATGGGGCATCCACCATCTCTCAAGGCAATCTGAACCAAAGTTTCATCCTTATCCTAAAAAATTTCATCTTTATATCTAGTCTGAATCTACCCTCTTGAAACCATTACCCCTTGTCCTACGACTGCAGGCCCTACTCAAAGGTCTGTCCCTATCTTTTTTATAAACCTCCCTTAAGCACCAAAAGCTCACAGTGAGGTCTCCCTGAAGGCCTCCAAACTGAATAACCCCAACTCTTTCATTCTGTGCTCATAGGAGAAGTGCTCCAGCCTTCTAATCCTTTTTCTGGCTCTTCTCTGGACCCACTCCAACAGGCCCATGTCTTTCCTGTGCTAAAGACCCCAGACCTGGATGCAGAACTCCAAGTGGGGTCACACAAGGGCAGAGTAGAGGGGCAGAATCACCACTCTTGACTTTCTGGCCACACTGCTTTGGATGCAGCTCAGAACACGTTTGGCTTTCTGGGTTGTGACTGCGCATTCCCAGCTCATGTCCAGCCTTTCATGCACCAGCACCCTCAAGTCTTTATTGCCAGGGCTGCTCTTGATGAGTTCTTCTCCCAGTCTGTACTCATGCCTGGGACTGCCCAGCTTGCATGCAAGTGCATGGTAAAACCAACTAAGGATTTAGAATCAATATTTACCAAAGTGATCTGGAATTTCGTGTCATAACTGAAATGTTAGCTGGCACTGCTGAAAATTCAGAAAGTGTGGTGGAGAAGAGCATCATAATCCAACAGAAGAAGCGATGTATAAATAAGTAATTGTATAAAGTGCTTTATAATGAATCTTTCCTATCTGCTGTTTGGTCATTTGCTCCTGTTTCCTGCCCCTGCTTTTTCTCTTGATCTCTTTGCTTTGGCCTTGGGATATCAGTTTCCTTTTTCACTTTAGAAATCCCTTTTTTCAGTATTTGCTATTCCTTTCCTTTCTGTTTAGTTCAACTCCCACATAAACAGCCTCTAGCATTGAAAAAACACAACAAGCTCTTTCAAAAGCATATATTTTTCCCTACATGTAAGAGATGTCCCTTCCAACTCAGGATATCCTATGATTCCATGTTCCCAGTGTTTGAACATTCTCTTTTTACCTCTCATTAACAGCTTGACACCTGAACTCAATAAGGGCTTTAACCCTACAGTTTCATTTTAGTTTTAGTAGACTGATAAATTGTGGAACTTTATAACAGTGAGTTAGGATCCAAAATACTCACTTCCAGATTAGTTGCAAACAACCCATAGATCATTATAAGGTGAAGCTTTTCCTCTGAAACTTGTGGTTGTCTGATCAATTGCTGGTGCATTTTTTTATGGCAAGAATCCTTTTGGATTGGTAGGTGCCTGATGAGTCCTATTTTTTTATTGGAATACAAATATTGGAATATTGGCTATATACTCCGAAAATGTAAGGAAGCCTTCAAGAACCTCACAGAATTCTTGGAAAACCCACAGCTAGTTTGTTCATGGTTAAAGCATCATGATATACAGGATTATTTAGTTCTTGCAACATATATCAGGATATACTCTTGGTTCCTCTACTTTCTACACTTAACTCCCTCTGAAGGTGCTAAGACTGCCCTTTTCTTATTTCTAGAATTCCAACTTTATTAGAGTCCATAAAGTAATTTCTGTTGCAAACTTCACAATGAAAGAGTCAGATCTGTATCTCTCAGACGTCTTTCTAAAAGCACTTAACCACCTGCCCCTGGAGTACAACTATGCTTTATACAGCAGAATATTTGATGACTTTGGCACTCATTACTACACCTCTGGGAAGATGGGTGGTTCCTATGACATTCTTTACCAGTACAGCTCTGAGGAACTGCAGAACTCGGGTACGTAATCTTTAACAAGAAAATATTTGTTTACCAGTTTTTCTTATCACTGCTTTTAGATCTTACACCACATTCTTAACAGCAAGAAATTCTTTAGATTCTCACAGACATAGGAATTACTCACCCTGCCTACATACAGAGCAAGAAGAAATTTTTGCTCTATGCTGTCTTAATTTGAAAAGTTCAAGAGATTCTTTTTTTGGTAAATGTCACTGTGTTCAGGGAAGCCATTTAAGACATTCAGATCAAGACCACAGGTCACCAGAAAAAGGTATTCCAGCATAGAGTTGTGTGGGACTCAGAGGTCTAAGTGGTACTTTTTGAGATACAGTTAATAAAGTTTATGGTATGGATTAGAAATTACTCTAAAATTTTCTCATGACTACCAGACTGTCAAAATGAAAAAGCAATACCACAGAAACGGAAATCAGTCCAACACTCTTTGTACCTGGGGAAGCAGTTGCCTGCAGAAGTGAAGTTTCCAGTAGTGGGTGAGGAGCAGGGAAACCTGCTGGGCCACCTCAATGTAGGAACCTGGGGGCAGGGTGCCTGCCATGTATCACGGTTATGGTGATGAAGCTGCTGCTCTGTGTTATTTCTAGGCCTGTCAATTGATGAATCAACAGAGTGTGTCCGAACAGAAACCACCAAGCGTGTGTTCTTCCGGAAGAAAAAGAAAGTCAGTACCAGATGCACCACAAACAGGATGACTGTGAGACATGAAGGTGATGAGAACAAGGACCATGTCCTGTTACTTACCCTGAGAGATACCATTCCTCTCAGCTGCTCCAGATGACCTCCCAGCTTTGTTGAGCTATGGATGCTCTTCCACCACTGTCAGAGGAGCCAGTATTTCATTGTCTGCATCTGATGCAAGCACTGAAATCATCACCTTACTTGTAAATGAAATTATGGTGTAGGAGCAGTCCTCTGCTTTAGAACAGCATTATTGGGTAACCCGTGGCACTGGCTCTCCAGTCAGTCATGGGTCTGACAAACATTCCTCATGGCCTTGGGTCCAGGGCCAGGCATGCTAAACTGGAAGATAAGCACAACTAGAAATAGGTGTTCGTAGCTGAGCCCCTGATCTTCTTTAAGGGTTGATCAGGGCTCATTGAGAGAGTTGGGCAGCAACAACACACTACCTGACCTTCCCCTCCCACCTTCCTTATGCCAAGCAGACATCCAGGTATAGGAGTGCCAGAACTGTGTCTCAGAAACTGCAGAAAGCTGGTGCATTTTCCACAAGAATGGCAAGAGTCATGTTCTTCATCACTAAGAATAGGGATTTCATCCTGTCCACCATTTTTGTCCTCATTAGTCGATCAATTTCTGTTACTTAGGTGTTTACAGCTAGGACTAAATATCCTGCCTTGCAGTGTGTTCTAGAGGAGGCATTTTCCACGACTGTCTTATGCAGTTCTGAATATCTCCATGGCTCATGTCTCAAACACATGTGGAATCTTATGGCAGGCTGCTGTCATAGTGTCATAGTGGGGATTGTTTTTCCAAGCTTAGACTTCATTTTTCCAAGGGTAGCTTCAAAAAATAAATCTTAATGTATTCTTTTATATCCTTTTACACTTTTTCTTAGAACTCTGTTGTTACATCCGCTGTCTTTGGAGGCCATTGTCTAAAAATACTATTTAACAATTTCAGGTTCCATTTTGGAGTCATCAGAACGGTCAGTCTCCCTAGTAAAAGGTGGCAGGTCAGAGTATGCAGCAGCTCTGGCCTGGGAGAAAAAGGGAGCTTTTCCAGGACACACAGTCTTCACAAACTGGCTGGAATCAGCAAAGGACAATCCTGTGGTGATTGACTATGAGGTAAGAGAAGAATAAGAAAAACACTGAGATAGCAATGACTCACGAGTTAGCAGCTCTTCAGAGAGCTCTGCAGGTGCTCTTTCATGTAAATAGAGATGATGCTGTGTGTGATATGAATGCACATACGTACAGGATTAACATAAATATACAAAATATTTTTTAGGACTTCTTGTTTGGGTTTATAAGCCACACCAGGTTTGCATGGTCTGGGGACAGTGGGAGTAAGACCGAGGAGTATGAATTGATTGCTCTGGCACCAGCAGGGTGGCATGGGCAGGGTTAGTTACTGTGCAGGAAAACAGTGCATGATGCTGGAAATGCTTTTTTCCCCTGTAATCATTCTCTTGTAAGGTATATGTTGCAGAGTATGTCAAATTAGTGAACTGAAAAAAACCAGCAATCCCCTGTGTCTCTGTCCTGCTCATTCAAACCAGCATGCCACTGCTCCTGTGAGTGCACTGAGCTGTCTCCCTCCCTGGCTGGCACAGCAGCCCCTCAGCAGCAGAAGCAAAGCATTTGAGGCAAAAAGCAAAACCTGCCTGAATGCAGCATGCAGTGAGATTTCTCCCACTGCATCTGCTGTGCTCCTGAAAGCAGTGTAGGGAAGTCTGACATGGCAGACTCTGGATGTAAGCAAACCCCATATCATCTATAGTGTCCTCAATTTTAAGACATAATATCATAGAATATGCTGAGTTGGAAGGGATCCAGAAGGATCATCGAGTCATGCATGGGACCATCCCTAAGAATCACACCATCTACCTGAGAGTATCGTTCAAATGCTTCTTGAACTCTGTCAGGCTTGGTGCTGGGACCACTTCCCTGGGGAGCGTATTCCATTGCCCAACCACCCTCTGGGTGAAACACCTTTTTCTATTATCTAACCTAAACCTCTCCTGACTCAATTTCAGGCCATTCCCTTGGGTTCTGTCACTGCTCACAAAAAAAAGGGATCAGTGTCTTCCCTCCCTTCTCCTCATGAGGAAGTTGTCACTGCAATGAGGTCTCCACTCAGCCTCCTCCAGGCTGAACAGACCAGGTGACCTCAGCCACATCCCACTTGGTTGATTTTCCCGTGGTTCACAGAGCCCTAAATTGGGGAAATAAAAGCAGTATGAATGGGATAATATAGATGTATAGCACTGTCATGCTCCTTTAAAGTATCCATAACTTTCAACATATCCAACTCCTGTGTGATATAGCTTCATATGTAGGCTCTAGTGCCTTTAAAATCCTTCCGCTACACCCAGAAGGACCCTCCCATGTTAAGGTAGTTGCTTACTGAACTTGTCTACCAGGTGTCGCCCATTGTGGATCTGGTGAGGAACATACCGTGTGCTGTGACCAAACGCCGCAACCTGAGGAGAGCCCTGAGGGAATATGCGAGCAGGTTTGACCCTTGCCAGTGTGCTCCATGCCCAAACAATGCCAGGCCTGTGCTCTCTGGGACAGAGTGCCTTTGCCTGTGCCAGGCTGGCACGTATGGCAAAAACTGCGAGACACGAGCTCCAGGCTACAAATCAGGTATTTGGGGTGACAGTGTCATACTGTAAACATGGTCCTTCTGGCGTCCATTTGTCAGTGATTAATCTGACATAACCTTCCCTTACTAAATCCATAGCACTTCTTACCACATGCCAATGTCCACAAAGTATAGGAATAAAGGTAGGATTAAAGATAAAAGAATCAAACTGAATAACCAGATCTCAAAAGATATCATAAGACAGAAGATTCCTTAGCTACGTGATTAAGATAATAATGAATGAGTTGTTCAGCGATAAGGGTGAAGTTGAGATCAAAGATTATTGATACAAAAATTAAGAAATTCCTTAGTTTTCCCTATAGTGTATTATGCTTAAGACCAAATGGCTAATGAAGATAAAAACTATTGATTATAGTATGGAAGGAAAACACAGTTGTCATAAGGAGAGGGAACATAATCATCGTTCTGGAGAATTTAAAGAACAGTTTAATGCAAAATCATTTTTGAATGAAATTGGCACTAATGCCATACCCATGGGAAACATATGTTTATATTCCAGGACCAAAAGTGGACAGAATAGAAAGTCACTTATGTAGCTACAGATCTCATTATCTGATCCCGATAAAGAAATATTTTGAAAGAAATAAACAGCTGAAGATACACAGTTAGAAGTGGATGTAGAAAGTATATTGTATGCTGTAAAGAAAGGGTGTGTACAGATAACATATGCCAGGGGTTAAGAGAAGTCGTAGTAGTAGTGTTTTAATTTAACTGGCGTGGGATGTAGATTTGGGATTTAAACATGGTGTTAGAGCTCATATTTATTTAAAAACTCATTAAATACTGACCTATCTCAGAATGTTGTCAGCATCATGAAAACTCACACACCTGTATGTGCAATAAAAATAAAAAATAAGCTGCTGCTGGGTTTGGATGTTACTTGCAATCAAAACTAGAAAGGTAGATATATTTTAGGTTTTCATGAAGCAGTTTGGAATTTGGGTGGCCACCTTTTGGAAAACTTGGCACTTTAGATACAATCTACTCTATTAACCGTAACAATTTTAAATCCTTTGAAAAAGGCTATTATGAATTTACCATCATCCCTCTCATATGTGGCCTTAAAAGAAATATTGTATATGGTACAGATCTGCCAAAAGATGGTGTTTCTTTTGTTTCTTGCAGTTGCTGTAGATGGCAGATGGGGTTGCTGGTCTGAGTGGACTTCATGCGATGCTTCCTTCAAAACAAGAAGGACGCGAGAATGTAACAACCCCTCCCCAATGAACGGTGGGAAGCCATGTGAAGGAGAGAGGGAAGAAGTGGAGGACTGTTATGTCTCTGTGTTCGCAGACAGGTAAGAAAATAGTAGATCAAAAGAAACTCCATAGTCATGGGACAACTAAGAAGCCCTCCAGAGTAGCTCTGTGATTATCAAGGAGAAATAACAGACAACACTACTCTCTGAACTCTTGTGGTGGAGCAGAGAGAAGGAAAAGTCTGAAAATCTCTGGAACTTGATGCAAATTTGGTTTTATTAGTTGTTTATTCCTAGAAAATTGCTGATGAATTGCATACTGAAGTATGCCTGTAGTTCTCGTATGCTGCTTTGCACAGCTTTTTGTCTAAAGTCATCTGCTTTAGTTCATGGGAGTTCACAATTTCCATTTTTTTACTATCACATCCTCTTCTCTTAGCAATTTATATCCGAACACAGTCTCAGAATTCCAATGAAGCAACTAAGCTTTTCATATTCCCACTTTAAGTATGCCTGATTTACTGGTTTTGCATAGTTTCAACTTCAAATTCTAGCCCTGAACTGGCTTAGGTTTTTTCATTTTCAAGTGCAAGGCTTCAGTCTTTCTGCTGGGACCAAGAGCTGAAGCAAGATTTTCACTATCCTTGCTGTAGTGGCTGCAGAGGAGATTGCAGAGAGAACAGGAGAGGATTACAAGCACTGGGTTCCACGGTTCTTTGTAATTCATCTCAGTTAGACCCTGTGGGCTGTACAGCTCCATGCTGACAGAGACCAGCCTCCTTTAACCACTGCCTGGTGGCAACAGAATTACAGGGACTGCTTAGAGACTTCCTGTTATGCTGTTCTTTGACTCTTTTTCTTACTCTATAAAAATATGTATTTAATTATGTTGATAGATGTATTTAGTACTTTTTTATTGCTCTCACATTCTTCCTCCTATCAACACCTGCAGTTTTTTGTCTACAGTCTTTTATTTGACAGAATAAAGTTTTCTCACTGTCAGGGAGGGGGGACAGGACACACTTGCAGCTCTCCTGACGAACATTCCTGACACTTTGCCATTGTTATTTGGTGACACCAATGCTTCAGATACATCCTTACAGCAAATTTTCCCTTTTCAGAGGTGCTCCTTGTATAAATGATGATGAAGCCAGAAGAGAAGAGAATGTCTTGACTGGTGAACCTGAGTCTGGATGTTCCAGGCCAGACCCACCAGAATATGGCTTTATCAGGGTGAGTATGAAAAACGATATAGAAGCAAAGTATAGTAGTTGCAGACATTGGGAAATTTTACAGCTTCTTTGCCTGATATCCAAGCTATCTACTGCGCTTGTGAGTGTGTTGCTATGTACGTGGTGTTCTGTGGGACTCTAATCCACCACAGTACATCAGCAACTGAAGAAAGTCAGGGTAAAACCCATTTCAAGTGGTCCTTGAATTCTTGTTTTGTAATCATGACATCAGTTAGTGCAACTGGACAAACTTATCATTATATTGGTGAATGGAAGAGTCCTATTCCAGGGTAAGAAAAGCGAATTCATTACATCTTATCAGTGTTTTGCCACTGTTTCCTTTGACAATTTCCAGTCTCATTACCATAGATTTTTGAGGGACTTTTTGGTTTATTTTTTCTTTTTTTTTTTTTAATTTGTAGAATGAAAAGAACCAATATGCTGTGGGGGAAGAAGTTGAAATTGCCTGTGTGAGTGGTTATAGCCTCATTGGCTATCAATACCTTTGGTGTCTGCCAGATCAAACCTGGACACAGCAACATGTTGAATGCCAACGTAAGAAAGGAAACTAATTTAGCCCAGTAACAAAATAGAAGTGAAAGAAAAAGACGTGAAAAAGATTTTAATACAGGTTTTAACAAGAGAATCTGTAATGACATCTGAAAAGATTGCATTTGAAGAGGGTATTTCATGTAGAGATGGCAAAAATATACTGAGTCATTACATCGCTCCTCTTTCAATTCAGAAGTGTTACTATTATGCTCTTTGTAAGGATGTTGTAATATCCAGTGCATTAGAGAACTCTCAGATGGATGCTATGAGGTCCTTCTCTTGTCTAGTTTTAAATACCTTTTACAAAAGGACCTCACCTTTTGTTTTCAGACTTCAGATATCTTTAGGTTGATACAGTTATGATGAAGAAATTATTTGTATAGAAATTTGTCTACTATTTTTTATATTAAATGGATGATGTGTCTTTAACCATGACCTCCCAGGCTGCCTTGAGAATCTCCACTATAAATCAATGCCTTGAAGTATTTATAGTGCGGTTAAGATTTAGAGATCAGAATTGGCCTGTATTTGCTAGCAGGAGAGATTTCAGTAGTTTTCTAGAACTTGGTGTGATTTCATTGACTTAGTGTTCATTTTAACATAAAAAAAAGTTACTTGAATATACTTAGGAGCTTTCTATTGTCATTCATTTTGTTTAATTTACAAAAGAAAAATTAAAATGTGTTGTTAATGCCATTCCTACTATTTTTAAACTGCAAAATTAAATTACTCACATTGGCATACATTAGAAACATTACTGTAATTATTTAGTTATTACTTTAAAAATATTTTAAAGGCTATGGCAGTGCACTAAAAATTTCTTGGCTTAATTGTGTTAATTTTTTATTGGTTTTGAATGTCAATCAAATGTTCAGTGTTACTGAATGTCTTTATATGGCTCTTCAGATAAAGCATTATGACTTGCTGTAAATATTCCAAACACCATAAACACAACAAGAACTATGTTTTTTTTATTGTTTATTACAGCCTCAGTATGCCTCAGGCCACCAATATCTGACAATGTCACAATTTCCCCATTTAAGCAACAGTACAATGTTGGTGACACCATGAAGCTGAGCTGCCAAGCTGGGTTTATAGTCAGTGGTCACACAAGGTATACCTGTGCGAAAGACCTGTCCTGGATACCTCCTATTTCGAGGGATATTACATGTAAGAAAGGTCAGTATGCCTGCAGATACTTCACTGTTTCTATGTTGCTGCACTGTTTATTTTAGCTAGCTGGAACTAGGAGGGGTATAAGATGCAGAGTGCCTGTTTTACTTTGTGCCTACTATGGTGACATATAATTTCATCCCCAAACTTCTGCATCAAATTTATAATTTTTGGGTGCAATATGCTGTAAACTTTAATAATGAAATTGAGACACTGCAACTGTTTTCTTCAAAACCAAACCAAACCACGCTGTAATAAGAAGGTTTTATGAAAGCAAAGTAGGAAAATGCAATCTATTGACACGTCAGCTTCTCTTCTTGAACAGGATTTTCCAGTGATTTTTGCAAAAAAACTGATGGAAATAGATGTAGCATCCCAACCATGGGAGCTTTTGAAGAGATAAATGTGGGATGAATAGAAATAAACCCATTTTTAGCTTTTAAGGCAGGAGTGTAAGATGCTTCTGTTCATTTTTACTAGTTACAATAATTCTCACTCTTTTGTGTTTCAGATGTACAATCTAAAATTAGAGGTGTTTGCAATCTAGGACAAAAGCAGGTTGGATCTCAGTGTGTTTGTATGTCTCCAGAAGAAGACTGTGGGTAAGTTAAGCACATTCAGAAGAAAAGTCAAAGTTTCTGTAGTGATAGACCAAGAGGCCATTATGACATAGAACAGGAAGAGCAGCAAAAGATAACTACAAATCAAGACAGCTCTCTGTTCAGATACTGGCTAGCTTTTCCTCTGTATGCAAATTACAACCCCACTTATAGCCTATGAAATAAATGAACAATCACAGAATCACAGAACGGGTCAGGTTGGAAGGGACCACAGTGGGTCATCCAGTCCAACCTCCCTGATGAAGCAGGGCCATCCCAGAGCATATGGCACAGGATTGCATCCAGATGATTCTTGAATATCTCCAGTGAAGGAAACTCCACAACCTCTCAGGGCAACCTGTTCCAGTGCACAATTACCTCCACAGTAAAAAATTCTTTCTCATATTCAGATGGAATTTCCTGTGCATCAGTTTCTGCCCATTGCCTCTTGTCCTATTGCTGGGCACCACTGAGAAGAGCCTGGATGCATCCTCTTGGGGCCTCCCTTTAGATACTGATAGACATTGATGAGGTCCCGTCAAAATTGTCTCTTCTTGAGGCTGAATAGGTTCAGCTCCCTCATAAGAGAGCTTTTCCTCATAAGAGAGATGCTCCTGTCCCTTAATCATCTTTGTTGCCCTCCTCTGAACCTGCTCCAGGAGCTCCACATCTCTCTTAAACTGAGTGGCCCAGAACTGGACACAGCACTCCTGATGTGCCCTCACCAGGTCTCAGTAGAGGGGCAGGATCATGTCCCATGACCTACTGGCAATGCTGTTCCTAATGCATACTTAATGTACCTAATTACATTAAGGAAACAATACACCATAATCCATCCTTTCAATCTACATTGCCATCTGCTACTGGAGTTCCCAATTCCTCTCCTCTCCTCTCCTCTTCTCTCCCCTTCCCCTTCCCCTTACCCTTTCCTTCATTTCTCCAATTTCTATATTTTCACTGTCATCGTCTTGCACAAAGAGCATGCAAGGATGGAACTAGATGACCTCTAAGGTCCCTTCCAACGCAAGCCATTCTATGATTTTATGATTCTCTCTTTGGGAAGAGACTAAACTCCACAAAATTATGTTGCTTGGAAATGCATGCACTTTCTAGGAATGAATCCACTCAGTAACCAAGAGCAATATATAAAGAAAGAAACTACAAGCAGCTTAGCTGGTTTTGCCTGCTTTTGGCCCCAAGATAACTGTGCATTAGAGGCAGACTTGCAGGAATACATTAACTCAGAAAAGCCACACCAGAGCCTGTGGAAATTTCACATCCTTGTGGAGGTAACAGCGTCTCCTTTTTCTTGTACAGGCACATGTCCTTTACTGTAGGGTGCACATGTCCTTATATAATAAGGAAAAACACGCTCCTTGTGAGATGGTGAACAAAGAGATTTTATTTCAAATTCGGCACTGGTTTTATCCCTCCAAACCATGTGACTTCTTTGACCAATAAGGTTGTCTATGTCAGCGCATGGTCCCTCGGGCACTCTTGCCCTGGTACATCCCTGTACCTTAAACACGCCCCCTACACTTCACCTCCTGTCTGTTGGATGGGACCACAGCTTCCTCATCTCACAGCACTTGTATCAGGTCCAGGTCCTGCAGCAGCTGGGACAACCTTAGGTCTTTAGACCAGTATCCGGCCTGGCCATCGCTTTGCTGTTTTTTATCCGATGCTGGTGGAGAACTTAGAACCACGGACTTGTTCCAGAGAAAGCTAAAATAATTTTTCTTTACTTCCTTTGGGCAGCTACTACTCAGAAGAGATCTGTGTGCTACATGCTGTTTCTGAACAGAATGTAACCAAGCCCAGCTGTCAGTATTCAGCTGAAATGTGCCTTGGAGAGCAGTCATTTCATTTCATGCATGCTGGCCCTTGTCATGGTGATTCCAGCCTAGACTGGGCTATTGAAAGGGCAAAGCTCTCTACAAATAGCTTGAAGAAAGTGCCCTGTGGCTATGACACCTGCTATGACTGGGAGGATTGTCCAGGTATGACTTCTGAATGGTGAGATTTATCCAGCCCTTTGGATCTAAAAGTGAAATGTGCTGACTCTTTCGCTGCTCCAAGAATGGCATTTATAGACATTGTGGTCCCTTTGGGCACAAGGAGTGTGGAAATGCAGTAAGTCCCAAGTCCCTCTTAACAAGTGTTACCCTTAAATATGTGCCTTTTCCCTTACCCACAACTACTCTATCGTTGTTACTTCGCATGAGAAAGGCACAAGAGGAACTTGGATATTAAGGGAACTTTTCCAGGAGAATTAACATTTGAACCTTTAATCACAAGAATGTAGTTGGTAATATTATCACACATTCCCTGTGAGACACTAACCACTAGTTTGTTCTTCAGGAATTAATTTGGGCCACACCCTCTATAGCATATAATTAAATTGTGAAATTAGATCATGATACTACTTCAAAAGCAAGACTGGGGCCACCAGGCTTAATGGGATTTTAATGGTAAAATTTGCAAATACCCATATGTGAAAACACTGCTTAAGAGTTTTAATGAACTAGCTAAGCAGGTCAAATCCCTAAGAGGATTATTTTATAAACACTGTTGTGCAATTTGGCTATTTACTGTGTAACCAGGTGATAAGAGCAGTAGGTTTTCCTGTAAATGTCTGAGGTGCTGCCTGGCTCTGCACATCAAGTGCTTGCTAGGAAAAGGCTGAGTGGCAAACACGCTCACTCCTGCACTTGCTTCCAGAGGCAACCATGATCCTTATCACACCAGTCTCCTTAACGACAAATAAAGCAACAGCAGCGTGCAGCAATCCTAAAACCCTGTTTTAAAGATGCAAGATTTCTGCAGCATAGGATTTGAAGCAGGAGGCTGTAAAATTACTGCATGAGATGTTGTTCTGTGTGGTGCTTGAGCAGAGGGCATGACCAGGTGTGTCTGTTGGGAGACATGCTCTGGTGGAGCCTATAGGTACCTTTTGCTCCTGGGAAAGTGGTTATAATTTTAAGAAAACATTGGGCTTATTTATTCCAGGCGGTGTAAGAAGACTAGCTGCGCTCCTACTGTGCCAGTGTCTTAAGGCTAGATCCTGTGCCAGCACTTCAGTATTTTTCTCTCAAAAGCCTACAGAGGTGCCCTGTACAAAAAAAAAAATTAGAGGGGAGAAAAATATATTAAATAAAATTAGTGTTCGATGTAATACTCAGGAGATTTGAATTGGACTCCTCACCATCTCCACGGAAGCCTACTTTTCACGAATGTGCACAAATGTTTAGGAAATGAAAGTTCCATTTTTTCTGAGTGAGTAGTAAGTATCAACACAGAGGCAGAAGATACTGCAGTGCCATGAAAACAGCCAAATGGAGGAAAGGACACATTTCTCATGTTTTAAGAAAGTGAAGGCAGAAACTTAGTTTCCTGCCTAGGGAATTTCTGGGAAAGAATATAGAGTCAGAACCTGATTAGATCAGAAATGGGTAATGAAATAACTGCCAGGACTGAGCTTTACCACAGGCCAGCAGCAAGTAGCTTAGCATTCATAAAGGGAGCTTTAATGAAATAGGAGCTGACACAATATGGACCTTAAGACTCCATTTCATAGCAAGACTGTGTTCAAGGATAATTGGGAACAGAAAGTCAACTTAATATCTTTTTGTTTGGAAGAAAGGTAAGGGAAAGCCAGTGGATAAAAATAGTTAGATCAATTCTGCTTCTGTACGGGCCACTACTGCAAAAACCGCTATTTAAGGCTGATTATTCTTAATACCCCACCATCTAGTGTATGCACTACAGGCTTTTTGTGACTAATATATCACAAACATCCAATGATGTTTTTCCCCTGTTGGACTTTGAAATGTCATCAAACTATAATATTTGGTTTTAGTCATCACAATTTTTGCTAAATTTTCACACATTCATTCCCAGAGACACAGACCCAGTGCTCCTGCCTGATACCTTACCAGTGCCCCAAAGAAGACAGCCGCCCTCATTGCATCCAAATGGAGTCGACAGGAAGGAGGAGGACAGTCAGTCATTGCGTGCTGGCAGCCCTGAAATGTGCAGGCATCAAACTGAAGGTGCTAGAACATGGGAACTGCCTGGCATGACCTTTTGACTCTCTGCAAACACCATGATCACATCAAGCACAGGCTGAGCCAAGGGAAAAAGCTGAATATGAAGCAACGAGGAGATCAAAAACAAAGGATGAGAGAAAAAAAATGGAACTCACTTTATCAGATTTTTGGGAGAAGGGTGACAGTGGGCTTTTTCCTGTATGAAAACGATCTAGGGTGTGGGATACAGGGACTGCTGTCACTGCTGGCAATTCTGCAGATGTTCAGAGGGAGGGAGGGGACCAGATGGGAAGGGAGAAAAAGCCTAAGTCTCCCCTAGTCCTGCGTGAAACTTTTCCTTTCTTCAGTCGTTTGTTTCTTTGTCCTTGTGCTTGTGACTGCTGTGCATTCTGGTTGTCTCAGTGGCTGAGTACCTGCTGTACCATCCAGGCAGGCAGACCAGGCACTTCAGCACCAGTGCACATTCTTTCTGATGCCAAATGGGGAGGGGGTAGCAAGAGGCTACCTGCACAGGCAAACTCAAGGAGAAATACAAAATACTGAAAAAAACACAACTATGCAATAACTGAGTGAAGTCTTCAAAACTATGTGATTTTTAATTGAAGGGAAGGGGTGTTTGCTTGTTTGCTTGTTTACTGGGTTTGAGCTTTAGACACTGCTGGGGAATTTTTATGGTGTCCTTTGAGGTGAATTAAGCACATGTTTGTACTTAAATATAAAAGAAACATTTAATGAACAATGCATTGGGCAGATGCACTGCAATACTAGGTTCTACTTGAAGGGGCTCTATTTGGAGTCTACAAAGATGCATCTCAAGCAGGTTCCCTGTATACACTTGCACCAGCACCAGTCCTGAGAGCACCTGTATGGAGCACCTCAGCCCAACCGTAGGTCCATTCCCCCATCGTTCCTTGACCACAGATCATAACTGATGCGCAGTTACAATTAGAATTTTCCCTTCAACACTAGCAATTTTACAAAACTAAGGAATATAAACTTGCTTTCTGAGAAGGAGAAAACAGGAAGTCACTTTTTTTTTCACCAGCAGTCATTGAAACAATGAAAATCAGGCAAAAAGAGCATAGAATAGAATCAGAGAATTATAGAATTTCCCGAGTTGGAAGGGACCCACAAGGATCATTGCAGTCCAACTCCTGGTCCTGCACAGAACACCCCAAGAATCACACTGTATGCCTGAGAACATTGTACAAATGCTTCTTGAACTCTGTCAGGCTTGGTGCTGTGACAGCTTCCCTGGGGAGCCTGTTCCAGCACCCAACCATCCTCTGGGTGAAGAACCTTTTCCTGATATCTAAACCTTCCCTGACACAGCTTCATGCTGTTCCTGTGGGTCCTGTCACTTGTCACCACTGAGAAGAGATCAGTACCTGCCCCTCTTCTGGCCCTTGTGACAAAATTGTAGACCACAATGAGGTCTCCCTTCACTCTCCTCCAGGCTGAACTGACCAAGTGCCCTCAGCTGCTCCTCATACGGCTTCCCCTCAAGGCCCTTTGCCATCTTCATTGCACCCCTTTGGATGTTCTCTAAATATCTTTCTTACATTGTTGTACCCCAAACTGCACACAGGACTCAAGGTGGGGCTACCCCAGTGCAGAGCAGAGTGGGACAATCCCCTTCCTCGCCCAGCTGGTGATGCCTTGCCTGATGCCCCCCAGGACATGGCTGGCCCTCCTGGCTGCCAGGGCACTGCTGACTCACATTCAACTTGCCGTTGACCAGGACTCCCAGGTCCCTTTCCACAGTGCTGCTCTCCAGCATCTCATTCCCTAATCTATACACACATCCAGGGCTGCCCTGTCTTCAGTGCAGAATCCAGCATTTGCCCTAGTTAAACTTCATATGGTTGGTGACTGCCTGGTGCTTTGATTTGTCAAGGTCTCTCTGCAGGGTCTCTCTGTTTTTGAGGGAATCAACAGCTCCTCCCAGTTTTGTGTAAAAAATTTAGTATCCCTTTGAGTCCTGCATCCAAGTCATTTATGAAGATATTGAAGAGCACAGGACCTGAGACGGAGCCCTGCAGAACCCTACTAGTGACAGGTTTCCAGCCTGATGTGACCCCATTCATTATAACCCTTTATGCCTGATGCATCAGCCGGTTGCTCACCTATGTCATGATGCATGAGAAATGTCCACTGGTGAACAACCTGCCCCATGTGTAAGTGTTGCACCTTTTCAGAGGCTGGGCAGAGTCACCTGGGAACTGGTAGTGAGCTGAATGTGAAATGGTTATTTTTCTGTCCAAAGAAACACATTTGGAATGTTATCAAGCTCCCCAGAACAGCAGATAGTCTCAACTGGGTGGAGCTCAAGAAAAAGAAGAAATTAATCCTGCAACTAAATACAATAAAGCATTATGCTTTCTTGTTTAAAACGTATAGTAAAAATTTTTACCAAAACCTGCATACATTTTCCTTTGTAGTTCTATAGCTCTTTCCTCCAACTGAAGATCTATAATAATATGCTAGTGGTGGTCTAGGAGGGGGTTGTAAATTTGTTTGTCTTTAGTTTTGGTTTTGGGGTTTTTTTGGGTTTTTTTGTGCCCTTATTTCTTCTTGCTGGTTGCATTCTGTGGGGGAAGAATCACTCAGAATGGTTGTGTATGCTTTTCTGCTCCAGCAACAAACAGTGAAGATTTCTTCCTCCCAACCCTCTAACCTTAATGATGGTTTCATTCCAGACTGATTCCAGTGTGACTGCCTAGCAGTGTTTCTGCTAAAAGGAATTTTTTTCACTTGACACTTCTCACCATACTAAATTGCCAGACAAAGTTATTTCCTGGTAAACAGAAGGCAGCCAAGCCCTGACTGTCCCCATTTCTCCAGCACCTCTGGTTTCAGAGTGGTTGTGTGCTGTGCTAGCACTGGCATTAACTTCCATTGTTCTCTCTTGCTGGTGGGGGTAACTCCTGTAGTTTCTGTTTTACAGTTGAGCATTATGGCACAGAATGGAGACATCATCTGCCACTCACTGAAAAGGTCGTGATTATGTCATAAACTGAATCCAGAGGAAATCTTCAACATGCTGAAATTAGTGGGAGTTTTACTATTGGCTTCAGTAGTGTCTGGACTGCACTTGCAAGGACTTTGGGTTTGCTCCTGTGCTCTATCACAGGGGTCACCAACCCTCACATCAAAGACTGCAGTTCTTTAATATTTCCTGCAACAACTATCTTTTCGTTAGATATGAGAACTTCTATTAGGTAATAATAGTTTTCTTGTTCACTGTGGGCAAGGAATGCCATCCCTCCTTTGCCATTGTAAGCTTCAAGCAACGTACCTGGCTTGATGGATCATTGCCTTGGGTCATAAATTATAATTGGGAAAGATAAAGGAAACCTGAAGGAATCTGTCAGAATAAGCAAGGTCACAGAGACCTTACCAGTTCTCAAGGGACAGCTTTCTTGGTAATGCAGCTTCACTACTACACAGAAAAAAAACCCTATCTATTTGTTCTTGTCATTAGAGAGGAGGCATTATCCAAAACAAATATAATGAGCCTTTCCATTGATGCAAACGTCCACACAACAGTCCAGCATATCTAATTTTTCACTGGCACAAGACTATGTGAAATGTGTATAGAATACAATTACCACATTGAGATAGCTGAAGCATGACTCAATGGCTGGACAATCAGCAGCTGCTCTTGTGGGCTTCTCACCATGGCTTTTGTATAAATAGTTGTTGTAATGTAGAATGCAAAATTTGAGCAAATATAAAAGATAACTGAACATATATATTTATAGTGTCTCTTATAGTGATTATCCTTCTGCAACCTCAGAAAGGAGTAAGTAATCTAGAGTTTTCTCCATGAGTTTGAAGTAAAGTCTCATACACAGGTTTAAATATCAACAACCAAACTTTTGCTGATGAGCCACTGCTTAGGTATAGTAATTACTGTTTCTTGTTACAGCTATGGAAACATCTTGTATTCAATGTTTGAGTCCCAATGTCTTTATTTAAAATGCTGTGAGTGGTAATTGTCTATTGATTTAAGATTTTGGTGTAAAACGAGGCTATGACTACTAAATGCAAAATTGCTAGATGCAGTAAGCACAGTAGAAAACAGGTACCAGTGTATTTACTAGTAATAATTCCCCAGTGAGTGATAAAAGAGACCATCATCCAGGTTTTTCCCACTGGGTTCCTGCAGAGCTCATTGCTCTCTCATGCACTCTTGAGTTTACACTCCAGGCAGGGCAGGAATGCATCTGCAGCAGCAGTATAAGTTGTGGCATTCATGACAGCTCAAGCTCAATGCATTCAGATATGTATTCGGGGGAAGAAGTTCATCATGTTTCTTGTCACGCAGAAGTCTTTGATCAGTAGGCTTTGACTATTTTCTTCAGAAAAGGTGTGCTTCAGCTGTATCTGTAACAGAAGCGACTTAACTTCACTGATAAAGGGTTATGGGATAGAGATGCCACAAAAAACATTGTTTATAAACCAAAACTTAACCAAAATAATAACCCTCCTGCTCAGAGATCTCAATTACTGTAAGGGGTCTTTCAACAGGCTCCCAAGGCTGTGTATTCATATGTGAGTAGGTGTGAAGATTTCTAATGCAGAAGGATTTTGGCGATATGATCTTTATTCCTTAATTACTGGAAGTGAGATTGCCCCTAAAGGTGTATGGCTGCACCCAAGGTAAGCATGTTTCACTGTCCTTTTAATCAGTTGAGGAGAGAAACTGTCCCTTGTAGGACAGAATTTCTGTCTTGTTATTTAGACATCTCAAAACAAGTTGGGTGAGTCATGCCCTTAAGGTGCCTGTATTCCTCTGTTGACTGTGAAGGGAGCCAGGGGGTGGGGGTGTGGAACTAGGAAAAATACACATACTTACGCTATGGATATCTAAAATTGGATTACACTAATCCTACTTATTTTATTTTTTAAAAATTAATATATATGTATTTGAAATAGATAAGTGTATATACTCCTAACATATGATTTCCAGCACCAGATTGTCTTCCAGATCAGCATTGTTTGTATTGCCACTTTTTTCAGGAATAACTGGCTCCATCCACAAGGGACCAAAGCTGCTGTGGGATTTAGCACTGTGATAACTCATGGTTACAGACTGTCTCCCAAAGGGGTGTTAAGGACCAAATGAGGTGCCTGTGCCTCCTTCCCATTGCATGCTCTGTCAGCTAGAAACCATCCAGAGTTGTTCACATGTGGGTGGAAGAAACAGTGGTGTTTGTATGAGACACAGCCAGCCACCAACAAAACAGGATTCTGCCTTGCTCATAACCCAGTGAGCCCAGTTGTTCCAGGACCTGCAATAACCAAACCCAGAGCAGACAAGACTTTATTTTAGCTGAACTGATTGTTGCCTTTTAGATAAGGCCTGATTGCTAAAATTCCCATTTTGTCTTTGGAAGCTGTTACTTCCATAACTTGCAGGGTAACAGAGTCTTTCATCCAGCATCATCCTTACCCAGAGAAATCATCTACCTGGAGCACATACGGAATGTCAAGCATCAGGGCATGAGGGTCATATGCACATGTACGGCCCAGACCATCTTCCCATGGAATTCCCTACCCTATCCATGGCCTAGGAAACCATTTCAGCCCCTCAAGGCCATCAGGCCCTGCCCTGCCTGGCCATGGACCTCATTGGTTGGGATCCCTGCTTATGAAACAACATCCCCTGCTGGCCTTGGCCTGTCCCCATTCCCAGGAGGGTGCACAGGGCTAGGGTTGCCCGGCTCTCTGGGGGTAGAGTGGGAAGAGGATCTGTTGGAACGAGTCCAGAGGAGCACCATGAATATGACCAGAGCTGGAACAACTCTCCTAAGGGGAAAGACTGAGAGAGTTGGAGCCATTCAGCCTGGAGAAGAAAAGGCTGCTGGGAGACCTTATATCACCTTCCAGTACCCAATATGGGCCCCCAAGTAAGCTAGAGAGGGGCGTCTTACAAGAACATGTAGTGATAGGACAAGGGGAAATGGCTTTGAACTGAAAGAGGGTAGATTTATATTAGATATTAGGAACAAATTGTTTAGTGTTACAGTGGTGAGGCACTGGAACAGTTTGCCCAGAGAAGTTGTGGACAGACCAGATTGTATGGGGCTTTGAGCAATCTAGTATAGTGGAAGGTGTCCCTACCCATGGCACGTGGGTTGGATTAGGAGATCTTTAAAGTCCCTTCCAACCCAAAGCATTCTATGATTCCATGATAGGTTTGAACTACCAGGTGCTGCCTGCTGCTCTGAGGGTCCCTAGGGAGACTGAAGCCCTTGTGGCACCCTGACAAGAAGGTGAAGTTCATATTTATCTGGAAATTAAAAACATGTCAGCAAGTGCAAACTTTTAACAATATTTTCTTTACTGGGCATATTACCTGGTTACCGAGACTTTCTCCCTCTACTGTTCTCTGCTGCTGAGACCTAGCTAAATAATAAAATCAGTCGTCTTCTTTTATTAGATTCTTCTGTGAGCATAGTGTAATTGTGCAGCTGATAGGAGAGCATTAGCTTTTATGTGGTGATATCTTATTTTTTAGACAAATCAACTACCAAATCTATCACACTTGAGTGACTGCAGGTAACTGTGCACCAAGTGGGAATTTCAGGTCCCTGCTGAACAAGCAGGTCTTGTCAAATGCTGTCTCAGACACTGCAGGTTCTGGTCAATGTGACCCATGTATTAAAACCCACTCAGGGAGAAAATAAAGCTGATTATCTGCTGTTTCCTCAGCTCACTGGCTGTTTACGTGTCTCAGGAAGGCTTTCTGACACAGCACTGTAAAGCAGCCTATCTATAGCTTCATATTACTAGTCCCAAGAGAGAGCTGCAATAAACAGCAGAGAAGAAATAAAATCTGTTCCTGGAAATCAGCTCAGCTAGAGACAACTGAAACTTATAGCAGAATAAACCATGACTGGTTTAAAGCACTTAATCTTTTGTTTATAATACACACCTGGTGTTTATAATACACACCTAACCAAGGTAATGCAGGTTATATCAAGAAGATGGCATAGGTGCCACTGCCACAGCCTCTTTCCAAAAATGAGTCACTGAACATGCCATCAGCCTCTTTGAGGGGTGCAGGACTGAGGAAGGACCTGACTGCACTGAAGCCCATCAGTGCTTCCCTAGCACAGCTAAATTGCATTAAGAAAGGTGGTCATCTTGGAAAAATATCTGTGAAAACACAACTTGTCTAAGGACTGTGTGAACAAAGAGCCATGACGCACGCCAGCCAGGCTGCTGAATTTGACAAGCATGCTTCAGATTTCAGAAGGCAAAAATAAACTGGCCTTTTATCAAATCTGGGGAGTAAAGATCTTTTCTGTTTAAGTTTTTTCTCCTTTGATAGTGACATCTCTGGAGATATTTGTGTCCTTCTCAAAGCTGCACAATAGAAGAAAATGAAGCCAGATTTCCAGCACTTGATTGAAAATGTCTCAATGTCCGGTAACCCCTCTTTCTGTGTCTTGGTCCCTGTAATTGTGACATTGACATTTGAAAAGATAAAATCTTAGTGAGTATTGGAAGAAGACCTGCTACCACTGGGAAATGCATTCTTCAAATGCCTTGATTTATGTCTCACATTTTCAATGCTAAATTTGATGGTCAGTCCTTGGATTCACAAAAGTTCTGTGACTTCTGGTTACAAAGCTTTATACTGCATGTAAGGACCTGCTGATTTCATTTGCAAAAGTTTGAAAGGTAGAAATAAGCCTGGCAAGCCAGTACGTCTCAAGAAATCATTTTGGGAACTACTTTTATTACCAGTGATCATTCTAGAAAAAAAATAATTTTGCAAATAAATAGCACTTCAGAGTTGGACTTTAGCAATGGGCTAATTTTCTGGAATTATTTCAGAACTGTTCCTTTATAAAGCAGTTGCTTTTAAGATCTAATTTCTTGTGTAAGTTCAGGATATTTTTTGAGAGGAGTGATTTACATTCTTTGTCCCCAGAAGAAGCAGAGGGAGGGTCACTGCAGAGGTCAATGACCTATCACGATCCCAGGAGAGGCAAGGAACTGGAATCCTTTATTGGACATACAACTTCATATTTAAAGAATCAGGGTTTACATATTCAACAGGGGGTTCTGCATATTTATGGTATTAAAATTGGGGGGTTTCACAAGGATGAGGTAAGGGAAAAAACCCAGGTTAACATTTTTGGGGTCTTAGGAATTACCTCATGGGAAAAACCCACTTTAACTTGGGCAGTGATTTTACGGGGAGGACAGGTAACACAAAAGGAGAGACAAAACAGTGGGTCTTCCTATGTGTTGATCAAATCAGGGTATGATCTCTTTGGTTTGGGCAGGGCATTTGATAACATCATGCAAGGAATCTCTTCCATTGTGCTGGAGGAGGCAGGAAGAATCTACAGTGATGAAGTTACTACAAAGGGGTTTTCCCCAGCTTCTTTGACTCAAGGTTTTCTGTTTAAGCCTAGCAGTTTCTTTTCACATATCTAAAATTTGGAATCCAACAGTGTAGGGAGTGTGTTTAAGGTACCGGGGATGTACCAGGGCAAGAGTGCCCGAGGGAGCATGCGCTGACATAGACAACTTTATTGGTCAAAGAAGTCACATGGGTTTAAGGGATAAAACCAGTGCTGAATTTGAAATAAATTCTCTTTGTTCACCACCTCACAAGGAGCGTGCTTCCTTCTTTACCATGTAAAGTACCGCCACGCTACATATGGTGCACCCAAACTTGAGACTTTGAACTTATATTAAGTCAGTTTAGCATATCCTGAATCAGGCAAAAAACTTGGTAATTCCAGTATCGTCTCAATTATCTTGAGACGGGAATTTTCACCAAAAAAACCACAGCTGTCTTTAAGTTGTTGTCTCAGAGCGTTTGAGAAACACAATCCTAGTTTAGTGAGCTCCAAAAATATTAGAGATAGTGCACAGGAAATAGAAGAAAGAAGAAAGAAGAAAAGAAAAAACCGACAGATCGAGGCAGTCGGAGAGGCGGAGTGGGGTCCAACATACACCGGAGCGGTGAGTCACGCTGAGAGGCAGCGCCAACATCCTATGCAGCAAGGACTCTTCCCCAAGCGATACCATGTCCGCAGCTCGGAGACCCAGGTGGCAGAGCACCTTAAAACCATCAGGGAAGCCCCGCTACCTGCCGCTTGCCACGGCTCGGCCGTGTGCGTAAAGCGGCTCCGCCGCTTCTGCCTTCTAACATCCTCAGCGCGACCGCCAGACCCCGCGAAGCCCGCATCAGTTTTCTGCCTAGCAGAAACTGCTGCAGCTCACTGCCGCAGCCTGCCACTTCCTGCCGGCCATGTGCCACGCTCAAAAGCCACGTGGGACCAGCCGAAGCCGCGTCGTGACCCCGCCAAGCCTCTCCCCATGCCACGTTCAAAACCACGTGGGACCTACTGAAGCCGAACCGAACGCGCGCCACGCCGCGACTCCCCGTCGCAGCGTCAGAACCCCTGCACCACCCAGCGAACTGCGGGAACCCCGGAGCCGCTTCCCGCCGCTGCTGGAGAGCCCCACACCAAGCCACCCACGCCTGCTGCTTGCAGATGCCGCTTGCAAACGCCGCTTGCAGACGTGCCCGTGCTCACCAGCCGATCGCCTACTGCCGAGCGCCGCCGCAGCCCGCACCTGCGCCAACAAGCCCTGCCACGCCACCAAGAAACAGTGCCTCCGCCACCCACACAGACCCAGCCGACAGAGAACCGGGAGAAGCCAGCAAATAGACAAAGACTTTCCAGCAGTGCACATCTACAGCGCCGAGACTGAAAGGTAAAATGAGAAATTTTCTCTCCACTGAGATATCACAGAACACAGATGCACTGGCTATCCTGCTAAAACCGTATCACATACAAGCTACAAGGGTGGAACTAACAAAACTGGTACGCTTTATTTAGACAGCTGTCCCTGAACTGCCAATAGTTGAAGCCCTTCACATAGAAATATGGGACAAAATAGGAAACCTTATAAAACTAAAAGCTCAGGGGGGAGACCCCCAAGCTAACAATGCCTTTCCAGCCTGGCAAGTCATAATGTCTGCACTAAGCAGAGCACACAAACGGACAACACATGCATCCAACACCAACACACCCCCCCCGCTCACACTACTGGCAACAGCCCGACTTCTAGGCATAAGACCTCAAACACACAAAGTCCGGCGGGGGAAGGGAGAGGAGCTGTTCGTGACTTAAGGTTTGGGTCAGGGATCGGGAGCCAAGGGGACGCAGGTCGGCGGGAGGAGACGGGGCCTGTGATGCGAGATCCCAGCCCATGGGACCAGCACAGAGGACCCCGTAATAGTGATGGGGGGGTAACCCAGCATATTTGCCACCTCGCACCGCAGATGATCACCGGCCATGTGCCCAGGGATGGGTGCCACCACCTTGCCCGCCACATGGACTGGAAACTGACCCATCTCTCCTGGCCCCAGCTCTGCCCTGCCCCACCCATAGGCACAAAGGGGGAGGTAACCTCGCCCCCTCGCTGCCTCCACCACCCACCACCACCTCCCCACAGGGAACCGGGTTCACTGGGGCCACAGGGGGAGAGGAATGGGGAGATGAGGAGGAGGAATCCAGGATGGTTCTGCCGGGAGGGAGCGAGGTAGCAAACGGGGAAGGATCAGTTCATAAGTATGCCACACGATTGGAAGACAACATGTGGCTGGCCGATTTTAGGGAGAATTGCTCTGCTTATGCCAGTGACCCACAGGCAGGTGTAATAGCACATCAGTTAACCAGAGATAGAAATTATAGTTCAATAGATACACAATCTAAATACCATAGAGAGATATACGATGTAATAGCCAAACAAGCCCTGAAAGCTATGAAAAACCTTCACACTACAGACCAAAATAGCAACCTGCCCTCTACAAAAGCATTACAAAACTATTCTGAACCAAATTCAAGATGTCTAGATCGGTTGCAATCAAACAAGTGGAATACAATTGTTGCCGTGGGAGTTAGGTGCTGAAAAAATCTCCCGGAGCAGTTAATTAGGGGTGAGATAAGAAAGGGTTTATTATGCCAAGGCAAAGGTGTTACAGGACGCGCCCACCCTTTGTGCCTGAGATGTTACATTTTATAATATCATCCATCCAATCCCAGATGTGTCCACCCTGTGGCCTTTACTCTGAACCACCCCAGGTCCACCCCCTGAAAATGGGTCTGGGGTGTGTTTCGGGACCCTCTGTTCAGCCCATCTTCATCTTCATCAGAGCACAAAGGGTACACAGTCACCCAGTTTTTGACCGTGTTCTGTGGTTTAGGCCCTGATATGCTGTTCTGCCAACAATCTGGGCCTTGCCTTGACAAAAGACTAAACATTTCTGCTGTATTCAGGGGTAGGGGTGATATGGGGAGCATAGAATGGGGTAAGAGGGTTAATGAATGTGTAAACAAGGGTGCTAGAGGAAAGGGATAAGGGAGGAAGGGAGGGATGCTGCTTTTAGTACTTCCACTACTTATAAAACTTACAAGTATTAGAAAAATAAAAACCATTAGGGGCTTAAGGCATCACAATAAAGCCCAAGACATGCTGTATAAGCATTTGGCTTTTGAAAAGGCAAGCTCAAGCTGTGGAGAATCTTTGCAAACCCCTCTTGAAAGGGAAGGCTACAGCATTGCTGAGTTAGTTCAATCCTACCAAAGAGTTAACTCTGTGAAACACCAATCTAACCCTTTTGCTATAACCCTAAAAGCCCAGTTAGGAGTAAAAGATGAGGCCAGACACAGAGCTAGTTGTGTTACATGTGGTGACAGTAACCACTCTCAGAGAGATTGCCCTTGGAGACCCTTAGCAGCAACATCCCACAACTACCTAAGCAGCAGGGAATGGGCTGACTTATACCAAGGGTGCCATAAACAAGGCAAAGGCTATGCCATAAGCACTGTACTACTTACTGCCGTGCTGCTCGCTATCCTCCTCTCTGCCACCCGCCTTCCTGAGCAAGAGAGGAAGCAGCTTAAGGCAAGCCACAATGTGCCAACAACCAGCCCCAAAAATACTCCTGTATTCTGCACCCCCAAGAAAGGTGAGAAGTGGAAAACACTGCAAATGTTAAGAGTAGAAAATGCGGTCATAAAGCATGTGGAAGCCTTGCAGCTTGGACTGCCCTTACCTACAAGGCTTCCAGCAAATTGGCCTCTAATGATAATTGATTTAAAGAACTATTTCTTTACCATCCTTCTGCACCCTGAGAATGCGCCAAGGTTTACCTTTTCCATCATGGCCTTGAACAATGCACAGCCCATGCAAGACCACCAGCACTGCTGGGCTGTCCTTCCTTGGAGGATGCAAAACAGCCCGATGAAAAATCAGACAATTATCATACACCATCATATAGATAACACATTAATAACCATGGCCACAAGAAATGAACTGCCATTTGTTATTACTGCTCTAACCAAAACTGTCCAAGATGCAGGATTTCAGATTGTTTCAGAGAGGATCCAACCATCACAACCCTGGACTTCCCTGGATGGAAGATCACACAGCAAGAAATTTCCACGCAGCCACTGCAGCTCGAGGTAAAGGACACTTTAACTTTACATGAGTTGCAAAAACTCCTGGGGGCCATAAATTGGTTAAGACCTATTTTAAACATAACCACAAAGGAGCTACACCCTCTATTTGTGCTGCTAAGGAGAGACTCCAGCCTAACGTCTAACCAGTCTCTGACAGCGGAGGCAAAGCAGGCGTTAGACATTTGTGCCAAGGCAATAGAGAATAGGCAGGGCAGACGGAGAAATCCTGAACTGTAAATCTGCCTAGCCTTAGTTCCCAACAGGTACCAGCCATTTGCAGTCTTGTTTCAGTGGGATCAGACTGAGAAAGACCCGCTGCTAATTCTGGAGTGGCTCTTTCTGCCCCACACACCACCCAAGACTGTGTGGACCATTAACAAAATGTTTGCTAAGCTTGTCATTAAAGGCAGAGAACAACTGCAGGAACTGGACGGAATGGATCCTACTATCATCTACATCCCAGCTACGAAGGACAATTTGAATTGGATGCGGGCTGAAGATGTAGGATTCCAAGCTGCCTTGACAAGCTTTGATAGTAATATTTCAATCCATCTCCCTAAACACAGATTGTGGGCAGAAATTAGTAGTTTACCTTTAAAGGTAAACTGATGCAAACACAAAGGCCACAACCAGTGAAAGGCCTCAGAGCCTTCACAGGTGCATCTGGAAAAACCAAAAAAAGCTGCAATGACTTGAGTAAACCCTGCCACAGAACAGTGGGAATGAGAAGTACAGACCATGAACCAAACTCCTGTACAGGTTCTGGAACTGGCTGCCATTCATATTGCCTTGGGGAAATTTTCTGAACAACTTTTTAATGTTGTAACTAATTCCTGTTATACTATAAGGTTAATCCCTCATTTTGAGAGTTAGTTTCTTCGAGATATTGTTAACCTATTGTTTGAAATGTGTTCTGCTTGGTTTCTTGTGATTCATAGAAGGTTTGATTTCTATAAAATACACACAAAATCACACATAAATTCTCTTTGTTCACCACCTCACAAGGAGTGTGCTTCCTTCTTTACCATGTGAAGTACCGCCACGCTACACAACAGGTCACCATTTCTGTGCTCTGTCAAGTGGCCCGGTGGTATCTGTGCTGCTAAAATGAAAGAGGACCAAGTTGTGGGCTTTAGAAAGGGGCACATGAGTATCCTTCCTGTTGAATTATTTAATGTGCTTTTGGTCTGTGCTAGCTAGGCCTCCCCTAAAAGAGCATTTGGGCACAGTTGAACTACTCACATGGGCCATGGACTGTTACCAGCACAACAACAGTTTTGGGGGGGGAATGGTACTGGAAATGAACTGACCTACATCCTTTTGCCTCTGGGACTGTAAAATAAGGCCTGTCCAGTTTTATTTACAGATTATTTGCTCTTTCCCAGGAATTCTTAGACTTGATTTACTTTATTCACATGCCCATATCTGTTTTGAAATTCTCTAACATGCATTAGGGACAGACAACAGTCCATTAGGGACAGGCAACAGTCCAAAGGGTCAGTGTTCAAGGCCACAGAAATGTTCCAATTTTTGAAGTATAAATGAAACACTTGACCATAGTGTTTCAGTCATCTGAGATCTCTAAATGGGGCTGGGAAGTTTTAAGAAACCAAGATCTCTTTTCAGTATTGAACAAAACCTCAAGCAAAACTCTATATGTTCCTTGAAGTTATTTTAAGTTAAACTTGCACAGTACAGTACCTGATCATATTAGATAATTTATGATAATCACCTCATATCTTTGGCTTCATCCCCTAGGGAATAATTTCTTAATAAATACATGTGAAATCCCAGATTATTGCATTCACATTTGTGAATACATGGTTATTTTGTCTGTGAAATTCCTCTGAGAGTTGCTGTGTCAACATTTGTTGTGCAACACTCTTATTTGCTGTGTAACAGGATGAGAACAGCAGTGAGTTTTCCCGTAAATGTGAATTTTTTTTCTTGGCTGGCACAATGTGTAGAGCCCTGCCAAGAAACACTTGGGTAGTGGCTGCATTCCTTACTGGCTTGATTGGTGTGCCTGGGGGTGTGTGCAGGCATGTGTCTGCACACGTGTGCAGAAATATACATCTACTGGATGGACTGAAAATGCTTCAGCATTGACACCAGCACATGCTCCCATTGCTGATACAGCCATGGATGCTGTAGTCCCCCATTTAGGCTACAGATGACTTGAATACGTGAGCATGCAGAGAGAGACTCCACCAAAAGCTTAGTCATTCTTGTCACTGCAGGTACACACTGTGTGTCAGGACTTTGGCTTAGTTTTTAGCCTTGTGATACATGTCCTATTTTTCTAAAATCAACAAGACTTGTAAATACTGAGAAAAGCCTTGACTGCAGCAGCAAAGCAGCAGGAGCAATTTGTGCTTACTAGATGCAGTTGTGGCTGGCACTGCTGGCCCCAGCTCTGTATTTGTGCCACCTCTTCAGAGCCTTAAAGTTGGCTGAAGTCTCAAAGCACTGCCCTGTGCTCCTGTTAATCCATTCCAATCTCCCCAGGGTTTAGTAGCTCAGCAAATGTATCACCCTAGTGCAGCTACATGGTCTCCAGATCAGGCTATCGTGTCTAGACGGCTTAAAGAGCAGGAAGAGTAGATATGCATAGCCTAAGGCCATCTTTGGGATTCACAGAGATTTAGCTGTCTCAGAAAGAGACTTTATTTGTGAGCTTCCATAAAATCTCGTAGAGGAAACAATGCAGGGAGAGAAAAAGACCCAATCTCCAACAATTCTGTAGCCTCTTCCTCTTGTTTCTACCAGTGTTTGAAAGATCAGGAGCATTTTGGTTGCATCTTGGTGGGAACTTCACGCTCTCAGATAGACAATATCCAGTATATGTGTTCTGGAAGCAATGGTATGTACTGAAACAAAGATGACAATCCTATTTTCAAGGAGATATCAACATGCATGTTGATATCATCCTGGGAGATGATCCAAATAAATTCTCTCTCACTTAAGAAATGGCATCTTTTTCTGTTTTGAGAGAATTTGCAGCAGCCTTTGATGCTACATGTGCCTGGACTAATTGCACAAGGAGAATGCTTGTGCTTGTGCTTTATGCATGTCCCAGTACTTATGTAGCTCTCATCATCATAAGATTTGATAACCTGAGTAACAGCTCCCAAAGTAAAAGAATATTGCTCGTGTTTTTTGGTTGCCTGTTGGGATCAATAAGGCTTGTAGTATGAGCAAGTGCAGTTACCATCATACATTGTACAATTATTCAGGAAGTGAATTCTACAATCACTGTAAAAGTATCAGTGTACTTGCTGTGATCCAGTCTGGTTAAACTATCATTCTGCTCAAAAGTGCTATATGCAGCTGTTTGTCACTGCTTTATTTTGTATATTCACTCTTAAAACAGTTCTTAGAGGCTTCGATATAATAAAAATCCAGTTAGAGAGGTGCTAAAGTGAGTTGATAGTTTTCTCTTGCCTGCTGTGGTGTAGGGCTCTACCCACTGGCTCCTGACCACAAGAAATGAAAACAGCTGCCTGAGGAACACATGCAGGAGAGCAGGTCCCAGAGGCTGAGCTCTGAGCAATCTGAGTTAAGCCAGCAGACCTGGTGTGCCAGCACTGTCCTTCTGCTGGTAAGAGGCAACTCCTCTGTGTTTTGCAGTAGAGAGAGAAAGAAATCAATAGCAATTTGTATTCCTGTGACCCCTGTCACAGACAGGAATGTATGGCTCTGCTGTTACTCACAGTGGCAGCTCATCACAGTGAGCAATGCAGCAGAGCCACAGTGTGATGGGAATGCAGCTAATCTGTAACAGCCTTATGAATATGGTGATGCAATGGTTTTAGGCAGGGGCAAGACCAGGGCAGGAGGTTATTCAGTAAGATTCTGTTGGAGCTGGAGAGAGAAGAACAAAGAAGTGATACAACAGCTCCCAGACTGGAAGCAATTGGTAAAATCATTAGGTGTAAAGATATGTCCCCAAAGAAATTTCAAGCGTATTTCATCAGTTTATGACTGTCAAGTGAGGGAAAACAGCAAGTTAAACTCTGTGAGAAAAGAGATGGAATAGTGGAAGTGGACTAACCAAAGCTGTCTAAAGAAGACATTAATAGAACAGGAGAGAAAAGGGACCTCTCAGTGGAGGGGAAAAATATATCTTGCAAATGTTATTTTTTGACAGCTTTTTAATGTTTTCAGGTTATGTTATACTTCAAAATATTTTTCTTTCAGTTAGTGATGTCATGCTTTCTTCAGGGCACCAAACTGCTGATCTGTTGTCAGCTGGGAGGTGACTGCAGTCCTGCCCAGGACTGCAAATCAGGGAATGATTTGGGAACCACAGCAGCCTGCTCCATGTGTCTCTCACACAGGAAGGTAGAAGATGCCTATGGATGTCAGGGTATAAGCTCAAGGATCCATGAGAAGCCCACTAGGGATACAGACTCTCCTGTTCTTGATCCTGATGCTCTGCATGAGGCAAGCCTTTTTACTGAGAAGTTTGTGATATCCTCCAAGTTACTGGCCTCAGATAATCCTATCAGTAGGGATAAACAAGTTTTTCTATACCTAGATCTGTTTACCTTACATCAATCTGAGTTAAATGTAATCTGCCACAGCTGTCCAAAGCTCAGGTTATCTATTATAAAATTCCTCCCAAGTACCCTGACACATGGTGATGAGGCAAATGCTCATGCAAAAAAAGCACGTGTTTTATTTAATTCAGGTAAAACAAAGGGGTTTACCACTCTCTGCCAGGTAATTTTGATTCCATGGAACCATGGTCCCGTCATTGTTCCTCCCATGGGACACAAATTCATCTGATTTTGCTTTCTTACCAAGAAAAAATATCCAGCAGTTCCTTGTTAGTTTAATATCAGTATGGTGGACCAGAGTGACTGGAGACGCTTCTGTACTGAAAGGGCCAAAGTGTGGCCAGCAGATGTGCATATCATGGGGATGGATATAGGACTGGACAGACATTCGTCCCAGACATTGTTCTTACACGAGTACCTGGTTTTCCTTCAATACATACTTATATTTCTTTGAAGAAAATTTCAACCTATTCACCTTACCTTTCCTCCCGAGCAGCATTAGACAGTCAGCTGATTGGTTAAAAAAAATCAAAAAAAGGACACCATGTCTGTTCTAAAAACTGTAAGATATCCTCAGGTTTTCAGGAGAGGTGATGCAACTGAAATGCCCCGATGTGCCAGGGAAGTTGTAAGTCAGGCAGGGAAAGGACTGTGGTGTCACAGCACAAAGGGGAGCAGATCCTTCCTGGACACCTGCAGTCAGGCAGCTATGAGGGAAAGTGTCCACACAGAAGGAGCTGACTAGATAAAGAATCAGGAGGGGAAAAGATGGAGTGGGTAATTAGAAAGAAAGAGGAGAGAAAAAGGATCCCTGAAAAGATTTAGATGGGTCAGATAAAGTGAGATGCTGGGGACTGAATGAAGCATCTCAAATGCAGCCTTCATTAATATTTTGTTTGCGTTGTCTCAGACTAATTTATTTTATGGACATGGAGAGCTGTTTCTGCTGATGTATTGAGATGATTATCATACAACCTTATTGTTTTTTGGAACAGGAATTCTCAGCATTACTTGAGGCTCTTTGCTGGTTTTCTACATTTCCCTATGTTTGAAGACATGAATCATCAAGTCACTATTACTTCTGGGTTATCTCTCATGAAATTTCCAAGTGATTTTCTCTTTTCTTCAGCAGCTATAGAAGCTATTGCTACCCAGTGGGCTCAGGGTGCAATCACATGTTGTGCCAGTTGCCACAAGAAAAAGGTTAGAAATTGTGGACAAGTGACTGGGGAGTAATCAGGTGGCAGACAGCTGAATGCTCTACAGACATGGTACTCCTGAGCAAATAATAAAGAGCTAATAGCCAATTAAATTTATTTGGATTTTATTGTACTTGCTTTCATCTGTATACTATTCACAAAAATTTATTATTTGCTATAAAAAAAAAATATTTTCCAGACAGCATAAAGGTCAGGAAGTCCTTTCAGCTAGTGTGGTGGTAACCTTCCCCCAACATAGCTGCCCCCACAAGAGAGAGTCTCCCATGAAAAGCACGCTACTCCTGTTCTGTCTTACTCCTCATTGTAAGCATCATCCAAAGCAAAGCTTTTCCAGCTGAGGGTAGGGATTACACAAGGAAGCTACTGGTAGAAACATGACTACCAAGAGAGATGTTTCATCTTACTATCTCATTGATAGTAAGAAATAACATCCCTTGCTTTAAAAGCATGCATGTTTCTTGCTGGCAGTATTGCACTTGCCTGAACACCCATTTGCTATCCAGCCTTTTGACCTTGTTTGCATTCCTGAACAGTCAGAAGGGATAGGACTGCCAGCATAGGTTCATGAATGAACTTGTAATATGTAAGCAAAGGTGTCACTATCTGACTACACCAGAGAGCATGCTTAGCTGTGTAAGGAAAGAGCGTAAGAGACTTCTTTTATTCAGGAACAGTCTTTGAAGACTGTCCAAAGGTATTTCCAGGGGGATTGAATACAGAATGTCTCCATTGCTGTGAGGATAAGTTTTCCCTAACAGCTGTCTTTAACAAAGTTTTACTATGGTGGAAGGCCTCTTTGTGCAATGGTCTGTAAGGAAACTGGTCTTGTCACAAACATAAATGTACGTGACAGATGCAACTGAGTTACCTGTGCTCCACGTAGCTCATGATAACAATGACAATGTAAAATGGCAATTTTTCATTAAGTGGTTCTGTGCACAAGAAGCTGCAAGCATAGCTGTGTTCTCAATGCTTTAAGGTGGCTTTCCTATTAACGCACACTGTTTGGACCTTTAAGCCCATCAGGCTCAACAACAGGTTCAGTGCTGTGTGCACTGTTTGCTCAACTGAATAACACACAGTAGGAATAAGCTGCTTTATTAAAAGAGAAGAATCATACCTCCTACTCTGTAAAGCTTAGTCTATATGTTTTGCTGATATAGATGCAAAGCATATGTGTGGCTTTAGTAAAAACAAATTTACCATGTCAGACATGGTAATCCATCACTATAATAGCTACTTTGGCACTTGCACTTCAGCAATATTTTTTAAAATCTGATGGAAATATGAAGTAAACCTGCCAGTGCTAAGGCTAGTGCCTAAGCAAGAGCTCTATTGTGAGCAGTACTGGTAAGTACATGTCTGTCTAACGAAGAGCCTCAGGCCTTGATTCAGAGCTGACCAGATGCATAATCTCATCAGCTGCAGTGGATTTCACAGCAGAGCTTACATTTGGCAGAGCAAAGTTCAAAGTATGTCCTGCCCAAGAGCTGACACATTTTGAGATATCCCCTGGCAATAACCAAAATAAACTGTAACCGTATCTTATTTACTCTGCACGTCGCAGGGCCTTATGCTGACAAGGGTGACAGCCTGCCCCTGGCATCTGAGCTGCCCAACCTCACACTCCGTCATGGTCCGACGGACAGCAGAGCCGCTCACTTCAGCACAGACCTGTATGCCTCCGTCCTCACACAGACCATCTTCATCACAAACACAGTTGTTGGATTGCACTAAACAAAAAGCACAGAGGAAAAACATTCAGGATAGGATCCAAGTCACAAAAAAAAAAAAACAGACTAAAATATTTCCAGTAAAACTGTAGGTCTGACAGAAATTTTCTGGAGGGTGCTCAGCACAAGGAAGACATGGATCTGTTGGAGCAGGTTCAGAGGAAGAAACAGAGAGGGCTGGAACACCTCTCCTGTGGAGATAGGCTGACGGAGTTGGGGTTCTTCATCCTGGAGAAGAGAAGACTCCTGGGAGACCTTATAGCACCTACCAGTATCTGAAGGGAGTTTATAAGAAAGATAGGGACAGCCCTCTTGGTAGGACCTACAGTGGTAGGACAAGGGTTAATGGTTTTAATCTGAAAGACGGCATATTCAGACTAGATATTAGGAAGAAATTTTTTCAGATGAGGGTAGTGAAACACTGTATCAGGTTGACCAGCGAGATAGTGGATGCCCTATTCCTGGAAACATTCAAGGCTAGGTTGAATGTGGCTCTGAACAACCTGGTCTAGTTGAAGATGTTGTGGCTGATTGCAGGGGGCTTGAACTAGGTGGCCTTTACAGGCCCCTTCCAACCCAAAGCTTCCTATGATTGTGTGATTGTTTTCCTAACCTAATTCCCTAATCCTTTCAGTAATATTAGCTTAGGTTCTGCAGAACAACTAGAAGTAGAAACAAGTGGGGCACTGCTGGGACTTCCTCTGCTCGGAGAGGCTGATCATGATTGTGGGAGAAGCTTGCTCAAGGTGCCTCAAAGATTTCTCTGATGTTACTGCTTGAACTGGTGCATGTATTTACAACTCCAGTGCTCAGATAACACGTAAAATGAGAGATCTGTCCTTGGACACTAACAAACTAATCATGCAAACTCTTACGACTTGTATCTTTGTTTTCATACAGGCAGTTTCACTAAGATTAAAGTATTTGCTGCTATAAATGAATGTATGTAGCTGTATCAGTGACAATCACATAAGAAGATTTTACTTGAGATTTATTTTTCATAACAGTGGCTTTGTTTTGGTGTTGTATGCTTACATTTTTTTTGCCAGTTTTTGTCTCTGCTGAAGCTTCAGCCAGTTTTATCTTTGGTTTTTTGTTATTATTTTTGTCTGTTCAAAAATAATAACTGTTAGACAAAACAGATGAACTCATACCAAGTAATCCTTTTTATTTTCAAATTATAACAATAACTGTGCCTCTAGCTTGGGCACTTCTAAAACCCTAATTTATTTCTTCATCTTGCCTATTCCTGGCAACCCTCCATTAAATGCAACATAGTGTAGGACACTCAGGGAAAATATATCAGGGAATTTGAAAACTTCCACTGCAGACAGGTTACAAAACACAGGAACTATTTCCTCTGAGGGAAGAGAAACTGTGTGAGAAACTGGGGATAGACAATGAAGTACAAACAACAGTAA
This sequence comes from Manacus candei, assembly GCF_025592945.1. Lineage (NCBI taxonomy): Eukaryota > Metazoa > Chordata > Aves > Passeriformes > Pipridae > Manacus > Manacus candei. The sequence continues at coordinate 471,551 of NW_026138141.1, read as the reverse complement.
CTGGCTTTCCTAGCTAGTATGCAATAAGACATTTAAAATCTTGCTACAAGATACTGCTGGGGAGACTGCTTGGCAAATTTCTGGAAAAGTTTACCTATTCCTGTGGGCAGTAAGGACTCCCAGAGGTAGAAATAGTGAAAAGGAGAAGGGCAAGGGTTTCACCCAAAACTTCCAGTGGACCAAAATGTTGACTCACTTAACAGGGACTAGGAATAAGCTTTGCCTGCAGATAGTGTCCTTTGCTACAATGTCCTGTGGGGTTTTCTTTTCCATGGTTGGAGATTCCTGCTGTGTTTGGACACCAAACACTGGGTTGATGGTTTGAATCAGCTTAGCAATGCATGGTGCTTCTGGGAGGAACTGGAGACGCCATATCAGGACAGACTAACTGCTAATGTGTGACTGGGGGTAAAGACTTCATTTTGGTTGTATGAAAAATTTTGCTTAGAATTGTGACGAATCTCTTACCATTGCATTTTTCCCATGAACGACATGATCCACAAGGTATTTCAGTTGCCTGGGATATTTTGCAGTTTTCTGCATTATTGAGAGAATATTTTCTGCCTGTGCACTCCAAGGCATGCATCTTGCAAACAGTTAAATGTGTATTTCTCTTGGTTCTTTGATCTGTAGCACAGGTGTCCAGGGAAGGACTGAAAACAAAAGAAAGGATTGCACTATTTAAATGTGCTTTGTCTTGGCACATCTTAAAAAGAGCCGAGAGAATGGAAAATATTCAGAGTCCAGTTCCAGTTTCTCTGTTCATTGAAGTACATCCTAAGAGGGCACCAAGGAACTAAAGACATAGACATGCGAAAAATCCAGACTTCTTCCTTTTCCATATGGTACCTTAGCAAAGTCAAGATCTGTCCTGTGTGAAGGACAGGGATATTACGTTCTATTTGCCATTGACCTCTGTAGCAGTGAGAGACTTTAGATAAAAATACTTCAGACTTCAATTATTCTCTAATTTATGACATATACAGGAACATAAGTACACACACAGAAAACACTGTCATACATATAATGATATATATGAACATGCACAAATATTAAAATATTTTACAAGTATTTCTTAATTTTAATACATCAGGATATGCTTCTAGATCTTTACTCTGCTGTCCTTTAAAAATCACAGCTTTTACTAAATAAAATCTTATGATTCACCATCAGAGACCAAAGATATTTCTGGAAATACACATGCATCTCCACAAAAAATTTATGAAAAATATTTATCCAGGAAACTTGCCGGTGTATTTCTTAAATGGTGGAGAAGTGGCAACAACAATTCTTGGACAACCTTGAACTGTATTTTGGGGACAGTTCCAGGAAGTTGTCATCATTTGCGATTCATGCTCTAAGTGTAGGAGCGGAGGAAAAAAACCCTCCTATTACTTCTTTGTTTTAATCTCAAACCCCAATCTTCTCCACTTGTTCTCAATGCAATCAGTGGCATGTGTGGAGTGAGCAAAAGAACAACCGTCTGGCGCAGGGAATGCTGTACTTTCCTGGATGTACTTTACAGCCATGGGTAAGGTGCAGCACAGGCTACCAGAGAGCAGAGATGCTCCTGGGAGATGGAGAGCTTCGAATTCAGCCCTGAAGTCTTATTTTCAGCACAGCCTCTCATTTTGAGCTCACAAATACTCTCACAGAAACTTTTAGTGTCTTATGGGTCGGTTCTGAAGGCCAATATCAGCCAAACAGGTGTTTGGTGAGCAGGAGAGACTGATGAGGTAAAGACACATGGCCCTGATGAGCTGACTGAAAGGAGAGGATAACCCCCTGTGAAAGCGGCTTGTTGGAGGAGGGAAGAAGAATTCGGAATATGGAAATCTAGTGAGAAAGTCTTGACTCAAACTTTGCTCACTTGCTTGTCAAGCATTAAGGTGACTTTTCTTCCCCCTGCCCCACCCCCCTATCCCACTCCGTGAATTAGAAAGTGGGTTTTGATCTATAAATGAGACACTAAGGAAAAGACTCTTCTCCAAGCTTTTGGAATGGTTCTTTGAAAGAAGGTTGGAACACTCTTAGAAGAGCTGGCTTTACAGAAATTTTAAACTACCTGTAACATAGTGCCTCTTTAGGATATTTAAAATATGGTATGAATTTCACTAGTTGAGCCTGAAAACTTTGATGCACCTGCCTGTTGACATGGTTTGAAGCTGGCTCCCTGCCAAGTCTCCAAACCTTACCACAAGAAGTCCCCCCTGCCAAACCTCAGGGAGAAGAGGGAGAAAAACAACCAAGAAAACCCGAAACGAGAGACAGCTAAAACAATATATATAAATATATTTACACTTACGTTACAGTTATATACAATTGAAATATATATACAATTTCACAAGGGAAAGGGAAGGGGGAAGGGAAAAGGAACAAAACCAAAATAAAATATATATATATCCCGATTAGTAGCCCGATATCTAGCAACTAAAAAAGTTAGCAAAGAAATATCTCACTACTCTCCTTGGGACAATGGAGAGTCGCTCTGGAACGATCGCCGGTAACCTCCGTCTCCCAAGGTCGACAAGGCCTTACCAGGCCTCGCTCCCCAACATGACAGACTCAACAGCAGGGAACCTGCACCTCCAAGCCGCCGGAAGGAAAGAGAGTGAAGGCCTCTCCTCCTTTCTTCTTATAGCCCGGCTTACGTAAAAATTGTAGGGAATACTGGGTAAATCTGGTTACAAACTGGTAACCAAGGAAGGCCTAGACCAAACTACCACTCCTGTGACCAAATATTTTTAGTAACAACATTACATCTCCCACTTAACTTAGCATCCTCAACTGCTAAAAGTCCCTTAACTGCTGTGCTTAGCCAAAATACCAGCCACTATATCACTAATAAAGTTAGTTGCATGAATTTTCATTAATGCTCTTTTGATAACACAAAGAATGAGGTTAACCCTCTTATTCTGAGGCACTGTAAGAGGACAGCCCAAGGGATATGTAGCACCAAGCAGCTGATAAAGGAAGCAGGTGCATTTGTATGTATTTTACCGTTTGCTCATGTGGCTGCACAGCCTCTGAGTTAGTGGAGCACTGCTTTAAGTGAATTTCCTTTGCAGACAGAGTTATAAGAAAAACTCCGTCTTTAAATGTAGTCTTAAATTTGGGAGAACAAAATGTGTTCCAGGGAAAGCAACTAATCTGTATTTAAGTTGTTTGTTATATTTAAAATTGTTCAGACACCTTCTTTCCTTGCCCAAGTGATAAATCTCAGTATCTGAGACTTAAGGTCAAAATCTTGTACACAAGGCAACCTAATTTATCTGAAAATATTAAGACCAGACCTTTGCACTAATCTGCCTGCTTTGCACCACTTTAGCAACACCCAAAAGAAGAAAGGGAGATGATTTAACCAGCTGCTGAAGTATGAATCCAGGAATTCATGGACTGTGTTGCCAAATTCACGCTACAGTACAATGCCTCAAACCGTCTTTAAATATTTCCTATAGCTGGGTCATCTAGGAGAAAGCCAGTGGGCATCAACATGTTCAGATGCATAAGAAAAAGAATGGAGAATCTGCACTCAGAAGAGATATTAATAATTTGCACTCGTTGCTGAGAAAGGATATTTCCCAGGGCTGGGAGCACCACAGCAGTCCAATAAAAATTATTACAGACAAGGAATAATCCTTGTAGAGAGAATGTGAGAAATGTAATATTTTTACCTGAAGAAGAAGGCTAGGATAATAAAAACATTTTACTAATATTTTATATTGTGAGAAATTAAATAATATCTGTAAGTCCACAAATACCTTCTTCTTCTCACCTACAGTGAGAGGTAGGAAACTTTTGGTGAAGTTAAAAATTCATCATGCAGCGAATGATATTAACTTCCTAAAATTACATTCAAGACCCTAAGTTGTAATATACCACAATCCAAGAACTCTCAGGAGAGACATAGACACTATGCAAATAAATTTTAAGGAAAAAAGAGGGGATAGTACTTAAAAATTGTCAAATCTCATGTTTCACTGTGGAGATAGCTCTTAGCTCCTGGAGTCTGAGGTTCCATCTGTATTAACACATCAGCTGTTCTCTGACCCCTTCCTTGTGCTAGAGACAGTCCACACAGAGTAGCTGGTGTCCATACTCTCTCTGCTCCCAGACGATGGGGACTGCATCAGACCAGAATGGTCTCTGACCCTAGTATGTGTGCCTGGGAATTATGTGTTCCTGGGAAGTATGTGTTCCCTATGCTGTGCCTGGGAATTATTCAGGAATTGGCTCTTGCCAGAGGTCTACCAGGAGCTGCTTTAGTGATTTAGCAGCTTTGGTGCCAGAGATTGTTCCCTTGCTCTAACTGATGAGAATTGATCTAACCTAAGGCACCATACCATAGGGACAAATTACCCCTCACCAGCCTGTTCTGGGGGTTTTGTGCTGTCCTGGGCAGTCTCTTGGAAACTGAAAGGATGGAGAAAGCCATGGTGTTCCTAAGTTCCCACACGAACTCTTCTTGTTCCCAGCTCTCTTCAGAGAAGAGGCTGGTGCTGAAAGTCACTGCCACAGCAAAGCAAGTTACTTCTGCTCTCTGAAGAAGGACCAAGATCTGCTTATATGCCTTACTCCTACAGCCTTAACAGGCTGGAAGATTAGTCTGCTTTGACAGCTGATGATTTATCTTTCTGTCATTAGATGTGTTATTTCAAGACAGTGAAAAGATGGCATAAGGTAACAGGAATGACTGTTATCTATCTTCTTGCTATTTTGAACATAATTTAAAAAAATAGAAACAGGCAAGTAGTAGATTAATTATAAATGAAGTTTAAACAAATAACTAAATGTAATTCATTTAACTTCCAAGGTTACTATGAATCTGCCCATGGCCTTCCCTAGCATTGTGACTCCCCTCGTATTCTAACTAACCTTAACACATCCATAAACCAGAGAAGGACTTGTTGCCTTGTTTAAATAAGTATTGAGAGAAAAAGACCATAACTAGATTATATAAAATATTTAGGTGTTATGGATAGGAATAGTTACTTGAGATGACATCAAAGTTTCTTCCTCCTACTACACATGGATAAGACAAATTGGGTCTGTTATCCTGGTGTTTCCAAACTGCTCAGCTCCTGCTGTCACATAAACCTGGCCAGATTTCATCTAGAGCTCATGCTCTGTGTGATGACTTTATAGGAGACATCTTCCAGTCTATGCAAACCAGACCAGATGTTGGAGTGCTGAGCTCTTTGGCACATCTGACCATCAACGCCAGGTGATGTAATTTCCTTACAGTATTTCTTCTGCATTGCTTATTGCAGAATATAGCCTTAGATCAAACAGGAAACAATAAACCCTGATCTGCAAACCATGAGGTCAGGAAAGTGATGTGATTTGACTATGAAAACTGCTCTGTAAATGTGAGATGAAATTAGATTACTGTGCCTTTCATAACCCCACAGTCTCTCAGCAGCAAAAAGAAATCTATTTTATTTCACTAGCTTATAGGTTTGATATTTATGTCCCAAGGGCCTCTGTTTTAAGTTTTGTTCCATCTTCTAAATCCTGAAAACATAATTTTATCTTTTTCCATCTATTTCACAGATAAAGCGAAATTATCTCTTCACCTTTTGTCATCCAACCAAATTTCATCACTACTAAAGCCCACTGACAGTTCTGACAAGGCAGGTAAGCGATGAATAGGACATTGATTGAGCTGTAAAGCAAATTACAATGCCTCCTTCTCATATGCGTAAAGCTTTCTCCTCTGTTATGGACTGAAGACTTAAGAACTGTAATGGGTCTTGAATAAAGTGAGAATGTAATTGCCTAATTGAGCCTGAACTTACCCACACTCATAGGGCATTTTGCACACACATTGTGACTGATATACCTTCTCCCATGGCTGACATTTAGGTTCTGTCACTTCTGGTTTCACACTGGGCACTGAAGTAGAAGAACATAAACAGTGATATTAGGGGTCAGAAAAACAAGGGTTGTTAAAGGTCTACTCTGAAATTATCAGTAGAGTTTAGCAGGCACTGAATTATACAATCATGACACAAAGTCACATTCTGCATGTTCATTAAAAGTATCTACTGCATGGAAGGAACCAACACTATTGAAAAGATACGATACACTTTGCAAAGTTGCTGTGCAATAATTTATCTATGGGTCACAAGTCAGATGGAAAGAGACAGGTACTGTGTTCAATCTTAAGCATTCATCTAATTTCTGCTGCAGCTATTTGTTTCTTCTAAATTTAGCACTGCTGAATCGTAGATGGGAATGGCTTTGTCATTAGGTTTCAGAGTTACTGATTTCACTGCTGTCACTAGAAAAGCTAAGGCTCCAAAGTCCCCTGTAGAAATCTGAACCCAAATATTGTTATACACTGATAGTAATGAAAACTACAAGTTCCATCATTAGCCCTCAATCTGTACTAACTTTAAAAATGAAAGCAATAGTAATTCTTGGGGAATTTTCATCATTGCAGATGTTCCATTCTTAATGCACACAGTTGTATTCCAAACTTTGCTAAACATTTCTCTGGAGGTTTCTTTAGCAAGTAACAGCAAATCTTGCTAAATCCATATGGATGCAAGTTCTGAGGAGGTTTCATCCTGATTTGTATTTTAGATTATGTGTCTGTTAACACGAAACTTTAGTACTCCAGAATGTTGTTGCCTTTCTCAAAAAAAAAAAAATCTCCATTACAGATTAAGACTGGCTAAGCAAAATAGATGGACAGAAATTACCAAAGAAGAAGAAAAAAAAGAGTTGCAGCACATTGCAATACAGACAGCAGGGCTAACCCTGTCTTCCTGCAGAGGGGTAAATTTACACCAAAAATCACTGCATTTTCTTCATCCCTGGGCTTGATGGTTGCATAGTTGATGGTTGCTGACACTTGCTGACTAAATACTCCCATCCGAACATATCTATGCCACTATGTCTGTGTATACATATCTTCTTAATTTTTACCCTTCTTATCTCATATTCCTTGGGTTTTTAACTCCAATTCCTTGGATTTCTAATCCAACTGTTGTCCTTTTTTAAAAAACTTTTGTATTAATATAATGCTGCCATACAGTGAGGCATAAGCTGTTTCTAAAGGTAGAAGCATTTGAAACTTTCTAATTATTTCTGGAATTTTAGAATGTGATGCAACAAGACAACAACAAAACAAAACAAAACAAAACCAAACAAACCAAAAAACCGAATAAAACCAAAACCACCAAAATTCCCAAGCCAACCAACCAACTAAAAAAACTAAGTTAAAATCACTGAAGCTAAGCCTAAGTAACTGGCAACAGCAATTCAGCATTTGCTGCTCTGGCACTTTAGCAGCAGTGAGTTGTTTACGTACGGCTATGCAATTCCTTCTGAAATCCCTGTGCTTCCTGTGAGTTTGGTTATGGCACAGTAGCAGATGACTTACACCAGGAATTTCACAGGACTGTTGTTTTTTGAGGTCTAAGCCTGACTGTCACCTTCGTCTTCCTGTAGGTGAGGAAACCTCAGGTAGCAGTTGGTTGATAAGGACAGGACAGACAAGAAACAGGACAAGACTACTCTTCTGCAGCAACGACTGTTGTCCCCAGGAGAATACAGGAACATCTGGGACCTCAGATGAAGTTGTTACTGGCTTGAAGCAGCAAGCTGCTTGGGTGCCCCTGTGTGATTGACCAGCACTACAGCAGTGCTCAAGAGAAATTCTTGTCCGTCTTCCACAGTTGGAAAAGACAACTTAGGCAGAGCTGCTGAGTGCTGTAGCCCAATTCCCCTTCTGCTAGTGTCTGTCCATATCAACCCAGAGCTTACAGCACTCACCATGAACTTAAAGCAGCATTTTCCCATTGCTTCCAGTCCTTGGACATTTACTTCATATCAGCTGTGCGACTGTCAGATGAGCAAAAGGAGTCACCCAGCCCTCTCCTTCTCTGCCATGAGAGGCTATGGTGTACAGAACAGTTTCCACATAGAAAAACTCTGTCTCTACAGTGCAGTTCATATAGTGGTGGTTTTATACAACATGGGCAGAAAGTGAAGTATACTTGGATGTCAGAATAGACAGCATACATCCCAGGCAATCTCTTAAAATGTTGTTAGTGACAATATGTGATAGCAATAGGGGAGTGTGAAGCAAAAAGCCATAAGAAAATCTCACATAAATTGCCTTAAGGCATCTTGTTTGAACAGACCACAGAAAACACATTTTCTGTGCTTCCTCCTGGTGGCTTATCACTGCATCAGCAATAGCTCTGTCTATACTTTAACTACATAAGGCATAGTTGGTCCAGGAAAGAAACTCCTCCATTGTACTTGCAGGACTGCAACGGCTTACCTGGTGTCTTGCACTGGACAGTCTTCACATCAGGAGACCACTTGAGACTGGGCTCACACAAAATGGAGTGTGCCCCTTCTAAGTGCATGCTGTGTGGGCAGGACAGAGTTATTCTCTCACCAATCTCATACACAGCTTTCCACGGCTGTCCTTGCAAACCCCCCTCCAGGTCGGGCAGGAGACAAGCGGTTTCTAAGGATTGAAGCATTTGAGATAGCCACAGTGAATCAGTGGATTGCATAAAGCAACCACATATTTTATTGTCTCCTAAATTCCTTAACAAATTGAATAGTGAGATTGCCTGATTTTCCCGCAGAAACTTATCAGTCATGTTAGTGCAGGATATTAACTCATCACACCTGCCAAATATGCAATACTAAGGACATAGTGGCAGAATCTTCTGCTGCTGCCTGCAGGTGCAGTCTAGCTTTATGAGGGCTTCTCTGTCCTTAGGACCCATGGTTCTGTTGAGAGTTCATAATAAGAAGTAACGTCCTGTAGAGAGTGGTCATACATACAGGATGCTGGGGAGGTCATGTATTGATATACAAAGAGATAACCTTTAAACAGTGTGGACTAGCATATATGGACAGTCGGTTCTGCTTGGAAGGAGAAAAGGATGCTGTTGAAACACAGTGCTGAAAATTCCCATGGTTCTTGCATATAGCTATAGGACTTGCATATAGCAACAAAAGTGTTTCCACAGGAAGGAATTCCTGGACTGGAATTTAGTCTCCGTCACTTCCAGTCTTTCTTAAAACCAGGCTTTATGGGTGTGTTTCTCATTCAGTATTACTATATCTAGATTCACAATAAAAGTTGGTTTAGACCTGATTGTGACTAGGGAACTGGGAAATGAGGGTGTGTGTTTTCCCCCTGCTGTCGCTGGAAAGCAGGTGTTCTGAGATGTTTCACTGGAATTCAGAAATAGAATTGTATTTCAAAACAAGAATCATTTAGACATACCTTGGCAATATCTGTCTCCAACTTGCCATTGTAAATTATCACCACACTTAGCAACAGGATCACCAACAAGAGAATATCCATGTCTGCAAGCATAAACAATGCTTTTCCCAACAGGGTATGAGTTTTCAGCATTCTGAAAGAAAATAAACAGGTGAAATTTTAGATATACAGTATTAGAATTAGCAGCAGCAGTGAACTGTCTTTGATTTTGGGATGCAGTGGCTGAGGACAGTGAGAAGTATTAATGCTTCTCTACAGTGCACTGATGAGAGCATCTGGAATATTGGGGGCAATCCTGGTTATCAATAGTCAGTAAATGTGATCAAAAGGGATATGGAACAGTACTCTTCTGATGATGCATAAACTGACTGCAAATACAGCTATTATCAAGCATTAGCAGGGCAAGATAAGATCCTGGACAACTTGGGCTGGAGATCAGTAGGGAGATAATGGCTTTGCTAATTCTTAGGATGGCATGTTATCAGCTTTCAAAAGTTTAATATGGTGGACTGGAAGACACAGGTTTTCTCTCATTTTATATCCCACTGTCTTCCAAGGAGACATCTTATGAAAAATTGAGACTACTCTATGAGTTGCACCTTTAGTTTGTGAACCAAAAACATCAATGTAGGAGACAACTATTAATTACCAAAAAAAAAAATCCTGGCAAAAGAGGGAGAGCAAAATTTTGGATCTTGCCTCAATTAGCAGTTGTGTAGAGGCAACCAACTGATTTTTCTAAAACTAATCCTTTTATCTATTTATTGAGCAAGGAGAATTTTGACAGCCTGATAACATGGAGAAGGCATAATCCATTCCTCCAAGGGAGGAATTTGGTCTCCTTTTTAAAATAGGCCCAAGTTACAGCTAGCCAAGTACCTTGCCAGATCACAGTTTCACCAAGGAACAAGAAAGTGGAATGGTGAGTTACGGAGTGAAGATTCCTAAAATTTGTTTATAATTTTGTTATATTTTGTTAGTTGGATGACTATGGACAGTTTACTTTCTGTGTGTTTTTTTCTCTAATTTTCTCTAATTTCCTGTGCTTTTATATGTAATCCATATGGCTCAGAAAACTTTTAATAAATACATAGGTTAAAGGACTTTTCTCTGTAGGTATTATCACGCAGAAAAGCAAAGATTTTGTTCTGGTTTTGGGGGTATGTTTTTTTTGGATTTATTTCATTCTTAGCATGAAGTTTGGGATATTGTCATGTAAACTTCAGCCAGTGAAAAATGCTGCACAAGTTGCTCTACAGTAGGTCTGATACTAAGCTTACCAAGAAAAATACAAATTTGCAAATGAACGTCTGTATTAACTACAGTAAAGACATTGCAGGTAGGGATAGGACAGATAACAGAGCGATAGAAATAACTTACTTGAACAAATCCATTTTCCAAAGGAGGAGGAGGTGAACAGAATTTTGTAGGAGTTATGGATAAATCAAAACAGTGTGGTTCAATCAAGCTATGAAGCAAACAAAAGTACAATTTAGTTTAAATTTAGTCTTCTTTCCTTTCAAAATGCTACACTTCTCAGTGAAGCCTGTTTTCAAGGCTATTATGCTTACATTTTCATCACAATTATATTTAAATCAGGCACTGCCAGGCTATCCAAGAGAGTGGTAAATAGTATGCTGTCAAGTTTACTGGCTTTTACCCAATTTTCTAGTCTTACCTTGTATTGGATTCACAGCTTTTGAATTTCATTTTCTCTCAACTGAAATACTAAAGCTCAGCAAGTGATCTTTTCCCTGAATTGAATAGCTTATGCACCCTTCTGAAATAAATTTTTAAATCTTTCTGAAGTTGTGCTCCAAATGTTTTTGATTGCTTACCGAAGATGCTGCAACTCTTCATCTTCACATGGTCTGCTTTCGCTCTGCTCTCCTGTGCAGGTCTTCCCACCCCCACGTGGGGAGGGGTTGTTGCAGGTTCGACTCCTCAATTTCCTTCCCCCTGAGCAAGGACTCCAAGAAGACCAGCAGCTCCAGCGTCCATCAAAAACATCTATTAAACATTTGGGAATATTTCACATTAAACCACTCTATTTAAACCACTCTCTCTTTAAAGCACTCTCTGCGAGTGATTTAAAGGCACAGGCTGTTCAAAGCTAGTGATGGTCCCAACTGTGTCCTTACAGAGAATTCCAGGTTGCAATGATCTAATCCTCCATCTTTACCCAACTTGCCTTGTACATCAGTATAATTCCACAAAGGCTTTGTGGAATTTAATTATCACTTTAATTTAATTATCACTTTCTGAGAGAACACAAAACCAGCTATCAGCTACAACTAATTACAAAATTAAAAAGAAAAATTTTTGAAGTTATTGATACTGGTTAATTCAGGATATGTACTTAATTATAGATGGTAACATTGAGTAGTTACTATTGTCCACTGTATTTAACATTAATAATAAAACCAGCTCTTTGGTAAGTACTGTTTAAACATGTTAAACAAAGACTCAGGCTTGACATGGCCCCCCCCATGCTGTATGTCTGCAATAGTACCTGACCCAAGCAGGCACTGCACGGGTGTGCAGTGGGACAGACAGACTCTGGAAGCAGGAGGGCACAGTTTGTTTCTTCTAAACTCTCACAAATTCAAATAGTGCTGACCTGGCTGATCTTGCACGAGAGTTCCCAGCTCACAAGCTGCTCCAAAGGTGTAAGGCTTGCAGTAACACACACATTGTGTTCCTTCCACAGCTGGTTCACCACCATTCTGGCAAGGCTGACATTTGCAGGGATGATTTTCAGCCATATATTCTTCAATTGCTTGTTTTAGGTAATGCTTTTTGACTGAGGAGCAGGGCACTTCCTTTACCAGCTCATATAATGGTGTTAGCTACACAGAGTAGAGAAACATGTAAATTAAGCAGTTATGATTGGGATATAAGGCTTTAAAAGCATGCAAAATAATTTGTGACATATGCTCCTGCACATGGGAATTAGCACATTAGATGTTTTAATTTGCTGACTAGCTAAAATCTCATGTTAGTATTTAATATTAGCTTTTTTCTGAAAAGTTAGCTCTGCTTAACACCATCCCTTAAAGCTGTTGGTACATCAGTCATGTTTAAACATATCTGAACTATGAGGATATGGCTGAGATAAAAGTGTAACACAGACCACCAGCAACCTGGATTCTCACTCAGCTGTTCCTAGCATAAAAAAACTGGACACTTGAACAATCCACTATGGTGGATTTCACAGAACAGTGATCAAAGGTAACAATAATTGAAAATATTTTTTTAATTTCGATTGCTTTAATATCGATTGCCTATTTTATATTATATACTTTTACATTTAGCTGAAAACTTCCTGACAGAAATACTCTGGGTTTATACCATTCTTCAGTATATGAGCAGTTCCCAAAAGGGATGTAGACAAGGTCGTAGTGCATATGGCCACACCGAGCTCTGAAGTGTCTGACTCTCAAAATCTCTAGTTATTCTAAAATTCTGGATGCAGAGTTAAGGAGGAGGGATAAAAGGGATACACAGGAGTTTGTAAGGGAAGTGGAAACCACACAGATATGCCAATATGCATTTCAGGAAAGAGGCTATTTCAAGTCTGGGCTTTCTCCAATGCTAGGGCGACCCTCTATTCCTAATCAGAAGTCCACTTAAGTCACTGAAGGCTGGTAAGATTATAGGTATTGACCTGCCTGTGGACTTAGATTTGTAATGTAGCTGATCATATTAACTTCATGGCATTTTCTTCCTGAGAACTTTTCTTTTTTACAAAGTGATCTGAAAACAAAACAAGTGTAGACCACAGCCTGATTAATCACCAGCTGTAGCTTAATAATTTCTCCCATCTGCTCACCTCTGCTTCAGGAAAATAGCCTTACCTTTTTTTTAATTACTCTGGGATAATCTGTCACTGATGCAGCCCACAAGCTGTATCTTCGAGTGTTCCCAGCAGGATTATTCAGCTCTAGATAACTAAGGCCAGCAACAGCACCTGGGCTTCCTCCTTCTATGTAAGGGTCTCCTTTAATCTTATTACCACTGCTTCCTGTAGATTCAGGATAGGAAATACAGAAAATATTGACATTGCTATATTTACAAATGAAAATAGAAACATTACACACAAAAACTATGCCAGCAAGTAGTGAAAGGACTCGCTAGTGCAGTTCAACCACCTGTGCCTGGATCAAGAGCTCTGTAGTGGTTTTCTGTGGCTGGGTTTTGGTAGCAGAGGGGCTACAGGGGTGGCTTCTGTTAGAAGCTGCTAGAAGCTTCCCCTGTTCCGTGGAGCCAATGCCAGCCAGCTCCAGGATGGGCTTCCTGCTGCTGGCCAAGGCTGAGCCAATTAGAAGTAATAGTAATGCCTCTGTGATAACATATTTAAGAAAAGAAGATTGTTGTGCAGAAGAAACTCCAGCCAGGGAAGAGCGGAGTGAGAACATGGGAACAACAGTGCACACACCAAGGTCAGTGCAGAAGGAGGGGCAGGAGGTGCTCCAGGCACAGGAGCTGAGGCCCTGCAGCCCGTGGTGCAGACCATGGTGGAGTGGCTGTGCCCCTGCAGCCCATGGGGGACCATCAGGGTGCAGAGACCCACCTGCAGCCCATGGAGGAGCCCATGCTGGAGCAGGGGGATGCATGAAGGAGGCTGTGACCCTGTGGGAGGCCCAAGATGGAGCAGGGTCCTGCTGGGAACCTGCAGCCTGGGGAGAGGGAAGCCCATGCTGGAGCAGGTTTTTCCCGGGTAGGACTTGTGGCCCCAGTGGGGGACCCACATTGGTACAGCTCATTTGTGAAGGACTGCACCCCACATAGGAGTGACCCAGGGGACAGCAGTTTGGGAAGAACTGCTGCCCGAGGGATGGACTCACACTGGAGAGGCCCATCAAGGACTGTCTCCTGTGGGAGGGACCCCACAGGATCAAGGAAAGGACTCCTCTCCCTGAGCAGTGGTAGAAACAACAACTGACCATAACTCCCACTCCCCGTCCCCCTGCACAGCTGGAGGGGAGGACGGAGAAGATGGAAAGACGGAGGGGTGGGGGGAGGTGTTTTTAAGACTGTTTGATTTCTCACTCTTTGGTTCTTATCCTGTTAGTAATAAATATAAGTACTATCCCCACTTTGAGTCTGTTTTGCCTGTGAAGGTAATCAGTCACTGACCTCTCCTGCTCTTATCTCTACTCATGAACCCTTAGCTGTTTTTTTCTCTCTCCTCTGTCCAGTTGTGGAGGGAGAATGAGAGAGTGGCTTTAGTGGGTATGTGGTGTCTGGCCGGGGTTATCCCACTACAGTCTTTTTGGTGGCCCATATGGGGAATCATGAGGATTTTGAGATAAGGATAATAATTGGGAGAGGTAACAGGCAAAACAAGTAGCGAACAATGCTAAAGAATGAAATGATCGTGGGGAATTTTTTGCTGTAATTGTGGTAAAGGTACAAAGGGTGGATTTTGTGTAAATTGTCCACTTAAGTTTGGTGTTATAGTGATGTTATTTTGATTTCTGGTTGAGGGAATTTTTGTTATATTCTGTTTTGGTAGGTTCTTACTTTTGTTTATGTAAGGGTAGGCTGTGTGATGAATGTGGAATTTAAGACTCTTAAATATGTGATTCATAGAGGTGAGGGGTGGAATGTCCCAGTCGGTCCATCCTGTTCGTCCCCACCATCCTCCTTGTTGGTCACATTGGTGTACTGGGCCAGAAGAGCAGCCTTCCTCTTTTTCTTCTCCTGGGAGGAGACCTCCTTGGCACGATCATGGAGATGGGCTCAATGACCCCCTTTAGGGTGATGATTTTGTAGAACTGAAAGATCTCACAGACTGACATGTCCAGGCTGTGCTTCTGCATCACCTCCAGTCCTTTCTGTGGGGCCGGGGAGCGGAGTTCCATGAGGTAACTCAGATAGGACTTGTTGGAGCTGATCTCGTAACAGCAGATGTTGCCATCGCCCTTCCCAGCCAGGTACAGCATGTGGTAGCATGTCAGTGTCGTAGAACGGGAAGAGGAGCTCCGAGAGCCCATCGATCTCCTCCTCGATCAGGGGCATGGACAGGTCTTCTTGATTCCACAGGGCAATCTGCCATGTTTTCCAGTGCAACATGCCCATGGTGAGCAGTCTCTTAGTGCTGCCCAGGAACACCATCCTGTTGGCACAGTGGTTCTTGCAGCTGGCCTCCTGCAGGACCCACCCAGAGTGTGGCTCCACCACAAGCAGCTTCTTGTCCTTGCAGGGGGTGGCCAGGAGGCTGCTGTCTGTGTTGAAGGACACACACAGGATCACGTCCTTTTGGCAGTCAATCATCTTCACTGGCTTCCCAATGTCCAGGTTCCAGATCAGGACCTTGTAGTCGTAGCCGGCACTGAAGAGGATGTTGTTGGTGGTCGGGTGCCACTCGACCAGCCCCATGCACCGGCTGTGCCCACAGAGCTCCAGGATGGCCTCCATCATGTTCCTCATCAGCCCACCCTCAGGAATCTCCCAGATCTGCACTGTGGAGCCTCAGAGCAGGATGTGATGATGTTCTCAATGAAGGGGTTCCACTTGATGTCTAGCACAGTGCCCTGGTGCCCACAGACCTCAGGGTAGTTTGGTTCAAACTGGCCTGTCTGCTCGAGGGGGTTGACGAGGAAGGAGCCGCCACCAGCACTCTTGGTGACGATGGCAAGGAAGAGGGCGTTGACGGCACAGAAGTGGTTGTCATGCATGTTCTTGGTGATGGGAAGGCCATCGAAGAAGTGCTCCAAAATCCCTGCCTTCTGGCCAGTCCATAATCTCTTCCAGGATTCCTGGGAAATTAGGTTTTCCCATTTGGGCTTGCTGTGTGATCAGAGCTACTCACTGGCTCCATGTAGCACTAGTTGCATGATGTGTTGAGGGGATGTTCCCTTTGAGCATCCAGTGCAGCACGGACAAATGTGGTGCCAAGAGGAGACATGCTTCTGTTCCAACAACTTCTGACGTGGCTCGAACCCCCTCATAGGCTGCTAATATCTCCTTTTCAGTTGGCGTGTAGTGGGCTTCTGATCCTCGATAACCCCAGCTCCAAAACCCTAATGGTTGACCTCAGGTTTCTCCTGGTATTCTGTGCCGGAGCCTCCAGGTGAGGCTATGCTCTCCAGCTGCCGTTTGGAGGATATTTTGAACAGCTGGTCCTGTTCAAACAGGCCCCAGAGCTACTGCACGGGCTATCTCCTGTTTGACCTGCTCAAAGGCCTGTTGTTGCTCAAGGCCCCACTTAAAATGGTTCTTCTTCTGCGTCACTCGATAGAGGGGGCTCACAAGCTGACTGTAACCTGGAATGTGCACCCTCCAGAAACCCACAAGGCCTCTGCAACTGGACACAGGAGAGAGTGAGAGAACAGCTTTAGTGGGTACCTGGTCTCTGGCCAGGGTCAACCCACTACAAGCTGATAATATATAAGAAGTATCTGTTTTTGCAAGTGTCTTGGCAGCCCTGACTTAGGGTGTCCAGAAAAGTGCTCTTTACGGGAAAGCATTAGCAATAATTGATGAGCATTGGAGAGCCTTTTAAATCAGGCAGTTGGTGTCTGGGTTCAGCATGGTAGGACAGAATTCAACAAAGTTATCAACACCTGCTCCTCATTTTGATAGTTATTTAGGATGAGATGAAGGTTGGACATATGACAACTGTATGAGTCATCATTGAATATTTACCTGAAGAACTCTGCAGTAATTCATCCAGTTTGGTGCATTTCACTTTCTTCTTTTTCACAAAGAATGCATTCCATCCTGATGTGGTACACTCGTATAAGTTTGTTATGCTGACACCTGCAGATAATCCATCCATTAACAGTACTGTACACAGAAAGTGTGCTGGATTCATTTTTGAGTTTCCTGTTGGCTAGAGAGGTCATGAAGTACTATGCCTAAATTAGAAGGCAACTAACAAGTATGTGTGTGCTGTGGGAAGATCCACATGTTGGAGCCTATGGATGGAGGCTGAGAGATGAGAGATGTATCTGGAAAAGGTTTAGTTTCATTTATTTTCTCAGCAGTCCCTAATCCTGCAGCACTGCTCCACACTGATTACCACCATAGGTGTCACTCTAGTATTTTCTCTGTTTGTAATTTACTGTGTTTTACACAGTTTTACCCAACCTTCATCTCCAAATGACTTTAAAACTTTAACATTGTTTGACATTTATATTGGCACTAGAATTGAAGCTTAGCCTGATGAGGTCCTCAACTGACTATCAAATATTTGCTATCCAGAGTGCTGCAGGTCAAACACATGGATCTAGGACTAAGTGTTGTGGTTTGAGCCCTGTTTTTAGTTTTCTTTCTTTTGCTCATGAAGAGAATGTGGTGACTTCTAGAAGTCTTTTACTTGATTTTAGATATTAGCTGGGAAAACATGCAAATAAATTTTTATTCTTGATTATTGACTTTGTTTCCTGCAATGAATACACTAGTACTCTACCTTCTGCTTTCATTTTGTCAGTATCCACATAAAAAATAACTTTGTAGTGTCCTCCTAGAGATCCAGAGTGTAAGAAATGGGTCCCAAAATGTTCAATAAGTCTTCGATAGATGCTGTAGCCATAGACAACGGGAAGGTTGAACAATTCCTTCCAGAAAGACTCCGCAAGAGTGAGGAAGTCAGGACGGTTGTTAATGAACTGAGCAACTTCCACACTGTTCTCAACAACCATCAGCTGCTTACTCTGGGGGAAGGAAAAGGCATCAGTCATGCTCCATGTCACTATCAGAGTGGCTCCCAGTAGCAAGGTGGCATGTATATTCCATTGGCTACTAATCAACAGCCTTACATAGCTGTCTCATCAACCCAATCAACCTAAAAAGAACACCCTGAAGTCAAGAAATATCACTGGACTTTTATTTATACTTGCTGCAACATCTTTCTTTTCCTCCTGTGTACTTGAAAACTAGCATAAGCATAAGAAAGGAAAATATCACTCTGCAAAGCTAACAGTGGCTTCCAGAACCAGAAGCCTGGCAGTAGGAGGTTAACAAGCTTTTTCTGAAAGCAAATCAGAGGCAGTAGAGAGATGTCCCTTGCACTCTGTTTTGTCTAGATAAGTCTAGGGTCTCTAGCCATTTTGAGGACGCTTCTGAGTTATAAAATCCTATATGCCTATACAATATTATTCATTTCAAACTCTCATAGTTGCTTTTGAACTTTGTTAGGTTGAGTCTCAAAATATGTCATCGTTAGTGTCTGCTTGGGGGCCACAAAATACACGTACTTGTTACTTGATTTTTTTTGCTATAACATATAGGTTATACTTCATCATTGAGAGTTACTCCCAAATTATTTCTCTCCTTTTAAAATAAGATGAAGGCATAAGCACTGTGACCTCCTGGTTGCTAAAGACATAAGATATCTCTCTCAATGGAGTTCTACAAATGGCAAATGCATTATAAAGTAAATAAACATTAATCACAGAGTTATTGCAAATTTTTTGCTCCAATATACTGACCAAAAAAAAAGGGCAATAAATCCCTAGTAAAAACGGAAAAGATGAATCAAATATCTAAAGAAGCCAAAAGAAGTCAAAGATTTTCTCCCTCAAATAGTGAGGAAAACAGCTAGTAAATAAATAAATTACTAACAAATAGGTTTTATGGGATATTTAATGTCATGCACTTTGTGCCAAAAATGTCTGGATAAAATAAATATTTGTATCTCACTATAAAAACACATAAAAAATGATGAAAATGTTTATGCAAAATACTAAGCCACAGTGAAAACTTATACATACCTTTCGCAGACTTTCATTCTGTGAGTAACTGTGTCTATTTGAGTTTTCATACCTCTCTGTGTGTTTCATATAAGACCAGGTGCTGTTGAAAAACTCATAACTGAAATCATTCTGAACTTTGACCTAGAAGGTGAAAGATAGAAGTCTGTATGAAGAGGTTCATACAGGATTTTAAAATGATAACATAAAGAGTAGAGCAAGTCCTTACAGATGAAAAAAAAGCTGATGTGTTTTCCAGGCTGAATCCATTTCAGATTTCATAAAAAGTACTGAATACTATTGGAAAAGCATTCAACCATATATATGGATGTTAATATGTGGATATTAAGTATTTATATTATGAAATAAAGTACACTAAGGATTGTTTGGCATGTTTTTGATAAATGTGATACAAATTGAATCTCTGAGACAGTGACTTCAACCAAAGCATATCTCAAAGATTCACACAAAGCACCCCAAAGCCTTGCATTTCACCCCCAAAACATTTCTTAGGGTGATTCAAGCCATTACTTATTCTAGGGAGATGGCTTTACATGCAGTCTAACTGTGAGAGATTTAGAAATTATATTCAAGGTTAATTTTTTTTCCTTTTATTTTAGCAAGACATACACCAATTTGCATTTCAAATAATAAGCGACTGCAGAGAGGGAACAGGTGTTGTTGAGATGTGTTTAGGGAACATACCTGCCAAAGGCCCCTGCAAGCTTTGCATCATTCTCCCAGTTTTAATCATGACTGTAAATACAAAGCTGTGCTTAATGGAAACATACCTGGAAAGTATAAGCAAGAACACTTTCACTCAGCCTGTAGTATTCTCTCCCATCGCCACTAAAGACCTTTCTGCATTGCCCTCCAAAGCTTTTTGTGTGAATGACTCTTCCCTTGGTCTCACCAGTAATAGCATCAAAGCTAAAAGAAGAAAAAATATGAAAGGTCATTAAGACAAGGAGCCAAAAATTACAGAGCCATTATAACTGAATGATGGATCTGCAAAGTAAGATCTTTTACCCAAGAAAAGGGGTTATCACCTGATAGACTTCTATACATGCAGAACTGCAGTATGGATAGCATGTTACAATATTGAAAGTGAAATGTTGGATTTGTCAAGACAAATGAACGTATTTCATTATGTCTTAACATTAACACGTTCGTGTCTATCTCGACTGATTTTAAATTCTATTGTTCAGGCAATTACTGCAACATGAAAACAGCAGGGCACCCATCCCAAAATGTGGGTGGTTTTATTATATATGAAGTATATTGCATAACAAGGGATATAACAACACAAAAGATACTTAAGATAATTATTTTGCTAAGTTGCAGATGGGATGTATAAACAGAAATACATATGGATCTACAGTACTAAATGCAACAGCAATGAATAAAAAGAATGAGCACTGCTGACTCATTTTTTCCATGATGTAAATCAGGGGTTATTAGTTGAAATTTAATTTTATATCTTAAAGCTGTTTTTCAATAACAGGAATGAAAGACTAAAAGCTTTACTCTGTGCTTCAGATCAAAGGACCTGTATATGCTGGCTACGCTGAGCCACTGGCATAATGGAGGCAGTTCTACCAAACACTTTTGCATATGGGATGTTTTACTATAAGCCCAGGAAGTCTATCTGTACATCTAGAGCTTGTAAACACATCAAAATGTAAATGTATGTGGCACCACTAATATTGAGCCTGGCATGGAACATTACCCTCCTCCTGTGAGTTCTGAATTTGGAGGTGTTTTGTCAATATCACATACAGTTTTCTTCTCTTCACATCGATCTTCATCTGCACCATCTTCCTCACAGTCCTGATCGCCATTGCACACAAGGGATCTGCTAATGCACTGACCTAAATCAGAACAAACACACACAGGCAAAGGAGTGTTTGTTAATTTAAAAACAGATCACCTAAAATCAAAGCAGAAGTCCTATTTATCTATTACATTAATTAGCATATTCACTCCCACAATGAACAGTCTGTGCCCACAACAGCTTGTTGAATACAGCACACTTGAGGGAACCACAACCATTTGAGGCTTATGACATATCAATAAAACAGTTGACTTCTAGATTTATTTCCGAAGCTTTCACCCTTTGACCATCACTTATGATTAACTGTGATTATCTCTCTGGTAGCACCAAAACACGTTTATCATGGTCCTCTGTAATAAATGTCTACCTATTGAGATAATACGCTCTTCTGTGAAGGTAATGGAGGCTGCTTGGATACAATGATTGTTCTACGGAGCATTAGTTTCCAGGTGATTTCCAAGATACTTGGATATAGCACAGAACAGCTTCAAACGATCACATCTAAGGTTGCACTCCTTAACTACCTTCTCATAATGAAAAAGACTGTTCTCTGGGGCAAATAAGTAAGGCAGAATGAATTAAAGAGGATACCAGGGCTATAGCATATTATCTGCAATGCTCTGCAATGCTCCAGATGAAATGAAATCCATGCATAGTTAAGGCTGGGAAAAAAGGAAACAACTACCTAAATCAAATTCATCTGTATATCAAGAGTTCTGCAAAGACACTGCCCATTTACTAAAGTTCAAAGATAACAAGGTTTTCTTCTTAACTTCATGACTAGAAAATGGTGAAAAAATCTTGGATGGTACCTGAGAAACACCTAAACCGATCACCACAGCCATCCTCTGTTGGACACCCCCTTGTGGGCGTGCATGGTCTTGTTTCAAAGGCATCCCCAGAGCAGGGGTTTCCCCCATACTGGCCATAAACTGCTACTGTCCGTCTCCGAACCTGAATGCAAATCAAGAGATTTTAGAAAATCCAGCTGTAAAGCAGGAATACTGTGCTACTGTCAAGACAATGCTACCGCACTGCTGCTGTAAGGAAATGAGATATTCACTATTTTTTCGGAGAACAATAACACCTGCTATTAACATAATATGGTGTGGTGGTTTGAAACTCCCAAGAATCTAATTGAACCCTCAAGTTAATAGAAAGACAACTCCTTTATCTATAAGGTCTTTAGACTGATGCATAAGCTTGGCTTGGTTTGTTCAAAAATGTAATACGTAACTGAAGGCAAGAGAAAGCTGCCAAGAAATTTCTGGCTTTTTTTTACATTCTTAATAGGACCAATCATGCCTGATATGAATTTGTTATTAAAGTTTCTCAGAGTAAAAAATATCTTTAAAAATATGGTAAAATATAATATCACGAGAGTTACTTTTTGTTTCTAAAAAAAGTACTGTCTCATGCCACATCTTCAATTTTGACTAATCTGTTCTTAATTGATGCAACATCAAAATAGATGAAAAGGAAAATCAAAAGCAAGTGTCTTGTACATCAATAGAGTTTCAATGTAAAAATCATCAACTTAGTTTCATCAAGGGTAACACTTCACAACTATGTTTTCTTCCCTTGAGATGTGACACCATTAATGAAAAATCAGTGAAATTGGTACAAACCAGCATCAGTGGAGGAATGTCTGTGTTTACCAAACAGTTCAGTTGAGTTTTTTGAAGCCATCACCAAAATAAAAAGAGCACAAATTATTTTACAACATGAACATCCTAGCTTTGAAAGGGAACATACTGGGAAGAGACTAAGAATTTATCTTCTGAGTTCTCTGCTCTTTAGCCTTCTCATTTTGCTGGGGCTTTTGTGTGACACCTGATTTAGGGTTTTAAAGATACAGTGGCTCCTTAGTTACCGAGAAAAAAATCACATATGCTTATGAGGTCATGAGTAGAGAAAAGATGTGTCCATTTATACCTGTTTTTGAGTACAGCCATTGCACTCAGACCAAGGGCCAAAAGAATTCCAGCGGCAATGGACTGGAGGGGAAGGGCTGCTCCAGAAGGCAGTTTTTTTGAATTAAAAAAAAAAAAAAAAAAGGAGAGAGGAAAATCATCAGTGATTTCCATCCATAAACATGAGTGCAAAACTTTCCTAAACAGTAAATCAGACCTTCAATAACAATTAGGATTATGATCAGGCTTTCTATAAAATCACTTGGATTTGCTTTTCATAGATAAGAATGAAATCAGTCTCAGCTTAGGTTTTTCTGGTCACTCAAAAGAAGAAACTAGACACATTCACCCAGTCTAAAGATCAGCAACGACTCTGTGCAACTATAAAACAAGTTTCAAAGACCAGCTTCACACTGTAAATCAGGGATAGGGCAGTCCCCATCAGGGAGCTGACAGGGGCTGTGTGTGCCACTGATGGCTGCGGCAGTACTGACACCAAACAGTGTGTATTTGTCCCAGGAAATACATCTGAAGACCCTTTTAAGGCCTGCCTTATGTGATGCACCTTAATAATACATGCTTAGCCTTCAGCATATAGTTTGTTAAGTAAATATTCACCTGGTAAAAATAGGAAAGAAGCCTGAAACTTCCAGCAACAGAAAAATCCCCAGCATCTGAAAAAAAGAGAAGTAAAAGCAAACTACTTTGCTTTTCTGCTTTTTCCTCCCTGTTTCAGCTCATACAGCTGTTCAAGGTTTCTGCAATTTTTACACTAATCATCTAAGAAATAAGAGAAGTTCAAACTTATTTTCTCAGCTGCGTTGTGCAAGCTTTTGTTTTTAATTTTCTTATTTCTTGCAGTGTTGTCCAATTACCTTTTCAGCTATTTCTCCATACAAAATCATATGTCATTATACTTCACATATTCAACTTCATCAGTACTAATAAAGTAAGCAACTGTCTTACCTTCATGTTAGATGAAATACTCAGATATACAGCAATTACCAGGGAATATGCACTTTCAGCATTCTCAATTCGGCAGCCAAAGGAGTCAGTCAGTCTGTCTGCTGCTGTTCATGTCTTCTCACTCTGCCTTGCTGTTCTGCTTTTCTTTCTCTAAGAGGGTTGAATACTGCCAAGGAATTTTAACCTTAACCCATCCAGTCCTCCCCAGGGATGAAGTCTGCTTTGGGAACTGCTCAGTGTTTTTAAGATACATAAATCAAGTGTTGGATGTATTGACTGGGACTGGCAGAAAATTGTGAGGAGCACTTACTGGAAGAACCATCACTTCTCCTTATCTTCTCTCTCACAGTTTCTTTCCTCTGAACAAGATTTTTCAGAGATCCCAGGCCACACACACTACATCACAGCTGAGTTCACAGCTTCAGTAGGAAGAGCTGCTCTTGATAAAGCTGATATTGCTAATTACAAATCTTCATTCTCCACTGAAGTCTTGCTGATTTTTCTGTATCAGTTTTCACACTGAAAATCAGCTTACGGATCTGAATGCAAATTTTGGTCAATTATGGCCTGGTTCTGCCTGCTTTTTGCGGGGATATTCATACAGAAGAAGAGTACTTCATTTTCTCTTTCCTCACCCTGCCATGCCTTCTTATTTTTAGTTTTGATTTGTTTCACTTTCCAGAGCTGACCCATTGCAGTAACAGCAACAAGATGCCACTGCTAGAGAAATCTACACTAATTTATTCTAGCGTAGCCCAGATAACACCCTCACAGAAAAGTAGCACTTCTATGTGAAAACTCTTTATATATTAGGTCTCAGATACCGCACCAATTTTGAACTGCTTGCACAGTCCTCAGAAGACTAAATGCTTCATGTCGCAGCATCACTACATGGTGACTTTTAAGCCCTTCACTCTGATGGTATGGTCTGCTTTTTTTAAGGAGATACTCCATTCATGTGAGGGATGCCTATGTCCACTCCTCAGAGCCAATTTAGATAAGCCAGAGTCTTTGGGACTTTTCAGGTTTAGTAACTATGAAACTCTTAGATAATGTAGTTCATATGTTGTCATCACTTCCGTACATATTTTACTGCTTTTTATCAAAAACATCATGCTCCTATTTAGTTTATGACCAATTTGTGCAATTTGTGCAACACTGTCAGTGGTCATTTGCCTACAAAGGAAATTATTAAAACCAAGTTAAGACCTTTAATAGCTGGCCCAGAACACAGAAACTCCAAAGAATATTTTATCTCTCCAGACATATGACTTGATCTTGCAGTCAGCTGTTGTAATAGCTTAGATAGCAAATTCACTTTCTGTAAGTACATCATTAGCTATAATAACCCTCAAGATAAAGATTTACTGTAATTTGGTCCCAAACAGAACATGCAAATAAACATAAGTAGAGCTAGCAAAGAAAGTGTGTGTGGTGGCAGGGGTCCGGTCTTAATTAACAGGTAGTCAAATCATTAATAGTAAAGGGTGTCATATTTAAATGAACTTTTATTGATGGAATGTCTTCCTGCAAAAAGTATTTCAGCAAGACAAAAATGCTGCTTTGGCAGATGCTGTATAATAGTTCTTTTAGCACACATTTTCAGGTACTTCAACCTAATAATTTTATCTTTCATTCGGATAAAGGATCCTGCTTTTTTATTGATCCTGGCTTCAGCAGTAACAAAAGCAAAGAAATGGTACCAAAATATGCAAAACAGAGGGAGGTTAGAACTGGACTTGTGCTCCTCCTTGGAGGAGCAGAGGTCCAGAGGTCCCATGGCACTTCATTGGTTTGCAGTGGGTAGATGTTCAGTCTCCTCTACAACAGTGGAATTGTGAATGGCTGATTCTTGTTCCATTTCATAGGGTACTTACAGCAGCCTTTTTTTCTACTTAGCATTTATGCTCTGAATACTTCAGTTTAGTTTTCTACTTTTTTTGTGTTATTGACACTGAAGGCAATGTGCATGATAATCCACTTACACTTGAATTTTCTGATGACAGACTATGGAACACCTAGTACAGTCTCAGTCTTGACTGACAGTAAGTTCTACAATAACATCAATTATAATAAAAGGCCTGATTGGGGAGCTCCCCAATTACTTCCCTTTACTGCATGGTAGTGAAGGATAGAGTGTAACTCACAGAGAAGCTGAAGTTAATTTTCCCTTACTGTTAGTGAAAATTGCAACAATCTAGTACCCATTTTGCTGTTAAAAGTGTGTTTTATCATTGCAACTTCTAGTTCTTGCTAAACATTTCTACTGTATATTCAGAAATAAACCACCTTTAGACTTAAAACCAATGTTTTAGAGGATTGAAAGAGGTGCAATTTGAGAGACACAAAGGAATAGCCATAAGGCAGGGCATTTCTTGACTTGCACCAAAGGATAATTCTAGCACAGGAATGATTAATGCAATGCTTCACTTGCTGGGCTAATGATATCCTGCCTGGTCTGGAGACAGCATGAAATGGTATTGTCTGTATTCTATTTCACACTAAGGTCAGCCAGAATATAATTATATCAACGATATTTCCCTGTAGACTTCCAGCCTTTTATAGGATTGATGCTAAGGTTACTCAATAGTTTACCAAGCTTTAAATAGTCTTGTGTCTTCATTGTCCAAGTTCATTATGCATTACAGCCCTAAAGACAGTCTGTGCTCTGTGACTGCTGCAAATGCCAAGGTTCCAGTGACAACTGAGTGGAGAAAGAACATCCTGTTATTATGGTTTTGAATTGTGAAATTGATTTGGAGAGTTTTTGTATTTGTTTCTGTATGCTAATGCCGTATTTATTTTTTTTAAAAGCTTTTTAATTGCCTGTTTTGCTTTTAATGTATTTGCTGCATTTCAAGAATTAATGACAATGCCTTGGGACGTGTCTCCATGAAATATGTCAAATAGCATTACTGCTGTGCTAACTTTAATGGAAATTATTCTCTCTCAGGAGACCTTGTAGAAGGATATTGCCTTAGATACTGGCATCTGTATGCTGCAGAAACTACACCAAACAATGAAGGGTTGTGAGGGTTCTGGTTTGAAAGAACTGGGTTAGAAGAGCTCATGTTATTAGTATTCAAAATTCAGAGCGCTTCAGCAGTATATTGATAATACATCAGACTTGTCTAAAGCACAGACATTTTAGCCTGTATGTACACAAAGGTCAAACAAATAAGTACTGTTCTTTAGAATTATCGTCTGATCTTAGACCACAAGACGTGGTCTAAGAAACTCAGCAGCTTGATTCTGCCCCAAAAGTCGAATTACTATTCTGTTTTTTTCCACATCTTTGCCTGCTTTTACGCCCAATCCCCTGCCATACACTCCTTCTGCACATCTGGTGCTGGCTTTGGCACACTTCAGTCCTCTCTGAGAGCCAGTTTAATTTACTACAATGACAGAAAATAAACCCAGAAAGAAAAAAAAAAGAAGAAAAAAGCATGAACAACAAACAAAAACCCTTGGTGGTTTTGTGCTGGTTTTGAGTTAGAATGTCTCTCAGGAAGGCCTGGTGAGCAACAGACCCGCGGAGAAGGTAAAAACATACAGTCACAGAAGAAAGATGGGACCAAAGAGGTGAGAAGTGGGAAAGGAAGGAAGGTAACGGGAGAATCTTCTGCTTGCAGATGCAGCCAGCCACTGCATCTGCTCAAGTGTCAGCGAACCAACACCTTGCACAAATTCTTCTGGTTGCTGCTTATGCTAGACTATCAGATGTAAATCACTCTACTGCTCACTGCCTCCCAGGAATCTCCTGGACAGGACGGTGGCATACAAATGCGCTGTGTTATCTAGTGATCAGTTGCCCCATACAGGCCTAATTTAGGTTTTCATTTAAGTTGAATATTTATTTTTCATTTCTACCACTACTGATACTTGCCTCCCTGAGACCTTCCACCTTCAGGCTGATAAAAATTGCTTAGGTTCAGACCATCTGCCTTTGGAGATGACAGCAAACAAAGTATGGGTAATAAATATGAGTGAGATTTTCAGTGGTCTTTATCGTCAAGGGGTAGAAGCAAGCATAGGTCCACTTTGAGTCCTTCTAAAGCTAAAAATCTTGCCCAGAGAGCTCAGAGGGTTCAGGTCTTCCGCAAAAGCTCTTCTGAGAGCTCATCTGCCAGCTGTGTGCAAAAGCAGAGGTACTGTGTCTACAACAGATCTATAAGCTCTCACTTGCGTGTACATCAACAGAGGGCTCACACACATAAAAGAGGGGAATTTTATGAACCACAGGGGTTACGTCATAATTTGAGCACTTTATATAAGCTAACACAGGAAGAGTCACATGGAACAGGTTATGTTAAATACTAGAAAAAGGTTCTTCCCCCAGAGGGTGGCTGGGCACTGGAACAGGCTCCCTAGGGAAGCGGTCACAGCACCAAGCTGTCTGAGTTCAAAAGTATTTGAACAATAGTCTGGGGCACATGGTGGGACTCTTGGGGATGGTCCTGTGCAGGGGCAGGAGTTGGACTTGATGATCCTTGTGGGTTCCTTCCAACTCAGCATATTCTGTGATTCTGTTATTGCATTTGTTCTAACAGTGACACAAATCCACACACAATGTATAAAGAAGTGTCTCAGAGGTTAAACCACATGGAGGAATGCAGAGCCTGTTCTAAGCAATTAATCCTCAGAGCTGGACAAGGCCAATTTTTCTCAAGTATCCAATGACTTAAGTTTTTCTTGATTTTTTTTTCTTGCATTTTTCTACATTGTTTACTAGGAATTTAATTTCTACAGTTAAATAAATTAATGAGCAGCTTTATATGACTGCCTGAGACAGTATTCCACATTGATAATCCAGATCTCTTTTAACCTGAGGTCTTGGTGCTTTTTAAAATATCATCTCTTTCTTATTTCTCTGTAGAGTGAGCAGAATGTCCAACATCAGCCATTAGTGACCTTGCCCATGCTTTTATATTTCTGGTTCTTTCTCAGTCAGTGGTGTATGTGCATTATATATTCTAGAATTATTATTGTAACTAGTTGGAAAGCTAAAATGCTTGAAGCAGACCTTGAACAAAAATCTTTCATCAAAGTCTATCAGTCTCCGTCTGAAAATTTCCAAGTATCTTGAAATTAAAACCTTAAATATGTTTTTCAATAAGCAGAACAAAGATTCCTCTCCTATAAAGGAGAGTTAGGGAACAAAACGAAGGCAGGACTTCAAAGAAACAGATCTTATTAGGATGTCTTTTTGAACTACAACATTTTTAGGCCTATCTGAAATTCATTAAAATTTTTTCAGCTTACTTGAGAAGTCAGTAATTAACCCTAACTGCTACTGAGAAACTTTCTGGGACAAGCTTTTGTAGATACCTTTCAGACGGAAACAAAGTTCAACAAATAAAGCAAGGTTTTGCAAACTTTAATAGATGCAACAGGCTGTAGAATCAGAAATGACAGAGCATTGACTTCTGCCCTCCCCCATTCTTGACTGACTATGCATATAACCAATATCAGACTGCAATAGATGAAAACATATACCAGTAACAAGAAAGGGATGAAACAGTTGCAGAGATTCACCAGAGCTCCAGAGAAATTTAGAAGTGCTCATCATTTGTTATTTCTTTCACAAGAAGCTTATAAGCTCTTAAAACTGACATGATGGCCTTTCGCGAGTTATTCTGGCTTCTGTCTGTACTTGCAGCTCAGTTACAAGGAGCAGCACTGAAGTGCAAGGTCAGTGTGGCCATATTAATTATGTACTTTTTTATTTCCAGACATAAAATTCTCAGACAAATTCTTCCTATCCAGCCACGCAATTATTGTTATATACCAATTTTGGTCAGGATGAAAAAGGTTCATTTGGAGTTATTTAAATCAGAAATGCTTTTATCTGGTACTGGAGATCATACCACTAAACATCTCTGAATGAATCTTCATTTCTGGAGATCACAGTTGTTCCCAATTAGCCTGAAAAGACATCCCATTCTGTGCTCATTTGGTTGAAAGACCATCATAAGAGTGCTCAAAAGTATGGTGTTTCTAATACAGGCAGACGCTCTGTAGAACAATTAATAGCTAGGGAAAAACATTCAGGAAACAGCAATGTCCAGACATTTAGAACTTGCAAATGATTTTGAGATTTTTATAAATGATCAAAAAAAAAAAAAAAAAGAGTTTGGTCTTCTGAGGCAGTAATGAAGCCAGATGTACTGGTTGTGGCTGGAGTGGAGTTAACTTTCTTCAAAGTAGCTGGTATGGGGTTGTGTTTTGGATTTGTCCTGAACACAAGGTTGATAATACAGAGATGTTTTTGTTATTAATGCTTGCACAGAACAAAGGCCTTTTCTGCTTTTTGTCCCGCCACACTGGTGAGGAATTTGGGGATGCATGAGAAATAGGGAGGAGAAATGGCCAAGACAGGTGAACCCAACTGACCAAAGGCATATTCGATACCACATGACATCACAGTCATGTATATGAAGTGGAGAGAAGAAGGTGGAAGGGGAAGACATTTAGAGTGACGGGGTTTGTCATCCCAAGTTACCATTGTGTGTGATAGGGCCCTGCTCTTCTAGGAATGGCTCAATACCTGACTGACTATGGATAGCTGTGAAAGAATTCCTTGTTTCTCTTTGCTTGTGTGCACAGCTTTTGCTTTCCCTATTAAACTGTCTTTATGTCAGCCCACGAGCTTTCTAGCTTTTACCTTTCTGATTCTCTCCCTGGTCCCAGTGGTGCAGGGTGAGTGAGCAGCTGTGTGGGGCTGAGTTGCCAGCTGGGCTTAAACCACAGCACCAGGGCAGGGAAATACTTCCATGTAAAAACACATATCAGCCATGAGAAAGGTACCCCGAGAAAGGCTGGTGGTCAGTTTTGACTGAGGTGAATTACAAACTTGTTAAATGCTTGACAGACAGAGTAGAAAAGGTAAATTACCAATATAGTTGCTGCAAGGATTACCATATTTTACTCTACTGTTAAAATACAGTAATACAGAATAAGTAGGCTTGGACTTGTCATAGTTTTGTGACCTTTTCACAGTGCAACATTCCCTCAGACACTTTTCCATTCTTGAGCAGACACTGTTTAGGCTATATCTCCTCCTAACATATGTTCAAGCTCAACTGAAAACTGTGCAATTAGTTAATAAGGACTAACTACACAGATAAACCAAATCCAAACCTGTACATACTGCCATACTCTCCACCATCTGCATCAGTGCCATTCATAAAGCTCCATTTCTTTTCCGTGTCCTCTTTGCACACACAGATAAGGCTGGGCACTGTTTTGTCCTCTATTTTTGTTAAAGCAAAGTAGTGTAAGAGGGAAATTGTGCATGGGTGTTAGGGGAATTCCCTGATGAAGCCAGTATGCCTCACTTCCAGTAAATGCAAAGCTGAAAATGCCTGATACAGGGAAAACATATTCCAGAATAAACAGAAGATAGCCTTCGCAACTACAAAGTTGAGCTGACCTTTGTTAGCAATTCATTTGTACTTAGGGAAGGTTCTCAGCCAGTGAAAATAATAAAATGCAACAGTGATTTTGATGAAGAAATGTGAACTTACTTTACTCGGGGAATAAGCCTTTATCTTAAGTAAATATAGAACTTGCATTTGTCTGTTCCACTGCAAAGCCTTTTTTTCTTACAGTTTGTGTCTCATATCAAAATATTAAAGGTAAACCCCACAACTCCATAGAGGGTAAAGAGACCTATGCAAGTGTCAGGTTTTCCTCCTTTAAAGTGAGCTTACGTTATTATTTCTAGAGAAGAGACAAAGTGACCAGGGAAAGCAGTCATGTGCAGTAGTCCTAGAGCAAGAAAAATGTAAATTCTTTAGGACTCCTAAAGCAAGATATGAGATAAAGTAAACAAATATATAAGCAACTAACATAGTAGGCTTATTTTACTGGTTTGCAGATTAAACATGAGTGTCTCAGTTTTCTTCAATGCTTTCTTCTTTGACCTTCCACTTTACTGCAGACACATGGGATGTCTTCCTGAATGTTAGATCTAAAGTAAAACTTGAAACTTACTAACAGTAAATGTAAGTGAGAAATAAATGCATATTTCTGAAAGAAAATCAGACACCTTATATTTAGCTAATGCACATTTTATGCACAGCTTTGCATTTATTCACACACTTGGATACTTCTAATTGCAACATACCTGAAAAGTTTGAAAATGTACTGTACCAGGTACAGTACATCCGTGATTTTAACACTAACAGGTGCCAAACCTGGATGGATCTTGTAAAACTGAATTACCTGCCTACCTTTGGAGACAGAAGGCAGTGTAATAAGGCATGCATGTGCATTTTCCCAACATTTCCAGGAGAAGAACATCAGGTCATGTCCTAAGGAATGGCTGGTGATAAGTAAAATCATTCACATTTAGTAAAATCATACTTTTACTAAAGATAAAGTAATTCACATATGCACTTGAAGCACAGCTGAATAACACAAGGGAATGCAGTGCCAGAGACATAACTAGGCAAGCAATTCCGCATAAAAAGTGAGAAAATTTAGATGGTAAGATAGCCAACTGTTTGAATATAACTTTAAATTCAAGTTGGCTTCCTTTCCTGAGCTTCTCATATAGACTTTTCCTTCAACATTTCTGAAGGAAGGAGTTGGATTTTTCCCAACCAGCTGATATTGTATTTCTTTTCCAAAGATATTACCCGTGTATCAGTCATACAGAACATTTGGAAGTACAGAAGAACTGATATTGAAAGTTTAGACACTCGGCTTCCAACTTAGCAGATTTCATCCACAATGCTTGGGCTTAGATATAGGCTATGTCTCGCTGTAAATCAGACAAGATTTTGATAATTTTTATGAAAAAAGAAAGGAAAGAAAACATTTCTAGTACAGCTAAGTGCATACCATCGATGTGTATCTGTCTACACAGAGAGATACAAACATATATACATACAGGAGTAGGTGACATTTCCTTTTCACTTGTTCAATAATAAATCTTTGAGGTCGAATGTACTTTAGAATAACTCTGAAAATGCAAGTCAGAGACTTACCTCATTCTAAGGAAGGACGGATGTTTGAAATGCAGGCCTATCAGTGGGCTTGTAAGAAAGGGGCCATAGCATTTATTTGGCCAGCCATCATAACAGGAAAAGCAAAAACAATTTGAAGGCACAATTTGTGAAGATCTGACCTTTTCTTTCCAAGTACAAAATTGGTCAAACGCATTTTTCTGAGAAACTAACAGTCATAGAGATAAGAGATAGTTATGTCTCTATACTTAGAGGGTTCTTATAAAATCATAGCATGACAAGAGTATGGATGGAAGGAATCTCAGAAGGTCATCCACACTATTTGCCTTCCCACTACAATATCCACCACACCTAAGTAATTTTAGGCAAACATTTGCCCAGTCTTTTCTCAGAAACTCCAAAACCACCTGAAGGAAAACGAAATCCCGTGCTTTGCAATGTGTACTGGTACAAAAATTTTCCTCACAACTCACTAGAATATTTTCTACTGCAATGTAATGTCTAGAAGCTGGGCCTTTCCACCTGGAATGTGATGCAGACTAAAAACCACACAGTGGTCGCTCAAATGTTTTTTGTACCTCTCCAGTTCTAGCTGTTTCTGTGTACATTTGCACATGAATAATGCAACAAAGGTTTAAGACAACAGTATCAAGCAAAAAGAGATTAATATACATTGTTTTTTATCAAAATAATACTGACAAGACAAGAATATTTTGTGGTTACATAACTGAGAAGAAAATGGTTGTCACCTTATAAAGGAACTTTCTCCCACACACCCGGTCTGGTGCTCAGCCCAAAGGCCCATGCAACCTCCTCTGGGAGCTTGAGGCCAGGCAGTGAAACCCCCTCTAAGAATTGTGCTTTGGTGCATCAATGCACTACAGACCTGTAATGTATGTAAGCACATTAAAAGCTTAATGTATCTAAGCTACATTAAAAAAGCAAATAAAAAAAAAATCAAACCGAAAGCAAAATGAGCCAACTAACCAAAAACTAGGGAAAATTTAAAATTCTGAATTATGCTGTTGCACTGTGGTACGCACTGGGTGTGTCCGAGGTTTGTAGCTACCTCTGCTGTACAGAGGTATGCTCTTCCTGTTCCCCTAGCTAGATGGAACAACCATCAGACTTCAGTAGTGTTTCTACTGGGGAGTACCAGGATCTCCCTGCAACTATCCATCCTACTTGTAAGCCCCCTTTAGGTAATGGAAGGCTGCTATAAAGTAATAATAAAAAAATATTGGTTTCATATTTGTTTTAATTCCTTCTACTGTATTTTAACAAGCAATTTCAGAAGTTAGTGATGACTATTTATTTTTTCTATCCATTTTTATCTTAAACAAATAGAAAGACTTTTCTATTATGCTCATTAGCTTCTTAGCAGGATATAGCAGCCTTTTTCATAAGCATAGTTTTTTGCTCATATTTTCTGTTATTGTCATAGAAATGTAAGAACTGATGAGATTATATTGTTTTCAGTTTATTAAGATAATGTACTGTTACTGTTTAGAGAGTTTTTACCAAGTTGTTCAGACAAAAAGTTTTACTTGAACTATACTGTCATCTTGTGGCGACCAATGTTTCTGTTCCAAATTCACATACGAAAGTTTTCAAACTAAAGTATCTGGACATTATACAAATAACGTTATGTTTCTTGTGCCTGCTTGGCAACAAATAATCAGCGTAGTCTCTTCCCCACTAATTCCAACCGATATATCTACCTCTGTAAACCAAGATGATACCCAGAAACAAAGGCATCCAAACCGACCCTGATGAAAATGATGCCCTTGAATTCCTCAGTTCTAGTGCTGCATTCCTGAGATGTTACCCATGTCAAAGTATCCAATATCCAAGAGGATACTGACCTAAGAGATCACATTAAGAGATAAAAACTTCAGCTTGCCTGCACCACTGAACATAATTGGTATTAAGTGCTGACTAGCTTCAAGCTTACATGTGTGAAGCTTGCATTTTCACTCTTCCCATCCCTTTAAGTCATCCCTGCTTGTGCAAAGGATGCTATACGTGTACAAATGAGTGATGCCATATAATGACATTAGATGGAACTTGCTTTGATACTGGTTGTGCATTTGCTACACACTAATCCTTTCAGCAGTGCTCAAGTTCCATAGAACCAGTACTACTACTCTGCTTTTTTTGAAGCAAATCTCACCATGGTCACATCAGGGCCTGTCTGGCTGAACTGCACTCCAGTGACGGCATGATGTAGTAGCATAACTTTAAACCTGAGCAAAACAAATGCCACTGAGGTTATTTGGTGCTCATACACACCTTCCTCTTTAATGTCTAGCCAGCCCTGGCTTTCGTTTCCCTGCCCCTGAGCTAGACTCATCTCTAAGGCTTATCTTTAAGGGCATACCTATTTTTTACTTCAGTTTTTTAATCCCACCCAGATCAGACAGGCTGCAGAACATGGTACACAGTATTCAATAAATCCTAATCTAGATGATTAATAGGATCATTGTTTGCTGGCATGACAAAGGGTTTCTCCCACCAACAAATCTTGCTGGACCAAACTCCTTGTGCAGAAGCTGAGATGGGGTACCGGCTGCAGTGACAGACTACTGTTTCCTACATAAAAAAGACAGTTCTGACGTCCAGACATGTCGCCTTCTAAATGTTGGACTAATTCCTATGCAACAAAGAAGCAGTGTGAATTAGTCAGTGCTAAATTTAGACTTCAGCAGCTGCCAGTACATAAGCCTGGGGGTTCTGAGCAGGCAGGAGTTCACTATGGGTAATGTATTAAGAGATATTTGCAGGGACTAAGAGCTTCTGAATGATACTGGGTTGGCCACAGCTCTGCCCATTCTCTACCCTAAAAGTATTCAGTCTTCCTGAATACTAAAGACAACTATATGATGGTACCAAAAATCTTTTTTTCCAAACAGATTTGAAGACATGTAAATGCAGAAGATCATTTTTATCCTACAAAGGACAAGAATAATTCCTCTAGCAGCATATTCTTGCAGGCAGCCAAATCAGCAGACTTCCTTTGGAGGCTGTTGCCATGGCATCTGTCCAATGTTCACGGTATCTTCCAGATCTTTGAGATCTAGTGAGAAAGAAAGAAGAAAGGAGGTACTAGTTAAAAGCCATACAGCAAAGCTGCTCGAGAAATATGACTCCAGTTCAGCCTGTGGGATATATTCATACTGTTTAAGTGGGATTTTTTTTTCTGAATGGCATTTCATTCATAGGACACTGAGGTTTCTCTTTTGATTTTTGGCAAGGAAGACAGAAATACTATAAAAATACTTGAGTCTAGTCATGGCAAAATTATTTTACCTAACTTCAGCCATCTATGTGCCTAGCCTACAGGGGCTGTCTAGGCCTCTCTCAGAATTCATGGAAGAAGGGTTCCTCATAAGATTAATTTTTTTCTCTCTACTTTAGACACCTAATGTAAGATGGGATGATTTACCATTTGGTACCACTCTCTCTTCTTTAACTATTGCAGGACTCAGTTCTACTGCCAACCAAAATGAAAGAGCTGAGTGAACAGCCTGGACCACATCTTTCTGTGTCTGGAAGCAGTGCTGCTGAAGGCAGAATGGCTTTTTTCCTTATCCCTCAGCCTTAGCAGAGGTCAAAAGCTAAGCACATAAATTAGCACCAAAGGAATTCAGCAAGAGGCCATGCTCAGAAACAAGTGAGGATAAATTAACCTTGAGACAACCATACATGGTTTGTCCTTCAGTGAAAATGTAGCAGTCAGACACAGCTTTACTGCCTTGGGCACTGTGCCAGGGGATGACTCTTTTTCTTCTAGACAAAGAGCTCATGTTATAGGGGTTCAGCTCATTCATTGTCAGAGGTTTCCTCACAGTTTCTTGGCTTTTGGCAGGCCCAGACAGCCACACTTTGGAAAAACTGTTAGTAAATCAGGAGTGAGATCTAACCTGACAGATAAAGACATACTTTCATCAAGTACTGTAAGACAAGTTACATAATCCTACAATCAAAGATAAATAAATTCACTTTACCATCAATTTCTGGTTTTGTTTGGGATGACAAGATAATGATCTGGTAATAAGATGCCCACAAATTTCTTCAGTTTCTCTCTGTACATGTTATTTCCCGCAAATGAATGCTTCTAAGATAAAATTGCACACAGCTTGTTAGCCTACTGAAGATGCATAGCAGGCAGGTATGTGAGAATTTAAATGGAGCACCTAAACAAAAGCTGGTTTTCACAGAATCACAGGATATTCTGAGTTGGAAAGGACTCACAGTGATCATCAAAGTCCAACTCCTGGCCCTGCAAAGGACCATTCCCAAGAATCTAATGAACAAGAAAGCTGTATGAAAATACTAAGTAATTCGGGTCTGCTGTCATAAAAATGTAGATTGGATTTAATAGCAAAACGTAGGAGGTTTTGCTAGCACCATGTGCCTGAAAGCATTGTCCAAAAGTTTCTTGGACTCTGGACAGCTGGGTGCTGTGACTCCTTCCCTTTTTTGTGCTCCTGATGACCATTGCGATGCTTTCAACTGCAGGTAGACTGTGTCTTGCCGTGGGGGGGTCTGGGGAGGACAGGGACAAGCAGAGGGCCTATTTTTCAAGGCAACTCACTTTGGACGTATTTATTACAGCCAGGAGTACCCTGTCCCTGAATTTCATTAGACCTCACCGCTCTCTATAACTAGCCGACAGGAGGCTGTAGTGAGGGGGGGGCTCTGTCTCTTCTGCCGTGCCTGCAGCGAGGGGACAAGAGGCAATGGCCTCAAGCTGAGGCACGAGAGATTCAGATTAGACGTTAGAAAAAAATTTTTCACTGTCCGGGGGGGTCAGGCACAGGAATAGGCTGCCCAGGAAGACAGTGGAGCCCCTCCCCACGTTTAAGCGGCACCCGGACGCGGCGCTGCGCAATGTGGTTCAGCGATTCGAGGGTTACAGCGGAGGCACCGCCCCCGGAATAGGCTGCCGTGGCGGAAGCGGGGCGGGGCTCGGCCTTTTCGGTGCTGCCGGCCGGGCAAGATGGTGAGCGGGGGTAGCGGGCTCGGGGCATCCGCCGCCATCCGCGCCGCGCCGGCCCGGGCCGGGGGCACCGCGGCGCTCGGCCGGGTGGCGGGGCCGGGGCCAGGGGGCTGGCGGCGGGCGCGGCTGCTGCGCGGGGCGGGAGGCCGTGGTGCGGGGCCCGAGGCTCTCAGGGACCCTTTCTCCATACGCGTTGGTGCCGTGGCCGGGGAAGCCGCGCGGCAGCGGTGGGAGGGTGGTCGGCAGAGGGCGTTTTGCTGTTTGTCGGTGAGGGGAGGGGGGAGCCCAGGTAACCGCGCCATGGCTCCGCTTCACTGCAGCACAGGGGCGGGGACGCAAAGGAATGGCGGCGAAAGGCGTAAGGAACACGGTTCCTGAAAATGGAGGCAACCTGTAGGCGAAACTGAGCTGTGGTTCGGAAGTTAAGCGTGCCTCTGAGCTGTTAATATAACTTGGTCGGTTTTCGCATGTTTTTTTAAGGCTTGTTCTTTTAGTTTTCGTGACCTGGAAGTATTAGTGATGTTTCCAACGTGCCGTGTCTTGAAATGCTTTTCAGACGAAGGGAACATCGTCATTTGGTAAGCGGCGAAATAAGACGCACACCTTGTGTCGCCGATGTGGGTCCAAGGCGTACCATCTGCAAAAATCAACTTGTGGGAAATGTGGTTACCCTGCCAAGCGTAAGAGAAAGTGTAAGTAACAAACTTTTACCTGTCTTCAGGTTTAAAAAACACTTGTTTCTTTGTCTCCTTCAGTAGTCTGACTTTTTTTTCCAGCCAAGGAGGGATATTGTGACACTTTGCAGTGTTTGGAGCTTTTTCCAAATTAATGGTGACTTAACCATGTTCTAGATAATGTGTAGTATTGCTGCATAGAAACTGACTTGAATTATAATTTTTTTGTTAGCTTGAATGAATGTGTCATTAAAATTTAATGTGCAGCTTAATTATTTGGTGCAGATGAATAATAGTAACTTACATGTTTTAGATAACTGGAGTGCAAAGGCTAAAAGACGAAACACCACTGGTACAGGCCGCATGAGGCACCTGAAAAAGGTCTACCGTCGATTCAGGTATGACGTTTTATTACACAGTAGCATGGTGTGAAATCCTGCGTGGACATCACTTGATTATAAAATTTTTCATTCAAAGTTAACATTTCGATTTATTTTTTCTTAGTATCACTTAATGTGGTATGGTCTTCTTAAATATATCATGAAATGATGCTTCATATCCCTCAGTCTTTGGTAAGACAAGGGGGTGTATAAAGTTCTGATGTTTCTGTAAAGTGAATATAGCACAGAACACGGAGGTGGTTGTAATAAAAGAGACAAATCTTGAAATCATTCCAGTCCCCACTTGCCCACAAAAAAAATTCAGGACAGGAATAACTTCGGGAACCTCTCTTTATTTAGAGTTCAGTTAGCAGTAAGTGGTGTTACATCAGATTCTGAGTTACGGGTTTCTAAAACTTGTTACAAAGCTTTCAAGTAAGGAGGTAGTGGTGGGAGTTTTATACTGTTGTTAAGAATTTCTTTTGTATGACCACCGTGTTCTAAAATTGAACTCTGCCTTCTGGTCTAATGAACAAGAAGGCTGTATGAAAAATACTAAGTAATTCAGGACTGTTGTCATAAAATGTAGATTGGATTTAATAGCAAAATGTAGGAGATTTTAAGTCTCAGTTTGGGGTGGCGTTGAATGGTCAGTTCATTTCTTTTGGTTAGCACAGTCTTTCCCAGTAGCAGCCATAAAATACTTTCCACTATGCAACTGTAGCTTGCTTTCTGCTGAGTGTTGCTGAAGTAGAAATGTCATATCCAAAAGCAGGTTCAGGGCTGACGAGTGTCTGGTTGGAGGCATAGAGGACTTCTGTAAGAAACAGACTTGTGATTCACAAACATGACATCTTTGGCTGGATTTCTTGGTAGGAGCATGAAGTAAGGTGTGCCTTCAGCAGGTGTGCTCTACCTGGTGCAGTCTTACAGCGTTCACTCAGTTAATGACATCTTCCTGTTTAAAGAAGTCAAATTTACTTAAGCAGAAGAGAGTGAAAACCATGCTGCTTATTCAAGGCAATTGTTAATAAGATGTTTCTTTTAACAAATGCCTGTATGAATTCTGTACTGAGATTAGCTGAAAAAATGTAATGAGTTTGATCTAAAGCACCACTGTCAGAAAATAACCTGGGGCAGGCATCAACTTTTCAAAAAGTGGTAACTATATTTCTACTTACAGGAATGGATTCCGTGAGGGAACCACACCGAAGCCCAAGAGAGCAGCTGTTGCAGCCTCCAGTTCATCATAAAGACTCATGTATTTGTTAAAATAAATGATCTTATCCAGAAAATATTGTCACCTTTTTTTACATACTTTACCGAAATGCAGAATTCCTGATACTACATAAACACCTACCAACACAAATTCTTAAATGATTGATTTCAAAGAACCCTTTAATTGACTTTTCATTTGATAGCACCTCTGTCTTAAAAAGGACTGTTACCTTTGCACCGAACTGAAAAAAGAGGCTTGTCTGTATTACTGAAAAGAGCTCCCCTGCCAGAGAAATGGGGTATTGGCACTATGGACTTGCCTTGTGTGCCTCTGAATCTCATTGTGTCCTAGCATGGAGAGTCAGAATTTTGTCTTAAAGATAACAGCTGTAATAATAACTTTATGTGATGTTCTTGGAGGCATTAGTGAAAGAGGGGGTTTCAGTCCTGCCCGTTTTTCACTGCTCTGTGGCATAGAAAGGCTCACAAAGGTACTGCTTGTTGTGTGGGTCATGGTTTCTTGGGAAAAAAACCCTCCCGGGTCTGGAGCACAAATACTGCCAGATACAGAGGGGTTGGAGATCTGCTGTAGGTGGGACAGGAGTTGCCCAAATGGCCTGGAGAGGTTGGTGTGGAAAGATGACTCACAAAATGACCTGAATTAACCATGCTGGGTGTAAATAATTAAAAAAAAAAAAGATAATTCATATGGTAGAAAAGTCACTGGGAGTTACATGAAAATTACATATTGATGCCTGATACATTTGTACCCTATGTGGTGTGTTGCTGGCTTTCAAACTCTGCTTTAAGAGGGTGATCATAAGATGCTGTTCATAAGATGCTGCTAGGAAAGTTTGGGGAATTACAGTAATCACTGCAAGGATTTAGAGGATTTTCATATGTCTTGCAGAGACAATACTAGATACTCAAGAACTTGAGATGCTTTAAGACACTGAGGCTGTTTTACTGCAATTCTTTTGGTTTTGTCATGAACTCTCACAAGCAGCATACTGCTTTGTCATTACTGAATGATCAGCAGTTAATGTCTCACCTTGTGCAAATCACAGAAGAAATTTTCAGCCAGGTGTGAAATTAGGGTGTCCCTGACTGCTCTTTCTTAATTTTTTAAATTAAGTAAGAGTCAGTGCTTCATGCTTGAGTGTACTGACTTCGGCTATTTCTAAAAAAAAAAAGTGTTCCCCCTGCTGTTCTCTAGCATGTAGCAAACATACTGCACTCACTGGTTTCAACTGTTTTGTCTGAGAGAGGTTGGAATGTAAGTGGTGGTGATGCTGTTAAAATACACTGAGCACACTATATGTCTGTGTATTCCCAAGGCTAAGGAGTGCCTCTGAAATGTGTTTTTTGGTGGTGTGTGAGAAACACTTAAATGTAGGAGGAAGTAATCATAAGTGTGTCTTTGAGAGCAACCTCTAGAACAACCTCAAGAAAATCTTAAAGAAGCCATCGAGATTCTAAGGGAGGGCTAATTGAGCGATAGTACAGTTGGACAGTGCTATGGCAGGAACTGTGATTATGGGTGGGAGTGAAAGCCTTTGCAAAGTTCCGTGATCTTTGTGTAGTCTGGGATTTTGTTCTGACTGCCCTGTTTGACCTGCAAACATGATAAAACCCAGCAAGGGCAAGTGCTTAACTATGTTTGCTGCTAACTGTTAGCTTCTCATCATGAATTCTACTCCTGGAAAATGAACATTTGTATAATACGCAACATACCATGGTAACTGATTCAAACTTGCAAAGACTTGCAGTAATTGAAAACCTTCATTTCAGAGGGCATTTCACTTACAGCAAGAATGAATTCTATGTACAAGAAATTTGACAGCCGCTGCATTTTCAATTGTTTTAGAATTCTTGGAGAGGGGCAGGAAATAAGTTTTTTGGGGTTTCTGTTAGTCCTGTTCAGAAGAGATTATGAAACTTACGTGTCACATCAGCTATCGTTAGACTATACTGGAAACAAATTCTGAAGCATTCCAGTGTTTTTCTTACGTGTTGAAAGCTAGGCTACTTTGGTGGTTGCTCAGTATATAATATTTTGTTGAGATCTTGTTACTAGGATTTTAACTGAAGCATTATCAGTTAGAATGGAACCTCTGCATAATGTTCACTGGCAGTTTAGATCAGCCCCTTTATGTATATCATGGCTAGGCTTCCCGAACGAAGATTTGGGAAGGACTCTACCCACATTTGCTACAAGCGTGCTGGTGGCTAATGCGAGGCCAGTGCAAGATAGACAAGTCCAGTGTTGCAAAAGGCACAGCAGAAAGACTCCTTAGGTGGTATCGGCAAGACACGATTCTTTCTGCATTGTCTTTTGTCCTCGAGAGAGATCCTGCGTGTGCTCTCAAACAGAAGCAGTAGCATTATAGATGGCGTGTCTTCAGGCCTCCCGACTGGAGGCCAGAGTAGACCAGTTATGGTGATCAGTATGGCCAAGGCTGAGA
Organism: Manacus candei; assembly: GCF_025592945.1. NCBI lineage: Eukaryota > Metazoa > Chordata > Aves > Passeriformes > Pipridae > Manacus > Manacus candei. The sequence goes on along the minus strand of NW_026138141.1, from coordinate 429,164 downwards.
TGTTGTTTCAGGGAGTCCTTGTATCTTCTCTTTGGGGCTCCTCTCATGCGGCAGCCAGTGGCAAGTTCACCATAAAGCAAGATCTTAGGGAGGCGGTGGTCCTTCATCCTGGAGATGTGTCCTGCCCAACGCAGCTGATTTCTCAGCAACATGGCCCCAATACTTGTAACTGCTGCCTGTTCTAGAACAGATGTATTGGTCACATAATCTTACCAGCGGATGTTTAGGATTGTGAGGAGACAGCGTTGATGGAAGCGTTCTAGGAGATGCAGGTGGTGGCGGTAGATGACCCATGATTCGGAACCATATAAAAGAGTAGACAGCACTATGGCTCTGTAAACACTGATCTTTGTACTTTTCTTCAGCTGTTTATTTCGCCAAACTCTTTTATGGAGTCCAAAAGCACTATATACCTTTGCTAACCTGTTGTCTATCTCTCCGTCAATCTTACCATCCGAGGAGATGAGGCTACCTCAGCAGTAATTAAACTGTTGGACTGATCTGAGCTCTGATTGGCCAGTGGTGATGTGGGGATGAAGGAAGACTTCCTGAGGTGCAGGTTGATAGAAGACTTCTGTCTTCTTTAAGCTGACTTCCAGCCCAAAGAGCTCAGCAGCCTCAGCAAAGCAGGATGTTAAACACTGCAGAGCTGCTTCTGTGTGGGCGACAAGGGCAGCGTCAGCATAAAGCAGCTCCTGGACAAGATGATTTAAGGTCTTAGTGTGGGCCTTCAGTCGCCTTAGGTTAAATAGGCTTCCATCAGTACAATATTGAATGTAGATACCATCTTCTTCATCGAGGTCTGCCATGGCCCTTTGGAGCATAATGCTGAAGAAGATTGTGTATAGGGTTGGTGCGAGAACGCAGCCTTGTTTCACACCATTCTTTATTAGAAAGGGCTCAGAAAGTGCACTGCCATATCTGACTTGGCCGTGCTGATCCTCATGAAGTGAGATGATAATTTTAAGGAACTTGGGGGGACAACCTAAACATTCCCAAATCTGCCACAGACCTTTTCTGCTCACAGTATCAAAAGCCTTGGTGAGATCAACAAAGGTTACATAGAGTCCTTTGTTCTGTTCCCTACACTTCTCTTGCAGTTGTCTGAGAACAAACACCATGTCTGTGGTACTCCTGTTGGTTCTGAAACCACATTGGCTTTCAGGTAGGATTCCTTCTGCTATAGCGGGTATTAGTCTGTTCAAGAGTATTCTTGCCAGGATTTTACCAGCAATGGAGAGCAGAGTAATACCACGGTAATTTGAACAGTCTGATTTAACTCCTTTCTTCTTATACAAGGTGATGATGACTGCATCACGAAGGTCTGATGGTAGTTCACCGAGTTCCCAACAGCGCACCACAAACCCGTGAAATTTAGCATGGAGTGCTTGGCCCCCGTGTTTCCAGACTTCAGGTGGAATTCCATCAACCCCAGCTGCCTTGCCAGTTTTCACCTGCTGTATGGCCTTAAGAGTTTCTCCCATAGTAGGGGCAGTATCCAATTAATTCTTCACCGGTTGTTGTGTGATAGACTGAATTGCTGAGTCTCGAACTACACGGCTAGTGCTGAAAAGAGTCTGAAAGTGTTCAGACCATTGGTTCAGAATGGAGTTTTCATCTGTGAGAAGCGTTTGACCATCTGCACCGAGTAGAGGGCTTTGGACCTGATATGTAGGCCTGTACGCTGTTTTCGGGGCCTCAGAGAATCCTCTGTAATCACCCGTATCTGACATAATTGAATTTTTCCAGCTAGATTGATTGTTCTGGATGTCATGAAGCTTCTGCTGGAGCTTGCTGCATGCAAGACGAAAGGCTGCTTTTCTTACATGACAGGATGGCTGAGCAAGATGTGCTGGGTGAGCAGTCCTCTTCTTCCTCAACAATTCCTGGATCTCTTGATTGTTTTCATCAAACCAGTCCTTGTTCTTCTTGAAGGAGAACCTTAAGGACTCTTCAGGGGACTGCAGGATGCTATTTTTAATATGTTGCCTAAGTGTTTCAGGAGAGGGATCTATGGGATGATCTTCGAGCCTAGTTTGAAGGTTTGCCTGAAAACTGTCTCTCACTGTGGCTGACTGAAGATTGTTAACTTGGAGTCTCCTCCTTGGAATACCACCCCTTTTAGGTTTGAACTTAAGGTTGAAGTTAAGTTTACAGTGCACAAGCTGATGGTCTGTTTGGCATTCTGCACTAGGCATCATGTGGGTATGATGAACATCTCTCTGTCGCACCAAGACATAATCAGTGAGGTGCCAATGCTTGGATCTAGGATGCATACAGGTTGTCTTCAGACTATTTTTCTGCTGAAAGACAGTGTTGGTGATGGTGAGCTGTTGCTCTGCACAAAACGCTAGCAGAACGTGAACATTATCATTGCAGTTTCCAACACCATGCTTGCCTAATATTCCTTTCCAGGCTTCAAAGTTCTTTCCTACTCGGGCATTGAAATCACCAAGGATAATGTGATTATCATGTGATTATCTTATCACATGCGGGAACCTTTTGGGTAAGGTGGCGCAGGTCGGTATAAAATTTATTTTTTTCGGCAGGGTCAGCTTGGAGAGTTGGGGCATATATACTAAAGAGGACAACACGTTGCTTGTTGTGCAGTGGGAGGCGTAGGGAGATAATGCGATCAGAATGACCTATTGGCAGATTTTCGAGTTTAGGGACAATAGAGTTTTTAATCGTGAAGCCAACTCCTGAGAGATGCCTTTCGGTTCTGGGTTTACGTGACCGAAAGAGTGTGTAACCGGCACCGTGTTCTCTAGGGCTGCCTTCCTTGTGGAGACGAACTTCACTGAGAGCAGCAATGTCGATGTTGAGACGTGACAGTTCACAGGCAATTAGGGCAGAATGACGCTCAGGACGTCCACTGTCTGCAGTATCAAGCATGGTTCTGATGTTCCAGCATGCTAGTGTCAATTTGGATACACCTTTGAAGGCAGATGTATGCCTTTGTCTCTTAGTCTTTGTTTGACCACAATTAGAAGATGCCCACTGGGAACCCCAGCACAGGCAAGATGTGGTTCTGCTGGACCATTTCCTGATAAGGGCCACAAAAAAGATCAGAGAGGTGGAACAACACTTCTCTGAGCGCAGGCTGAGAGAGTTGGGGTTGTTCAGCCTGGAGAAGAGAAGGCTTCAGGGAGACATTATAGCGGCCTTTCAATACTTGGAAAAGGCTTATCAGAAAGATAGGGACAGGACTGTTTCAGTAGGGCCTGCAGCAATAGAACAAAGGGTAATGGTTTTAAAGCAGAGGAGGTAGATTCAGGCTACATATAAGGAAGATTTTTTTTTTACTATGAGGGTTCTGAGACACTGGAACAGGTTGCCCAGAGAAGCTGTGGATGTTCCAGGCCAGGTTGGATGGGGCTCTGAGCAACCCTGTCTAGTTGAAGATTGCTGATTGCAGGGGAGTTGGACTAGAGGACCTTTACAGGTTCCTTCCAACTCAAATCATTCTGTGATTCTGATATTTGCATTGTCCTCAACCTGAAAGCTAGAAACAGCAGAAGAGATACAGGCCTGAATCTGGGCAAAACATATGCTTTCAGGGGAGCAAAGGCAACATGGAAATAGTACCTTGTGCTTGTGGAAGAACCGTCCTGCATATTCAGTGGTAATGTGGAATCAGACGCCAAAGAGAAAAGGGCAAGAGGTGAGTGTATGTTCATGAAATCACACCAATTATGCCGAGGAAGCCCTAATGCCAGCAAGTAGAAACCATCCACATTAACATCCCCCCATTTAATATTGTCCACTTAGTCTGGAGAACTGGGGAAAGGAGGTGAAGGTGTGGGAATTCCTGTAACCTTCCTCTTCAATTGATGATCTCTCCATTCGAAAATAACCATTCAATAGTCACATTTTCTGCAGGTTTATCTGTTTCTTTGAAGGCAGGGATGGAATGTGATTTAAAAATATAATCCTGTTATAGTCAACAATAAAACAAGTATAGTCTTTGGTACCACACTTGTATGGTAGAAAATACAGTGTATGAAATGGAAAGTAGGTTATTGGCCTACATGCAAGGTGAATGAGTGGCGTGAGTGGCTAGTAAGGCAAACCAGAGGGCAGGTTACGTGCTCAAGGTAGTAGGAGTTACGAGAGTCCTACTTTTCATTGTATTCCCGTATTAGGGTCCGGATTTGGGCCAGGGAAGAGGACGTGAGGAGAACAAGCAGATTTAATTTACAAGCTTATTGGAAATACAGACTTCGGAGGTCTATTTTACCAGAGCGGGCTCGCTGCAATGGTGCCATTCCTTCACTAGAATTCCAAGTACGCGCCCTCCACCTCCACTCCATGCCGCCACCAAGTGCCGCTGCCCCCCCCCGGGGCGCAGTGTGCCGGCCCCGTCTCCCCCCGGGGCCACAATGGTTCGTTCCCGGGCAACGCGGGCGGGCGCCGAGCGCCGGGTTCTCTTCCGGGTTCGGGTGCGGGCGGGCGCCCTGTGGTTGCTCCTCCCCCGCTGGCTCTCCGGCCCGGGCGGGCGGGCGCTATGCGCAGGCTCGGCCCTTGCCTCAAGATGGCGGCGGTGGCGGATAAACAGAAGCACGAGCACGGGCGGGTGAAGATTGGGCACTACATTCTGGGGGACACGCTGGGCGTCGGCACCTTCGGAAAAGTCAAGGGTGAGCGGCCACAGCGGGGCCGGCAGGCGTTCGGCCGCCCGTCAGCACGGCCCCGGCCCGCGGGAGCGCCTCTCGAAGCGGGAGTTGCGCGGGCTGAGGTGCCGGGGTGGGACTGGCGGTCCCGCAGAGGGGAGCGGTGGCTGGGGCAGAAACAGCTTCCTCATCTATTTATGCGGAAATAGCCGCTAGAAGCTAAATGCTGCTGCATTTGTTTAAAACGGCGCCGGGCATGTAGCGAAAGTAGGGAGTCAGTTCTCGAGCTATCTTTCATAGCGTTTTGCTGCAGAAAAGTCTCGGTGTCCTTGTAAGGAGGGCAGGATTTCTTTCTCTACCAACAGAGAAATAACCGTAAAAAGGTGGGTCTGGGATTGTTGGGTTAACCGGCAACAGAGCTGACTCACAGATACGGAAAGATTTTGTGCTTAGTCTGCTTGACCAGTCGTTATCAAAGTTTTTTTCAGTTCAGACTTAAAAAAACTTTACACCGTAGGGGTGTAGATGCTGTGCTAGTATATTTGAAGGCTCGTGAAAATAAAATAGAAGTTAAACCTACCCAGCACAGGTGGAAGAACTGTTCATTAGCTTATTCTCACTGTTCCTGCTGTGTTGCTTGTGAGAACTTCAGATATTGGGGCAAGGAAATTGACAATATCTTTTTGCAAATGAGTTGAGTTAAGCTCAGTCTATATTGTTCATAATTTTTTTTTTTTTTTACTTAATGGGTGCTTGCTATTATAACCAGTAAAAAACCCACAGCTTTTTTTTTTCAGTGTAGATGTTCCATTGTATGTGTTCTGCACAAGCTCTTTCAACTGTTGGCATGTTCTGAAGATGTTACTAATGTATAGGAAAGAGGATATTTTTCTCTGGGAATGCAATGGAAAATATTTTGAGAGCAGAGCCTCTTTTTCAAGGCACTTGGGAGTAGTGACCCCTAACTGGCAGCTGGGATACCATTCCTTTCCTTGGGAATTTTTTTTCCTTAAATAAAGAGAAAATAATATAGCCCAGAAGACAGGCATCAGGCTCTCCTTCCCCATGAAGGGACCATATGGTTGAGGGGAGGAGTCAAAGATGTCTTTGTTTTGGGTTTTTTACCCAGCACACTGCACAAAACTGAAATTGACATACCATCAATGTTTTAATATGCTCTTAAATTTAAGAGAGCTCTGTTGTACCCCTGCTTTTCTTATCCCTATGTGATCTACTGTGTTACTTTTGCTTTAGCTGTGTGTGATAAAGGACATTTTATTTATGATGCACTGATTTTCCTCCTGGGCACACATTTTCTTCATTTAATACCAGATCTGTGTTTTCCTGTAATTCTAATAATTTTCATATGGTTTCATCAATTGACATAATGCGAAAAACTGTAATAAATGTGTTCACTTCTTAAAATTCAGTTAGAATTGTCACTGAGCTCAAGTGATGTAGGGGTTTAGGCATATGGCTCCTTGAAAGTGGATGTTTAATTTTAACAGCGATGGCAGCCTGAAAACATTGAAGTGGAAAAACAGATTTTACTTGGTAATTGTTGAATGTCTCATGCTGTCAGATGAATTCACCCTGCTGCTTACCGTAGATGCTAAAATGCCAAAAGTGAAAAGCTGTGAGATAGAAGAATATTGAACTTAAACCAACTATATGAGACACATTCTCATTGAAACTTTACCATGATTCAGTGTGAAACATCTATCCCTAAGGTTGTCAATTTTTTCTTTAAACACTGCTGTTGTTTTCTGCTGAAACCAAATGCAAACTTTTATTTCCAGGTATTTTTTGATTTAAAGTGAGTTTTCATAAAAGGAAGAGTATTCAGGCTTCCAGTGTTCCATACTGAGAAAACGAGGAGTGCTACTTCAGGCTGTAAATACACAAGAATTGTTCCAGGCCTCTAGATCTAAGTTATCAGTGCTAGTCTGTACAGACTGCAGGCGTTACGAAAGTAGGTGGTGTTTATCAAGGCAACAATAAGGGACCTGGAAATGGACAGTGAAGATCAGTATGATATGTAATGTCGTGCAGCAGGTTGGCTTTGCACACCGTGAACTACCATTTGGGGTTTTTTTCATGTTAGTGAAAACATTTGTTTATCCCATACTTTTAAAGGCTGCTTTCCTCTGAGCTTTGGGTTGGCTTTTTGGCCTATTGCAGAATTGTTTCATTGAATACAACATAAGCTTCTTCAGCTTTTTTTTTTTTTTTGCTACTCACTCAATGACTGATACTTCTATTTCGTGAGAATGTTGTATTTACTCTGGATGGCCTCATAATCAGTTTTTTCCAATTGAAGAATTGCTGAACTAGGTTAGAGACCCTTGCTCCTGCACTTCAACTGTTAAATGAAGTTGCTGCTGCTTTGAGACTGTCACTGTCTTGGAAGTCTTGCTGCTGTGCAAAGCCACAGTGAAGCTTGAAGGCAATTGATATTATCAGAGAATAAAGAAATACAGGGAGATACTAGGTCTGTTAAATGAACTTTTTTTCGGAGATTGCTCTGAAGGGCTGGTAGGTAGTTGAGGATTAGGGTGATAAACGTACCTTTTGGTTACTTGAAATTTGTTTGCGCTCCCTTTTATAGGTAGCGCGAAGTAGCTTTCAGAAGGATAACACTGACTGCTTATGTGTCTACATGGTGATATCATCTGAGATGATGCTTTCAGCTCTGTCCTAATCCCGAATTCAAAAGTGTCAGCGGTCTGTTACCAGTCTGTGTCTGACGTTTTATGTAATGGATACCATATCCAAGAAAACAGTTTTATTTTATGATGTGGATGATTATTGAAAACTTGTATCTTAAAAAGTTAGATGTGTTATAATTTTATATTGAATTAAAGGGAGGCAAAAATTACTGAATTTGAAATGTTTTAAGCAAGAGAACAGGCTTTTTGGGATCTTTCTGCACCAAACCAAACCACAGTGAGTTTTCATTACAGTCATTTATTCAAAGTTGGCAGAGTTGAAGAAGCAGGAAATCTTGTTTTCTCCCAGTCAGTGAATAAAATTAAGGCTTGAGGCGCACAGCCTTGAAGGCTATGACAGGTAGAATTGGTTTCAGTCAACTGCAAATGTTAGTTTAATTACTTTGAATGAAAAATTTGTTTTGAAAAACTTTTTTTGTGTGCCTTGCATATTGAACAAAGCTTGTAGCTAATAAATGACTTTATAATGTTTTTCTGAGTGCTAAGGAAATTCTGGTCTAACATAGACTGACAAATCAAAAATGGAACAAATTGGCTCAAAAGTGAGGCTTTATAGCATATATACAGAATCCTTTATACACATAACACAGAACTGCATATATATGTAGATGCTAAGCTGTAGAATTGGTCAGATATATATGCTACTTACTATATTAAACATGCACCTTGTAAAGCAAAGGAAGATGGAGATTCATTCTGATTTTTGGTTAGTTTCTGAGAAGCTGTTTCTTAGTAGCAAAAACTAATGTTACATTTAAACCTAGTGTTTAAAGATTTTTTTCAAATACTTATAGCTTAGTTCAGTTCCCATTATGGATGGGCAAAGACCTTGTAATTCAAATGGGGGAGTTGATTTTCTTATTTTTTATGTTGAAGATTCTTTACCCCTTAGGGTTTTAACATAGGTGATATAATTTGCTGGATTGCTTTGAAACTTAAATCACATTTGAGCTGAAGAAAAGAAGGGGGTTGTGATTGCTTTAATTGTTGATGTAGTTCAAAGCAGATAATTCTCATACAGTTCCAGGCACTCACCTATCACTGCTTTGTGCTCTCTCTAGAACTTGTAGTGGATGTGGGCTTTGTCCTGCATTCCTCAGCAGTGGAAATGTGCCTGCCCAGTACTATGGTTATTGTGGCCATTTTTAGGTACTGGCTTCTGAATGAAGGGATATGTCTTTTCACCTTGAAGGCAGAGCCTTTCTGTGTTCTCAGGTACTAGAGATGTCTCAGTGCAGCATTGTGATGGTTCAGGGTCTTGGATAATCCACTACTGAGATCCCTGCAGGAATTTAGAATGTTTTATTTACACAATGGCTTGTAAGAATAACTGCTCAGATGCTTGTCCTTATCTTTGCCTCTCTGCTAAGAATTTCTTCTCACTTGCATTGGTGTTTGGCTCAGTATTGGGGCAAAGGGCAGCGGGAAGGTCTTGTGTTGTGAATAAAGTTTGCAAGTGGGTGTTATTCTGTCCAAATTATCTGTTGAATGTGGAAGGATTTTTGTTTGTCTCTGCTGTTTAATCACAACTTCCCATGAATATATTTAAACAAAGCTTGAAGCCTGGAGTTTATTTAAATTCTCAAGTGACGGGAGGCACCCAGATAGTGTATTCAACACAGGCCTGTTAGTAATGTCTGTTCATGTGGACAAGGATGGACCATGTTGGTGTCCCTGTAATTTGGCTTATCTTCAAAACGTTGGAATCAGGGTGGCAAATAAATATGATATATTTATAATTACTGCAAGCAGAAACCATGCAGATAGTGCAGCTTTCTAGTGGAAGAGATATTTAGCTTCTAAATGTTTTATCTGTGATCCAGTGTTGGGCTTAAGAAAAATATTTTTATTTGTGACTACTTGCAATAGCTCCTGCAAAGTGTAAGTCTTAAAGAGGGGTAACTGATTGGGAAATATTTTACAGTTTAAAGAAAAATTAAACTCAGATTCTTTTCCACTTCCAGGAATGTATGAGGTTGCATGTTTGCATTGTTTTTCATTGTTACTGTTGCATTTCATTTTGTGCATTTCTGGTAACTTTTGCCACCTACTTTATATAGTAAAGCTCTGGTGTTAACTGCACAGACTGTGAGCTTATAGAGCATCAGACTGGTCCAAGGACAGATACATTTTTGTAGGTAAACTGATCAGATGCTCATAGTGGTAATTCAGAGCAATTGCTGAAACAGGCTTCTTGAGGGAGGGATAATATCGATTTCTTTAGTAGAGTGATCTCTGCAGATAAAGTTGAAGAGATACAGGAAAACATGTTTGAGTGGATTACCAAGTAAGCCAAAAGCTTGGAGTGACTTATACAGGGAGAGAAAATGCTCTCTCTAATTAGCAAGGATGGCAGGGTTTCAGGATATGCTTTGTTTTTGTTTTTGTTTTTTTTCCAATATTGCAAAAAATGTAGTCATGCTGTGAGACTTCTGAGGGTAAGCTTCAATGTTTTTCTTACATAGACACATCTTCTAATGCTTGAATTATGGAAGAAGTTGGAGCAGGGCAGAAGAAATTACATACCATCTGACTTTCAACCTCCCTAAAGATAATGAGGATTGTGGAATGCTAACACTTTAACTTCTATTTCTTGGTTACAGTCAAAATGGGCAAATAAGGTCTTTACTGAGCAGTTGAAAACCCTGACTAAATACTTCCTTGTTTCTTGCAGTTGGAAAACATGAGTTAACTGGTCATAAAGTTGCAGTGAAGATCCTGAACCGACAGAAGATTCGCAGCCTTGATGTTGTAGGAAAAATCCGCAGGGAGATTCAGAACCTCAAACTCTTCAGGCATCCTCATATAATAAAGCTGTAAGTTTTGTTTGCTGTAATCAAACATATTTAAGCAGTAATCTCACTGATCTGAAATATGTTTAAAGAGCAATACTACAAACAATATCTTGTCAAAAAAGTAACCAGCTTCAAAATCTGCAGCTGTGCCCTCTGTAACATACTTTCACAAAACGTATCTTTCCTGCAGGCTGGACAGCTTCCCTTAGATCTTTGCTTAGAAATTCTTTGGACAGGTATATAAAAGGTAATGTCATGACAGATACTTCTAGTAGCATCCATCTCTGATTTTAGAGGCTACTTCATTTTTCTTTTTCTGTTTATATTTGATTCTTTTTTTCTGCTTAGAAAATGAGTTATTAAGAACAAATCTGTAAAGGTCATTCTTACAGTAAGTTTATGGTGTTTTCTCAAAATGTTCTTAGTGATGTGCTGGTCAGTGTAGATTGCTCTCAGGAAGCTTTTTCTGTGTTTAAGAACATGCAGTTTGTTGTATGTGATTGATAATTCTAAAATCTTCAATATAGCAGCTACCTCGTGTCTCAATGTGGTATTTACAGTATGCCTGTTTACATCTCTTAGTTTATCCATAGTTCATCAGTGGATTTCAGAGTACAACTAAGTATATCCCAGAACAGACTCCTCATGTCTGGTCTGTGGAAACAAATTATAAAAATAATTGACTTTCTCTTGACTGTAATTTCCTGCAAAGTTAACCTGCACCTCTAGAGTGTAGGTGACTTTCACTGTCTTAGTCATGATGTTGGTGTTTTTTTATTGGTAGAATCTTGCTTCCCTACTGCCAGTGACAGATGCTATGTTTATGCAATCCCTTTAATTTGGCAACAGCTGTTACACTGAAGCTGAATTGTATTGTGTAAGATCAACTCACTCACTTCTGAAGTGGGTTAGTTTTTAGAAGACTATTGAGCTGATTTGTCAGCAAAATTGCTTGTGCTGCCAGTTAAGAGTCCACGAATGAGTCCAAAGGACATAGCTGTAGCCAAAGCAAAATAGGAAGTGTCACTATACCAATTGAAATATCAACATGAAAAATGAAAGAGGCAACAGTGAGAGGAAATAGCTTCTGAAACATATTGTCATTCCAGTAGCTGTAGATTGACTGAAAAAATATTTTAAAGTATATTTTTATCTGACTGTTTGTACAACTTTTAACTAAATGTAACTAGTCTTTTACTGAGTGTGTAGACTAAAAGATACCTTCTATTATCAGGTACCAGGTCATCAGCACACCCACTGACATTTTCATGGTGATGGAATATGTTTCAGGAGGAGAACTGTTTGATTACATCTGTAAAAATGGAAGGGTAAGAAGTAAGCCAACTTTGCAATTCGGTGACTTGCATTGTGTTATTGCTTTTGCAACATTCCTGTGTCACCCCACACTGAGGGGACAGACAAATTTATTTCGGGTATCCTTGCCAGAATGGTACAATTAAAGGTTTATTTTGTCTACAGAATATTATGATTAGCACAGGATTTATGATTAGAGTGGCACAGGCTTTCAGTGAGCAGAATCAATGCAGTACAGTTTATAAATAGTTTAGTATGGAATTTCTAACACAACTTAACTTATCAAATCACCCAGACCCTCTGCAGATCTAGTCAAATCTTAATACATATTCTTCTGTGTCAATATAACAATCACAGTCTAGACTTGAAAATCATATGAAAGAATACAAGTGACTCAGTTCTCCGAGGAAGCAGGGTATTGTGGAGGCATCTGTAGCCACTGAAAACTCATGAGTCTCATTCCCACTTATGATTTGTAACTGTTTGATGATAAAAGACACTGCTCTGGCTCCTGTTGCACTTCCTTATTCCATGACAGAGTCATCACTGCCACGAGGGTGGCTGGTTGCCTGGGAACTAAAGGCTGGTAAGGAAGTGGGTAATCAGCCTTGCATCCAGGAATCTTGAGGCTGGTGGGGAGGGTGAGAAGTCTGGTTTGTCTGCTTGGTTCACAGGATCTTCAGGGCCTGATAATGAGGGAAGGAGCATGAACACATGAGTCACTTGGTCACAGATGGCTGCTTGCCTCATAAAATGGAGTTATTAAGCTATCCTCATTATCAGGGGCTGGGACCGGGGGACTAGTCACACTCTGTTAAATGAAGGTGTGTTTTTGTGTATTCTGCTTTAATTTTGCTGTTATCAGTTAAAATACAATTTATGACTGTTTTGTTCCAAAACTACAAGTGGTTATGTGTTAACGCATTTCAGATCTTTATGTGTGACTTTGTCATAGCATTTTTCCTCTTTACTAATATGTTAATTTTCAATGGCAGAGTACAAACTAGATTGATATGTATCTAGCTGGAGTAGCTGAAAATTGTTTCTTCAGTAAAACCCAGTATTGAAAAGCTATCAGTAGTAATTGTGCACTTATTACTGTCTTTAACTCTTAGAAAGCTTCTGTGAAAGCTCCGAAGTCGCTTCGAGAGACTATATAGAATACTTCATTTAGTTGTTAGGGAAAAATTTCCTCTAGCTCATACAAATGAAAACAAGTTAACTTCCACTGTCTCATAATGGTTTAAAATCTTTGTCTATTTTAGCTTGATGAGAAGGAAAGTAGGCGTCTGTTCCAGCAAATCCTTTCTGGTGTGGATTACTGTCACAGGCATATGGTGGTACATAGAGATCTGAAGCCTGAAAACGTGCTGCTTGATGCACACATGAACGCCAAGATAGCTGACTTTGGTAAGGATTTCTTTTTTGTGCCTGATTGCATCTCTGGTGTTAGAACCTGTTAATAGCTATGGGAAACATTAATTAAAGTGTGTATACTTGAATATCCTGGTGGTGGGACACAATACAAGAGCATCAAGAGTGTAAATCTAAAGCAAAATAATGTTCCTGCACATCTACTAAACTTGTTTTCCTCTCAAGCTTGTTTTTCAAGTATTTTCTGTGACTAGGTCAAATTGTGAACTAATTTCTTTGGTTTTCCTTAACAGTACTTTCTCTGAAATGCTAAATGAACTTAGTTCCTGACCTTTCCACTTCAGAACTCACTGCTGTTGCCTGTCTTCACAATCTGTAAAATGTAGATGCTTGGAAGGACAGTGCAGGAACAGTTCACCATCTTTAAGAGCCACAATGCTATAGTAAAAGAAACTAGTCCTCCTATTAAATTAGACTGTTGAAAGAAAAAGAAATTAAAGTGTAAAAGTAAAAATAAGAACAGTTAAGTCTTACAACCTCCTGTGCTTTTTTGCTATGTACGTGCTTAACTAGTCAAAAAGCTTATTTTTCATAGCTGTTTGTGACATAGCTGCAGAGAAGCCTTGCCACTAGTCCTTGGAACTATCTGAGTCAGGAACCCTTACCATATAAGCATAGTAGGGTATGTATGCTGCTATGTCATGATGATATATCTCATGTAGTCATCGTGGATAGGCTTGTAAATACTTGTAAAGTATTTTGAGTCTCCAATGAAAGGTGCTAGGTAATGTTGAGTATTCTAAGTATGTTTTAAAATTATGGTGTTCAGCTATGGGCCCTAGGAATCATACTGATTTCTCGTGTGTAGAAGATGCTGTGGGTGAAATGGCTTACATGGCAAAGGAATGAAGTACAGTAACTTAATGTCAGTAAAACTGTAGCACTCAGTTAATCATGACTAGTTAATAAAAGCTTTTGTGTATTAGGATATGAAAGCTAGTCAAGCCGTACTCTTTCATCTCCACACACCACCAGTACCCCACTGCACACTCCCTGCTGCCTCATAAAAGGGCTTCCTTCTTGGAGACTGAGTTCTTTGGCTTATGGTAGTCTTGATCATGCAGCTTCTATTGAAGAAACTAGAAGATATTTTCCACAGGTCTTAGACTTTACTGAGGGCTGGTGAATGAAGATGGTCTAGTTCTAAAGCAGACTTCAGTTGCTAACAGAGTATCTAAAAACTAAATTGCTGAACTGCAGTGATTCCAGAACCAGCTGAACAGTGCAGCGGTTTATATTGTGGTGAAGTCATGTTTATTCCTCAGCTCCCCTTAGAGAATTCTGGGAAATTCTGTGGTAGTGTCTTCCACTTCAGCATTTTAGAAGCAAATGTGGTTTTTAGTACTTTCGTGTTAATGACCAAAGTCCTATCTTGCTATTCTGCTTCATCTCTCTTATAGCAGCTTTGTTCTCTGTCACTCCTGTGTCATCCAAACTGAACTGGTTTTTGTCTTGGAATGAATATGTTTTCAAACATTATGGCAATAATGTTGATGTTACTCAGATTTCTGGTAAACTAAATAGAGGATTATGTGGCACGGTCATATGAGAATTTCAGTAATTCCAAACAATGTTATTTCTTAACTGTGATAAATTTGTTAATTTTCTAATTTGATTTACTAGTAGTTTGTTCTAGGTGGTATATGCAGTGTGAAATCGTTTTGCTCCCTGAATTTTTAGTAGTTACTCTTATACACTTTCAGGTCTATCAAATATGATGTCAGATGGAGAATTTTTAAGAACAAGCTGTGGTTCCCCTAACTATGCTGCACCAGAAGTAATTTCAGGAAGGTAGTTTCTTTTATATTGGATACATGTGTGCATGTACTTCAGTCATTTTGCTGCTTGATTCTAAAGGCTACAAAACTAGTTCAGTTGACAACCTTGATGCTGAGAAACTCTGGGCTGTTAGTGGTATTGATAATTTTTCATGAATATTTAAAGCTTCTGTGAACTAGCTTTGAATAATTCCTGTAAAGTAGAGCTGATGTCTGATGCCCCAAATTCAGTGTGTACAATATGCCTGAATTGGTTTAAAAATCTCATGTACAGCTCATACCTTGGAAGGAAAGGTGCAGATAGAGTTACAGGCAAAGCCTGCTGTGAGGTTGAGTAGCAGTGAAATACCTGCTGGAGAGCAGATACTCAGTCTGGAGGGTAACTTGCCCTTTTGTGGACCATGATTGTCAAATCTGCTTTCAGCCAACTACCCTCATTTTGTCAATTGTTGATTGGAGACCAGATGTCTGTTTTACTCTGGCAGTAGCACACAATATGTGATGGGTTCTGCTATATGGACTTGTCTTAAACTTTTTGGCCTCGATTTGGGAGATAGGTGACTTTGCACAGATTCCTCTAAGACATGGGTAACAATTTATGACATAGGCTTTTTTAGTAGTAGATGCATGTTTTTTTTTCAGTTTGCCATTGTTTGAAATTTCATTGTGGGTTATTTTTATATAATAGAGAGGAAAGCTCTGTACTTGTACCCTGTTACATATTAGAAGGGGAAGGACATTAAAGTTCAAGGAAGGCATGGCATAGAACTGAAATGGTATAGTACTTGCACATCAGTTGTCCTAAGTTAATGTGTTTTTAATTACTGTGATACAATGTAAGAAAGTTGAAGAAAGAAATATTTAAATGTATTGCACACAAATAACTAATAGTTAATCTTTTCACAGGTTATATGCAGGCCCAGAAGTAGATATTTGGAGCAGTGGGGTTATTCTCTATGCTCTATTATGCGGAACACTTCCATTTGATGACGATCATGTGCCAACCCTTTTTAAGAAGATATGTGATGGTATCTTTTATACCCCTCAGTACCTGAATCCATCTGTAATTAGTCTTTTGAAGCACATGCTGCAAGTGGATCCAATGAAGAGAGCAACAATCAGAGACATTAGGTAAAACTCTAACTGATGTCTGATCACCAGATGATGGAATTACAATGGTACAAATCTGGAGAGCAAAGAAATCATTCATACAGCTTGTGCATGTTTTTTAGACTGAGATGAAAAATTTGGCTTCTGCTGGTTTGGTTTTAGCTCTGACAGTGCTCATTTTCAGTGGACAATGAAATATCTATTGGAGATCACAGTAAAACAAATTATGTTATATATAGAAGTTCTGAGAAACTTTAGGTTTAAGACTGCCATAGCAAAGCTGTTTACCTGCAGAATGCTTTGCAAAAGTTACACTATATAGACTTCTCTGGGTAGAAAAAAATTGTCTTAGCTGTTAAGAACCACTCTTCTGTATTGTACATAGAAGGAAGGAAGCTCTTTAACCTGATAATAAAAAAGTTGTTGAATAATGTTGGTTACAGAGCATGGATGGATTATAAATCCTTAACAGTTCTGTTTAGAACAACTAAATAACAGAACTAAACAACTGAAGCAAAAGTCATCTTGCTTAGTAAGGAACAAAGAAGCTTCTTCTAAGAGGGAGCAGGGGAGGGAGTCAAAAGAGGCAGCCCTTTCTGCAGCAGAGCAACCATAAGAAGAGGAAGAGGAGGAGGAGGAGGAAGGGACTGAAGTTATAAATGAGAGAGAAACCACCTGATCCCTATCCCTAAATTATCTGGGAGATAGCAAAAAGATTTCAGCCATCAACCAGGTGAGCAAATTCTCAGCTGGTTACTCCAATGCTGGGATGTTGGGGCCAAAACTCAGGAATTAGAGGGTGAGGAAGCCTGGCAGCTGGGATCCCTTGCTTGGGATAAGGCCATTGACAACAGGATTGTAAAAGGATGAGGAGTCTTCAGTCTTTGGAGGTGAAGAAAGGTATCCCTCCAGAGAAGGTCTTGCAAACTCCCTAAGCAAATGGACCATCGCTGGAGTAGGTATATCCTGTATCTGAGACAATTAGCTGTAGTGGAGGTGATCTGTAGCAGCCTGGATGACAATCACGTATCCAAAGACTGATGAATATAATTTTATATAAAAAGCTGGTTGATGAGTTATAGAAAGATGTTTTTGGAGCTCAGGTAGTTGAAAACCTTACAGTGAAAAGGATTGGGGTTTTTTCAGTCTCTTGCAAAATATCTACTAAAATCTTGTGCAGGTGGTGGTTAACTTTATGTGCTGTTGTATTTCCTGTGTTCCATGGAGACTTGGACTGGCAACCGTGATTCTTCTTGTACAGACTAAAATGAATTTTATTTTTTAAAAGACTTACATGTTAAAAATGTTTACGTTATTTACATGCACTCAGAATTTTATATTTTTAATTCTAGGGAACATGAATGGTTTAAGCAGGACCTTCCAAAGTACTTGTTTCCTGAAGACCCGTCATATAGCTCTACCATGATTGATGATGAAGCCTTAAAAGAAGTGTGTGAGAAGTTTGAGTGCACTGAAGAGGAAGTGCTAAGTTGTCTATACAGTAGAAATCATCAGGACCCTTTAGCTGTTGCTTATCACCTTATTATAGATAACAGAAGAATAATGAATGAGGCCAAAGACTTCTACTTGGCTACAAGTCCACCAGATTCTTTTCTGGATGATCACCATCTCTCTCGCCCTCACCCTGAAAGAGTGCCATTTTTAGTAGCTGAAGCACCACGTCCTCGCCACACTCTTGATGAGCTGAATCCACAGAAGTCAAAACACCAAGGTGTGAGAAGGGCTAAATGGCACTTGGGGATCCGGAGTCAGAGTCGACCAAATGATATTATGGCTGAAGTTTGTCGAGCAATTAAACAACTGGATTATGAATGGAAGGTAACAAAATAGAGGATCTTTACAGCAAACAATACATTTTTGTTTGAGCTGTGTAGTTACATAGCCCAGAGATCTGAAACTGTATTTTCGCATATTGGGATATGATCTCATATGTCTGTGCTGTGCAAGAAGGGTTTTGGGGGAGGCTGTTCATGCTGACAGGAAAATAAGTTGTGCTAACATGTCTAAGTTTTCTGTTGGGGCTGTAGGAATATTTTTTTTTCTGTTGGCTAAAAAAAACCCAAAACCAAAAACTACACAAAAAATCCCCAGAACCCACAAATCCAACAGGTAAGCTTGTAATCGCTTGATAAATACTAGTGAGTTGAAATGACAAAAACAACATGCAGTGATTTGCAAACAGTTCTGGTTACTGACTCATCTCCTTTGTACTAGGTTGTAAATCCATATTATCTACGTGTTCGAAGGAAGAATCCAGTAACAAGTGCATATTCCAAAATGAGTCTACAATTGTATCAGGTGGACAGCAGAACATACTTACTGGACTTCCGCAGTATTGATGGTATGTGAAGAATTACTTAAATTAATTGAGTTGTAAGGGAAATCATTCTAAATGCAAACATAATTTATTTACTTAGAAGTGTTGCCCTTTATTATTTTAAACCAATCTAATCTGTATTAGTGTTTCTTTATTCCTTCCTGATCTGGTGTTCCTTTTTTTTTTTCCTCCTTACTGAACTATGTTTATTTCTACCCGTGAGTTTTCTCATTTTGCCCTTCAAATTTTCTTCCCGATTGTGCTGAGGTATCAGGTGCCAGCCGGAGTCAATCCACCAGTGCCAATGGTAGCTAAAATCTGAGACAGGAATTGTATGCTTGTGGTAACTAAAGCCTTGAAAACATTTGGTCTAGTCTGTAGAAAGAGATGATATTTTATAGAGTGGCAGTAGCAGACCATCAAATGCTGGTTGGATGTCTTCCTGGAAATGAGTGGAGGAGCTAATAAACACTGACCACAATGCTTATTTATGGGCATAGTAGAATAAAGCAAAATTACCTACAGCCAGTGGTGTAGATTACTAGCCTAGGAAAACATTGCATTTATTGAAGTGTGGCTTCATTACAGCATAGGATGGCTAAGACTGTGTCCCATGACAGTTTAATCTGATATGGTTTAGCCATACGGTTCTTGCCTTGTTCCTTCTAACAGTACAGGTACTTGCTTAGATCCAGTGGTGCTTGACTGAAGGGACCAGTAGCTGTCCTGTGCTAATTTACTGCAGTATAGGACAAATGCCGAAGACAGACAGCCTGCACCTCAGGAAGTCCCCCATCATCTCCACATCACCATTGGCCAATCAGAGCTCAAATCAGTCCAGCAGTTTAATTACCTAGGCAGCCTCATCTCCTCGGATGGTAAGATTGACGGAGAGATAGACAACAGGTTAGCAAAGGCATATAGAGCTTTCGGAAAGCTTCATAAAAGAGTTTGGAGAAACAAATACCTGAAGAAAAGTACAAAGATCAGTGTTTACAGAGCCATAGTGCTGTCTACTCTCTTATATGGGTCCAAATCATGGGTCATCTACTGCCACCACCTGTGTCTCCTAGAACGCTTCCATCAACGCTACCTCCACACAATCCTAAACACCCACTGGTCAGATTATGTGACCAATACATCTGCTCTAGAGCAAGCAGCAGTCACAAGTACTGAGGCCATGTTGATGAGAACACAGTTCAGCTGGGCAGGGCACATCTCAAGGATGAAGGACCACCGCCTCCCTAAGATCCTGCTCTATGGTGAACTTGCCTCCGGCTGCCGCAAGAGAGGAGCCCTGAAGAGAAGATACAAGGACTCCCTGAAACAACATCTCAGCCTTGGCCATATTGACCACCATAACTGGTCTACTCTGGCCTCCAATTGGGAGGCCTGGAGACACACCATCTATAACGCTGCTGATGCCTTTGAGAAAGCACGCAGGATTGCCCTTGAGGAGAAAAGACAACACAGAAAGAATCGTGCCTTGCAGAATATACCACCTAAGGAGTCTTTCTGCTGTGCCTTTTGCAACACTGGACATGCCTGTCTTGTATTGGCCTTTTTAGCCACCAACGCGCTTGCAACAAACGTGGGTAGAGCCCTTCCCAAATATTTGTTCGCGAAGCCCAGCCATGATGATGAGGAGGACAAATGCCATCCCTTTTGGAGAGGGGATGACTACTTAGAGCCATGCAGCTGGGGGAGAGCAACCTGCTACAGTCCTGATTTCAACTCTTAAGGAAATACAACCCAAGGTCGTGGATTTGTCATATTTCTTCCAGCAGTGAAGCTGATTTGATGTTCCTTTCTCTCCACCATGGTTAACTGTTCTCTGTTCCACTTAACAATTTGTACTTAAAAATAGCTTTGTGTAAACAGGAGAGATTGCCTTGTCACTTATTTGTCCTGAAATAACTTCGCAGGTGTCAGGTTAGAGTCAAGTTAATGTTCAGTATTTAAAGTAAGAATTAGAGATGCTTCATCATAACACTACCACTAAGAGGAAACTATTTCCTCCTTATACTGAAGGTAAATGTAAGCTGCTGCAGTACAACATTCTAGGTGAAAAACTTCCAGAATTGAAGGATAAATTAATGCGGATGCTAGCGATTAATTTAATATACTAATCATAATAAAAAATGCAAATAATAACAATGTATAAATACCCAAATATAAAAAAATAGAATAAAGTGGATCCAAGCAAAAAACATCTACAAAACATTTGAACTATTACTGAACTTAATCTTATGCTATCTTGTTTTTAAGTAACCTAAACTGAACTATTAGCTGCTGAAATAAGTTCATGAAAAATATAGCTGGTGCTGATCTAAACTAGATGTAAATGGTTGTGTACCACAGTTTAGAGTACAGAAATAATTAGCATAAGGACACCAGCTTTTGTGTTACTATGTATTTAAGCTTTTATTTTGTATCAAATATACAGTTTGCAAAAGCTATTTATGTATTAATCAAGATTTTAAAAGACAAGATTTGGAGGTGTTAGAAGGGGAAGGTATTTGCTTTTCCTATAACTGATTTGATACTGATTCCCAGTTTTCCTCCTCTCTTCTCTTGCCCCCAGATGAAATTACTGAAGCGAAGTCTGGAACTGCAACTCCACAGAGATCAGGTTCTGTGAGCAACTACAGATCTTGTCAAAAAGATTCGGATGCTGATGTGCAAGGAAAATCTGCAGATACGTCCCTTACCTCATCAGTGAACTCTTCGCTTGACTCCTCCACAGCTGACGTAACTCCAAGACCAGGGAGTCATACAATAGAATTTTTTGAGATGTGTGCAAATCTGATTAAAATACTTGCACAATAATTTTGAAGATGGGCTTATTTCTTTTATAGCAATAAGCATGCCTAAATCATAGTCAGATGCTTCCAGTTATAATCAAGTTAAATTAACTAAGGCGCTGAAAAAGCTAGCCACAATGCAATTTGCACGGGGATTAAAATTAGTATGGGCAGTTAGCATATATTATTTTGAAGCTGGAGTGAATTCTGATTGCCTGCTGCCCAATGGCATAACACAGGTACAGGAAATAACATGCCCTTTGGGTAGTGTTTATAATATTTTACATTGAGTGCACATTAGCTTGCATATAACATTTAAATTAGATGGACCTCCTTGGTTTTTTCACTGGTAATACATATGTCTGATGCACTGTAGGTAAATGTACACTTACTAGTTCAGTGACCCAAATATGACTTGTTGGTCACCCTCTACAGTTGTGACTCAGTTGGTCAAAACTATCATTAACAGTAATGTGTTAAAACTGCTATGTTTCTTCCCCCTTATTTGACAGTAAATAATAAGGACTAGTTTGATATGTTACAATGTACTATTTCTAACAATACATTTTATTACATGCATGCAAATCCAGCCAGTTGGAAACGTGTGCAGGTGCTCTGTAATGCACTGAGGGTGAAGTTCTGTTGGCAGTGAGTAGAACAATTGAGTCCACAACAGCGGTAAGAGACTTAATGCTGAGAAGAGTTGGCACCCTGTGGGCTAAATGAAAATGTTGCAGTGTGGAAAACTGTGAGCAAGCCCCTGGTCTGTGCATATACTTTAGTGTGGTAGTAGCACAGCAGCTCCTACTGCAGGCTGAGAATCCTTTTCCTTAGAAATGGTTAAGGGCACAGCTTAAGGGCTGTTTCATGCTATTCCAGAATCTGAAATTGACAGTTTTTTAACATACCAGTTTATACTTTGATACAGCTGGTTATCACATGTTAACTTAGGATACACTGTGTAGTGTTCGCTTTGCAGTTAAAACTACATATACAGGTTTTTATTTTTTCCCAAGCTGCCTTAATAGCAAACTTTGCTATTTAATGTAACTGAATTGAAGTCTAACTTCTCAATCGGACATTGAAAACTGATCATAACAACTTGAGTGCTAATATTGAGAAAGTTTTCAATAGTAAATCACAATTACCCATAACAAAAATCTTTCTGCATTTACGGTTTTTGCAACATTTTAGGAAGAAAATTGAACTTTATATGTTAAAATGGCAGATAGTACTTGTACCTTGAGCCTCTTGGAAATTGGATATAATTAGCCACAGTTCCATTTTCATCTAGCCCTTATTAGACATAAACAGTCATAAAATATTTAGGTTTGCATTCAAGAATTAATGTTCCCTTCAAAATAATCTTCATGACCTACTAATTTTCAAGGGATAGGCTGGAAATCCAGGCATTACTATGAGCAGTGAAACCTGGACTCTTCAAATGGATGGCAGTTCTTGCCAATGACTGAGATTTTATTCATGGGAGACTGCTAGCTGCAGATATAAGAACAGCTTAATCCTGGCCACCTGGCATCTAGTCCAGAAATTAATGTTTTGGAATCTGAAGAAACATAAAGCTGCTTTAAACCCAACTGCTGTAACTCTGTTCTGAACTGGGCGATGTGAGGTCTGTCTAGTAGGTGGGTACTAGTTACAACTTCATTTCTTTATTCTCAAGTGTCACACATAGTCTCTGTAGGGACATTGGCTGTATCACTGTACCTCAAAGTGGAACATAAAGTTTTGCATTTAAACTCCTGAGGTTCAGATGTCAATATGAGGGACCAGTTCCAAATCCTTCAGTAAAGTCCTGTTTTTAGTCTTTGAAGAATTGGTTCTGGTGTACTGAATTAATCAGTGTTCATTTTTGTAATCCTTTTATTTCAAAATTACTAAATATTGCACTTGCATAAACACTACAAACGCACAGGTTTTTAAATTGCAGTAATTCCTCTTCTGGAATTGGTTTGGGATCATTTACATATGCTAAACTATTTATAAATGGTATCTGCTCCTTGTAATGCTGACAACAAATGCCAGGTGTGAAGGTGCAAATAGCTTTAAATTTTTATATACCTTTTTGGCCCTCTTGTGCATTAAGACAACCATGTTTTTTCCTTAGTTTCGGTAATCTGGAGGTTAAAGCAAGTTTCTGGCAGAAGTGTACAATATGTGTATTTTAAATAAAGTAAATTTTTATTGGTATGGTGGATCAGTTTTGATGGTCAAAGGTTTTTTGATTGAACCGAGATTTTTATAGGGAATGGGAGGGGTAGAAAGGGGCACTAAGAACCTAGTTGAACCCAGTTGCCTATTGTGTGACTTTCCCATGCTTTGTAGATCTTGCTGTTGAAATTGCTTTCTTCACATGTTCCTATTGATCTTGCAGACCTTTAGCATTGCAGTAGAAGCTGCCAATAGGCTGTGAAATGGAACTTCACTAGAGAGTTGCCAGAGTTGTAAGGAGGCAGCTTATGCAAATACACAAATTGGTCAAGTGTGTTATCTGTATTCCCAAGCATACTCCTTTTGGAGTACAATGAATTATCTTGCCTTTGTATTGTAACTTTTTCAATAACATGGATGAACCTGACTGTCCATGTGCAATATAACTCACTAGGTAATGGATAAAAATTCATCTTGGTTGTGCAATATTAAAAAAAAAAACTTTCATGTTTGTCTTGATATTAGTGTTTAATACAAACTTTGAACTAAATTTTATTTTACCAGTTGATTACCATTGTAAGATATGAAGTCCTATTCTTTAACAAATATGTGCCTACTTCCTCTGTTAATTTCTTTTGACAAAGCTGAATGGCAAAAATGCTTGTTTATAACTGTGTAACTTTTTAAACTTTCAAAACTTAAAACCAAGTAAACATAAAATACTGAACCATCTTGTTTGAAACGGTGTGCATGCTGTCTTTCAGTGTTTTGTATGTTATAAGTGGACAAGAACTGTTACACTTGTTTTAAAAACAGCAGCTATTACAATTTTAGAAGGAGCAGCAACACGACAAAGGACTGCAGAATTCCCAAGTAGGCAGGCTGGCTCCCCAGCTGAGCTCACACGGTCTTGCTGTTTTTTCCTAGATCCTGTAAACCCTTTCGGTGCGAAAAAGGAATTTGCGATGGGAAGGACACTGAATACTCAGTGTAAAAGCTGCCTTTTTCTCCCCTGTGGTCGCTCGCCTTGTCTGCCCTTTCCACTCATCGCGGATGGGGCTTTTGCCTTGGTATTTGTCCCCGTAACTTGGGAGCAGTTTTAAACCCCTTCCTGCTCAGCCTTGGTCACTTTTCCTTGGGGTATATCCCGGCAGGAGCCGCCTTCCCGCGGGGCGTGACTTGTCCCAGGCGCAGTCGGTGCTGCCGAGGTGGCCCGGCCATTCCCGCCCCCACAATGTCCCCCTGCGGCACTCGGCGTCGGGAACGGCTGGTTCCTACAGGGACGAGTGTTGTCGCCCCTCCGCTGCTGTCGCTCCGCTAACCAGCGCCGTCCCGGTCCGCACATGCATCCCGGCGGGAGCGGGGAATAGCCGGCCTGCCGCACGAGTTCCTTCCCCCCCGGGAGCCTCAGGGCAGCGGGATTTCACACGCACTGACACCCCCAGCCGCGGCTGTCCTTCGGCGAACTACAGCTCCCGGCTGTCCTTGGCTGCCGGAGACCTTCCTTCCCTTTCTTTCTCCCTTCTCTTTTCTTCCTGCCGCTGCCGCCCCGCCTTTCCGCTTCCTGCCGCTGGGCCGCGGGTGGCGAGGCACTTCCAGCTCGGGGGAATTGCCCAGTGGGAGCCGCAGGTAACGGCAGTGGGGCTCCAGTCTCGGCATCCCTCATTAACACCTGTGGTGTAACCATGGGCAGAACCGGCGTGGGGGACTGCCAGTCTGCTCCACGTTACTGCTCTGGGGTCGAGAGGAGTGAGATGTGTTTTTTATTCTCTGTGCTTAAATGTTGCGTTACCTAACTACCGAAAATGTATTTTTTTCTCCAGTTCTCCAGATGGCTTCTTTTGGGTGGAAGAGAAAGATTGGTGAGAAGGTTTCAAGAGCCACTTCTCAGCAATTTGAAGCAGAAGCTGCGGATGAAAAGGATCTGGCTGGCGATGATGATACTAACTGGGTGCATGCAACTAAGAGAAGAAAGGAAATTCTTTTAGAAGACTGTGTGAAGAAAAGTAAGGAGCTCAAGGATGAAGGTGCAGACTTGGCTGAAAATAGGAGGTAGTGATGTTGTCTTACTCTTTTATTGAATGAGTACTACGTGCTATTTTAATCCCTTCTCTAAACAATAGGTAATTTGCTAGTATTTGCGTTTATGTTTTTCATATTCTAAAAAGTGATAATTTCATTCTGCCTTTGCTGTGTGATACTAAATAAGTTGTTGCCTTTGGTGGTGGTGTCAGCTGTGAAGGAGCATGTGTTCTCATAACAACAACAAAAAAGAAGGCAAAAGATGAAAAACTGGTTGGATCTGAAAGTTGAAAGGGTAAATAAGATGCAGTGAGATAAGCCATACCGTCAGTAATGCTTTAGCTACTCTTGAAAATCTGTGTTTTCTCTTATTGAGGGTAAGCCTATTTTGAATGTGTACAGTGCCCAGGCAAATACTGCAAAGCAGCTAACACACTGTTAATCTGCTAATGCTTTTGGAAAGTCAGGTTCAGGGAGTTGCTGTGCATGTATTTTGCTTTGAATGTTGTGTATCTTTTCTCTGTGGATTCTGGTGTTCTTTTTTTGGTTTTTTTTGTGTATTATGTAAAGTGCAGTAAATCTCTTGAACAGCAGCAAATAATCTGTTGTAGATGTGGTTTAGGGCAGGGAAATACTGAGCAGCAGGTAGGTTTTGGTGCTTTTAATATCTTCAGTTGGTCTTAGAAATTGAGTTCTCCATTACCTGTCAGAAAACAGTACAAAAGCTTAACCCATGCATAAGGATTTCTTGTAAACTTAGCGAGAACTATATCTCATTAGAAATGCTTTTAAGAACCACTGAGAAACTCTGAATGGTTTCTAACAGTTATGAGAAAAAAGTTAACGTTCATACCTGAGGCTTAACAGAAGTTCTTACTTAGAATTGTAATTTCCATCAGTTACTCTAGCATGCTCTGTACAGTTCAGGCAATGATGGTGATGTGGTGCTGCTGGGGTACATAACTTTCAGACAGATTTTTCTCTTAAAAAAAAAAATCACATTGGTTGAAGGCTAAACTTACAGTGTGAGACTTTTATTACTTAAACAGGTGAAACAGTTGATGTACCATTACAGGAAACTTGAGGAAGCAGACCGAAAGGAGTGTTTATCCTGTCAGGTTGAAAGTGGTTGCTGTAATTGTGTTCAGATTTATGTGGTCTATTTCTTGAATATCCATCTGTACAACGTAAGCAGACATAATTAAATACTTAAGGTAGATTCTTTCCTGAAATATGGCGTAGTAACAGTTAAGGAAAGATTTGAGTCGAACTGTGTAGCATGTAGGTAAAAGGATGGTATCTCTTCCACTGAAGAAACTCAGAAGAAAGACAAAGAGTGAGCACTAGAGACTAACAAAGGTTGGTTCTTAGTTGGTGTCACTTGTGGAGTGGAGATAAGGGGATTTGAAAAGAAAACAGGCTTGTGAAGAAGCAAGAGGCTAAATAAATAAAAGAATGGGAAGTAATAAATTCAACTTCATTTCTTATAGAAGAGAGACTCAGAGGTAATGTGCATGGCAAAAATTAATATGATGAGAGGTGAATTTTGTAAGCGGGCCTACTATTACTTAGGTAAAATAGTGATTACTACCTTTATGTGGTGTCAATCTTTTTAGCTTATTTTCTGGTAATGGAAGGCAGTGATGTTGTTAGAATCCTTACCATGGATTTGTTAGTCTCTGTGTGTATAGTAAGTCTGTTTCTGTGGATAAGTGAAATCTGATCGTTTTATGTTTGCATAAACATAAATCGATCTCAGTAGTTCTTTGGGGGAGGGAATAATGAATAGGCTTCCTGGGTGTCAGAATTTGTACAGCCGCTTTATTTGCCCATCAGCAAACCTGGGAATGGTGCGGATGAATTGTCTGGGAGGTGGTGGCACTCTGTGGGTTTTCAGCTTTGATAGAGCCTACTGGAGGAGTTATTTGTACTTGCTGTAATGTGTGTGCATGAACCTGTGAAGCTGAGACAGAAGAAAAACGGTGATGAAGACAACAGTTTCTGATGCATGTTTTAGTCTTTTTGTGGGATAGGAGGAAAGATTAGGAGACAAGCAGAAAAAGGTGTTACACTATGTTGATTGTCACAGTGGATCTGTTATTGCGAAAAACATGGTTAGGAGATCCTGACCTAGAAACTTGGTAAGTAGGCAGTTTTGAAGATGGCTTGTGAATGAGTGATTTTGTCAGAACAGCAAGAAAAGGCAGACATGTGGAAGAAGTGTCATATTTGTATTTTTTGAGGTTTGAGGAGTAATTAAACAAATATGTACAAACATACACACAGTCTTTTGGGAACAGGCCCATAGGGAGATTCTTGGGGCTGTCCTGAGCAGAGCCAGGAGTTGGACTTTGATGATCCCTGTGGATCCCTTCCAACTCAGGATATTCTGTGATTTCTGTGAACAGAATACTGTCTGTTGATGGAAAGAATGTAGAATATTCCAGAGGAGAAAATTTTTTTGCTTATAATGCTGGTGGATTATCTAGCTTGAGACATCAGTATGGATGTGCCCATACACACTGGAATTAAAAAAAAAAGGCAACAATCTCCAACCAAAAAAGCAAAAGCAAAACCAAACCAAACCCCCCAAAATCACAATCCAGGTTAGTTTTTTTGTGTTGATAGCCCTACACTGTTTTAAATTTAACATAAGTTCATGTGCTCAGCCTCTGTGTTTTGAACACAGCAATTGTCATTACAGTATATTTTGACTGGTAGGTAGGGAAGTCTTCGACTATGGCCACACAACGGTGAAAAAAGTAAAGGGTTTAGGAGAGTTTAAACAGTGGAGTATAATGTTCTCAAGTGTATGGCATGTGAGAGCTAACAGCAAGAAGAAATACTTCTGTCAGACTAGTATCCTCCGTATAACTGAGTTGCCTATTCACGCCGGTAGCTTTGCAATCACCCTTTTGTGCTGTTTTCAAACTACGAACTTCCTTATCTGCCCAGTAAGTGGCGATAGAGTTCTTCTCAATGTGCCCTGAAGAAGTGCAGAATTTCTGTTGGAAAAAGACACTATTGGGTTTAAATTCTTATTGATTTGCATTTAATTTTTCGGTTTTGCTAAATTGAAGTTAATACTGCTCTTGCTCCTGATGATGTTTACTCCATTTTGTACTAAAAAACCCAACTCCATCTCGATTGGGAAAGTCTTATTGTCAGCTGGAACACTCTTATGTTAGGGATTCACCTATAAAAATAAATATTTGTGTCACTTTGTCACTTGGTGTATAAATTATACTGATTAATAAGATTTTACTCTTAATTTCCTTTAGACTTTGCAGCAGCAAATTAAATAAGGACATTAAATAAGCAAATTAAATAAGTGCAGTGAGCACACCAGATAACAAATCAATTTTTATGAAACTATTTATTTTTCTAGAGGGATTAATTTTTTAGAAATACTTAATTTAATTTTCTAATCTACTGAAAAAATTGGACTTTTCTGGAGGGTCAATTTTTTCACATTTTAGCAGCTGAGACTTTTTCCTCTGATGCTTATGCCAGCATAGCTCCAACATGTGTAGTTTGTGATTTTTTACCTATATATGGTATATACCTATATATGAGTTTTTCTTTCTCAGTAGACATTGTAAGGTGTCAGATGATGAAGCACATACCTTTAAAAAGTATCTTTAGTGGTAAGTCAAGTGTCACTGAAAAAGTATGTTGAGCAGAGGAATAACACCTATTTAAATTAAGTTGAAAAGTCTTCCATCGTGTTGTTTTAACTCTTGTATTTGTTCCATTTGCCTGTGTCTTTCAGGTTTAGATTATGATAAGTACTTATTTACTAATGAGTTATGAAAATGCTAAAGTAATAAAATTGCTTTCAGATTATATTGATTGTTCATTTTGATACAACTAACATGGCAAAGGACAGAGATCATTATGTTGAAATTGCCTTTCAATTTTCAGTCAATGAAACTGATGTTACTTACCTAATATAGTGCTAATAAAGAGGTTTCCCAGAAGATCCAACAGCTACCTTTGGCAGAAACATTTCAACAGCTTAATACGCTTAGTTACATTATGGAGTAGCCCAGGAAAAGTGGAGTATGTTAGAGACAAGAGGGATCCAGGGGAGCTAGTTACATTTGTTTTCTCAACTCAAGAGTTATTCATTCTGATGAAGAGGAAATCAAGAAAAGGTGAATAAAAGTCCTTCATGATTGCACAGGAAGCTCCCGACAAAATCCAAACATAGAATGGAAATGTACAAGAGGTGGGAGCAGAGTTGTGTGGTGCAGGCATGGGTTGGGAAAGCCAAAGCCCACCTGGAGTTGAATCTGGGGAGGGATGTGAAGGGCAAAAAAAAAAAGGGCTTCTACAGGTGTATCAGTAGCAAAAGGAAAATGAAAGGTCTGGGTCCTCTACTGAATGGGGTAGGGAATCAAGTGATAAATGATGCAGAACAGGCAGAGGCACTCTCTATCTTTAGGCCTTTACTTGTAAGACTTACCTTCAGGAACTGTGGGCCATGAGACCTGAGGGAAAGTCTAGAGCTAGGAAGAGTTGCTCTGGGTGGAGGTAAGTTAGACTATGAAATGTTTAGATAAAACTAATGTATAGAAGTGGGACCTGATGGGGTGCATCCTGGAGTGCTGAGGGAGCTGGTTGATGTCATCACAAAGACTTCAACTGCATTTGAAAGGTCATGACAGCTCCTGGGAGCTGCTAGAAAACAAACATCACTCCTTACCTTCATGAAGGGAAAGAAGGAGGATTCAGAACTTTTAGGGCAAATAACCATAAAGCTATCTATGGGAACAAATTATTCTGGAAACCACTTTGAAATGTGGGAAGTACAAGAAGGTTGTTGGGAGTAGCTGGCATTGATTAACAAAGGTGCAATTATGATTGGCCAACCTGAGAGATGACAGATTGATCAGGGAAAGGTATAGATTTTCCATCATTGTTGATATTCAGAACCCACTGGACAGAACTCCACCTGAGCAACCTCCTTCAGGTGACCCTGCTTTGAGCAGGGTGATTTGACTAGATGATCTCTAGAGGTTCACTCCAGTCTTGGCCATTCTGTAAATATATCCCATTAAAGCTACAGACACAAAGAAATTCAAAAAATTGCAGTTTGCTCTTCCTTCTTACCCTCTCTGTCTGCTAACTGACTTCATTTAAAGCAAAGATATATTTCAAAAAGTTAGAAAATCAAAAGGATTGATTCAGTAGATAATTTGGGAGTCTACAAATTCTTATTTCTGGCTCCTAGAATAAAGGCTAAAATTCTGTTAGGCTGCTGGGTATAGTGTATTGGGAATGTTGATGCTTCCATAAGACTAATCTGAAAGCCCTACAGAGTTTTGATTTTTATGATTAAGTGTGGGAGAAATTGTTGGAAAATGCTTATGATGAAACTAGGAGAATGTACTAAGTACTCACTCCTACTGTTCCTTGTAGGCTGAAAATACCTGGTATCAGTATGGATGTAATTTCCATGCCAGGAATAATTAGCAGGTATATATAGTGCCTTCCTCCTTCAGAGTGAATTACCAGTATCAGTGTTCTTCAAACAAAATCCAACTTTTTAGTATCAGTAATTATTATCTTTGATTAAGTTGAGAGTTTTCTAGGGTCAGTCATGCAAAAATGCAGAGGAAGTAAGTAGGTTTTGCACTGTAAGTAAAAATGCACAGTGTGAGTAGGGGCTTGATTAAAATTTTCTTGAGTTCTAGTCAAAATACCTGATCAATTTTTAATGTTTTTCAGTGTTTAGCATTACTAGTTTGTGTCTGTATAAAACTTGGTTTCTATTACGATTCCTTGAGAATGCTTTACGCATGGGACGCTCACTAAAGAGCCTAAGGGTGTATAAGATGGAAGTCTTGAGTGCAGAACACATGAGCTGAAACAGAAAAGGGTGAACAAGTAAGGACCTTGTACCTTTGTTTATTGGAGAAAGCATGTTACAGCTTCTCTCTTATTAGTCAGAACATACAGATTGTTTTTCAGGCCTCATAACCTTTCTACAGAATTAAAAAAAGTGCAGAGAGTGGTTTGTAGTGTTTAACACGCTCCTGTAAACTGCTATGTGAAGTAATACATAATTTTTGTCTAAGTTAATTTTTATTGCTGACTCTATTGGTTTTTGCCACGTACTGATAGAGTTGTTACTTCCTGGTGATGCATCTCCTCTCATTGAGGAGAAAGTTCTTTGCAGACTGTTAAAGTAGTTCTTTAAGGTGTAATTTATCTTTAAATTAGCTTTTTTCTTTTTGGTCTGGAAAACATTATTTTCCAACAGCTGGTTATTATTGGCAAAGCAGGAGTTCAGTTATGAAATTGTTACTAATTTAGTGCAGATTTTTCTGAGGATGTGCTCGCAGAGTTCGCATGATTTTGAGAGTATCTTTTTGTTAGAATTATTGTTCCTTGAGGATGTTGAAATATGACATTGCATGATCCATCTGTATTTGAATGTGTGCATATTTTTCTATTTTGTAAATAGAAGCAGAAGGAATATTCGTAGAACAGCTGTAGACTGTTCTACGAATTTATATATATACATATATATTTATATATATACACACACACATCTATTTGTATTTTCCTTAAGAGAAAGCATAATTTAATTGATGCCTTTGTATCATCCTGTGTAACTTCAGAAAGTTATTGTTGTCAGCCAGGATACGAATCATTATTCATTCAAGGTTGCTTGGTAATGTAAGGAGAAAGAGGTATTGACATAATTAATCTAATGGGTACTTCACACATGTTACCAGGACCATTTTGTGATGCTTTTGCCTTCCTGAACTGGGTGGCTGTGGACAAACTGGGAGAGGGTTGTCCACAACCATGCCAAGGCTGCAGCTGGGAGTAATGCTGCTCAGATGCCAGTATCTGGGAATGTTCCCTGGAACCATGAGTGTCTTAATGCAGGTACAAGCTCTGGGGCTGCAGCATGGCTGAAGTCCTCCTGTGAACACTTCAGCTGAGGGACCAAAACTTAGTTGAGGGGAAATTGGGCCTAACTGCGAGTACTTGCTTGGAGATCAAGGATAATTTGTGTTACTTTGGATTTAAGTTTAGAGGGTCTGTTCGTTCTATGTGTGAAATGTAATTTACAGATTTTTGTAAGTGGAAAACTGTTTATTCACTGTACATCTGCTATGTAGTTTTTTTTTTAATGAGTTCTTAAAAAATGTGTCTATGTACTTAAAACCTCCCCTTATACTTTAGTGTTTGTCTCTCATTATCATAGCTGTGCTTGAAAAATTAAAATTCTGAAAGCACACGTGCCGGCATATTTCTAGCCTTGTAAATTATACAGAAGTAGAGTAATTAGTTCCACCTTTTTTTACTTAATTCTTCTGAGAGCCTGTGATTTTCTTTGAAACTGATGTGGGTATACCACCAGTCTTCGAGGTATTTTCTGACATCAACGTTTACAACCTTTTGCTGCGTATGAGGGGCAATGGGTTTATATATCAGAGTGCAAGTGGTGCACTTTTTTTTCCTCTAAGTGCTGTGTTGAGGTGAAATGTTTCGCTGTGAGTTTCTCTCATAGACGGATTGATTTCTGAAACTGTCTTCATTCCTTTTCTCTTGCTACATATTACTGTGATAAACTGAGACAGGGATTGTCTTTTAAAATATTAGACTTGGTGACAGTATAACCAACACTATTGCCATCCTGCAAAAAACAATCTCTGCTAGCAGGTCTGTACTGGTAGATGGCAGCTAGAGGTTCATGTTAATACTTGAATACAAAAGTCTGTCTAGCAGATTAAAGAACATGTTTCTGACTTGAGCTAAGAGATTTTGCCTATAACTTCAGTTAGGCATTCTAATAGTGCAGCTTTTAAATGTAGACAATTCTATTATTTATATACCTAGTGTAAAACCACTTAGCAAGAGGCAGTAATTTACATTAACAGTATAAGCAGTTTTTGCACAGAAATACAACCTGGGGCCTTTTCCATATCCTTCATAGGATTCCTGGTATTAATGACATCAAGGTGGATACTGCACACTATGATCATAGCTCATTTTTTTAAAGTTACGGTTTTGTGGGTTTGTTTATTGTCTGGATCTACTGTTAAATACATCTATTTGCTTTCATTTGAATAATAAACCCTTTGAATTTAGAAATTATTTTTTCATAATATTATTTCTCTTCATAGGGGAAGCTGCAGGGAAAAAATTAAGTGGTTTCCTTATTTAATATCTTTTGTCCAGTTGTTCTTAAATTCTAGTTATTGTTGCTGACAGAGATAATATTCCCTTCCACTGCTTTTGTTTTAACTGTCTCTGTGGTTCATGGAATTTAATTTTGAAACAGTAATTCAGTGTCCTTTGCCTGATCCATATGGAACATGGTGTATATCTGTTGTCCACATCTTCTAAAATTAAAATGTACTGAATTTAAGGAATTATAATTGCCCATCAGCATGTGGTTCAGGAATTTTCTAAGGAAGTAGGATATGGCATTGTGTTTTGTTACAAAGATCTTGGTTTCTATGTATATGTCAGTTTGCTTTCCAGTTCCCTAGATGGTGTCCTCCACCTCTTAGGGCATATTGTGAAAGTATCCTTAAACTGAAAAGGATGCTTAGCAGTAAAGGCTCAGAATAAAAATTCTCATCTTGTTCAGCAGGATCCTTTGAAGGTGTAATTCAAATAGCAGGTGGGGAAGATTGAGAGTGGTACATTCTTGTTTTACGTTGTGGAAATATTTGGTTTTGTAGAAGTGATGATTGTTAAAGAGTTGACTTCATAACATAATGTACTACCACAAGAATAATTGCTTGGAAGGGTCCTGTACAGTAATCAAGTTTCTATTATTTATGTATAGTATAATATATTTTATTATTTATGTATTATTAAATTTGTATTATAGGGTCGTCAAATTTTTAAGAACCTAATTTATTGTGTGTGTTGCCTGTCTTTATTGTTTTTTTTGTTCTGTTGATTTATTTACATGGGAGTTAATGATGTAGTAATTTTGTAGACAATTGTTAAATTATGTCAGGGCTGAGTTAACTGAAAGCAAGGGCTGGTGTGCACGCTGCATAGCTTTGGTTGTTTGCAAGTGAGATATCTAGTCCAAGGTTGCAGTTCCATCACTGATTATGCTGATTTGAATTGGGGTCAATGTGACCCAACACTCCTCCCCTTTCATTTCCACCACTTTGCAATTGGTCCAGTTTTTTTGTTTTACTCTGGGGGGAGACAGCTCACAGTACCAATTTGTCATAGGACTGGAGAAGAAGCCTAGCTGAGAAATAGTCTATTTCTGGTTGCTGCTTGGTGTTTTCAAACAAACTGGTATTAGGACAGGTCATAAGCAGGTTTAGACTGTTGACTTGGTTCAAGAAGCAAGAGCTTCTATACTGGTGCAAAGCAGGGACAAGGGAGGGGGCTGAGGTAAAGAAAGTGCAGAACAACTTTTGAGGACTGACTTAATAGAAAGTTGCAGAGTCATTTGAAGACATTTGTATTTGCCTTTCAGAAATGTGGCAGAATTCCAATACTTTCTGTATTGTGGGTGGAATTGAATGAACAAGGTTTCAGAAGTTATTTATTTTAGTAGCTGATTTCTTTTGTGATATTCAAAAGTAAGAAAGGAACTCCAAACAATACTAGAAAAAAATTTAGGAGTGTTGTTGACATACAGAATGAAAGAAATTAATATAAAATTAGAATAATAAATATTAAAATGTTCTAATGAACAAATCACTGTAATGAAACCTAAGGAAGCGTTCTGCAAATTACTTGTATAAGCAATTATGCTGAGCATTTTGTAACAAAAAATCTTTAACCTGGCTCTCTTTTTCTGTGTAATTTATTGGTTTTTTAATATAGTTTAACTGATTGTGAGGTTGTCAAAGTTATTTGGTTTTGGTCATCATATTCTGGTAACAAATTGAGGTTGAGAGAGCAAAATCTTAAACATTGAGCAAAACTGGAAAAAATCTACCAAGGTAGGTGTATTTCTTGGTCTAAAGGCAATTCATTGGTGCTGTTAGAGTTTGTAGATGGTAGCTTTCGTTAAATCCAGGAAAAGGAATTGTAGAGAGATAAGGCTTTTTTTAAGTCAGACTTAATTGTGTTTATCTTATCAGTGTGATCAACTTATTTTTTAAAGAGAGAAGGTAGCAAAGAATATATGTTAAAGGGCATATTTTTATAGCTGAGGCAAGAATCTTTTCTCCAGAATGCAACATTAAAGCTGTCAAGCTTTGCTTCCTTTTTTGTTTTTTTTCTCCATATGAAAAGATCTTCCAGTTCACAGATGCTTTACAGCCTTGTTCATTATCACAGCAAACTTGTGTCAGTTTCCCTGTTTGCTTTTCTGAAACTATGTTATAAATATAGAGGTAGTTTATTGGAACAACCTTCCAGAACTGAAAATATTCCTTGGAGGTGTTTCCTGCCAGATAGAGCATAGGATTTGAGTCATAAAATAAGAGCAAGGATTAATTTTAGAAGTTAGGATTCAGGAGCTTGGGATACTGTGGGCAAATGGCTGGAGTATTCCTATCTAGTAGTTAATGTAGATAAAAACATCTGATGTCTTAATCTTCTGTTGAATCTGTAATGTTTTATTTTGCATCTCATGCTGTGATATGGGAAAAAATGAAGTGAATAGCTCAGACAGTTCTTGCTGTTACCTCTCTTTTGACAGGCATTGCTATATGTATGCAAAATAACTGCCAACAAAAACCATCAATCTGAATCTGTTGGTTCCTGCAAGGTTGCATATCAGTAGAAACAGCAGCATAGTAACTAACTAACTAGCTCTGTCATGGTAATTGGAACACAAACGTGCTAGTGTAGCTGAAGCTCACCACTCGATGTAGTGCTGGTAGTGAGAGTTCCCACTCTTCTTGCCACTTTCATGTGGATGAGTTGCATTGTTATCTTGAGATTCAGAAGTATGTTAAGTTTCCTTACTTCCTTAGATGGTGATATCCAGTCTCCATACAGTCATATGTATATTATGTCCTCATAGATAGAGTGTTCTGTTTATTGCACCTCTATATTTCACTTATTTCAGGAGACTTCATGGCTTTTTTCACTAGAATTTGCGTTAATACTTCACAGTCATTTGACATCAATACCTTCTAATAGTTTCAGCTCTGTGGAAGGCTTATAGGGTACCTGCCTACTTAACTTACTGGAACTTTCATGAAAAATAAGATAAAATTGCCTTTTAAGTATCAAAATACCATAGAGAAGTACATGTTTCTCCTATCTTTGTCTTTCTCTCGGTTTTTGTCTATAACTTTTGTCATTATTATTCTCTGATGTTGACATCAACAAACATTGTAAGGAACCGGAAGTAATAGAGGGAAAGAAAATGAAGGGAAATTACGTTATTTAATACAGATAACAAGAGCACATCAACTGGATGAAATGGAACTGATCAGAATAGAATGTGAGCAGACTATTGCTTTTTGTGTATCATCTCTCCCCAAATCTTTTGTCGTGTTAATACCCTACCCATGAGCATTATATTTTGGTAATAAGTAATTTTAAGAAAGATAGAGGAATGCTGATATCTAAATCCAAGAATTTTTTTCTTTGATACTGTTGACAGCTGTTGATTCCGTGCATTAATTTCTGTGTCTGATTTCTGAGAACCACTAGGATCATAACATGTGGTGAGAGACACAGAGCTGTCAGCCATTTGTGGACAAATAATTAAAAGGTTAAAAGGAATAAATGCCTACTCAGCTAAGAACAAAACAGATGATACCCATCATTCTAACTCTATTATTGTGTGTCTAAAGGGTGTCTGAACAAATAATTCACAAGACAAGAATATTGCTTCAAACGGTTTTTCTTCTACATTTTCCTTCCTGCTGCTTTCAGAGGAACTGCAGTTGAAACTATTTTGAGGAACTAAAGCTTTGTATTCGAAACTTAATTTCAGCAATAAAAATGCATTACTTCTCTGTGAATACTTTAAATACTATAGCTATTGCAGTATCTGATACTTGATTTATATCAATTTGCAGCTTTTGTTTAGGATACCAAAATAGTGAATTGATTTTACTGAAACAATTCACTTTCGAAACTTGTAAGGTTATGATACTCTGTTCTTATTGCTTAAATAATGAAATGGCAATAAAACTTGTATTTCTCTTCTTAATGTGAATTTCCACGCTTCTCCTATTTGTCAGTGTTTATTTTGGCTTCCTACAGAACTCTCATCTGTAAAATGACAATCAATACCCGATTTTAATTATGTTATGTTAAATTACAAGTCTGATATTTAATGAAATACCCTGCATGTTTATACATGGCTGGAAAACAACTTCTAGAACCTGGTAGAGGGATTGTTATGTGTCATCTCTTCAAACAGCTGTGGTTTTATCTGATATTAATGCTGAACATAAAAGCATTTGAAACTGCATTTTTTTTAATTATATGAATGTAATTACAATTTAGGTTTTTTTAATGTTCTTAAATGAACACCAGTTATACAGCACACCAAACGTTCTTTTGTGTGAGAATGTTTCTCAGTGGTGTGGAATGTCTTGACAATTTCTGTTCTTAAGCATTCTAGTATGACAGTGTGTGAATACAGCTGTTATTTCCTCTGTATCAACAAGTCTGTTTTTAGCACTGCCTTTTTAAATAGAAAAATTACTGTTCTACTATGTGTTTAAGAAAAACAGGTATGTTATATAACTTGCAAGTATAGATATTGGAGAAATACAGATAAAAGATTAGCTCATTTGTAAAGTGGTTCTCAAATATTGCACTCTGGTGAGTAAGATTTTGCATTTGTACACATTTGTACACATTTTACACCTTTTACACATTTTTACATCTCTCTATGTTCTGCTTTGTAATTACCTGACATTTTGGTATTAATAGAACACAGGTAGAAATAGCTTATTTCGTCTCTCTGTTAAGGTAAAACGTTTATCCATACTGTAGTTTTTAATTATTGCATGGTAAAAATCTAAATACTTCTCACTGCAGTCTGTTTGTTAGTATTTCTGTAGT
Organism: Manacus candei; assembly: GCF_025592945.1. Taxonomy (NCBI): domain Eukaryota; kingdom Metazoa; phylum Chordata; class Aves; order Passeriformes; family Pipridae; genus Manacus; species Manacus candei. The sequence continues at coordinate 391,074 of NW_026138141.1, read as the reverse complement.
TAATGAGGTATGCAGTCAGTGACAGTAGTGTCATGTGGTTTTCATGCAAAACTAAACCAGCAAAACTACCATTTGATTGAAAGAAACATAATTTCTTCCAGTTCTTTACTCATTAACAGCCTTTAATTGAGCCATTCTCAATTAAAAATGGCACTACTGAGTTTTCAGTACTACTATAAATGATTAGCAGTGTATTTCTTAGAGTTTCTAACAGTCATCATGATGTAATATTACTGCAGGTAAGTAAATTCCTCTGTGTTATATAAGTTTTGAGAGGAAAATAGGAAGTAGCAGTGCCAAGTCCAGTGAGATTCTGCAGCAGGGCCAGAAACAAAGCTGCAGAACATGCGGTTTCTAGAATTTTGTGATTGGTATGTTTAACTAAGTCTTTGTTTAGTAATTTGCAACTTACTTGTTTTTTTCCTGAATATGAAGTTTTTTTAAACAGAAAAATATGTGCTTTGATCTTGCTTGTTAACCAGTTATATAATTCTCTTCAGTCAGAGCTGAAGTAATGGTGTTGTGTTTTGAAGAATCAACTCAACCATAGGCACATAAATACATGCTTTCCAAAGCCCCCTTTGAGGAGAAAGCACTGGAATTGCACACGCTGATGGCCCAGTGTATAGGGCACAGGAACAAAAGTGATCTGCAGTTAGCTCCAAGACATTGGATTAGCATCTGGATGTTGCCTTTGTATTGAAAATTTGGTTGTCTCCTTACAGATGAGTGCAGATATCTGAGTGGGGTGGACCATGAATCACTGATTAACCAGATTGTAAAGACTGGGGTAGAATAAGTCAAAGGTGGCAGAGCCCTCAGCTCACAATTCACTATAAAATGTATTTGTAAAAGACATATTATGGCAGACTATCAGGTGTGGCACTGCTCACTCTTCATTTCCTCTGTCATTTGTTGCTAAAATTATTTACTGCAGTATATTCCATTCCTGGGTCTCAAAAGATGGTTGTGACGTAGTAATGAAGAGACTACTTTTTCATATTGTGTTTGAGGAAATTAAGTGTTATTCCCCTGTGAGAGAGGATGTCTATCAGAGACAGTATCAGAATCCTGCTTCTGTGGCTTTTGCTTTTGTATATTTGCGTTTTGGTATGAAATTCTTTATCTTTCTCCAGTATTGTATTTCATACTTTTTTCCTTGATAAAAGTAGTTTCAAAACTGCACTTTCTTAATAGATGCAGTGATAAAAAGTAGCCATATTTACATATATAGCTGGACTAAAAATTAGGAAACTGGTGAATGGAACTTACATTAAGAACTTGATCTTGTAGTTCAGAGTGATGACAGGTGATAATTGCTTTTGGCACATGATGAAATGGTATTTCCCATCTTCAGTGGAAGTTCTTAAGAGAGATAAATCTCTTTGAAATATTTGTGTAGCTATTTAATTTTGTGGTATTAGTTGATTTACATGTAACAATACTTTGTATTTGCTGCATAGGTAAAGATTGATCTGTACAAACTAGACTTAGTTTCACTCTATACACTGCTAATGTCCAAGTGTCAATGACCTGACTATGAGTGGTCTGGTATGTGCAAGAATAGTAACTCTGAATACCTAGCTGTGTGCATGCTGTTTTGCTCCGTTTTCAATTCAGGATAATTTACCTACTCAAAGCGTAGTTGCATCGAGTTTGTTTGTGTTTATCTCTCCTTTACTGTAGGGTAAGACATTATATATGGTCAGGTGCCATTGAAGAATTGCCATGTAACTCTCTACCTGTAGAGGTTAGTGTGACCACACCTAAATGAGCCAGTTAAATTAAAACATTTTATGGGAATTTTTAGTAGATAGTTAAGGAGTTGTTTTCTCTGTGCGTAATCAGAAATAACCACAAAAGAGCTATGCTTTTGAGCAGTAATGATGATTCATCAATAACGTCAAAATTGTCTCACAAAAAGTTGGAAAGTTGCTGAGAGTTCAGAAGAACATTTTAAACACATGAAGCACAATAGTGAGAGTACCAGTTTTATGATGGTTACCAGTGAGGTTGAACGTGCTGTATAGCACTAACTGTGGACAAGATTTTTCTCTGCATGTTTAAGCAAACAACTTCCTTTTGCCTCTTTTTGCACTGTTCTTCTCTAGGTGCTTCTACAAAGTTCGGTACACCTCCCTCCCCACCCACAGTAGAAGTATTTTACTTTAAAAACCACACTGGCTTAGAGAAATCTGAAGTTGTTAAACACAAAAAGGCATGTTACGTTTGTGCTCTTTATTCTTTTTAGTTTCCTCATTCACCTGTTTTTTGAATCTTTTCTCCCCACAGTCTGGCCCTGCATCATGTCCCAGCTTAAAAAGGGAAGTTTGTTCCTGTAATCAACTGCTTTCATTTTCATTTCTCTTTTTATGTCCTCTGTGTAATTACTGTCTAGTGCTCTTTTTCTCTACTTTCCAATGATATCTGAATTTGACTCTACACTGGGTTGAAATTGTTCTAGCTGGTGTTGCTGGTGGCACAGATCATTCGTGTTCATCCTCTGTGATAAGAGTGTTTGACAATTACTCGTATTGCCTTTAAAATTTACTTTCCCTTTCTTAGCTTTGTCTAACCATGTTTTTCCTCATTCTCCTATACCATCTGATTGTATGTGTCTGTCCAAGTCTCAAAGTGTCTGTCCAAGTCTCAAAGAAATCCAGGAGTTACATTTCCTCATGCCTTCTCCTGGCACTGTACTTCTGTACTCTGCCTCTCTCCTGCAGATGTGTCTCATTTCGTCTGAATTTGATACCATCTCTTCTTTTTCAGTATATCTGCAGATATTTTCAGTGTCATTCTGATCATGTCCTGTCTCACTGTTCCTGAGGCACCAAGTGTGGGAAGCCTGTTAAACTATAGGACTCTAAATCCTGCCTGAGCTGCAGTGTTGCTTTCTAGCATTAGGTATATATGATTCAAAAATTGATCTCTGTGTAACTTGAGTGTTTTTTTTTTTAAACCCAGAAGCCTCAAAATAAATATTTTTCTTTGGGAATGAGAGTTTTTAAAATTATTTTGTTTAAGAGTTTTTTGTTTGAGTCCTGTTTTCCCAGAAATGGTGTTGAAAAAGTGAAGTGTAAGCATGAGATGTTTATTTCAAAACTTTAGCAAGCTGTAGAAAAATGTGCCAAGTTTCTATAGCTCCCAGATGGTCAGTAGCACATCTGAAGAGAGCAGTTTTAGTATGTTAGGGGAGCTATGGGATTTCATATGCTGTTAAATAAAAATTGTCAAGATCCATCTGGTCTTCTATGCTGATGCCATTCCAGATATATCCATTTGTCAATAATTTATTCATTTTTGTGGCTTTGCAATAAAGAGGAGAAAATACTAGTTAAATTCTGATTAAAACTGTATAATTTTTTTTCTGTAGTGAGATATACTACTTTACTGAAATCACAGTGGGTAGATAAAATTAAGTATACTGTATCTGTATACTCACATAAATAGTAATTCTTTCAAAATATGATAGTTTTCCTTAAAAAATGCTTTATGTTACTGTTTAGGTGCTTAGTTACAATGTATGTGCAGATAAGGGTTTTAATTTTTCTGGAAATACTAATTTCATAATCTATAAAATTAGGGTATGTCCATTATTAATATTCTGTGACTTCTTTACTATTACATTAGATAAATATATGTAGTAATCCCGGAGATCTAAACATGAATGGGTCTATTTATTGTAAGATTATAATTTGCTTAAAATTTGTTTTCATTTAGTGAAGAGAAAATCATATCTTAAATCATGTAACACTGACATTGCTGATATCTTAGTATCATATAATCCTAATGAACACTAAGAGATTTTCTACTTCAGTTCCTGCTCAAAGCAAAGTCGCCTTCAGTAAGTTGCCCAGGACATTGTTGAGTTGCATTTTGGATATCTCCAGCGATGGAGATACGTTTAAACAGAATTTTCTGTGCTTCAGTTTGTGCCTGTTGCTTCTTGTCCTGTCACTGGACATGACTGAGGAGAATCTGGTTCCATCTTCTTTAGTCTCTGCCCCACTTCCAAATGGGTAATTTTGCACCTTGGTAAAATTCCTCTTGAACCTTCCCTTCTCTAGGTTGCATAGTCCTATTTCTCTTAGCCTCTCCTTATATGACAGGTGCTCCAAGCCCTAAATCATCTTTGTGGCCCATTGCTGGACTCATCCAGAGATGTCCATGTCCCTGTCACACTGGGCAGCTCAGAAGAACTGAACTCAGCACTTCATGTGTGGTCTCACCAGAGTTAAGGTACATTATGTCTGCTGGTGTTATTAAGGCAGCCCAGGATGCTGTTGGGCTGCTTTGTCACAAGGATACGCTGCTGTCTCACACCCACTTCTTGTCCCCCAAGTCTTTTATCTGCAAAGCTATAGTCAGTAGGCCCACAGCCAACTGGTTAATTAATCCCAAGCCAACTAGTGTTTGGGATTAATCTCCACTTGAGCAAATACCAGAGATTTTTGAAGAAGGCTTATAACATCATAGATCACCAGTGGATGTATCTGTGGTTTTTTGAGTCTTATTCTTGTTTTTGAGATGTTATTTTTGAGGCAAGTTATTTTTGTTTTGGAAGTGCTAGGTTTCATATTCCTTTCTCTGAGGGGACCTAAGATTCAAATGTGTGTTATTGCTTGTCAAACTGATTTCCTTTTATGACAAGGTAACCCACCTAGCTGATCAAAGGAAGCCAGTGGATGTAATCTTTCTGGATGTCAGTAGAGCTTTTGATACTGTCTCTCACAGGATCCTTCTGGGCAAAATGTCCAGCACACAGGTGGATAAACACATCATGCAGTGGACGAACAACTGGCTCATGGGTCAGGCAAAAAGGGTTGTAGTGAGTAGGGGGACATCACATTGGTGACTTGCCACTAGTGGGGTTCCACAGGGCTCCATCTTAGGCCCTGTGCTCTTCAGCATCTTCATAAATGACTTGGACACAGGACTCGAAGTGATACTAAGTATATTTGCAGGCAGTACAAAAGTGGGAGGAGCTGTTGACTCCCTCAAAAGCTGAGAGGCCCTGCAGAGAGACCTCAGCAAATTAGGGGACTGGGCAATCGCCAATGATATGAAAAGGCAGGTGGTGGATTATGTTCCTGGGATGAGGCAACCCGGGGTTTACATACAGACTGGAGAGCAAGATGCTGGAAAGCAGCACCACGGAAAGGGACCTGGGAGTCCTGGCAAGTTGAATATGAGTCAGCAGTGCCCTGGCAGCCAGGAGGGCCAACCTGGGGGGCATCAGGCAAAGCATCGCCAGCCAGCTGAGGGAGGGGATTGTCCTGCTCTGCTCTTCACTGGATGGCCTCACCTTGAACATTGTGTGCAGTTTGGGGCACTGCAATATAAGAAAAATATTAAACCATTAGAGACTGTCCAAAGGAGGGCAACTAAGATGATGAAGGGCCTTGAGGGGAAGCTGTATGAGGAGCGGCTGAGGTCACTTGGACTGTTCAGCCTGGAGAAGAGGAGAGACCTCATTGCAGCCTTCAGCTTCCTTGTGAGGGGAAGAGGGACAGGCACTGATCTCTTCTCAGTGGTGACAAGGGACAGAACCTGAGGGAATGGCCTGAAGTTGTGTCGGGGTGGTTTAGGTTGGGTATTAGAAAAAGGTTCTTCACCCAGAGTGTGGTTAGGCACTGAAACAGGCTCCTCAGGAAGTGGTCACAGCACCACGCCTGACAGAGTTCAAGAAGCATTTGGATTATGCTCTCAGGCACATGGTGTGACTCCTGGGGATGGTCCTGTGCAGGGTTAAGAGTTGGACTCTGATCCTTGTGGGTCCCTTCCAACTCAGCATATTCTGTGATGCTGTGTATCAGCAGTGCCATAGCATGTGTTCAAAACATGTGTGCTCTCTCCATATCAGACATATGGGAAGAAGTCCTGGCAGACCTTGGTGGAGAAGCATTAAGCTAAAATTCATTACTTCAGTTTTTCCAGCTGTGACATGGCAGTTTTTGTAGCTCAGCTGATGCATACATGCTTGTGACCTGCTAGTCACACTACTGTATGTGAGCTTGTTTAATTTCTAAGCAAAGAAATGGGAATAGCAAATGGAATGCCCATTAAATATGTGTTGATTAAATCCAAAGTACATGTTATATTTATGTTGAAGTTTTGCTTTTGAAAACTAGTTACCTTCTCGTAGTGGTAAAGGTCCTGTATAGTTTAGCTCAAAAAAAGATACGGCAACCATAAAATTATCTATTGTTTTAATTATTTATTTTACAACACTACTCCTGAATTACCTCACTTTTTATTTCAACCAAGGTTTATGGTTTTCATAAAACATTTACTGGAACATTGACTATACAACTGTACCTTATATTTCCAGGAAACTTCATTTGATATTTATTACAGTATATAATCTTTTCCTTCAGAAGAGTGAGGTATAAAATTCTTTCATTAATGGACTATCTTTACTTAAATGATTTTTTCTTAAATTTGTGTTATTAGAGCAAGCAACATGCTTCAGTTTCTCTTAGTAAGGACCTTAGTTTCTCCTGGAACAGCAATGGAAACATCCTTTTTTCTGCATATTTAAAGGAATAGAGCAGTCATGTTTTATCAGACTTTCCTCTCAAGGAAATACATGCACTGAAAAGATGACTGTTTCACAGCCATGTGGGTGTCTCCACACTGTGAACTGGTAGTCAGCCCTTTTAGCAGTCGGTTCAGTGTGTACCTGCAGAAAACTTTTCTTCACCAGCCCTCTCCTGTTGTGTTCTCAGGCTGGAAAGTGATTCTGGCATTCTGTTGTCCATTCTCTTGGATCATGCTTCCTGAGGCTCACAGAGTTAAGTAACTTATTGTTCACACACAGAACCACACATAGTGTAGTGTTTCTGTTAATGGACTGCTTTTTTTCCCTTGTCCATCTTTATTCTGTTGGCAGACTGCTGACAAATTGGCAGCAAAACCTAATAAGGTTTGGGGGAACATTAGCTTGTATTTGGCGCTTCCTTCAGAGGTAGTATATAATGGCTACAAATTTTTGTTCCATTCAGATTGACACTTCGAGCAACGTTCTGTTCATAGAAGTGAAAATTACGATTCCTGAAATGCAGATTTTTGTCTTATATCTTTCTACTTGCAAGATGCCAGTTCCTTTCTGCTTACTGATGTTATTACTGTATTTGCTCTGTTTTCCAAAATCTTTTTTTACTAAACCTTTTTGCTACATTTGTAATATTGTACCTTTCTGCATGGCCAGGATACCACCTAACTGAGGAGAGAACTTCCCTTACTCATGTAGACTTTATTGTGCAAGGTCCGTGGTAGGTCTTGAACAAAACTGTAAGCTTCTATTTAAAAAGTAGTCCCTACCAACTAAATAACAGCTTAAAATGTAGAAAATCTCATGATGGTTTTTTAGAGTGAACACACCTGCCCATAAGGAATGAGCTGAGATGACAGAATGCACAGCTGGTGGCTGAAATTTGAGGAAATGTGGAGCTTTATTGGAACATCCTTTGCTTAGGACTCAAATATCATACTTACTAGTGTAATTTGCAAACTAATAAAACCTGAATCACAAGGAGAGTTTGACTTCGGTTGCATTGCTTTTCCAGTCTTATTTTTCTATTCCCAGTTGGTTCAGAACTTTCTGAAGTCTTCATGTGACTCCTCTGGAAAACTTGGAGGTGTGATAAAACCCAGAGGACTGAAAAATAGGGAAAGGAAAGAGAAGGAAGAAGGGGGAGTAGGGGAAGATAAGAACTGTTTCCATATGAAGTGCATGTAAAAATTACTGTAGTTTTATCTATACTGTATTAAAATTGCAGTATGTATATCTACCAAGAGGAACTGTTTTCATACTTTTACTGTGTAATTAATATAAATACAGGAGTTCCTGCACAGTTCCATAACAAATGTGGATTTTTAAACAGATTCAGAGAACATGTGGTATCCCGCAGACTCATTAATATTGATCTGATGCCACCTTTAGGGCTGAAAGACTGTACCCCTGTAACTGCATCTCGCTATTCCGTTACAATTCTTCAATATGGGCAAAACCATAGTATGCATTTGATCAAGTTTTACCTCATTGTTCAATACAAAGAGCTAATTTTTATTAGTTTTGGTCAACTCTTCTGTTTTGTTCTGTCTTCTAGGATAGTCAACATATGAAGCTAGTGTATGCTTTCCCAAAGTTGAGTGATTTCAGTATAGCTGTTTAATTTCAACTTATTTTTTATACTTATATACTTTAGTTATTTAGGTGTCCTTAGATTATTACATTATCTTACAGTACAAAAAGAAGTTTTAAATTGTGACTGTATCAAGTCATGTTGGGTTCAGAATATATTTCCTTATGCCTGGCTAAGGACAATTTTGACAATGAGGGGAATTGGACTTAGTTTAAGATTTCTAGTTTTAAGTCATTAAGCTTTGCTACAGATTTCCTGTGTTTATTTGTAAATTCACTTGAGGCCAGTTGTATAGTAGTACTTAGTATCTGTTCTGTCAAAACAACAAGTGGCTAGTTCTTGAAAATAGTTCAGTATGTCTTATGGGGAAATAATTAGAAAAATAATTAATACTAATCAGATACCATGGCACTTTATTTAGGACAATGTCAGGATATAAATAGAAATTTCCAGTATCTTTAAATATAGTGACACTGTAATGTTGTTTTAACTACAGGTACCGAGAGGCTATTTTCAAGTGGGATGAAGCACTTCAATTAACTCCAGAGGATGCTACACTTTATGAGATGAAATCACAGGTAAAACATGACAGTTCTTTATCAGTTGAGAAATTAAGAAAAAACCAATGTGTTTGTCAGCAGATACTGGGCAACATTGTTTAGTTGTTGTGTGCAAGAGCTACAGCTGAGAAACCGGCTGTGTGACTTTGATTAATCTTGTAAAATATCTTTCCCTGTCTAATGAAACCATTGGAGAGTAATAAAAGCGGAAAGAATAAAGGAACCCAGGCCTCAGCTTCCACCATGCCTTTGCTTGCTTTCCTGAAGAGGAGAGCAGGGCTAGGCAGTTCACTCTTTCTTTTTTTTTTCACATCCTTACATTGTGTAACACTTCTATTACACTGAGAATGAGAGCACAAGAAAAGCTTATGTACAGAATATACATTTATAGAACTCTTTAGTGAATCTTTTTAACCAAACATCTAAACATCTAATGTTTCAATTGGCAACCTCTCTTTCGTATGTGCAAATAATTATTACAGATGTTTTTTGCAGTATGACTTATGCTTACTGGAAGCTGTTTAGTGTAACGTGTAATTTGATACCCTTCTACTTCTAAAGGCACTAATGTGAGCTGTAAAAATCCATTTTTGCCAAAATATGTAATTAATTAAAAAAATATTGTGGTTAATATTTAACTGATACTGTCTTAGAGCTGACTGTGTTATTCCAATGCAGCATACCAATGCAAATACTGCGGCTATTCATCTGTAGCTCAATGAAAATGTTTTGGAAGAACTGTACAACTTCAGCAAGGGCTTAACTGGCACTGAGTCTATAAAAATCTGCCTGTGTTGGTATGTGGGTCACATAATAGGGGAGGAGATTCATGGTAAGAATGACTTTGTGCGATACACAAAGATTCTTTATGGTCTCTACTAATTTTCTTTCAGCGGGGAAAAGTCTATTCATGAAGTAATTTCTTTTGAGAATTTAACATTGGAGGATGGAGTGTTTGTCATAGTCTTGAATATCTGTCTAATATTCTGTTACATTTATTAAGATAATCCTATGTTGGGTTATATAGCAGCTTCCCAGTTCATGAGTATTTCCTTCCTCAGCTGCAAATTTAACATTTTCAATACTGTGTTGTTTAATATCCAGCTCAGATAAATATACTAACAGCACAGAAGAAATCTGTAAATGTTTATGGTAAGTTCTTAAAGCTCTGTATTTTAACAGATGTAGGACAAATGTCTTTTAGCATTTCTGAAGAGCGGAAATAGCGTTTAAAGTTCCTAGTTGTCAAAGACACTTGCAATAACTGTGTTTCCAGAAAATCACATGGGAATTTTGGAATTGCTCAACTGCTTCAAAAACCCATAGAAGTTGATGAGATTTTTTTTCCATTTCCCTCAGCTAGTCTTTGACCCATTTAAAAACAGATTTTTATGGTGTGTGGAGAGGTTAGGGGTGCACTTTCTTTGCATGCAAGATCTGTCAGTATGTATAATTGATATTCCATTACCAGCCTAAGCTGCTCCCATATTACAAGAACGAGTGGCAAGTAAATGTTTATGCAAGTTCATTTTTACATTTTTGTTGAAAACCAAAAATCTTTAAAAAAGACCCTACAACAACAGCCTAGTGTTGATCGTGATGTTAGATAAGTAGCATTGTAACTATGTTAAAAGGAATGTATAAAGACTGCCTGTATTAATGCGTGAAACTAATTATGAGCTGAATTTCTTAGATATTGACTGAATTACTTTATTACTGCTTTGAATTACAAAGATGGAGGAACAAAGTTCAACATATTCTTTAAATCTGTATTTGAACATTTGGGGACTGGACCATGTGGGACTCCTTACTGTGTGAAGAGAGATATCAAAGGACTTGATACATTGTGATGTTTATAACAAATTTCTTGAAATGAGACATTCTGATATTCTGTACTACTCCTGAGAACAAACCTGGTTAGTGTTGCTTATCTAGTGATACTTCTACCTCAGATCTCAGATAACATAGTTGAACACACTATGCAACTATGATGGGATTTTTAAAGGACACAATACAATTGTTTATAGACATTTATAAAAACAAGTAAATTCAAATGTAAACATTCAGGTTTAGTTCCACTTAATAAGCTTTTTAGATATTTTGTCATCAGCGATATGAGGATCTAGTTTTGTACCGTGCTGCATCCTGAATTTGCATTCGTTGAACAGGACCAGGATTTCAGATGTATGTCTCCTCTTTGTTTTTGTAGATGAAACCCATCACACTCATATTCAAATAATTCCATTTCCTCTTTTCTAGAGGCTTTTTTAATCTTGAACTGGGTGAACGACTTCCCACTTAAGAAATTATGGGGTTTCTAAGACAAGACCAGACCTAAACCAAGTTTAGGTTATAAAACATCACTAATAATCACTGAATATTTTTAATTTTTTTTTTCCTTAAGTTGGGATGTGTAGTGAGACGAGTTTACTATCAGAACATTCATGTAAACTCCAGAAAACGAAATTGCAAAAAAGCATTTCTGTGTGGTGTAATGGTAATCACTTTACAGCATGGATAAATGTAAGCTGCTTATGGGTAGGATGAATTTTATTCATCTGTATTTTGAAATGGGTTTCTGGATGGAAAAAGGAATTTGGTTAGTTTCACTGGACTTGGAATGTATCTATATATAGTGATTCAGCCTCAATCCAGTGAGGTCATTTAAAACCAGAATTTACTCAGATTCATAAAACTTCCAAAATATTGTGGGTAGAACAGGATGGGTCACTCCGTTACCTGGATTATTAATACTTGGTCAGTGTCTTGATGATAGTTGCTACATTTAACAAGCTTTTTGCCTCTGAGTTCTTCTAATTCTTCTAATCTCTGATGTATGGCTTTTAAAGCTGTATCTGTTAAACTAAGTCATTGTATGACATGGATGTTGTTTGTTTTAATGCATGTAACAGTGGTAAATCTGTTGGAATAAAGTCCTGAAAATCCACTTATTGAACATCTTTATAAGACATTTCCCTCTAGTCAATTTTATATATACACGTATATATATGTACAATGAGATTCTTGAGATGAGTGTTGGAAAACAGAGTGCATTAATAAATTTATTCTTTTGCAATGACTGACAAGAATTGCTGAGTCATTTCGTTAATAACTGAAAAAACTACCTATGCTGGACAAAATGCATATGCATTCAAATATGTACTTGTTTTAATGGACTTTGAGAAACTGATGCCAAAGTTACTAGGAGCAGAGTAATTACTACCGTGATCTGGAAGAGCATTTTTAAAGCAGCTGTCTACGTTAGTACACATAACAGTCATAAATAGATGAAAGTGGAATAATTGCCTTTTATTACTGAGGTCATAATTCAGTAAACAAAACATTAAAATTCATTAAAAACTACAAAAGACTCCCTAAACATTTACGTAGATGTTTTGGAATTTTGGAATTTGCAGTAGAAAGTACTGGTAAGAAGTACTGAATACTTGGGATGCATAAAAATGTTCTGGTGAATGTGTACTCTCTGTTTTCTCTTTAGAGAATAAACACATTAAGACACTAATGTAAAAGGTAGCTGATAGGTGCAGAATCACTTAATGTTGGTAGGATGTACACCTATCCACTAGTAATAGTTTGATTCATTTCACAGATCTGCTGCAGAAAAGAGAAATTGCACTCAAACCTGTAATTGCACTGAAAGTTTTGAAAAAATACATAACATTCATTACATATCATTTGATACAAAGCACAGTCATTTAGAACTGTTGAGGGAAAAAAGGGGAAAATGACATATGACTGTGGGTTGTTTTTTAAAACTTTTTTAAGTACTTCTAAATTTTAAGGTACAGTCCATTAAATGGAATCAAAGAGAAGCCGTAGGATTAGTCTTCAGAAAAATTTAGTCATACTAAAACAGCAGAAGTATGTAGGGTTTATCAGAAGCTATGCATGTGATGTGTCTCGGTTTCTTCAGTACAGGATTACTTTCTGTAAGTCTTGCCTTCCTCTGTTCTCCCCTGCCCCCCTTTTTTTTAGTGTACTCACCCCTGTGCTGTGCAAGTACTTTACGTTAATTACAGTAAATACTGAAGATCATCACATTTGAATCCTCCTTTACTCTGCACTCATATTTATCTATTTAATATACCTTAGAACAGTAAGATTAGATAAATGCTTTTTGCACTTCAGCAATAGTACTAATATGTTCTAAAATTATTCATCATACTTGTGGGTCAAATGGGATGAAAGTGGTTGCCCACACATGAATCTTACTCTTGTGGTTGACGTTCTCCTCATACTGCAGGAATGCAGTTGTCATTTGTTTCTTACAGTGGTGTCTACCACCACAGCATGTGGGTGTCTGAAATCATGACCTCAGAGTGTGATGCAGGTTTTCAGGTAATGTGCCAATCTCATGGTAGTCTTGGAAACAAATGGCAAGCTTTGAGCCACATTAAGTATTGCTAACTGTGATTTATAGGCTTAGTTATGGAGATTGAATGCAAGAACTAAAATACTATGGTAACTACTGAGTAACAGATTTTCACTTTCAGGAACCACTTTTTTTCTTCTTTAAATAGACTTCACCTCTAGATTAGGTTTGCTGTTGCAGAATACTTACTCTCTAAATACAAGTCATTGTTAAGGTCTTTTTCCATGCTGAATTACAGGAGATTGTTTCTGTAATTATATCATGTGCACTGTAACTGTCTTTGGTAGGTTCCAGTCTTCTATTAAAAAGAAAAAATACAACCCAGGAGTTTTTCAACAATAGTTGCACATTTATTGTGTTTAATTCTCCATGTGTTTGTCCTTCGGTGTATTCTGTTATCCTTTTACAGAGTGTAGGGTTTATAGACAAGGGGAGATGCCATCAGAAGCAGTTCATTTACTTCTAATGGAGTTGCTTAAATAGTTCAGGTGAATCATCCTCTAGCATGCCTGTTTGTCTCCATGGGGATAGAAGTGAGTTTGGGTGACTGTCTGAGATCAGACAACTAAACTATAAAAAGCAAGATAAGATGAACTGGTCCTTAGTTATTGAAACAATGGTTGTTGCCTGGGTAATCCCAGAAAACTTAAAGTTTTTTTCAATTTTGCTTATTTTTCTTCCTCTTATTTTTCTATTTCTTTTATAGGTCCTGATGTCTTTACATGAAGTGTTTCCAGCAGTGCATGCAGCAGAAATGGCTGTCCAGAGAAACCCACGTTCCTGGGATGCCTGGCAGACTTTGGGACGTGCCCAGCTTGGATTAGGAGAGATAGCACTGGTAGGAAAGCAGAATTAGTTGTGAATGAGAAGGAAAGAACAGAAATATGAAGGTAGCTGTATATCCTGATGGTAACCTGAATGTAGACAAGGAAAAAGATTGTTGTTACTTATCTCCCATAATTTTCTCTACGTTATTGCTTTTCACAAATCCTTCCTGTGCGGTTTTGTTGCTGGACTTGTGAAAGACCTGCCTAGCTTGAAGACTTTTGTGTTATATACTATATTTACGTGGTGGCTTTACGCAGTAGAATAACTATGTTGACATAAATACATATTCTAGGTGCTATACTGCTACAGGTCACCATAATTAAAAGATGAACATAATGTGAAGTCCCAGTTGATATTGAGGCTCACTTCTATACATGCCTGCTGATAAAATTCTAGTATCTTGTTTTCCTTGTCTCCTGCTCTCCTGCTTCACATGCAGCAAATCATGTGTTCTCATTCCTGCTTTCCTCTGACTCCTTGACCTCAAATGGTGGCTGAAGTTGCTTCTTCACTTAGTAACACAGCAAAAAGCCAGGGATGCTCTGTAGCAGTAGATGAAGTGCATCTTTTTTCTAGCTGCAGCTGTATGCCATGGTGCTATCTTGTGTACATGACGTAACACAAAGGGAGACTTTCCTCCTATGTCATATTACCAGCTGTGTGTAAATACTGTAACATATAGAGTATAATAGATTTCTCCTAGTTGGTGTGGAAACACAGCAAATGACGTTTTAAATTCAGACACATTCACAAAAGTCCATTAGAAGAATAACTCGTCATGAGCTCTCAGATAAGAAAAGATACTGCTTACATTTCAAAACCAAAAATCTAATTTTTAAAATATAGTAAGGAGCAGTATTAAAACAAACAAACCAAAACAAACCCAAACAATGGGAATAACCTAGAATTACAGAATCGTGGAATGGTATGGGTTGGAGGGAATCTTAAAGATCATCTATTTCCAACCCTCCTGCTGTGGGCAGGGACACCACCCTCTAGACCAGGTTGTTCAGTGCCCTGTCCACCCTGACCTTGAACACTGCCAGGGATGGGGCATCCACAGTTTCTCTGGGTAAGCTGTTCCAGTGCCTTACCACCCTCACAATAAAGAATTTCTTCCTAAAATCTAACGTAAATTTCCCCTCTTTCAGTGTGTACCCGTTACTCCTTGTCCTGTCACTACAGTTCCTGACGAAGAGTCCCTCTCTGGCTTCCTGTAGGCCCCCTTCAGATACTGGGAGGTTGCTATGAGGTCTCCCTGCAATTTTTTCTTCTCCAGGCTGAGCAGCTCGAGCTTCCCTGTCTTTGTAGGGGAGGTGCTCCAGTCTCTGTAGACAAAACCTAAGGCAAAACTGTGCATTGCAGATGTGCAGAGTGCTCCCTTTGTTGTTATAGTATCATAATATGAAATATATCACATAAATCCGTGCATATCTGCTTTACAACACTGGTGACATTCCATGGCTTTTGTGGTGTAGAAGGTAGGGGTAGGTGGTCTGTTCTGTCTGGATCTTTTCCTTTTAAGGAAGGGATGAAACCTTTGCTGTAAATTATGTTCAAGATTTCTAAATGCATTAGGCTCAGGAAATTCAAAGTTTTATTTCCTTCAAGGGTCCTGGGTAACTAATGCTTCTTATTCTGTAAAAAAAGCTACAGCTGCTGTAATATCAGTTATAAATAGTGATATATCCATACTACTTGTACCACCAGGTCTGCTCACTAGGTCCTGTAAGCTTTGCCTACATAGGCAAATCATGTCACACCAGTCAGAATGGATTCTGATTAATATGTTCTCACATACAGAGAACTTGGGGAGTTGTCCAAAAATGTAGATAATGTTCACTATTTGTTTGTCAACCAAGCAATTTTTAAGGAATTTTAAAAGGTTAAGACTGAAGGAGTTTTAAAATATGAAATGAGTTCATAATTATTGAACCTGTGGAGGCTTCTTGCCCATGTGGTCTGTCATAATTATCCTTTTTCCTCTAGTCTTTCATTGCCATGATTTTCTAATTTTTCCCTGTATTATATTTTTTTACAAGGAAAAATTAATAAAGCATAAGTGTCAGGGCTTTTTAGTGGGTTTCTTTGAGATTTGGAAATTAGTACCCTTGTCAAAAGCAGCTTCTTCTGTTTCTTTGTTTCATTTCCCTCACCAGCGTCTGTCTTCATTACCCTCATCTCACCAAATGGTCTGTTGTAAATATTTTTATTACTTCACAAGGGATGATGCATTTTTTCATAGAGGAAAAAAAAGATTGTATTTTAATTTGAAGTTTCCCAGGTCTAAAATACAGCTTCCAAACAAATCTAATTTATGAACTGTCTAACATATTCATTTTTTGCAAATAAAGATTTGTTTTGATTTAGTTTTGTCAAACTTGTGATAGAAAGAATGATGTAAATTAGTCCCTTTTTATTTTACTTTTTTAAAAGTTGTTTGCTCTTTTTTTTCTGAATTTACTAAATAGGTTAATTCAACAGTACTACTTAAATGTGAGCTAGGAGAACTTTATTTCTGTTAAGGCAGAAATTCCTTAAATTCTACAGATCATTGTGCAGAGCACAACTGAGTAAACTTGCAGTGTGAATGTAGAAACTGTAGAAATTTAGTCAGGCTTTCAATATTTCATTTAATTGTAAATATTTGGGTTTACAACTTATATTTACTGTATTGGTCATGACATCTTAACCAGTAACAACATTCACATAGCTTCATTAGAACAGCTCTTCCTGTGAAACAGAGTTAAGCCCCATACTTTGATTAAACAGGAAAAAAAGAACAGTCCAAACAGAAGCAGCATTAAAAAATCCCAAACAAGAGAGGACCAAACGAAAGTGACAAGTTTCCCATGGTGGAGAAATTCATCGGCCATCTGGAGATGGTGATGGGCAAGCAGCTGCAGGTGGCCCTGCTGGAGCAGGGCATTGGCCCTGGTGGCCTCAGAAAGTCCTGCCCAACCTCAGCCATTCTGTGGTTCTGTGACTGACCCTGCTCTGGGTCCCTGTCAGGTCTGGAGTACTGAGGATTACAAAGTGAACTGGGTAGATGTGTAAATATGCACCAGTTTTTGCATGCTTTTTGTTTGATATTTCAAAGGATGTGGTTTGTTGTATTCTTACTAAACAGTTAGTGGCTTAGCAGTCTTTATATGTGACATTTTGTCAAAGGAATATGAATATGAATACTGAGATCACCCCTTTCTTTTATTTCTCTCGAAAGAAATAGTTTAGGTATTGTAGATAATGATGGGAGTTATGTGCTCCCGAAGAGAGAAATGTTTTATTGGAATCCAGCTAATTAACATAACTAATTCTGAATTTGAGATAATTTTTCAAAATGTTATCAGTGTTAGCATTTAGAAATGTAAAAGATTTTGGTAATCAAAAGGAAGCTGATAGTTGGCCTTCCACTGAAAAGCTGAAGTATTTGGGAAATACTAAGAGAGAAAATGCCATGCTTTGTAAGTTAAAGTGGGGTTCCGTTATATTCTTTTCAACAGATTTTAACAGTCCTACTGAGTTATAAGTAATAACCAGTTATATTACTTTCCCCAGAAAGGTCCTGTGTTAGTCCTGAAGAGTAATCCTTTTTTTTTTTTTTTTTTCAACTGCTGTTGGAAATCGTAAATGTGTTTTGTGTTAACCCACCTAATAATTTTTAATGAATGAAAGGATTTTCTAATCAGATTTGCCATCAAGAAAGCAGAAGGGCAAGCAAGTCTCCAAAAGTTGAAATGCCCTTTTCAGGTACATTTCTGCCAGGGGTACTGAGTTCTTGCAAGTGATTGCAGCTGATATAGCTGGTGTCTTCTGAGCATCTTTGGCAGATGCTCAGAACTTTTGAGAAGTACATTTCTGAACATTTTGACCTTGTAATTAAAAGTGCTAGCTAAAACAGATGCACAAGATAAGACAAACTGGGATGTGGCAGAAAGTTTGTTGTACAATTGTTTTGAAATTCCTGTAATAATTTTAGCAGTAGAATTTGGTAATAGAGAGGTGAATGTTTTTTAGTCTCCTAGAGTGTCCTGATTTGCAAGGTAAAAGTACTCATACCCCATAGCTGGATGCAGTGCTACAGGTGGGTCTCACCAGAGCAGAGTAGAGGTGCAGAATCACCTCGACTTCCTGCCCCCTCTGCTTGGATGCAGCCCAGGACACTGTTGGCTTTCTGGGATGCAAGCACACGTGGCTAGCTCATGTCCAGGTTTTCATGCACCATAACCCCAAGTACTGTGTTGAATGCTGTAAAAACAAAAAACAAATGAACAAAAAAAATCCGTATTAAAAATCATTAAACACAGAAGAAGATTGTTTGTAGATGTATGCATATCTTCATTGGTGGACATCCTTTAAAATAGGTCAGAAAGTGTCTCTCAGGTGTAACATAAAGGCCTAATACATGCTTTGGTGGCAGATGCAAACTGCATAACCTCTTAAAATGCTCCCTTTTAGGGAGTTTCTGTATAGTGACAGTTTTAGGGGTTTCTGTATAGTGACAGTTGCTAAGTCCATGAGTTATAAAATCTTGTAAAAACTGCAGTCTGATCAAAACTGCCCTTCACATTGAAAGACTATGCAGACTAGCAGAAGAGACTACTCATGGGACAAATGAAAGATTGTTTTCTACTGAATACTGTCTAGTGAGATAAAATGTAAAATACTTTAAAAATACAAATTTTTCAAATATTTTAATTCCACAAGCAAAAATATCTTGCAGTAGATTTTACATTGCACCTCCCTGCAGAAGCAAAACCAGATACATGACTATGTACTGATCTAAAGTCCTGTAGTCCTTACATGTGGGATCTTTGAAACCACAGCTGCCCTTTAAAATGAGGCTAGAAATACCAGTTTAATCTACTGTCACCATGTTTTCCTATAATAAAACAGGCACTTGGCAAAGGAGATTTACATCTCCATTAGGGGGAGATTTAGAAGTAGCACTCTTCTTTTCTTCTGTCTTAAAAGAAATTAGTGGCTTCAGGTGCAGTTGCAGTGGCAGCGTAAAATTTTGTATCTATGATGTCTGTATTTTTCAGTACTACATTGCTGCTTTCAAATTAATCTCTCTGATCTTTTGCAGCGCTTAAAAATTTATTATTTTATTATTTCTTTGTAAAAATGTCACACACAAAAACTTTCTTCTAATTGATTTACTAAGATGATCTTTTTATGCTTTATGAATCATCAAAGCAGCTTCAAAGCTTTATTTGGTAAGATTTTTTTCAAAGCTTACCTTATATTTTATTACTGTGTTTAACATTGTTTATTGTGCGTGAATGTAACTATATATAGACAAGCTTTAATTAGGGGACCTCTTCCATGGAAAGCTTAAAAGCAGATGGTGTTTGTTTATATTTTGTTTTCAACAGAAATACAAAAAAGAGCATTTGGTGTTTACTTGGAGTTCATCTATCCCTGAAAATTAAAAGCTAGCAGAGTTGAATAAAATGACACTGGTTTACAAGAATTAAACTGCACTCCTCCTTCTGTTTAAAGTTCAGCATGCTCCTACACTTCAGAGCTGGCTGTTGACCAGTAATCAAAGTATTTTTTTTTCCCTGGAACCGAAAGGCTGCCTATTACAACAGCAATAATACTGTTAGCATAATCATAATTTCTTAAATCTGATTTGTATCCCTTGTCTTCTGAGTTCACGTCATACAGGGTTCATATATTCCTCTGTGCCATCAGAAGTTGTTCTTATGTCTTTAAAGTCTTAATATGCAAATTGCTATAACTCTTCTCAAATATAATCCAAATATATATAATAATCCATATAATCACTCTTTTCCCAGTCTATAGGAAGGCTTCTGTATGTTCTCACACAAGAGTTTGGTCACTACCATGACCATTTTTGTATCTGGCTGTACAGTCATAAATGTGAAATATACACATGTCTCTGTACAGATGCACATAAGTTTGAGTAAGTAAGGTCAGTCTTTACCTTTTCACTGTTAAAAAAACTAAAATACAATACATTTGTAATTCTTGGTCTAGCTTCTTTCCAGTATTGTAGCAACCTCTTTTTACTGTCAAATAGCACATCTACTGGATTTAGATTGTCACTTTTTTTTTAATGTATTTAACAATTTATGTGCTGAAGATTTCTGAGTCTTTTCCTAGTTGAACTGCATGAAAGGAGAATCAGTATAAACTTTACTTACTTGTTACTAATATTACATGGTTTATGAGATTATAGGAGTTCTTTCTGAGAGGAACTCTCCAAGTTGAGAGTTTATTTGCCTACTTTTGCCCATTTAATTAGGTGTTTTTGCAAGCACAAACCTGTTACAGAAACTGCTTGTCATGGGGCTACTATTATTGTAGTATTAGGTCTGTATATGAAGTGATTGTATGCTAATTTAAAAGCAGCAATATTAGCGATACTTTAAATTCCAGTCATACCTTTTCTATATTTCTTTAAACCATATCTGCTTTTGCCTTTCCATACATCTGATGATGAGAGAGACGTGGAAAAGAAAACCATCAAACCAAAAAATTATTTTTGCTTTTACCTTTTTAATTACAATACTGTTTTTCATATACATGAACTCTTTATTTGTGCCCCTGTTGCCAGGTATCTGTTTTGTTTATGTGTTTTCATGCTTTCAGACACAGTTGTTTGGGAGTGATGCTGCTATGGAATGTAAGCTGAGGGAGGGTTGCTTCAGTAAAGACAGTTTGGAGTAAAATGCTTTTGTCTTTGAATGAATGATGTATGTAATTTTTTTGTTGTTGTCAATTTTTATGATGAAATAGGTAGACTTTAGAGTGTCCAATCTTGTTTCTTCCCTCTTCTGTTTATAGGCAATCCGAAGTTTCCAGGTATCCTTACACATCTTTCCAATGAACCCCGAAGTATGGAAAGAGGACCTTTCCTGGGCCAGAAAACTACATGAACAGCAGAAGGCAACAAAGACTGAGTCAGTGCAAGCACTAGTGAAAGAAAAGGAGCTTGCACAAGAACCAATCCCTGACTATGACTTTGAAAGTGATGAAATTGTGGCAGTATGTGCTGCCATTGCAGAGAAGGAGAAAGCTCTTTCAGCAGCTAAAACGGTAGTGATTGTGTCTGCTTCAGGTACAGTAGAGACTGTTACTGAGAAGGACAATTGTCCCACAACTCCTGATGAAACCCTCTTCATCAGAGCCCGATAGGACAGCCTCATGGGTTGCCATCCTGTTTTAAGAACTAGTGTTATTTATTGTGTTTATCTTGCTTTGTGTTTGTTTGTTTGTTTTCTTTTAGTGGTAGGAGAACCTACAAAAGTTAAAGAATAGAAGTTAGTTTTCTTTTGTAAATTAAAAAATCAATGACCTGAGTTGTTGCTCCACCCACGTTTTTGGAGAAGAAAGCCAAGAGCTGATTCTGAAAATCTTATGAACAAATGTAATCTTAAAATGCTTAACTGTGTTCTAACAGCTGCTTTCATCTTGATGTATTTCATAATTTTACAAGTGAATGTCTACATTTTTCCAGTAATTCGGAAGCTTTTATTTAAACTGTAAAAGTGTCATGGTTTATCCCCAGCTGGCAGCTCAGCCCCATGCAGCCACTCACTCACTCCCCCCAGTGGAATGGGAAAGAGTGAAAGGGAAAAAGCTTGTGGGCTGACACACAGTTTAATAGGGAAAGCCTAAGCTGCCGATAAAAGCAAAGCAAAACAAGGGATTCGTCCACTGTTTCC
Organism: Manacus candei; assembly: GCF_025592945.1. Taxonomy (NCBI): domain Eukaryota; kingdom Metazoa; phylum Chordata; class Aves; order Passeriformes; family Pipridae; genus Manacus; species Manacus candei. The sequence continues at coordinate 369,446 of NW_026138141.1, read as the reverse complement.
CAAGGGCAGGCAACTGCTCAGCTATCCCCAGGAAAGCAGGGCTCCATCATGTGTAACAAACATTGGGAAGACAAAGACCATCACTCTGAATGTCCTCCGTTCCCCTACCACCATCTTCCTCCAGTTCTATGTGTTGAGCATGGTGACATTTGGGATGGAATATCTCTGGGGTTAGTTGAGGTCAGCTGTTCTGGCTGTGTCCCCTCCCAACTTCTTGTGCACCCCGGCATCCTTGCTGGTCGAGTGGGTTGAGCAGGAAGAGATGTCAACACTGTGTGAGCACTGATAATGAAAAAAGGCCCTATGTTAGCAACACTGTTTCCAGCACAAATCCAAAACACAGCTCCATACTAGCCACTATGAAGAAAATTAACTCCATCCCAGCCAAAACATGCACAAAAAAAAAAAGGAATTTTAAAAAATTATTTCAATAATTATTAGTTAACATTATTTATCTTCCACTCTAAGTTTGAACTGTTTTCTGTTATCAGCAGTCTTTATTCGCATTAAGATTACTTTTTCTTTGAGTTAGTTTCCTATGAAGCAGAGATGGATTATTATTTTGCATGTATGTGTATGTGTGACGGATTTGGTTTCTGATTTGTAGTCTTATGAAATCAAGTAGCAACCTCTATGTTGCTTTCATAGGTGAATGGGTTAAACACTGATTAGATGAAAGGAAATGCTATAGCAAACAAGCCCCTGAATGCATACTTATACTAAATGTTTCACCAGAAGAAAGAACATTCATTTTGAGACTGAAACTGACCTTCCCTTATCTTGAGTGCTGTGCTGCAGACATCACCGAAAGTAAAATGGTGGGAGTAGGAAGTAGGTATGGCTGAGGTGTATTGTTTCAGCCTTTTCTTTCCTAGTGAGGTTAATCTGATAAAGGGAGTAAATTTGTTTTTCCTAATTCCTATGACCTGCCACTAAAAGTATGTTCTTAGTGAACCAGTTTTTCAGGACAGCATTACTTTTCATCCTTTTTGGATTTTGGATGCTGTGGTGGGCATTCACACACATGGTGTTAACATAGAGGCATACTATAGGAGATTTTTTCAGTGTTGATCTTTCTTTAGGGGAAGGTGGCAGTTGGTTCCTCACACAGGCAGTTCAGAGAAAGTAAGTCGGGCTGTTGCTTTGATGTGCTCTGTGCTGAGATTACTCTCATTTCATTGTCTTGGAGACATGGCAGAGATGGTTGCCTCCTAACTGTACTGGAAAAAATGGTCAACTGAGGAATTCCTGAATAATTCAGGATTGGGAACATGTCATTTTTACTTGATTTAGATAATATTTTGTTTGATGACATTTGAAAAATAGTTTTGTAGACGAGTGAAACCTTTTGAAATCTTTGCCTATTTCAAGTCTGGTTTCTAATTTTAAAATAACATGTTTTAAAAGAAAATAATGTTGCTTGAGAAGCACAGTAGTTTTTGCAATAGAAAATGTATTGCAGAAAAATTATCTCAAATCATACTTTAGTATATCTGATATCAGAATATTTTTATTTAAGAGGGCACTTACAGTCTTTGCAAAAATTAATTATCCCTTTCAAAAACTTAATTGCCATATATTGTACTTACTAAGTTTTCAATAATTTTTACAAGATTCTTCCTGAATAATATGTTTTTTTGTATGTGTGAATTTTTAGATCTGTGCTCGCTGCAGTCATCAAGGAAAGGAAGACGCAACAGCCAGGGGGTTTGCACAGAGTGGTAGCTCAAAGCTATCGCAACTTTATTCTGGGGCGCTAGCTCTATTTATAGAGTCATGTGGGAAGATTCTAGAAATTGGGGAGGAGCATAGGACAGGCAGGAACAACAACCAATCGCGAGAGGAAGGAGGGACCAGAGGATAGCGGGGGCCAATGAGGAGAGTATCAGCAATGCAGCAACTCACAACCAATCAAAAAATAGGGGATAAACGTGAGGGGAAAATTACAATACCATTTGGTATAAACTGTGGTATAATAAATATTTAACTTGTATTAACAACTTGAATCAGTCTCTGTTAAGTCAACAGTCTCTATCTTCACAAATCCATACTGGGTATCTTCAAAACATGTCCTTCTCGGCTGCTGCCTCAGCCATAACCTGCATCTGCTTCTTCCATTTCATAAATTTGTCTCTCTCTTCATCCATGCCCTCTGCATGTGCTTGCACAAGCACACACAAAGTTACACTTCTTAATATCTTCTGAGTATTCAAAATAATTACAATTACATTGACTAAAATTTTTTAAGAAATGTAAAACATCATCCTACATTTTTATTTGTTCATTCAACAGAAATAGATTTTAAATGCTTATTGAATAGGCATTTGATTAAGATATGGTTTGACAGTTTAAATTGTTACAGGTGAAGGATTTTTTAATCTTATTTCTCCTATCAACCTAAATTATACAATCTAGTCAGTCATGAGAAGAGTTAGCATGAGAAGGATTTGGACAGATTTCTTCGAAGACAAGATGTTCTCCAGCTAGAAAAAAAATCTGTGAGATACTCTAGGCCATGTTTTCATTTTGAAGGAGCTTAGCTATATCCACCACATCTTTTCTTTCTCTGCACTTTAAACTTGCATCAGTGTTCTGTATTTACTCATAAAGGAAGGAGTTTCCCTCCTCTCAGAGGCTCGTGTTATCACAGAATCTGTTTCCACTGAAATGATCCACAAAGTTCCTATTGACTTCAGCACTGCAGGGCCAAACTAATAGAGGACTGTGCATCTACACCATCAGGCAAAACCGCTGCACCAGGTTCCAGGGGTGGTTCTTTCCATCTCCTGCACCAAAGTGTGTTTTCCTTCTGATAAGATTAGGTTATGAATTCTAGGTATTGTCAGAATTGTGGTATTTTGTGGAGCACTGTAGAGCAGATAAGTTCTCATGGCACTGTTATTCTCAAACTGGGAAGAAGTTCAAAAATTGATGATTTTGACATTGTTTTTTTGTACAGTATGCTATGTTTTGCATGTATGGAACTTTCTGGATCTGTTTGACTAAAATATTGACTTCTCTGCTACTTAGTGATGTCTGTTTATTCTTTTGGTTATAACAAAAATAAGTGTTATTGCCCATTTTGGAATGCTCCTCATTTAATAATTGGCTTCTGTCTCTGGGAAACACGTTAATGTGTTACAGTAAAAAAAATTAAAGACACCTCACTTGATGCTTTTAAGCCTTTCAGGGGAGCAAAAGGAGATGTTATCTGAAATAGGGTATCTGTGACACTCCCCCTTTGACATCAGGAATTTATTTTATTGTTCTTCATCCTGAGTAGTGGCAGTGACTGCAGTAGCTTCCATGTGTTTGCTTTCCATGTGAATCATACATTAAAATGCTCAAATGTTGCAATGTCGTCAAAGAGGAAAGCACAACAACAACAGCAGGTTAAGTGGATTAATTTGCTTGATTTAAAAATCTACAATTGAACCTTTAAATGTATTTTTTTCCCTTTGAGTCCCTTTATATCCAGTGGAAAGAAATACACAGCCTCACAGGGCTATTCATATGCCTTGTGTTAGATAAGTATCTTAGAATTAGTTGAATCAGCCTCCCAAGGTGCCTAATTATTTCCCCTGACTACAAGGGAAGTTCAGATTGACTGACTGGCAGTTAACTTCAAATGCTGAAACTGGGCATGTGAGTTCCAGTCTTATAGAGGGAGGTAAGTATTTCATAAAAACTTAAAGATAGATTATACTGAGAGAGAATAAATCCTTTTTGACAATACTAGAGGGTAAACAAAAAAGTATGGATCAGATAACACAACAGTGACTCTTTAATTTGATAATACCACGAGATACTGGGTGTTAAAAGTAATCATGGAGGAGGAAAAAAGCAAATCTAGTGATATACTCTTCTAATTTCTGAAAGTTGTGTGAAGTTGTCTGAATATCTGTTGGTGTTGGGGATCAACATCAGAGAGGTAACTCTGGAAACTTGCCTGGCCATACAAGGTCCTCTCAATCCTAAAAACAAGGGGAAGGAGGTAAAAAACTTGTGTTGAGGGCAAGTGCTGTCTTAACTTATTTTGAGGCATTATAGTAGCTATAATACTATAATGACCACAGCTAGGACTGGGGCACAGGAAAGCAGAAGCATGTGGGCTTGGTTTGTTGGCAGGTTGCAGGCACCATGTGTTTCTTTTAAGTTAGTATCATGTTAACATTGTGTTCTCAGATGGGCTGGAGGCCTTGGGCTATGGTATCTCCAGGGAAGGCTAGTTCAGAACCGGGAGGAGCTGCTGGGAATGGATGACTGCTTGGTCCTGCTGGCCTCGTTTTGAGGGCTGATTTTTTAAGAGTCGCAAGGCTAGGAGCTCTAGGGGTTGTAGAGGATAAATGAGCAATGAGAAAAATTAGGTCTGGGGATTGAGTTGACTTTGGGTTCACAAAGCAGGAAATTAAGACTTCAGTTGGTTTCCAGATCCAGTAGATCCAGATCTAGACCAAGGCCTGGGAGTGGAAGGGCCTGGTCATAATTAGTAGCTCTAATGGTAAATCTGCCTTAGGTAGAATAGGTTTGTTGTTTTGTCAAGGAGCAGAACTAAAAACTTTCAAAAGCTTCTCTGTTTAGGATGCTGGCTGGTGCCATTTGGAGATGGCAGATTACATTGATCTTGTTAGTGCACTGGCACTGCGCCTGTAGTGCCAGTTTGAGTCAGGTAGTGCTGGTCTTGCAGACTGCAGGAATGTATATGCTTGATTTAAAGCAGGATCCTGGAGCCCACCCTTAGAGTCCAAGTCCTCTCACAGTATATCCTACACCCTAAATCATTCATAAGGCTAACTTAGTGATCAAAGATTCAAATTAATGCACAGATTGTCACAGAAACCACTGTCTTGTACAGATTCTGGCTCTCATCCTACCTGTAGTGGGAGGATCCTCCAAGCTATGCCACAAAACAGGGGCTTAAATTGAGTTAGGGCTGGGGCTTGGGGCGTGGTAGCAGGGTCAAGAGGTCTAGCAATGCCTCTGAATGGAAAAGGTTTGGTGAAGTGGTTGGGATGTGTGGGCAGGACAGGCTGCTGGAAGTGAGGGAGGGGGTGTGCCAGTCACAGGACTAGCAGGGTGGAGTCAGATACAAGTTTGGTATGAGGAGATTTTGAATGGTAAATCAGTGCATTTTCTGTGAACACAGAGTGGTGAAGGTGGATGCAGATGTGAAAGGCCATTCTGAGGGAATATGGATCTCTGGGGGTTGGGAATGTAGGGGAGCAACTGTGTGTGAGAAGGGAAGCCCTTTTGAATATGTGGAAACTACTCATAATACCTTGGACGAAAATAACCTCCATTTGGCAAATTATACTCTACAAACTTGAAGCTTTATTTTATGAGACTTGCTGTGCTCAGGGAGACTGAGAAATATAATTCAGCAATGTGTTTGTGGTCAGCATTGAAGGAAGGTGCTAAACCTGAGCGGACTGTGGGTGAGGTGAGAGAGGTGTAATATTCTTGTCACCCTAAAAAAAGGCATGCTTGCCCAGTCCTTTAGCCGGACTGCTCCTGAACAGCCATCTGTGTTTGCACTGGCAGCCGAGGTGCTCCCATTTTGCCTTTGTGCACTGCCATGGAGCTGTGGCAATTCTAGTATTGCTCAGGAGACTTTGTAATCTGTGGGCTGGTTGGGAATCATGGATTTGTGTTGATGATGTGTTCTGCGAATCCAGTCCACTACTTGACACACCCAGAATGCTGTGGGCAGGAGGAACACCTCAGGGTTATCATATATGTTTGCTGAGGGAAGTTAGAAGGTCAGCTGCTTCAGATGGTCTACGTTTCCCTGAAGCTCTTTTCACACCACATGTATTTCTCATCAGTAATGATGATAAAGAATAATAAAATCATACTAATGAAATAATTAAAAAAAATAAAAATAATAAACCCTTGCTTATTTAAAAACTAATTATACACTGTAGATTTAATTCTGTCATTGCATACAGTACCAATAACACTGGTGTGCTGCTTTGGGCCAGCTGCAAAGGTGTGGTCCCATATTGGTACATGTGGTGTTAGCTGCAGGTAGCAGTCCCACCTTCCTGGTCTGCCAGGTGCTATTTCCTGTCTTGGGAAGTATGGCGAGTCTATTCTATTTGTTGGTAACTAGTAAGCAACAGACCATAGTTAAGTGGTTTAATTGCAAAGATTGAGGCAGATCTTTATCTGTAACTGCAGTAGGAACTTGGGTAATCTGTTCTCCAGCTTAACTGGTGGAAAACTGGCTTTTGCTGCAAATATTTGTGTAGAGATTTAACTTCACTTTCTGAAGGCAAATAAGCTCATCTGCTCCCCCGGTAAAGGACGATGTCTTTCTTTGTTTGCTTACTTAAAGATTTTTCATGGCTCTATATCAGTGTTCTTGGGAACATTTCTGAAGATGGCTACCTCTTGCTGATGGTGATCATGCTGTGGTGTTTTGGAAACTTACAGGACAAAGTATGTTTTGGCAGTAACTGAGCACAGAGCATTCCAAGATGGGAGGCTTGTTAAGGTGAGGACTTGGCACTGAATGGCAGACTCATGTAAACATCTGAGATCAAGCAGAACATTTCCATTTAATTGTGATCCCCAAAATTACTTTGGTCAGTACAACTGCTTAAACATATCAACATAAGGCTCAAGATTTTCATTACAATATAGCATTCACATGAAAACACTTTAAGCAGCATAACATGCTTAGTATTTGACAAAACATCCTCCAGATATCTGTACAGAATTATTTTGATACACAGTGTTTCTGGAACAAGATCTAACCCTTACAACATAAAACACAAAACTTCTTTTTGTCAGTGGTTAACAGCTGGTTTTGGTGATGTGTTTGCCATAAAAACTCTAGCAACAAATGCTTTTCAAGGTGTTCAAGACCAAGATATAGTTCTATATAATCTATACTTTAAATGAAGATTCTGCTTCCATGGTTTTGTACATTTATTTGATGGAGTATCAGATTACACAGTCATAAAATTCTATTTACTATTTAAAGTAAAATGATAAATGTTATGAAAAAATACCTTTATTACATCAGTGATGCTTTAACTAAAGTGAATATTATGACTATTAACCAGGAGTTGAAAGTTTTGGGCCCTGATATTGAAAGCATTTCTATATGTCCTTAGCTTTACATGTAGGGAGTCTCCCTGGCAAGAGAGGGACTACTCTCATGGGCGTTGTTAAGTGTGTGCCCAAAGTGTGCAGACTGGGAGCCAAAGTACTCGGAGAGGCGCGCACGTGTTATACAGAGAAACATTCTCAGAATATAAATAAAATTTGGTTTTTTTAGTATATACATATACTGAAAACTAATATTCTTAACTGAAAGGATGTGTTTTCTTTTTCTCTCTTAAAAATGCATATATTCCCATTTCACTCAGAAAGTGCTTATGTATTCTCAGCTAGATAATTTACATCATCAGCTGTGAATCTAGCATGGACAACAAATCTAATCCAAGAATGTCTTATCAGCAGGAAATACTGAGGGAAGAGAAGGCTGGCAATTGTTTCTATATACCTTGTATTAATAACAAACCTTCTCATAGAGAAGAATAGACTTTTAAATATTTTCAATCCTGATATATATACAATGATAAAAATTCACATTTTCATGCTTTAGTGAGACACTTTAAAATAAAATCCTACCCCAGGCAGCTCTCAGAGTAGCTATGTCCAGTTCCTAGCAGCTGCCTGACATTCAGCTCTAGTACCAGAAGCTTAAACTCTTGATAGCTGAGCAACCATGGGGAGAGAAAACACAGTTCCACTAGACTTGGAAAAGGAAAAAAGAAAAGAAAAAAGCAAGTGGTGGGTCTTTTTATTTCCAGAGGCCCTGTAGCTCTCCTGTGTCTCACAACAAGACCAGACCATTTATGTTTCCAGTCCCAGCAGACCTGCACTGTACCATTTCTGATGGCAGGGCCCAAGTGCAATGTCTGTTCCACACAGTCCTCAGTAGTCTAAAAGAAATGTACCCATCGCACAGCAAGAGAAAAATAGCCCTTTGAAGCACAGCTGAACCCCTCTTCCCATGAATAGGCAGAACACCTATCTATTGCACCAGTTTTTCCAATGTACCAGGAAGTATCCCCAGGGTTGATGCCTTTCATGGCAATCTAGATGCACTTTTCTGATAAATTCAATGTCTCTGTGGGGAAGGTGACCTGGAGAGGGCCACTTTTGGATGTGGAGCTGGCCCCGCCACCAGACTTGATTTCATTCACCAGGAGGACACTCTCGGAGTCCTGTCCCTGTGAGGAGTCCGAGGTCTCGGAGCTGCGCAGTGTCCTTACAGATGTGGTGTCGGACTGGGCCAAGCTGGCGCTGGGACCTGGGAGCAGCACGTGGCCCCCGATGCTGCTTTCACTTAACTCCGGGGGGTAGAGCAGTGTTTGGGAGGTGCTGCTGATCTCCCTCAGCTCACGGGAGATGAATGAGGGTGACTGACTTGACATGGCAGAGGAGGTCCTGCGCCCATCCACGCAGTTGAAGTTGCCCCCTGAGCGCTGCCTCCGAGCCCCTCCAATGCGGCAGAAGAGGCACTTGATCTTCTCAATGGCTTTGCTGAGCACAGTCTTGCGGAGGAGGATGTAGACCCATGGGTCCAAAATGGGGTTCACTGAGGCGATGCGGATGGCTTGCAGGTCAGGGTTTTGCCTGACATCCTTCACTGGTGCCGGCTGGTACAGCTGGTTCACGAAGACACGGACCTACCCAGGACATGAGGGAAAAGGAAGACAGTTACACAATTGCATCAAGAAAGTAAAGTTTACATTTCAAAGCAGAGATCTACATTTGCTGCTGCAAGCTATGACAGAAGAAGAGGCTGGCAAGGTCAGGCATATCAGACTGGCGGCCCTGAGTTCATTTTTCGAAATAGCAAAAAAAAATCAGACAGATGAGAATTGGCCACCTATGTTACATGTAGGAAAGGACTGGATTTTTCTCTTTTTTTGCCTCATAATTAATCCCTGAACCTCCAGCTTTTGGCTGATGTTTCTAAAAATTCCCATGAACAAAGATGTAGACTTGTATCCTGCCTCCTTGGTACACCCTGAGTCTTATGCTGCCTGCAACGAGGTAACTGACTGGGGAGACCCGATCGGTTCCTCTAGCAAAGGCCTAATAATCACTTAGAAATGAACTCAAGCACAGATGATAATCCAAGTACACAAGACTCTGGAAACAAGGCCAGAGTTGTTGATTCCCGAGTTTAGAAATGCATTTTCCTGGCACCTGTCCTTACTGGAATTGTTTATATAACCTGAAATGTTCGCTTGCTGCAGCATGGTTTGGAAAAAAAAAAATGTAAAAAAAGAAGGGAGGGAAGAAAAAGAAAAGTTCTCCTACACAAGCCAGCATTTTGGTTTTACCTACAAACATACTGAAGAAGAGGTCAAGAATTTAAGACGTTGAAGTTGCTGTGTGAAGTGACTATTTAATTAGCAATTTTAGTTTATCATGCACAAAATTTAAACTAAAGGATCCTTTCTTCTACGCAGAAATGTCTTCTTCAGCTTATTCATCTAGCTGCTTCTTCAACTGGTCCCTTTCCTTGTTTGGAAGCCACTTTTGTAAATGGTACTATGAGTTTGGCACAGTTCAGTTTCTTGGATATCATCTTTCTAGTGTCACTAAGGAGAATGGCATCACAGGAGTTGGTTATGTTGATCAGTCTCTAATAGCTGTTCTCCATTTTAGCAAAACTGTGCAATGTCCAATTACAGGAAGGCCTAGGAAAGCCACTGAAAAGTGAATAGTGAAGATTCTATTTTCTTCAGATTCCCTAAGGTAAGTCAAAATAAATAATTATATTTTTATCTGATACAATAAAAATCCAATAGCAAAATGATGAGGTTTTAGAATCTCATCCTTTACTCCTGAAATGAATCAAGTCTTGCCTAGCTAGGAGGTTACAGACAAGGAAGCAAGCAAGCATTAAAATAAATAAGCCAAACTAGGACAGCCCTCTTGGGTAATTTTTATTAGAAGTCCTGCATGTGAAGCCATCCAAGTCTGATGAAAAATTTCACAATACTTGAGAAATCTTCCTGGAAGAGGGCAATGTGGTGGCATTCAGCCTTGTCAGGATTCAGAGATGCAGAGACGGAGTGTGCTCCAAAGCTATCAATGAAGTATGTTTAGAATAACACAACGTCCCTCTGTGGAAGCCCTGTGCATACAGCCTCTCTCAAACAGTCTGTCAAATTGATGGTTGACTGTATTTTCTTTCTCAGCACTTTTCTCTAGGATGATGGGTAAACTAGTGAATTCAAAATATGGGAAAATCTTGAATTTAAACAGCAGTATAGTGATCCCAGTTCTCATTACTTTTTATGATTTCTAACACAGCAGATGTCTTTCTGACAACTAATTTCCTGACCTTATTTCTCTCTTAAGCCAAATGTGCCATTCAGGTACTTCAAAGAGTATTCCTATGCATAATGAACTTATTTTTACGGCTTTTTTTCCCTTTTATTAAGCACTTTCCTATTATTTTTAATATTTTTCTTTTTTCAACCATTTATTTTATAAATAAATGTATTTATACACATTTAAATTTAACCTACTTGTTTTATAAATAATTTTCGCTACTTATGTTATAAATAAACAACGAATAAATGGTTTATAAATAAATTCTTTTAAAATAAATAGCTTAGAAATAAATTCTTCTAAAATAAATAGCGTCCTTTGCGATGTTGTGTCGCTATGTGGTTCCATGGCTAAGAGAAGGCGAGCCTCTCCAGTAGCCGGGATTTTTAAATACCTGCAGTTTCGCTGTTATTCGTTGATGATTCCTTAAAAAAGTCCATAATTAGGGATGGAGGGGGTCCCGTCCCGCCGCGGGCCGGGCGGTGCCGTTCCCGGGCTCACCGCGAGGTGGCACCGCTGCCCCGCCCGAGGGGACTGTATATGGATGTGCAGTATACGTGTGTGTGTATATATAAAATATATACCTAATATGTATTACATGGATGTATAAAGTGCATGTATATATATGTATTTATAACATACAACTATATGCAGGTCACATATATAATCGCGCCCAGGCCGGGTGTCCCCGGGGGGATGGGGGGGCATCCAACCTGCACCTACATCTCACTGCTTCCCCAAACGCCCCTTTCCCTGCCCCGCACCGCAGACCCCTCGTGCAGGCGGAGGCACCCCGCATCCTGTGGATGCCGGCGGTCCGTGTGTATTTGAGGCGCTGAGCACAGGGCAGGTGCGTGCCCCACGGCGGGGACCCTCCCTGCCAGCAGCTCACACAGCCCCACGCAGCCACGGCTGGGGACAGGAGACGTGCGCAGGGAGGGATGTCCGCTGACAAACCCACCCGGGTCAGACAACCAGAAGGCACACTTTGAAGAGAACAGAGGTAATACACAGTTCAACTCGGAGACGTGATTTTTTATTTTTTTTTTTTTTAACTTGCAGCTATAGTTACACGTCAGTGATTTAATAGTCGGATTGTTCTTTTGATAAGCAGCACGTGAAACTAAGGTACCTGTTCCACCTTTCTCTCTCTACCTGGCAGACTTTGTGGAAAGGCGAAAATGTCTTCAAGTGGTGGTTCTGTGGCTGAAAAGGACTATTGCTGATGGTACAGTGCAGTTTGCTTTATGCTATCTCTGCATGCTTTATTTCCTTTTGACTGATACACAGCATGTATAGGTTAAACATTCATAGAGTGGACCTATTCAGTGGAAATTCTGACTGTACAAAACTGTTTCTACTTCCCACAAAGGTCCCATAGATCTTATTAGAAGCTCCCCAGAATGTCATATACATGTATCAATTCAGACCTGTGGCTGGGGTTACATCTTAAGCACAATAAGGTAGAAATTTATCTGTGTTGGAATGTCAGTTCTATCCTTCTTCACTTATTGGTGAAACAACATTTACTAACGTATCATATAAAAGAACAGCAAGCAAGGTACCCTGTTTCAGCTAAAAGTCCTCTGCTGCAGGAGGTAACATGATAAAAGATACTGCCTTGCATCTGCTGAGCAAGTGCCAAGTAAGTGGAATCCACTAAGTTATCTAATCCAATGCTTGAATTTGTGCAATTTGAAATTCTAATTGAAGAAAGAAGGAAGCCAGAACAATTCAGATCTCTAAAGAATGAGTTTTGTGTGTTAGCTTTGTAACGGTAGAATCCAGACAATGTATCTTATTAAAAGTATGAGCAGTTTGTTTGCAATTAAGAAGCACATAGCTCTAAGGTACGTTGAGTTTATGCTCATGATAGGTACTCGTGGGATCAAAGTTCTGCGTGCTGTTTGTGCTTTTCTTTTTTACTAACTACAGATGGAATTCATGATTTCTAATCCTATGAAGCATTATAAAGTGACTTTTATAGTTACAGTCACACTAGTAATTGTCTTCACAGCTCCTACCTGCCCTCAAAATCTCCCCACATGCTGATAAGATAAATTTAAAAAACGTATATGGCAGTAAGCAGGAACAAGTTTTTCAGCTCCATAAGCCAATAACCTTTGCCCTTCAAGGGCTTAGTGTCTGCTTGGTGGATACTCCACTACTAAAAAATAATGTCTGACACCCTGCAGTCTGACACTGCAGACAGTGCCTGATATTAAAAAGTTGAAAGCAGCCAAGCCAAAAGAAAATCCACTTTTAGTTCAATTAAACATCAAGTTAGAAACTCCTGATTATTTCAGGCAATCAACAAGATGTACACCCTGAAACATTACATTTTATTTTTCATCATAATTTAACAACAATGTTCAATGGTCAGGATGAGAAAAAGACCTCGCACTTAAAAATTTTAAGAGTATTTGACAAACTGCTGGACAGAATTACAGACTTTGAGTAGTGTGTGCCTATTTACTTTTGAAAGAGTTTAGTGTTCTTTAAAAGGCTACTCTCTCCTTGACAAAATCCCTCCTAATATATCTTATTCCCTACATTTTACACTGTCCAATTCTAATTTCTAAAAACTCAAAATATTTTAAGAGATGACATAACCAGTGTGGAGATAAGAGTCAGCCCAAAAGCTATGAATTTTTCTTATTTAATTTTTAAACAACTGTCAGATTTGTGTCTTTCAGACTGCTTTCTGCACACTGAGGACACACTATGTTATATCAGAAGTTTCCTTTCACAATTTTTTTCATTTAACTTCTCTGATAAATTTGATCAGCTCCCAGTTCTGTCAAATTCATGCATCATTTTACATAATCCCCCATGATCTTGTTACAGCACTTGTTACTGTAAAATTTTGCTGATTTTATGAGTAAGTCACTAAAACACTAAACAACCCTACTTGTGAACTATGTGCTGAAGCATTTCATTATTAAAAACTGCTGTTCTCCGTGACTCAGTTATTTCAAGGCTATTTAATATTTCAAGACCTGAGGTTTTTTTTTTTTGTCAAACCATAAGTATCTGCTATCTTATTGTCTTGTGAAAATGTTCATTCTAAAATGTTAGAGGTTTATGTGTCTCTTTCAGCAGTTGCTTTGCTCTGACTTAACTGGTGGTTTATTCAGCTGAAATCATCAGCAGGAAGTCAGCTCCCCAGAAAACTTCAGTCACAAAGCACCCTCTGAGCCCGCTCTGTGTGTCTGAATCATGCTGGCACCACCACTTCACCATCTGTATAGTCTTGATGACTGCCAGGCTGACCTGTTATAGGTGAGCCTCTCAGTCAGTGAGGACTTTCTAAAACTCCTCTGAGTCATGAAAATGTAAGTCTATATCTTAGTAATTTACATATTTCTGCTAGTGGCTCGTTCCCGGGATTTATAGCATAAAAGTGTCACTTCTTAGAGTTTCCCCATTCTTAACCTCAGTGTACATATACCCAGAGGGCTTAACACAGTGTCATGCATGGCAGTACATCATGGCACAAAGAAGCACATGTGGCTGTGGCTTATTCCCACAGAGGGAGGCAAATGACTTAAAAAATCTACTTAACAATGAAGAAATTTAACCACACTGGACACTTTGATGATGTGTATCTATGTGGTTATTTAGTTGGGTTTTTTTTAGAGAAAGGTTCCTTTTATTTTTAGTCATACATTTAAGTGAAATTAGAGTCTCTTACCTCATTTCAGATATAGAAAATATGTGCTGGTTTAGCAGGGAAAATCTAACTTATGTGAACACTCCCAAGGTAACGCTGTGCCTTTGTAAGAAGTGAAATCAAGGTCTGGGAGAACTACACACCTTTATCACCTGCACCTTCACATACTTCTGCTATATGCAAGTTTTTCAGTAGCTACCGTTTAAATAATAAACCTATTGCCCCATCCAGGTTCATTAATTTTAACTCTCAACGATCCAGTTCCCTTTCTGGTAACCCCTACCTCTTGATTTTTCCCCCTTTTTTTTTAGGTTTATGTGAAAGACTGCCTAGGTCCAAATGGATATAAACAATTTCTTTTTCCATTTCACATCCAGTCTCCTCAGCCTTCCTCTAGCTGCTTTGCCACAGGATAAAGTTTGGCTTTTTTCTGAAACTGCTGAAGTCTATCTATCCTGTTGCAACACTGTATTTAATTCACAGAACCTATTCCCTGCATTTACCAGCACCTCTTGAAAATGCAGTATCGTTCCTTTTGTGAAGTAGCTGTTTTCATGCTAAGTTAATCAAATTAAGTAGTCACCCCTCGCTACTGTCGGTGTTTCGGCCACCTGATGCATCCCCCTGCAGCCAGTCAGCTCACTCCCGCAGTTTCTGGAGCTGGACTGCGGGGCAGGCTGTCTAACGCGTGTGCTCCTCCCAGGGACACCCTGTTTGCAGCTGCGGCAGCACCTCTCGACATCCATCAGATGTCAAGCAAGGAGCACATAGGCACTGTGCTCGGTCATGCCGCGGCAAAGTGACAACGCCGAAGAACAGGAGCCGGCAGCCGGGGCACTGGTGCTCCAGCACAGCTACACTTCACTAGCTCCTGTTTATGTTAGTAATGTGGCAAAACTGGCCCAACCCTTGTGATTACAGCTCCTCTGAGCCGAGGGGGACGGACTCCCTGACAGCTGAGTCCTGTTCACATGCCCTTCTCTAAACTTTCTTACACTGTTTTGCATCCCCAGCTGGCCAGCTGTATTTGACATACATTGTACCCCCTCTGTGACAGAGGGATCACCCTACTGATGATAAACCACCTTAAAACAATCCTTCCCAAAACACCCTTCTGTCTGACAACCACTGCATGGGTCCCTACTGTGTTTTGGAACATGGCAAATAAGGCAAGACAGCTAGTTGTTTAATGTCTCTGAGCCAGAGGAGGACAGAGGTTTGCCAAGCTTTATTATGGTGCCTGCCAAACAAGAACTGAGCCTCCAGCTGGTGGGTTTCATTGGGGTTTGTCTTTCTTGGAGATAAGGTGGAGGAACAGAAAAATGTGGATTCCGAGTGTTCGATTTAATGACACTAATTATATCAGCCTTTTCAGAAAATTAACAAATGGTTAGTGGTAATGTTATTTGACATTTCAGTATGATCTTGAAGTTTATGTGGGCCAGATTCCTCCACACTTTTAACTGAGCAATACTCCAACAGGTGGTTCCAATGAGTTTACTCCTCCCACTGTGTGGGGAGCTCCTGGAGGGATGTCTGTGTGGGATCTACCTCAGAGATCATGCACGACTCCCTGAGGAAGGGAAGCTTAGCTCAGGTTTTGGTTGTCAGGCACTCTGAACGTTGCTGGTGCTAGGTGAACACAACCCTGTCTTCCCTCTGCACATCAAGGATCGCTGTACAGCATATACTTTCCTGTTCAGCAGCAGTATGCACAAATTTGAAACACACCAAACATCTAGAAATGCAGGCCAGACCCAAACCTCACTCATCACAAATTAATTTTGCAGGTGAACTTTAAAATGCCTTTAGCTCTCACTAGGATTTTTGCTATGTGAATTCCAGTTGAACGGCAGAACAATCATTGAGAATTTTTGGCACTCTATTTTAACCAACCAAAGGAGTCCAGGACTTAGGATAAGCATGTTTCTTTTTGTGTAAATATAAATCTACTCAACTTTCTCTCATTGCGCACATGTTAACAGTCTTTGAGTTATTATAACCCTTTGTGACACTGGCTAAATAGGAATCTGTCCTACAAGCACAGACTAGAAGGAAAAAAGACTTTGCATCTGTTTGATGGAACAGAAGTAAGGCTGCATGATGTTACTCACCACCAGAGGAATGGAGCAGATCACCACCACCAGGGAAGTGGCAATGAGCAGAATGACCATCTGGATCTCTGCTCCGGCCATCCGACGGAAGCTCCGGCGTCTGCGAAAGTCAGATAAACGGCTGGAGGTGGTGTCTGTCCCCAGGGACGTGCGTCTCATGAACTGGCGGTGCATGCGAATGAGGGCCACGCACACCAGGATGTTGCAGATCACAGTCACCATGATCAGAAAGGAGCTGAAGCCTGCATACATGTAGGAATATGCTGCATGGGTGGCCTCCTTTGTTCGCCAGTCTATGAAACACCAAGTGTAAGGGTACTGCATGGTAGATTTGCCGAGCCCCATGCTGGGGAGGGCGCAGAACAGCACGTTGGAAGCGTAGATGGCAAAGAGTGTGAGCCCTGCCAGCTTCTTGTCCACGTAATGGTTGTAGAAATAGGCATGGTTAATGGCCAGGTATCTCTCTATAGACATGGCACAGATAATGCTGAGGCCAGAGAGTCCAAAGAAGAGGAGGATGAAGGAGCTGTACTCACACAGAGCAGGTCCTCCTGGCCAGCGGTTCTGCAGGTAAGTGGCAATCGTGACTGGACTCACCAGGCAGGTCCCCAAGAGATCGGTGACAGCCAGCCCACAGACCAGCGTGTAGAAAGTGGTCTCCTTCTGCTCCTTCCTGGACTTGCAGAGCACCACGATGGCTATGAGGTTGCCCACCACGCCGAAGATGAACATGACGGTGGGGATGGTGGGGGGCTTCCCGCCCTCGGCCCCGCTGGCGGTCCCGTTGGCGGAGCCGTTCGCAGGTGACATGATGGTGGAGTCGAATGACATGATGCTCACACTGCAGGCGGCGAGTCCAGAGACGGCACGGTCGGCTCCGAAAAGGAAAGGATGAGGAAGGAGGGGACGGGGGTTGTTTAGTGAGAAAGTAAAAATTCAAATGAGCAAGAAGTTTAAAAAAAAAAAAAAGTGGCGTGTTTCAGTTAAGGAAAGAAAGAAAAAAAAGTCCTAAAAAGGGGCCGAAGAGGGGTACCGTCCGGGAGCCACCGACCGCAGCCGGGGGAGTCGTGGCTGCCTGTTCCTGCCGCAGCTCCGCGCCCAGCCCGGAGGGGGATCGGGGATCGGGTCCCGAGCCGAGCGGGGCCGAGCGGAGTCGCCTCCCCGCCTCTCACTCCGACGCCGGGCAGCGCTCAGCGCCGCGCTGGGGCGGCCCTGCGCGGGCGTGCGGGGGTGCCCGAGGGGGCGGCCTGAGAAGGTGCCGAGGCAGCGCGGTGGCCGCGGATCATCCCCGTCCCGCCGGCCGGCGGTGTGCGGGGCGGTGCGGAGCCGTGCGGGGAGCGGGCGCCGTGTCCGTGCCCGCGGCGCTCCCGCCGAGTTTCGCCGCGGAGGGCGGGGGCGGCCCGGGCAGCTCCCGCCGCCGCTCCCCGCCCTCGCGCGCCATTGGCCGCGCCGCCCGGGGCAGGTTGAACGGGGCCGGGCCGGGCCGAGGCGGGCGGAGCCGGGCGCGGAGCGGGCACCTGTCCGAGAGCTCCGCGCCCCCCCGGCCGGAGCCGCCTGTGCCCCCGAGGGGTGGGGGGCGAGGAGTGCGAGAACGGGCTGCTCGCGGCTCCCCCAGAGCGCTGGACGGCGCCCCAGGGGAGCGGTGTTTCCCCAGCAGCTGCCGCGCCCACCGTGCTCCGCCGTGGGAGCAGGGAAGGGAGCCCGGGCTCCACGGGCAGGGCTGAGCCCGTGGGAGCCCCGCTCGTACGCGGGCCGCTCGTCACAGAGGAGATGACACATGGGAGCACGGCCGGCAGCCGGTGCTCTGGTACCGGGGCAGCGTGACCGCCTTGTCCCACTGAGATCTGATGTACGGCTGATTTCCTGATGTACTGTCTGAATCTGGCCTCTGTTTTGCGTGGGTACTGAGCACAGGAAGGGTGTGTGTACGTTCAAGGGATGCATTTGTATGTTCCAAGAACTTGTTGGGTCTTGACTGAGACAATCACGTATGAATTGGAAATAGGGTTGCACTTGTTGGCAGAGCACTATGATTGTAGTTCAGTCTTATCTGGGCTGATGGAAGGGCAGCAGTCCCTTTATGCAGTGCCTATGTGTGGCTTTCACCCGAGTGGTGATGGTGGTGATGTAGTCTCTAGCCCAGAGATGTCCACACCAAACCTACGACCACAAGTATGTGCATGGGTGTTTGTACTAGTGACCCGTGCTAATGCTTTTGGCTGAGGGATGAAACTCTGCACTGTCACAATGGACTTCATACCCAGGTTCAGCTGGTCTAATGCCCTTTCTTGTACAGTTGGTGACCTTAGTTGATAAAAAGAATCTGTGACCTGTGTCCCAAAGCATGACATTTATATCCTCACGGGAACCTCCTCTCTGACAAAGAGAGGCAAAATGTCATAAAAATCTATTACTTGTTAGTCCTATTATCCTCCTCCCTCTATTTTTTTTTTAAAGCCTATGAACATGATGCCTGTGGACTTGCTATCAGTAAAGGTACAATAATACCATGACATACTGATGACAAAAATACTGACAGAACAAAATATGTGAGGACAAGTGTGTACTGTGGGAAAGAGAAGAAAGAGTTTCAGTTTTCAACGCTGTATGAACAGACATGAAGAAAAAAAGCTTTTTTTTATTTGATCAGCTTTTTAGTTATCTAACTGCTTTGAAAACTGAAATTCAGGTTTAGAAAAAGCTTTTACGTAACACATATAGAGATAAAGAACCTATGGTAGTGGTGTTGATCTGGTCTGCTCAGAGAAAACAAACAGCACTTTTCCTTTCATTTTGCTAGTATTGGCAGCTTTTTGTCTTTTACAAAATTAAAAAGTCATTCTGCCACAAGCACAGAGGTACACATGGGAGCAGAGGTTGCTCAATTAGGTTTGCCTAATTGTCAGAAGCAAATTAGAAGCACTTCAAAATAATTCTCAAAGAAAGTACAGCACAAAGGTTGTTTTTTCATATCTTTTAAACAGTTTTCTGACTGTTCCAGGAAACCTGAACCAGGTACAGAGCAAGCTCTTAATTCAGGAAGTGTAATTGCATGTGCTTTCTCAATAGTCCTTCTTTCCTGCACTGATACTTTGGTGCTCTGGCATTAGAGGCCGTAAATTGGGATTAAATTGACACAGGTGCAGCAATATTTACTAGTATGGGAAAAGAACTACCTTGCTTCCGTGAAGCGGTACAAAGGTTTTTGATGACTAAAGGCAGAGGAAATGATCTGTGTTTCTTTGTTGCTGCCTTTTTTCCACTTTTCTTATCTGCCCATCCAGTCTTATGAGGTATTTAGACCATCTCATAACAGACTGTGTGTCTTCAGAAGGCTCAGTCTATAGTAGAGGTTGCTCAGGTCGTTCTGTGGGTGCATTGACATGAGTGTATATGTGAAAGAGTGAATGCTATCTTTTGTTCTATAAGGTCTGTCTTATAATGGATGCATCTGAAGAACTAATTAAAAAGTGTGACAAAGGAAAATCAATGAAGAAACAACAAAAGTATAATTTTGAGTGCAAAGATAGTAAGATCAGTTTTGTGAAACAATGTTAGTTCTTTAACTAGAGAATATTATAGAAGTCACCCACAGAACTGTGGGACAGGTTTCATGTTAGTGTGCTGTGTCTTCCCACTGCGTAGAACTTTCAGAGTTTTAGAAAAACGCAGTAACTTTTGGGAGTTTCCCTCTGATCTAATGGTAGAACTCCTAGTCAAGATGAAATGTATAATCATGTGAAATCCTTAGTCTTCAGAGCAAAGAAGAGACTCAAAGTGGAACTGAAAAAATGAAGAAATTCCACTTGTAACATGAGTCGTCATACTCTCATAGCTGAAATGTCACACAGTGTATCATTGAGTAACCACTAAAGAACTTCTGTTTGCGAGGAACGACTTAGGTGAGAAAATATGATGAATTAAAAATGAAAGCTTTAGAGTGGTAACCATCTATGGAAACTCCCCAATTAATTTAAAAAATACTGGGTTAAAAAACATAAGGACAGACAAAATAGTTAGAATTTAGTTTTACTTGCCTCAGAGTAAACTTTTCTGATTATAATGTTACAATTTTTAGAAGGTTAATTCTGAAACACGTGAGTCAACTACTATAGCCTAATTAGTTGAGCTGTGTACCTAACTGTGGTCATAGTTCTAGCTTGATGAAAGATTTTAATTAAAATATTTGACTTTTTTTCTTCCATGGCATATTTATTCAGTGTGTCTCATCTGCCAAGTGATATCCCTTATAAATCTCCTTTAGCCAGCTGATGGTTCCAACACCTTGCCTGCACTGCTCAGAGGCAGCTGGAACATAGGCAAATAAACTATGCACTGGTTTCCCTCCTGTGTGTAACTGTGGTTTTAACACCAAAATGCTCATGTAGACATTTGAACTGATTGGCATTTTCTGGCAGGGCTTCTACGAGCTCTGCTTCCAGAGGAGCTGTGTGTTCAGCAGTGGAAGTGTATATACAGCCAATTTTGGAAACTTTGGACTGCTCTTAGTGTGCTGCAGGTCTGAAAAACATTTTGCATGTTAAACTCCCATTACATATCTGGAGTTCAGTAACATTTTTGACTTAACAGTTTGCCAACCATTCACCTTTCATGGCAAAGTTGTGTATGGGAAAACTTTATTGTTGCTTTTTTGCTTAAATTTTGTTCAGCTGTCATACTTTTGACACATAAAATTTTTCAGGAGAAAACCGAACTGTTAGAGTAAACTCTGTCTATATGCCAAAATAAAATAATTATTAATAGACAACAGAGATAGACTGAACCAAATGTTACATAATGATCTTTCTTCAATGAATAATTAAATGAAAAGTTACACAAGGAGTAAGTTGAAAAAAATATTTCAAAGGAAGTGGAAATTCTGTAACATCATTTGACAGAAGTAGCATTGTAAGTAGATAAAACTTTTATATTTTAAAGATTATAATACTTTTCTGCCCGCATATTTTCGTATAAAATCATCACAGCTAGTAACGGTAATATTTATTTTTTTTAGGAACTCTGGTTATTACCAGTATTACTAGCAATGTTACTAGCACTTCTGTTACATTTCCTTTGTTCCTGATAAAACATCTTGATGAGTGGGGGCTTTCCCAGGGCGGGTGAATTTTCTGGTGAGTGAGAGCAGTCGTGTCCCATTCCTGCTCTTCTTGCTGCGTGACTATCTACGAGAGAGCTGCAAGCTGCCACTGCCAGGGGATCTAGTGGTGCTCTGGCATGCAAGGCACCTCTGCACTCCCGTGGGACACTATCATGCCAAGATACACAGCTCTGTAATTTACTCCACTGTCATGTGTTCCATATTAGTCAATCATGCTACTGAATTTTGGTTGTTTTTTTTTTTTTTTGTTTGTTTGTTTGTTTGTTTGTTGTTTTTTGTTTGTTTTTCCCCCCCCCCTGTTTAAATGATACTGTTAATCTTTATAGTACACTGAATGGGTTTTTCCTCTGTAATAGCATTTGTCACTGCGGTGGTACCTAGCTCTATTTTAGCAGTTATGAAGTCTGCATTAATAGTTAAAATACTTTTAAGTTATTTTTTCAATTCATTTCTTTGGAGCAGTGTAGGTTAAAATAGCTTCTCTCTCAACTGTTTCTTATACTGCTTTTGTTTTGGGGCTTGTTTTGGTTTTTTGTTTGTTTGTTTTGTTTGTTTTGTTTTGTGGTTTTTTTTAAGTTTGGCGGTTTTTACTTGCCTTTCAGAGGCCAACAGCAGAAATGGGAAGTTCTTAGAAGAGCCCTTAAAATAATTTTGACTATTTCAAGCATTACCTGATGAGTTGTAAGTAGCCAACTAAGTCAGACCCTATGCAGAAAAAAAATGTTTTGAGTTAAATGCCTCTTGGGCACAAACTGTTACCTTCACTGAAGTAAAATAGTATTTTAAAATAAATACTGGATTAGTTTTACAGGGGACTTTAGAATATACTTTGAAAATATTAGTAATTGGAGGTTTTTGTATTTTATTAGCTTTCTGCAGCTGGTGCTGTGTGGTGTTTCATTTTGTTGTGTGGAGTTGCACTACAGTAATCAACAGCTGTGGTGGAAGCTGAAACAGCCCGAAACTGCACAGGAAGTAGTTATCTGGCAGGTCCTGTCCCAGTCTAGCTGTTCTGCAGATTTTCCTTGAGAAATAGTAAGACTGAAGACCCTTTCCAAGGGTCCTGACTGTAATGCTGGGACAGTATCTGTGTGCCAGAAATTTCAACAGAGTATCAGGCTTTATTCTGTTTGGGTTTTTTGTTGGTTGGTTTTTGGGTTTTTTCCTTTTTTTTTTTTTGGAGGTGTGATGATGGTGTTCTAGGGTGTGTTTCACAGCTATATTCTGTGGCTTTGTAGAAAGAACTGAAGCTGTGCATTTTTGTTTGCAAGTTGGAACTTTTATCAACTCTTAAAAGCTGTGTACCAAAGGCACCTGTGGTGAGATCAGTGAACCTGTGATTTTTGCAGCTGGATTAACAGTCATGGAAGTGGCTTAACTCATGATATAGTTTTGTAGCATTTCTTTCATTTTTTGTCATACTTGGCTTTGTTTTTTATTTAACACCTCCATGTAAAATAAACTGAAGTTTCTCTGGAAAGCATACAACCTGTGTACAAACTGTGTTCTCTGTTGCTATCATGATGCACTCCAAGAAGATGGTCAGTAATTTTGAGGTGAAATTTATTTTCTTCCATGAAGGTGCCTGGACCATCTTCAGAAAGAGGGAAGAATCCTTTATAGTATATGCTGAGGCTGTATTCTACCTTGGCATCATGAAGGCTGGCTTGGGCATGCGATTTGAGGATAGATGTGAGTTATGATCAGCCAAAAGTTTAATAGAAGTTTCTTCTTGTACCATCCTGCCCACTGTGGGGCTGGATTTGAAAGTGTTTCTAGCTGTCAAGATGGATTAACAATTAGTAGTGGAATGCAATGGCTCTTTTGTTATCTGGTGGAAGAATTATCTGAATAAATGCTGAATCTGGGCTCTTTCAGAAGGATTTTTCTTTTTTTATATTGCTATTGCAATTATTCAGAAAGTTTTTGTACACTATGTAGTTACCATATGTGATCAAGTGTTGCACAGGGTGAACTATATCACATTAAGTATTGAATTCTGAAAGATTCCAGACCAAGAAAATAATAGTACAAAACAACAAGCTACCAGATACTATTTGTAAATCAGCAGCTTTGTTCTTAGAAAAATCTACTTAAGCTCATTGAAAAAAGGCTAATTTTGTGTGAATGATTCATGTATTAGGTGAGTCATTATCTTTCACTAACATGACAATGGCTGCAAAATCGTTGGAATAAGCTCCAGCTTTAGTAAATCTGCAACAAATGATGAACTATATTTGCTGCTGAATGCCTCAAAGAAGGTCTGCAAGTTTTTAAGATGTTTTCATGCCTGTAAATTCTCTCTTATTCCAGCAGAGGGTAGTTTATCCTCTAGGAAGCTAGGTGTGCTGAAGGAATGATCAGGAAAGGTAACTTAATGATTCCCATTTCCTCTTATTTTAGATAGGGCAATAAAAATTAACTTTAACAGACTGACCTCATAAGATTAACAAATACTGAAACATACTGTTAGGCTACAGTATGTTCTTAGGCCGGGACTGGAAAAGGCAGCCAAATTCAACAGTAGTCCCATTTCTGTCCTGCCACCAAGTGCTTAATTTGCCCTTCAAGAATTATTGCAGTTTGTTTGTCTGAGAACAGTTGCATTATCAGCCTGATGCTTAAGGGCTACTTCACTTTCATTTGTCAGCTAGTAAAGTAGATACAATATGAAGCACTTTTTATTCTGAAAACCTAAAATCATTATAGTTGAAGAGTATTTGACTTGCTTATAGTTTCTTAAAAACTCTTTTTGCACTGTACCCACTGCTGCAGCTGTTGCTAAGGAGAATATATATTTGTGGGTTGTTTTGCATCTGCTCTCTGCTCTGCTCACTGGTGACTAGGGGGATGCTCTTTCTGAGTTCTCCTCTGATATTTTATTTGAAATCACTCATCAGGAAGCAGTCCTGAGGTAAGCTTCTGCAGCTGTCAGTCCTATGATGCAGCACAAGCTCTCCTGATACGAGAGCATGAGGGGGGGCAGTGACCCCTGAGTATTTGAAAGGGTAGCTGAGTGGGGGTCTGCAGTTGGTTGTTCTGTTGCCGTGTTCAAATGAAGCCCTGTTACTCAGACTTTGTTTCCATTCAAAGCAGAGTTTCGCTTCGTCGTGGATATTGGCCTTCTTACCTGATTTCTAAAAAGAGTAGTTTTGTCCACTGATCGTGAAAAGAAAATACAGGGAGCACTCTCAGAGACCCATGAGGAAAACTATGTATATGTCTGTACTTCAAGCAGATTTGGTCTCTGTGGATCTTGTAGCTGGCATGTGAAATTTTCAACACAGCTACTGATAAATGGCCTAACTGAATAGTAAAAATGACATAACAGCTACTAATATTTATCATTTAATTCATCTTAGTGAGAGGTGTAATATGATTAGTATTATGCTGCATATTTTAATTTTGAACTTCTATCTATCACTTGGAGTTTTCCCTGTGGCTCTTTCCTCCTCCACCCCCTACCCTCCCAATATGTGTCTAAGTCAGGTAGGGCTGTAATTCAAATCTGGATGTATCCTAGCCTCCCCTCCCCTTCTAGTATTGAATTTGCCTTCATAAATGACACACTGCTGTTTTCTATTTATTATTTATTGGGAAAAAAAGCCCTGAGTATATCAGGGATGAATAACGTGTAAATTCTTTATTTTGGAGCAATACAGGTATAATCAGTTAAATTGATTCTATTTTTTAAACCAATATTCTACATGATCAAAGGAATATAGAAAAACTTTTGCATGGATCAGTAGAAGACATAGGTCATGCTCTCTACCAATTATATAAGAAGCCTAGGCAATTAATCTCTTAGGGCAGGCACTTTGCTAAGCTATTTTACTAACATGGCATGATTTCAGGCCTGAATACCAGTCTAAGATCACTGTTGTCTAAACACCAGAGAGAAAAAAGGAGGAGGAACCCAGGACAGATTTTCCAAAGTCATACAAAGGGTTAGTGCCAGAATTGCTGCTTGCTGGTCCGTTGCAATTTTGCTTGACTCTCTTGCCTTTCAAAGTGGAAATAACTTCGGAGGAGAAAGATCCATTTATAGTTGATTTAACGTATTTCATTTGAATTTTATACTGTATCACTGGTAAGCAGTTTGCAAAGGGCTAATGCCTGGTTAACTGAGACTGTAATCTTGTCACAAATGAAGAATGTCTGTGTTAGCAATTAATATATTTTAAATAGACATAAGTAAAATATGAGCCACTGCAGTCTATAACAACAGTTCACCATTTAATAAAGGTATGTATTAGCTTAGTACTATTTTTGAGAAGTTTGTAAGTGAATATTCATATGTATATCTTTATACATCTTATCCATTATTCTGGCATCTGGCTATAGTACAGTTACAGACTGGAAAAAAATGAACTCTCTGAAAATGAAGCTAGATAATAGTTTTATGTAATATACACATTGAATTCCTGATGTTGTTTTCTTCACCAGCTGGAAAGCCTCTCACTGTCGGAAAGGCATTCAGTATGTTTGACATTAAGGGTGGGGGAATGTTTGTGTAATTATAAATGTTAGACTTGCAAACACGCCTTTTGATTGCAACAGCCTGAACTTCCACATGTCAACAGGAATTGTAACTTCACAATATAAACCTTGGTTTATGTACCTTGGCACCTTGCTTCTTTCTATATAGTTTCAGTATGTATATTGCTAACTCCTAGCTGAATTTTACATGTGTGCACGTTTCAGATGAGGCATTTAGATAATGTAAGTATTCTTGTGTAAACATTCAGTTGCTACAGCTACTGTGTACAGCTGTAACAGTTTTGGTATTGTGATGAAAGCTGAAATCGCACTGTGTATGAGTAATTACCTGTGATCATACAGGCCTGTGATATCTTGTGCAGTGCTGCTGAGCCTAGAATTAATTTTAGAAAGCCTGCTGAGGTCTGAACTCAGCAACCAACTCTATATGGTTCCTTCCTAGTTATGTGCCACAAAAAACTTCAGTGCTTTTTAGTGTCTCTGCAGTGCTTCACAGGCTTTTTTTTTCTTATTGCAGTTTTGTTCTTTTGTTTCAGCTGGAACACTTATTTAAGAACTTTTTTATGGATTCAGAAAGCAGAGTGGCTGAAGGCTTCATCTGATCTGAGGAGGAAGAAAGAAGATTGAAGTTACCACCCTGTAATATGGAAGATTGCACTTTTAGACTGTTTGTTTTAGTATGGTAAATGAAGTGTCTGTGTGCTTCCCATCCTTTCTTAGATAAAATGACTTTCACGTGCAGGACATGTGTAGTCTAATCTTGGAAATGATCTCAGAAAAATGATAACTCAGGATCTATTAAGTTTTGTACAAGTATTTCTGTGCTGTGGGAGAACCCCTTCAGACATGCTGACAAGAAAGAAAAAGGAAAACAATGCAAAGGAGTGATGTTCCTTGTTGGATGATAATGACCTATGGAGATCTCAAAGGTTTATGCCATCTCTTTTGTAATTTCTTCCTGCATGTGTCTCTGTGATATGCTTACTGCAGTAATGCTTCAACCACACCTACCTGAACAGGTGCAAATATAGCACTTGTGGTGTTGTGGGACACCCCGTCTGACATTACAGATCTTGAAGGAATGTGTGTGATGCAGCACTCAGTTCATGGACAACTATGCCATGTGGAAGGCATTCCTGCATAATGTTCTGATGCATATTGATTAGACAAGCAAGACACTCAAGTGATGTAAATCAGATCCTTTCTTGGAAATGTGCTTATTTATATCACAAGTCAAAATCTAACCCAGCAGGCCAAATAAGGAGAAATTACGACCTGTGTTACAAACAACCTAAACTAATTTTTTATATATTCAGGGAGAAAGATACATGTAGAATGTTTTATTTTAGTGATTAATGCTTAATCATGTTAATTTTATTAGTGTGATGAGAGAAGGGATATTATCTGTAAAGGCTGTGGAAAGATGGCAGCTTTCAGGAGAGCTGGTGTGGCATAGAAGTTGTGGGAGGTTTGGTGATAAGACTGGAAATGTTGGAAGAAAGGAACATGTGGAGAAGCAGAATTCGGGAAGACTTGTTTTGAAGGTGCACTTCGTTATCTGTGAACTTCATTGTTTGTATATCCTGAACGTTTTCTTCATTCCATTTCCTCATGACTTTCTATTGAATTACAGTAAATACTCTCAGTCTGAGCTGCTCACTCTATTGACTAATGTGCACTGAGAATTGTGCTGACCCCAAGTGATCAAGGTATTTCCCCACTCTGGCAGTGACACCTTTCTTCTTAATCTCTTCTCTAAATTGGTAGGTACTGCACTCAAAGAAAAGCACAAGTTGTTGCAGCTTCAAGCTTAGCTGTACCAGGGTGCTCGATGTTTGTGAATTCACATCATTAAAATGATCTGCTTAGGAGGCCCCTAGGAAAAGGTGAGTTACATGGCAAATCCCAATAAGCTGAATGGAGAACTGCTTGGGAGGGATATTGAAAAGAAGTTCAGGTGTGGCATTGCCATAAGCAGTGCCATTGTCTGGGACGCCAGTCTCCTTCACTGCAGGATCCCTTTACTGAAATTAGACTTATGACCTTTTTTGTTCAAAACCTCTTACTGTTCTGTTCCTTGCCTGCCACTCCCAACGCATGCTATGCACTACCTCAGCAGTTAAAAGGCATCAGGCTTGCATTCTGTTCCTTCCTCTGCCTGAGGGAGCTCTAATCAGCATCTCCTATCTTCCAGGAAAGTATCCTGGCTATAAAATACTGAGGTGGAATGGTTGCAGTGTCTCCTTTTGAAGGTGTTTTGCTGTGCGTGGAATAATTAAATATTAATTGGGAGTGCAAAAGAAGATCAGTTTATGAATTATCTCACACATCTGGGAGTAGAGAGACATGAGTTTTAAGCCCTAGCTCCAGGGAATGATTGTCATTAGTCTTGCAGTCTGTCTTCAGCCTTGTTTTCTGAGGATGTCCTTGATTAGATTGTCAGCTAAGGGAAGCAGCGGAATGTGGAACTATCCATAGATATGAACAGAAGTGAAACTCTTTAAAATTAAAACGGTACTAAAGATGTCAGCTATCTTGAGCAATAGCAACTGAGTGTGCTGATATGCTTGGTTAAGTAACAGTGATGATGCTGAGTATCTAATTTTGGAACTTAAGCAGCAAATCAAGCATCTAAATTCTACCTCTAGCATAGTTATAAAGATCTAACCATGCATGTCATTGCATGCTGAAAATGTAGGGTATTTTTACAGTCCCATGCAACCTCTTGTGCTGCTATCACTGCTTTGATCCTTTTTGTGTTTGTGCTTCTCTCAAACTTCCTCCCGTTTCCACAGCTTTCTGTTTCTGTGTATATTTACATTTATTCTGGCGAGAGTGTCTCAGTTCCTTTTTGCTAGATTCCATGTCTAAAACTGCTTCTTCAAATACACTACGTCATATGTCTGTTCAAAGCTCATTGTCTTACCAATAGTTTCTGTAGGTTGTTTTTAGCTTTCATCACTTCCTCATTGGAGTGCTTTCTGATACCATATTAACCAACTTGATTAATGTATGGCAATGAGAGGATCAATGTTCTTTCTGCTTACTTTTTTTTCTTACAGGAACTAATCAGTCTATTTTATTGGAATTATTATCCTAGTTTGTGTTGGTTATTTTACTGGATAGTCATTGGTAATCACTTTTTGAGAGATTAATGGAATGGAGAAATGTATACAGATTTAAATAGTAGCAACTGGCTAGTTGCTAACTGTACTAGTTACATTTTTATCAGTTGTCTGCACTAGTTTTAATAACTGTGGTGGGTGTTAAAGTTAGCACTTTACTGCAAACTCAATTTTTTTAGCAGAATCCAGAAACAGTCAAAAAAGCTAAAATAGTTGTGGTAGTTTGCTTTCAGTGTCAGAAGGCTTTGCTAATTCTTAGTGTGCTTGTAACACTTTTCCAGTAGCTAAGAAAACCTCACATAAAGCCAGAAATTTCTGTAATAAAATTTGTGACATCTGCAAATGCCTAGTGTCTAGAAATTGTTAATACAAAAGATGATGTTGTAGACTTCAATTTTTGGAGCAGTTCCTATTCAGGAAGCTTAAATGCCAGAGTCAGTTGTAGTGAACAGTATTTTGATAAAGTGTGTCTGTTATTGCAGGACCTTACTGGCAGTTCTTAACATTGTGTTTTGTCTGGCAATAAGAAGAGAATGTGTCAGAGCAACACCAAAGCTTTTAAAAACTAAAAAATCTGGTACCAAATGCTTTTTAATAGTAACCAGAAGCCTGTTTTAGATGTCAGAAATATCACAGCATGGCAGATTAGTGGGTATTTTAGTGATACAGAGAACTGCAGTACCTATTTTACTAGGCCAGAGTGAACTTTTCAAAATACTATTTGTTTTATCTGAAGGACACACAGATGTTGGTGTCAGTCCATTTTAAAGAAAATGGATCATCATGACATTTTGAGAGCACCAGTAGAAGTAGTTTTGACTGCATGCCTACCCACAGATTGAAAAGTGCAATGCATTTTCATTCAGCCCCAACACCTATGCCTTTTATCTGTGCAGAGACAGAGTAAGAAGCACTTATTCTTATAATACTTTTATTAAATGTTTGCACTGTTAATTTCACTTTTTTTCCTGCGTACTGCTTTAAGCCAACAGCAGAGTGTGATGTATGATTTTCATCCAGACTGATGAACTCAGTTACTGCACTAAAGGTGTTTAGCATTACTATAATTTCTAGTATCATATTTCAAATCTGAATTAACTGCTTCTATACTTTTTTACTCTCCAGCTCCGCAATTATTTAGTATTAATGATAAAATGTGATTCTCTTTGTGAACAATACAACCTAAAGTAGTTATGATGTTGGTCTTATGGAAAAAAGTATGCAGATATGCTTGGAATTTCCCAGTTACTAATTTCTTTCTAATTTCCCCATAACAGGGAAGTAGTCAAAAGTGTTTTTGATAGCCAGCCAAGAGAGTTGCATCATAAAGGTTTTAAAATGACAAATTAAATTCCATTAATTATGACCTGTTTCTATGAAAATGTACCGATGCACCTAATTCAGAACATACTGAAATCATGCTGTGCTGTTCCTGGCTCGTGTTTTCAGGATATTTATGTTATCAGAACATTTGCTAAATGTGGTTTAACTGAAGGTATGTTGAAAATGTCATCAACCACTGTCATGATGAGAAGTGCAAATGAACTAAAAGTTCCATTACTTTTTTTGTCAGCTATATTTCACTTGCAAAACTGTATGTTAGGAATATGATTTTTTATTCTTTTTTGTTTTTAAAATTATTTGTGTGTTTTTCTTTTCATTCTTCACTTCTGTTTTTCTTTTTTTAATCAACTGATTTTTTCAGTTTCTCAGAGAGACCTGAACAGTGTACAAACCTGATATAAAATAGTATTGGGTAACAACTAACATAAGGTAATACTGGGTGACAGCTACAAGCCCTGACTCAGAGTTTGTTTGTTTTTTTAACTCTTTTTCTTATGTTGTGTACATGTTTATAAACTACAAAACTGCCACTTTAGGTTATTAGTGGAAATGATGCAGTTTGTGTATGGAACAGGAGGGTTAAAAGTAATCTGGATCATGTCTCCTGTCTTCAGATCACCAGCCTTAATGCCATTTCTGAACTCCTGTCGGTCATATCGTTTTGAGGAAGATTGCAGAGGGGCATAAAAGAACTACATTATAAATTTACATTTAATTTCCTCCATGTACTTCAGTTTGGCCTCCAGAAGTTTGTTTAGCAGAATGCTTAGTAGAGGCAACAGAAGTCTTGAGCACTAATAGATACAGAAAGATAAATACACTTCATAATAAATTCATGTTACTATCCACTCAGAACAAATTTTAAGGAGGCAAATGAAAATTAAATATTTATAAATAAAATGAACTGAATTGCAAAACAAATTTCAGTCTTTAAGAGGAAGGGGAAGCCTTCTGAAAGTTAAAATTGCTGTTACAGTAACTGGAAGGCTCAAATATTGCACAAGAGATTTGACCTGACAGCAGATGAACAGTTTAGGGAAATGAACAACTGAGCAGCTCTATTCCCAGTAGCTGTAATAGATTCAGCAGATTCTATTGTGGAGATTATAACCTCTGGATTGGAGGGCTATTAAGGTATGTAATTTTTTTACCAGTTTTAAGCCTAAATGGTCTATGTCTAAAAAGCACACTGAAACATGCTGCTGTTAATTTTTTAAAGAGTAGCTCAGACATTAGTAGAACTTGTCGTTTTGGAAGGGATGTATACTTTCACCCTTTCTCTCTGCTTTTCATCCTGCTCTTGCTATTTAATCTTCACTTGTTCCCAAGCCTTTGCCATGGTATGTGGATACTGTCTTTTTGCTAAAAATAACTTGCAGTTTAAGAAGAATTTACAAAGAATTTACTTGATGCTGCTGAAATCTGCACTCCACTCATAAACCTTTCAGCTTTATATGATTGAAAGGCAGATCTTTGTCTTCATAGAAATTAGATCACAAATAAATGAACTATATGGAGATTTTTACTCAAATAATGACTCCATGCAGATCTTTACAAATCTATACTTGTTGATCTGTATTGTAGAGGCCGATAAATGTCATACTTTGTATGAAATTTAGCTCAGGATGAAAGACTGAAAAAATACCTGAGAGAAAGTTCATTACTTGTTTTAGGATGGCCTTTCAATAATACAATGAAAGAAAGACCCATTTTGAAATATCTCCTCTGTTAGTTAGCTTTAGTTCTGCTTTCAAAGAATGTTTCCCTGATAAATCCAGCATTTCCCTCTTTCTCTCTTGAGTCAGAGGACTGCCCATGTCCTCATTTCCTTGGTAATTATGAGGTCCTCCCACAAGTTTCTCTGTCCTTTTCCTTCTGAGTGATGCTGTTTCTCTTGCTCTTTTTCTGTTTTTTTCTTTTTCTTTCTGTGTCACCACACGTACATTTCCTGGTGGCTTCTGTGAACACTGACTCCTGGCTTTGGCTCATGTCTCCTGTATCCCTGGTGGTGTGTATCTCCATTCCCCATACACTGTAAACCAGGAAAAATACCTAGTGTTTTTGCTTGTTTTGTCCATTTCCAGATTAGCAAATATAGATGTGTTCCTATTACCATAGTACTGGGTAAGGTAAATATTTTCTATGTATATATTTCTTATAGTAGCTGTTGTTTAAAAAATAGAGCTGCAATGTTTTTTACAGAGTCAATCCTTCCTGAATGAGATTTGAATAAATTAAAAAAAGAATTTATAAGCCTTTTACTGTGCCATGAAATAGTGTCTGACATTAAAATAATGAGACAAGTACTCCCAACAGAACTGGAGAATGTATAATTCTAAACACTCAGTAAACATATTTCTTGGCTGAAGTATTTATTTTAAAATCCAATATAGTTAGTAAATTAGGTCTGCCACCTGTCTGTAATCAGGAATGGACAACATCCTGGAACAGAAGTGAAAGTGAACAAATTGACTGAGGTTGAGATTGTCATTTTAATTGCATAATAGTGAATTTATGTCAGTAGGAGGGACAAAAAGAAGAAGAGGGAGATCAGAGGCTCATGGGAGCGTGTTACCATGTAAGTGTACTGGCAGTTTCAGAACTGTAGTGTTTTGAGAATGTGAATTGGGACTAATTCAAGTGGTGATGAGCACAGCTGTCTAAAAAAGCAACAATGAGACCCAGGAATAAAAATAGGTTTCAGATACTTGTTTTAAGAGATATTGCCAGTACCTTATTTGCTGGCAGATAGAGACATCTTGAACTGGAGAACAGACAGTGAGAGTGGAGGGCCGGGGCTGAAACCTGCCCATTTAGGGTTTCAAGAACCTTGTGCCAGTGTTGGACTTGAGACACTGTGGTCTACTGATCATCATCCTGTAAGCTGCAGGACACGGGTAATTTGGTCTTTGTGTTGCTAGATTGGCTGGTGGGAAAAGGTTTCAAAATGTGACTTGCAGCAAGTCTCACTGACCATTTATAGGAAATCTGAAAGGTCTGATGCCATTTTCTCAAGCTTTGTAAGCAGCCTGGAAAGTCTTGCAAAACCCATAAGAGATACAGAAATAATGGAAATTAAAAATCCTAACATTGTTTTATTCTATGTATATTTATCTATTCTCAGACTTAAAAAAACAAAGTCTACTCTTTAACCTGAAATATGAAATATCAAATCTCAAAAGATTTGAAATATCATATGCCAAAAGAATCTAGCCCAGAAACTGCAAAATTATATGTACCAGATTATTTTCAGTAGTTTTTGATGTATAATATTTTTGGTTTTTTCTAATAGTATGGAGTTATTTGCTAAAAATAATCCATGGAGATTGTCTCTTTTTGCTTAGAAACCCAATAGCATTCAGGATTCTCAAATTTATGAACAATTTAATACAAGAATTAAAGTTCTAACAAAAAAAAATCATGGAACAACTCAGCAGGGATTTAGATATTCTATGTGGTAGTCATTAAGTGCTTTTTTTCTGCAGCTCTCAGGTTCCATAATGATCAATTCTGCAGAAGCAATCTAAAGTCTTCTTAAATTGTTGCCCAGAGACTTTCTAAGGTGGAACTCAGTGGCACGTGAAGAATTTTATGACTTTAGTTTTGTGAAATTTTAAAGATGGACCTAGCTTGCTGCATTAGTGCACTGAAGGCAAAGACAAAAGCATCTTACATTTAGAGGCTTGCTTTTTTGTTTGCATCTTCAGTGGAAAGATGTTTTGCACAAACAGTTGAATGGTCTGTAAGAAAAAACTTGCTCTACAAGCACTGTTGGAAAGAAATGTCATAACTCTGCCCTACAGAGTATAGGGAAATTGGAGGCAGTTAAGAGGATTTCATATGATTTCAATTCTTACAGTGTTATCTAAGTTTCCTCTGTAATGAAGGGACAATCTGGAACTTCCTCCTATTTCAAACTGCAGTTTTGTCACCATTTCAGATTAAAGTGGGTGCAGGCTGCTGTTCTCTACTTGCAGATTTTTTTTTTCCCCTGTAGGTGCTCGTTGAGTCATATTGGGTTTTAGGTTTCTGAAAAGTTGTTGCCTTGAGTGCTTTCACCCGAATTTGGAGGTTCATTTTTGCCTTAATCTGTTTCTTGATCTCATTGAATGTGAGCATACAAAGGACGCTAGGA
This sequence comes from Manacus candei, assembly GCF_025592945.1. Taxonomy (NCBI): domain Eukaryota; kingdom Metazoa; phylum Chordata; class Aves; order Passeriformes; family Pipridae; genus Manacus; species Manacus candei. Next base: position 335,068 of record NW_026138141.1, on the reverse strand, counting down.
ATGTGCAGCTGTGGGAGGACAGGATTGTTCCTTTCAGCAGTGACCTGAGTTAAAATACTCCTGTATTTTAGGTGCTACAGAGATTGTCCTTGAGAGCATGTAGAGTTGTCCTCTGAAAGTACCTGTCCATATCTTTTGACTGTAAAGAGAATCTTCTTAACTTATTGAAACAATATTCTTTATCTTAAATGGTAACATCAAATGAGATCAATCCTGCTCCCAAAGTCTCTGTTTCCGTACATGGTATTGTGTAAGTACAGACTGGTGGTAGGATATGGGCAGATACCTTTAAGAAAACAGCATTAATTCATGACATTTTCTAAACTTGCTGTTATTGTGTGAGTGAAGTAATAATCTGCTTTTACTCCCCTGTCTACTGACAAGTATCACTTGTTGCTCACAACTTTGTTCTGTAAATTAATCCTCCTGATTTCACTTAGTTGCAACAATACACTAAATTGGATCAACTGAAAGCACTATATTTATGGAAATCTATTAAATTAATTTTGTTGTTTATATTATGTAATTTGATTTATCTTTTAAAAAACTTGTGTGCAAAAAAAAAAAAATTTTATAATTTAGATTTCCGTCCAGTGGAACTGTGAAGAATGGGTTGGATTCTGGAAAATGCTGCCCATGTGAATAACACCATGAAATAAACAGCTAGAAAATGTCTGTCAAAATTCATAGTGAACCCATAGTATATGTCTTTAAAGTATTAATATTGAATCCAGTGCTTTCAGTATTACTGTCTTTGGGTTTAATGGTGAAATAATTCAGGAATCTGTCTCCTGTTTTTCTTTAGTCTCTGCATTTTTTATTGTTGTTTGCCCACTGAATTTGGTTTAATTTCCCAGGTGAACATTTTTTATTTTAAGTTTTCCCTAGCAACTTTCAGAAGTTGCAATAGATGTGAAGAAAATAGAAGGAAAAGTTGTGGGTTTTTTTTACTGTAGTGTGTTTTTCCAAGAGTACTTTATGAACTTTAATCCTTTTTTCAATGGAAAAAAAACTTTCTCAATTTTTCTAGGAAGATGACAGTACTTCAGTCACTATGAATAAAACAGCATTATATGTTATTCTCTTACAATAAACCCCACTGTTTTTTAAACATTATAAAGATATTACTCATTAATCAATGCCTGGAACTGAGTTTCAGCTTTAGCTTACAAGCCTGTTCCAAGGAACAGAATAGGAAAAGACTGGGGAATTTTTTGTATGGACATGTCTTCTGGCCGGATGTTTTTTTACCATGGAGGTAAACTTTCTGTGTGTGCTTTGGCTCTTATTTTGAACTGCTCATTCTAGAGAAACAAAATAAAGGAAACAAGAGGCTTAAAGAAGCATGCTTTTGACCTGAAGACAGCTACTATGGAGCTTCAAATTTTCATGGTATTAAAGAACAAAGAGACTTCATTGAGTAATAAAATGAAATAATGGAAAATGTGTCTATGAGGTTAAAATAATTGTAGTGATACAATACTGTGAGAACTATGCCAAAGCACAAGGGGATGATTTGTTTTTAATATTTATTTCCAGTGTCTTCTGTTGTTAAATGCAATTCAACAAAACATTATCTCAATATCAAAAGAGAACATTCTTAATGTCTGTCCTACATGTGATAATGCTGATTCAAACTTTTTTTGTCCAAACTGTTTGTAAACTTACACTTGCCCTGCAAAAAATCAATTATTTGGCAACCTACCTACAAGAGCTGAATTCTGGAATTTTCTTGGCTCTTTCTTTGATACCAGAAAATCTGTCTCTGCTTTATTCTATGCCTTTTAAGAAGGTAAGTTCATTAGATCCCAAAGCATATTACTGTTTGTGCCTTTCATTTGCACGTGTGGTCATTATAAAGTAAGATAGTTGTTCCAGCAACTAACATTTTCATCTCAAGATGCAAAAATTCATACATTTAAGGGGATGTTTTCTGGCTGTATGTCTATGAAGCTACAACTACATTTTCGAAATCTTAGCTTTTGAAATTTCTATCTTCTTGTTTATCTGTGATGTGTTAGCAGCCATTGTCTGTGTTATCTTCCTGTTTCTGATGACAGGCAGAAGTACCTTTACAAAAATTGCTTGAAAGCCGGGTTTTACTGAAGTCAGCAGCAGCTACAGCTGTTAACTGCAGTAGGACTAAGATGTCCTCCCCTCAGTGGGACATCAGCAGCCTTTTGAAAGAGAATTCCTGCTTTTAACAAAATTGTCTTAAAATTCTTCTTCAGGATGAATTTTACTGAGGACCAGCACAAAGGCATAAGTGGAATATGAAGATAACAGTTTAGTCTGGCTCTGGACCTGAACATTCCAGAGACATATTTCATTCTCTATAAGTTGTATGGCCACAATCTTGATTTGTGCTTCTCTTGTTTATACACCATTCTAACACATGATAAATACGGAAAATACTGCATAGAAGAAACTATTTTTGTTTTTGCTTTAGATATAAACCATTGACATTCACCTCTAGCTTAAATTCTATGAATCATTTCCTTGACTGCCTTTGATGGCTATTTGTTGCTGCTTACATTACTAGCAATCTCAGAGGTACAGAAGTGTACAAATCATTGATTTTAATTTTTTTTTCATTAATAATATGATATTTTGGAACAGAGTGGTATTATTTGATAATTTTTTTCACTTGACAGCTGCGTTGCTTTTATTTTTTCTCTTTTAATGTCTTACACTGCAGAGGAATGTTCCCATACTAAGGGAGTTGGATGAATGCAATAAAGAAGGAGTTAGTTTAACTTAGGTAATATGAATGTATTTTGATGGTCCCTCTTATTTGGAAAACTGTTTTTATTAGCATTATTTAATTGGTGTTTCATTTTGGAGAACTACAATTGAAAAACATGGATAAATAAAGCCTGTAGAAGCATCAGGTATACAAACCTGGCACTTGACTCAAGTTTGCTGTTTGTTCCATTTTCCTTTTATAGCAAATGTTTCTTGTGAACAAAACAAATGATGTCTACATTTGATTCAACAAACACAGCTGGTGTTTGAATCCTTGAGGACACTTGAAGTTAAGACATGGTTCTACTAGGTCAAAACTCTAGAAATACATCTAAATTTGCCCTCCATCCCTTTCCCATCTTCATTTATGCCCTGGAACATTAAATCATACAGTTTCTATAATTCTACATTTTAGCAAGTGCACTAGAGCCTTGGATCTTCCCTCTGGTCCCCTCACCCCCAGCACAAAGTCTTTGCATCAATCTTCTGGCATATGTAGTTGAATTTGGTAAAGCACTGAGGGAATTATGATTGTGGAAATAGAAAATAATATATAGAAGCACTGGACTGATTAATTTGTAAAATAAGATTTTTTTTTTTATCCTTAGAATTTGGAAAGAACAGACATCAGGAGGTTCTTTGGTTTTGTTTTTTAATGAATGAGTGGCAGAAAGGTGGATTAGACATTTTTTATGTTTGTACAAATCTATATTGTGCTGTAAGAAGAAAATTCCCTGCTACTTAAAGAATTTACCTAAGACATATAAACTGTTAAAAAGCCATGGGTTTTTCATATAGAAGGGAAACTGCTTTTGAATATCAGCAATTAGATAGCAGAATCTCACACAGGAAATGAATTAAAAATCCCTCTTACAATATGAAGATGTGTAGTCATCTTGGAGTGGGTAGATTTCCTGTGGCCTTTTAGATACTAACTGCAATAAAATAAGCACTTAGATTTTCTGTTTATGAAATTAAATCTCGTGCAATTGTATTTCCATGAGTAAGATTTATGGTTAAATGTAATAAAATGTGTAGACCAAACTGAGTCATAGCATTCCCTATAGAGAACCCTGCAGTTGGTGGACAGTACTGTTGTCGTCAGTGGGACTGTTGAGTCTCTGGAAGGGTTGTACAGATGGGCTTTGCAGATAGGTTGGGGTTTGTTCAGAGGAAATATGTCAACATTAATTTCTGGCCAAATTAAACTGCCCCACACTGAGGGTTATGTTGAAGTGAAGATAAAATTTATTCAGTCAGCTTGGTGTTCTGCTCACCTGTCCACGTCAGGAGTTCTGTGTGTATGCACTGGCACTTTCGTCAGAGTCCAGTCCGGAGCCATATGTTTACGCAGAGCCTTTACGTGCACAACATAACATTCACTCCAACAGTCTCAAAACTGAAACATGTTTCTGCATGATCTTTCTTCCTTTTTCCTTGGTGAGCTCAGATCTGCTTTCTCGTGTAATGGATCAAAGTGACCTATTGTGGCATTGGAATACTTTAAATGGTGTGTGTAGCTCCTGACTATCAATATTAATCATTCACCAACATGAATCCATGCAATCTCTGTACAGAAGAGCAAGCTGAACAGTCCCTCTGGTATGTGATATTATAATTTTCATATAGTTATGGAACTGATCTCTTTAAGTCCTTTAGATTAGCAATGTCATATGAATTAACAGTACTTGCTATTTTCTTTTCAAGAAGACACTGAAATGTCACTTGTAATCCAGGATGGAATCTCATTAAAACTGAAGTCCATGGTTTACACTGATGTTTGCATTGAGGTTTGTGAAGCAGGATCAGGCCCTGAACCATCAGAATGTGGTTGGTTGCCATTGCATTGAGCAAATCTTTCACCTGTAAACATTGTACTCATGCCACACAGAACTCCAGGATCTGAGATGGCTGGCATTGCTTGTGCCTCACCATGTCCACTTCACAGGACATACAAAGCTCAAAAGAGAATTGGAACTAGAAATGAGATGTTCTCCTTGACAGGAACTCTGCCTCTTAAATAACTACCCAGTTCTTTGAATATGATAGTAGTCTGGGCAGTTCAATATTTTTCAGCCTTTGCTACAACAAATAGTACAAAAAACTGAGGAAAGCAGCATAGAGGGGTAAAATAAGTCGTATGTATTAAAATATGTAAGAAGTATATGTGTTTGAATGAGAGGGATATAAACACTTGCAGAATCCTGAACAACTAAAATTGTTCCTACTAACTTTTCTGGCAAGTTTGCTGTTGATTCATTAGGGTCAGGAATTTATCTTGAAACAGAAATTGAGGTGGAGAGTTAATTGGCAGCAACTGTACTTGTCAGCAGTGAAAGTGTAAACGGATTTTCTGCTGCACGCTATTATCTTGAATATATGGTGTGCTGTGGTAGCACACTGTGTGCCATCTGCCTCACCCTTTCATGTTACTCCCCCTCATTTTTAATGACTCGTTCTGTATATTAAGCGTGGAAAGTATTCCAACAGTGAGACTGGCACATTCTTTACACAGCTGAATTGACACGTCTGAAGCTGCCTCTGGCTACTGCTTATAGACGGCCTTGCCCTTCTTTCATAGAGAATATGTTTTGCCTAATTTTAGTCATGCAAACCCTGCAGTATGATGTTGTCATAAGTCCTTGCGCAGTAGAAGGCAGCAGTCTGACTCCTTGGCCATATATGGCTTTTATGTTGTTGCCATATGCCAGCTCTGACATTACCTGAATATCACGTGTTTTATTTTGTGCAAACTAATTGTATTAGAGGGAATAAAGAAGTTTTCTGCAAGAGATAAAACTATCTGTCTACTTGGGACTTATATAATGACAGTAATGAAAATAACAATAAGTAATTGTATTTTATTTGATTTTTCCCTGGTCATAAAGAAAAAAATATCACGAAAATTTAAAAATAACAGACCTCAGATGCTGGTATTCCTGGAACAGGGGTCCAGGAGCTTCTTTGTGCCAGAAAGCAGTACTAGGGCATCAGCCTGGCTATAGAACTGGGCCTTCCCTGCTGCTGCATCACCAGAACAGCCACTGCTGTGCTCCGGCCCAGGCCAGCTGCCCCTCTCTAAAGCAGTTCCTGGGCAGCATTCGGGAGTGGGCACTGTCTAACATCCAGTTCTAGGTTGTGCCATCTCTGCTTTGCAGACACTTCAATAGTAGAGACCTGATCAGTTCATTGACAAGTGGCCTTTGTGTTCAAAAATGGTCCTGGGGCCACATTTACTTTACCTATCTAAAAATATATGTAGATATGCATATATAAACAAATAAACAAATATACATATATCTAGCCAAAAAATCTTAGTTCTGTAAAGAGGAGATTTGCAAAGCTGCATAAGCAATTTGCAATTTATTTTGAATATCAGTGTGTCCTGAAAGTGTAACTCCTGTTAATGTCCCTGAAAGTTGTGCCTAAAATTATTAACCACTCAAGCACACACTTTGAAATGTAAGTCACTTTCCTAAGTGCCTTTGTGGAGCCTCAAACTACAGTCACTCCTTGAGTCACTTTCTGGACTGAGTTCCTGTTTTCCCATCTGCTTACAGCATGTTAACTCAGCTTTAAAATTTATAAGTGTGCCTTTTCTGAGGCCTGTGCCAGCACAGCTTTGCTTTCATGCATATATTAAAGAAAGAGTAATTTATTATATTTTCATCTTTAAGTAGGTTAATTAATGCTATGAGAGGCCTAGCATGATCTTCCTTACCTAAACTTGACCTCTGCCAGTTGTGTATTCACATTTTTGCCTTAGTAAAGCCACTTCTGTTTAGATTTTATAGTTGTGTTCAGAGCATCCTTGTACCTTCATTTAGCTTAGCATTCATTCCTGTCATTCTCAAGTTCAACTTTGATGATGATTTTTGACAGCTTCTCATAAACCGATTTTCACTGTTTCTTTCCGGTGGTTGGGTGCTCAGCTTCTGTCTTAGCTGTCTCCATCACTGTTGTACAATGCCCATCACTCCTTTGTCTCTCACAGATGTAGGGAAGGGACAAGAGTAAGACTAATGTTGTTGGTTTAGTTCAGCAAGCTGCAGTCAACTCTGTCCATTCCCAGTTAGCTGAGGAAGTACAAGTAATTGCTTGTAAAACAGGGTAATCTGCCTCCTAGGTTTGGCTTACTCCTTATCCCTAATTGGTTTACTGTTCCATCCAAATTTTGTTAGCACTTTGTAGTTCTTTTCTTTTCTTTTAATTGCTTCCTAATATATAGAAAAAAAAATTGAATGTAAGCACTTGATATTACTCACATTTATACTTTATACAGATTAATTATGTGCTAGATGTGAAGTATCTCCTATTTGCACTTAAATTTGTAAAGTTTTCATGTCAATTAATAGCCTTGTTCTTGTGTCATGAGTCAAGGATAAGGAAAATCTGCATTTGCTTTCTCCATACTTTTATCATTTTGTGTGTTTGTTACTGATGGCCTGCTCCTTTCAGAAGCTGAGTAATTATTTTTTGTCCTTTCTGATTATTGTATATGAGGTTTCCAGTGCTTTGATCATTTGAGTTGCTTTTCTCTGAACCTTGCCTAGTTCTGCAGTATCCTTTCTGAGACTGGGTAATCAGGAGCCCATACAGCATTCCAGATGAGACTCCACCACTGATTTATATCATGGCATTACAATACTTTCTGCATTATTCACCTTCCTAAGTCTTATCCTTCAAAACATCGTCTGCTTTTTCTGCCACAACTCAGCATTGAGCTGAGGCCTTTAATGAGTTTTCTACAGTGATACCAGACTATTTTCAAAAGTTCACACAGTTAATTTAGGATGATGAAAGTATGCTCTTCCTTTTTATTTCTGTCCAATGTGGTTATTTTGTATGTACTAACATCGAGTTTCATTTGCCATTTTGATGATTACTTTGGTTTCTCTTGTAAACTTCTCACAGTCCTGTCTGGACTTGACCCTAAATAACTTTGAAGCACCTGCAGTTTTCCTTGCTTACTACTCAGCCTTTGTTCCAATTTTGTTTCAGTTATACTTGGAAAGAAACAAGCAGCTGGATCTTATACTGATCAACTTTTTCAGTAAAGAAACCTGACCATTTATTACTACTCCTTTATTTTTATGTCTTAGCCAGTTCTGATTATAACAGTATTTCACAGCTCACATATTTAATATACTGTACCTCCCCTGATGTTTTGAAAGAGACTTTGTTGAAATCTGATTTTTTTTTTTAATGCTTTATTAAGATACCAAGCAGCTTATGCATTTTGTGCATGTTGATTTGTGACACATAAACTCCAGGCTTCTCAGGCTGTTTATGCATAAATCTATTTCTCTAATTGTCACCCCTCTGTCATATTTTTCAATGGTGAAAAGAAAAAAGGTCTTGAGTTCTCTTAGTTAAGTAGCAGAGTAAGTGGTAGTCATAGGAGACAGGGCAAAGCATGGCTCATAATACGTCATTCACATTGTTTAACGTATTTCTTAAGGTCTCTGATGATGTCTCTTAAGCCATTTGTCTCAAATCTTAACCTGTCCTTACACTTATAAAGGTATCCTGAACATTTGCAGACTTCCCTGTTACTTACCTAATCACTTTTCCAGAAACATACTTCTTTGCATGTCCATCCAAGACACAGAGAACAGATTACTCCCTCCTTTTTTTCATTATTAGACTGTCTGTAGTTTATTTTTAAATTTTACTGTCAGTCTTTTCTTCCTTACGATAATATTTCTCAATACTTTTTTCAGAGATCATGAGCTCTAGGTTTTTAGTTGTTATTGTTTCATGCTGTGTCATTTCCAGATCATACACAACCTCTGTGAAATGCAGTTCCACAGACTGGACAGAACTAAAAGTATAGTCATATAAGCTTGTCACAGGAAGGCAGTTTCAAGCATCAGAAAGCAAAACCACTGAGAGTGTCCAAGAGAAGGAGAGCCCCAAATCTGCTGTTTGTTCCACTGAGACTTCCCATTTTGATGTTCCCAGATACCTGTCATCAACTGACATCTTTGAAACTCAGTTTGTCTCCTAAGACTTTGCTATCAGTATGTTTGCTAGGAGAGGTTGAATAACCTCAACAAGTTTGGCTTTGTTTATTTTTTTTTGGCCTTTAATATTATGATTTTGTTGAACATCTTGGCTGATATTTCCATTGTAGGAATATTACTTCAGTATCATTCTACACAAAAGTCTGTGAGACACCTTTGCTAACTATGTTGGTTTTTTTAACAGCTTTTAAGGAAGAGATTATGAAAAATAAGAGGCTGTTTTTATTTTCTTGGTGGGACGATTCTTTGTCTTCTTTAGGATGCAATGAGGGTAGAGAAGCAAAATCTTGGGCCTATGCCTTCACAGGTGTAAATTATTTGCTAAAACTTTTTTCAACTTTTCCAGAAATTACTAGACTACAATTTTGACACACCTGCTATATTTCTATATAGTACAACAGGAAATATGTGAAAAATACAATGATTACTTTACAGATCCCATGTAATTAAGTTTGCCTTTGAAGAGAAGTTGGAAAATTGTGCTGGAGAAAGCTGTTTTTATCTTGTACAGATTGGAAAGAAGAGGATTAGTCTGTAATGTGATTTAGGCTTTTAGTTTTAAATAAAAGTGAGAATTTGAGGAGCCCTTGTAAATTCACTGTATGTGAGTCAAAGAAGTTACAGTAGTTCTATAGTTCGAGTGGACAGTCTGCAAGTATGAGTACTCTGCTGTCTGTGCAGTGCACTGTGTTTTGACAAAAAAGTAAAGAGGCACAGCAAAGAGGCAGAGTTTGTAGGGTGGTGTCAAGAGGAGTGGAGCCCAAAGGAAAAAAGTAGATGAATGAAGCAAAGAAAGAACACTGCTGTGATCCTGAATGATGGGCCATGGTGTGCATTATTTAGCTAAATGTTTTCTGAGTTCTGCAGATGAAGACTGGACATCACCCAGCCAAAGCTGTTAGTTGGCCCACAGAACACAGATGAAACTAAATGAAGATTTGCTGAACTTTCTCTGTTTCTCCTACAACTATCTTTTTGTTTTTTGAAATAAGGTAAGTAGAACTGAACATCGTCTTGCAGGTGCAAGTGAAGTGCTGCTTTCTGCAAGGATTTTATGATATTTTTTTGAACATTCCTGCTGATTATTTGCTTTTGGGGACTCTATTACACACTGAACAGCATTTGTAATTAAATGATCATCAGTGACTGCCAGTTAATTGGAAGTGAAAAATATTCAGGTTAGGCCATCTTTGCTTTGAATGGCACTTTTGTTTGTTGCTGTCCATTTGCCTAGCTTTCCAAAGATCCTCTGATAGTCTCGCAGCATTTAATCTTATCTACAACACTGTTGTGTCATCTGCAGATTTTGCTATTGCGTTGCTCGTTACTTTTCTCAAATGACTCATAAGATTGGATGTCCCACCTTCAATTTACTAATGTATTGTTTTGTTCTTTTCTTTCAGATTCTGTCTGTACCATGCCAGTGTTTTATTAGATGCTCAACCTGTGAGAAAGCTTCTTCTGATGACTTGTACAAAATTTTTCTTACAGAATTAATATCTCACTGCCATTCAGATATTGACAAGGATTTTAGGATTGCCAGAGGTTAATTAGCCTGGGCTCTAAAGTTTCACCAATTGTTTTTCAGGCTTTCTTGTGGGGAGGCGGAGGAGGAAGTATCTATATTGAAGTCTTAGGTATGACAGCAATTCACACCAACATGCCCAACCTGAATTGAGTAGTTCTGATGGTGATAACCACGTAACTGTGGTAGTGGGGAGCTGAGGATGCAACACAATTTATGACTAGAAAACTATATAAACCTCAAATGATCAGCCAGCCCATTGCAGTTTCTTACTCCAGTTAGTATTCTATCTATTTCCATGCGGTAATCAGTTTTTTAAATGCAGTTTAAATACTTGAAGTTTTTTTGATAGTACCCTTAGAGGATTTCCATTAGAACAGTATGAGCAAATTTAGCTTCTTTTCTTTTCTTTTTTTCTTTTCTTTTTTTCTACATAGATATTTTTGGGAAGTCTGTACTATGGTTCCGCTCTCTGTTTCATGGGCTTGTGGAATAAGCATAAACTTGACTTGGTAGCTTCTGATTTCCTTCATTTCAGCTGAGACTGACATGCAAATATCCCTGCTCACACTACTTGAATATGAAAAGGCTAAGAACTTTATTACATCCAGAGCATTCCTATAATAGCATAGACAACACAGGCTAGATGTCCTTTGCACATGCTGCACAGTACATATTTGTTCATTATGATGTGCTGTTTATACACCTATCTGTATTAACATTTACCATCTGTTTTGCTTCTTGCATAGTCAGGTGATGCAGCTGTCCAAGAATCAGTAAATTATTTTACACAGCAGCTTTATCATCTATGGTTTTCATTGCGTAAGTCTCCCCTCCTATTTCTAAGCATATCCTGCTAGTCTCGTTAACTGTATAATTGATTTTTATCACCTATCAGCTCCTACTAAATATGCATAGATGTCTTTTCAAAGATAAAATTCTCCCACTTTTCACCAGTGAAATTCACATCTGTGAATTTTGGCTGTCTATATTTATTTCTTACCCTTAGGACAATGTTTTGTGAGAGAGGACTTTGCCTAAGGAACATACTTATACAATACAGCTTGGCAGGTACACAGATGATTATTGTAATTAGGAAAGGAAAGCCCAGTGCACAATGGACAGGTAAACACATTCACATGTAACTGCTTAGCACTGGATTTAATTTTGTGACCATGTCCTAGTGACAGGCATTTTTCATAGCTTTGAGATTTTGGTGGTTCTGTGCTGGCTTACAGTGGCTGAAGAAGTGTCCCAAGATACTCAACGCTTAGTTTTCAGGAGGTGGCTCTCACTTGTGGAGTTTACTGGTCTCCCTCTTTTTTTCTTTCCTACAACTCTCTCTCATCACCTGGCCTTGTCAGACTGTGGTCTCAGAACTCAACCCTGTGTACTGAGAGCTGTCTGGAATTATGGAACAAGACAGTGTGGGGCAGAGGTAGCTTAAGCTAAATCTAAGGATGTTAGCTAGGATGTCATTAGTGTAGCAATGCCCAAGGTTACCAGCTCAGTACAAATTAGACCATTACCCTGAAGAGCACTGTGCCAGCACTGCTTCCAGCACTGGAACTGGCTCATGTGGAGATATTTCAGCTCTTCCTGCACAGCACTGCTTTTTCTGTATTAACACACTTTTTTTACCTCTCGGCTAACTTTGCTTTTAAGCCCTGGCTCAGCTTGTGCTTTCAAACCTTAATTGCTATCTGTTTCACGGCCTTTCCTGGGAAGGATCATCCTTTCAAGTCTGTGAATATATGGAAGAGGGTTTATGATGTCATGTGTAACAGCTACTTCTTTCTGTTTTGGCAAAATTCATTCAGCTCTTAGTGTTTTTTAACCAATGTATTCCAAGATAGATCTTACTTAGGATCTATCCCAATGCTTAGAACAAGGATGCTATGAATTTGAGATGTAAGGCACAAGAGCAAACTCAAGTACAAAATCCACATTGTTACAAAAGTACTCAATAATAAAAAAAGTCAATTCAAAAAATGTTTATTTGAGCAATTACTGTTTCAGCTCCATGCCTTTTGTCACGATGTGTTCTGTGACGATGCCAAATGTAAATATATTTGCTTTTTTAGGTTTATGATGAGTATAACTCACACAACATCAATTCAACCCTTGGGTCTATTCCTTTTCTATTGCACTATTATGCTCATGTGCCATCAGTCAGATAGGATGCTTTTTCTTTTATTTTATCCTTATTATGCCAGATGTCCATGTTTGTAAGACTAATTTCAAAACGTGAGGCAGAATTTTTCTCTTGAACAAATGAGGCCATCTGCTCAGTAGTGGAATGAAAAGGTCTGGGACTGAGGATGTGCGAAAGAAAAAAGTTTGTTCTCAGACAGAAAGATTAATCCTTCCTTAGGGAAAAAAATTTCCCAGTCTGCTCATTGATATCTGTGCTGGCATCTGTTGTGATGTTAAACTACATGGTGACCAATAAATCCAGGTAACTGAAACTGTCAGGTTCATATTTCTTCCTTGTCCATGAGATGTAAGCTAGACATATGACTAGTTTAAGCTGAATATTCAGTAATAATGCTTCTATAAAATTGATTTTAAAAGAATGGAAGAAAAATGACTGTAGCTTGCTGTCACATGCTTCATGGTCTTTCACCTGAAATGTTGATAGGCTACTGATAGATCCATTAGCTCTTCCTAAGCTCTACAGTGATTTTTCTTCTGCATGGTAAATGAGAATAAGCCTATTGAGGAATTTGACTTCTCATTCTGTAAGCAGACATCACTCATATTTAAATACATACATAATGAGCATCTGTTTGTATTCTGTAGTTAGGTTTTATCTTGCCAGTGTCATTCCTGTCTGGTTCTGGCTATACTGAAACAAGGAAAACCAGCGAGCTGATGTCGCTAAATGAGTCAAGCCGAGCATACAGTTTAGCTGTGTAAGCACACCTGATTTCCTCTACAATTAATTCAAGGAAATATAAGTATTTTGATCATGTGCCAAAAATGTGAGATAAACGTCTAACTAATAAAATATTAAAAGACAAATAATGAGGCATAAAACTCATAAGTACATACACCTATATAGTACCAGTATGTGCCTACACTGGACTGTGTAGGAGGCCTCATACTCGCAGATGTTTATTCTTTTTATCAGAATCAGATAGTTGTCTTCCACATTAAAAGGAAACTGAGGTCTGAATTGAGTGAAATCTGAAGAAGTAGAGGAGTCTATCCCAGGAAAGAGTAAAATTTTAAAATTTAAAAAAAAATTAAAGTTTTAAAATTTAAAAAAAATTAAAGTTTTAAAATTTTAAAATTTTTGCAGTAGTGTGAAGTTCCCCTTGAGCCCAGCAATGAGAATAACTGGTTTGAACAGCCCTCAGTAATAACAGATTTCTGGACAAAGCAAAAAAGAAATATTGATTTGGAATCATCAATCTTTCACTTTTTTAACCTCCTAGTATTGTGTGGTACAGTAGTGTGTATTTACTGTTTTTTCACTCACCATAATTTCTCTGAATTTTTAAAATATTCATTGCTTCTATTACATTTAAAATTCTGCTGTACTTATTTTTAGAAGGAAATGCAATTTCTGCGCTTATAGCGTGCTAATTAGGGTTATAGGGGCTCTAAGATAAATATCATAGTATTAGTTGACCATAGAGATAAACATAAAAGAGTATTCTAATTTCTTTTTCTTTAATACAATGAATCAATCCATTTATATACTCTCATTTCCTGTGAGTAGAAATTAATTTTATTTTTTTTTCACAACAGACTCCTTATACAGAAGAACTGTTTTTTTTTCCTGGCAAGTAGGAATACTCCTCTGTCTTACCGTGACATTTATTTTACAGTGTATGGGAAGGACTCATCATTCAGGCTAAACCCACTTGTTAAACAAGTGGAAAGCTGAATACATATGTAAACTTTGTTCTGATTCTGCAAATAAGCGTTGCTAGAGTACTAAGTCTTCATTACTAAGGCCAATATAATAGGACATGGATACCTGAATTAAGCAGGAGAGATTTCCAGTGTTTCATTAGGAAGCACATAGGCCAGGCTGCCTGCTGTGAAATTTTGCAACCTACATACGTTGATTCCCACAGCTGATCAATACAGGAGCTCTTTGCTTAGGCATATGTTTTCTCAGAGGTTTATAATACCACTGTTTCTATTTTGAGATGAATCCTGGACAAACAGGATCATAAAATCAGATCTCCTAAATAAAGGACTGATGATGAATTAGGCAAACCAGTTAATTTTCCTTTTTTAAATAATTTTGGCTAATACCTAGTCTCATTTTTAAGAATGTGATTTGGTGCTGTTCCAGTGAAGTCAGCAGAAGACCTCCCTCTGACTTTAACAGAGGAAATGTCTTTATGAAACGTGTTTTATATAAAATCCTTGAAAAGTCAAAAAGAGCCATATGAGTTTTTCTTTGAAGTTTTGAGAGACCAGAGTTAAAATATAACTGTTAACAGCTCCAGCAATTGAGATATTTCCTGCAGCATAAATTCATGCCTATCCTGGGTTCTGCCACCAGAGTTTTCAGAGGTAACAACCTGACAGTAAAAATCCTACAGTGGTGTGTGAACACTGCTTCTTGGGTGGGAAGGAGGTCAAAAGGAAGTGTTTCCATTAAGAGTGCCAAATTGTATTTAAGTGTGTAAGGAAAGCTGTGGAGTCTTAAAAATATTTTTTTTGTGACTTTTAAAAGCATTTTCTGTTAGTAATTTTGGCCAGATTTTTTGGTGGTAATTGTGTAATAATGTAATTGTGGCTTCTCTTACATTAATGTTTTAGAATATCCAGTTCCTGGGTAGTGTTACTGCAGAGACCAGACTGGCTAAGGGAACACTTTGTCCATCTGCATGTGTAATCAACTTACTGTGTATTTGCTGGTCCACCAACAAACACACAAGAGTATTCTGTACTAGCAGCTCTAATCACACTTAACTGTGATTAGAGTTCAGCCTTAGTAGACACACTTATGTCTACTAAGTGTTAACCTATGGAAGGTAGGTTAACAGACAAACTGTTTTTACTGCAGTTCTTAAAAGTACCAGGAAAATAATAGTAAGAACTGCTAGAATCATAGAATCACAGAATGGTTTGGATTGGAAGGGGCCTTAAAGATTATCTAGTTCCACTAGACCAGGTTGTTCAGAGCTCCATCTAACCTGGCCTAGTTACCTAATCAGGACCTGTTGGGTTTGCATTTGGGTTTTGATGTTGTTATTGTTGCCTTTTTTTTTTTTCTTTTTGTGGAAGTAACAGCTAGTTCTGTGTTTTCTGTTGGTGGTGGTGGTTTTTTGTGGATTTTTGATTTATGTGGTTTTTCCTTCTTTTTTTCTTTTTTTTTTTCTTTTCCTGACATTCCGAATACTGTTTCTTCTGTAATCAAAATATGTTTCTCACATACAGTATTCCTTTATAGCAGATTTTACCACAAATTTCAGTATGTGCTTTGCTGCTTAGCAGCTTATGTGTATAACAGTGTAAATCCATTTAGTCAAAGATGAGAGTAATGATAGTTACTACCTTGGAGCGGCTGGGATTTGGTATTGTCTTAATCAACTGGTTTGTGTGATTTATTCTTTAAAAGATTACATAAGCATTCTAAGCTTAGAGAAGCTAAAAAATAATACGGCAACTCTTTTTTCACAACAGAGTATATTGATAAGAAAATCACTGTTCTAAAATATTAATAAAGAATATTATTCTAATGTTTGTGAAGAACTGTTTTAAACCTTTTTGACAGGGCTTTGCAAGATATACTTTGGAAATTTCATGGTCATGATATCAACAAATTGTACAGTAGTTATATTCAGATACTAGTTTATTATGATAGAAGAACAAGTGCATCTGGAGGCTAAAAAATTTGGAGCAAATTTCTGTTCATGACCTACGCAAGCCACAGAGTGGCTGAGTGTAGTTTAATATTTGTTAAGCAAATACATAGATAAACACATTGTTTAAAACAAATGGAGTGTCATTAAACTTGTTTAGCATACTGAGAAAAAAAATGGCATGAGCAGTGAACGTTTAGAATAAATTTTGTCAGATATTTATTCAACAAAGCTTTTAAAAGGTGTGATGTAGTGATATTTTGAAAACTACCAAAGAATACTGTTAAAGGAAGGGTCTTATTTCAGTACTTACTCAGAGTTTCTGTTGTTAGCTCTTGTGTGAGTCAGTTCAAGCAGATATCTAAGTGCCTACTTTCATGGACCTAACTGGGACTGCTCAGATGCTCTGAGTTATTCCTATGTTATGAAAACACGCTAGTTGAGCCCTGAGCTCTGCACTGTTAGCTGGAGCCTTGGGGCTCTAAGGCTAAGATGAAACTTGGAAGCTTATAATTGTTAATGAACTTCATTCCTTTAGCCTTATTTGGAATGCATTATAGCCTTGCCACCTGGGCAAACCTTGTTCTTAGGCCAAAGAATTAATTACCATATTTTCTAGATACTTGAACAGGACTCCATATATCCTGGAAAAGAGACTCCTTCAGGAAATGACCTGGGCACTCAGAACACCTCAATAACCCCTGCTTTCTTGTCTCATGACTGTAATCATCACTTTCATTTTACATTAGAAATAATCTAATACTTCCTCAATTACAGCGTGAAAACAGATCCGCAACAGTGGCATATTCTGTAAGTATCATTAATATCTTAGAGCAGGTCTGCCTTTATGCATCCTGTTCTATCAGTGACCTATTCTATTTGTTTTCTTCATCCATTCCTCTTGCTCCCCAGCACACGGTCTGAGGTGCTTATGAAGTTAGACTGTATCCTGAGTATCCATGTACCAAATGTTCCCTATGGAGCGGAGCCATCATTTCCCCAACAAAATCATATTCTGCAAAGCCTCTTGTGATGCTATGTGTGGGGTGTCCTTTTTCCTAAAGCCCACTTTCAGAAAAGGGCTTCCACAAGGAGGAAGGTATCTAATAACCAGGTATTTGGGAAACAGTTAAAAACAGGTTATCTAGAATGAGGCCAAGTAGGATACCAGTTTTCTGCTCTTCAGCTCTCCAAGTACGAGGACAAGGCTATGTAATTTGAAATAATCTCAGTTTTGTGTGGTACCTTCATAAAGGACTTTGCTTTTTGCTATCTATGGAGTACTTTGAAAACCTGCATTGAAAGAATAGAGCAGATTTGGGACATAAACACCAAGACTATCTCTCTACACAGGCACTGAGAGAGTCCTATTTAACTGAATACTTTCCAGTTTTATTTCAGTACCTCAGACCACAGGCCATGGAAATGTGTTTGGACCTCTCAAGGTTTCAAGTTGAACTTTGTGCTCCAAGGAAGACTATCATTAACATTAGGTCAGCCTTGTCTGGCCAAGTCTAAAAAGCCTGCAGGGATGGAGATTCCACAACTTCTTTGGTTGCTTGCTCCAATGCTGCTCTGCTGTCACACATATAGGGCCTTTTTAAGAGCAAGTAAAATTCACAGCTGTGGTTTAATCAGTACCAAGTCCAAAAATATTTCTCAGCATAGAAAACAGGTACTATAAATTCATAGAATTTCAGTCTGACATAAGTCAGTGATGCTACTTAAGGAAGGGGAGTACAGTGAGAGCATGTGGAACTACATTGCAGTGGGAAAGATTGCTGGATAATGATTAAGGCCTTCCCATTATCTATTTCAGTTCTAAATTCTGACAGATTGTTAGGAAAGTTTAAATCCCATGAAATACTCTTTGCTTTATAAATGTCAATATCAAACTACCATTTCTGAAAAAATGGAAGAAGTGCCTTTCAAAAGTATAAAAGATTGTGGGTACTGGGAGGAAAGGAATTTTTTCCCCTGTGCCAGCATGTATTGAAAGTATGAGAAAAACAAAATAGTAACATAAAATGCCAGATTTGTCCTGCTTTTTGAAAACAACAGTGCGATAACGGAAATCATTGATTCTGAAAGTTTTTTTACATCCAATACAATTTTCTGAAGAGATGACATGCAGTTTACTTTGTAGGTCTCTGGAAATGTTTTGTATCCTGTAGGAAAGACCTTCTGACCTTGACAAACTGACTAGAAATGAGGAAAATAATTTGTAACATGAAAAACTTTGTTCTTTTATGCGTATTAATTTATAATGGGTAGCTCTCTTCTTTTCTTTTGTTCTTAAATTAAATGTATTATACTTCACAGTTTATCTGAATTCAGGAAATAATCTTTGGACTGAAAGAATTGTTGAGGTTTTTCTAGGCATCATTTCATATTGCAGAGAGAAAATGGGGTAAAGTGCTTTAAAGAGCACTTTAAAGACTGCAAGCATTACAAGCAAAAAACTAGAAGCTTTGATGATGAGGTAATCACTATTTTCATATTTACTTGTGGTGTAGCAGTCACTGTGTCCTCTGCATTTTTTTCCTATAAGAAATGTCATCAATGTCCCACAATTCATCAATGAGATGTGTGTATGTTTTGACTCCCCGTGAAGGAACAGAGTCTTTCTGACTGGCTGAGTAGCTGCATCTGTAGGGCTATCCCTGCTGCACTCATTGATATTATTCAAGATTGTATACTACAGTTTCTGTAACTGGTTATCTTTAAGGGTATGATCCAATCTTCATTGAAGCCAAGGGAGAAATGTGACTGGTTGAAAGGGGTTTATTGCTGTAATTTAACTGCATATGTGCATGTGCTTCCAAGGATAAAGTCCAGTTGAGAGTCCACTTTGATGGTGGCATTGTAAAGGTCTTAATTTAAATTCTTCATCATGCATTTGAGCAAACTGCACACTTCAGATAAATGTGGAGAACATTTTTGTTGTTAAAGCAGGACTATAATCCACCATAAAATGCACAACTTTTAATATTTAAGAGTAAAAAACAGAGCGTATCCTTCACCCTAAAGTAATGTGGCTGTCTTACCACAGCAGATTGTATTAATTGTTGAGGAAAGTAAAATTACATCAGAATGCTAGATAAACTCATGGAATTTGCCGTAGTAGGTCAGCAATATTTAGGCTTTCAAGATCTATAAAAGCGATTCCACAGTTAATTATTTATCATTAGATTGAAAACTGTTTCGTATCTGTTTTGTATTACTGAAGTTAGAGTTTGCTTTTAACTTCCACAAACTTGATGTTTGCCTAGTGCTGTTTCCCCATAAACTTTTTTAATCAGACGGAAAAGCTACTAAAACAGCTCAGGCTGCATCAGTTCTAGACAGTATCATCTCCAGCAACCATATGAACCTAGGTGTCTTCATTTTGGCAAGTCAAAACTAGACTTTTCAGAAGCATTACAGTTAGTTTTTTAGGGGAATCACTACATTTTAGAATTAGCTCTTACGGAGAAGACATGCTTGAAGTCTGTGTTATCTTCATTATCTTTATGGAACATATTCTGTCATAATGAACTCAAGGTTTATGCTAAATCCAGTACAGATGGAGAGTTTCCTGACATAGTGATTGCCTCCGCATTAGCAGTTGCTGAATGTCTTTAAACAGGTTCTCATAAAAATGTTGAAATATAAAGGTGTAATTCATATGTAACAACATTTTAAAAAAATTCAGTGCTTAAATTTGCCTCCATACTATCTTCTTTCATGGGGAGTGTCCTATACAGTTGATGCAGTTGACAAAAATCCAAATTCATTGAGTAGAACAAATGTCACTAAGTAAAGCTAAATGCAATAGCAGCCTTAATGCATAAGCTGGACTGCGGCAGAAGGGGCCATATTCCTTTCACTCTTTTTTTTTTGTGCTTATGGATAACAAAAGTGATTAGTATATAGTGGCAGCTCTCTAACTGCCAGATGGAAAAGTGACTCTTCGCTTACAATATCTTTAAGCAAGAACAGAATGTAGTAGAAAGAAAATATTTTTCTTTTTTTTTTCTTTTCCTTGGCTCTATAGCTTGAGAGAACTAACTACCTTAGAAGCTTGAGCTGGTGGGAGAGCAGCATTGTAAAATGAGCGAAAGAGAGAGTGAAAGCCAAGCCACAAATAACTGGAATATTGTGATCCCTTAAGCCCCACAGTTAAGAAAGGGGAACAAAAAAAATCTCCTTATTGAGAATTCAGAGCGGGCAGAGGAAATAAAATGGGTGAACCGCAAGATGGAAAACTGGTCCCAGACTATGATGTTGTAGTGACGCAGCTGAAAAAGGTGCTGCGGCACAACGCGCTCTCCTGAGAGCAAGTCATTTCTAAAGCAGAAAAACCACATGAAGACAGTGAGTAAGGGAAATTTTAATGCTAAAGTAGACTGGAAGAGACTGGAAATCCAAACTGTTTTCAGAAAGCAATTCTGTGTCTGAGTGAAAAACAATGAGCCCTTATCCACAAGTGAAATGATGATAGAGCACGTAGAACAGCTGAGAAAGTAAAGGAAAAGAAGTGGAAGGGAAAAGTAATCCTGCAAAATGTAAAAAAAAGCAGAATGCTTGGGTGCAAGCAGAACAGTAGTCATGGAAATTTAATGAATATGTTCATGATGAACATGGGTAAATGGAAGACAAGGAGTGTTTCTCATAATGAAGAATAGATCAATTCCTGGATCAAATCCTGGCTCAGTTAGCTATAGATGCATCAAAACTTGTTTGAAACCAGAGGTATCAAACCCTCTGTCAGCCATAATGAAGGATTAACCTCTACTAAATGATTTTCAATATCCAGAGAAGTCAATTTTTTTCTTTTTTTGATCAAAGACTTTCATTGTTTAAATTAGACAGTATGAACCACGGGGACTAATAAGGTATGTATATTTTTCCCATTTGTCTTTATAGAAAGACATTTTCCATAAATGTTGAATATGATTATTGAACAACATGGTTTTAGAAGGCTTGATGATAAGTCATCCATGTCTACAGAAGTCAACATTAGCTCCACTGGTTAGAGCATGGTGCTACTTATGCCAAGGTTGTGGGTTTGATCCCTATATGGGCCAGTCACTTAAGAGTTCAATTTGATGATCCCTGTTGGTCCATGCCAACTCAGAATATTCTGTGGCAACTCTGAATATTTTTTTTCTGATAACAATGACAAGTGGGGAAATGGAGTCTCTGGACTAGTTTCCCAAGTT
Organism: Manacus candei; assembly: GCF_025592945.1. Lineage (NCBI taxonomy): Eukaryota > Metazoa > Chordata > Aves > Passeriformes > Pipridae > Manacus > Manacus candei. The sequence goes on along the minus strand of NW_026138141.1, from coordinate 313,737 downwards.
CCCTGTTCTGAAATTGTAATCTCAAATCCATATAAAAGAAGCATTTGTTAAAATCTGCATGTCTCCCTCATTTGAAAGGTGCTGCCCTGTAACTTATTTTCTCTCTTTTCTTTTTATTCCTTTCTTGATTACCTGAGATGTTCTTCTTGGTTCTGAAGGCTAGAACTCACAATAAAAAATTAAATTGTTGCATTCTTGGTGAAGATTTACCTCTGTCCGCAAGATGACAAATTTACACACACTGGGTGTAAATTTTTAGTTGAATATTTTCATACTTATATCCCATAATGTTTGAGTATTACTATGAGTATGCAGGGTTTTCCGTGTTAAGGAAATGAACAATTTGAGTATGGCACCAAAGAACACTTCTGTGCTTAATACTTAACATTTGCATAAGTTCTTAGAATAAGTTTAGGATGCACGAGGAGCAAACTGAATCTGAAGTGAAACTAAGTGTTAAGAAAACTCAGTTATAAAATTTGCTACAGTGCTAATAAAATGTAAACTTCAATGAACACAGTCCACATTGATGATATATTGTTCAAAACTAAGCAAACATTCCCACAAAAAGCCTTAATTCCAGAACCTTTCCATGTTTAAAAAAAGGCAGGTACTTCTGCCTAAACCAATAGACAGTTTTTTCACTGACTGTTTTCTTTACAAGTGCATAAAGGACATAGTACTTTCCATTTCAGATTGGTCCTAATGCAGTGATATATTCAAATTTTTTACCTTTACAATTCTTCCGTATGAGTAAGTGATTTCTTCTTATCCTCCCAAATAACCTTGGAATGTTGTAAAACGTAGGTCTTTTCCCGATTCTGCAGTTTTTTGTGCCCTTCAGTCTACTGCTGCCATTGAGGGGTTCTATGCTCTGTCCTCTGACCAGGAAGAACCATGAAGACTGCACGCACTGGAGACTGGGGATTGGCATCTGGATCTTGAAAAAAACCCTACTGTATGATTCCTTCTTGATTGATGCATTAACCTCAAGCAGGGTGAATGGAACTGCAGCCTCTTTCTACATCTGAGTATGGATATAGTACTGCTGTTATCTTCAAATTAAGGGAAGACTTAGAAGACCCTGTCTGTAACAACATATGTCTAAGTGTCAGATTTAGCCTTTTGCTTGATACCAGACAGACCAAGATCCAAATCTTGGGTCGTACCTTTGTCAAAGCTGTGTTGTTATATTTACCTTCGATGGACAAACATGTAGATGTGCCTGTATCTCTGCAGAGGAACTCAAACTTCCTTCTCCCTTTTTGATCATTTCATAGCCTTTACTGTTTCTCCATGTAATCCCAGTCTCTGCACGGAAGAGATCGGAGTCTCCTGTTGGGAAGTTCACATTTCAAGAAGAGAAAAACTGATCATGCCAGTTGAAAGAGAAATGTTGGTATCTTACCAGGAGGACTTCACATGGTAAACAAATTGGAATGATCAAAAACCATAACAAAAGCTGGTGTCCATTCCCACATAATTAATTCACTTTTAAAGTAGATACACTGCTTACAGATTTGATCCTGAAGTTTGATCCTCAGATGAGTGGACACACCTGACACCTCAGTGGGCCTAAGTGCATGTTTAGCTGGAAGACTGAAACTTTAATCAGACTTATTTGGTGCAATATCCCAGTAGGTGAAACTAGGACTAATGGAACAATTAAACCTATTTATGTGTGGGACTGCTTTGTTCTAAACTTTCAAGAGTTAAACTTCAAAATTCTTAATTAGTGATACTGAAAACTGAAGTCTAGTTTGCAAATACAGAATAATCAAGTCAATCTATCTTAACAAACATCAAGAAAGATAGGAATTCTTTATAGGGGATTACTGGGAAGTTTATATTTATGAGTTCACTCAGATTATATAGTTTTCACTCAGTCCTGGTGAGGGCTCACCTAGACTCTGTATCCAGTTCTGGGCTCCCCGGTACAAGAGACATGAAGCTCCTGGAGCAGGTCCATGGGGCACAACAAAGATGGTGAAGGGACTGGAGCATCTCTCTTACAAGGAAAGGCTAAGGGAGCTGGACCTGTTCAGCCTCAAGGAGACGACTGAGAGGGGATCTAATCAATGTCTGTCAATATCTGAAGGGAGTGTGGAGAGTAGTATAAAGAGGACAGAGCCGGGCTCTTCTCCATGGTGCCCAGCAGCAGGACAAGAGGCAAAGATGCACAGAAAGTGCATCTGACGCACAGAAAGTTCCACCTGAACATGAGGAAGAACTTTACCATGCAGTGACTGAGCACTGGAACAAATAGCTCAGAGATGTTGTGGAGTCTCCCCTCCGGAGTTATTTAAGAACTGTCTGGAGATAATTCTGAGCCATGTGCTCTAGGATGGCCTTGCTTGAGCAGGGAGGTTGGATCCGCTGACCCACTGTGGTCCCTTCCAACCTGATCCATTCTGTGATTCTGTGATTATGTGACTTGTTCCTGGTTTGGTTACCAGTTATATTTCATAGTTAGTAGATTATTGCTAGCTTTCCAAACAGTGGGTTTTGTGTCACAAACACATGTCCTTAGGAATTAGACAGAGTATATGTGAGAGATTATTGATGTAATAACAAGTGAAATAAACATTTTCCCTGTAAAACATATGGATTATTCATTATATAATTAAAGTGCTTAAAGCTAAACGAAGTTTATCTCATATTTGTTCAGTATGTGATATGAAAATGTTTTGTTTTATTCAAATCTTAGTAAGCTAATTTATTTAAATAAATAATTAACACATTATACAAAGAAATGGAAGCAATAATGTTTTCATCATTTTATTAAGTTTGTATGTCAGTGTTTTACTCTGTCTCATTTAATCTTGGTAAAGGGAGCCCTTTTTTTAACTATTAATTTGAATTTTTCCCAGTTGAAATGAATATAAAATAATATATTTGTCAGAAATCAATATGAGGGAGAATTATGGGAAGTTTAAATCGCTTGATACTCTATCTGTTTATTATTCTGTACATTGTCAGCCTATGAGAAAGTCAAAAAGGACAGGATATGTGCTAGAATAGAATTTTAACTGAGATTCATTGCCATTGTAGCAGAAGGCACAGAGAGTTAGAAAAATTAAGCAGTAATTAATTTAAAAACCTCATGAACTAAATAGGCCTACACATTAAATATGAGAAGTAACCATTAAAACTGTTCTTGGAGGAGTATGGGAAGGAAATCCTTTCATGTCTAGTGCATAAGGAATTCAAATTCTTTAGATTTACAATGGAAGGCAGCCAAAGATTTTCTGTAAAAAGGAAGAAAGACCTGTGTTAAATAAGTGCTTGCCTATGAGAATGAAACCTGTAGAACTGCATAGGAAAAAGAATGCATAATTTTCAACTACATTAAGATACTGCATAAGTAGAAAAGCAGTTAAGAGCAATTTAATTGAATGCAAGAGAAAGACTCCTGCTGACCTGTCTATGCTTTTAATTAAATATAACACTCAGAAATTTCCATTAGATGGTGTTCACTTTTTCATAGCATTAGATAGCATGACTCACTATCAGCATAATATAAATGAAAATTGGGGATCAGGGATTTCTAATTTGTTTAATGATAAAATTAGTTTAATGAATTTTATAGTCAACCAACAAGGTTTCATTTTAGCAGTTAAGAACCTAAAAAGTGTTTAATTATGAGTAGTCATTTGCAATTGTGTTAAATGTTTTAATGACACATAAAACTTGTCAGCACGTGCTAGATAGTAGGCAGTTTATTTTAAATCCTCTTGTCTCATGCTTTTCAGGATGAAGTCGCCTATACAGATACTCTTATAACATAGAGATGGTCTGTGTCTTTTGATTGCCAGGATTTTCAGTTCTGAAGGCCTCTTGCAACAAGGCCTCTTTCTACTTGTGGTAGAAACTTCACACACCCATGTGTTGTATACAACACCCTCTTGGTATTAAGCATTTACGTTGTAGAATGCGGAGACAATATGAGAATAGGAGGCTCTCATATAAGATCGAATTCAACAAGGTACATTAAATGCTGGTGAGGCAACTTGACTGAAAACAGCTCTCTGGTTACATAGTATAGTTAAAACTTGCCCTATGGGTGTTACTTTATGTTACTCACATAAATCACACTGCAGATTTTATTGGTAAATACGGGATTTAAAACTCCAGTAGGATTGAAAGGAGGTGATGAGCAACCATATCTAGCTGAATATGTCCCTGTTCATTGCAGGGAAGTTGGACTAGATGATCTTTAAAGGTCCCTTCCAATTCAGTCTATGATTCTATCATTATATTACTTTATGATTCTATGATTTTAATGAAAATAATTTAAATTCTTCTGTCAATTCCTGAAGTAGATTGAAAGAATCTTTGAAGTGTAAGCAGTTGTTCAATCTCTCACAACTCAGACAAGCTTCAGGCATTGTAAATTATTTTTATGTCAGTCTTTATTTTGTTAGTAAATGAATTTATTACACAAGATAGGAGAAACTTTAATGAGAAAAGCAAAGCTTCATTCTTCCAGAAATCTATGGTTATCATGCATGCTACTCTCTCATTCTTCCCTTTCTTTACACCTAGAGAAAACTTAACGCACCTTGAACTTTTCTCCTCAGAAATTAGCCTTTTTCCTGTACTGTTTAGACTGGAATTTTAGTTTGTATCATCTCATTACTTCCATGATATTGCTTTCAAAAATAAGTCAGGTGAGGATTTCCTTGTCTGAAGTTTAATTCCATATGTTCTGACTGTCAACCTCTAGGTTCTTGGTGTCAATTCACTGGAATTATTCCTCAAGAATTTTAAGTAATTCCTTCACAAGCATGGTTTCTAGTATTGAATTAATGTTTTAAATCACAATATAACTGTAGCTGCAAAAAACCCCCCAAACAACCAAGCTTTAAATAGCCAGTCTTCAATTGATGCATGTTTCACAGAGATGTGAGATCAAATGTTTTGCTTTGTGTATGCTTATTTCTCAGATTCCTGTAGTAATTAAAAATTTCTTTAAGAAGTGTTTTTTCTTTCAGTATTGTAACAACCTCTTGCCAGAAACCAGTTTAGAATATCAAATGCTCTCATTTCTATATCCTACATCCTTGGGCATTGTCTGTCTTTGTTTCGGCATGGCAGCCTTGCTGTGTCACAACCCCACTTACGGTGTTTCATTGGCTGAGAATGTAGAACATGTGGTTTTGGCTGGAATCATTCCTGAACTAGCTGAGACACTGTTGCATAAAGCGCCAGGAGTATTTTTCTGCTGTATCATCCACTGACCTCATAGACGGCAGTACTGAACCAGTTCTCCCATACAAGTGGTAATGCTTGTGTTATGGTTTTGCTTGGCTGGAAAACTCTCTGGGCACATCGCAATTTTGTCCTGGCAGAACAAAGCATGAAACGTAACAAGAGACTTGGATAACTTCTAGTCTCTGTGTGTGCATGCTTTTTTCCCTAAAGAAACAAATGGAATGGTGCTTTACGCATGATTACAACTGTTCCTAAGCTAAGGCTGATTCACAATTCACTGTAGTCAGTTTTAGGACTCTTTTCTACTGATGGGTCAAACACTAGGATATCCTCAGTGTGAGCTGGAATAGCTAACAGTGCTCTGATTCCTCATCTTCAGTAGGGATGAGAGGGGCTTCCATGCATTTTCGTTCTGCCCTTTCTATTTTTTCTCTTCTACCTACTTCATTTTTCCTTCATTTTCTTAATACAGGAAAAGAGGAACTGACACAAATATTATTAATTATTATTTTTCATATTATTTCTTGCAGTGGGTTGTTTCCATCTGCATCTGCTTCCTTTATTTGTCGTGTTATTGATTTATGAGCTGAAAATTCAATCACAGTATTTTTCAATAACCACTGAAATTCTTCTGTGGTCTCCAGTGCACACTGAAATACTCCAGAATGCTGCATAACTCCTTGTCAGTTATCTTTTGGGTAAAATAACATTTAGTAATTCTGCTGTCTGCTTGAAAGATTTAAAAACCCACTTAATCTTACTTGTTACTTAATAAATCATTATGATGTAAGTCTTGCACAGACAATAATAACAATGAGACAGTTTATTAATTAATTTATAACCATCATGGTCTGTTGAATCAGCAAATAAAATTCTAGATAATCTGTCTGTATACTATTTAATCTGTCTGTATACTATTCTATATATGTCAAAGTTTATGTGAACTTCACTTACAAGTTTAGTCCTTGCTTTTAGGCTAAAAAGCTGTACTGTAGTGTAGCATGAATACATGGTTGAAATGAGTAAAATAGTGGTTGCACAGAAGTATATGAGAACACTGAAGTGCTAGGACTGTTCTCTAGCACTTCAACTTGCATGAAACAACCCAGACAGTAACAGCATAGGAAAGTGAATCCTTTCTGGGTTGTTCACTGGGGCTATTTAATTTATGGGCATACGTGTGGACCATATGACCAAGCTCTTGTTTAACACCTGAATTCCACTCTGAGCTGTTTAAAAATTCTTCCATTAGCAATGGATTCTGGCATTTGACCTAGTCCTATTAGCACTGGAGACTTACCAGAAGAGTAATTATTAACTTCTATTAAACAGAATCACAGGCAAGCTCAGTCTCCCTGAACAGCAACATATAAGAGAAAGCAGTTTAAACTGCAGAAGGTGCCTTTGGCTAAGCTCAGAAAAGCCAAGAAACAGGGAATCTATCTCTGTTGAGAAAGAGTTTGAAGAAGAAAACACTTGAAGCAGTAATGATTTTCCCAGTCAAAGTCTTGGCCACACAGTCAGCCAAAGAACAATGAATCAATACAATATATCAAGTTCTGGACAACACAAGTAAAGGAACTCTCACAAATGACGTCAATCAGGATTTTGGCATTATAGTGATTTACATCCCTGTTCAGCACATGATTAACTTCAAGTCTGTGAGTCAGTCAAATGAATGAGATTAAAATTAGACAGATTCTGCAGAAAACTGGTAAAAAGTACCATTTATTTTCCTATTAATTAATCCCATTTTACACCAAACACACCTAATCCTTATTTAAAATGCAGAAACTTTCTGGTTGTTTGTGGCTAAGAGGTGTGCTTTTTTTTGAATATACAGTTTGTGTCTTCCTACACCCTTGTATAATATGTACACCCATATGCCTATATAACATATATAGAAAATATATGACATATATACATCAAGGGTGTATGTGCCTGTTGCATTTTTGTCCCTGATAATTAAATATACAGTCTTTATGTTTTCAAGCTGTAAACAAGAAATTCTCTGTCATGCCAGCCTCTGTTCTCTGTAATTGTTGCTTGTGCCTCAAAATCCTTTGTGGACTACCATAGCTGGCAAAGACTCCACTTGTGTCTGGTTTAGAAGCCATAACTTCTTTGTCACTCTAGCAAATCTATCATAGGGAAGAGTGGCCTTATGAAACTAATTTCTAACTGGAGCATATTAGTGTGTTGCTTCTTATAATCCATTAGAAATTATTTTTGTTTTTACTTTTGTTATTGATCCTGTTGAACCTGCTGTATCAGATTGAGATCTTCTACTTTATGTAGCAGGTACTCCTACTGAGTGCTGTATTTGAGTCATTGCTTCTTTGCTTGTCTCAGCTGGAAGATGCTCTTTGTGTATCTCATAGTGACCTGCCCTGCTGACTCATTTGATTCAATCTTTTGAAAAGGACAGTGTTGCTCTCTTCAGTTAGTAAATCAGACCACGTTGAGCTAAGGGCTTTGTAAACAAATGCTGCTGGGCTTAGATTTTTATCTGCTTTTAAAGCCAGTTCTATATCTTTAATTATAGGATGCACTGATTATTGCCTATTAGGTGTTATGTGCAAATAACTGTGTGATGGTGTGTAAAGCTGATCTTTATGGCCATTGCTGGAGCAATGCCCAAGAGGCAGGACAGAGGAAAAGCAAAATGGCTTTGCTTCCAGTAAAATGCTGTGAAACACAGCAAAATGCAGAAAAGGAGTTAGCTGCAGCAGGTGCCTCAAAACTCATGACTAGTCAGAACTGGAGATCCAGCTCTTGCTGGGAGTATACAACTGAGTTCTCTTAGGGAGTGCCCAGTAACCATGTAAATATGGTACAGAAAATTCCTGAGACTGCATAGTAATGTAACTGTATGCAGCAGTACAGAAAAAGCATTTGGATGGGCTTGTGATAGAGTGCCATCTGAGAAGTAGCAATGTTCTCTGCAAATGAGTTCTTTATGTGTAGCTGATCCCTATATCCTCAGTTTTGAAAACAATACCTTCCTATGGAAGTTGTTAAAATAAAGCTAAAACTTGAGGGCACTCCAGCTTCCTTTATTATCCCTGAAATTGCCACTGATTCAAGCAAAAACTCAAAACATTCTGGAATGTTTTTGCTCTGTAGGTTTGGCAGTATAACAGTGTTGCTGAAGCTCTCAGTCTGTTAAATGTCTGGAAGACCATGTAGATATTACACATAATTAGGGCAGCCACTTCCCTTTGTGTCTGATCCAGCAACCCAGTATGATTTGTGCAATCTAGTATGGCAAGAATTAACATGACACATCTGAGGAAACGTGAGACCAACCTCACAGCTAATAAAACTGAAGACAGTAGATCAAACAAAAACATCTGCAAATCTTATTTTTCTTATCTTTGATTAAGCATGACACAGACTGAGAGGCTTGTAAAGTCTAGACAGTGCCAGATCTTATAAAGATGCTCAGCATGGGTACCAGGGTGCAATCAGCTCCTTTCAGCCACTCATTTTTTTGCCTGTGGAAGGACCAGGCCAAATGCAGCATGTGTTGCTTCCTTCCTCCAGTGCAGAAGTGAATGACAGGATGATGGCTCTGGAGATAAAGACCATGCACCACTGGGCCAAAGCTGTCCCTTTTTCACTGTGAGAAGCATTAATAGTAGTCCTTTACTCATCTGAAAGCCCAAGGAGACACTGCTTCCTACAGTCTTAGTTCCGAGGACCTTCCAGCTCCAGACTATAATGTAAGGCTACAAAAAATCAGACTCTGAGACACCGATACATAAGAGAACTCCACAATAGAGGTGATCTCTGTTGCACATCTGCTCTTAAGTGGCTCTTGGAGCAAAGAGGTAGATGACATCATGCTGGGCTTCGAGGAAGTGTGCTACAATCCAGCTTCACACTGGTGCTTTAGGACAATGGCTTTTGTAAAAAACTGTTAAAGGTGTTTCTATCACACTACAAGTCATGCTTCTGCAGAGTGTGAGAGATGTTATAATGTTTTGTTCTGCCTAGAGACTTAAACCAACAGTTCTTACCAACAGCTTTTTGCAGGTTAAACAGTGCTGTCCTTTCTCATATTTATTCTTTCTATAAGAATGACAATATTAGCCCCTTTCTTGTGAGTCCTGTGCAGTTAACACAGTTTTTGAAGGGCAGTTCAGAGGGCTGAATGCACCATTCCATCAGAGGCCTGACTAGTGATCAGTAAAGCAGAAAGCAATACTTGTGGATAAACATCCGACTATGGGTTTGTCTGTTTTTTTGCAAGAGCATTACTTTGTTGACTCATATTCATCTAGTGATTCATTATAATCTGTTCTTGGACAAAACATATAAACAAGGTTTATCCCTAAGGATAATCTTGTATAAGACCCTCCTATATATTGAGTTTTTCCCTTCAAGACTCACAAAGTTTCTAACTCATGGAAAATCTTGACGGTGCGTAGTTTTGGACTAAATTAAAAAAAAATACTCAGGTACAGGAGTGAAATGGCTGAAACATCATTTAGTCCTTGTATTTTGCACTGCCACAAGCACTATTTTTCCTTATAGAAGAGTGATAATTTATAAAACTGGATAACACCCTGCCCACAGTAAACACTGTGCTAGTGAGGGGGCTGAGTTTGGAGGCTGATCAGCTTCTTTTAGCCTTTTCTTTTCCTGTAAGCCTGGGAAGGCAGTGGAAAACAGGCACATGTTTGTAGTGTCAGCTTTACACTCAGAATTTCTGCAAAGCAGAAACTGTAGACAAAGCTGACCAAGTTTTGAAAATGCACCCTTTCAAAATTTTTACTTTTTTCCCTGTTTTCCATAAGAGAATCTAGGCTCACATAGAAGATCTTAGTATTTGGAACCTTAGTATCCTATTATTTTCTATTATATTATATATAAGATACATATAGTCTTCCTTTCTTAGAGACTATACTAAATATCATTACAGCATTTGCTGAAGGTCTGAAGCTTAAAAAATAGATATTTACAACTCTGATCTAGAGAGCTGGTGAGGGCTTGGAGCTTAGTCAGTCCCATGAGGAATGCTAGTAGAGCTCTGTTCTCATAGTGACCATGTACCTCAAATCTCAAATTCTTTGAAGTGTCTCAAGTTTAGATATCTTTTTCCAATCTCTCCAGATTTACATGGGCTAATCAAGTTTTAGAATACATTTCTTAAACACATACAGATTTATGCAGATTCATGCTCACTTTACATTGAATGTCAGCAAAACCAGGAAAAAGCAGTGAAAATGTTTTATTTTATGACCTCCAGGTGCTTTTATCTTCAGTTCATATAGGCAGGATCATTGGGAACAGTGCCAGGTCTGCTAACAGGAAAATTCTTTTTGTGTGTTTACTTGATCGTGAATTGCAAGATATGCTTGGCATTGTAAAACCAGCAGACACAGTTTTCTGATTCAAGACCTTAATCTTGAATAAAAATACCAACACTGGGGGCAATCCTGAAATGTTTGAAGTCTCTGTGCATTACTTTTTTGGCTGTATTATGTTCACCTTGTCAGCTCATTCAATGACTGTTCAGACTGATAACTGGCTACTAAAAATAAATTCTTTAAATCTGGACACTAACATCCTGTTTTTTTCAAGAATCAACAGATAGGTTCCCAGATCTTAATTATTTACTCAACCATCCAAAATACCGGGAGATTTAAGCAGCTATAGTTTCATAACTATAGTTATGAAATTGTTGATTCAAAAAATGATAGTAAACCTAGAAAAAAGTCCAGAATTTCTGAATTTCTGCTTGAACATACTAATTTTATTGTAATAATTTCAAGTCTTTAGAAAGTACAGAAACAATCAGTTACGGTTGTTTAAGCTAGCAAAATGCTTTTTGTTCTGCTAACTTTTCCAGGCTTTCCTGACTTGAAGGTGGCATAAGCTATAAGCAATTTATTGATTATTTGTATTCATGTAAAGCTAAAGGGCTATACAGGAAATGGAGAATGATTTGAGATAATCTGACATTGATAGTACTATTACCAAATAATAGTAATATCAATATTTAATTAAGAGAGTAAAATTTCATCTTCATATCTTGAGTGGGGAAAGTAGGTTTCTAAAGTAACTTATGATGGGTAGGGAATTTATCTGTGATTGTATTTGTCCCAAGAAATTGTGGTTTTCTCATAATTTAGGAGAGAGATTTTGTCTAGTCATACTCCTGTTTGGCAAATACATGATCAAAATGAGCCCTGCAGAAAAAGTGCACCAAATCCTTCAAATGCAATCTTCAGAGAGGATGTTCTTCTGTTTTAAATTGAAAATCCCAAAAAAAGTCATAGTTTGGTGAATCTGAGACAAAAGTACATCTTTTCAGATCTCCCCATCATCTAAGCTGTTTAGACTGTTTCTTCTTATTATTCTTATTTTCCTGGCAAAACATGACTAGGAAACAATACACTCTTTGGCAATTCAAATATAGAGAAAGAATCCAGAAAGCAATAGCAGGGAATAGAAGGATGTGGTGTGGCGAGTTGTGCTGTTAGCTATGGATTTTTTTAATAGGAAATGTAAAAATGGTACTTGTTCATTCTTGCAAGCTTTCTTCTCAATAAGAATGGGTCGTATATTTTGTTCCTGTTGTAGAAATATCTGTAATTGCATGCACTGTTTATATTAAAATAGTATGGAGGGATAAATTCTGCATTTAATTACTATGGTGTGAACCTTAACAAGCTTTAATACATTCTCTAGAATCCTCCTCTCTTTATAGAGACAATAGATTAAAATTCTAATTGAATGTGGGAGAGGGGAAATTATTGGTAAATCACAGGAAAATTCCCAGACACTGTGACAAGATTTTTATTAGATATTTTTCTATACTGGAGACTTTATTGCTGCGAAATAACTGGGAAGATTTCCCTCACATGTTCGGTGCAGCAGGTAGGTCAGAGGAGGTTGGTGACTTTCAAGTAAGTGTAAAGGAAGCACTAGGCAAAGTAGGTAAATTGGGTGTGAGGATCAGATGCCATCCTCCTGGCAGCACTGAGGAAACTGATGTGAAGTTGCAGAACAGCTGGTCAAGGTGGCTGCCACAGCTACAGCTCCAGAGCAGGGAGTAGTCCAATGCTGTGTAATCCCATCCACAAAAAGAGTATGGAGGAGTCCACAGAAAGCAGGTCTATAGGCATCTGTATCTGTGTGAAATCTACTGTTTTGTGCACAAAAGCCCCCACACACTGAATTCTGCCATCTTTGACATTTCAGGGTTAGAAGTTGCTGATATATGCTAGGAAATGACTAACCCTGTTTTCAATGTATGTATCTCTCTTAAAATTCTCCAGTGATTTTTTTACTGTATCTGAATGCAATAATACTTCTGAAGAATATATTTAGAGCTGCAGGAGAGGTTGTTCCACATATTAATAAACAACTCCAATAAATATTGTTCAAGAACAAGTCATGAGAGATTAAGACTGATATCCCATGATTAAGTATTCAATTTTTTCATTTTGTACATAGAAATAAGGCACAGATGTATAAAATGGACAAATGGAACCAAAACAAAATAGACAAGAATTAAAACAAAAAAGTAAAAAAAAATAGAACCCCCCATAATTTTCTACATGTGGCAATAATTGACTGGATATTTTGGCAGTAGCTTTCCTTGCTTAGCAAAACTCTAAAATGAGACATTCTGGATATTTTCTCATAGGATATGAGTACATTTCAGTTATTTGAATGTTGATAACACTATCAAAATATCCCTGTGTTTACTTCAACTTTCTTTAATGCAATTCCTTTAATCTGTTTGGTTTAGCTTTTAAGGCCTGACTTTGTTCCCACTGAAATCAGACAAAAAACCCAAACCAAAACATGTGATCTCATTTGGGCTATACTAAACGTTGTGCAATAACAGCTCTGGGATCCCGAATACAAGAAGGACATGGATCTGCAGGAGAGAGGCCAGAGGAAGCCACTAAATTGATCACACAACTGGAACACTTCTCCTATGAGAAAAGGCTGAGAGGGCTGTTTAGCCTGGAGAAGACTCCAGGGAGACCTAAGAGCATCTTACAATACCTAAAGGTGCCTTACAATAAGATTTATTGTAAGGGTATGTGATGACAGGGGGGAATGGCTTTAAACTCAAAGAAGGTTGGTTTAGATTAGATGTTAGGAAGAAATTCTTTACTGTGAGGGTGGTGAGGCCCTGGAACAAGCTGTCCAGAAATATTGTGGATGTCTCATCCTTGGAAGTATTCAAAGTCGGGTCAGATGGAGCACTGAGCAACCTGGTCTAGTGGAAGGTGCCCATGGCAGGGGGTTTGGAACTAGGGGATCTTTAAGGCCCTTTCCAACCCAAACCATTCTATGATTCTATGAATATTTATTTTACATTTGGGGTTTCAAAAAGGACACCAGTTGTAATGCTGGCCCTAGGTCCCTGATGTTTTTAGGGATGCTTGACATCAGTTGCTTTACTCAAGCAAGTAAGGGGTGCTCAAAATCACAAAAACCTGTAGGATAAATGTCTAAATGGCTGTAAGCTGAATGTTACAGAATCTGCAGCTATAAAGATTTTTCAAGCAACTTCTAGCATTACTTTTTTAAACTGCCTGTGGCTAATTTTCCTATTGATTTTATATTACTGTGGTGGTTTCACTCTAGGCCTTCCTGGAGACCAACTTGTAACCAGGAAGGAAACTAGAAAAGTGACCACGGAAGTATTCCATGCTATTCCTTTACGTAACTTGAGGTATAAATAAGGCCAGCGGGAGGCATCTCGCTCTCTTCCTTTCCGGCGAGGTTCGAGAACGGCGGGTCCCTGTTTTGGTCTGGTTTATCTGGAGCCGAGGCCTACAGTGACTACCGTTATCTGCCACGCGTGAGGGGAGAGCCTTGGGCCGTGTCTAGCCATCCTGCCTGTTCGAAGGGAAGTGGTGAGATTTTTTGCTAGTTTGCCTTCGGTCGGCTGGTTGGCTTGTTCGGTCCTTGCCCCTTTTTGTCCTTCTCCCTTCCCCTTTCCCCCCCTCCCCCCCCTTCTGTGTGTGGTATTCTCCTTTTGTGTATCTGTCTCATATGTAATATATATATATATATATATATATATTTGCTATAGCTTTGGCTGCTTGGTTTTCTTTTCCCTCTCTGGGAGGCGGGTCCTTGTTGTCGAGTTTCGGGGACTTGGCGGGAAGCCAGCTCGAAACTTGCACAACATTTTTGGTGTCAGGAGTGGGATATTTTGGTTAAGTTTGGCTTGTTTTGATAAACGTTTTTCCAGGAAGACAGCCAAGCTCGGTGTTGTTTTGCAAAACCAATCTATTGTTTTGGGAACAGGTCTGGGAACACTGCCAGAGTCTGGGAAAGCAGCCAAGGAAACTTTGTTTATATAAACAAAGGTTTGTTTTGGGATCAAGAAGAAATAATAACAAAAAACAATGGCTATTTCATTAATTTGTCTTATAATTCTAGCCACCTTTACACCTGTGTTAGGCTACCGTATAGGGAGACGTCCAGACCTTGAGGATGGATGGAACGAATTGCTTCCATCCTTTAATTTTGACATCGAAGGTTTGGTAAAGGAAATCCCCATGGTTAAAATTGGCTCTAATTACTATATAAATCTTATTGCAACAGTACTGTCATTGATAAAGGTACTGGAAGTGCTACTTAAACTTGGAAGAATGGGGTTCCGTTGCCTTCCCTCTTGTAGGAAAGATCACACCTCAAAGGGACTCGCTGGAACTTTGGAAAGGGCTGCAGACAGACCAGTCCCCGGGTGGCATGGAGCTTGGGAAGATTTCGGTAGATTAGTAGGACATGTGTCACCCCCCATTAATTGGGAGTTCACACCAGAACAAATGTTTGATTCTGGTGAGATGGCCCACTGTTTGGCAGAAGGGTGTTTTTCCTACAAAGATCCGAATATGCAATTCTCCGCTTTGTGCTGGGGCCTGGCTAATGCTTATCGAGCTGCCATAGACCACCTTCAAAGGGGTAAGGTCGACACAGAAACCCAAACCACGCCACTTGAAACCAGTGATGTCCCTATTAGGTCCACAGAAGTTGGGGTCCAAACACAACTTGAAGTCAATGCCATTTCTACTAAGCCCACTAGAACCGGGACTCAAGCTAAGAACCGGAAGGTCATCATTGCCCCTATGAAGAAGAAGAAGACGTGGGTAAGAGAGATCAAGGAACTTACAGACTCATCTCCCCAACCAGAACGCACAGAAGAAAGAGAAGAAGAAGAAGAAGAAGAAGGAACAGAAGAACCTATCCAATTCACTCAAGATGTAGTGGACGAAGGAGCGGCAGCAATGGGAGAAGGAGCAACAGCAAGTGATGAAGGCGCGACTGCGAGAGAGGAAGTAGTGGTTGTGACTGAGGAAGGAGCGATTGGAAGAGAAGAAGCAGGTACCAGAGAGGAAGAAACGGTTACACGGGAAGGAGCACGTCCAAGAGAACTAGGGGCACGCCCAAAGGAATACAGAACAGCATCAAGAGAAAAGAAAGCAACAGTACAAACGGCCGGTGGTATATTGTCGCTTGATGATTTATATCCTGACTACACATTCAGTGTTACAAAAGACGCAAAGAAGGAGCCAAAGCATTCCCCTCAATTGGAGGGGGAATTATCCCTACCCCTCCAGACCCAACCTTCTCTTGGAGGTGTGAATGATTGGAGGAAGAGGCCCTTATCTCACCACGTGAAAGATTACTCACTACCTCCACCAGCTGGGTATCGCGAACGACGCAGGAGTCCATCCCCACGGCATGAATGGCATAGAAGTCCATCTCCACGGCGTGAACGGCGTAGGAGTCCATCCCCACGGTATGAACGACGTAGAAGTCCATCTCCGCGGCGTGAACGGCGTAGGAGTCCATCCCCACGGTATGAACGGCATAGGAAACCATCTCCGCGGCGTGAACAATATAGAAGCTTATCCCCACGGCATGCTCAGTCTCCACCTCCACATGAGAGATATAGGGAGGAAGTGGGAGCAGTCCCACGTAGGAGTGGAAGAGTAAAGAGAGAGGTGGAAAAGATTCTACGTGGGAGAGATGGACAAGAAATTATGCGAGAAAGCGAAATTACACAATCACTGACCACAAGAGAGCTTCGAGATTTACGGAGAGATTATATGCGCTTGCCTGGTGAAGAAGTCCTCACCTGGCTGGTGCGATGCTGGGACAAGGGAGCTGATAGTCATGTAATTGAAGGTGATGAAGCACGACAGTTGGGATCCATTGCTCGAGACCCTGTGATAGAGCAAGAAATGGGGAGGGAGAAAATGGCATCCAGTCTTTGGCTCCGAATACTCCACGCAGTGAGAGTGAAATACCCATTTAAGGAGTCCCTGAAGAGTTCTTCAAGAAGGTGGAGGACTGCGGAAGAAGGCATCCAATACCTACGGGAATTGGCCATGCTGGAGATCATCTATTCTGATCCAGATTATTATGATATCCAAGTTCCTGAGAATGTTCCCTGCACGCAACCAATGTGGAAAAAGGTAATTCAAGGTGCCCCTAAACCATATATTTCCTGCTTGATACCCGTATATAATCCAAAGATGGATGAACCAAGCGTGGACACTATGTGTGCTTGGATAAGAACCATCGAGGAAAATATGGAAGACTCCTTCAATCCCCTGTACCGACGCACCTACGATAGGGAAAGAACGGAGAGAGATTATGAATATTCCAGATATGAGGACGACCTTAGAGACAGAGAGGACAGAAGGTATAGAGATTACCAAGAAAGGCCAATGGGAAGATCACGGCGGGACCGACAAAGACGACCTCGGCCTAGACCTCGATCCTGGTCTCAATCTTGCTCACGGTCCCTGTCATTCACACGTCGAAGGAAAGAGAACTCTAAGCGTGGGTCACGTAACCAACTATGGGCATACCTTCGTAGTAAAGGAGAAAACATGAAGAAGTGGGATGGTGAACCCACTTCTAAGCTTGAAGCTAGAGTGAGGGAGCTGAAGCGAAAGAAGACTGACAAGAAAGTTGTCTATGTAGTAGACGGAGATTTCTTAGAAGAGAAACTGCGATCGCCGAAACACGAGAAGATGGAGGTCCACTTCGACAATGGCAAAAAGTCTAAGAAGTCAAAGTCAAACTCTGACGACGAATGCTCTGATCAAGACCAGTAGAGGGGCCCTGCCTTCTGCCAGGAGAAGGAGAGGGACCAAGAAGATAACCGGGTTTACTGGGCTGTGTGGGTCCGATGGCCTGGCACATCGGATCCTCAGAGATACCAGGCCTTGATAGATACTGGAGCCCAGTGTACTGTAATGCCTTCGGAGTATAAGAGTACCGAGACTGTTACTATTTCTGGAGTGACAGGAGGGTCTCAAGAATTGTCAGTAGTAGAGGCGGACATGAGCTTGACGGGAGACCAATGGGAAAAGCGTCCCATTGTGACGGGGCCAGAAGCCCCTTGCATCCTTGGTATGGACTACCTAAGAAGAGGATACTTCAAGGACCCGAAAGGGTACCGGTGGGCTTTTGGTGTAGCCACGGTGATTGAAGAGGGGTCCAAGCAATTGTCTGCCCTTCCTGGCCTTTCAGAAGACCCTTCCATTGTAGGATTACTACGAGTTAAAGATCAAGAAGTGCCAATGGCCACAACAACTGTACACAGACGACAGTATCGGACAAACCGAGATGCTGTGATCCCTATCCACAAAATGATCCGAAAGTTGGAGAGCCAAGGGGTGGTCAGCAGAACCCATTCACCCTTCAACAGCCCCATCTGGCCTGTGCGTAAATCCGATGGAGAGTGGAGACTGACTGTGGACTATCGTGGCTTAAATGAAGTTACGCCACCGTTGAGTGCTGCCGTACCAGATATGCTGGAGCTCCAATATGAGTTGGAGTCCAAGACAGCAAAGTGGTACGCCACCATCGACATAGCCAACGCGTTTTTCTCCATTCCTTTAGCGGCAGAGTGCAGGCCACAGTTTGCTTTCACCTGGAGGGGCGTTCAATACACCTGGAATCGACTGCCCCAGGGGTGGAAACACAGTCCAACCATCTGTCATGGACTGATCCAGGTCACACTAGAGAAGGGTAAGGCTCCCGAACACATCCAGTACATCGATGACATCATTGTATGGGGGGATACAGCAGAAGAAGTTTTCAAAAAAGGACAGACGATCATCCAGATTCTCCTCGAGGCCGGTTTCGCTATCAAGAAGAGCAAAGTCAAGGGACCTGCCCGAGAGATCCAATTCCTAGGGGTGAAATGGCAAGATGGACGACGCCAGATACCAACAGACATAATCAACAAGATTGTAGCAATGGCTCCCCCCACAAACAAGAAAGAAACCCAAGCTTTTCTGGGAGCCATAGGCTTCTGGAGGATGCATATCCCAGAATACAGTCAGATTGTGAGCCCTCTTTACTTTGTGACCCGTAAAAAGAACAATTTCCAGTGGGGTCCTGAGCAACAACAAGCTTTCAGGCAGATCAAGCAAGAAATTGCACATGCCGTGGCTCTTGGACCAGTTAGAATGGGACCAGATGTAAAGAATGTGCTCTACTCTGCAGCTGGAGATAAAGGTCCCTCCTGGAGCCTCTGGCAAAAGGTGCCTGGCGAGACGCGAGGGCGACCACTGGGTTTCTGGAGCCGAAGCTACAGAGGTTCTGAGGCCAATTACACCCCTGTGGAAAAGGAAATCTTAGCGGCGTATGAAGGTATACGAGCAGCTTCAGAGGTAATTGGTACCGAAGCACAGCTCTTCCTGGCACCCCGATTACCCGTCTTGAGCTGGATGTTCAAAGGGAAGGTGCCCCCTACGCATCATGCCACGGATGCTACATGGAGCAAGTGGATAGCCTTGATTACGCAGCATGTACGATTGGGAAGCTCAAATCGCCCTGGAATTCTGGAGGTTATCACAAATTGGCCTGAAGGTGGGAACTTCAGCCTGGCAGAAGAAGAGGAAGAACCAGTGAGCCGAGCTGAAGAAGCTCCGCCATTTGATCAGCTGCCAGATGAAGAAAGGCGTTATGCCCTTTTCACTGATGGTTCTTGCCGAATTGTAGGAAGGAACCGGAAGTGGAAAGCGGCCGTTTGGAGTCCCACCCGACGAGTGGCAGAAGCTGCTGAAGGTCAAGGCGAGTCAAGTCAATTTGCAGAGCTCAAAGCTGTCCAATTGGCCCTGGACATTGCTGAACGAGAAGGATGGCCAAGGCTCTACCTCTACACTGACTCGTGGATGATAGCCAATGCCTTATGGGGATGGTTGGATCGATGGAAGAAGATGAACTGGAGGCGTGGAGGAAAACCCATCTGGGCTGCTGACTTGTGGCAGGACATCGCTACCAGAGCGAAGAATCTGAATGTGAGAGTCCACCATGTAGATGCCCACATGCCCAAGAAGCGAGCTAATGAAGAACACAATAACAACAGAGAAGCAGACCGAGCTGCACAGATAGGAGTGTCACAAGTAGACCTAGACTGGCAGCAGAAAGGAGAATTGTTTCTAGCTCGATGGGCCCATGATGCTTCCGGTCATCAGGGCCGAGATGCCACCCACAGATGGGCACGAGACCGAGGGGTGGATTTAAGCATGGATGTAATTTCTGAAGTTATCCATGATTGTGAAACTTGTGCCGCTATTAAGCAGGCAAAAAGACTGAAGCCCCTGTGGTATGGTGGACGATGGGATAAGTATAAGTATGGAGAGGCATGGCAGGTTGATTATATCAAACTGCCACAGACCCGCCAAGGTAAGTGCTATGTACTTACCATGGTGGAAGCAACAACCGGATGGCTAGAGACTTTTTCAGTGCCCCACGCAACGGCCCGAAATACCATTCTAGGCCTTGAAAAGCAAGTTTTGTGGAGACATGGGACCCCAGAACGTATCGAGTCAGACAACGGGACTCATTTCAAAAATGAATTAGTCACCACTTGGGCGAGGGAACATGGTATCGAATGGGTATACCACATTCCATACCATGCACCAGCTGCTGGGAAGGTTGAGAGATATAACGGATTATTGAAGACCACTCTAAAGTTATTAGGTGAGGGGACTTATAAAAACTGGGACAAGAACTTAGCCAAGGCTACCTGGCTAGTTAACACCAGGGGTTCTGTCAATCGAGCTGGCCCTGCACAGGCAGAATCCCTTCACATTGTTGATGGAGATAAAGTTCCAGCAATCCATTTGAGGGGAATGCTAGGGAAAGCTGTTTGGGTTACCCCTGCCTCAGGCCAAGACAAACCCATTCGTGGGATTGTCTTTGCTCAAGGGCCAGGACATACGTGGTGGGTAATGAGGAAGGATGGAGTCATCCAGTGTGTGCCTCAAGGAAACTTAGCCTTGGGGAAAAACTAATTGTATGTCCTAAGTTGTGTTTTTACAGGAAGCCAGTCACCAGATGAGAGAGAGACCTGAACTAAGCTGTTGCTGGTATCCAGTGATGAGACAGTCCAGTGATGAAACAGCCATAAAATCAGAATTGTAATGGTGACTGAGGAGACCAAAGATCTGGACTGAACTGACATCTGTATTGATTTTCCAACGACGAGACAACTGTGCCGAGAGACCAACAAGAACTATATATATATATATATGCAAATGTGTATATATATGCGTGGGATGTAGACGAACGTGAGACATAGGTGTTGCGTAAAGAAATAGTATGGAATAAGGGGTGGAGAATGTGGTGGTTTCACTCTAGGCCTTCCTGGAGACCAACTTGTAACCAGGAAGGAAACTAGAAAAGTGACCACGGAAGTATTCCATGCTATTCCTTTACGTAACTTGAGGTATAAATAAGGCCAGCGGGAGGCATCTCGCTCTCTTCCTTTCCGGCGAGGTTCGAGAACGGCGGGTCCCTGTTTTGGTCTGGTTTATCTGGAGCCGAGGCCTACAGTGACTACCGTTATCTGCCACGCGTGAGGGGAGAGCCTTGGGCCGTGTCTAGCCATCCTGCCTGTTCGAAGGGAAGTGGTGAGATTTTTTGCTAGTTTGCCTTCGGTCGGCTGGTTGGCTTGTTCGGTCCTTGCCCCTTTTTGTCCTTCTCCCTTCCCCTTTCCCCCCCTCCCCCCCCTTCTGTGTGTGGTATTCTCCTTTTGTGTATCTGTCTCATATGTAATATATATATATATATATATATATATTTGCTATAGCTTTGGCTGCTTGGTTTTCTTTTCCCTCTCTGGGAGGCGGGTCCTTGTTGTCGAGTTTCGGGGACTTGGCGGGAAGCCAGCTCGAA
This sequence comes from Manacus candei, assembly GCF_025592945.1. NCBI lineage: Eukaryota > Metazoa > Chordata > Aves > Passeriformes > Pipridae > Manacus > Manacus candei. The sequence continues at coordinate 292,335 of NW_026138141.1, read as the reverse complement.
ACTTGCACAATTACTCATAAAATTAAGAAACATTAATACCTTTATTTTTTAAAATAATGAGTCCTACCTGCCTTATGCTGAAATCACAAGAAGAAAATGTATTAAACCAAACCTACAGAGGAGTGTCTTCTGGTGTACAGAAGCACAGAAAAGAATATTGCACTTTAAGCCATCTGTGACTTGCTCCAGAGTACTCTCCCTTCAAAAAAACAAACTCAGCAAATCCCAAAACTAAACCGCTAAATTAAAACATTTTTTAGGTGGGAGTTGAGCACTTCCTGCAAGATCTGGAGTTTCCAAAGTCTTGATACAGTTTATAATCTCTCAAGATGTACTGATTACCCAAGGTGCCAAGTTATCCAACACAAAGAAGCGTTTACTAATTAACTTTGAGATAGGTTGAGTGCTTCTTGCAGGGGATTGCTGCTGAAAGAAGCTTGATCTGGATTAATGACTTGCTTTATATAAATTATCTAAGCTTGCAAAAGTTATTGGTTTGCATAACGTAAAACTTCTGATCCATGTTTTAGTTGAAAATTCTTAAACTTAAAATAAAAGCAAAGTTGTATTTGAGAGTATGATACAAAAATTTTTGGTACTGGTTTTTGGAGAGCAAAATGGGAAGAACTGTTTTATATCATGGCATTACACAGTTCTGAACAAAAAGTATGTTTTGGAATTACTTTTGGAATTTAACATTGGTGTTAAATAGAAAATGAAAATACCTGAATGAAAAGTACAGAATTTAAAACAGAGGGAACTGGTGTGAAGTGATTCTATATTTTGCAATAATGTTATTTTAAAGACGCATGGGAAATCATAGTTTCTGGTAAGGAAAGGTCTTACAAAATTTCTCCATTCTGAGTTCATGTGGTTGAGAGGTACTATTTATCCATGCTGTTTACAGTTAATGCCAATTTATCCAGTTCTCATCAAAGTGTATGTCTGTTTCTTCTATGTCCTTTGAATCTTGTATAATGCAACTCTCATTATTGTTGATCTTTTCCAGAAAGTTATGTGATACTGCCTGGTTCTGGAAGTTTGGAAGTTAGTGAATTAGTCTATCCGTCTTGGTTTCCATCTTCAACTCCCATGTTTCCTTTTTTTCTTTCCCCCCTGAAATATAGTCTCTTGAATTACAACTTTAAAACACAATTTGGAAGTGTTTTACAAATAAAGCTGAGGACGTTCATGCTAAGAATTGTGTAACTCTGACAAAGTAAATGCCTCTTGTAGGTATCCTTGCAATGCTGATATTTGAAAGGAAACTTTCATCACTACAGTCTTTGACTCTGTTATTGAAGTCACTTGCCAACCTCTGCAGCATGACAGAACAAAATCAAATCCATGTTGTATCTGTTGATTTAAGAATTTCATGAATTTTTTACAGAAAAAAAAAAGTAAAGTTTCCTCAAGGAAAGAATGTTGTTAATCAGAAACATCAGGCATGACCAATCCTTACCAGGAAAGGATTTAGATGGAACCACAATGTGGTATTTTTTCACTTTGAGAAAAAATAAAAAAAAAAATTAATAATAAAAAAAGATTTTATTTATTTTTTCTATTGTTGATATAATTTTGAAGATAAAATTCCATGAAAAATGTAAATGCTTCAAGAATCCAGAAATTAGAGTACAGTTTACATGAAGGTGGTATGACATTGCTTCCTAACTCTGAATATGTCTGTTCAGAGCTTGGTTCAGAACTTCTAATGCAGTTAACCAACAAAACTGAAAGCTGAGTTGAGTGAAATGTAATAGGGAGAGAAGTGCTTTCAGGAAGGGGAGCAGAGATATCACTTCTTGCAGAGCAGCTCACCTACAGAGCTTGTGCTCAGCTGGCCTTGCTATGAACCATTTTCTATTTTCCTATGAAGTACTGAACTAAACGGCAAACACTGAATTATAATGCTTGATGTACTTTGTGTCCTCTTTGTACACAGACTATACAAATATAGTTTATAATTTGCTATGAGCAATATGTCATTTACTACTTGTTGACAGAAAGATAACGAATTTACAAAAGTAATTGTTAAAGGGGGAGTAGTATTCTTTCCTAGTTAAACATACCAGGCTGACACTCTGGAGATGTGGCTCTGCTTACAGTTTTTCCAATAACATTTATAAGTTTGGACAAGTTTTTTCTTGTCTCTCTATCTCCTCTCTGCCCTTTCTTTTGACACAGTCCCAACAGCATATGAATAAACAACAATACTTTAACTTCATCAGTGCTTTTGGATGATGTTTTAACAGACAAAAACAGTGGTGGTACTTCATTCCTGCCTACAATCACTTCATCTTCCCTGAGAAACATGTGTCCAGGTTCCAAACAGCAAAAAAACCTGTTAGTTAATTTACTTATGTCATTTGAGGAGTGAAATTTAATTTAAAAATAAATAGAAGACTATTGATATACCTTCATTCCAACATCCCTAAAAAAGCTACTGAGGAATTATTTGACTGTCTGCCTGAATAGAGCTTCAAATCTTCCTGTTACTCTCATAGAGCTATGAATTAAGGATTGGCTCCTACTGCACATAGGTGGTAGCAAATGTGCCTAATTCCTGTGGCAGTGTTTCTGACAGGTACATCTTTGGTAGATCATTTGGAGAAGCGCCGGAATGAACACTGACATTTTTGCAGCTGATCTTAGAGCTTTGCAGTTAACATTATGGATGGCTGCTGTGCCTCAGACAATATTAAATGTATTCAGTGCATTTAATTTAGTGCTCAGGCTTAGTATTGCTTCCTAAGGAAAAGGAAGTGAGTATTAGGTCCTTGTGACGGAGGAAAAGAACTTGTGTGTCCTTTGCTGCATGGGAAGGCAATGCAAACTTTAGTTCCAGCAGTCCACTGGACGGACAGATGGCCTGGCAACCTTGCTAGGAATTTGGGCAGAGAGTGCACAGAGTTTACATTAGCTGAGATTCAGCTGTGATGACTTAATTCCAGGGAGATGCCACCTCCTTGCAGCAGAATTTCAGGAAAGAACATACAGCTAACAACAGCTTACTCTGCCTGTCCAAAGAACATCAGATAATGAGGCCCTCTGTGAGATGCGCGACTATTTCCCTTTTCCATTTTCAGGCTATTGTCCCTTAAAAATTATGCCATATGACAAAAAAACCCCAAAACCCAAAAATCATCACTGAGGACTCAGATTGGAAAAACAAGATTATCAATTCAAAACATACTAATTGTAGAATGTGGGAAAAAATTATTACATCATTCAGGAACTTGGGGTACTTCTCTCTTGGATTGCATTTAATTTGTCATGATAGCTCTTCAAAGTCAGCTTAATCTTGCAGCCCTGCTATGGGAGTTGATATGCTATAAACCTAGAGTGACTTTTAATAGAACAGGAAGCACAACGTTAGGTCATCAATTTAATAAAATATCTACTTTTCATTTACACTTAAAGATTTGTTTCACAGAGGTTTTGCCAATATTCGAACAGGAGTTTGCTGTTCCTTCTTTTTCCTCTCCTTGAGAAACTTTTTGTAAAAACTACTGTGCAATATGAAAATGCATGTATTCATGCAAAAGGAGGTGAGCCCTGGAGAATGCCTTTAGTTTAGATGCAAAAGCAGAGAGAGAGAGAGGAGGAGCATGCCCCCAAAAGGAAAATGTCATTGAATGGACTCACTGGAAAACTTTGTTTCAGAAGATGCAGTTTGCACACCATGAGTTTTGAAGTAAGGCTTAAGGATGAAAGATTTGCTGATGATTCAAAGCACCTGGAATTAGAAATAAGCTTTACAGCATCTTGACATTTGTGCAATAAAGTCCATACCTTCAGCTCTAACTCTGCACTCTCTCCACAGTGCCTTCCTATTCACAGGTGGGTTCCTGCACATTTTGCTGACTTTGGATGCCTCTCTGCTCCATGTGCTAGAAAGGACTCAAAATTGCAAACCAGAAAAAAAAAAATAGAAAACCAGAATGTTTTGAGTGCATTCAGCAGTGCTCAAGCAGGAGTGGCATGTTGCTGGCTGTTGAGGCAGCCAGCGGTAGTTATTTTTCTGAATGGGGGAAGTACTTAGGAAAATTAAGAGTTAGTTTTCTGAAAAGCAAACACACCAATAGTAAGTTCTGAAGCAAATTTAATTCTTAACAACTTTCATATTCAGGTTTCCAAATCTGACCAACATAGAGTTAATTTGGAAGAGAACTGGTGTCTGATAGTGGCTTTGCAGGACTTGTTAAAAGATTAATTATCTAAATATCCTGTGCTGCTTTCCCACTGTTTTTTCCAATGCCCCTATTAAGCTGGGTTGCACATACAAAGGGTATAAGCCAACATATATTATTACATTACCTGTCTCATTACTGACTACTCACAAAAGTATTACATATTTTGCATTTCTTACAGAGCACTTGTGTGTTCACTGCAAAGCCTTTTACTCCCTGTTCAAATGAAACAGAATTGTGATAATAATCTTCTTGTCATAAAATCCTATATATTTTGTACTTTACACAGATTTTCTTATGATATCAAGGCTCATGTTTTTCAGCAGCTTTTGAATCATGTGGTTTGAGAATCTCAGTTCTCATGTCATTACAGCTCGTATTTAGCTCTCAGGACTGTGAAAGCAGAAAGAGGTGGGGAAAAAACTATTAATATGTCATTATCTGGAATTTATCAGCATGAGCTTTGTAATACCTTGTTTTTGTAGCACTTATTGAAAATAACTTGTTATAAGAAAAGGACAGGGAAGTATAATACTTTGTATGGTGTCATGAGATCCTCTGATGTCAGTATTAATGTGAATAAGACATGATGATGCTTTCAGATTTGTTATGCACAGTTGAAGTTGTTGGGGTTTTTTAGAGTATCCTTGTTTGCTAGATTGTGAAGCTTGTTATTTGTTTCATTTTGGCTTTAGTAACTGCAGATGTTTTTATTTCTCTAGATATTGTTAGATGCATGACAACTGGATAGCTTCCAACAGGGGACTGAATGGTGGAAGGATAACAGGCAGTTATATTTCCCTGGAACTATCGAAACTCTTTTAACTTTGCTCTTATGGAGGTTCAAAAGTTGTTCATAAGGGAAAAGGGGAAAAAAACCATATAACTGTCTACTTTCAGAAGAAGATTTCCATTGAATTAACTCTGTCTTCCTGTCAACTGCTGTAGGTCCCAAATTTCAATTTTAATAAGAAATTTTTTTTTTTATATGCAAAACTAAACATTTCATTGGGATCATGAGCACTTACCACATCAAACCTTGATAAAAAGAGATATGGCAGCTTTTCTTGACCACAGCTCTAGGACTTCAGCTGACTTTTCTTTCAGTTTCTGGAGTCTGAATCTGCTGCTGGCCTTCACACAATCCCCTTTTCCCTAATCCATGCTTCCGTCACCACTCTCTCCCCTCTCCCATTGCATTTGCCAAGAAGCTACTTAGGAAATCTCAGCAGAATGCAGGATCTGGCCCAGCATTTCTGGACAGTCGATGTATTTCAGCTGTAGGGAAAATGGTAAGTCAGACCCTGAGAAACAGAGAAGTAGGGAACCAGGATCAGTCTTTGTGAACAAATGCTATCAGCATAAACTTACTGGTCAGATGCTATTGCTTAGAGGATTGAAATTACTTTGAGAGCTGGATAACAAGATTTGTTAATGTTTAAAGTTACAAAGTATTTCCTTGTAGCTTTGTACTTATGTGTGTGTATATCACATTGTCTCTGTGTAAGTTTTGTTGAGACCGAAATTCAGCCTAGGTTTAAATAATGATGCACTTAATGCTCAGGTAACCAATGAACTCTTTTATTACTTAATAAGATGACAAAATTAAACCTTCCCTGATATCTGTATAATTTTGAAAAGTTTAAATAAATAAATAAATAAATAATTAAATCTCAGCTGTGCCAACTGAAAAGCCAAATGAAAACACTGTCCACTGAATTGTTCATCTTTCCTTCCTGTACTGTGAGAGAATGAGAAGAAAAATTCAATTGTCCTATATAACTCCAACAGGAGAGCTGGGATTGTATAGAAAGTGCATATTGAATAGCAGCATCTTCAGTTGGTAAGAGAGCCCCATACAAGAAAACCAGGAAAATCAGAAAAAAAAAGAAATCTAAACCCGGTATGTTAGTTAGTATGTGGAAAATGTGTGTTTCCATGGATAGAGATCAAAATGGAATCAGAGCTGATGATAGGTGTGTCAATTACTTTCCATAACTCGTGATTACTGAGGTCATTAATAGGCTACTCAGAAAATAACATTATGTTGATAATCTAGCAGCCACTTGTTCTTGTGTTAACAGACTTAAAACAAGGATATGTGTTTTGATTTATTGGGAGTTTTTTATATTAGAAGGTTTTACATATTGCTGGTTTTATACTTTCAACACTAACTGTGTCAATGAACTGCAAGAGATTATGGCTTATTTGCATAAACCTATCATTTTTTTACTATTAAAATTATAATTTCACTTTTAAAAGTCTCAGTATTTTCAAAGATATTCTAGAATTAGCCAGCTTTTGTTCCTGATCAAAACTAAGAAGAATAAAAGTATTTTCATTCTTTGTAACAATACTCGATGAAGCTGGTGAAGTTGGATAAAGTTGATCTGCTGACATATAGTCTCTAAAGGAATTGTTCACTAAAACAACAACAATAACAAAACAACACTCCCCTCTTCAACTTCTCAGCCTTTCTTTATATCATCAGAAACCAGAGTAAAAAAGAGCTTTTATTTATATTTGGTGTGCTTTTTTAAAATATTATCGATTTGATTTGTAATTTACTTTCCACTACTGTGCCAACTTCTTCCCATTTGATAAAGCATGTCAAATGGCTAATTAACTAAACAAATAGTTTCATAATTAAAATGTTTTAGTGGGTCCAAAATGCAGCGAAATAATAATTTAAAACCGCTCCTCTCCACATGAAAAAAATTTAAATGGTCTACAGTAAGACTGGGAATTTCCTCTCTGAAACCATATTATTTCACCTGTGATAGTCATTTTTGCTGAACTGTGGTTTTTTTCACTCATCAAATATTTTAGCCTCATTGAAACCCTCTGGATGCACATAATGAAACTGTGTGATTGATATAATGTATCTAATGTAATTGGCAATTTAAACACTTTTCTGAGAAGCAAATATTTAATATCTTACCATGAAGGAGAAAGCCAAGACCAGACCCCCAGCTTTTCTTGACTCAAAATAACTGCCTGTTTCAAAAAAAGACCGCAAGTTCTGTTGTGTTTTTTTTCAAATGGTTTTTACTGCATCTGTCATTTTACAGGCTATTGCCCATTGGATTCCTACCGAGGAGTAACAGATAAACTGTAAAGATTAATACCTCAGTAATTAAAGTTATCATGATTCCAAGAAATACAGTTGTTAACATTCTTGTTGAAAAAGAACATTTGTCTTTTCACTGTGTCTTTTGCTCACACAAGGAGCATAATTCACAACACAATCCTCTGGCAAATATGGTCCCTAATATTTTAGCCTAAAAGGAGTGACATTTGTAAACTATTACAAGCTAATTTATTGTATTAAACTATTAGTTGAATACTAATGACTATAACAGAAGCCCTGATTTACACAAAATTATTCACTTAGCATTTTAAAAACAAAGCAAATCAAATGGAATAAATTAAAAGTGTCAAGAAATCTTTCAACCTATGTTTCTCCTAAACTAATTTGTAGTTCTTATGTAGTGATTGTGTTGAGAAATATGACAGTTTTGTGTAAGACAGTTGCGGAATAGATGAGTATCTATGTCTTTTATAACAAATGCCTTGGCAGCTGCCAAATTTAAAGCCACTTAGGAGCTAATTTTCATAGTTGTAGAATATCCTGAGTTGGAAGAGACCCACAAGGAACATGGAAGTCCAACTACTGGCGCTGCACAGGACATTCAAGAGTCACACCATGTGCCTGAAATCGTTTGTCCAAATGTTTGTTGATGTGAGCTCTTCCCTGGGGAGCCCGTTCCAGTGCCCAACCACCCTTTGGGTGAAAAATCTTTTTCTAATATCCAGCCTAAACTTTCTCTGACACAAATTCAGACCATTTCCTTGGATCCTGTCCTGGTCACCAGAGAGATGGGATTGGTACCTACCCCTCGACTTTCCCTTACGAGGAAGCTGCGAACAACCATGAGGTCTCCCCTCAGTCTCCTCTTCCCCAAGTTGAACAGATCAAGTGGCCTCAGCTGCTCCATGAATGGCTTCCCCTCCAGGCCCTTTACCATCCTTGTGGCCCTCCTTTGGATGCTTTCTAATATCTTTATATCTTTCTTATATTGTTGTGCTCAAAACTGCACACAATATTCAAGGTGAGGCCACCCCAGTGCAGAGCAGAGCAGGACAATCCCCTCCCTCAACTGGCTGGTGATGCTTTGCCTGATGCACCCAAGGAGACAGTTGGTTTTATTTCATCCTTCAAGAAAATTGCAGATGTAAATTACTTACACTGTTTGATATATAGAGTAAAAGGCTTTGGACTGACTTAAACACAAAATATGACTGGAAGTCTAGCTTTAAGGAGGACTGTACAAATGTAATTTATTACATGCAAAAAAATTAATGTAAATTAATTTATTATAAAATTAAATTTACATTTACTAAATATAAATTTAAATTTAATAATTGTAGTTTATTAAATGTAAATATTGTTGTTTCTGTTTATAGGAAGGCTAGCAATGATTTAAAGACACTTCTGTATACTAGAAATCTTACCACTCATGCTTACTAGGAGACAGGGACTATAGTCAAAGAATAGATTTAAAAAAAGGGTCTAGATATCTGAGAGACAGGCAGATGATAAATCATGTATCCAAAAGTGTAAATTCCCTTAAAAATCTTTAGCTGAAAGGCTGGCTATCATGGCATAACCTTTGCCATACAGAGGATTCAGAGAAATTCTAAAACAAAAAGGGAGTCCTTGAAGATTTTTCTTGTGTATATCTGCACCTCCCTTGTAGCCATTTATCTTTATCATCTATCTATCTCATTTATGGCCTACAGCAATAAAGAAACACTGAAAAGCACTGCAAAATGGAAAACACAGTCTGTAATGGCACTCTGACCCTGTTTAACACAGTCAGCACAGCCCAAAGGGCATCAGTGAATTCAGCACTAGCTAGAGAAATTCCAGTCACCTTCCTTTACAAAAAATCTAATGGTAAAGGGATAAACACTATTATCCATATAGGTCATATTCTTTTGACAATTCCTATATCATTATAAAAATATATTTTGTAGTGGACATCAGGGTGTCATGGCATGTGTAACTTTCCTTTATTTCTTGTGGAATCTTTGTTGCCAAGGTGCAAAGTAGGGGTTGTGGCATCTTCAGGCACTGTTAAAGTTCAAATTTCCAGCATCCACCTTTGCTACAGAGAAACTTTAATTTAATATAAATATTTATATATTTATATGTATAAGTTTAACATAAATAAACTACAAGCTGACCCAAAGAAGAGGATGTTTTCATCATAAAGTTGAAAGTTTCAGAGCACTAATAGGAGGCTATAGTGACAGTTGTTTCATTACAGCTATAACTATTGACAGCAAGATCAGCATCTATGGCATTAAATTAAGAATCAACAGATTAGCTGATTCTTAATTTGTTCTGTTGCAAAGACAATGTCTTACAAAGCTGGAGAGACAAGATTCTTTCATCAGTGTTTGAATAATCTTTGGGTTAGATGAAGAGAAATAACCAGTGACACAATACAATTGTAACAACACATTTTCAAAACAGTTCAGCTTGCATTCCTAGTTTCACTAAAATGCATCTAAATATTTAACTAAGCATGGATTGCTTAAAAGCAAAGGACTTGGCTGGAAATTATCTTAAAAATATTGGAAGAAGATTAGAAGAAGGAGTTATTGTCAAATGAAAAGAAAAAAGTAATCAGAAGAAGTTATAGTCAGAGAAGGTAAAATATCCTGAGATTTCAAATTGATCCTCAGGGAAGTGGTGGAGTCACCATCCCTGGAAGTGTTCAAAAAAACAAGTTAACATGGTACTTCACGATATGATTTAGTGGGCATGGTGATATCTGGTCGATGGCTGAAACTGATGATCTTAGAGGTCTTTTCCAAACTTCTATATGAATCTGTGATCTGAAAAGCAGTAAAAATGTATATAAGAATGTTTCCGAAGCTGAAGAAACAGGCGGGAAACTAATACAAAGTGCTGAGTGTCATGAGAGGATATTCCTCAATAGATTCTGCAGAAAGACTAAAGACAGTTTCTAAAATATTGAACACTCTTTAAAATGAATATGTCATAAATCCAATAATATTTCTTCATGTTTCTTCTACTCTTTTGGATTTCTAAACAATATTTTTATTGTTTTTAAACGATCACATCAAAATTTTGTACTCTTTTTCCACCAGTTGCATGCATAGACTGAGCTTCATTTTGTTCACCAGCAAATTAGTCACCCAAAATCAGTTGCTTAGGTTATCTCTGTGTTTGTGGTGGAAGAGTATTCACTCCTTATAGATAGGGTAGGTAGGATGTTTTGTTCTTGGGAAATCTCTCCCAAGTTAACTACAATAGTAGTTTATCCTGGTTGTGTACCTTTCATATGGCTAATATTTGGTGAGATGAGTCTAACCCAGAGATGAGAAGACAGGCCTTTTGACATACTACTTGGGACCTAAGTTACTGCAATAAAGAAGAGATGAGGGATAAGTGTGATTAACTTGCAGCTTGTTCACTAAAATGAAGATACATTTACCTATGCAATGTTTATGCCTGTATTTCATTACACAATCTTAAAACATTTTGGTACAAAAGTAGTTTTCTCTGCATACAACCTTTTTCTAGAAAGGCCGACCCTTTTCTCATATGAAAACCAGCAAGCGTTGGCTAAATTTTCCTAGGCAATGCTGTTTTCTGAAATCCTATATGTTATGACATACTGATGAAAGCCAATGTGATTCAGTAGAAAAACTTGTTCACAGAAACAGAGTCTCCTAATCCAGTTAGTTGTTTAATTGCATGTCTGGAAACAGCTTACTTCTGCATATATTTAAATTTAAATTGTTTGCTGAGTACAGATCTTTGTATTATTTCTGAAATTCAAGAGCTCTATCATAATTGTACTTAGGCAGTCTACCTCAGCTCTAAGGTGAGTGCACCTGCATGGATGCAGATGATAACAGCATTCAGACTGATGCTATGCAACTGAAGTAGTGTGCAAGATGAACTTTCCAACTATTTTGAAGAAACAGAAGTCCATAGAAGAAGAATTCCATTTAACTACATGTTTTTCTCAATGTAATTCCATTCATTTTTTAATCCAGCTCCTGGATCCAGACATTTAATTCTCACATTTGATAATACCTGCTTCTGCCTTAGTCTAGGTATTTCTGCAATCAGACATTTCCTTGGTCATACCTCTGAAACCCCAGTGTCCCGAGTTCCCTCTGGGTAGGCACCTCTTTTGATCTTAGTCATCTTTTGACATAGGGGCTCTTCCCTTTTTTAGTTGGATCTAGCTCTGGATTCTGATTTTAATCTTAAGACTTCAATTCTCCCTGTGTATTTTTACAAATGGACAACTTCTAGGCAACTGGAGTTGTTTTGAGACATCTCAGTTTTGTGGGAAAAAGTACATTTCCCACACAAATGGTGGCAGACCGTGACCAGATTTCTCCCACTGTCATCAGGGACGGAATAAAGCCATGACTGGGGGTGAGAGAAATCAGCTTTGGTTTCACTACTCCAGCTGCTGCAGGTGCAGGCAAGAGAGAAAGGGGACCTTCCTGTCAGGAAAAGTCTCTGCGTTTCTCATAAATCTTGATTCTGAGTTGGTGGTGGAAGCAGTAAGCAAGTAAACTTGCCTTTCCGGTGCACTACGAGTGACTGCTTTATCGTCTCCTGCAGAAAACTGTCCTAGGTGACTGCCCTCATCTTTGTCTAATGTGGGTCCTGATCCTCGGTGTGAGAAATGCCCTGTGCGTGCAAATGCCCAAATTCCCTTTCTTTTTGTAGATATGTAACTACTTTATCCTGGGAGGTTTAGCTCACATACCTCACACAAGGCAGGTCAGGGAATCATTCTCCAACGCAGTCACTACAGAGCCTTGCCAAAATGACTTTCTTCATGGAAGTCCCTCAGAAAAACTTGTTTATATTGAGCAAATAAATTTCAGGGGAGGAAAAAGAGAACAATCAGTTATTCATGCAACAACATTGGTTTGGCTAGAGGAAATGTTCCTAAACCATTACAATTGCTTTTGAGTGCTAGCCAGCGTGAAACACAGAGGTAATGTTAAGTTAAATGCAACTTCAAGTAGCTAGGGATGGAGTTTACCAAAGACAAATGTCTCCAAGCACTTGGGGTATCAGACAGTCAGAAGGAAGAAGATGAATTTTCTCAGAGAGGGAACTACAAACTAAAACTTTGTCATCATATTAATGGCACCATAAAAATGAAATCCACAATATTTAGCCTTCTTAGCATTTTTCAGAGTAATTTTAACACAAGGCGTAGTTAAGATTATTCCTTCTGTTTGATTTCTTTTATCTGATGTTTCTTTACTTGTCCTTATCTAACACAATTGCTTTTAATTAAGGCAATCTGGATGTGAACTTGGCAGCTGTTGCAGTGGGGTAAGTCACAACCAAGTCCTTGAGTGCAGAGCTGCAGAGAAGGAGGAGATGTCAGGCTGCCAATTTAAAAATGATGCATAACATTCTGCACTTCCACATTAGAGCTGGGTGTGCTGTCAGCTCCTCCTGAAGATGACACATGGGTACATGGGCCTGGATGCATCCCATCTAAACCATGGTACTTATCTGAGGCATCAAAACTAGGAGCTTACTTTATGTTACCTTCGTGTTTAATTGGAGGGTACAAGCACCTCTGGAAGGTAATTCAGCTCACTTGGGATCTGGCTGATCCCTTGCAGGTGCCTTCAGCTGGCTCCTTTGGCTGTGCAGAGGATGGAGACTTACTAGTGTGCCATTTTGTGCATCTTAGGTAGGTCCACATTAAGATGAGGAAATTTAGACCACCATACTCTGTTACCTGGTTATATTCCAGCTCTCAGTTAGGCTCTAGGACTTTGCATAAATTGAATGGAGATAGATACATAAAGATGAAAATCATAGCATGCCTTTATGGAGAATTGCCTTAACCAAGGAAAGTGGAGTGCATCAAGAACACTGTGCTGTTAGTATCTCATGTAGCACAGCATTCACAGATCTAAATCTAGGCATGTTGCTTTGATACATACCTTGTCCATATAAACATGGACATTGTGTACAATTTCCTACTACTAACAGGAGGACAGACAATTTCTTTAGGTCCACTTGGTGGAGTCCAGAAGAAAAATCTGTGTGTGGTTCTGAATCCCAAATAATGAAAATGTACCAGAGTTTCCTCTATATGAGAAAATGTAGACTGTTCTCCCAGGGAGAAGTTTTTTATATATTTATCAGACATAGCAATTTGATCAGTGTTTCCGAATGCATTACCAATATACTGCTCTAAGCTTGAGGAGTTGTACAGGAAATTAGGGCTGCATCCAAATAGGAATTCAAGTGTTGCAATGCTGAGGCTTTCAGTGCTAAAGCACATAATGTCAGCAGCAGAGTCCAAAGCTAAAACTGGACTTTGGTTCCCTCTGTAATGCACAAGGTCTAACAGGTTACTCAAAACTGGATTCAGAACACAGCGGCACATTGAGCAGGGACCTGTATGAATTGTAAGTGGGAAAGTCTGAGGACTGCAGTGTTGAATGTTAAACCAAAAATGATATATGTATTAATAGTTCAGAGTTCAATGAAGGACTACTTTTCTTTCTGAAATGTAAGGAGGCAGAGTGCTCTTTCCCCTGAGTCATTCTGCATACCCATGGCACTGGTGATGCTGTTGGTTGAATGCATTGCCACCTTATAAACAGTGGCTTAAATTCTTATGTACTTGTTTAGTATTTTAGCAGCAGGGGGGGTTCTTCCCAGAAAAATAACAACCAAATGGGATAATGTTGGCAGCAAGGCATGAGGAAACAGAAGCTGTGTTTTGTTTGTGTGTGAAGGTGCTGTATCAATGGCTGTACAATTCCCACAGCAGTCTTGCAGTGCCAGGAAGAGTGAGTGGGCAGCAATTTGGATGGGGGTGCTCACGCAAAGATCACAGGAGAAATTCTGGCAGCATTTCCCCTCGTTGTTTGGAGCTGTGACACAAAGTGGATGTGGTAGGATCAGTATTCAAGAGGGAGTACACAAATAATCCCTTGACTGAAAATAGTTTCACCACAATGTTAGTCATCTAGGGTAGGACCCAAACCACAGCATACTGATCGAAGAAAGCTTGGGGCCTTGCCTAATCTAAAAAATGTGAAAAGAACTGTCTGCTCTGCAGCTATGCAATCTGAGTGCTTTAGCATATGTCTAGATTTGCTATGTTTTATGTCTGTATAGACAATGTCACCTACCACTGGAAAAAATTTTCTGTTCTAGTTGCACAGCTTCACAGTATGGGTTACTGTGTTTCATCAAGGCAAACAGAAGTGTTTTTTCTAAGTATTTCTGTTATTTTAGTTACAATTTAGATTTAAAAGAGAAGTTGACAATAGCCAAGGTAAATTGTCATTGGTTAGAAGTAGCAAAACAAAACCTGAATCTTTAGTTAGAGGTAGAATCACCTCCTGCAATGCTAGTTGAGAAAAAACCCAAAACTAAATACAGGTGGGTGTATTTGTAACTTAGCATGTCCGCAATTCACTTATATCTAATGTCTACTCCAGTCTGTATGAAATGAGCTAGATGTGCTCCATTTTTTGCCACTATTAAATTCAATGGGTGTTACTGTGTAGAGAAATATAGTGATATTAGGTGAAAAATATTATTCTACTAATTTAGGTTCAATATAAAAATGGAGAAACTACTTATTATAAAGATGTAGGCATAAATAAGGGAATCCTTGTATTTAAACACTTGAAATGAATGTGGATAGTTCTCCCACCCTCAACACCCAGATCTTGTGGGTAAATAACTTTATCATGTAGAATAATTTCCAAATATCTTTTTCATAAATATTGTAACTCTGTCATGTCAGTCATCTTACAAATATTAGTTCTGTCTTACAGTTGATTCTTTGAAAAATACTGACTTTCATCTTTCTTAAAACAGTTTCTTTATACTGTTTGATGAATCTATGAAGTATATTAAATGATCATGCTACATTGATTTACAACAAGTTTGATTTGACAGAATGAACAAAGGAATACATAGACAAAAAAAGCTCACCTTTATAAGGCTGTGGCATCTGTTAATAGATGTGGAGCTGTGCTTATACAATACATAGGTAAATCATATAAATAATTTGTATAAAGAAACTTCTACATAAGCCCGTAAGGTACAGATTTATCATTAAAATCTACTTGGCCTATGCTATCCTATGTTTGGAATTTTGTCGTTATCAAATATATGTATGCCATGTAAAATACCTGTTCATGCATATTACTTAAGTAGAACAAGCTTGATCATAGTTGTTATCATTCCATTAGTCCTGAATTTATAAGAAGTTTCAACATTAATACATCTGAGAGTATAATCAGGGCTTGTGAGTGCATTTATAATATTCTAAAATACCTTGATTGAATTAAGGGTCTTGCTATTCCAGCCTTTTGTTTTGATTCACCAGAGAGAGCTTTTCGATATCAAGATATTTACCTTAACACTTTCCAGTACACAATGCCATATGAAAGCAAGGGTTCACAAAGTATGAAGCTGGTGCCTGAAGGGACTCCTGTCTGTTTTGACTGTAAACACTCTGCAGATGATATCTTAAAACGTGTTTTTATGTTGACATTGCATATTTATATTTACATTAATAGGTGTTATGCTTTATCCATCAGAGTCGTGAGTCAGTCCTTCCTGACATCAATTTGTTTCAAGTACCCTGATACTCTGTGGCCAAAGTCTGCACACTGTATTGATTGGGTCTAGATGTAAGGCAAAAGCAGCCCATGGCATTTGATGATAGAAAATATTATCCAAAATTTGTTTGATTATTCTGGAAAAAGAAACTCTTTTAGAGAATCTCCTGATGCTGGAAGGTCTGAAAACACATGTTTTTAACTTAAATTGGCATAAACCCTGCCTTGGGATATCTTAATTTTGAAGTTTTATGCCGTTTTGCTACACTCTGACTTTGCAAAGGCTCAAATGCTGAGAGTACGACTGGACTGAGCCAGTGTACAGAAAATCCATATCTAAGTTCAACTTCGTTGTGCACATTAAATAAAATTCCACTGTTGAAACATATTTGGTCTTTCAAATACCACATGGCAATGACACTTACAAAAGAATATTCAGAACAATAACCACATCATCAATTTTTTCTGAAAGTGGTTTTGTTTGTGGCAAGCACAGGCAAGGCAGATCATAATAGATGCAATGAATAACAGAGGCAGGTATGACAATTTTGAACGCCAGGGAAGAAGTAAGAGCAAGACTGAAATGTGCAAAACAAAAAATTTGAACAAGAGAAAAGGATGGTAAAGGACAGGTTTGTGATATTTCATAGATATAAGAAAAAAAATGGCCTGGGAAATGTGCTCTGAAAGACTCATAGTCCCTGTGTATTGTGTACAGAGTGTTGCAGCTGAAGTCTATTTCAGGTTTTAAACAGAAATATGACTGTTTTCAAATATCAAGAAATGTTACAGAATAACCACTAAAAATTCAAGTATTATTCTGCCAAGGGTCATATATTACCTGGATAAATGGTTGGGTACAGAATAAAATAAATGTGTTGTATCTTTAGAGGTTGGAAATTTCTGTGATTCTAAATCTGTTCTGGATCTTGTGGATTCCTTATGAGGAAAATTTGGTTGAACGTGACTTGTCGTGGTGAAGGAAAACAATGTTACGCTCCCATGACACTCCCAGTGTTCCTTACTTTGGAAGAAGAGGCTGGTGTGAGCTCTATTGTGCATGTCCCAGGCTGAGAACAGCACTTAAAATTGTGGGGCAACATTGAGGAGATGCCATGTCTCTTTCTGCGTGCTTGGTTGACAGCATGGCCGTGTTTGTGTCTGTCTCTATAGTGTAAGACGACTGTAATGAGTTTGTGACATGTACTTCAATGGAAAAAAGCTTTAAAAATCAGATCCTAGAGTTCTCCAAGTGTAATGCTGATATTTACTTCCATAAACAGAGTCCTTTGTAGGCACATAGAAGCAAGTCAGTCTCCAGTCAGGCTGTCAAATACAGAATGTAATTTTAATTGTATTAATAAATGTAGAAATTCATTCTCCTATTTCATGAAGTTGTGAGATTGCTTTTTTTCAAGCACTTGTTCATAAAATAATAATTTTAAAGGTCTTTATGTTTTCCCTAAACTCCTCTGCAGGAGCAATGACAGCAACTTCAAATGAGATTAATAAATAGCATCTGATAATACAACGACTCTCAACAGTGCAAACAAGTAGCTCACAACCTCTGTTAGTGACAGAGAGAATGCACGTGTGCAGCACCACATGTCTAGTACGGCTCAGTACAATATAGGATGATACATTATTATCTAAATCACAGTGTTGTTGAGGCTGTCCAGTTTACCTTCTAAGTTACCTGTTCTGCCAGAGACACACAAGGCCTGCTTCATAAACCAAATCATAGCTGCACATGCCAACTTGTGACACAGTGAGAACGACCAAAATAGAAAGCAGACAGTGCTCACACCCTATTTCCTGGAGCGCTTGGGATGAGTTCTGTTTATCTTGGGGGTAGCTCACATAAGCATTGCTGACCAAAGTCTGTTTTGAGCTGGGCTGGAATCCTGCCATACTCAATGACCTATAGAAAAGGAATAGTTTCTGAAGTCTAAAATCCTCTTGCCACTATGTAAGGATGTGCTGGAAGTTCATTAGGCTCTTGATTAGGTTCTTCACCCAGAGGGTGGCTGGGCACTCAAACAGACTCCCCAGGGAAGTGGACATGGCTCCTAACCTGCCAGAGTTCAAAAAAAGTTTGGAAAACACTCTCAGGCACATGGTGTGAGTCTTGAGGTTGTCCTGTGTGTATTCTACGATTCTGTGATGGAAGCAGCGTTATGAGTCCTGTAAGAATCCTCTCAACTACCTGAAGTTCCTGAAGTTCCTGCTACACTGTAGAAGATGCAGTAAAGTTACTTTAATCAAGTGATACATATAATGACATTGTGATATATTGCCTTAATGCAACTGTGCATTGTGTCCTTTCTGTATTCTGGAAGTAGCTTGGACATAGACACTCCTTTGACTTTGGCTCAGCATTGTGACATACCATTCTGAGCATAGCCTTCAGCATGCATTTAGATAATATGTAAGCACATTAACCCAGATTTCCTACAGGTTCTCTGAGAAGAAACTTGAGAAGGTGGCACTGATGCTGATGATGGAAACCTTGTAGGAACCTCTAGAACAAGTCAACAGAAGAACTTACTTGGTTGAAATTTCTCCCTGACTGTAGAGGTGTGGGTTTGCCCAGTCTATCAGTCATTTACATTGGCCAGAGCATGTAACAAGACCTCCTCTGCTTTGTTTACAGCTTCCTTTGTGTCGCTTCTCTCTTCCTCTAAACATGTTCCTTAGGTCATGCATTTTAGGTGAGAAGACAGAGAAGCTGCATTTAGGGAAGAAAGGCAGAGATCAGAAACTCCCTTTAAACACTGCAGGTTATGCAGAAGCCAGATTACAGCCACTGGTGTGCTTTATACACTCTTCTGGAAGCAGGCTGGTCATTGTCCTAAGTAGGACAAAGGCATTCGTAAAAATAGGATCTAAATTAATGACCTACAAAACCAAGACGATTATTAGTGCAATCTTTGAAGCAATTGTATACATGCTAACTGGGTCATGTAAATTTGTGGTATGACAGCTCATACAAGGAAGTTATAAATAGATGCCAGGAGGAAGTAGCATGAGAAGTAACAAATATGAGGCAATGCAGGCAGAAAGATGACCTTTTGATTTTATTCTTCCCTTTTTAAAATGTTTTTTAGCAAAAGATGTAGGTAGGAAGGGTGGTTCAGGGAGTTTAAGGACAGTAGCAGTTCCTCAATCAGGAAAATGTAGCCTTCAATGTGTGGGTGCATAAATCTGGCACTTCGTTTGCTGAGCTGGAAGCAGGCCATGTGAGATGTGCTAAGATCTAAAATATTGATTCCTCTAAATGGCTGGCAAAGAAAAGAAGAAGAGTATAACCCTGTAACTTCTCTAATCTTGAGGGCTGGTTAAATCTGTAGGAATGTTTATTCCTATACAAAATCAGGACAAAAATTGGGCTTTTGAGCTACATTCATGCTATTTGTGATGCTACAGAAGGGTATGAGTTTAAAATAGAATAAATACACCATACTCACTAACTATTAAGTCATAAGATTTCTGCCTTAACTAATGTTGTTAACTGCTTTATAGCCAACACATTGCTATTTGATTTCCAATATAAAGGGTGAGGGAATTTTTACTTCTTTCCTGTAGAATTACCAACTTGTGTTCCTGATGGTTTTATCCCAGAGCTGGTTGCATGTCAGCAGTGAATACCAAGACTTTTTTGTCAAAGCATTCATTAAGTACATTGGCATTCATTTGCATAACGGATGATCCATAATCTAAATATGGTTTTAATCAACTTGTAAAACCACACCAACCAGCAAGATTATCTTCTGCCATAGCATTTTACAGGAGGTTTATGTAAGAGACCTTAGGTTTCATAAAAACAAGATGCTCAGCTTTAGACAGGAAAGAATTAGGAGTTCCAAGTTGCCTTAACTTCTGAAATGTTATGTAGAAATGTGGATCTCTCATGAAACATTTTGGAAACTGTCTTTAGAAGTAGCATTGCAAATGCTTTATTTCAGAACGAGTAAAAGAGAAGCGAATAAAGCTCAGGTTTTTCATACTGATTGAGTTCAAATGTGGTATCTCAAAATATGCTGAGTTATTAGTGGTTTCATCTATTTTTATCATGGGAATGAAGATCACCTTGATGCAGTGAACCAGTACAAGACCAGGTATTACTTAGCTGAGAGTTTATTACTGTGCATGCATTTCATATTGGCCTATTACAGAGTTGACTTACCTCCTTATCTTTTACTAATTTATCTCCCCAGACTTTTATTGACTTTCTATCACTGGTCTCCCTTGTCCAAAATAATGTCTAATCTTCTTCATCTGGTTCTTCCTATACTTGGGGGGTTGCTTTTCTTCACTCTTACGAAGCCTTCATTTTGCACTTGGTCCAGAAATCCATGTAACTCTGAGGCTGCCCCTAAAGTGCAACGCAGCACATTGCATGCATACCTGAGCTATTGGAGCCCTGGAATCTGGAGGAGGATGGCCATGTCAGCACAGTGATGCCAAGCTCATTACTTGGGTGTGGTATCACACTGATGCTGCTCTTCTGCTTCCAAGACACAAACTGGCAACCTGGCACTCTGCTATGCCATGTAGACAGACCAGTTTGGGTATGTGCTAGCTCAGGTTCTCCCTGTGCACAACCTTGCACAATGAAGACATGCTTTCCAATTCTGTTCAAAGGGCTCTGCCCATCCCGAGTTCTGCATAGCCTTTATTATTAAAATCATGCTGATGTTAACTTTTGCTAATTATCTCATTGTTTGATTAAGTGCTAGTAAGTCTTCACTGGAATACAAGGCAGTTTTTTTTACTTGCACATGTTCTCAGGGGAGCACAACATGCTAAGGTGTTCTGGACATTCAGGCCTCACAGTACTCCTGGATTATACATGCCTCATAAAAGCATTTATAAAACACAATTGCAAAAACAGAGAATGTTACTAGATTACGCACCAAAGTGATTCATTTCAGGTGCAGAACTCTGTGTTAGAACCAAGTCAGTGGTGTTATGACATAATTTCTTATATGCAGAAATATTTACGTGTTATTACAACATCTTCTTGTTCCAGGTCTGACAATCATACTGGTCAGTGTTTCCAGGGTGCTTGATATAATGTGGTGCAGAGTAGAGAACTTTAACAAGAACTTTTATTCCATATGAAATGTGTTGCCTTCACCTGTGTTATTGTTTCCTGTCTTAAGAGAAAGCAAGGAAGATTGAAAAGTCCATTTACAGAAATAGCAAAAAGTCATCCTGACACTTCCTGTAGCCTGAATTGTGTGAGCTTAAGCTGCTCAGCCTATCCTGGCATCCAAGCCATGCCTTTCTTGCTTTAAACACAACGAAGCATGCCTGTTGAGACAGATTGGGTGGTATAGTTGTGGGCATAAACCCACAGACTGCACCAATTTGCTCCTTCACACTGCGCAATCATGTGCCTGAATGATACACTCTCTACTTTGATATAGGAAGCAGGATGACCCTGGCCTTGTCTCTTTCCTTGTCTGGAATCACAGAGAGAGAAGGGAAAGACTGCAGTGGTACATGGAGGGTATACAGTGGTATGGAGGAAAAAAAAATCAGTGTGACTAAGTGATCTAAATCTACATGTTTTACTGACATCGTTAATCCCAAGTAGTTCAGATTTCTCAACTTTATCTTTCATTTTTTTTTGATATTTCCCTTTCTCTTTTCTCCACCATTCACTTACCACACAGTTAAATCAGCTCTGGAAAGCCCTGGGCTGCAAACTAGAGTATAGTTTGGAACTGACTTTAATGATGGTCACTTGAAATTTCTTTGACACAATATATATCTCTTTACCGAAGCACAAGCTTAGATACAGGTCAATTTTCCTGCTAAGAAAGGGAAAAACAGTGAATGGGCGTATGGATTGCTCTGCCAGTTTTCTTCAAGTATGATAGTCAAGTGTTTTAAACCTAGCACACCTAGCCCTAAGGCAAAACTCTTGAGCATTATAATTACAGCTGATGAAATGGATGGCAGTCACTCCTTATCTACAGTAAAAGACATTGCTAGGCATACCACATGTCTCCAAAGGTCATTTGTGACCTATTCCTATGATGTAAGCCTTAAGGAGGAATAAAAGAGTCTTAAAGCTAACCCCAGAGGAGTCTGACTGCATGGTGTCCCAGAAAGCCAGTGGTCAAGCAGCAGAGTCATCAGCACAAGCTCAGGGACTTCCCCACCCATAAGACAAATGTTTCAGCAGAAATAACGACTTTCACTTCTTAAAGCAGCATGCACGTAAGGCCTGATTATTTCTCCCCAAATAATATTTTTTGTTGTTGTTGTTGTTGCTAGCTTACTTCACCATGCTGGGAATGTGAAATATATTGATTATTTTCTGGTTTTGGCAGTGTAGAGAAGGTGAGAACAGGACCACCATGCCAGCCATGACTCTTGAGAGACGTTACAGTAAAGCCAGAACTGATTTGGCAAGTGTGGACTATACTTCTCACTGCATAAAATTGATAAAAGTACAATCATTGTTTAAATTTTAATGATAGTGTTAAATAATAGATATGAAAAATCTCGCATTAATACACCTGGAAATGTACTTTTCACAGAATTTGAAACTCAAGGTCTATTGAATTTAATGGAAAGACTTCATTTCTTGTCCAAAATCTGTAGATGATATATTGTACTATTTGGACCAGTTCTATAGCTTGTGCTAATCAGCTTAACTCTTCCGGTTTTAACTGTGCTAAGTTCTTTTACTGCATTTGAGAATTTTGGGTTAGATCCAGTATGAAATTGTTGTACTCACAGGTTTGGTGCCAAAGCAGCTAATTCCTTCAGCATCTGACTCCCACGGTGATATTCTGGATGGAGAGGTGTTTATGTACTCAAGCTTCCTGCAGTGTGTCGGAACTGTCAGGTGCCTGAGAAGGTATCCTCCAAACCCATAAGCTCTTGAGAGAGAGCAAAAAGAAAGTGTTAAGCATAAGGGCATGCTCTGGGTGGTTGGGTTGGGGTGTTGTTAGATTGCAATTCTATCGTTAATGATTCAGTTCTTCCCCAGATTTTTTTTAAATTGAAGTCTTTCACTGTACATTGTACAGGCTTTTTTGTGTATGATGAATCTCCCATATTGAGCTTAAATGAATTGTAAAAGCCTTGTTGATAATACAGCAATAATTCAAAATAAAATATTGTGACTAATTGGGACAAGGCTTTTTTTTTTTTTTTAGGTAAATACTCTCTTTTGACTTGAGAGTCTCAGAATAAGGGAGGACTCTGTGTGAAGGTGTTAGCTGGTGACTCAGAGAATTTTGGTTTTTCGGGTTTTTTTCGGTTTTATTAGTACTTGGTTTTCCACTGTGACACCATCTTTAACACTAGCCCAGGCCCTAGCATAGTATGCACGCTTGCAGACATGTGCATATACAGTGGCAAAAGTATGTCAATTGAGCATATAGATACTGAAACTGTGCCTGGCTCAGTCCATTATTAATATTTACTTGGTGATAAATTTTTTTTTAACTCCTGACAGCAGTATGGGATGGATATGGCATGTAGAACACTTAGCAACACGGCAAACGAGGATATTGAGAGTGCATACCAGAACTGGACGGAGTCACAGGGTTCCTGTCCTTCATCCTCTAGCTTTATAAAGTGATTGTGGAAAAGGTCACTCATGAAACATGTAATGGTCTCATTCTTCTTATCTGTTGGCAGACTCTACAAAGGCATGAAGGTTATGGTAGCCTTCTCTTCACATTAGAGACGAGGATTCTTTGGGGGTGTGAACCCTCGAATACAACCCAGTTTACAAACTTGTAAGACAGCAGGAAAAGGAGCCAGTCCAACAAAAGGAAATTATAGTAAAGTCTGCATCCTGCTGGATTCAAACTAATTACTGGAAAAGGGGTCTGGCAACATGGCAAAATAGCTTTCAGGGCTCACGATGGCTTTTCTGCAGGGGATTACGGAAGTGAATGTTCCATTGCTATGCTACTGAGATCTCCTGGGTGCTCTAGTCTTATCTACATGGCAAAATATTTTCTGGTCGATTCTTAAATTTGGGAGGTCTAGGGTGTCTCAATGGCTCTTGCTTCAGACCTTCTTCAGTGGCCTTATGCAAAAATCTCATTTTCCAGTGCTCCCTGAAATCTGACTATAGTCTCTTATTTCTGCAGAATCCTGTTATGTAATGGTAGCAACATGTTGTCCCAGAGATTCTTGGGAACTATACATTTCAGAATTTACAGGCAATTATTGTGGCTGGGGCTGGGACATGTCATGTCACACCACTTGCAGTGGGTCCATCGTAATACTGCTCATAACTGTCAGGACAACAGATGACCTCATGATCAAGACCACAGAAATTGGCAGCAAGATATTTGGAGACCACCTCTTTCTGATGCTCAGAGTAAGCACTGTGAGACTGAAAGACTAGACAGTGTTTGTATGCAGACTGCCACTTGTCTTGGATGTCTTTGAAGGGTGATCATAGACGCTGACTTCTGACAGTTGCCAATTAAAACACAAGTTCAGGAATAATTCTGCAGTGCAACTTCTCTTTGCAGCTATAGTACTGAAACTAGAACTGGTTTTGAGATTATCCCATCTGCTCAGGATCTTGAGGATGCAGGATGTTTTATTCATTTGTTTTTGAATGTTGGTAATACATGGCTTTTGTTCCAGTCACAACACTCTACAAAATCCAATATTTTGGCACCTTCCTCTCTGGATCATTTGTGATGACAGAGTTTAGGAGAGAGTTAGGCATCCAGCTCCAAGAAAGAGATTTTTTCTTACCATGCATTGGTACTTCATTTTATTGCCTACTCTGCTAAAAAGGTTTTCAGACAGTGCTGGGAAGGACCTGACTGGATGCTTTCTTGGAAGTGTGTGCACCAAATACTGCCTAAAGGAATACTTGGACAGTTGTAGGTAGGTCTGATCTTGCCCATTCGATGTGTAAGGTTGGACCCTGGATGAGATTGCAGTGATCAAAATGAATAAGCTTCAAGGTCCAGCTTCTAGTTTTCTCTACCTGAGTGCAAAACCACGAGTTCAAAGGAGGGCACATGGTCTCCCTTTGGCACAGGCAAGGAAAGGTAGTTGCAACAGGTAGCAAACTGCTGGTAGTTCATCCTGCTTCATCACTATCTGGAAAGTCAGTCATAAGGGCAGCTGCAGACTGCATGTTGCCATGAGAATTGCCAGGATATTACCACCTGCCTCTCCACTGTGGGATCACCACATGCCTGTGCAGTCCCTACTTACCTTCTTCGACACGGGAGAGTTCCACCAGGGATTTTCTGCCAGGAAACCTGAGTATGGCTGCCTACGCTACATGCAGCAACTCATGCTGTTATTTCAGATGAACAAGGGTTTTACTGGGACTGTAGGTATCTAAATTTCACCTCTGTCACACTGATATTTTGTTCCTTGATGGTTTTATCTTACAGCACTGTGCTTTCTTTTTTCTGCCCAGAGCATGCACATAAACCTCACTAGCATTATTTTGCATCATTAGCCCTTCCCAAGGTGTGGAAAGTTTACAGGAAGACCTCTGAGCATCATTCCCTAAATGCCTGAGTTGGAAGGCCCATATTAAAGCAACTGCACAAAATCCTTCAGTTTGACCTTTGAAAACCAGATTAGCAGGCTACATTGCTTGAGGCCACAGGAGATGCTATTATGCAGGTTAGGAGAGAGTTGGAGTCAGTGTTACCAGAGAAGTACAACTGCAAAGCAAACCAGTTCAGACAGTTTTCCTTCCTTCACAGGCTAATTTGTAAGTTCAGAGAATATTTTAAAAAAAATTAAGCAGAAAAAATTAGGAAAATCCCCACCAAAACTATCACTCTGAACTTTTGTTATTTTTCTTGTTGTGCAGATATAAATATCATGTAAAAATACAAAATGCTTCAGGTTAAGCAAAATATTACCCTAGCTTATTAAATAAAAACATCTTTCATTCCTCCCTTGGAAAACGAACATTTCAAATATAATTTGAATCAGTTTTCAAAACATTTCATAACTCTACATGCTGACTTTACTTACCTAGCTTCTGACTTTCAGCCTTGAATTAGCTTACTGTCATGTCTATAACCAGTGCAAAATACAAATGAAATGCCTGTGAACTGTCATATTCCTGGCTTGTCTCCTGCATCACTGCTTTTTAGATCCCACAACTTTCTTCCTAATCACCTAGTTCCTCTATGAACATACACTTCTCCTAAACTCCATCATTAGGTAGGACTTATGTGTGAAAGACTAGATTTTCAGTATTTCTCACAATCACAATTAGACCCAAATTTTCAGGAGATCACAGAGTTTTCAGCCTTTTTGTAAAAAAGGAACTGAATTGCTGTGGTGCTGCAACCCTGACTGGGATGGGGGTACAGGGAAAGATGCAAGCTGCTCTGAACATATGATCTAGGTGGGACTTATCCACATTACTGTCATACAAATATATCATGTTTAGTTGCTGGAAACGATGTCAAGAAAGACAATGAAATCATTCAGGATGACTGCTGCTGTAAAAATCAAGGTGTCAAAGACACTTTGACCAAGTCATCTATGGTCATGCTTCTGCGCACAGGTAGTTATGCACAGATATGCATTTACAAATCCAAGAAGGGTACTTTTCATCATGTTTATTTAGATAGACTTTTCCCTTAGCTTGTCAATAATAATCTCTCTATTTTCCTTTGTTTTCATTGTCTGCTTAGATCAACAGGTCCTCAAGGTGTGAACTATCCCTTATTCTTGTTTTAGTTTGCCAATGAATGCCAAGGGATTTCATCTTATGACTCCAGGTTTTTTGATAATTTAAAACATTACAAGCAGTAGTAGAAAGATACAAAGTGCTGAGGGAAAAATGTATGGTTTTCTTGCTGCAGGGATCTTTTTATAGTATTTTTTATTCCTATCTTTGAAGAAGTGGCTGGTTAGCTTTTCAGAGATATGCAAGTAGGACATTGTCAATAACAATGATATTTTATTGCTCGACATTTTCACTGGTATTTTATTGCTCTACCTTTTAAACAAAAGCAGCAATCCCTATCAGAATGTGCTGATAAAGCAGATCTGTTTTCAGTAAATACATTGCTTTCATGTATAGCCTCTTCTTCAATAAACTTTTAGACTTCTACAAAAGCTTTTGGATGTTAATCATCACTTGATCCCTTGGGCTATTCTGTTTGATTTACCTTTACAATTGCTTCAACGCTGGCAATATGTACTCCTCAAAATGGTAAAACTGCTTGCTGTCAGACTGTGAAGGCTGTCCTGCCAGAACAGGGTAGTACTTCTGTTACAGTGTGGCACTTCTGTAACCTTTAAGGAATTTTGTGATCTTCAAGATGGACAAGATAAGTCACCAGTGAAGTGAAATATTTAGGGTTATTAAGTCAAGTCTAGAAAGCATAGGCCTTGGAAAACGTGAAAGCTGAGGGAGGCAGGAAAGGAATTACATACAATCCGGGTCTTTTGTTGTATTCTTGCATTTTGTAATGTCTACCTGCAGTAATTTTTGTAAACTATGAGATTTGACTAAAGATACATGCAAGACATAACAAAGGAAATTAAGACTTTTAAAATTTTGGTTCTTTCATTTTAAAATTATATCTAATTGCCATGAAATTCAAATAACATGCATGTGAATACTAGCAAGGTGAAGTTACTGGCCTGTATGTCAAAATCCTAAAAGGTTTTTGAAAGACTTTTGATGTTAGTCTATTTTAGGACTGTGGGGTGAGGTTAAGAAAGATTAACTAGCTAAACCTCAAATTAAGCCTAATACAGACACAGTTGATTGCTATTTACCTTGGCTTAGTAACAGGCAGTATTTGCTGTTGATTATGACTGACCTCACAGTGACTTCATATTGTCATCAAACTTGTTTGTAGCAACTTGTAGGATTTCAGTAAAACCACTTTGGCCGCAGATGAATATCCTGGCTGCTGCCAACTGCTGTGAAAACTGTGCTGCTGTGTCCCGCAGATTCCTCTGAAGTTTGACAAATAGATTCTTACAGTTTTTGAGGGTAAAATAATAAACAAAATTCTCTGAACTGTTTTCATGACAAGTTGACCCTGAATCAAGCTGATAGAAGATGATCTGTGAAAGTTTCTGACACCGATTCTGAGCTGCAAAATGTCAGAGCTTTAACTCATATTCATCACACTTGAAAGTTGATGAACTCTGCCAACTCTCAGCTGTCCAGACATCCTTTTAAAGTATTCTGTAATTCCCAACATGTTGTTTTGTGATCAACAGGGAGGACTTGTTATAAAATAAGACTCTGCAATTTAAATACCCTTTGCTGACAACTTGGTCCTTCAATATGAACAAACAAATTAATTTTGATGGTAACTAAATATTCATACAGATAAATGGTTTCACACTTAATTGGGAAATATCTACAGTTTAGACACACACCGTTTTCTTTTGATGATTTCTTATCTAGATTTTGACATAAGAGAGTCCTCAGAACAATTGTCACTTTAAGTATCCTAACATATAACAGAGTCAAATGCAGTGGGGGGCAAGGAAACGCTATTCACTTTAGTATTATTTATCTTCACAAGAAGTATTATTATCTACACAAATAGTATATGCAAAGTAGTAGCTCTAACTCAAAATTTTAAGACAGGCACCTCTTTTAAAGTGCTTTGCATGTGACCTTGTTTAGAAAGAACGTGTTGTTCAATATTTACTGGTGAATGTCTGGATGTACTTCTGACATTGGTGCTGCTGTTTCAAGCCATCTACCAGAAATACCAGGTGTAATCCAAGCAAAACAGAAAAAAATCTCTTTGCATTGAGCCACATTTTGAAACATTAAAATAAACCGCCCTTAAAACAAAACCTGTGTATTTTGAAAAATTACATTTAAACTGGTATTCCCTCCTCTCTCAACAATTTGTGTGAAGTTACACTTCTAGTTGTCCAGAACTGCTGTTAACCTGTGAATTTCATTTAAAAGTACCTATTAGTCTTTTAGGGAGTAAAAATGAATCTCTGTTTTTCTTATGTGAAGAACTCTTCACAGAATCATTGTTTATAATGCAGATTTCCGCTTTTGCAGTGTTCTGAACTAAACTTCCAGAAGAGTAGTTAAAACCAGAGTTCTTTGTATTTTTATCAACGGCTTTGAAATATTTTAAGTGGAAAATCTTATTTCTTTTTTCTCTGTGCATACTTCTCCTTTCATGTGGCGAAAAGCTGTGAATCATGCTGGCTATAGATTCCAATCACTTGTCTCTCCTCTGCTTATCTTTATATGGATGGTAAATAAGAGTCAATGTGGAGTAAGTGCACGGAAATGCAACCCACGTAGGAGAATCAAAATGAAAATTTACTCTGCTTTTGGCATCACTTTTCTGACCCTCATATTTCCCCAACCTTATGAGTATGATGATACTAACTGATATTTGGAAAGTTTTTTTTAAGATTTCCAAGTCCAAAGGCCTAGTTAGTTGTTACTCCACTGAGATAAAATCCCCCATGCGATACTTTATTTGAAGAGATAACAGTGGTAAAAGTGTTTGTGAGAAAAGTGGAAAAGTTCCTATTTCTTGAAAGCATTCAGTGACAAACATACTAATGATGTCAGCTGAGATCAAAAACTATCCTGGAATTTATGGGCATGTTTATGTTTTATATCTTTTTATTTTGATATGTCTTTCTACTAAATTAATTTACAGCTTAGCCCTGTAAAAATCCCAGATTTCCTGGTTTACATGCTTTCATTTAAAGTGGATTGCACTTGATCTGACTGTTTGATGGGACTGTTGTGCTTTTGTCTTACTAGTAATAAAACTTCTGTCGGTAGGACATTGCATATTATTCTGCCAGTTCCAGGAAACACTAACTCCAGAACAATGGGTCTTTCTATTGACTGCATAATTTTTTTTTTTTTTGTAGAGCAAGACAGCAAAGATTTCAGATACTTATAAACAGTAAATTGAAGGGAAGTTTGGTGCCAAGGGGCAAAAAAGATTACTTTGATTTCTTTTCATCATGGTTGGGGAAAGATACACAAATGCAGATGAAAATCACTGGTGTTTCCTTCAGAGCATGCACGCCATTTTCCGAAGTCTGCCATCTTCTAGGGACTGCAGATCACAGAACATACCTCCGCCTGTTCCAGCCGCAGGATACCTGTCTACATAGCCCAAAGGCCTTGAATTGCAAAGTTAACTTATTTCAACTAACAAGACATGAATACTAGTCAGTATCTAATGCAGACAAGAATAAGTCTTTGTTTTACAGTGTCCCAGATGGAATAGCAACATTGGACTGGAAGGGACCCCAGCATCGAGAGAGTCCATGCCTTGCATGCAGATATTGGAAAATTTTCTTGTGCGTCACAGCCTTCTGCAGCCCATTATTCACAAAACATTTTCTGAAGCCTATTAAAAAGTCAAGACCTTTAGTACTAACCTACAAAAATCCCAGCAAAGCAATTTGCCAAAGGAGGAAAGCAGAAAAGATAACTGCCCAGCCAGTGTTCGCAGTCCTGCAAGAACCAAGGGTTCTTTAGGTAAAAATGCCCACAGGAGCCTAGGAAATAAGTGATCCACTTCTACTGAATGATACATCACTGTCTTCTGTGTTGCCAGCTCAGCTTGGAGGAAAAGTCCCTCCAGGTTTAGCATTGAGTATATGAAAAGAACATGCTAGCAAGACTGTAAGAAACTTTCAAGTAATCGTTGAATTTTCTTTTCAATGGGGAGTGTTTTTCTGCTCTAGGAAACACCTCTTTGTGCTTCAGATCACAGTGGAGATACCATCTTCATGTCTCCTTCACCAAAATCTGTGTTTCATCTAAATAAAATAGATTTATAAAGTCCTTCTGTGTGGTCTATACCAGTGCTAAAGCATAGTAAGATGTAAGCATTTTGCAATATACATCCTTAGCAAAATTTTTTTTGATCACTCAGGTTTAGATATCTGTCGTTCTGCATGAGCTTTGATACTCACACTGTGAAAATCCCATTGGACATCCTATTAAGCATCGTCTTAACAGTGCTACTCTTTTCAGTGCATTATGATAATTTTTGGAGCAGCAATAATAACTGGTACCAAGACTAAAACTTCTGCAAGTTGTTTGCAAAGACTTTTGTTGCCTTGCATTTTACTGTAAAACAATAGCGTGCTAAAACAATAGCAAAGATTTGGCAAAATAAAAATTTGTTGCAAGTGTGAAGAGTGGGAGACAGAATAATGGAGTTCAGTTTAGGGAGGATCATCTATTTTAGATGCTTTCAATGCATCTTTTTTCAAGATCAACCAGTCTCAGAAAGCATCTATCCATGTAGAATTATCCTTTGGGAAGATAAATTGCATTAAAAGCATTTCTATTATCTTCTCAAGAACTTCTCTGAGTGAGGTAATTGTTCAGCACATTGTGCTCTTTTTAGGATGTGGTGCATGGGAAAAAGATGAAGACTGTTTTGAAAAAGCTAGAGAAAGCAGATTTGTCTTCCTATGAGAAAACATATAAAACACACAAACACATATACACAAGCAGATATAAAGTTCACATTATTATTACCATTTCAAAATGTATTTACTCTTTGCAAGTATCTGAGACGAGTTTATAAAATGTGATGGGATGAGGTGAATTCCCTTGAGAGGAAACCTCCTAACCCTGCATTAGCCAAGGAACTTGTGAAAAGGGCTTTCTAGTGTATCTCTGCCAGGAATTTTGGACAAATCCTAGACTATTCCTTTTCAGAGATAATGGTAACTTCGGTTTCTTTTCCCCATGAACTTATTACCAAAGACTTTAAGTGAAAACAGGTAGAGAAGATGACAATTCACTCTAGAGAAAGGAAGAGGAAAAATCTTTAGAATTTAGGCCTCAACTGTGAAGAAGACGATACTAGACCTGATTTTGACTTGACTTCACTACTTTAAAAATATTTCCTCTGGTGCTGAGATACTGATCAGCATGCTACAAATGCCGTAGATAGTACCGATACTGCTGACAGTGGTGGATGTAGGGAGACCCACAGATTTGCAACATGCCATACCAATGACAGAGTTCTGTGTGGAAACTTTGTCATTTTTTCCTCATGCCTTGCTTTTGGCTGTGGATTTTTCCATAACAGTTAGAGATTCCAAAGGAAATAAGAGCACAAGCAAATAAATGAATGGACTGTGGTTAAAAAAGGAAATGTTTATTCAAGCATAAGAATAATGCCAGTTGTAGAAGTCTGGATGCTTCTTGTGTGTTGTTTCTGAGGACATCCAAATGGATAATATTTACTGATGGTGAGTAGTATCCAAGAAGTCTGAAGTTTTATACAAGATTGATTTATCTCTTCTCAAAGGGCTATTGGCTTTTGTTGAAAATCTATTGTGCTGTAGACTTGATCTCTTTGCATTCTAGTTCTTCAAGTACAGGGAATATTTCATTTACAGCTACTAGGAATCCATACAGTGTACATCCTTTATACTTGGTGTCTACTAGTACTTATTAGCACATAATAAATATAACATATTACAGAGCTGAGTGGGAATGAAGAAGAAATTCATCTTCTTGTTTACATGCATATGTGTACAGTGTGTCACAGTAGAAAGATATTGTCATTATGATAGATAATATGCATTTTGTATATGCAAAATTGTTCTGCTTTGACTCAAGTGTGCTGTAAGATACATCTGTTTTGTACAATGGAAGGCAACTGGTAGCAATTAATTTTCAAGGAATAATCAGAGATCAGCTTGAAACAGAGCAACAGTTAAGGGTATTTTAAAGAAAACAATATTGTACTTTTCCCAAATAATTACTCTTCTTGCCAATTTCTGTCACTTATATTGACCTCAGAAGTCATGACATTGATGTACACAGCCTGAGATTAATAATGAAAACAACAATGGTGATGATAAAAGCAGACATGGAGACCTCAGAACTGCTACCACCAACAACATAAAGCTGATAACAGCAGTACCTCTCTTTTTGAGTGTTTAGGGAGAACCACTCACTGTATATATAATTTATATACAGTTGTTTTAGGTTCAAAATTCAGTTCAGAACACATACACAAAAATGCTGTTCTTCCTGTTAACTGATTTAAGAGAATTCCACTTACCCTTGTTTTGAGATGAGTTTACTGCAATTCTGTAATCATTTTGTGTCTGAATGTCCCCTATGTTAATTTCTCCTTTCATTTCTTTTCCATTCTTTATCCCAATTGAGTTGGAAAACTGTTGCTGTGAAAAACTTCTTTGTAGTTTCCACGATCTTATCTGATGGTGGAACAGTAGAATGACTTCAGATCTTCCTGACCTTCAGGGCACTCACAATACGTAGTTTTAAACCTTGTAGGTTAAACCACCTGCTCTGGATGAGGCTGAAACGGATCTATGATCTGGGCCTTTCAGTGCTGCAGGTGGTGACTGAACTATCAGGGCACCTTCCATTCTGTCAAGGTTTTTTTAAACATTCCGTGTTATGGGCTGTAAATAAATGTTTTGAAATCTCAGCTACTCTTGTGATGTAGAAAGGTGTGGGTTAAATTGAAGGGTGATTGACATTGTTTCTAGCTTTCACTCCTTATACATCATATTTCCCCCCCCCCCTTTTTGCTTATCCATAAAGCAGATGAGGTTGTTTTTTTTTTTTTAATGTGAATCTTAATTAATTTTAGGAATTAATAAATGTCAGCCATCTTGACCAAACAATTTCTGCATCAGACTCATGGGAGCTAATGAATCATAGTAGCTATTTTAGATAATGATAAACATTTGTATTAGCCAGAAATAAAAGTACCCAGATATTTAAAAGAAATTGCAGATTGTGGCTACACCAATTTTAGAACCTTTTATTTTGCTATCTTTGTAAGTATGGCAGTACAGAGTAACATATTTTCAATTTTCAACATATAACAGGAAAAGAATCCTCTTTCAATAAAAGAGATTTGATTGTATATTCTACTGTTTAGCATAATAATCAGATTTGTGCAGCAGAGCAGAAATCAATGGACTTGTTTC
Source organism: Manacus candei (assembly GCF_025592945.1). Classification (NCBI taxonomy): domain Eukaryota; kingdom Metazoa; phylum Chordata; class Aves; order Passeriformes; family Pipridae; genus Manacus; species Manacus candei. Next base: position 258,511 of record NW_026138141.1, on the reverse strand, counting down.
TATACCAATACCAATAATAATAATAATAATAATAATAATAATAATAATAATAATAATAATAATAATAATAATAAAAATAATCTAAACTTTCATATGTAACTCTTTGCTCAGAAGCACTTCAAGCAATGTTTCCAAATGATATAGAATGATGACTCCTTTAGGTCCCTAAATCTATGTTTAGGTATCTGCTTGACTATCCACTGCTTACAGCCAGAATGGTGTGAATTTATGTCAATTTTTGTACAGAAAATCATTAAAACCTATGGAATAAGAAGCATAGGATCTCCTAAGTTGGAAGGGACCCACAAGGATCACTGAGTCCAACTCCTGGCCCTGTACACGATGACTCCAAGAATGTTACTGTAGGCCTGACTGCACAGTATTGTCCAAATACTTCTTGTCCAAATCTGGCAAGCTTTGTGCCATGATCATAAGGATTTAACTTGTTGGATATAGAATTGTCAATGTGTTCTTACTGATCCTGGTGTATGTGAATTTAGGATATTAACTCATGCTAATCTAGAAAAAGCTGTCAGAACTAAAAAGATCCCACCCTTCTTGCAGATTATCCTCAAACAGCAGGGTTGTTAGCTCTGTGCTTCAGCTTTGCTCTTGTCTGTTCATGAGAATCTGCGATTTTAAAGTAAAATGGAACATTTTGTTTTGAGAACTTGAGTTTCAATGAGGTTGAAATTTGCAAGTGGAATGAAGAAGAGCAAGAATAACCAAATACCATCTCGGTATCTCACGAGTTCTGATACTGGATCCCCAAGGACATGCTGTCAGTCAGGTTAACTCTTTCACTTCCAGATCTTTATGCCAGCAGAATGGCAGTGAGTGGCAAGATGCAGCTCTCCAGAAATCACCACCATTGCTTATTGATGACTCAGAGTTACAAACTCCTTGGATCCCTCAAGGAGCAGGGAAAGTGTGACTGAGCGAACCTAGGAAAAGAAACAAGAATTACAAGTTTCATAAGCCTGCACAGGAACTTGTCACACTGGTTGGACTCATTGTAATACCAGAGGGGTAGTTTTTAATACTGAACCCAAGTTATTAAAAGGATGACAAAAGCTTTTATGCTGTAGTTAGGCCAGCTCTTCATATTAGAAAACATCAATCATTAGAAATAGCAAGAATTACATTTTTAAATACTGCTACAGAGTAGAGTCACTTAGTAAGGAATAATACACAGGTTTGTTTCATAACCACATCATGGATGCAGAGTAAGTGCCCCAGGCTTTCTGACTGGGGATGTGCATCCTGGGCTGACTGAGAGGATAGAAGAGGATATTCTGGTTGTCAAATGTGGTAGGTGAAGAATGAAAGTTAAGAATAAAGGTTAAAGATTTGAAGGCTTGTCTTGCAACAGAGCAAAGACATAAATTTACCAGTTAGTGTAGCTGAACTGTCAGAAGAAGAAATCAATTTTCAGATTGGTGTAAAAATGAAACTTCTCTCCAGAGAAGCCTCCATTGGTCTGGTGAAGCACATGGGCCAAGTGCTCTGATGCAAGCTTTCATACCCTTTAGGAGAGGGAATGGAAGTTGGGGAGATCCTGGGATTGCTGTGCTTTTGCGTGATTCCTGATCAACACAGAAGCAGGGAGCAAGGTTCAGGATTCCCCTCTCTGGGGAGAAAGCACTGTTTGTTGTACTGCAAGGCTGTACATCCCCCTGCATGGTCTCTTCTACCTTATTTATTATTTCTTTCTTACTTTAGAGAGGCACAGCTTTGCCGTTGGGGAAGTGGTTCCTCCGGTGTAGCAGGCTTATCAACTCATGCTGAAGCCCTTTGAGCTTGTATCTTTCCAGTGGTATTTCACAAACGGGTGCTTCACAGGCGATCATGCCTCTAACCATAAAAGGGAGTTTCTAACCTGGAAGGTAGTGGCACTGCCTCATTGGAAAATGGTTTCCACCCATTTGCTATGGCTACATTTGCATGACCTCTGACATAGTTAAGAAAGAACTGCCATGTAGGTGGAAAACCAAAAAAAATTCCTCTGATAAACGATCACTTCCATGAAAGCAGATGTATGGAGACAAAAAGGTCTAACAGTGCTGCCAGATCCTTACCATGTTGCTAAAGAACTACATGCTTCCACATTTTTTTTTTCAGGATGAAAATCCAAAGGGAAAGGTGAAGTTTCTGCCAATATCAAGAATTTTGGGAAGTTATGTCTGATCACAAGTACTTCAGGTATAAATAATACCCTGACCAAAAAAGCATTGACTCCATAGATGGACATAGGTGTAATAACAGCTACATGATTCTTCCTGAACCGCACACATTTTTGGGTGTAAAATGGGACCTAAGGTAAAAAACAAGGGATGCTTAGAAATTCCAGGTTTCTCAAGTCAAGATCTACGATGAAAACAGGCTTTCACACCTACATAGTGTATTACAAATATATGCATTTCCATTCAGCTGCTCCCAGCTTTATCTATGTTAAAAAGCTTCAGAAGAAAGCCTGACTTCTTTTTTACATGCTGTCACTCAAGAACGACGTGTGATCTTCCAAAACTGCAACAGTTCTTGCAAGTTTTTAGTAGGCATTGACTAAATTTTTGCTACTTTTATCTGGCATAGGATAAAGTAACTCTTGCAATCAGTACCTCATGGAGTCAGTGGGAAGGATCGAAGAGAAAGATTGCTGCACAGTCCGCATGGCCTTCTGCTGGGATTGACGTCAGTGCTACCCGTTATCTGCAATAGTAAGTTCAGTGCATGCACAGGTAGATATCTCTTGTCTACTGTGTAAGAGAGCTGGGAGTTGGACTTTACACTCATTTGTGGTCGAGAACTTGAATTCTGTTAAGCTGGATGAGAATAGTCTTCAAATTCATATGTTACAGCTTATAAGGGAAAAAAAATCCCTTCAACTGTCCACTAATATAAATTTTCAGTTTTTACATTTATAATAGGATGCCAATTGTTAATATTTCTGAGTCCACATTACTTAACCTTTCTTATACAATGCCTACAGTCATTAAACACATTATTAACATTTAGTAACATTCTAAGGAATGTGTTTTAGATAAAAGAATATGTTAATATTATCAAAGTAAAAGGAACGGTGTTTGAGAAATTAGTTTTATGATCTCTCAATGGATGTCCTAATCAATACCTTTAGTTAAGCCACCATATATTAATTACTAAAGCCTTTATGCCCCCTTCCATGTAGTGTCCTTTATGATTTATATTTTATGATTTAGGATGTACTTTGTGGGATGGAGGTACCAGATGTTTGCTGTTTTCCTCTCCTCCCTGTAAAAGTGGGGATTGCAATGTCAAACTTTTAGATAGGGAGAACAATGGCCACAATTACATTAGGAGGAATGTAATTAGGAGAAATGTAATTACTCCTGCATCCTTATAGCATTCATGCGGAGTCTTAATCTCTTGGACTTTGAAGCGGGAACAGGGAAATGAGGGGGAAATGAGGAGGTAAATGGGAGCAGCTGGAAGGAGAAAGCACTGGAAGGGGAAAGCAAAGGGACCAAACTCAAGGCTTTGCAAAAGCCCAGTCAGAGAATTTCCAAACTGTTTCCATCTCTAGATTTTTACTTTTATTACTGCTGCACCTTACCTCTCAGTTACAGTGGAATAAATCTGCAGTAACTCCACTGAAGTTGTAATGTAAATTATTTTTAAGGGACTGTGCTAACAAAGCCAATATCTCTGTTCTAAGATACAGAACTAATTCTGTTTATTACAGAGTCTGAAAATGCATCGTGCAGTACCAGCCTTAGATACTTGTTCTTTGTGTTAAACTTCATGAACTGAAGTATAATTTAAACATATTCTTGAAGTGAAGCAAACCCTTCACTACTTTGTAGAGGAAGGGTTTTTCAGCTGAAGTTTTTCATCCAAAGTTAATTATCTAAGTCCCCGTAAAATAGGTGGCTTCGTTTCTAGAGTTGCTGAATGCCAAGTATGCTCACTGACTTCATACAGAAACGAAACGGCTTATTATTTATGTGTATACACAACTAATGCTCAAGCTCAAACTATTAATCACTTTTACAACAACTAAATATACATTTAATATTTATTTTAATCATTGACTTCTGATGTGTTGAAGTCGTAAGATTGATCTTGTGCCTAAAGAAAAAATATCAACACTCTGTGAACAGCAACGGAGCAGGAAGTTCTTGTAATGATATTGGGGAAAAAATTACTTTGTTAACCTTACTTTGTAGTAGTTTGTGAAGTTAGCATATTCTATGGTAGCCAAAACTGGTTTTTATGGGTTTCTGTTAATTTTTGTTATGATGGTAAAGTTGCAGATTCATATTCAATGATAAAATTCTTTAGTAGCAATAACTTCTTAGGAAAAAAAGCAAAGCAAGACACAAGCGTAACTTAAAGAACGAAAAGTATGGGTCTGTGTAACTTTGCTCTGGAACAGAAAGTTGTGTGGGAAAGATCAGTGGGTTCTGAAAACTACTTCCAGTTGCAGGATTCCATGTGCTGTGAAGCGAAGGCTTTAAAAGTCTAACCACTTTCTGTATCTTTATAGCACTAACCTTGTCACATAGGCCCTTCAGAAAGGCAGACTAAAAGGAAAATCTCCTTTTAAAAAATATCTAGCATTACTCCACCCTGCTGAAATGCGCAGAATTGCCTTTTTTCCCCCATTTTTTTCCACTTTTTTTTCCTAAAGATCTGAGAAGTTTGATCTGATGCATCTCATATAACTCAGTCTTGCAAAATCATTTGCAGCCAGGCCTCATTTTGCTTGGATGTCTGTCAGTTCGCTTAGATGGTAAGCTTTTGGGTGTCCAGTTCCTTTCTTCTTTCTCCCACTCTTTTTGTACACTGACATGCAGTGTGGGTCTGACAACAGTCTTTGATTCTTTCTAATTACTGTGAAGTGGAGATCTTTGAGAATTTTCTGAAGATAAAACCCATCTGAAATAAGATGTCAGATATCATAGCATTTGGGATTTATGCAAAAGTAATGTTGAGATTTTTGGTAACAAAACTGTGTTGAGATTTTTGGTAACATGGAAATACATGTGCCACAAAGGTACAGAATTACTGGGGCACTTGAATAGCAAATAATATTTAGGTACCTAGATTTCTTGTTTACCTTACATTTTCTTGCATTTTTTACACTGCTGAAAGTAGAAAAGATTTTTTCATTCTTTTACTGTGAGGTTCAATGCAAGTTAAAAAAACCAACAATCTCTTAATTACCACAAACTTTAGGTGCTGGGCTGGCACACAGAAGAAAAGTAGCTACAGGATGGTGAAAAAACCAAGCAACTGCTGGTATTCACTTTTACAGAGAACCTGAGCTCAAATTATGTCTCAGAAAATTAGGATGGTTAGCAAACAATCAGCTAATGCACTCCTTAATTGACAAAGCTGATACTGCACCATAAAGTTCACGGGTGTTTCAGACATCTCCAGTGAGACTAAGAGGCTTGATTTAGTTAAATCAAATTACCTGTTGGTTGAGCAAGTTCTCTTCCTCCAGTGGACCTTTCTTACCTTATTTATTTCATTTCCATATGTTGTTACTATCTACTACTTTCTGCCCTATTTCTCCTCTTTCCTCAATCTCACAAACTCAATTCTAAAAACCCTTCTCATGTCTCTGTCAATTTCCAGTTTGAATATTTTCTGCTGTGCACACAGAAGAAAAGACCTTTGAGAAAAACATGAGAGCCAGGCAAGGAAGGGTATTGACCGTCCTTCTTTTCACAGTCTTACCTGCACACTTCCAGTTTATTTCCTGCAGGACAGTTGCAGGAGTTCCAACCTCCTGAACAGCTTCAGACAGCTCCTGAAATTCATGTCTCTCCAGAATTACAATGCCTCAGGCCTGGGATGAGCAAAATTCAACTCTGCATGAGCAGCAGCTCTGGTAGATCCTGTCTTGTGAAGTAGAAGTGTGTGAGACAGGAAACGGAAAAGTACACCCTTTCCAGGAAGATACAAGATAAATTGTGTGTGGCAGAATTCTTGTTGATGGCCTCTTTTGTGAACATCTACCCGATATTATAGCTTTCTTTTACTTCTAAAGCCTTTCTCTGAAGTCCCTCTAAAGAACAGTTGTTATTATGATATCTTATGTTACTTACCAGACAAGTAGAAATACAATAATGTATCAAATGTTTGCAGTATTGTGGTAAAAATTCTGTCATAACTGATCTCTAAGGTGAGGGAGTACTATTTTTATGCTTGTAGTTTTAATGAGCATTACAGTTATAGGTGGCTTTTCCTGTCACTGTGGTTTAATTAAACAGCACTCTGACAATGTGCATCAGCTTTTGTGGTGTCAGTGGAAAAGGAAAAAACACTGAGCAATGACGTTGTACTGACGCTGAAAGACAGACATGAGTGTCTCAAATAGATGCTGATTTGAGGAATGAGAGGTTGATGACTTCAGGGCTGTAGAAGATGCTCTTGTTTTCTTCCTTTTGATGTAGACTCCCAGTAAAGAAAATAAAAATAGTGGAGAGGAAATCTGCTGTAAATATTGCTACAATGCTCATAGTAGCTGTGGAAGGAGTTCACTGTGTTCTCCCTTTCAGTGTCATTTGTGGTGTCCAAGCAGCAAGGAAGTTAGCTGATCAAAAGGCAGATGCAGACATGATCTTCGTCACTGTGTTAGCAGAATAATCTGTGTGGCGTAGCAGTGGACATCCTGTTAAAAACCCCAAATGTACAAAGGCTTTGTGGACATGTATAGATATTTGCCCAAGCAGTTAATGTTCAGGTGCATCCAATCTGCATCTGTGAAGTTGCCTGGTTTAAAAATAGTTATTTTCATGAAATATTTTAGAATTTCAGGTGTTTATCACACTTTACTATGAAAGCTTTAGTTGCTCGTTATCCAAAAGAAGCAAGAGCCTGTTTAAGCACCCAGTTCTAGATGCTTCCATTGACTGGGATGATAATCTACCTAACACTTCTGATCACTGAACTTTGGAACTTTTAAGGTGATGTCTAGGTGTCAGCCACACTGTCACAGTTAGGATATTCTTCAACGAAGAAGAGTAGAACAAAAAAAGCTGGAGATCAGATTTTCAGCTGCACAGTACTTCTTTTGTGCCAGTGGGAACAGCAAAGCTGGAGAGCAAGTTGTACTGGCTGTGGGCTACCAGAGGCACCCACAGGTGGGCAGGCTGGGCACAGTGACTCACTGCCAGAGGCCACATTGCCTTAGGTGTGAAGTACTTAGCTGAGAGAAATCTGAAGTGTCTAATATGAAACAGGCTCTTGTGCAAACCAAAAAGAGAGAAGATGGGAGTAATTATTAATCGAAGTGGCATTGTTCAGCCTGGAGAAGGGAAGGCTGTGGGGAGACCTTCCTGCATCCTTTCAGTGCTTAAAGGAGGTGACAAGAAAGACCCTATTAAAGGGTCTTTAGTAGTGATAGGACATGGGGTAATAGTTTAAACTAAAAGAGGCTAGACTCAGATGAGACATAAGAAAGACATTTTTTTCAATGAGGGTAGTGCAACTCTGGAACAGGTTTCCTGGAGAAGTGCCGGTAGCCCCATCTCTGGGAATATCCAAGGTCAGGTTGGATGGGGCTTTGAGCAACCTCAATCTGTCTGATTGAAGGCAGATGGGACTAGATGACTTTTAAAAGGTTCCTTCCAACTCAAACTATTCTATGATTCTATGAATTATACCCCAGGGGCTGCTGCCTAGGCCTCTGTCTTTTATTCTTGCATGAGGAAATGAGAGAAATACAAAATTTGCACTAATGTGCAGAAAAATGACAGGTAGACTGATGAACTAGTCTGCACTGACTTTTCTCTTTTCTCTTTACCATCAGAGAAGAATTTGATTGCCAAGCTAATTTGTTTCCTTAACTCATGGGAGTTAATGAAGTCATTGCCAAGGACACAGCCATCCTAGAGGAACTGATGCCAGTATCCTTTTATCTATCCATTGACTGCATGCTTCTGGAATACCTGTCCAGCCCTTGAACCAGGTCTGCCTTTGTGTGGGTGTGTGAATGAGGAGCAGGTTGTTATTCAGTGGCTGCCTTCCTCTGCCTTCCTCTGGTGTTCCTTCCTCTTCCTTAAAGGTGATCACCCTGAGGTACTCAGTTAGTGGAAACTGGAAACACACACACCCCCAACCCCCAGATGCCTCACAACCCAGTTTTTCTTTTTAAATTTCTATAGTTGGAGGTTCTTATTTGAGTATATCAGGGATTTATTTATTTATTTATTTATTCAGAAACTGTTACCCCTGTAGTATATAAAGGACTTTATTTTTGCATAAGGTGTTAAACCCGTATGAAAAACTCATTCTCATCCAGTGGTCTTATATCCAGCCTACAGTCCATTCCCTTATGTGCTAATCTGGTTATAAGTAAAATGAATAAGGTTGAACTGTTCTTTTTTTTTTTTTTAAGGATGTATTATGGATGTGTAATAGAAGATGTGTAATGTAATCTGACCTTGAACCAAATGTCAATGGAAAAAATGGATTTGTATGTTATGTTCACAAACCCTAGATTAAGTCCCTAAATATCTGTATGACTAACTCCATTTTTATTTTTAGGTACTTATAAACAAAGGATATTACAAGTTTTTGCCTTGCTTTGTCCTTACAGGTCTGTTTTCTGTAAACAAATCCATAGGAGGGCAGAAAGACAAAAAATCCAAAGGATAAGAACACAACTCCAAGTGACAAAGTACCATGTGAAGAAGTTAGCGTATATACCGTTCAACATGAAGAATAATATCCTGAAAGTAAACTGAAAAATAATATAGTAAATTCTGTTATCTATAGGTTATCTTGATTTCATGTTTACAAGTAGAAAAACACTCTTAATTCCTTATCCTTATCCTAACACCATATTCTGAACACCTTTAGTTTCCATTGGCATCTGAAAAATTTCTAGTCTTGTAAAAACCATCAGAAACAAACATCTGCATGAATCAATTGTAACTACAGTCTATGTCTGGTGTAATATTCAGAATTTAGTCAATGCTGCATGGAAGAAGCATCTTTATATCAGCATTTCCTATCTTGTGTCCTTTATCTTAGAAAACAGCATCAAGGTACTAGTTTTTAGATTACTAAAGGAAAGTGAAAAATAATCTTGTTGATTAGTATTCATCAGAACAGCTACTTATGAGTGGATCTACTGAGCAAGAAGCTTCTCCAACTTCAACAATCAGAATGAATTCTATAAATCTTTCAAAATGCATTATGATGGTTAGAGCCTCTGTAAAAATTAACTTATTGAGGCAGTCAGCTTTTCATGCCTCTTGATTCTTTCTCACAAAAAAGATTCTTTTCAGGCAGATTCCTGTCTGCTTCCCATGCAAGTAGATATGTCAGTCCCTTCCATCCAAAATGTACACGTAATCAGGGCCCAGACAGAATGGTGAATAGGAGGAACAGATAAATACATATTCACGTGTGAAAACGTTATATATATATGTGAACTATTAATACTATAAAGCAAATTTATCTGTTCAGTGTTAAAGGTTATCATAATTTTAGTCATATACATTTCTTTAAATTATCCTAGCACTAGAAAGTCCATTCATATTGTTGATTGCATGGCTACTTATGCAGAGTTCATCTTGCTTTTTGCTCGTATAAGGGCTGCATTGCAATGGATGCAAAGGAGGTGTCTGCAGGGGAGTGATTTGCTCCAAAAACTTTATATGTTTCTTCAGAGATTCTCTAAATTATACACCGGAGGTATCCTCTCTCCTTTGACTGTAGGGGGAGCTTCAGCAGCTGCCCAGATGATATGATGGGTCCCTCCAGTGGTGCTGAGTCAGCATCAGCAAAAGTATACCTCATTTTGAATGACCAGAATCCAACAAGAGTCACCACCTCTTACACAAACTGATGAGTAGGAAAATACTGAGATGAAAGAGTAAGAGACAACTCTGTGTGCTCATGTGTCTGAAAAGCAACGAGGTTTTAAACTTGGTACTATTCTACTGGTGAAAAACATTAATCAGAGTAACTGCAGAAGAGGAAGTGGAAAAATAAAATTTAACACTAGTCCTTTCAGACTGAAAATATAGTTTCAGGGACATTTTAAAAACAGAAGGCTCCATGCGACACATCTGGTTTCTTGTGGGTCTCCTGTTGACTCCAGAATGAGTGCCACACGGTTGGTGGTCGGTTACAGAGAAGCTGAGACATAATTAACATGCTAATTACAAAGGTCTGTTGTGTCTTTCCACCTTGATGCATAATCTCGTTTGTGGTGTTTCTTACTATTTTGCCTATGGAGTAAATTCTGTCATAATCATGTGGAAACATAGTGAAACACTTGGAAAATCAGAGCATGTACACAGCATGAACCTGTATCATTTTATGAACTGAAGGGCAAGGAGCACGTGCCAAAATGACTTAGGAAACTTGGAAACAATTGCCTTCTAGGTATCGTAGTCTAACAGCTTAAGACGAAAGTTTTCAGGATGGTACTCTGTGGGTACAAAAGTGCCTCCATTTCCCAGCTGATATCCAGTTTCTATTCTTTGTAATAAGAAGCTGTCATGTTTTGGAGAGTCACACAGGTTCTGTGAAATATGGAACCTGCAATAAGATCCTATATAGAAAATATTAATCATATTTTCCAGAAAAAAAAAGTCTCTCCAGTTTCCTTGCCTTTTTACAGCTGCTACCTTTATCCTAGTCAATGAAATTATTTAAAGAACATATTTTTGAAGAATGACTTCCCACTTTGACCTTGGATATGTTTATATAGTCACATTTAATAGACTATGGGAGTAGTTGATGATATTATCAGAACTTGTCCATTACTTTTATCTTAAGGATGAGCAATATCAGAGGATTTAAGGCCAGCATTTTCAAAGTACAAACGTTTAGCTGCTCCTCTGTGATTTGCAGTAAATCCCTTAATAAAAAAATATTAAATATCTCACTATGTTCAATGTTTGAATTACTGGGTTCATTTGATGACCCTTCTAACTTTTGAACCAGCTAAACATCCACAATGACTGGTATATTTTCACAGCAGTTCAGTACCTTTAAAATTGTACTCAAGGTGGTTGCATCATAGAGATCTAAAATTAAGTTTCTCCAAATCATGTTGCTTCTAAAATAGATTTAGCTGAATCATCTGATGTCTCTATTGTGCAGTCCAGTACTAAACACACTGGCCTGTTTCTTCAGAAATCTGACACAGGTTTCTGCTCAACAGTATGTGGAGATTGTGTTTTTTCACTAGCCACTCAGCCAAGCAGCAGCTGCAAAAGTGTAAGAACTTATTTCTCTATATTTGTTTAGTAAACAGTGCCAGATTATGAACTGAATAATCATGTGTTTCATGGAGCTATCTTGTTCATAAAACATTATGGAACAAGTACACCAAGCACATTTTAAAAAATACTTGTTCTTCATATAGCTTTTTCTCCCAAGGACATGAGCTCTTTATCATCCAGAAGCTTGGGCATTTTTTTTGCTTCATTTTCCTTACAGACAATGTTGTATCTAGCTATCCAACTTTCACTTCATAGAATCATAAAATCATAGAATCATAGAATGGCCTGGGTTGGAAGAGACCTTAAAGATCATCTAGTTTCACCCCACCTGCCATGGGCAGGGACTACTTTTCCTTGCTCAAAGCCCCATTTGGTAGCCTTGAACACCCCCAGGGATGGGGCATCCATAACTTTTCTGGGTAACCTGTTCCAGTGTCTTATCACTCTTTGAATAAAGAATTTCTTCTTAGTCTAAACCTACTTGCTTTCAGTTTGAAGCCATTCCTCCTTGTCACTACATTCCCTTGTAAAAAGTATCCCTCCATCTTTCCTGTAGGCTCCCTTCAGGTTCTGGAAGGCCAAAATTGCATGATGCCTAAACCTTCTCTTCTCCAGAATGTACACTCCTAATTTTCTCAACCTTTCCTCACAGGAGAGGTGCTTCGTCCCTCTAATCCTCTTGGCATCCCTCCACTGGACTTGCTCCAACACATCCATGTCCCTCCTTTGCTGGGGACCCTAGAGCTGGATGCAGAGCTCCAGGTGGAGTCTCTGCAGAGCAGAATAGAGGGACAGAATCACCTCCTCACCTGCTGGCCATGCTGCTTTGGATCCAGTTTTCTGGACCGTGAGTGCACACTGCCAGTTCGTGTCCAGTCTACCATCCACCAACCCCTCAAGTCCTTCTTGGCAGGGCTGCTTTCGATCTGTTCATCTGCTGCTTTCTCTTCCATGCTGTAAATGCCATTCAAATCTGGAACAGATAGAGCTCATTATATTTTGAATTGCAGTGCTAGTAAATTATGTTTCCAAGACTTGCCTGAGAACAATTTTTTAAAATTCATTCCATGTCTTGCTTAAGGATTTTCTCACAGTCTCCTGAAGAGCAGTGAGAAGCAGTCAGATGACAGGGTTAGAATCTAAAAGAAAGTTGACAAATGGACGTATTGTCATAAAAATCCGGACATAAATCTATGAGTACAAAGCAAAACTTAGGTTTGAGCAATCAATTGCACAAATAAAAGATGAGGCCAGCAACTGAGATTGCATTTCTTATACCTGTTGTTGTACTAGATCCTGAGCTAAACAAGAACATCAGTATCGTGTTGCTGTGAAAAGACCAGAGTGGGATGCATAAAGCCAAGCATGAGCTCAACTTGTGCTCTATTCAGCATGGCTAAGGCCTCAGCTGGATTATAGCAGTCATGGGTTAGAAAGTTTTAGGTGTACTGACAGCATTACAAAGGAGAGAAACATGATTGATTGGGGGTGTGCAAGGGATAACTGAATGAACTAACTAGTTTAACTGGAGGAAAAGAAGGTGGAGGCAGTAGGGAGAAAGAAGGAGGCAGAAAAGGACTACATACAAAAAGATGATGGGAAGTTATGCAACAAGTTTTCTTCCTCTTCCCATGGCACAGATCATTTACATGTCTATATTTCTGACAGTCTCTAGTTATGGGATATTTAACTGTGACTTTGCCAGAGCATCCTCAGAGGCTGCCTAACTTGCCTCTTTACTGACCCTTCTAGCTGACAATTGCCTCTGAAGAGTACAATATCTGGGGTGTATAACCATGAGGGCTTTTTTTTCTGACTGTATTAGGAAACACTCTTCACAGAATGGATGCAGAAAAGCAGAAGCATACATTTTTCTGTTATAGGAGTGAGATGTTCAGTTTATGCACATTTAACCTTTGACATTGTTCCTGACGTCTTCAGCATGTCAACTCTTTCCCCTTAAGGGTGTGTCAGGGATAGTTTAAAACTACCAATCTCATATTTACAGATTTTAAAATGAAAATAACAGATCTACCCTAGTGTTCTTCCTGAATGGTCCCAGAGATACTGCGTCACTTCACTGACTGGACAGTCATGGTTCAACATAAACAAGCACTGAGCCAAATTTAAACTACAGATTTGGAATGAAAATTTCTCTTGCTCCTATAACCATCCTAACTTTCTCTGGAATAATTACTTTGTTCTAATTGGTATGGGTAAGTATTGTAGTATTCTTCATGAATGAAGCAGTGTGAAACTATGTACAATATTTTGTGTTGTATTTTATACTATACTATTTTATAGTATGTAAAATAACTATTTCAATACCAAAGATCACTACACATAAGTCTTTCACATCCATATAGGTTAAAGACAAGTGTGTTTCTCAACAGAAAACACTACCATGGAAATTGTGTGACACAGCTATGGGAATTCATGAGAACCCTGGGATAAAACGCCTAGGGGCAGTTAAAACACTGTCACTCACTTTGGTGTAACAGGGAGATGTGCTTCAGAGGAAGACAGATTGCAGCAGCTCACGAGAGTGTATCCATTTTCTAGGGGAATTCAGTTCATTTGTGTTGGTGCTGCTGCTATTTACACTTTCAATACCTATTTAGTCACTGGGATGGCTGGTACTCAGCCTTGTGCAGCCCACAGAGCTGTCCTGACTGTGCAGACTATTTGTCCTGCTTGGCTCCAGCCTCACCATGTTACCGCCTGTGTCTTGCACCAGGAAGCAAAAATGAGTGTAAATACAGGCTGTGGGGAAGAACTGGAGTCAGGCATTACCAAGCAACCCTGAGACACAAAGCTGTAGGGAATCATATTTCATCCATGCTGCTGTTGCTCATAAAGCTGTTTGTTTTCAGAGACCAATCCATGTGCCTTGAAGGCCACAGATAGTTTTTTTCTTTTTTTTTTCTTTTTTTTTTTTTTTTCCCCTGGTAATCTTTTTTCTTTCTGGAGATTTTGGTTTGTATTGAAAACAAGAAAAGAGAAACAGATTTGTACAACAAACTGACTGATGCACAACTGAACTTCAGCTCTAATGCTGAGCAGCTATTTATTTTAACACAGTCTAGAGCCAACAAATGGGACCAATTCTCCTTCCCATCGTGGCCAAGCCCAGATTGCTGAGCTTGGTGCCAGAGGGCTCTTGAGGCAGAAAGTGTCAGTTTCACCTGGGACAGTCCTTATCTGTGCATGGTGTGGTCTCGAGGCTGTGCTTCTGTCTCTGTGCTCTTTCTGTGGGGGAAAAATAACAGATAGTCCATGCAGAATCAGAGCCATGCACTCTGGTACTCCCCAACTTATCTGCTCCCCATCTATTTATAAACTCCCCAACTCAGTCTTTGCCCATTTGACTGGTGATGGGGATCTCTGGGGATGTTTAGAAAAGGACTGATTTTTTGTTTCTTTTTAGAACTGATTGCTGAAATGTAAATGTGCCTGACATGGTGAGAAGGCTGAGGAGAGCATGGAAGCAGTGCTGCTGACAGTCTGATTTAACACTGGGGTAAGGGTGATCTTGTGGCTATGGTGTGTAAACAAAAACAACTAAGATGACAAAGACTCTACTCAGGCATCATTGTACTGACCAAACAGCTGGGGCAGTGGCACGTCTTTTACATATTTTACATACCTTTTACGTCTTTGTTGAGGAGTAATTCATGGACCTAACAGAGCATGGCATGCAGATAAATGTTTCTAGATGAACCAAACATGCAGAAACATTTCCATTTAATTTTCATCTGCATTATAAGAGGTTGGAGTGATCTCACACTTGGGCCCTGATTTGAATCCTATTGTGTATACGGGGAGAAACAGCAACTTAATTGCTTTTCAGCAGAGTAGAAGTGTGAATGCTGTCTCCTCATCATCAATTGATCTGGTTTTAATTTGCTCTGAGAAAATCTCACATTTTTCTGTGGCTGATTTATATCCTGCAGGGACCATTTCCCCGCCTCCCAAACTAATGTTGCAACTGGAACAATGCTTAGAACATTTATACTGCTTTTTTTCTCATGCTTTTTATAAATGGTCTCTGAACTGCTTTTCTTTTTCCAGTTTCACTGTCTATATTTCCACGTCACCCATAGGCACCCTTCCTCTTAGTTAGAGCTATTTAGCTTCCTTTGAAACATGGCAGTGAGATGAGCTTGAATATTTTCAAAAACATGTAGATTTTTTTTTAAAGGAAATTAATCCACTGCTTTGAATATCAGTTAAAAAACAGGCCATAATGATCCAAAGCTGTAAATCATATCCAGTGGGACTGCTATCAATGCAAAACTCAACTCAACTTCTTCTATCTAGTCCAAATTCATTTAGTTAAAGATAAAAGACTTCGAAAGACTTTACATCAGCTTTAAGATGGTGTAGGATTAGGTCCATTATATTTCCTTTACTTTACATGGTTTGACACTACTGCAGGTGTACTTGGAGACCATCTTCTCCCTCAATCTTATACTTCAGGCACTGAAGGTTACCTTAAACTGCAGCATGCACAGTATTTAATTAGGTTTAAAATACCTCTTCGGAGGAAGCAAATATGTTCGTTTGATATTACCTCTTTTCACTGCACAGTTGTCACTGCTACCCTCTGTTGCTGTCACTGCTAGGACTTACACCATAATTTGACCATTAAAGCTTGCAAAATTCTGTGGCCACACTCCTCATGAAGATACTCCAATTGTACCCTTAATGACTATATACGTAGGTATACAAATACTTCACGTACATATAAAGTATTGTCGAAATAGCCTAGAAAAGCCTTGTAAATAGTCTTAAATCAAACATAGTGGAAAAAATATCACAAGATGTTGTGTTTGCTCAATAAACTCTAAGAAGTCTCACACCTCTGGTGTTGAATTTATTTAAGACATTGTCCTTTTCTAGACTTTCCTGTTGTAAAGAGGTAGACATAAAGGGGGTTTAGGTAACAACACTTGCAAAAGACATAAAAGTGGTAGTTGTCATCAACTCCATTGCAGACCAAGAATCAAGTTTCAAAATACAGCAAAAAGTCAGATGAGAAAGAATACTGCCAGAATTAAGGAAAGAGGTGGACAAAAAATAGAATCAGGAGTATTCATGATATACAGTTATATGATTTTGTAAGCCTTTAATGTGAATTTTCCATGATCTCTGATTTTTTTTTCTTGGTAAGACTGTATGAAGGATATAAATTTTAATCTGATACAAATACTTACTAGAATACTATTTTGAATGTTCAATTTTCTTGCCAAAATCCACTAGATTTTTGTTGCTGAGTTAAATAAATTAAACAGACATTGAAAAAATTAATGCTATATAGGTGCGTAACAGAGTGGAATTAGCTGCAACTTAACTCACAATGTGTGTATCTGTGTGTGCATATAGTGTTTATATATTCAGCTTCAAGTATATATATTCACATGTGTGAATTCTCTCTTCTAAACACTTGAACATAGATATGTTTGTTCCCTGATTTTCTTCTTTCCATCAGCATCTCCCATCAGCAACTCTCAGTTGTCTATCTCACAGTCTAGTGTGGACCTAACTTTTTAGGGTATTTTACGTCATTACTACTCCTTGGAAAAGATATTTTCTCAGTTGAATATAATCTTTTCCTTGAACTTATTATCTGGGTTACCCTGAATGAAACTTCATTGGACAAAAAAGGGATATGTCTATCTTATGGGCTTTTACCTGTAGATTACAGAAATTATTTTAGAAATAATTAAATTGCTTCTCAAAGATAGCACAAAATGTCTTATCCAGTAGAAAATGTCAGGCAGCTGAAACCTATGAGTTTTTACCAGCTCTCCAGTAACAAAATAATCTGAATGACAAATAGAACAAAAGTAAATAACCGTTCAAATTCTTACCTTGTGCAATGGTGAGTCACTGCACAAATGCTTTCAACATATATTCTTTCTCTGAAGCTGCCCAATTTATCTGCTCATTGTTTCCTGAATATCTTAGACATGCATGGCCAAGAGAGATCTCAAGAGATCCACAGCAGAAATTCTCTTGCTTGGAAGAGGATGTGCTGTATTGAGACCAACTGCAACAATGCCTGTCTTAAAATCTTCCAGAGAAGGACTTTCTCCAACAAACATAGGTAGCTTTTTTTCCCCAGTGTTAGACTCTCATTGTTAAAAAAAATGTTCTTGAAAGCAGGATATTTTACAGAACATAAAATTCATTAAATCGAATTCTTTTCCTATGCCCAGTGGGCATGAAGAACAATTGAAAGGATTTCTCCTTTTTGCTTTCCTAACCTAAGCAGTCAAACTGTGTCAAGCTATTCATCTCACTCTCATGAAAATCCCTGGAAAGTGAACCAAATTTGCTTTCTTAGTCATTGTGCTGTTGCTGGCATCATGGGTGTTAAGACTGAAGCTGTTTTTACAACACAAAGAAACTAAAAGAACAACAACTGATTTGCGGGAGTATCTTGCAGAATGAGATTCATCACACATTGACGTAAAACACACACATGTTTCCACAGCATATGAGTATCCCTGTCTAGCTATTTCATCACAGTGAACTTTGGGACTTTAAATGGACTAATTATATCCTGTTTCTCCATTTTACAGAAATGATACCAAGACTATCATAAGTGAATTTCATCAGTCCCAAAAGTTAGTTTAATAAACAAAATGGATCTCTTCAGTTATCTCAGAGTCTCAGTAGTCTGTGAGGTCATAGAATTATAGAATTGTTTGCAGTGGACAGGGATACCTTTCACTGGACAAGCTTGCTCAAAACTCCACCCAGTCTGGCCTTAAACACCTCCAACGACGGGGCATCCACAACTTTTCTGGGCAACCTGTACCAGTACCTCACCACACTCTCAGCAAAGAACTTTCTCATATCTAATCTAAACCATTTCAAGCCATTCTCCCTTGTTTTTTCACTACGTACTCTTGTACAAAGTCCCTCTCCATCTTTCTTGTGGTCTCCCTTCAGGTACTGGAAGGTCACTCCGAAGACCCTTTTGTTTCCAGGCTGAACAAAAAACATTCTCTTAGCTTGTCCTCATATGAGAGGTGCTTCATCCCTCCAATCAACTTGGTGACCCTCTCCTGGATTCACTTCAATAGGCCCATGTCCTTCTTGTGCTGGAGACCCCAGAGCTGAATGCAGAGTAAAGCGGCAGAATCACCTCCCTTGACCTGCTGCCAGTCTGCCCGGATACAGTTGGTTTTCCGGGCTGAAAGTGCACGTGGTTGGGTCATGTCCAGCCTCTTATCCGCCAGTACCCCCACGTCCTTCTTGGCAGGCCTGCTCCTGATCTGTTGTACTGATACTGCAGATTGTCCTGACCCAGGTGCAGCACCTTGCACTTGGTCTTATTAAACCAAGACTCCCATGGGTCGACTTCTTGATCTCGTACAGGTCCCTCTGAATGGCATCCCATCCTTCATGCATGTCAACTGCACCATTCACCTTGGCGTCATCAGGAAATTTGCTGAAGGTGCACTCAATCCCTTCTCTATGTCATTGATGAAGATATTAAATAACACAAATAATATGGATCCCTGAGGGACATAATTTGTCACTGATGTCCATTGGGACTCTGAGCCATTGACCACTACTCTCTGGATGCAACTGTCCAACCACTTTCTTATCTATCTAACAGCCCACTCATTGAAACCATCTATCTCCAACTTAGAGAGAAGGATGTTGTGGGGGACTATGTCAAAGGCTTTACAGAACTCCAGATAAATGACATTGGTAGCCTTTTCCTTGTCGGTTGATGCAGTCACTCCATTGCAAAAGGCTACTGGGTTGGTCAGGCAGGACTTAGTGAAGCCATGATGGCTTTCTCAAAATCACCTCCCTGTCCTCCATGTACCTTAGTACAGCTTCCAGGAGGATCTGTTCCATGATCTTCCCAGGCACAGAGATGAAGCTTACAGATAAGTAGTTCCAGGGTCCTCATTTCTACCCTTTTTAAAAGATACTGCTTTCCCTTTTCCAGTCACCTAGGACTTCACCTGACTGCCACGACTTTTCAAATATCATGGAGCATGTCTTGGCAACTCCATCAGCCAATTCCCTCAGGACTATGGGATGCATCTAATTGGATCCAATAATCTTATGTACATTCAGATTTCCCAGGTGGTCATGAACGTGAATTTTAGTTATAGTGGGAGGGATGTTGGTTCCCTGGTCCCTGTTCTGCTATCTACTCACTTGAGAGGTGTACAAAGAGAAGTGGCCAATGAAGACTTAGGCAAAAAACTTGCTGAGTACTTCAGCCTTCGTTATCTATTTTTACCAGTTTTACAGCATTTTTTATCAGAGAGGGTATATTTTTTTGACCTTTGTTTCCTGGTTAACATACATATAGAAGCCCTTCCTCTTATTCCTTGTGTCCAAGGTTCAGTTCCAGCTTTCCTTGGCCTTCCTCATCTCATCCCTACACAATCAAACTTCATCTCCATACTCTCCCTGGGACACCTATCCTAGCTTCTGTTCATTTGCTTCTTTCCCTTTAGTCTGACCAGCAGTCCCCTATTCTGCCATGCTGTTCTCTTGTCTTCCTTGCTCAGTTTCTTGCTCCTGGACTCTGCTAGCTCTTGTGCTTAATGGAAAGCTTCCCTAAAATTCTGCCAGCTCTGTTCTGTGAGTGAATCTTCACTTTCCAACATTTTATGGACATAACAAAGAATATCTATTTAGTGACTTTACTGTGCTGTTTAAGGCATTACTGAGAATTTTCTCACATTTTGGTGCAATTTCAATTATTAATATGTTTTTTGAAAACTACCTGAAATAATTTGTGGTAGACAAATTTGTGGTAGACAAATATCCTCACATGTCTAACTTTCCAGCTAAAATCCCACAGGGAATAAAAATTCGGCCTGAAAAATCAGTGGCAAATCAGTCATGAGATGTACCATCTTAAAAGGAAAGTGAAGTTATATTTTACTTCAGCTGATGTGGGGGACAAATTCCTATCATAATTACTGCTGTATTTGAACTCCTCAGAGTGTTAACTTGCTATTTGAACTCTGAGCTTCTCCAGGTCCTACCCTGTTCCAGTCTCATCCAGCGTGAAAGCAGTGGGAAGGCTAAAGCACAAAACATTAATGGGATCCCTTAAACACATTAATGTCATGTCCTTTTGCCATGTCCTTTATTTCTCTCCAAGAACTTTGCACGTACTTAGTTCCTCCCAAGTGGTTCCTACAAGACAGAACAAACTGACAATATTTAAATGGTAAAAGTGTTATATTAAAATTATTTACTTCAGGATTTCCAAAACCGATTGTCAACTATTATGAACACTAGCTTTGGGTCAGCACGGTGTGTTGAAATAGTTTGCATCTGTGGGAGGTTGGCTGTGTACTGTCCAGTTTGCCCAGTCATGTCTTTATCTAACAAAGTATCTCATCTTCCTCCGCAGAAGAGACATTACAAACAATCCTTTAAAAGAGGAATTTCTAATATTTAAAAGTGTTTTTATGATTTGTCTTTTGAATTGCAGTTGAAAGGAGAAACTTGTATTAGGAGCTAAACAGCTGCTAGAATTCAGTCAAATGTATTTAATTTGAAAGATGTAGAAAGTTTGCAGTTTCATTCTAAAGCGGCAACATATACAAGACTTAGAAATCCCATGCTCTTGGAATCAGGAAATTCAGACTGCAAGATTATAGCTTCACATTTATTTAATTTACCCTTTAAAAAGGTATCTCCTTCTGAATGCTATGTGTAGTTGTCAGCCACTATCCTTCTAGTTCATGACTTATCAACAGAGATATATGGAATATTATGCATCTATTACCTGATTTACCTCTGCTTTACTGCATGTAAACTGCATTATTTTTTATCCTAAACATTGATTTCTATTTGCAAAGCATGGAATAAGCTATTAGATTTATTCGTGTCAACCTCCATAGTAACATCTGTGCCATGCTTGCCAAAAACTCCATTAAAAACATATGTGTTTTGACTCAGTAGTTCCTGTGACAGAATGTGTACCAGTTCCTAGCAGCTGGAGTTAAACTGGTTGCTGAAAACCAAACTAAACAAACTGAAAACTACTTGCAAAAAGTGTTTTCGAATACTCTATCTGGAGTTTTGAAAAGTTTCAAGCTTGAGCTTAAAAATAACAATCCTTAAGTCCTATTTCCAATTAGATTGTACACACAGCTTGCTAATTTGTGTGAGGAGGACACATTATTTGAATGCATCTTGTACTGGTGATTTTGTGCTCACTTGATTCCCTCAGTAATACTTAATAATTGCAAATTATGTTTCTCTTGAAGCAACACTATTCTTGGAACAGTCCATGATGTGACTCATGAATGGAAATGAGAGAAGAAGAATGCTTGCTCTTTTTGCAGTAGTGGGTTTACTCACCTCAAAAACATGGGCTTGAGAGACTGGATTTTTGAGCAGATAAAAACTCTGGCCTTGTATTTAGCATTTGTATTTTTGATGTAGAAAGAGATTAACTGAGTAAGCTGATGGAGCTTTGCTGGTAGAGTCTGATAAGCAAAATTCAATTGATTTACACAAAAAATTTCAATGAGTCTAGTAAAATTCTTCAAAAGTGTAGAGCAATTTTGGGAAAGGTGAGATGAACAGGAATTTAATTCACGAACAGTCTAGATTGTAATTTACTGAGGGCAAGGAAAAGAGTGCAGTACATTGACTTACAAATATGAGTTATAAATAAAATTCAAAACCACTGTTCAAAACCCAGGTAATATCACATAGGTTCAAAAATCCCAAATAAATAATTTCTTCTTCATAAGACATGTCTACTTTCCTTCCATCTCAATCATTAAAATTTACATTCTCTTTCTTATCTGCAGTATATTAGTCAATACATTTGTGCAAATCATAGTAGAACTGTACTGAGTATAGAGCTAGAAATGAGCATATTTTGCTCACTTTGTGTCTAGGTTCAAGAAATTTGCAAAACAGACACTCATCAGGCAAGGAAACAAAAGCTGATACAGCCAGCTCACTATAAAAAAAATAAAATACATATATAAAATATGTGCGGAAATACAGTCATATATTGTAAAATGTTCACCAGTTACTTACCATCACAGAGAAACAATCCTTGTGTGTAATATTATTGTGGTAAAACAAATAAACCAACACAGAAAATGCCTGGAAGTATCAGGAGAAATTCTTGAGAATCAGGAACTTACATTGCACTGAATCAGATGACAGCAAGGTGTCTCCCATAGCCCCCAGTCCCACATATTATTTCTAGTGTTACACACAAGGGTTGCTTCTCTGTGATGGTAAGTATGCAGTAATGCTTTTAGCAGGGAACTGCAGCTGTTTTAAATCTGAGAGGATGAGTTTTGTAGTAGGGTAAAATTTTGATGAATCGGAGAATATTTTGTGACTAGAGGAGAGTTTTTTCCTGGTTTTGTGCTCTGGGTGATAACTAGTGGATTTCAGGCTGGTTCTTGTTTCATCTGGACAAATAAATACTCTATTATAATTTTACCATTTTTCAGAATGGAGAGATACAAAGAAGGGTATACATTTAAGCATTGAGGAAAATGTAGCTGAAATTTCTCAGTATGTGTAGATTGATAAAAAATAACATCTTGAATTTTCTACTATTTAAAAAAAAATCTTATCTACCTATATCACTCATAGATAGTGTGCTGTGGAAATAAACCCGGTGGGTTAGTGAAAAAGAACAAGTACATCGTGCCCCAGGCTGCTCAGTGAAGTGGAAATGCTGAGAATTGTTTTCTGTCATCCCCTTTGGAAGAATGGCATTGCAGTTACACGACCTGCACTGCATTTTCCAAGAGGTCAAAAATAAAGATGGGATGTAGTTGGTATAAGCAGGGAAAAAGAAAAGAGATGCCTGGTAACTCCAGAGAATCGTCTTGGTTATATCTACTGCCTGAAATGTTAAGAATAAGATACTGTCTGACTAAAAGTTCCTCCATTTTTTTCTCAAAGGTGGAGTTGAGTAAATTCAGCTTTCATCAGAAAGAGTTATTTTCAGTTATGTTCTTCAGAAAAGTCAACTTCTTTTTTTCTATCTACTGTTTTGAGACAGTGTGACAGTGGGTCACACAACATCCAGGTACCTGTTTTCAAAGTTATTTTTATAAGAGAATTGCTGTGTGATAACATCTAGATACAACATCTAGCCCAGGAAATCTCAAAACAAAGTGACATTATTTAGTGGAATACCAGTGGGAACTACGTACTTCTAATAAAAAATATTTTCTTTAGAATACTTTTTTTTTTAGGAAAAATCCCCTGATAATTGCAATTGAATTGCTGCTTTCCATGGATACTCTCCACCCTATTTCAATTAGACATTGATCTCTCTGAAGTGGGCAATTGGCTATACTCTAATTGAGATTTCTTACTTCTTTTTTAATGTCTCCTCCAGAAAACAAAATGGTATAATTATTATCTATCAGATACACAACCCCAAACATCTCCTGACTTGATGTGCCAGCCATGATCCTACACTGAGAAAGACTTCCAGAGCAACTCTTCTAAAGCAGCTGATGAACTTTGTACACAACTTAGGCAGGAGAAGCCTTCCCAGTTTGTTGCTGCTGGTAACAGCTGAAGGGCCAAGGTAGTAGCCAGAATTGCTGAGGTACAGACCAGAGCCCGTGGTGCTCCTGTGTGAAGAGGTGCTCACCTCTTCAGGCTTCACCTCACCAACCCACAACCTGGTTGGTGTCAAGAAACATAAATGATTTTTCCCACATACTCTAAGGCACAGATCAACTGCATTTGCTTCCGGTCTATACCAGTGGTGGGAGTTATGATTTCTGCTGACTGTAATTTCAGCTCCCTTTTATTGTTGAAGTGTGGTGTGATTTGTGCGGAGCTGAGGTATCCTCAGGCACAGCTCCATCTCAGAGGGACCAGACAAGGGCCAGGGCCAGGACCAGCTTCATCTTCTTGATGTTCATGTATCTCTGTATATCCACCTGACCCCAAAGGCCACTGAAAAGAGTCTGGCATCACTGAAGCACTCTAGTCTGACCTAAAATCACATAGTCTTTTTCATTTTCCTGAGATACTTAGTGAAATTTCTCAACACTGCCTTCTGTGAAAGCAGTACAGTTTGGAACAATGGAAAAATGCCTTCAAGTAACTTATGACTTTTGCTGCCATCACTGTTAGTGGCTGGTCTCAATTAAAATGTGTATCTTACACAAGCAAAGATATGATACAAAAACATCACTGCCAGTATTTTTAAGATGAGCAAAACAATGTATTTTTCTTTGTCTTATGCTTGGAAATGATGGAGTCATGTTGGCTATGGTTTTCACAAAAAAAATTAACTGGGAGCAGATAAGCAGATAAGAAAGTTTATTGCAGAAATTTTCTACTACACAACATGATAAGTGATGAGAAAAAGGCTTTTTAAAGAAGGCGTGAGATGCTGTAGGCTCCCAGATATCAGGAAGGAATCTTCATTTGTAACATAGTAGTAAAAAAATCAAAATATTATTTAAATCTGATAATGTTGCAAGGGAGTGATTTCTTACCTAAGTCCATTTTACAGGAGGGATCTGGGGATCCTTGCCCTGATACTGGCACCAAGAAGGGTCACTTGCACCTGGAAGGCAGTTTGATGTGGTTCATGGTGCAAGGTAACAGAGATGCAACCTATATTCGTAATATGGCTCTGAGATTTTACACCTGGATTCTGAAGTGCCTATCACTGCACTTGCAGCCTGATGCAACACTGCTTCATGGTGTCATTTGCCCATTCAGTGCATGTCAGCTGGTGGATTTTAGTTGATTTCCTAGAGAAGATATTGACAACTGGCCATAGCGACTCTCCAACACAGCTGAGGTGTGATTCATGCCAGAGTCAGAAGTCTGGAAGTGGCTCCTTCTCTGAGACAGGATGTTGTCTACAATCAGATTTCTCCGAGAACTATTAATTTGTCTTCTGAACACAATTAGTCCCCCAATTTTTCCAACTTTGCTTTTGTAGGGAGTGTTCTAGGAAAATAACTTTTCAACAGGGATACATTCCAGCTGTTTTAAACAGACAAAAAGACTGAATAGAGGTGGTACATAAGGGAGGTGGTACATAAGGGAGGTGGTACATAAGCACACAACTTTTTTTTGCACCTATCAACTCGCTCACGGTGATAACAGTTACTGGAGGGTAAGGAAAGAATAGATCTCAAAGTGCTAATACTCTGTATCTTTGCCAATAGGTACAGTGATGGTTGATGATTGTCCAGTGCACACAGGCACTGTGTTCCTTTGCTTAATTTCTTTAGGAATACAAGTGTTCCTTTGTGTTTTATCTGGCAGTGAAAGCACATACCTTTTTTTTTCTTATTTGCTGAGGAGGAGGAGGACTGTTAGCTCTTCTCTTTCTGAGAGTCTTTTCTGACCTGAAGTGTTGCATGTGCCAGATCTCAGGCTTCTCTTCAATAGCCCAACCAACCTCATTTCCTTTAGCCGTGTTCCCACAACTCATGTTTTCTTGGACAGCTCTTTGCTGCTTATCTTGCTGTTATCTTCTTTTGGAATACATATAACAATCCAGCAACTGAAAATAAATTGGGTGGTCAGCAATGCCTCCATTCTAACTTTTATAAAAAAGTCTATTAGTGACCTTTTTCAATGGTTTAGAACAAGAATTTTGAATTTTTAAACTTAACCACTCCCCAATTCTGAGGTTGCTTTGGCCAGGTTTCTTTTTGTTTTGTTGTTTTTGTTTTGGTTTTTGTTTGTTTATTTGTTTGGGTTTTTAATCCTAGTTCGTCAGATTTGCATGGTTTTAAAAAAAACCAAAAAACTCTTGAAGGATCTTTATTTTACTCTTAATATTTCTAGTCTGAAATATTACCCTTTTGTCACTAGTATTAGACAGATGGTTTTACTGAATCTTTTTAGTGAATATTGATACGAAGAAGACAGTAAGAACTTTGACTTTCTCAGTTTGGCTTTCTGAGTCTCATTTGGCAACAGCCTTCCCTCCTGCTGAATATCTGGCCAGTGCCCATACTGGTCTTCTTTCTGCTTCCAGAACAAATTTCTTCAGGTCTCTTATTAACTGTATTAGTTCTAGTGACTTGCTCTTTCTGGATTTTACCATGCATGCTTATTTATACTTGTCCTTAGTAACCTGTCTTAGTTACCACTTCCTGCATATGTGCTTTTTGTGTTTGACCTTGGTGGAAGGTCCCTATGCTCCTGCATCCTGCCTGTGTAATGGGGACTTTGGTTCTGCTCTCACTTCTTCAGCAGACTAGTAGCTCTTCATAACTTCTTTATCCTCTTACACTGGTTTCATTAGCTTTAGTGCCTGACCTTTCTTAAACTCTTTATTCTTGGATGCCAATGCTTTCTTTTTTTTTTTTTCCTTCCTGTCCTTATTTTCTACTCCTGTTTCTTTTTCTTTTCCAAAAATTACTGTTTTATTATATTTCACTCAGTCTTGACTTGGTTTCCTTCTACTCCTGTTAGGACACAAACCAAAAAAAGTCTCCTAACTAACTACATTTTTTTCCATTATGACAAAAACCTCACACATTTTCCAAGTACTCTTTGGATAGTTAATGTTTTACTGTATTTTTCTGATAAATGTTCTTTTCAGATCTCTCATATTACATTTAGCACCTGTGTGATAGTGCAGCAAAGAAAGTATCAGGCTTACAAGAAGAAACATCTGTTATATTTGGCAGCCATGATATACAGTGGAAATGTGAGCACTTTCTTATGAGCAATGCCACAAATTCTGGCAAATCAGCTGGAATCTTTAAGCAGGTATTGCAGAAAAATATTGGACAGAGTAATACAAATTCCAAAATGAGACAGAACCTGAACTGAGGGAGAATAGAGTAAAATACATTACTTTTTATGGTCAGTACCTTTTAGGATAAAGTTTCTGACTCTCTGAAATGCAGAGCATAGAAAAAGGGAAACTAAACAGTAACGTTGTACGTGTGTACTGAGTAGTTATGGGGAAGTTCTGAACAAAGGGCATGAATTTATCTGCTGTCACATGCCTGCTATTAAATCCTGGTGTATCACAGGCCTAAAATTAGAAAAGAAAGTAATGTTGCAATGCTTTTTTAGTAGGTCATGTGTTTGTTTCGTATGTTGACTGACACAGTAGCCCCAACTGACACAGTTAGTGGTGTGTGAAGGCTGCTGGTTTCTAGTCTTACAGGTAATTGTGTTAAGACATTACCACAGGTTTTAGTTCATGCATGAGTTCACCTCAGCATCTCACATGGTTTGCCTTTAAAGTTTAAATGTCATAAAACCTAAGCATAAATGGGAATTACTTTTTTTATTAAGATTAAATTTGAGGAAAAAAAAGACATAATTTCAAGGGAGATACATGACTAGGAAGTAATACCTTTCAAGAATTTGTGTTAAAATTGATAAAAAAACTTAGAGTCATCAAAATATTCTATTTGAACTCAGTCACATCTAATCTGAGTCTACAAAGTATTGAGCAATCATCACAACCACAAGATTTTCTAAACAGTTACTGCAAAGTCCGAAGTTGGCAGCTAAGTTTATATACATATACAACCCCCAAGTTAGTAGAATGTTTTTGATTTTTAATTCTAAATTTTCTTTTTTTCTTCTTTTCTCTCTCTTTTTTTTTTTTTTGGGGGGGGGTGTGTGTTTGTTTTTGGTTTTGTTTTTTTTTTTCGGTTTTCTTTTCCCACACTCAGATGTAGTCAGCCTTCACTCCAGCTTTTTAAAACATTCTGGGAGGGTAGGAAGGAATAAAATGTTAGTTGTGAGTTATGTGTGGAACACTTTCAAGGTGCCTAAAGAGGGAGAGATAGTCTGAAGAACATGGCCTGACCTCTCATATTCAAGAGCCAGCCTATGACCTTTTCACTGTTCTATTTATCCTATCTCAAGTGGGCAAGAAATGTGCTGAGAAAATTATTTTTTCTCATTCCAGAACAGCCTAACTCAATTTTAGTGACAGCTTCTAGTTGTATTCCCAGTTTAGCAGCCGATATTTGTATATATTTCATTCCTTTCACTTTAATACAGCAGAGGGCTATGATTGTTTTTAAATGCAATTAGGCCATGAATACTTAAGTATTAGAGGTTAGTTTCTTACCAGGTAAGGTACAAAAAAGAAGCTACCTGGTATTGCTTTTAAATTAATACATAAAATATATATAAGGCACTGCAGAAGTATTTGCTTTTATCTCCTCAGTTACATTTAAATATTTATGCACATGCATCTGTTTAAGTGGAACCTGACAGCAGTGTCAGCAGCAGTTTTCCATAGCCAGAGCAGAAATAGGATCTTTTTAAGGGAAGTACCTATGAAGGAAAAATAAGTTAATTTCATATGAAGGAAAAACAAGTTAATTTAAAGGGGATTTTCAGAAGTACCTCATAGGAATCAGGAACACAATGTTCATATGTAGCTGCTAAGAAAACTTTCCTTATTGCAGATGAGACCACCACAATCTTTAATGCCTTTTACCCAGATTAATTTCATCATGAGCTAGGAACTGTAAGTTCAATTAAACAAAAAGTGTCATTCAACATTGCTTCTATTTTATTATGATGTTTTGCAATATCTGATATTTTGCTGGAAAGGTCCCAGGTTATGGAAAAAAACATTAAAAAGATTGTAAATAAGAATGTAATCATGCTATGTGATAAAGAAAAAAAAAAGAAAAAAAAAAGAAAAAAATGAAAAACAACCATCACAAAGAAAACAGAAGGAAAATAACAAACAATCTTTTTTTTCTTAATTTCCTTTTTTTTAAAGGAAGATGAAATTGTGTTAATTAGTTTTGAATGCTTTGATGAGGCATCTCTTGTGATTGAGAGGAAAGATCAGTATTAAAAAGTCTCAATTTCAAGTTTTTGAAGTTTTTTTTCCCTCAAGTTTGTTGAGGTTGTGAAGCAATATTTTGTTTTACAATCCTAATTTATAATGAAATCATATGGTCATAGAGTAACAGGCTCTGACAATCTGCTCAAAGCAAGACCATCTTCAAAGCCAGCTGAGGTTGTTTCAGTACCTTGTCCAGATGAATATTGAATATTGTCAAGGATGGAGAATGCACAGCCTATTGGGTAACCTGCCCGTGCCCAGCCAATCTTCACGGTAAAAGTTGTTCTAGTTTTCCTTGTTGCAAGGTGCAACTACTGCCCTTTGCCTTGCTGTGCACCTGAGAGAAGACTCAGTCTCACTCATCGCTGTAACCACCCATTTCGGTGCTGGAGGCAACAGTGAGGCTCCTCCTTGTCCCTCTCCTCTTTGGGCAATGCAAGCCCAGCTCCTCTGGCCTCTCCTGGACCAGCGTGTCCTCATTGCAGTGGATGTTCACTTGGGTCACTGTAGTTTCTAATTGTCTGTCTTGCGCTGGGGGCTTGAAAAGAGAGCTCTGGCAGGGCTGTAAAGCTGAGCTGGTCGGAATATTGGTCTACCTGTTTACCAGGTATGGGATCACAAGTACAGTCCTCATGCAGGAGGACAGTACAAAACTCAGATTAAGTTCTTTTAAGCCTGTGGATTTCTGCGTTTGGAACCAAGATGTTGTCTGCAGAGCTGTGTTTTCTGCATAGGTTCTAAGCAAAATCTTATACTTTTCATTCGATTCTATAAAACACGCTAAATTTTATAACTTCATTTCTGTGTGTATTTGTTTCTCTTGAAGGACTTTGATGAGGAATATTTAGATAGTTTGAACCTACATAAGCCGAAACAGATACTGGTTTTTGTACAAATGTATTCTTATAGAGAGTATCTACAAATCAACTCACAATGAAACTGTAGATTTCGCTGTTTACATTAAAAGGGAGTCAATCACCCATGAAAACTGAAAGTTATTCAAAGTTTTTTATTGAATTGCAATCTCTCAGCTACCACAGATCATTGCGTCAACAGGTTACTCTTTGTCTATGCTAATGTAAATTCAACGATAAACACTGTAGTGTATGCATGGGAAAACTGGACATGTGTTCCCAAAAAGGAATATTAGAGTA
The DNA here is from genome assembly GCF_025592945.1 of Manacus candei. NCBI lineage: Eukaryota > Metazoa > Chordata > Aves > Passeriformes > Pipridae > Manacus > Manacus candei. Next base: position 228,311 of record NW_026138141.1, on the reverse strand, counting down.
TCTGGACAAGACCACATACCCCTCTAGATGTTCTCTGGATGATGCGAGAGATTTACACTGGAAATATGGAAATAAAGTTTATTGAAATCAGTATAATAATTTAGATTAAATTATTAATATTATACCATTAACCATCCATTGAACTCAATCAAGATTTATTCTTTCCTTTAATTATTCTTCAACCTGTAGGTCTTTCTAGGTCTTCTTTTCTTGATGGCACTTACTATCAGAAGTACCAAAACAGTTGCAGAAAGATATTTTCTTATATTTTGACTTAGACAAAGCAGGAAACACTGAAAATATTGTGAGGTTCAAATATCTAAATAAATTTCCAAGTTGGCTGACCAAAGAGCTGTGTTGATCATAAAGCCTGAATCACTAAACAGAGTGTGATTATCACTCATTGTTATTAACAAATTGCAGTCTCGTTAAACAATCATTGACTCGTTTTGTTGATACAGTTAGAGCTTTTAAATGGTGCTTGTTGTGGCAGTTTGTGAAACTGTTTGTGACTTGCTCTGCTTGACTGTTTGTTGTTCATTGCTTGAGCTGGGTGATTTTCCACCGCACCCATGCTGGTGCAGTTTGATCTTTTTGACTGAATGACTGAAACCCTGAAATTTATGGACAGCAGTTAGAATTGTAGTAAAAGTTATCTGAGGCACAGTAGGCTGCCCTTAAACTGATGAAAGTTCTTGAATGTATTAATCTTTAATTGGGACCCCATAAATCACAGACAAATAAGGCTTGTGATTAGAAACCTTCCAGTTCTGATATGCCAGAGAATCTCTGGGGGCACCACCAGGACCAGAACTCACCTCCACTTACCTGATCTGCAACGGCCATGCTACAGTTTAATGGAAATAATCTGTGCTTCCATTTTAGCTATCCTGGAGAGATGGATTGGAGTACTTCACTCTGCAGGAGTGAGCCAGCACCAGATGCGAAGGTCCATGTGTTTGCCTGGATGGTATGCTTTGATGTTTGCCAGATGCTTTGAAATCATCCTCACTCCTGGTGACGTTCGGGTAAAAGCAAGTAAAGGCATTTTATTTACAAAGTCCAAGCATAACCAACACGGTTACAGAGGTTATGAACAAGATTACTAGAAATAAAAGTAAACCATGCATGTATTTTCTTTTCCAGGGCTTCCCTTGAAGTCTGGTAGCTACTAGCAGGCTGTTTAGTCAATCACCAAGCCTCTGGCACACTTTGCAGGCTTTAAAGCTGAAAGTGCAGTTTCAAGGGGGAACAGGACATTTTATACCCAGTGTCTTCTTGGGTTAATCAAGGATTCATTCAGACTCATATCCTTTGATCTTTGAAATCTTTTTCTTCTCAAGTGAAAACACAATCATTTTCTCAATCAGGAGACACGTTTGACATACTTATGCCATGATTCTTAGCTATTCTTGTGCTTGATTAAACAACTAATAAATCATCTACCTTTATAATCCATCAATTTTGTGGCCAGTGGATATTAATAAGCATTTCACAGCATTTCAGGCATAGTTCTTTATAAAGAACAAGTAGTTTAACAACCGTACTGATATGCAACCATAATTTTTACTCTATGTTCTCCTAAATTAACGATGAAATAAATACAAATAATAAAGTATGTGTCCGTTGTCATTTATGGTTGTGGAAAGGACAGGCTAATGAAAGCCAAATTATTGTGTGTTTTTTAGTGTCTTCATTACTCAATCATTTGCACTTTAACTATTCTTTTGAAATTTTATGCACTTTGTTTTTTCAAACTATGTACAGAAGGGACCTTAACCAAACTGGTGCCTTTCATAATACCCCTCCTGCCAGCATTTAAAATGCAGTGATTAGTCTGGTGGATAATTTAAATTGACTTAAATAAACAGAGATTTCCAGTAAAAAATGGAAATGTAATGGAAATGAGAAAGCTCTAGCAGCAGCCTAGAGTTTTCCAAAAAGGAAGAATACATTTTCATTTATTTTCGCTGGTAGGGTAGTGCCTCCTGGAAATATCAGTAGAAAAGTTATGGATCAGACCTTTCTCCTAACTTTCTCACATCATCAAAATTTGAAGTCAAAATATGACTGTGCAGTGAATTTTTTTGGAGTCTTGGCCTCTGTCTTTCCTACATGGAGATGAAAGGTTTATTTTTAAAATTCTGCTTTTTTTTTTGTTTTGTTTTGTTTTTAGAACTTATGTTCTAAAATGGCTGAACACTAAGACCGTTAAGAGTGTAACTTCTGGACACCAAGAAGACCATTGGCAGTTTACTGTCAGTCTCCAGCTCACTTCAGACTTGAGGTTTGACCTTTGGGGTTGCTGAAAGGCAGAACACAGACCTGTCATTCATCATCAGTGCCCTCCCCACTGTGCTGCAAATGGACACTGCTCAGGACTCTTTTCTTGAATGAGAACATCTTCTTACACCACCCTATAATGTGATAATCCAGTCAAAAAAGTCAGCCCATGCTCTGTCAATTTTTCATCCAACATCAGAGATAATGAATATATCTGATTTTGGTGGCACATTTTGTTGATTTTGTAGGTTCCTCTGTTCATCCATCTTCATCAGTAAACATTTGGACAACTTCTAGTCTACTTACGCAAAGCATGACCTAAAAACTCAAAGGTATTGACTACGAAACTTTCTGCCTCAGCTCTCTGACGATGCACAGTGACTCTATTCACTTGCATTACAGTGGCATGTAAATACACAGAGAGTGACCAGGGAAACTGGGACCCTAAAGCCTCTTTGGATTCCAGAGTGGCTGCCTGCAGGTGTCCGTGTGGTGCTCTCTGGGTGATGTTTGTTGCCAGTGATCTCTGAGCATGAAATGTAAATATAAGCTAGCGTATATAGCTGAAACTGGAAGTCGTGTTTTATATAAATTCAGTCAAAATACCCTCAGAAATATTCTGTTGATTCTTTCATTTCTTTGTGCAGCACTGGTTGGTGATATCTGGGTTTGGTATTACCCTCAGTGTGTAGGATGACTGTGTTAAATGCTGAACTGGACTGGCTACGCAAGCAGTGCTTCCATAGCTGCACATTCTGTGGACAGTATGTTCAGGAATAACAACAGCATATCCATGTAGTCATGAACCAAGCCTTTAGTCACATACTGCTGCATTAGATTTGAGGTATGTTCTCAGGTATTTTGCTTTGTTCTCTGCAATCAGGCTCATTTCCATTACCAGGTTCAGTCTTACTTAGGTAGCAGAGGAAAAACAAAGAAAGCAACCTTTTTTTCCTGGCCATATCAAATGAATATAGAGGACCAAATTATCAACAAGGAAAAGACCAGCAAAGACAATTAAGCTGAGTTTGATCCAGTACACCTAATAGAAACTTGATCCTGGGAAGTGGATAATGTTGATACTGTTTAATGGGAGGAAATTAATAATTTGAATCATATTTTCTCCAAAAACAATGTGACTCAATAAAGAAAAAAACCCTTATTTTATTAAATCAACTGAATTATTTGGAAAGAGTTCAACTGAATAGTACATCATAGTTCAGTTTCAATTGAACATATTTCAGGGTTAGATGGGCTATATTTCCCTATAGTACTTCACACAGCCAAGCCTGTGTTTTTCGATAAACACAATGTCCATTATTTCTGTCCATTATTTCTAAGTTTCCACTACTGGTCTCTCTTCTCCTTCACCTATGGGATGTGGCTGTGCACCTTAGTGGGAGCTGTTATCTAGACATACAGACAAGCCACCCTTTTCCAGCATAGGTCTGGTGTGGGATTGATCACAGCTTCAGTGTGCCACCAGCAAGACTGCTCTGCCCCTGTGCCATGGCACTTTGCAGCCTCATGGGTTCATCCCACACTGTCTGCATCTCCTTGGCTTCTGCAATGACCACATCCAGTACCACCCCAACTAGCAGAGAAAGGTTAAGCCTGTGGAGTATTTTAAAAGTAAATATCACAGAAAAGTTTCAGCTGCATGTGCCGTCTGTTCCTCCCAGGTAAATATTTCATAAACCAATAAGATGAGAAGTAGGCAGAGGTCACAAAGTTTTTAAGAAGTAGTATATTCAGACTCCACTATCCCATGAGAAATTAAAAATCTGAGGATATTGTCATGATTCAGCTTTATGGTTTTTTACACCTATGGCCCTTTCTTGGGTGCTGAGTGACTTCACATGAAAAAGCTATGGTCATATATATTTCTAGATTTTTTAGACTCTACCTTGCTAATGAATAACTTGTGATAAGACCAGAAGCTGTAGTTGTGATATTTCTTTACAGGAAGAGTATTCAAACAGCCTATTTCCTTCAGTAAAATAATGATTAAATCAAAGTTATTCTTTAATTTTTGGGAAGAGCATGGTTTTCAGAAATGTCAAGCATCCACCCATACCGTCTCCCATCATATTAAACACTGCTTCTTAGTTATGCCTAAAAACACAGTTTGAGAGGCAGGATCTGCTGCAGAGTATTTCAAAGTGGACTTGAAGTGGAATTTGAAAGTGTTCTCTTTTTGCCATTTTATGAACACTGAAGAATGTTCTATTTGATGTTTTTCTTTGGAAATACTGGGATTGTTAGGTGTTTTCCTAATTGCCATTAGTTTATTATTTTTAACTAAATGAGCTCCTGTCCAGTTAGATCAGTGATATATGTTGAAGTGAGTCAATGCCCTTCTGAAACATTACGACACTCAATTTTATTGTCCCTTCTTTACCCTCTTAGAAATTCTAAGGAGTTTTTAGAAATTTTACTGTGACCTGTCATGCCTTAGTTGAAATGGAAAAATATCACTTAATGTATTGGAGTGGTCAACAGTCAAAACCAAAGAACTGTGCACAGTCCAACCAAAAGTCAGGTTTCCTGTCAAATTGCTCAATTGTATTCTCTTTAGTCTATCATGACATCATCTTTCAGCAGTTCCCCTGTCATCACACAGTCTTGGAAGAAAGACAGAACTTGAATTTATATTGCAAAAAATGAGCCTAGTAAAAGGAAGACTTGCTTTTGTTTGGGGAAAAAAAATCCCAAAACAAACCCAATATCTTTCAGAACAGCTTGTATGTGTTGCAAAGACACAAAAGGCTGCCTGGGTCCAAGTTTTACTTTTTCTCTGCCACTGGAGAATTCTAAATGGCATGACATTCTTTCTATACAAAGTACCCTGACTATGGAATGAAAGCCATATATCATGCATGGGCAGGGACATAGTGAAGTCAGTGAGCGTCTGTGTGGGTGTGCAACAGATCACAGCCCAGAGAACCATATTTCAGGGCCTGTGTTGCAACAAGGTCTGGGGATGAGGGTGTGCTAGATGCTTCCTGCCTTTGATCACTGCAGATCGGCAGTAGCTGCCAACCCTGAACAAAGAGGCAGAGTTGATCTAGATCAAAGTCTCAGAGACCAGCTGCGGAGACCAGAATTATGAGAATTTGGGGAATTTTCACTCTGTTTTTTCTTTAAGCATAGGAACTGGGCAAATAAAACTAGCAGTTGATGTGACAGCAGAACGTGGCCAGAGGAAAGAAGATGCAAATAAAAAAAAAACAACATTGGTTATAGAAGCTGAGCTACAGTTTTCTGTCTGAAACTGTGTAAGCATAAAAGCTAAGAAATATCTCTCACAGAAGAAAACACTTGAAAACTATAATCCTAGGCTGGACCTGATGGTGAGTTTTGAATGGAGATTTGAAGACATTATGAGGTAAAAATGGAAAATTCCACACAGTAAAAATTGCGACATCTGTTGATCTAAAGCACCTAAGAGCCCCCATTAAAGGGCACTGTTGTATCTGAGCAAACTAAAAAATTTTTGTCTACTGCTCCTGGAAGGATCTTTTTTTAATACAACATCACTGTTTTGCATTCATTGTTTTCAGTCAAAATGTCTAGATGACCAACACTTGGCTCTTGTGTATTGTCCTCTAATATAAGTAACCTTTTGCTCTCACAGTTTATCCTTCATTAGAAATATATGAACAACAAGAACACTCTTAATATTCATTCAACCTTCATTTTGCTGGGTTAGTCAAGGCTTTCTTAATAGTGTCTTTGATTGAAAGTAGAATACCTCTGACCATCTTAATAGCCAGCCTTTGAGTTTGGTCCATTTTGAAACTTAATTGAACATGGTTCCCTGGAGCACAAAATAAGGAAAAAAAAAATCTCTGGGTAAATCCTGAGAATTATATTGCCTTTTATTATAAATGCATTACTTTGAAATCTCATTGTTATCCTATGGTCAACTTATATCTGTGTTTTCTCTTCTCCTGAGATATTCCTAGTTGATCACAAGCCTCTCTTCTGTGGTTGTGTACTTATATACTTTATTCCCAGGCCTTGCATGTCCTGGAAATAATTGATTTCCACCGTTTGTTATTCTAGTAAAGTATGTAATTTGTTCCTGTGCACTCTCCTACCTTTTGAGTTGAGTTTGTTAATGCAAATATTTAACAGCCTCTGTCATGAGTCTGAGCATGAGAAACTCCACTAGCATTCAGCCAAGTATCTTCTCTTTGAGCTTTACCAGCTGTCATTTCCTCTTTAATATTTCCAGTCCCATATGTCTGCTAAAGAATAAAGCCTCTAGCTCCTTTCTCCTGTTCTCCATGCTCTTCCCTTCTGCTGCTGAATCAACTTCCTATGTGGCAGTACTCTGGTGTTGCTTTGATTCCTTTGCCACATAGCCTTGTTTTCTTTCCCTTCTTCTGACCAGAAGCCTCAATCCACCCTCCCAGTTATTTCACCTTCTCATGTGGCTTCATGGTTGTTGATTGTGTTGGGGTAAAAAACTGTTCCCATCCTACTTTTAATGATCCCTATGCTATGGAGTTCTTACTGTCTGCATCAAACAACTCCCTCAGCTCTTCTACCAACACCTGAAAAACCTGAAATTTGTTTTTGAGTGACTTTCAGCATATCCATCACCTACTTCTCTCATTATATTGGCAGTTTCAAAGATGACAAATGATGATATGGCCCATCAGATGAGCCATGAAGAGCTGCCTTATCTATCAAAAAACAGCTGCCTTATCCTCCCCCCACAAGCAGACTAGTGTTTCTCATCTGTTCTGTTCTTCTAGTCCAACTTCTTAACCAGTGACCTAGTCCTGTCCTTTTCTTTCATTTCTGACATGTCCTTTTCCATTTGCAGAAAAGTTAAACTCATTTGTTGCTGATCTGAAAAAATGCTGGTCTCTTCTTCTGATCTGTTTTTAGGTTCATGCTTCTTCTTCCCAAACTTTTACTCTGTTTTGGTATGGCCCTTCAGGCAGAAATCATGTCATACATTTCTATTCCCCACCAATCTTCTAGAGCTTTGAAACACAGGATTTCAGAAGATGCTGTGGGCTAGGAGTAAGTCTGTCCTCAGCACAGGGCAGCTCACCTAGGGTGTCTGACTCAGAGTCTAGCAGCTCTTGGAGCAAATTATCCTCTGTGACCAGGGTAGTGCAAAGACGAGCCATTTAGCCAACTCTTCCCCAGTCAGCAGGACTGGGTACAGGTGTAGCAATGTTGTGCTGCTGGTTTCTGAGATCCAGGTAGCATGGGTAGGACAGTCTTGGAGCAGATAACCTCAACACTACCATGAAGGTGGTGCCTGAACACATGTGCCATTCTGGCTTATCTTCCACTTCCTTGCTGCTATAAAATGGAATTAAAAATGTATTCTCTCAGACAAGTTCAGGAATGAAACCATACATATACTTTTTGTTACAAAAAAAGCTTTAAAAATGCGATCTTTATAGTTGTGATTCCCTGTAGTTTTCCGATGTTTGATCTTAATTCTATTTGCATTATAAAGGATCATTCATGATCACTATCAACTTTGTTTTCCCTTCAGTAAATTGGTATTAGGTGTATTTGTTATGAGTCAGGGCATGGATTAGCTGTCCAGTGACTGCTAATGGCTTATCTTTGCTTAACTGTATGACTTTGGAAAAGCAGCACAGTCGGTCACACTGAGGACAATTATAAGACTCAAGATAAATCTTAGAGGTAGATTATAAGTGAATGGCAATAAATCGTTAATTCTGTGGTTTTTAAGGTCATATCACTTTCTTTTCCCAGCTCATTATCATCTTTTTAAGAGTGGCTCCACATTGGTCTGGACCAAATCAAGTTTCTGTGAAACTCTACAGTTGTTTGTCAGCACCTGAGCAAAAGCAGTGTGAAGAGACTGAGGTCAGGTTTCCACTATCAGGGTAAATGTCTTTATTAATTTTGTAAGGGAGAGAAATATGAATCCAAGTATTGTCTCTAGACCACTGAGACATCAGGCTCAGTCATAACATCTCAGTGGCAAAATAAGAAACCTATGAAGCTGTAAATAAAAACTTCAAAAGAACATGTGACTCAGAGCTGATGCAAAGATTTCTAATTTCCTGGGTGAATAGGCAGCTGGGTTTCAGCAACATTCCTTCTAGATCCACTTAAAGTTTAAGGCTCTCCAAATACAAATACCACTGGGAGAGAAATAATAAAACTGTGTGCAGTAAAACACACATCTAAGTGTACCTTTCAGAGAAGGACTGACTTTTTCATACAAAATGGTAAACTACTCCAATTACCTTGAGTGGCTTTGCCCTATTCTTCTTTCTTTAACCTGCTGTCATGCTTTGTATCACTGGAGACTATGAGTTTAAAATACAGCATGTATTTAATGTAATTAAAACAAGGCATGGTTACTTGAGGAATATCTACCTAAGAAATATCTATTTAGGAAGATGAAGTATTATGTTTTATACCTTGATTAATATTTCATCTCAGTCTAAAAGTCTTGATGTTGAAGCAGTAAAAACCATCCAGATAATTACAAACCATTCAAGGCTAGTGACTCAGCTGGTAAAGCTTCTAAAAGACTGTGATATCCCCAGACAAGAATAATAATTATAAAGTAAACATTAAAAAAAAATCTTGAAAGAAAAAAACCACTGGTTAACACTGATTGTTATGTAGGTAAAATTTCTGACCAATTTGAGAGATTGAACTTCTGTTTCTGAATGTGATTAAGGCTGTTCATGCCTTAAAAAAGAAGTTATGTATCTCATTCAGAGGAGCTTGACCATCACTGGTAAAAAAATTAGAATCTAACTTATGGGCTTGCCAGTACTGACCTCAAAAATCAAAATGAAACAATTTTTATTTGTGCTGTGGAATGCATCCTGAAATTGTTTTATCTCTCACTCTTCTGGAGAAAATTATAATAGAAAAAAAATATTTGAAAGACAAAAGCATAGATTCTTTTCATTGCTCTGAAATTTGATTGAAGAGGACACTTAGTTGCAGAAAGTACATTTCTGTAAAATATAGGTGAATGTGGCCTTTCAGTAGGTCAGCATTTAAACACTAGAAATGCACAAACCACTGTGTTTGAAAATACTGCTTGGAAATGGTGAGTGGTGCTGAGGCCTTTGGCTCACTTTGGCTGTCACAGATGCAGGCAGCCACCCCTGCTCCTGCCATCCACATGTGTGAACAGAGACAAAAGAAAAAAACTAACCAGCAAGAAGTTACAAAAGGAGTCAAGGAAAAACAAACACTCAAAACAAAAGATGGCCTATCCAAAATGTCCCAAAGACCATGGTTGTTAGCACAATGGAGGAAAGAAATCATAGAGGTAGTTTGTTTCATTAATCTTTGGCCTTCACTGTAAATTGATTCTAGATACATCTGTTCATGAACAAAGAAGAACATCTATTTTGAGAGGTTTAGAAGCTGATAATAAGATATAGTCAAACACGACATGTCAAGGCATTCCTAATTACTTATCTTTGGCAGCATCACAGAGTTCTGCTGTTCAAAAAATAAATGTCCTGTGATGTCTTTTTATTTCTTCTAGGGCTATGAACAAGCATTGCATTTTTTTCTTCAATAGAACCCAAATGTTACACCAATATACAATTATTTTATTCATGTATATGATCATTTTATCTCTCTTGAGCACTTGAAGATGCTCCAGGCACTATTTCTAGTTTGTGTGGAGGAAGCACATTTTCTTCTGTTTTGTTACGATGCAGACACAGACAGAGGGTGGTGATTGTGGGGTTGCAACCAGCGATGGTACTCAGTGTGGTACAGCTAAAGCCCCATTCTAACTTCAGTAACAGATCTCAGACAAATTGGCATGAATTCAGTGATCTGTCCAAAGCTTTTGGAGAAATAAGGCTGAACAAGTAACACAAGTCCAGGGCAAAATAATAAACTTTCATGCAAATGTAACTACCTTACTGCTGGATCTGAGCGCAGTCAGTCAGAGTCAGTTGAGGTATTTCTGCTGTCTCCATGTCATGTCATTTGGGTGACTCAAGTTACCTCTGGAGCAGAGCTTCAGGGTACAAATGTCACGTAATCAGGATGATGAAAATAGCAGTTTACAGGCAGGGCTGAGGTGTCTCAGCCATTGTCAGTGCCGGGAAACAATCCCTGTTTCTCTTCATTGGTCAGGACAGGGTGGCTGGAGGCCTCAGCCTGAAGTGGCTGACGGACAGGTAGTTTCCTTCCTCTTAAGTAAAGATACTCTAAGACACTGTGGTAGTGGAATTTATACTTATGTAATCACTAGGTTTAATTTATACAAAGAACTTCTCTACCAGGAAAAATCTAGAGGATAAAATAGGAACCAGAAGACTTTTGACTACAAGATGTGATGGGTCTGGATTAGAGATCATAAACCAAAAACAACTGGGAACTTCTTTTTCATGTTTTGAAAATATCCTTAGGAATTGTACAGGTTGGTGTATACACTTGGAAGTGATGTCCATTGGCAAATGACAAGAGTCCCAAAATCTCTCTGGGTTTTCCTAGGAAAAACTTGCAAGTTCTTGTGTTCCAACAGAAGGTAGCCACAAAAATGGTAAGGAGCATGGTACTGGAAACTGCACTCTAATTACGGAGATTTTTCCAGAGGGACCTCGCTTGGTGAGCCATGTCTGAACCAGGAAAGAGAGGAGACAGATTGCTTCATACTTCATCTGTAAGGAGCCAGCCAATGTCCTGGGGATAAGACTGGGAGTGCTTCAAACGGTAGCTCTCTAGGGCTTAGCTAGATAAGCCAAGCCTGCCCCAATAATTAGGTCTTTCAGTGAATAGTAGCAACATTATGCACATAGTTTCCCAGTCCTCTCCCATCCCACGTTTGTGGCTCTGGCTCAGACCTGGTGTGACCTCAAAGGCCATCCTGGCCTGGTCTCAGTTCTGTCCATTTTATGAAATCAGCTCAGCTTCCAAATCCCTACTTAGGCAATAAATGCAGGAAGGAAGGAAGAAAGGAAGAAAGGAAAGAAGGAAGGAAAGAAGGAAGGAAGGAAAGAAGGAAGGAAGATAACTCAGAGTGATACCATTTTTTGGGTACCAGAACCAGAAAGTACCCTGTTTGCAAGTGCTGGAATGCCACCTTCTGAAACCCAGTGCACAGCAAATGGCATCACCATGTACTCCAGCAGATAGCTCTTTCATGCTTCCTTTGAACTTTCATTTGCTGTAATGGACAGCATTGCATGGAAAAAATAGAATCAGTTGAAGCTCTTTTCTTGGCTTCCTTCCAACTATGCTAACCTTAATGCTGAGTCATGTATTAATGTTTCTTTAGCCGGAATGGCACCAAAGTAACCTTCTGTTCCCTGCTGCCACAGCAGAGTGCTTCCAGAGGCCAGACTTAAACCTTTCATTCCCAGGACAATTATCTGAGGATGGTTTTGCTGGCAGTGTGGAAGCAGGGAGCTGATACTGCTCTCATTGATACTCAAATCTGTGAGATACCCATTCCCCACCTCTGAGCAGAGTCAGGCCTGATAACATGTTATATTTCAATGCTTAGAAAGTACCATCAGCCTCATACAGCTTCTTGGCATATATTCTTGCTGTGCAGACTGATTTCATCTGTTTGACATTTAAGCTGTATTTTGTAGCATTTATCCAAATCCAAGCACATTTGCATTTACCCATCCAGCTATTTTCCCGCTGAGAACACTGCTTTGAGACTGCTGTATTTACCAAAATCCAAGATAATGCAGCTTCTAGCACAGGCTTATAAATTATTAAGGATCATTTAAGAAAACAACCTTAAATCTGTTTCTACTACAAACTAAAGCATACAACAACATCAAGAGTTGTAGTAAAATAAAGAAATCCCAGAGGGGACTAGTGCAGCAAACTAGTGCAGATTTCTCCAGTGGAGAGTTCTTTACTCCGAAACCAAATATGATATGTTCCTGGAAAAGTGCTCTTTCATAGTAAGTCAGATATCCAGAGTATATGAGGTAAACTTGAAAAAAAAAATCACTTTTAAAAAGAAAAAAACAAACAAAACTACCCTAAACTAGAAAGTAAATTTACTTTTTTGAAAAAAGTAGCCTTTTGTACAACCCCAATTGTTTTTATAGTTTCCATCAATATTCTTCATTTGCTTTAGTTTCCAAGTAAGTTTACATGTCTACACAAATAACTTTGCAACAAAATTGAACCCATAGTATTTTTTTGAAAATGGAATTTATGTTTGTGCAAAAAGTACTTGCATCCATACACGAAAAAATAGAAAAGCAAATGCATCATGGTATTAAGACAGAAAAAAATGGATTTACATTGCTAAACTTCATCACAAAAGAAGCTGAAGAACTAGTACAGATTTCATGTAAAATCTGAGTCATGAGATTCCTAATGGCTTCAGTGAGCATAGTTCACTCCTCAAAAAGAATCGATTTTCAAAAACACCTGGGTGACACCAGAGTAATGCCTTCTACAGTTGCTTTCAGCAAAATGGAAGCATTTCAGCTTTGCTGGCACAGAGATATGCCCTACCACACAGTAATATGAATACCACTTACGTTTCCTTCAGATATGTGAGGGTTTTTTGGATGGGAGATGCTGGACATCTTGCAGGCTGGGGTGGGGCAACTGTTGGCTGATGCCTGGAGAGCATTTCAGCTCTTCATATAGTCTCCCACCTGGTCCCAGCACACCAGGATATGGTAGCCAGGAGAGGTGTCCCAACCTGCTGCTTTTAATGGTGCAGATCTGAAAAAACAGCTGCAGATGAGTAGTTATAGTCGTAATCTTTTTCAATTGCAAGGAGGCATTTAGAGGCACTCTGTATCCCACACTTACAAATTATAGAAGTGTTGCCCCTGTTGTACCAATAGCATGCAGGATGTGTTTATTTTTAGAACTTATCTGAAATGATTGGTTTAGTATTCAAGGAATAGCGACCCTTGAAATGCACAGCTCAGTCAATCTCAGGTTAAGATCCACATATTGTTGTTCTTACAGCATGAGGCACCATATTTGGGTAGCTTACTATGAGCTGCTTTTAGATACTGAATACTTCTTGCTCTCTCTTTTTTTTCTGAAACCAATTTCTTATTGAAAAGTGGGAGCAGAGCCTGACTGGCATGTGCTGAGGAGCAAACAGCGCTCATTGCCATAGAAGGAAGGAGATGGGGGGTAGGAAGACCAAGCACCATAAAAGAGGACTAGGAAACTGAAAAGCAAAGCAGTAATGGAAAACAGGACTGGCTAGCAGTCCACATTCCCTTATCTTTGCAACAGGCAGCTCATAAACCCACGTATGCACTTCGTACACACAAGGAGAGATCTGAAGTAGAGATGCAGTAAACAGGGAAACATCAATCTCCCCACAGTGCTCCTGGGGACAGATCCGTAAGAGCAGTTCCCAGTGACTTCAGGGGCAATTACTTGTGCACTGCTGATGGGGACTTGGGGCCCCTTGGAGTCCCAGGAGAAATGTGGCAGGCAGAAAGGAAAGTGTCAGTCAAAGCTTCTCCTGTTATGCAGCAAAAATGCCTGTGTAAAACTATGCCAGGCTTCCTAGAAACTCCCCCTCACTCTCCCCATTCCTTGTAATATCCAGCAGCATCATTCACACCCTGTTGGGCTGCCTCAGGGGCAGGAGCTGCCAGAAACAGGCTTGCCTCCAAAACCACTGCTTTTGGTACACATTGCAACTCTTTTAAAGGAAAACGCTGTAATTCAGCTGCCACTGGAAAGGAATAATCTGAGACCTGTGCAGTTGTGCAGGCATGACCTTCTGAACCTTCTGTTGGGATGCTGGGACCAGTACCAGCACTTCATTCCCTGCATTGCTCCTGGCCAGGAGCAAAGGTCACATCATTACAGTGATGCTCATTAAACTACTCCACACTTCAGTTCACTTTTTGAAAGCTTAGCTTATCAGTTTTGCTCTCTTACTGAAAATAAATGAACCGAAGTAAAAGCCAGTGCTAATGTCCCTCCTGCACTGGCTACCCATGCCTTGTCTGACTTTTGTTATCACTTTCAGAAGGATGAAAGCCCTACACTGTAGCTGGTAGTTTTGTATCCAGTGGACTCTGAAGAAAAGAAATATTAGGCTAAGAATGGGATCAGCTATTCCACTGCTTGGTGTAACACAAAAAATTTTATAATGTAAATAATTTTACATGTTTTTCTGCTTTTCCTTTTTTTTTTTTTAAATCTTTCTTTTTCTTTTTTTCTTTTTTTTTTTTCTTCCAACACCAAACTTACAGTGTTTTGCCATACATTGCAGGTAAGTTTTTATACACCTGCCCCTTAAAACAATATTCGACCTTGAAAGCCAGTCAGTACTTGAGAAGAAGTCTTGGTCTTTTCAGGAACCCCTTGCAGAGGGCAGATGTGTTGGTGCTTACAGTAACCCTCGCACTCCTTCCAGGTTTCTGCAGGATCGTGTTTGTATTTAGTGGGTCTTCCAGTGGTAAATGACTCATATTGCTCTGAACTGAAAGTAGTTGGCCTTTTCTCCATGCAGCTACTGAAAAAGTGCCAAAGACTCTTACTGCTCCTCTTTACATAGGTTGACTGTATTTAGTATGTGTTATATCATAAACTGTAATATAGGCCATGAATCTTGCCTTTCATTCAAGAGATGTAGTGATTGCAGGCTATGGTCGCAGTCAAGGGCACGTTAATATGCCTTCACATCTTCTGGTCTTCCAGTTTCATCTCTTTCTTCCTAAACCTTCTGTACTGTGTCCTGCATTAGAGCAGGACATGCATGGTTTGGAATACAGGAGAAAACTCCAGTAAGACTTCTTTATTAAAAGGCATATTTCATATAATAATCATTTTGGCATATTTCTCCCCCACAGTTTTTTTCCGTTTATTCAGAGGAGATAAGAGAGTGGTTAAGATCTAAATTAGTTTCTTCATTGAACTGAGATAGTTTTTGAGGGCAATCACTACTTGCTGGTTTGCCACTTGCTGGTTTGTGGTGTTTCATAATAAAGAGATTTCATTTTTGAAGGATCAAGCAAAAAATGTGCTTGAAAAAATGAAACTTGGGAGATTTTTCACCAATATGCTTTTATTTTCAATTATGTTTATTGATGAAAATTGGAGCATTTTGTGGGAATGTGTTCAGACTCCTATGGAAAGCAGGTGATCTTTCTGTTTATTTAGGCATATGAACTTGACTTCTTTCTTGCCATATTTTGGAAATATTGCTGTGGTCATCCTGCTACTAAGCACTGCCAGGTTCTCTTGTCTTTAGCTAGGTTGTCCTAGAGACCAATTATCCCAAATTCACAGCTTAGCATTTCCAAAGTCTTGTAGGCCTGGTCTAGGAATTTACAGATTCTTACTCTTTAAGTCTTTAGAATTGTCGAACATTATAAAAATGTGGAAATTACTGTGATTTCTGGAATCTGGGAATTTTCAAATGGCAGTTTGGTTGAAATGCTTTTCATGACCTCAAGTAGGACTGTTCATAGAGTTATAGAGTGGTTTGGGCTGGAAGGAACCATAAAGATCATCTAGTTCCCCACCACTGGCATGGACACCTTCCAGTAGAGCAGACTGCTCAGTGTCCCATCCAGCATGGCCTTGAACACTCCCAGAGATGAGGCATCCACAGCTTCTCTAGGCAACATGTTCCAGTGCCTCACCACGTTCTCAGTAAAGAACTTCCTCCTAAAATCTAATCTAAATCTACCCTCTTTCAGTTTAAAGCCATCCCTCCTTGTCCTATCACTACACGCCCTTGCAAAAAGTCCCTCTCCAGCTTTTTTGTAAGCATTTAGATACTCTTTAGGTACTGTGAGGCTGCTTTAAGGTCACCCTGGAACCTTCCCTTCTCTGGGCTGAACAACCCCAACTCTCTCAGCCTGTCATAGGAGAGATGCTTCAGTCCCCGTTCATCTTCATGACCTTCCTCTGCACTTGCTCCAACAGGTCCATGTCTTATACTGGATGCAGTGCTGCAGTGGGGGGGTCACACGAGGGCAGAGAAGAGGGGTAGAGTCACCTCCCTCAACCTGCTGGACATACTGACTTGCATGCAGCTCAGGATGATGTTGACTTTTTGGACTGCAAGCCCACATTGCCAGGTCATGTCCAACCTCTGATCCACAAGCATGCTGTTGGATTTGCTGTTGGAGTCTGAACTGCCCTTCCATGCTGGAAAGCTAAGTTCCAGCTGACTCAGTTTAAAACCTCACACTACTCCGCAGATTCCAAGACCAAGCAATAGAGGTCTGTGTGTTACAATTCATATTTTTCAAAACTTGTCTCTGATGTGTTTTTTTAAATGCTCCATTTAAGATGATCAGATTTTCAGGGAACATTTGAAGGCTTAGGAGAATTCCTTACAACTATATATAGAAGCTCTGAACTTGTATATTCAATTAAAATAACAAGCTAAGGCACATGACTTCAGAAGGCATGATCTTATGTAACTTTTTAAGGTCATATGTTAAGTATGAGTATGAGAAGCCCTGGAAGGGTGGACCATATGGTGCAATAATCTGTGATCTGACTTTCTGGTTTTTGTATAAAGCTGAATTTTACAAATTTTACAGTTTTTACTGTTTGTACATGGAATTTATGCAAGATCTTCCCAGAACTGGGTTCTCAGACATAGATTCCGAAAGTGGTGCATTTGGAAAACACCTTGAAAATAATTACTGTGACAAAATTAGAAGCTCTGTTAAGAAACTTAGCAGAATATTTTGGTGGCTGGCGCTGTGTTCTGATATATTGGAAATTCAAAACCTCAAAATTATTCTCACTGTGGGAAGCTGATCCCTTTCAGTAACTCCTAACATCTCTCTCTAAAATATTACCATTAGAAGGGCTGTGGCGGTTTCAGCACATGATTTCAGCTTATGATTTTAACACCAAAATCTCTCCATTGAAGTTTTATCTTTAGTAGCTGAGGAAATGCCCAAATAGAAGCAGATGTCTTTTGTGGAAAAGTATTACCAGAAACTCAGGAACTAGTCCAGATCCTTCAGGAATCCATATTTTCTCTCCTGAGTTTGGATGGTCCTGCTTTTTGCACAATACTGTTAAAGGGAAGTTATGCTTGCTTTTGAACGAGGAAAGGTTAGTGCATTTGGAGCCAGTGCAAAAATGATGGTACAGTCAGGAGACACACACTCCTCTTTCAGAAAATGAGATCTTCTGTCTCTAGGGAGAAGGCAGTGGTAGGTTACTACTGCCTGGGAGAGGGACAGCTTTGAACTGCCCAACAGCCACCCTCTGGGTGGCTCAGGAATGTCGATGGTGGATTTGGGATAAAGCCATGCTCATTCTTTGGCTAATATCAGAGCCCACATGACGCATGAAACTACTGAAGATGAAGAAGATAAAATGGAAATGGCAAGGTCATCTAAAAGAGCCTATAAATAAGTGTTCCTGTAATCATCAAATGACTGCAGTGTGTCAGAAGTTCCAAGAGTTGAGAGGAAGATATTAAAGATGGCACTGTTCAAAGAAGAGTGACATACGCTTTCCAAAATATTCTCTTTTTTGGTCTGTATGGAGCTGGGCATGCATACTGCCTCCCTCTCCATCTCGCCTCTTAATTTCCTCACTATATGTAAAAAGCTTTAATTATAGGAAATTACTGGAGAATGAAATAATGGCAAAGCTCTCTCTCTGGACTTCTATTACTGTATAAGACTATACCATCTTAGTGAGACATGAGTTATTCTGATTCCTCTCACTAATTGGAATGAGTAAGTTATATGTAAGTGTTTGTAAGTTGGTGTTGAGCCTCTCTGTACACAGGGCAGTGACTCAAGGGAAAGTCAGTTTTCCATTGACCCATAAATGAACAAGAAAATAGAAAGGGAGGAACTCTACAGACTCAAGATTGACTGATTAATCAATATTTTTGTGTATTTATACAACTGTATTTGATAGAAGTATTAATTAAATAAAGTAATATTAATTAATATTAATATTAACATTAACTAATACTAAACTATAGAGGTAGAGAGTTCCTTCCATATATGTATTACCATGTTTATGTAGATTGCCAGGTTTCTCTCATATTTCTTGTTCAATTTCCTGTATAAAGAGAAAAATTCTAGTGAACTTTCCAGCCTCCTTTATTCACAATGATGAAATGCTTTGAAAGATTAAATAAAATTCCCTTTTGTTGCTGCTAATCATAATAAAATGCAGATGTTTGATGTTCTCTGTTTTTATCAGTGACTGCATTTCATAAAGCTAAATCCAGCAGTAGAGCTGTTACAAGTATAACTGTATTCCCAAGGGGAATCCATTCCAAGTGTGTTTTGGTCTGAAAAAATATTTGTTTCCAATTTACTCACAAGAAAGCACACAGTCAAAAGACTGCTCATATTTGTGTTGTACGATCATTTGACCTTTCCCACCCAATGATACTAGAGTATCATTTTTAAATAAAAAACATTTTTGCCTCATGTTACTAATTCCAGATGCTGTGAAAAAAACAATAACATATCAGCCTCTCAAAAATAAAGAACTCTCTCTTTAAGGTCCTGAGAATAGAATACTCAGCTTTAATTGACCTCGATGAAAGTGGTTAAGTGCTTAGCTTAAAATCAAGTTAAATGCAAGTGAAGTTAAATGACACTTAGGCACCTGCTGTTATTCTTTTAAAGCTGATGAGTGCTTTGCAACTGACAGGAAGAGGAATAGGATCAGATTGATCTGGAAAAGGGCTTTGCTTCACAGGAAAAATTAAACACCATTATAAAATGATTTTAAAGAGAAAGGTCTTGCACTCATATTCCTGCAGCTGTGTCATGGTCATGTCCACATGTGTGCTTCTTGTCTCTGGCAATGCACAGGAATTTCTATGAGCTTGATGTTCTTTCCACTAAGGCTGAGTTAATTGGAACTATACCTCAGCCTGGGGCAGGGAGCATCCACATGCATAGTTCATAGAGTCATAGAATCATAGAATCAACTGGGTTGGAAAAGACCTCCATCAAGTCCAATCCTTGATCCACGGCTGTGCTTGCCCCAGCTCAACCAGCAGCTGAGGAGTGCCAGTGAAATCTGACTGCTGATGGCTGTGCTTCTGTGCAAACCACAGCAGAACCAAAACATCCTTCTATTGTGAGAGTTTACTTCTGAATCAGACCACTGGAAAGATAAGAAAACATCTGGCACAGGAGCCTGACCAGACCTGAATGATAAAATACCTTATAACAAGCTTACAAGGATGGCTTAGGCCTGGGATGTAGTGTGCTTACATAAAATGATTTTCTTTTATCAGGTAGGATTTTACTCATAAACAAAAAACTCCAATCAACCAACCAAATTAAAAAAAAAAAAACACACAACCTTTTTTGCTTTGAACAGCACTTATCTGGCAGGCTTCATTCCAGCTTGACAAGCACATGACAGCAGATAATCCACGGCTATGGCTGGTGATGGGTAAGAAAACAACTGAGTTAGTATCAAGTTATTCCCAATCTTCCTACGGTGTTTCTGTGTGGAGATGGGTTGACTGCGCCTTGTAATCCTTAGCAAGTCCCTGGAGCAGTCTCCTTCCAGGGAGAGTCTCCTTCCAGGAGCAGTCTCCTTCCTGTCAGAGCACTGTGGGCATGGAGCTCCTCTGCGCCCCAGCTGCCATTGTTGGCCCTGCAGCACCCCAAGAGCATGAAGACACTGTGCTGCTGCTCCTGCTTCTCTAGACAGTGCATCATCACTGGGAACAGCACCATGAGTGACATGGCCAGAAAAGCATGGCCTCTGCAGTCCCAGAAAAATGTGAGCCTCATGCTCCTGACACATAAAAGTGCAATTTTCAGAGCAATGTGCAGAACAAAACTGCTTCTTTCACATATTATATCACATATCATTCACATAAGCCTCATTCAAGAGGCTTTCAGGTCATAGGACTGATACTCAGTGGCACAGAGTGTTAGTGAAGACAGCAGCTGAGTAATCTTATAACAAATCTGTTATAGACAAAACACAAAACAAATCAAAGTGACTGGTTATGTAAACCTGGAATTTTTCTTGCTTGTTGTCGGCCTGCTGTTACCCAGTTACTGCCTGGTGAGAGAAACACTCACAGGTGAGTGTGATTTCTTCTAGCACCTTAATTCATTATGCATATAATAAATATTGGTCTTCATTTATATTCTGAGAAGTTGGTATAGTAATCGAAATCCCATGGTGTTTTCCTATTACCTACATCTAGATATGTATGATCCAATTCGAACAAGCATATTTAGTGAGTTTCTTATCTTACAAAGAATTCCTCAGCACACATCTGATTGTGCTGTCTTGCTCTGGAAGGCAAACCATATATTTTCCCTTGATGTCCTTCTTTCTTGTCACAGTGACTAGAATCAGGGAGCTAAATCACATACACGGGAGAGACTGTGGGTTTGCTGATGTTTAATCAATAGCTTGATCTGGTCTTTGCCTACGATTTGTTTTTCTCTGTTGATTTTCCATATTTTCTTGCACTTGTGGTATTGTTAATCTTGCCAATATTAGAAATGACTTGTACTGAAAAGGTTGGAAGTAAAAACAAAAGGTCTACAGAAAGATAAATACACCTGAAGGCATGCAGAAATCTTCAAATAATTTTAAGATTTTAAAAACTGAAATCAACATAATTCCAGGTATTTTCCAACATGAGAAGAAACTAAAAATAGGAAGTATTCATAATGAGTTTTTATGGTAACAAGAAATTTATTCTACAAATTACCTTACTATCTCAAATATGTTTATTACACTAAATGCTATCAGATGTAGATTTTAATTAGATTTTTTTCTCTCCCTTTTTTCTTCCTCATTTCAAAGTATCTTTAAGTTTAAGACTGGTTTCTCTCAGTTCTGCCATGTCAGAACTGATTTAATGCAACTTTTCATCTGTCACTGATAGACAAAACATCCTAAAATAAATACTACTTGGCAGAGCTATGTACAAAATGATCTCATATTCATCAAATTAAAGTGCTTGGACTTTTCATTAAAATTCTGTTTGCTAAGAACTAGATCACTTCAACTTACTTCTTGGATCAAACTTTAGGGAAAAGTCCATGTTGAAATTCAATTGAATTGAGTTGAATTCTCACTTTGAAAATCATGCTGTAAAATGTGTGGCACTTCCACAGAGAGAAAAACCCAAGAACACACTCTGTGATCTGCACAAAACATTTTCTTTTTATAAGGCAGAAAGTGAGAAGCAGTGCATTGTCAGGCACTTGAGAAGTGTTATAATGCCTTGGTAATGGAAGCCCTAGAGTGCTTTAATACAGTGATAAAATGGATCTGTGTAGCTATTAAAAGAATAAGTCAAAAAGGATAAAACCTCATTGAAGAATTTCCAAGTCTGCATCACAATGAGCTTATGTCATTCACTATAATTATGAAGCCATAATCAAAGACTAATGATTCACCACTAAGCCATCAGACTTCTTGAGTTTACAGGGCAGTTAGCAAGAGAAAAAAAGGTAAAGGAATTTAGGAACTACCTCATAAGAAAAAAATCCTTCTTATCTTGTGTTTTGGGTTACGGACTGTGTAGTGCATAATACTTCAAAATGTCACCATACGCAGTTATATTTAAGGTTAAAAATTATATATAATGCCAAACAATTATTCTGATTCAGGAAGTTTTATAGCTTGGTGAAACACTAGTCATTCTTATTTTTCAAAATGGATGTTATTTGCTTGGGCATCAAGTCTTATACCAGAAAACATTGCATGTTTGAGAGTAGGCGGCTAGTATTGTGTTGCATGAAAGTTTATGACCTGTTCTGCTCAATTTCTATTGCATTATTTGTATACTATCTCTTAATCTTCTCATCCTTTTTTTAGAATAAATACTGTGTTTGAAAAATTTCCCTGGTGAATATTTCTTGTTGTCTCTCAGGCCTTTCTCAAGGCTTTCTGAGGCTTTTTTTTCTTAAAAGGAACTCTTCCCACTTATTTTCAGTGAATGACCATTCCCCACTCTACTCATGCAATCTGTTTGTTGTATTTCAGGCACATACATGTTCCTGGCACTGCACTGTTCAAATCCTCTCAATGTTTAGTTTGATTGCAAATAACTCCTCTGGTGCATGGGATAAAATTTTCACTAGTTTTAAAGAAGTTATAAAGAGCTTGAAGTGCAAATGGAGATATTCGGTGCCAAAGTCCTGCTCTAGACACCTTAATCACAAGTGGTCCAAGCTTTGAACTTAGCTGAAACCAATACCAACGAAGGCTTTTCAAAGTAGAAAAGTTACCACAGTAATGTCTGTGGACAATTAGTATAAAAAGTGTGACCTTTTGCCAAATGTCATATTTACTTCTGTATGGTAACATTGTTGCTCAACTTCACAAGATTTATTGGCTGTTTTTCTGGAATGTCACCTCCACTGTTATGAAGAATTACTGAACTATGAGTCTGCTTTCAGGGAACCAAAGGTCTGATATGATCCATCACTTATGCAGAAGCAGAGGGAAGAATTCCAAGACCCTTCTTCCTCTTTAGTTAGAGCTCTTTGAGCTGACGATACCAGAATCCTCTATCTGTTCCTTTAGTGTTTCTAATGGTGCTATTCTTCTCAAAAAGCCACTTATAGCCTACAAAATAACTGGACACAACTCATGTTTTTCAGTCTCATGATCTGTTAACAGAAGTGACAGCTGGCCATTGTAATTTTATTTTGCCTCTGAGAGAAACCATCAGGCCACAAAACAGGGCTGATGTCACTGTAAGTCTTTCTGGGCAGGCAGTCATTTTTTTTCTGCTTAGTACAATGTCAGGTGTGTGGGACACTGCAGCTCTTAAGTGCTGTCATTACCCCAAGTCCAAATAGTCACTTAAGCTGTACGCAAAAGTAATGCTTTTGGTAGGAAAGGTGGGAACGCTGCTGGTATGGAGGGCAATTAAGTGATATGAGTGGTCCCAAAATGGGGATAGGACTGAAAAAAGAAGCATATCCTTATCTGCTGACTAATCCTATGAGACTGGGGACACTGGAAAGAAGCTGCTGTCATGCTGCAGCTGGGACTGTGTCTGAGGTGGACGGAGTGAATTGGAAGGCACTAGGGCCAAAGTAATTCTGGTGTAGTTGTAGCTGTGCTGAATGTGTACACTAGGAAGCACATGTAGCCACCACATATAAGCAGATTTCTGGCAGTTTTTCATAGTGAAGTCTGTAAATAAAAGGAATGATAGAGATTTACTTATTTATGTATGTCTGGGGACATAAGAAATTATGGTACACACGTGTGATAATTCTGATCATTTCCCCAAATTTCCCAGTTATCTTGAGAAAGGGAATGCTACTACCCCTGGTGTTAATAGCAGCAATGACTTCTAACCAATGTGACAACTGCAAGCAGAAGATGAAAGGAAAATATATTAAGAAATCAAGAGTTGACTGCAGGAGGTAGAATAATGAGTCAAGCATATGAGAAATTAAGGTCATGAAATGCTTGCCTACATCTTACTTGGGGAGTTGCCTGGAAGGTTAGCAGTGAAACCTGAAACTCTACGAAACTGGCTTGGTTTTATACTGCACTGCAACCCTGAAAATCACAGCAGATTTCTCAAAAAAGGCCACAGAAAGCCTGAAGGAAAGCTGTGTGAGGTCATGACTCTTCCAGCCAGCAGAGACCACAGCTGTGTGTCCAAGGTCTCACAGCAAGTCCAGTGTGGCCCTGCTTGCCTGGTCTGGCCACTACGCAGCTGTGTCTGCATGGCCCGAGCCAGGAGGTCCCGCTGACAGACCGCAGTGCTGTGTGTTGGTGTCCAAAGAAGTCATGGAAGGGGAGCCTGCAACTAGACAAAAATACAGAACAATGAAATGCTTGCATAAGTTTGGGTGTGAGGTAATAAGACAACCTCAATAGTTTTTTTGCTCATCACCAGCATCTTCCAGTAACCTGCATCTGCTGGCTTCCAGTTTCTGGCACAGCTTTTTGGCAGACTCAGTTTCCCCTTCTATTCATGAGGGATGATTTCTTTCCGATGAGACCAAAAGATTCTACCTGTGATGGGATACTGATAATTGAAATAAAGTAAACCCCTTCTCTTCTGTGGTTGGAATAACATTTTTCATCTTCCTAGCATGCCTTTTTGAGACCCAAGTCTGCTACCTTCTTCAGAAGCCTTTATTAGATCTCAGAAAATGCTGAAAAGATGAAAAAGCTAGGGTTAATTTTTCACATGTTGGTAATTTCCAGCAAAATTATGTACCTCTATAGTTGTTTAGACTGTGCTCAGTGGGAAACCAGGTACTTCTTGTGAAAAAATTAATTTATCCTAAAATAAGCAATCTGAAATAGGTCAAGTGAATCATATGCTGGAAGCATCAGTTAACTATGAAGGGTTACTCCCTTTCCAACCCAGGAGATGTTTCCAAATTAAATCCACTGAGTCTCACTCTCTCCAGATGCACCTGTATTAGAAGTGTAGGGAAACCTAACCTGTCTCCATGCAAACCAACTTTGGTTTGAAACAATGTAGATATTATCTTGGAATTCTGTGCCTGCTCTTTGAAGCCTTGATAATCTTCTCCAGCCTTCTGCTGCCCCCCAATTTATTAGGCTGGACGTACACAAATTGACTTTGTTGCAGCTGTACATAAACTGGGCTTTTGTACTACTCTGGGAAGATTTACTAGCATGTGCTGGTAGTAGCTTGAGAAATCTCTGCCAAGCACTTCACTTGTAAGACACAGACCTAGACAACCTCTTACTCCCTACCTTGATTGTCCCTTCTCTGAAGATAGGTTAGAGGAACATATCAAACAGCCTTTAATTCTCCTGAACTACCTTTTCTGATCAAGAGTTGCTGTCCTTCAAATCAGCATCAGATTTCTAGTTTTCGCTGATGTCAGCTCTTTTTGCACCTAACCGAGGACAGTTCTGAGCTTTCCTTGACCTCAGTTTTCTACTTTTTATTCTTAAGTAGATTTTTTTTTTGTCTGTTTTCTTGTTACAAGACTTAACTTCTTCATAAATAACATGTATTGAACCTGTTGGCAGTGATTCCTGAAGGTCCTGGTGAACAAAACATAATCTCCTATCATATGCAGACTTCTGCAGATATGGCCTTCCACTTGCATTGGTCAGCTTATCCCCTTCACTTTTCATCTGTGCTAGTAGAGTGGGAAAATGAAATCTCAGAGCTCAGTAGTTACATTAGACATCCTGTTAGTGTCTTGCCTGGGCTTGTCACCAGGACAGTCATGTGGGGAAAAGACTTCAACTGTCGCATTACCTTCAGCCACGTGCCATTCACGTTGCTCAACTCCACACATCTGATGATGTGTCTGGTCCCAAAAAATGAGTGCTGCTTTCCAGGTTCTTCCCAGGGAGAGGCTTCAGCCCTGAGTGGAGTTGCTGTGTCTCCCCAACTTTTCTTGCTTTCCTGGGGAAAGAGAGCTTGACAAGCATGGCTATGGTACATGGAGGACAGGCTAGACCTTCCCTCACCAGACCTCCCACACCACCTGCACAGAGGTAGGTGGGTGGGATGTGCGTTAACTTTTTCAGATGTTTCCCTTCTGAAAAGTAGTCTGTAAGATATCAGATATAATTTCTTTTCTTTTTGGATGAGAGTATTTCTTATTTTATATCTTACTACAATGAATATATTTTTATCTTCTCTCATTGCCTCAGTGTCAGCTCACTAAGTAAAAACTTCTAATGGACTCGTGACTACAGAGCATGTGTACGTATCTTAAAATAGTATATTTAGGTGTAGACTTGAGTTATGAGTACTGGCTCTTAGAATAGTTTCTGCAGAAATCGAATGTACAAATATAGTCACTTCTTGCAGGTTCAAATCATTTAATGCCAACATTAAAGAAAGTCCCTCAAAACACCCCCTATTATTATTTCCTATTTTGAGTAAGGAAGTTTAATTTGTCTTAAAAATCTCTATACTTTCTAAGTCTGTAATGTCTTTAATGTGACTTCAACAAGAGTTCAGAACCTGATTCCCAGTACTGACTCAGTATTTCTTGTTCTGCAAATCACAGAGGAAAATAAAAGTGCCTACCAATAGCACTCATCTCTTCCGCTCTTCATCTACTAATACTGTTGAGAAGCAACATTTCAGATTATGCACACAATTACATTTCCCTTCAGTCATTAGAACAGCAGATTTCTGCAACAGCCATTGACCAATACTTGGATAGTGTTTACACATCACGGCCTTTCTTACATGTATGAATTTCTACAACAGTTCATACAAAGAAGAATAGGTATAATCACACTCCCTGCTGGTAATCAAGTGATTAGAAATGAAAAAAAAAAAAAAATTCAGTAACAATTAATCTTGGTATAGTTTCATGTAAAATATTTGGTGTTTCTTCACTTGCAGACAGCCCTTATTGCTATGGCTTTCCCTACCTCCTTAGTGTTCCCTCTTTTTCAGAACAAAATGAGTCAGAAGTGCATTTTGAATAATTTTTGGAATGTAAGTTTAGCCAATAAAAGTTCTCACACACAAAAATTCTGCAGGGTTCTGTCCTTTGTTCACATGTACAACTCAGAAGAAGTCTTTGGTGCCAGCATTGGGATGCATGAGATCATATGATATTTATAGAGCACAGTGGCATAAAATGTAGGTTATCATCTAATTATTTCCTTTACTAAGTACAAAACATTGCATTTGTTAATAATTTAATTACTATTTCAGAAATGATCTCTTAATGATGCAGGGAGGACAATATTAGTTAACAATTAGGAAAATGAGAAACCCGTATTTATTCAAATAAGCCCAACCCTTCTGTTTTCAGGATGACAAAATATTATGGAAATATGGTTTCATAAGATCTGGTAATTTATTTTGGAAATATGGGAAAGAATTGTCCAACCAAACATTAAAAATATGGCATTTCAGTGGGGTTACATTACTCTGTTTATCAAAATTCTACATCTTGAAAAGCACATGCATTTTGACCATGATTTACTAGAGTACATGCTTTTTTTGACTTGTACACATACTAAATAATACACTACAGACAATAAAACAAATGGAATATAAAATGAAAGTGAACATTTTATTGAATTGAACTTGAACAATTAGTGAATGCTATATATTTTCTCATAAACCAAACAATGCATTAGAATAAGGCATTTTCACTTTTTCGGAGAGCTTATGGTTAATACCTTTTATGGAATGTATACTATTACATTTTAAAAAGCTTTCTTAAGCCACATCTTTTCAATTATATGTCATTCACATTGTTTTACTATATGATGCTGTTATTAATTATGCTAGTGTAATTCTATTTTGTCTGATTTTGTACCTAATACTCACAAAACACATTTTATTTCTCTTTAACCCTTGTAGGTCTAAAGTCCTCACTGTTTGTAATTCTTGATTCTACAAAAGTCCTGCTTGTCGTAATCTCTAGACAAAGTTAGCAAGAAAAAAAAATTAAAATTTTCTCGTTGCCATTCTTCTTATCCAAATAGGAGGCTAAAAATTATATTACAGATAAATTATATTACAAATAAATAAATGCCACTTATCTACAAGACATTATCTCTATAAAACAAGTAGGGAAGTGAGCTATAACTATCTGCAAATACACATCAGAAAAATCTAAGTAACCAAATCCGTTCACTGGCAATCACAAGAAAGAGTCCAAGCTGAGCAGTCTCAAGAGCTTCATTATTTCTACACTGAATACAGAAACAGGAAATGAAGGAGGTGGTTGTATAAATGAGTGCAATACTTTGGGCAGAATGAAATTCACATGATTAGAACAAACATTATACAAGTAGATCTACTGACTTCATAAATGACATACAGACGCAATTAGGATTTCCCAATCCTTGTTTATTAAACTGTCCCTAAATGAGAGATCAGTAAAACAAAACCCCAAGTGGTGAGATGTAGTTTGGCAATATGTATTAACAGTTTTATGTGCATGCCAGAAAAAGTAATGTTCAAATTTAGATTTTAAATGGGACTTTTTTAGAAATTCTAGAAGAACTAAATTTTTTTTCCTACACATTATGATTTTATGTACGTGTAATTTTGTCACCCATACAAAGATTTTAGTTAGATTTTATAAACATATTCTCACCATACAAAATCTTCATACACAAATAGAAATAATAGTACATGAAGAAAATTATAATTAACACCATCATTACTGAACTATTTTATTTGTCAGCTTTTTGTTTGTTTGGTTGGTTTATTTGTTTTGGTTTTGGTTGTTTGGTTATTTTAAAAATTGTGGGATTTTTTTGCAAATCCCCAAACTGTACTTTGGTAATCCAGTCCACAGACGAATTTCTCCCACCTGTGAACTCCACAGAAAATGTCTATAAAAAATATATAATCAAAAGAGTATTCAGATCTTCTGTCATGTCTAACTTGGGAACAGATAATACGAAGTGCTCATTAGCTGGAACACAAAGATTCAATAAAAAGTTGAGTTGGCCAGTGGATAGCAGTTCCAGCATATAAAACATTGATGTTTCAAAATTTGTTTTTATTCTGGGTTATAATAGAAAAGAAACCATGAGAACATTTTGGAAAGGAATTCTGTGGAAGCACTCCTTTTTAAATTAAAAAGGATCATTTTCTTAATTTCTTTTTCTTTTTTCAAGGAAAATGAGCCTTGGCTACTGTTGAAAACTGTAATGATCCACTGACACCTCTACAAAACACTGGCATTGGCAAAACATTATAATTCAACAAAAATAAAATAAAAAGTAAAAGTATATGTCATCAAATTTTCTAGTGATTTCTAAGACAAAGTAATCAGCAGAATCTCAGTGATTATGCTTATAAAATGGTAATCATTACATGTTACAGCATCTCCGGTTAGAACTTTAAATTAATGACCTTAAAGTTATAAACTTTGAATCCTTTTTTACTTTAAGGAAAAGGGGGACACATCTGGGTAGCACAAACATAGTCCATAATTTCCATTCAAATATTTGACCAAAATATGAATGCTTTTGTCATCAACTTTTTCCACACAGGGATGATACTTCTCAAATATAATGATAGCGTGATGAGAAGATGTTTACTTTATGACTTCCTTCAGCACTGCTAAAGTGCTTATGCTTTCTAATAGAACAGAAGCTGTTAACCATATGAAGTTGGTCACTGAAACCTGCTCACTATTAAGTACACCATTTCAGCACCCTCCTGTGAAGAAAAAAGCTTTCTGCTAATATGTTCCAACAGTTTGAATACTCTTCATAGAGTCATACAGTTTTAGTCAGGCAGCATACGTAATTTTTCATGTTTCTGATAATTTCTAAGCAGTGATGTGAAGAGCATGGTGTCCCTATGTGCAGATTGAGCTGCAAGATCCAGGTCTGGTGCAGTCCCATGTTATCTGATGTGCATGACGTCATTTAGGGGTCTCACGCCAGAGTCCTGTTGTCTTCATGTAAACAGGAGGTCCATAGCACTGTGAAGAAGCTCCAGCTGAACATCTCATAGTGAGGATATTGCTGTCCTCAGGTACATCATGGTACTCCATCAGTGGAGGAAGCCTGTTTCAACAGGGGATCCAGGAACCTGGGAAAACTTCCTCCTAACTTGGGAGTCTAAATCAAATGCCTAAACCTAATCAGAGACTATCTTTCCATAATTCATAGCAGTTAAAAAAAACCATAAAAAATCCCCCAAAAAGCCAAACCCCACAACAAAAAGACTGCATACTTCCTTTCTTTCAGTTTTCTCTTGGCAGGTCTTGTTGGCCTCTGACTGAAACAGCAGAAAGCTAAGTAAACCCTTGGTTGACCCCATGCAACCATGTTTTCATGCTCTTTGCTAGTGGACATCTTTGTCTTCAGACCAGGGGCACAGGATATCAATATTCAATCTGCACAGAGATCCAAGTAATTTATCATCTTTGGATGCATCTGACACTAAATGTTTCAGAAATGCAAGGCTCCCTACCACAACAGAATTTTCATCCTAGTCTTTCTAATGAAAGGCAGTCTTACACTCTCTGTTGTGGTGGACAACAGCTTTTAAAACTATTTTTTTAAATTAATCCACTCAACAGACTCTGATGATGCTCAAATCTTGTATATAAATTACAGTCTTTCTTTGAATCTCATTATTCTGTTGATCTCAGTCACTATACCAAGGAAAGATACATGAAGAGGAATACAAGTTTCAGTGTGATCACAGCTATGGCTCACAGCCTCAGCAGCAGCTCCAGAGTATTTTGCAAGAAGCAGAACTTTAGAATAATTTCTTTTAATCCTCTACTTCAAAGACATTAAGGGAATCAAACCTCAACTGTGCTTTCTAACCACATACTCTTGTGGGCTACTTTGAGCATTAATGCTTCCCTTTGTAATTTGTAGCCTTCTCTGTATGCATTTATGTAATTAGTAGCAATGATTAGACTTCATGTTTTTTAAGCCAGCATTACTTTGAAATGAACCACGTATTAGACATATTTTGACGCATTTAGTGAATTCCAGAGTCCTTCCCAGGTCTCAGACTGGGAATTGTAAGGTGGGTACTTAGCAGACTTCTTTCAACATATGTGTTGTATGTATTTTGCTTGTATAAACCCCATAAAATATTGATATTTTCTGTCCTACAGAACAAGAAGATATAATTTCAATCTGTGAAGAGTTGAACTGAGCCACAGTCTTTTGCAAGCAACTGGAACAAGACAAATAAAGGTATCTGAGTGGCATCTGGCCAGTGGGAATATATTTGGGAGAGAGATTGGATTTGTTCCTACCCATGTGAGCTGCAAGTCATTTTTTGGTAAGAGAAGGCCACTGAGCAGCACTGCACAAAGGAAAATGTGCTATTATCTGATTAACTTATGCTTTTGGAAAGAAACTGGCGTCATGTGAAAGGCAGGCCCTGGGGAATTCCGTCACCAGACTGGATTTAGACAAATTTCTGTATTTAGTTGTGACTGACACCAGTTAGATATTTTCCTCTCACAGACATTGCTAGCAGTATTATATGTCATTTTACCACATATTCGTATACATAAAAATATGGTAAGACAGTTCTCATTCATATTTTACAGTACATTTCAAAAAAAGTATACACCTGTGTGCAGAGATTACACATTACCAAGAATAAGCTTCTAATGATGAAAACACTAAGGCCCAGGTGAGGGATTTAGGATATTATTTCATGGAGTTTAGACAGCAGTAGCCACCACCATGGAATCCAGAATCTCAGTTCTGAGGGAAGTCTTTTCCTCTTTACAGCTGTTAAAGGCAAGCAATATCAACTCTGTCATAAATTCAGAAAAATTAGGAATGTAATAGCTGTCCTAATCCAGGCCAGGCCTCAAAGCAGGGTAGTGCCAAGTTTCTTCTTGAAAAATGTTTGTGAAGGAGAAATTGTCTAGTGTTGAAGGAGAGCTAAGGGAGTATCACAAAAGCTGTGGTTCTTCCTGGAAAGAGATGTAATCATCCCTCTCACTGCCTCATGCTTGAGCATATAGGAGGGTTGGTGGGCTTTCCTGGAACAGGAGGAAAAACATCCTTGGGCATATGCAGAACATAATATTAACATACAGAAAGCTTGGATTAAAATTAAACATTCTGAACTTAAACATGCTATTTCATTTTCCACTCACTGGTCTTTAAACAATTTTCTTCCAAATATCATGTGATTAAATCATTGTTAACATGCTCAGCAGTTTTAACCTGTGTATTTAAAAAAACCCAACACCAAACCCTGCAGTAGTATTAGCTCAGTAAAAGTTCAATTTATCCTTCTTTTCCAGGTGATACTTGGTTCAGCCTTTTATTTCTAGTGGCTCTAATTCAGGGCAGGAAAAGACTGACTGTATAATGAAAGCCATTCCCTGGTGAGGACTGTTCTGAGGGACTCATAGTGGTTGAGGATGACACAGTTTGGAAGCAGAAGGTGGTACAGGTCAGCAGCTCTCTGGGTGGTGGATGTCCTGCCGTGCCAGTCATGCACACTGGCCCAGAGGGTTTATGGCTTCTGAGTCACAAGGGACTGGTGGGCAGTTTGACTATGGTGTTCAAGTCAGGGTTACATCATGAGACAAATGGTAGGTCTGGCATCGATTCCTCTTGCTGAGGAATCAGAACAGTTGGCAGTGGCAGAAGATGATCCCACCTCAGATGTGCTGAGGCAAACACAGCTGGGTTACTGTGGGTATGAGCTGTCCTATTGCCCCCAGAGCATCCACCCTTCAGAGTGCAGGGTTTGCTATAAGAGGTGCTGTCAGCAACACAAACAGCAACCCTCCTCCTGCATACATGGAGGGCAAAATTTAGTCATGGGTTTCGGGCCATTGAGACGTGGCCAGCAGAGTCTTATCTTCCTTTTGGGCGTATGGGACCTTTAAATGGTGTATGAGTGTTCAGGAGCTAGATAAATATTCTGCAGACTTTTGAAAACAAGACCATTCTTTTACCAATGTCTATTCAAAATTTGTGGTGATTTAAGTCCTGCTTATTGCAGTACATTACTATACGGAATTATAGGCTGCGATCTACATAAATTGCAAAAGATCTACCACATAATCAACTTGACAATATCTAGAGTATAAAAATTACACATATGTTTCTATATGTGAGAATAAACCATATAGGAAATGTGTATATATGAAAAGAATGAAAAAAGAAATTGTAAAAGCTTTTTGGTGCATCCACTTATAGTGCAGGAGTGTCACACAGCATGGGGAAAGGAGAGGATAATTATGCAAATGATTTTCACATCTTGGTTTAGAATTATTTTGTAATCTGTGAACAAAGAGCTAATTATAATGTTGTTAATAGACACATAAATGCCAGTTTAAACCCATACTCATTGCAATCTTTTAGGCAATCAGCTTAACCTATGATCATTGCAAATGGAACTTGAACTGTGGTTAGGTCCCAATAAGGTTACGGGTTCAGCTTCACATCTGGAAGCAAAGCCAACATGTTGTTCTCTTGAAGGCATTTGATTGAGCAAGGCTCCTGGTTTTCTGCCTATGCATACTGCTAAGCTTTCCTCCAACCTCCAGTATGTATATACTTCTTTAAATCCCAAAAGAAATTATTTAAAGTACATCCTATGTGAATGTTAAATCTTTTTTCCAAGAAATTTAAATGGTACTTTTAAAGCACTTTTTCCATTCACTTTCCATGACCAAGTTAACTTGGACACTAAATTATACAGTTCTAAAAAAGACATAAATTCCCAAAGTAGAACTAAAACAGAATTAGATGCCAACATATGGCATCATGGTCTGGAAATTCTTTATTTAATTGTCATTCAAATTAATTTTTTTAACTCTGCAGTTACTATTATTTTGACCTTAACATTTTTTAGATGTTTAGAATTGTATCTTCCTTAATTTCTAACACTGTAGTTTTGTTCACAGCACTAAGCACTTGGAACTTAATTAATATCTAAGCTTAATAAGCATCCTTAAGTGAAGCATTTCTCTTTTTTGAGGCCTTGAATGGATTTATCCAGGAGACATTGGGACAGCAATAGAGCTGGACACCTGACAAAGATTTATGAGATTGTCATTCTAAGACCTCACTGTGTTTGAAATTCAGGTTTTCTGATCTTGACTGAATACTCTGTTTAGCAAGACAGTCCCTCTTTCTCTCACACACATACCCATATACATTTTTATAGCTACCAGTGGGATATACTTTTTTTTTTCTGGTTTGTACAGCCTCACTAGAAAGTGTCCTTCACTTGTGTGCCAGAAGAAATTGATAGCCTTTGGTTATGGTGTATTTCTGTGCAGATGAATAAGCAGAACTGAAGAGCCCCCGGCAACCCTGTGGCATTTAAGATCCATATTTCATCTATTACTAGAATCCTCAGTAAAGGTGGCAATGTAGGAGAAAAAATAAACAAAACTATCTTGTAGCAGTTGCAACACTCTTACACTAAGACTGCTTGGTCAATATTATTCATTTTGTCCACTTTCACTATCTTCTTTATTTATGTTACCACTTCGGTAGTTCAGGTGACAAGATGGATGATTAATTGTATTTTGAACAAACACATATAAGAATTTTTCTGAATGTTGCACTAGAAAACAGCAGAATAGGTTAAATATTGCTTTCCTTTTGGAAAAAAGGCTAATGTTGCCTGCATTGGGAAGGCATGCTGGTGGTGAATGTGCATGGACTGGGACACTTCCCAGAAAATGCTAAGGAGCATCTTTCATCACAGCAGTTTTCATCACATTCTCAATTAGGGTAACTGCTGTCTGAGAATAAATTTCAGTGCATTATCAGTTCTGAGTGCAAGTTTTAGGCATCAATATTTCTCAGATGTCATACAAGAGACAAATGGTTCTGTGTTTCGTAAAGAGTTTCTCTTTTGAAAACCTGATTTTTAATTTTTTTTTTCTTTTGCTAAATTAAATTTTTACATTCCTTATCCTTCCTTTCTAGTGAGAGAAAACCCTGAACTTCTTTTGACTTGCAGTCAGAAAGTCACAAAATAATTAAGTTAGAAGGGACCTCTGGAGGTTGTCTGGTGCAATGTGCTTTTCAAAGCTATCTTTGAAGTTAGACCAGACTGTCCATGGCCATCTGCACTTGAGGATCGAATATTTCCAAATATTGAGAGTTCACATCCTCTCTGGGAAATCTACTCACTGTATTTGATTGGTGTTTTCCTTGATGCAACTTTTGATGAAAGCTATACTCCCATCCTATCACTGTGCACTTTTGAGATATGTCTGACTCCTCCTTCTTTATAGCTTCCTTTTTCCTTTTGTATGGTTGGAGATTAGATATTTCCTTAAAATTCCTTATCGTTAGGTAAACTAAGCAAAGCTAGTTCCCACAGCCTATCCCTAAAAGGGTTTCAGCCCCTAATCATCTTAGTAACCCTCTGCTGAACTTTCCCTGTTTTAGTATCTACTAGAAAAGTCAGAGCTGGACAGTTTATTACAGGTGTGGCCTTAAGAGTGTTACACAAAGGGGAATAATCACTCCCCTTGATCTGTCTGCTGGTCCCTTGTTAATGAAGCTCAGTGTGCAGCAGGTCTTCCATCCTCCAGCAGCATTGTCCCATCCTTAACTCGTTGTCCATCTGGCTTCCCCAAATTCTTTTCTTCTAAGCTCCTTTCCAGCCAGGTAGCCATCACACTTCATGGCTGCATGGGGTTAGTCCATGCCAAGGACAGGATTTGGCATTTGTTCTTGATGAACATCATGAGCTTTTGGTTTGTCCATTTCTGCAGCCTGTCAATACCCCTCTGAAAGGCAGTTCTGCCCTCCTCTCTGTTGACCACACTGTGTTTTTTTGTGTCCTCTCCACACTTGTCTAGGTTGTGTTCTGTCCCTAGGTCCAAGCGATTCTTAAAATCTTGAAAGAGTATTGTACTCCTATTAGCACCTAAGCAAGACCAGTCACAACTGGTGAGTCACCACCTAGAATTCAAATAATTGATCAGAGTCTGATGGTTCAGAAAATTTTCTAACTACCTGGGTAGTCCACCCATCCAGTTGGTACCTCCCCAGTTTGGCTATAAGTATGTTACTCACAACCAGGTTAAAAGTCTTACTAAACTCCGGGTAACTGATGCCCGCTGCTCTTCCCTTGCTCACAGAGTCTGATGGCTGAAGGCAATTAGGTTAGTCAGGCATTATTTGTCCTTGGAAAGTTCATGCTGGCTATTCTTATTCATCACCCTCTTTCTCTTGCTCTCAGTGAGAGCTAGCTTCATATTAATTTCATTAATATCTTTACTGGAGGAAGATAAGAGGTTCATAACACTGTTAGATATTTTCTGACCAGAATGAATATATTTTGCTTATGATGGAAATAAACATATAAGGTGAGGAACATTTGGAAATCTGACCCATAAAGCCATTTGTCACTTGATTTAATGCTCAAAAAGCAAAAAGAGATGAAGAAGCTCTGTCAGGGTAAATGAAATTACACATACATGCAAATTAATAAGCTGCAAAGCGAAGCTTGAAGACTATTCTGAGGGAAACTCATGAGTAAAAGGACCTGAGCAGGCTGAGGAAGCTCAGTTTTGTTCTGGTAACTGCTGTACAAAGCGCATTCCCAACAGCGGCCAAGCTGTGACACTTTAAAGATATCAGCAATGTAGATTGGCTGTAAATCAAACCATTTCATCGCTCATTACCTTTACTAAATCACTGAGATATGTGCTAAATAAATCTGTTGCTGGCAGTAGATGATTTATGAGGCAGAGGGAAGAAGGCTAATAGGACTAAATCCCCTTCATACAACTGCCCAGTATAATCTGTCATCACTAAGTGGAGGAGAAGCTGTATAAGTCCTTCCCTAGTCAGCACTGAAATCATGCCCAGACCTTTCTGACACACATCTTTAGGCATCGTTCTTGTCTTTTGTCATAAAGAAAACAGATTATTTCTGATGATTTTTACTTCTTCATGTAGGTAATTAGTAGTCATCAATAATTTTGTTCTAACCTTAGAAATTAAACCTTACATTAATAGCAGCACACCCAATACTTTATATATTTTTGTGGTCTCCATCTATTTGAACCTCTTATCTGAAAAATGCCATCCTCTACAGAAGAATTCGTGACAAAATATAAATGCATTACAAGTTTAAAAGTTACGAGATTTGCTCAGGTTAACAACTGAATGAAATAACAGACATCTGTTAACTTTCTACAACTTCATACCTTTCATCCTTCCTCTAACTTGATGTTCCTTCTAAAGATGAAAAGAGTTAGAAAATGTTGGAGGAGGAATGACTAAACTGTTTTGCCATTTTGTTATGTATTTACCCACTGACAAGCAGAAGACAGAGTACTAGGCTTGTTGGAACTGCTAAAGAAAGTGTGAATACATTTTCTTTTATTGTTTTGGATTATTAGAGAAGAGTTTAATGTGGTAGGATGTGAAAGTTCTGTGTTGTATCTGAATGGGATGTTTTAATTCAGTGTGTTTGCCTTTACATACTTATAAAATTCTATTTGACTGTATGGTCTAACAAGGTTAGTTTAGGAGGGCCTGGGTTTATTAAAATTTTTTATACTGCCAAACACTTTGGACATATACATTATCTTTTGATGGACTGAAGCTATGGCTTATCCGTATCTTTTATTGCCAGAAGGTCTGAGAACTCAGTATGGAATCCAATTAAGGACTTACAAATCCAACACAGGATTTTGGTGGACCTGAAGCATCTAATCAAAATACCACCCAGACCCCTTCTGTTTGGTGGACACCCAACTGCATCAGGACTTGAGTTTACACAGCACTTTCTTGTAGTACTTGGCCCTTCCAGAAGTGCCTCCAGTCCTGTTCTTGAGCCCATACAGTACTCTCCCACACCGGACAGGCAGGTGCCTAAGCCTAACAGGGATTCAAAGAACAATGTGAGGGCAGTTTTCAAGCCTGCACGTCTGTGCGGAGTGAGGGACAAAATGCATAGGCCTCCAGGCTGATAATTTCAGCATGCACAGGAGGTGAGAAGGTGAATTTTGATGCTTCCCAAACTGGCTCCTGTAGAATCCCATGGCTATTGAATTTGACAGAGATGACAGGAGTGGCTGTGCTGATCAGGTGAGAGAGAAAGGTTCAAATCTCCCTGATCTGGGAAGGCAATTGTTCAGGCTTCCCAGTGGCCCAGGTGCTGTCAGGACTCTGCTGTCATGCAAAGTAGAGGTTTTTTCTGATTGTCCACCGACAAAATAGCACATCCCATTTAGTCATTTGAATGAAAAATATCAGCACAAGCCTTCACAAGAGTAGTTGCTCAGTCCCTGAGCAGTTGAATGTGCAGCCCAGCAGCTGGATGTGCAGCCTGTGCTGAATATGTCAGGCTGAGGGCAGGGGCAGCACTGAATGTACCCCTGTGCTCAGGGTTTCTGCTGCCAGCCCTGGCAGAGCCCGGCTAAGTGTGCGGAGATCATGTTTCCAAGTCTTCCAAGTCTTCCTGCAGCAGCTGGGCACCACGGACCTGCTGGTCAGGGTACTTAAAATCTACCCCACCTATTTTTTTTTCTTTTACCTAAATGGACGAAACCTTTATGACCTTCGAGAGTCTAAATTGCTCCATCCAGTAAACTTCTGTTTATGTGAGAACATTAAGGACTTTTAATTATAAATCAAAATTGCCACAGGTTAATGGTACCACAGACGGAGATGAGGAAGCTTTGATGATTCTTGTCCTGGCTCCATGCGTAGGGATACTCCTGATTCAGCAGCTGGTGGTGTCAAAGACTCATTTACATTAACTTCAATATATTAAATATCCTTTCTTGTAATTTTCCCAAAGGTTATCTGAGTAACTTGAGAGGCTGTTTGTTTTTCTTTCTCTTTCTGTAAAGCTGTTTGCTCTCTGCCCATTAAGAGGCATGTCCATTTATTTAAAGCATGTCCACACAGAGATACCAACAGCCTTCATTTGTGTTAATCAAAACTAGGTAAAAACTTAAGACTTCCCTCACAGAGAACCATGTATTGTAGTTACATTACAGCATTACCTGACTTCATGAGAGTATTTTTAATACTGTGACCATGGTGTAAGTGATGAATACCAATTACTGCAATTGAATGCAGTCTCATTGCATGAATTTTAAATCTGAGAATATTAAGTACTTTATATATTTGCTAAATTATCCCTTGTAATTCTTTGGAACAAACTAAGTAGAAGACTGTTTTCCAAATATGATTATTACAATTTTTTCAAAGAGGTGTGTTATAAAAAAGAGTTAGGCATGGGAACTTTTAACTGATGTTACACCAAAACAGAGAGATGATAAAAAAAATTCAAAGAATGTTAAAAAAAAAAAAAAAGAGAGATAGTATTGACAGGTGTCAGTGAACTCCTTGGTACCATTGTTACCTTCCTTGCTTCATTTGATGCTAAAATAAAGCGTATTTGACTGTATGTGGACCACTGAATATGATCCCATCCTAAGTAATGCAGCTGAGTAGGCACTGCCATTCTGTTAGCAATAGCAGAGCTATGGCAACACCTCTCCCAAGTCATGAGACGACCTTACAGATCGTGGGATTATTTTTGAAGAATAGACTTTTTCTACCATTACTCTTTTCTTTCTCACCTGTGGCGTTACAAGGCTGAGTCCAGCTGCAGACAGACATTTTACTATTTACAGGTAAACCCCATGCAAGCTGACAGCAACAGAGTTTTGTATAGAGAGGGTGGCCAAGTCAGACACCAATGATTGAGCTACATATACCTTGTGTTAATTTATCATATGCCTTGTGTTAATTTACTAATGAAGACTGAAATACTGGCTAAAAACACAGTGATTATTTTCCTGACCACACAAAACAGTGCAAGAATTATGATTTGGGAAAGATTTTGTTAGTTTTGATCAAGGAAAAGCATGGTGGTTTTCCTCCATGGATGGAGGTCTGGAGTGGTCTCAATGTCTTCAATCTCTTAGGCAGGGTGAGTGAAGGGTGGGTACTGGATAATAAGGGAGATGTACCCCAAGTCAGTGCTCCTTAAGGACACTGGGTGAAAAGTCTCAGCCACTGACAAAAACCTGGGATGGGGTAGAATGATGGGGAAGAAGAAGAGGGAGGGAGACAACCAATTTGGCTGAGAGATGCACACACATAAATCTGAAACCAGGATAAATATTAAAATCACTCAGTTTAAATTAGGAGCAAACCAACAGTGAGTGAAAGGGATAGGGCATGATTCATTGTGGATGAGGCCATGTACTGACAGAGGTGTGGATGACTCAGCCAAGTACATGACTAAGGTGCTGGGAACTCTGACACTGACACTCCACCACGATTCTGGGCGAGTCCTAGCTTTTCTTTGGGTCATGTCAGACCTCTGAGTAAGCAGGTTGAATTCTCATCACAATCAGTGCAGTTGTATTTACAGATGTTGGCTTTATATGTCACAGACTGCTTTATTTCGTACATCTGTAAATGTCTGGTTTGTTTGAAGAGATGCCAGAATATCTGCTTTTATTAAGAATTTTAATCTGGAAATGCCAAGTCCAGAAAGGAGTGAGAGGGAATCACCCAAGTAAGTGTCACTATGAGAACTAGCTACAGGACTCTTAATCCTTGTTAAGATCACTTGTCTTGTTTTCAAGTATACCGAGCATCAGTTCTCTGCTCTGAAGTGAAGTGCCTCAGGTACTTCTGTAAATCAGATCACATGCTCCGCTTCTGGGATGTTAAGAGGTTATTAAGCTCCACTGGGTAGTCTCAGATCAGCCAGCTTTAATTAGTTAGTTCCTTTGAACATGGAAAATAATTTTGTTTTGGTTTACTCTTTTGGATGAGTTTTCTAACTTCTGATGATAAACTACAATTTTTTTTTTTTCCCAAATAGCGATTTCTCTTCTGAGGATTCTACTTATACATATTGCCCTTGGGCATCTGAATCTGTCTGGATGTCCAAGACAACGTTGATCCCAGCAGAAACCTAAGTCTATATATACATTGCAGAGCTCACCAGTGAGACTATTCACTGAATTTCTAGGATAGTGATAGTGCTGCTATTTCATTTTCCAAAGCCAACATTTATTTGTTTGTGCCAGCCAGAGCATTTCCATGTAATGAATTCCCTTCAGTAACTGGAACTTAAGAAAGAAACAAAATTCTCAATCTCTCCAACTACTTACCTATATCATACAACTTCTGGGACCTAAATTTCATTGGCAATGGTGGGCACAGTTCCTGGCATGTGGCTCTATGTGGATTGTGACCATTAGGCAGTGGTGAAGATAACCAGGTAACCTCCAGTCCTCCATTTTCAGATATGTGATTAGCTCAAATTAGCAGGTTTTTTGTTTGTTTGTTTGTTTGGTTTGGTTTTAGTGCATATTTCAGCCTAAATAATACAAATAAGAAAATTGCTAGTTTCCCACACTTAACTGAATTAGATATAATAACTTCCCAATCTGGGACACAATCCATTAGCATCTGAACTTTTCTGTCTTGCATAAATAGGAGCAAACATGCTACCTTGAGAAAATAAAGTGAAAAAACCCCTCAAACCTAAAAAGAAAGCAAATAAACTCAAACTATAACAAGTTAGTGTGCTTTTGAAAGTTATGAGCGGCAGAGTAAGATGACTGTATTCCCAGAAACTAGGTTCACATAACTATAAGAATGCTGCCACGGAGATGACTAAGTGCTATCTCAGTGTGTGAACACCACACAATAGTAATTCCCAAACTGACCATCAGGGAAAAAAGATATCAGAAAGGAGGCAGTTTGGCAAAATAAGAAAGCATGTAAAGCATTGAGCTGATATATTTGAGTCAACGAAATACCAAACACAGCTGACTACCATGCCCAAGAGACTATCAGGAGTCTGGACAGTTCTGGTGACTCACTCTGCGTATATAGAGGGTCAGCTTAGGTGGAGATCCAAGAATGCTAATGTCTCCCCATCTTTTTTTTTAATATTAAGATTTTCTATTTTTTATTGCCTACTGCCTTCCTTTTATTCTGTGTAAACTCCTAAAGACAGTAACAGTTTATATTTTACCTCCATAAAATTTCTCCCATT
Source organism: Manacus candei (assembly GCF_025592945.1). Lineage (NCBI taxonomy): Eukaryota > Metazoa > Chordata > Aves > Passeriformes > Pipridae > Manacus > Manacus candei. Next base: position 186,652 of record NW_026138141.1, on the reverse strand, counting down.
CAAAAAAATTCCTGATTTACACAGACATTAGCATATGCAGTGTTAACATGAACTGAACTGCTGTACTTTCAAAGCATTTGTCATATCACAAAGTACAAGAAAGTGAAATATTTGTAACACTCATTTTAAAAACAAATAAGATTTGGCCTCTTTCAAGTTAAATAAAAACCTGAAATTCAGTCCAGACTGTCTCAGATTTGCAGTCCTTATTTGTTTACAATGAATAAGCACTACTTCTTGGAAAGCTTCAAAGAGAACCGTGTTTCTAAGATTCATAAACTAATTAATGGCTTTTGGGCAATAGCACATGAGTGCTATTATCTGGTTTTATGTAGTTTAATCGGAAATCAAGAAAGACTTGGAACTTTTGGCTGATTTTTGAACTTTGGAGTTTTTTTCAATAAATTTCACATTTGCATCAATCAGAAAAACAGCTGGATTACTGTGGAACAAGCACTATGTGTATTTGTAGGTAATGTTGAGCTGCATGAAATGAAAAAGTAGTTATAATATTTTTTTCTTCTAAAACCACCACTAAGGAGACCAAAGTTTGCTCAGATTGTATGTAAACATATTCAGGTTACATTTATCACTGCTTGCTTCATGTTGAAAATAATTTTGTGCTGCAGAAAACACATTTTTTAATGTGTTACATACCAAAACCTGCCAGTTCTTCAGAGAGAAAAGAGTGAGATTTTCTAAAGGATGGAAAGTTCTGCCTTAGCTGTTCCACTGCAGCCTGTAAAATCTCTGATATATATCCTGACATTTTCCCTGACATCCAGTGAAAAAGAAGTGAGCCAATGCTGAATATGTTAAAAATCCTGCCCAGCTGTGCACATTTGTGGTTCTGACACACAGGCAGCATCCCTTGTATTGATGGAAAGAGTGAAGAGGTCACCAGTGTGTTACAAGTTTATTTGTGTAGATGTTTTAAGAGCATAAGAAATACTGCTGTCACACAAGGAAATTAGTTGTGTCATTTTACCTTGTAATATTATTCACTAACATTGAACTGTTTTTGTCTGGCAAGAAATGCTTCATGACTGGGGTTTTTTTACTGGTAATCTTTCAAGACAGTGCTTCACACCCCCAGATGCTCTGGGAGTAGCATCTTCTACAAATCTCTCAGCTCTCCAGATAATTATTTTACTGCATAGGCATAAATGCACTAAGCTTAGGTATAAATTGGAAAAAATCAACAAGATCAACGAATCAACCAACCAAATTAAAACTTCAGCATTCATCTAATGCAAGACTGATGGATTTTGGGTGATTTGGGGGACCCATAAGAATATCACAGCTTGAAGACAACTCTAGTTATGAAGTTCTTGAAATGAATGCATGAGTCTGAAATAGTCTATACACACCCTTTACTCTAGAAAGAACTTTGAGGTATGAAAGAGTGACATATAAACTTATGATCTGGAGGTAGGAATTAGTATTGCCTTTGTCACTGCCACAGCACTCCTGTCGTTACAGAGCAGAGCCAGCCCACCAAAATTTGGGGCTAACTAAGAGCAGCAGGAGGAATGGCACTTACATTAGGCATAAAAGAAATCAGATCCCTGAAAGAAGAGATGAGTGATCTTAAAGCAAACTGGAGAAAGATCTCCAGCAGGTCCCACATGTAAAGCCCTTTCTCCTCCCAGAACCCTTTATCTTCTCTTCCTGAAGCCATGGCTGGGCTGGAGTCAGCCCCTACCAAAAACCATTTTCTGGCCTTTACTCTGTAGAATGGCACCATGTCCAAAGTCCGTTTCCATAGTGGTGTTCATCCTGTCTGTCTCCTTGGATTGTACCTAGGATGTCCTTGGAGATAAGGACAACTCAGAAGTCTTGGAAGTGATTTAACAGCACAGGGAACACAGGGCCAGTGTTCAGGTCACTTTCCGGACCTCTTTAATTTATTATTATATATATCTTAGTATGTCCTGTAGATGATACAGAACAGTGTCTGGAGGTCTCATAATAGTGAAGGATACCCACACAACAGTTTTTACAATTTCTTTGTTGAATTATTTTTGACACTAGAAGCAAAAACAAGTAATTGCAGCTAAAAAGCTGGGGAAAATCCTTCACACTGATAATGGACTTAAATACTATTCAATTTTTAGAAAAAGTCCGAAGTCTAACAAGCAATTTACATTACATGAGTTCCAGGGTGGACAGTGTCTTATTTTCAATGTCAGTGAAATCTAATTTTAATATAATTTACTTGTTTATGTTACATCAAGCACTGCTCCCTCAGCATAATAAGTTTCTCTTCTGTAGCACATTGCTGTAGAAACGGCTCAGAGCAGAAAAATGCAAAGATACTTCTAACAAGCTCTGCGTAAAATGGTGAAGATTATAATAGCTGTTTGTGTGCTTTGATTTTCTTCTTGTCTCGAAAAAGAAGAAAGTGAGAGCTAAATTTTGATACCATTTAAATGCTGAAAGTCTGTTCTTGCCTTGCTGTTCAGCTCCACATCTCCTATTGAAGCTGAATTGTAAAATTTCAGTCCAACTTTTAAGTGACAAAAGCCCATGATCTCCTGTGGTCAGGGTATTTACAGTTCATACACTGAGGATTTTGTTATTTACCTACTCAGTGTGGGTGCAGAGGGAAACCAAAATTGTTCCAAAGGCACACACACACAGAAAATTACTATGAATTTATCAAAGTAGTTTTGATTCTAGAGGCTTTGAAATGAAATTAATTTGGAAAGTAGAGTAGGAAGACAGAGGGGTCACATTTTTTTTCAGGAAGCTTTTTAATGAAAATACAAAATTTTCTTTTGGTATTCAGTTTTAAAATTTTCCTTCCTTCTTGTTTCCTCTTCTTTCCCTTCTGTTTTCCTCCCCCCCCTTCTCTCTTGATAAAAAAGGGGTTGGAGAAAGAAGAAGCCAGAAATTTTGGCAGAAAGATTAAAGATGTTGACCTGGAACAAACTTGACCTGTTGACTGAATATTTTCAGTGGGTCTCTCTACTTCAGTTATGATTAGTTATACAATGAAAATTTTGTAAAAGACCTGCATGTTCCTGTGAATGCCCATTAGATACACTGTTCTCATGTGTTTGATCAGTTTTGGAAAATCATGCTACTCGTAGTGTGACAGAACTTTCCATTTGTAATGTCTGCTCCTTTTTTTTAATATGAATTTTTTAAAATCTCTGTTTTCAATGGGAGAAATTTCAATTTTCAAATGGCCAGGTAGTAGACAAAGTCATGAAACCTTCTGTTTGGTAGCAGTTCTCAAAAACCAGACTAATTCATCCGAGACAGCAGATTGTGAGCTTCCTTGTTCCCATTCTTGATACTTTAGGGGGTTTTTTGACTTGATTTTATATTGGGGCCATTGATGGTTAATATTCTACTATTTCTGCTTCCAGCAAGAGACGTCATTTATTTGTCTGATGCTTTGTATTGTTTGGCTTGGTAATTTATTAGTCAGCTTACTGTAGGCTTCAGTGTTATATAAATGCAATAAAGTTTAATTGGGTACCATTTCCTGTGCACTTTCTCATGCATGTTTATGAAAAGAAGTGCATCTCTTCATAAGTGCAGAAACATCCCTTGATCAGGTAGACAGGACAGAAAGCTGCAAGTAAGCAGGTTGTAGATCCAGTAATTATAATTTGTCATGTTTTCACCCTTATGTACTTCCATAAATTACTTTGATTCTTCTCTTTCGCTTGCTAGAAAATTAAAATGATCATATGTAGACTAGTCAAGCAAGAAGGTATTACTTTACACTCATTACTGTGACATATAACAGTTGCAGGATCTTCTGTACTGAATTCAGTGATGGTGATACAGGGCACCAAAATGGAACAATAGGAACGTTCATTGACTAGCATGGGGTAAACTGTGTAAAACCAGTGTAAAACAGTTCTGAATAAGGATTTGTCAATAACTAAAGGAGTTGCCATGTATGGAGCAATAGGTTACCTTAGCAATCATGAAGCTTGCCTTGGATCCTAAATAAAGCTGTATCTGCCTATGCCGTCACTTGAATACATTCGGGTTTCCAAAGGTACCTGGGATAGCTGTGAGATCAAGAGCCTCTCAGGTGAGCAGAGAGATTTTGTTTCACAGATGATGATAAAGTCTGTGCAGGAGAAGCATTGTGAGATAGTTAGACACACCTAGATAAGAGTTACTAAATCAGTGTGCTCCCACTCTCCACTGTTAAGTAACCTCTAGATCAGGAAGAATCCTCTTCACACACTTCACATGTCTGAAGACTCATGTGTCTTTGCTGCATCCATCCAGCCAGGCAGCCTTTTGGCCTCCTTCACTTCCATATCTGCCAAAAAAATCAAACCTACTTTATCCCCTTTGTGGTTATGGAAATACCTTCTCTTGTTAGGGTTTCAGGAGGTCAGTTGTCATTGAGAGGTAGCAGTCTTCTCAACCCTGCCACCTCTGGTTTGACCCTGGCTGCTCCTCTACTGCTATCGTCATTCCTGATTTCTCAACAGAGAAACAGGAGACTTTTAAAACAGTCTGTCGGCTTCGAGCCTCTTGGGATGAGAAAGGGTGAAGGAGCACATTCACTAGGGCTGCAGGGGCCTGCCAAATAATTCCAGGTATCTCACTGACAGCATAAAAACATAATCATGGACAATAAGTTTTAGATAATGTATCAATCCTTTGCCTGATGACCATCCTAAACACTGCTCACTTCAAGTCTGGAGAATGACTGCTTTACAGTAACACCATGTTCATTGACTTATTTCCATGCAACACTCAGGGAATTTCTCAAGAAAATACACATTTCATGGTCAGTGTGGAATCTGTTGTGAGTCTTTTGGTTTGAAAGTACACACATTGCTTAAAACAGACAAAGGTAGTATTGGAAGAAAAAAGTGAATACTTAAAATTATTAGCTGTCCTATTCCATTAGTCTGAGAAGACTCATGTTTACTACTCACACCTGTAAACCTGGCATGATGTGTGGGATGAGAAGAAATGACACGCTCAGGTTAAGGAGTTTGCTTCAGGTGCTTCTGCATGCCTGTAAGTTCATTAATCCAGAAAATAAATAGTATTTAACCTACCAAATAACAATATTTGATAGATTCTCTGATGTGTGGTAGCAAAATAAAAATTGATGGTTTCCACTGCATTTTTAAACCTCCTAAATCTGTGATTTAGGAGAAAACAACAGCCCAACAGTCCAAAATGTTAGACTGTGGATATGTTATAACATTTTGAAGAATTTCTCTTAATCTCAATGTTTACTTAGTCTTTGTAGAACCTTGAGGGAGCTGATCTTGGGCTGGAAACAGTCCAGCTTGAAGCAGGAGTTTGGACTGAAGGTTCTACAGAGCTCTTTGCCAAGAAACATTTCGACAACTGAGATTTTTTGCTGTCCCAAAACCACTCAAAGCTGTGCCTCACTGTCACACACTGCCAGCTTTCCTAGCTGTGAAGAGGAAATCAAACATTGACTCCCTACTCCACAGGGGCATGGGGAGGAGGAGTATGTTTACACAGTAGTATGAAAATATAAACTAGGTGTCACAGGACTATTGCTGAGTAGCAGCCTTTGGATTTTGGAGGGGCTCTGTGTGAGGAAAATCATTCTTCCCTTTCATGCTCTGTACAAGGCCCTGTGATAAATATGATTGAACTATTTATTTTTTTGGGCAAAAAGTGCCTTGCAAACTGAGAAACTACTTGGACATTTCTTTCCAGCTGTTCTAAGGCCAATCCACAGATGACATGAAATAAAGTGGAGGGGATCCTCCTGTGTGGGTGAAGTGCAAGTCCATGGGTGAAAACAAATCCAATTTTAAAGCAAGGTCTATCACACACCCACTGTGGATTTTGGAGGCCTTCTGGAAGGAGCAGACTGAAATGCAAGGCATGTTTCAATAAAGCTGGTGATGTGATATGTGTGCAAAGGTTTTTCAAAACTGCTTAAGCAAAGAGAATTCAAATGTTTCTTTTCCCACAAGGCTTCCATTAGGAGGGGTGCCCTGGGTGGTTTCAGGGGGACTGTGGAAGTCGAGGCCATGAGTGTCAGCTCAGTTCTCTGGTCCAGGGTGGACACAGGTTAGAGCTACACAGAAAGCCCAGGATCAAGAGTTTGGCGCTGAAAGTTTATTTCCAAGTTTTCTATTTTGAAACCTTGAACCATGTTTACAGAACTCTGGTTAACTCTCTTAGATTTTCAAAGTAAGTGAACAGGCCCTTGAACTAACACATTGTATGCTTTATGCCTTGCAGGTGAGTGTTCTTCCATGTCCACAGCTCCAAATAAAGAATGTGAGGTTTGTCTCCGCAAGAGAGTTCTAGACAGGATATGGGAGTGAGATAGGTGCTTTTTTGAGAGCAATAGTTTCCAACAAGGAAGTTATTTCCTCCTCAGGAGGAGGAAAATTTAGTACTAGGTATGAGGAAACACTGTTCTAATAAATTCCAGCCTTTAAACCCTCTTTGAGTCTGCCGTTTCTTATGATAGTTTATTGCTTTTTAGACAAAAGGGAAGCTCATGCCATAAATACATTCCTGGAGTCTCCTCAGCTAAAAGCAAGTTTCTCAGCCTTCTGTTCTAGTTCTTTCTTAAATCAAGACAAGTCACAGGGATGACTAGTCGTCTGTACTAAAATTTTCTTTTCCACTTGGATTATTTTTTTGCTAGAAGGGAAGAACATTGGCTTCACATACAGAATGGCTATAGAAACCTCGTATTTTATTTCACCCCCCCTTCTTCTCATTTATTTATATTGCAACAGCACCCACAGGCCTTAACTGAAGAGAAGTCTCCATGGCACTAGACAGCGTACAAACATAGAGGAAGATTCTGAAGAGCTTGCAATCAAATAAAGCAATATTATGGTGCCTTTTCTTTAGCTACAGGAGAAGAGACTAAGGACCCAATTAGATTAACATCATTCTTAGCCCCAATCTATGAGATTACTTTTGCAGTCTCTTCCTGACACTCTATCTCTTAGAGAGTACTTGCATTAAATAAACCATATTATGGATTACAAGACAAAATCAACCATGTTAATTCAAGTGGAAAAAAAATCAATATGAGAACTAAACAAAACATTGTGTTTGTCTCTGCGTTTTGATAAATCTGGTTATTTGCTCAGTCTTTTCTGTGTGTGAAAGCTGCTCGGTCATCCTAGGTTTTCCTCATGTATGTGTTCTTCCAGAAGAATTACAATTAACTAAGATCAGACAAAACAAGGTGCTTGGCTCCAATGATGCAGAAGTCATAGTAAATATTTTCAGAGTTATATGACTACTATTTTGGCTACATGTGCATCTGACCTGGTGTCAACATCATGAAGGCAATCCTAATGATGCATTTTGAATGTCTCTCATAATAAAACAGGTTAATGGAATGAAGGACTGTTGGATGTCTGTGAAGAAGGCCACACTTTACTGTATTTCACAATAAACTTACCTTTGAAGAATGTATTGTAAAATCAGGGATGCATGTTTTTGGCACACTGAACATATTAATGATGGCACTGTATAAAGAATGACTTTACCCCAGAGAACCCAATAACAGAGAAAAACCTGTTCTGTGTAAGTCAAGTGAAAGATGCGCCATACAGGCATTTTTATTATACGTATCCAGTAAAACTGAAATACACAGAAAACTAAATAGTAGCAAAATAGAATATGCCCTGAAGCTATGGTTAAATATATTTTCAGTTACGAGTATGGACCTTATAGTCCTAGTTCATAAACATTCAAGGTGTTATTAGCAACCTTTTACATTAATTAGGAAGAAATAGGTTAAGGTAGATATAAAGACACATTCTGAACTTGATACATGTCAAATATTAACGCGAGAAATCTGTGTTACACCGAAAACTTAGGAGAACTGAGAATGAACAGATTCTGCCTTTCCCTAATCCTGCACAAATAAAAATTGAGGCTTTCAAGTGTTTGTTAAATTAACTGAACTGGGAATAAAGGACCAGCAGTTCCCTTCATTTTTAGCTAAAGGAGTTTAATTAAGCTTTAGGTTTTAATGTAATGCTTGCACATTCAGAGGTCCACCCTGTGCACAGTCTGTGATCTCCTTCAGAGGTGATGGAGAACCAGCAGAGACACATCCTACTCCTCTGTTTCTATCTGCAAACTCAACAATTGCCTGTTCTTTCCACACTAAAAGCCCCAAGTTTGTGATTGTGGCATGAGCAGAATGGCCACAGCTGTTGGTCAAGAGTGGAAATTCTTTCCACAGCAACATTGAGGACAACTGCCTAATGTTCCCATCCCTGTCAAAAATGACACAACTAGTGTGAACGAACTGCCACAAGCAGCCTATTACTGCAAAGAGGAGGAGAAAGTGGACTGATAGGGTGGTAGGAAGTATCCTGACATGCTGAGAGAAGGAAGCACTGTGGGACCTCTACCATTCCATAGGCAATAGCAGCAATTCCTTGTGGCCCTGAGAACATCTTCTTGCGTTACCTTGAACCTCACATGATGCTCAGGGCAGATACCTCTTTCACTGCCTCCTTGTAGATTTGCTGCTGTCCCTCTGAGCTTCCTCCTTTGTTCCATAACATTTGCAGCTGCTGCCACTGCTGCCCATATTGGACAAATACAAGGGACAGAGGGAAGCATGGCTAGGGAGGTGAAGAGATGAGTGAATGGATTACAAGATACGCTGCTGAAGCAGGAGAACATAGGACCCAAGTATTTTTTTTTGTAATTCTTTGACCAAAGAAAACTATTATCTGTGAAGTGTTGTCTAGACATATTCTATGAGGCTTAAGGGGGAAACTAGCTCCCCAAAGACCCTGCTAGATAAGCTCATGTCCTACTTCTGCTATTCTCTCAGTGTCCCATTTCCAAATTTCCTATCTGCATGCCCACAGGAAGTGTTCTGGACTACAACTCACAAAGTTGTTTGCTAAGGCAGATATCTCTGGATGTTAAGGCTATGCTTGGAGAAGAGTATGGTGACCTTAGGTTTCTGTGTGTGATTGTCTAACAGCTGGTTTAGATCTTGTTTTCATGATGCCCCTCACTGGAATTTCTGGAGTGACATGATTCAGCAAATAATGACTTTTTTTTCTAGTGTATGCAAATAAATAAAGCAATATAGAGTTTCACTAGGGACTGAGCTTTATGCTGTTCAGCTTTGTGTTGTGAATCTGTTCCAGTTTTGTTACTGGTTTCAATTCCTAGATTAGTCTGGTATCAGAAGCAATACTACTCATTAGATTATTTTTTTAAAAAAAATTATTCTTCAGTTAAAAGTTCACTTTTTAAATAGAATTTATTTGCACCATCAGGAGTATGTTAATAACTTACATGTCTCAGTATAATGTCAAAGTGCCACCTGGTTTATTGTTGTGTAAGAGTCAGGCCAAAGCTAATCAGGAGGTAACAAGGAATTTAATTCATTTGCAGGAAAATGTAAGCTTTAATTAAACAGGAAGTCAATGAATAGCTGCTAATTCACACACTCTGATTTTTTCAGTGTTTCTCTGCAAACCTAATGTATAGCTATTATAGGCCTTCTAGATATAAGTCACAAAATTATAGGAAACTTCATGGATAGGAAAGGATCTTGTATGTATGTCTACGTGGTGTGAACATGCAACTAATAAATGATTATGTATGAAGAAGTCATTATGAATTTGATCTGTGTGTTGGACATCCTGAGTTAAGATCAATATAAAATCTAGAGGCCAGATCCAAACCAGAACACAAGAACACTTGGTTAAGTACAGGGCTCTTGGTGTACAGCCTAATCTCCCAGATTCAACACCTGGTGTTTACAGCAAGAATGAGTAACTTTAGGACCCTAATACAGAAATCAGTGCATTAAGGAGGTATCTGCCCAGAAATGGCCAGCAGAAAAGGTACCAAATCACACCACTATACTCGTGTTAAATACAAACCCCTGGTGTCCAAAGTGGCTGTAAATTCCGAGAGCTTCCTACTTGTGTGATGCAGACCATAGCATTACCTTCTGTGGAAATGCAGAAATGCCTACAGGTGTTCTTTGAAAACACTACAACAGGCCAGAAACACCTGCATCCATCTTTTCTGTAACTGAAGACTGCCTAGGGATATCTGTCCTGTCAGTGGGCCCAAAGGCCTGCTGTCCTACATCTGAGGAGAACATCCTACAGCTACCTGAGAGGCTGCCTTGGCCACGGTATTTTCTGTGCACCTCCTGGTGCCTGTAGTGTTGCCAAAAAAATGGCTCTTGTGTCCCGAAAGGAATGTTTGGAAGGAACCAAGTGAGCCTCTACAGGGAGCTGATGAATCCTACGGATGCTACAACTGTCTTAGCAAGTCTTTTGTTTTTAAACAGGAGGCTACAAATAGGTGCTGGTGCTGATTTTGAGTTACGCCTTTTGGATTCTGGCTACTGACTTCAGCACATAAAAGTTTACATTTAAAAAGAAACACCTAGGGTCAGAGGAGTGCCTCAGGGTCTGAACTACCCTTTTTATAGCTTTTTTTTTTTTAATGTGACATATTATCAGTAGCTCTTACTTCTTAAATGTATTTAACACCTCATTCTCAGACACTTTATTGTTCTTGCAAATTTACCTTAGTCCCAAAAACTAGCATATTATTTTGGGATCCACCTGGGGAGAAGGGGAAACCATTTAGAACTGCTTGCAAAAATAAAATTAAAATATCCCTTTACTTTTGGCTGATGCTGCCAAATTTGAGGCAATTTCACTAATAATTCTGCTTTACCCAAAATTCCACGTTTTCGTAAATAAAATGTTCTTTTGACCGTGCTCCACTGTTTATTCTTTCCTTGGCAAACTTAGGGAAATAAGTAAGACTGGTTCTGAAGTATGAAGATTGCAACCTAAAGTAGAACAAAATGCTAACTGCAACTTATCCTCTGCAGAGTTTTGGAAAGGAGATGGGATCAAATGTAAGGAAGGTGGTGAAGATACTGTCAATCTGTTAACATCTTACAGGAATGGAGATTAAATGATAAGAATCAAGGGTAAAGGTTGTGACAGGTTTTTTCAAGACGCTGATTTTTTTTTTAATTAAAAAAAAGAGGAGAGGGAGATTGGAGAGATGTTTCTAGTTGGAATAGTATGGAAAATTGGACCAGTGTAGCCATTGTCATCATCTTAATACAAAGCAACCACTGTTAGCACAAAAGCTGCAAAAAATGACAGATTAGAAGCAAAAAACCCACAAGACTTTGTTTCTTGTAGAATCTGAAGTACAAAAAGCTTAAGAGTCTTATGAGGGCAAAGATTCAGAAGAATTTACTTAAGGTCATTCTGTATGCAATAAAGTGTTTCAGTTCACAATGTTACATTCTTTCTAAGGGCTAAAATAACAGAATCCATGAGGAAAACTGGAAGAGTTTGTCAGAGCTACCAGCGAAGCAAAAACCATCTGACGGCAGGGGAACGTCAAGGAGAGCAGAGGCCACTTGCATGCTAAGAATGGTAGGACCAGGAACTTACAAACCTTGCAAAGGATTACTGGCTAATATATAAAATCAGGATGCTTATAACAAGGACCCTGGACTCTGTGTGATCAAATTAAATGCAAACAGTTTTTGCTATGTTTGAGGCTTAAAAAAGGATAAAGATGTTGATACTTTTGATATATTACCAAACTTCCTTCCCATGTTAAGTTTTCTTAAAAATTTGAAATGTATCTGCTGAAACAATAGTGATCTCTGACGGAATTGGTTCTGAATTTTGTCAAGAAGCTTGTTCTCATTAAAGAATTTGCAATGAAAGGTTCAGCTGTATGTCGCCATGTTTTTTCAGTAAATAAATTTTGATGGCAAAGCTAGTCCATGTACTAGGAAAACTTAATAAGTGAATGACTACAAAATGTTTCTATTTGAATGGTTGTGGTCATTTTCCCAAACTATTCTACTGTAGCAATTTTTGTAGATATGAATTGTCAGGGTAGATGAACATAAATGTAATTTAAAAACGCACTTTTAAAAGATGCAAGAACGTTCAGCTATTCAGAAAGAACTTCGAAGCAATCAAAAAAAACCCCAAATCAAAACAGTAACTGCCAGCTACTGCCAGATTCCTCATTACCATCTTCAGCTACTTCTAGTATGAAAGTGTGAGGAATCCAAGTGGGTCTTTGAAAAAGGAAATCAATACTGTAGAGTTAAGCCTGTTTCATGAGCTGTTCCCAAGCAATTAATCCCTCTCCACACACTGAAATCAGGAAGAGACATCTCTATGTGATCACAAAGCTAAAAAAAAGATCAGCTCTATTGAAAAATAAAGCAGTAAGCTCAAAGAGAGTAAATACCTACCCCTTGTATTTACTAGTGTTCAATTAGCTTCTTACATCAGCTTTTGAGCAACTGAGAAATAGGCAAATGCAACAGTCCACAAATACAACATGTACATAACAGATGTGAACATAGCTCAGAGTGTAGATGTGTTTTGTTTGTTTAAAATGGGTCAATAGCACCACTTTCCTGGTAAGATCAGTGAGGACCTTGTAAAAATGTCGATGGAGATGCACAGTACAGGTTTCCAGAGGCTGAGTATGCTGATGGTTATTGAGGAAGCAAAGTGACTACAATTTTTTTACTTTTTTTTTTTACAACTTAATTAATTTGAAAATTAGTTCTTCTAAACAACACAGGGACCCTAAATGTTACCTGTGTTATAGAGTGGTATAGAGTAGCATAGAGTTCCAAAAACAACTGTAGAGGCCCAGTGCATGAACAGATTGGTCATGTCCACCAGAGGAAGAGCGTTAGCTGGCACACCTCTTCTGCAAGCAGGAGATATTCACAAAGGCCAAGGAGCAATAAGGAGAAATCTCCACAAAAGCTGTCACTTCTGCCAACTTTTCTAGAAAAGACAACAGAAATTGTTATGGTCATCAACCTATTATGTCTTTTGGAGAAATTATTACTGTTTATACCCTTTACTCGGTCTAGATTATGCCACTCCGGCTTTGTCACATATGTTCATAAATACTTCCAATGTCAAATCCATTATTAACCCCAAATTATTAAGCCATTTCTTCTTTGGGAACTAATAATCTCCTCTATTACATTTCAAAACCCCCTCAAATCTTGTAACTAAATGGTTAACTTTGAGGTATGGCAGCTGAATTTTACTGCTGCACCACAAGTTGCAGGATAATAATCCCCAAGTCTTTTGAGAGGAATGCCTGCCCCGTGACATTACTTGAGAGCATTGCCAGAACAAGAAGTGAGAGCAGTTTGTGCCAATGTGTCCCTGCTTGTGAAATATCCCTTCTGCCCTTCAGGCACCAGTTCTATTGCAGCACACAAAGCTTCACTGCCTGCCTAGAAGCATGATGGGAATCACACCAGCTAAAATAAGCTTGCTTTAGTGCAAAAGTGAGGGATACTGAACCTATAAGGGACAGAGATCTTTAACTAGTATAAAGCATTCAGTGGCTCCATTTTGAAATGCCTTCACTCAAAATTTGACACGTAGTCTTTTTAATTTTCAAGAAAGAATTACATGAAAAAAGGTACAATAAAACTTAAAAAAAATTATACGGACATTGAAGAATAATAATAAATGGGAAGGGAGAAGTTGCAAAAGAGGAAATCTAAATTCTGGATATTTTACTAGTGGTGACTTCCCTTCCCCTCCCTGCCCTTTGCTCCAAACACACAGGCTCCAGCACCCTCCTCTTCACTTTCCCCAGGAGAAGTACAGATTTTGCAATACTTCCCTGCTCTAGTGAACTCTTACTGACACAAACAGTTCCACTAAGATCTCACAGATAAAAAGAAACTTTACACAATTAAGGGAGGAGGAGAGGCGAATGAGGTGAGCTAAAAAACTGGTTGGGACCAATGAGTTTCTTTGCTCTGAGCGTGTGGGTACTTAATTTGTGGGTACTTAAACAAAGCCCATGTTCACCTTGTTTCTGAATGGTTTTCTGAACAGAGCTTTGATGGCTATTTGGACTCTGTAACTCCATAGATGACTTCATAGATAAAAAATACCACCTGACATTAACTGATGTGATGAGAGACACTAAACAATCCATAGAATGTGTTTTTAAACCTTTGGGATTTTGAACCACAATCCTGACAAGACTCATCACGGAAAACCAGAAAAAAGTCCTTTGTTTCTTCTGATCCATGTAGTCACACGATGTAATGTCACCATAGGTGCGCAGTGACCACAAGACCAGATGAACTCTGTCACTTTGGTGCAGAATTTATGGTACAGAATTTAAGGAAGCTTAAAATAGTAAAAAACAATCCAAAACCAAAAGAAATCATCGAAGAGGCACTTCTTGATTTTCTCTAAGCAGGTAAATGCTTAGAAAGGAAACAAACAAATGGATTGGCCAGACTACTGACATGCTAAACTTGCAAAAATTTGAAGAATTATATCTGTACCTGTTGAGAATAATATTATTCACAAGATTTTTTTAAAATTGATTTTATTCAGCCAGATATTAAGTTTATGATATAATGGGATACATACTTGCTCTGGTTTCTGGGCACTACATTTTCCCAAGGACATCCTGTTTAACAAAGGGTTGTGTAATGAATATCCATGTCTTTTCCAAACTACTTCTCCAAAATTGTAGTAGTTAAATTTACTCAAAATTTGTTATAAGAAAGCGATGAAAATAAAGGGTCTCATAGCTGAAGATGTTTTGTTTCCTAATCACTTAGTGAAGTGAAAATTTTTTTGTTGTTATGAAGGAAGTTGGAAACTATCACATGCTCTTCCCAGACGTATAATAACTCTCTCCTGCCAGACACCCTTGGCAGTTCAGCTCATGAGAACCTACACTGGGATTTCCTGAGGTTTAAAGATTTGGTAATCTCCACAAAGTCCTTCCTAAATTCTCTGAATTCTACAAATAGATAAAACTAATGTGCTAATCTCATCATATCCATTCCCCAAAAGATTTTTGGCATTTCCTGCATTTTACTGGCCTGAAAATATTGTCATGGCAGCTTCCACAAAAGTTTTCAACAACATCTATGCCTAACCCTTTCTGCAACTATGAAATATAGGATAGCAAAATGACATTTTTCTCATTTTGGAAATTATCGCCTATCATATTTCCATCCCTCTGGTTCCGACTCATGTAAAACACATGAATTTTGGAAAGCTCTTATCCAAAGCTAAGCTCTACTTTGACCCTTTGCATCTGAATAAAGGTAACTCAGGCCAGGGAAAGCCTGGTGCTGATCAGTGAGGGCTGTGGACTGTGGCTGAGCCCATTGTTGGCACAGCACAGGGGTATGTGCTCCTCCAGCCAGAATGCTTCACAGCATGGGAACTTCACTTCTCAGTGCTCTGGAGAAGACAATCTCTTCTGAAAATCACTGGTTTGGAAGTGTGAAGATATTTCTTTTAAAATCAGCCCCCTGGTTCTCCTTGTCTTGTGGATTTATCACTACAAGACTAATCGGTCTATGTCCTTGGCCTTACAGCTGTAGGTGTACTTGATGATACCCAGGAAGCAGGTGTTTGGGATAGGTGTTCTTTCCAGGGATTAAAACAAACAAAATGCTTTACCCCAAAGTAACCCCTCCTAGTCTTAATTTCTATCCCTTCAAATCAGAAATTTCCATAATTTTTAAATTTTTTTTAAATTACTACTAAACTGATTTTGTTTCATCTGCACATAATCATGTTTTTAAAGCTGCAGGATTCAATCCTTGTTTCCTTTGCTGGAGATACAGAAGGTCTGTTTTTAATTTCTTTGCTGTATTTAGTGCCTTACAAACATGAATCATATCCCTCACCATTTGTCATGTAATTGTAAGGAGATATAGCATGTCCTCATCCGTCTTTGCTGCATGATGCTTACATAACTTGTACTATGCAAATGCAGAGAAAATCATGTCAGCAGCCAATACTGACAAAAAACAGTCATTCTGTATCAAAGAGTTGATTCATAACTTCTAGTTCCAAAAAATTCCATTTATTTTGCTCTAGTTTATTCAGTCTAAAGAGATAAAAACAGTCATTTAGAATGACTGTAAGTATTAAAAACAACAGCTGTTCACCCCACTTTGTTGTTCGTAAAAGGATATGGGTTGTTCCATAAAAATTAAGTAGTTATAACTAGTAGCTGTGATCTACAAAAAGTCTAAGAATTAAAGGATTAGTCCTGGGGTTCTTATGCATCCAACCCATACTTCTGATATGGAGAATGAGTGCACAGGTTGCACTTATGCAGCAATACCTGAATCTGTCCTGGGTGGTCCCAAATGCTTCCTTTAAAAGCTTCGCTTAATTCAGGTTACATATAGATCTCAGTTGCCTTCACAGCACAAGTTTCTTACTCTCTTTGTTGATGAAGCCATGGCCACTTCATTGTGCTGTCATGTTACTGAATGTTTCCAATACATATGGAAGTCCTAGAGCACTGCTGGCAGTACTTCTAGGACAGCCTGCAATCCCATACCTACCTATCCTGACCATACAAGTCAGGGAGCTGAAGAGTCACTGCCAGCTTCACACTCTTTTCCTCCTCTGACACTTTGAACCACCAACCCTTTGCTCACTATGCCACATTCTCCAGGGGAGTGAGAGTTAACAAATACTTCTCCAGGACCTGTGTCCATCATCTCTCCTGGGTTTAAGCTCCATAGGCTGTGATATTCCCCACTGCAAAACAAAGGCTCTAGCACTTTGCCTTTTTATAAAATGTTCAAGCCACTGTGACCAATCTTTTTAAATTAGCCTTTTTTGGGTTTTAGAGCAAAGGTATTGCCTTTGGAGTAGATTTTTGACTTGTAATCCCAAGTAGTGAGAGCTCTTGACCTGGCCTAGAGCAGGAAAGTGCTTTCAGCATCCATCAGGCAGCATATGCTCATCCTTTCCCATCTCCCATACTTTTGTTCTAGGAATAAAACAGTTTCTGAAAACACATTTGGACATGTAACCCTAGAATACATAGAGTGTAATACTGTTTCAGAAGACTGTCCTAAGTATCGGTGCTAACAACATCTGACTGGCCCTGTAAATTCTGAAGAAAATGTGGGCTTTCTTTGTCTGGAATCATTTCATGCATTTTGCTTTAAACTATGACCAGGTAAAGAAATTTCTACAACGCGAAGCTGAAACCTTCAGGGATAGTGTCTTGTTATTCATTCTGATGCCTTACCGTAAATAATTAACATATTTTAATGGTTTAAAAAGAATGCAGAAGCATCAGTTTTCATTCATCTGTAATAATAAAGGAGGAGGAGGAGTGTGCTGACAGGAGGATATGAGATAGTACGAATTAAAGTTAATAAATAATGCCTACAGTGTTAGTCATCAGTTTTGTCTTGCATATCCCATATGCTGCACACTGCAAACTTTTACAATTATTTTGAAATGGGTTTGTTTTGCATGGAAAAAAAATGTGACTTGCATTTAAGCAGACAGAACTCACTTCACATGGGAGTCAAAGAGAGGGAAATAAATCTAAACATTATTTTGTCTCACAGTGTCTCTTTCCCCTATTTTTATTTAATGTGATATGATTAATAAATATTTGACGGACTATGACTCAGTAATTGTCATTTTCTTGGCTCTGGGGGGAACTTTAACTTTGAGTGTTGATGAAAATGATATGTAGTCTCTCTGGAACAAGTAGGACAAGTACTGTGTATCTGAAGGCCAGATTCTCGGTCTGTCAAAATAAATCACAAAGCCTCAGTTATATTCAAAGATTAAAAGAGGAAAGCTGTTGGGAAAATCTAGGTCCAAATTTTCACAATGCTGTTAAACTGGTAGATTTTTTTTACTTTTCTTTAACTCTTCACTTGCTGATACTGCAGAAGCAATAACTTCTGTAAACTACAAAGGTGTGTCCAACAATATGAAAATTACTTAAAGTGACCATGGCATTTTTCATGATTGTTTTCAAACTTCCTCTTGCCTTAGAAACAATTTCTCCCACCCCCCCCCCCCCCCGACCACAGTGATGTTTTGACTGTAAACTACAGCAGGTCTGCTTCTATGTCTTCATTGCCTTCCCTGGATCGTACACAACAGATGAGAATCAGCTCCAACCTGAAAAAGAATATAACCACAAACAGCATGCATTGTATCAAACCCTTTGTGATTTTTGGTGGGCTGTGCAGCAAGCATTGAATAGCAGCAGCTGGAATTGAGAGAGTGGAGGCTGATGCAGTCTGTTTCCAAAGTTTTATGGCAAAACACTTCACCTCTCTACAGAGTTCAGTCAGAAAACAGAGGAAGATACAAGAGGATGCATTTATTACCTATTTTCTTGCTTTCTTGTGCTCATTTCTGAGTCTCTTCCACTTCCAAGAGATGCACAAGTATTGCATGGGACAAGCAGTTTACTTGAGCAACAGGCAACTGGGCAACTTTCCCAAACAGAAATTCTTGGTTTTCAGTGGAAATATTTTTGCCTCAAAGTTTTCAGTTTCCAAAATAACAAAGCACTGATGAAGCCTTTTCCCATACAACTGTGACTGTCTCACTAAGACAAACAAGACTAGAATTCAGTAAAAGCAGAGGAAGAATAATAATGTTAGAGATATCAGCTCCAATGCACTTAAATATGATTTTTCTTTGATGACATTTTTGGAGATTTGTTCTATGAGAAATGACAGTAACTAGCAGTGGAGAATATTTATTTTCAAGCACATTATCTGTGTCCTTAAGACTTGAAGTTATCCCTAAAAATGGGTGATTACTACAAAAATGTTTTGATTAATTTTTCCTGCAAACTGTGGCTAATATCCTGATACCATTGGAACTGCTGGTCTTTGCATTTGCTTTCTATAAACAGATTCTTAAACCATTTGTCCTGTCCTACTTAGAAATGTGAATTTTAACACCTTCACACTGAGTAGTTGAATCTAGGGCCCTCCTTCCTACATGAATTCTTCAATGGTTATAATATAATGTTATAGACGAGTTAAAAAAAAAAAGAAGGAGACAAAACGAACACTTCTACTTCTCCTTTTGCAACTACCACAAAAAAAAAAAAAAAGGAGAAAAAAAAAAAAGAAAAAAAGAAGATGGCTTCCCTCAATGCATTTTGGAGGGAGCCTGATCCCGACAGTACATCTCAGGTCCCACCTAACAAAGCTGCCTGCGTTTCTGCCTGTGGGAAGCTCAGCAGAAAAGAGGCCAAATTTGGGATGTGGCTGGGTGCCATTTGGGATGAAAGTGGTGCCAGCCACCTCAGCCCTGTCAAGGTGCAAAGCAGTTCTGGACATGCTCAGAGGCACTACAGATGCTGAGTAGGTTGGATATAAAACCACAGGTTAGGGCTATGGCACTTACATTTTGCTGAAAATATATTTTAGGACCACAGAGCTTTCTGAGAGTGGCACAGAAGGAAAAGTAAAGGAAGATTAAACGCTCATTTTCTCTAGCTTTTGACTAACAAAGACTGTACTATCAAATTTATTGGTTGTTTTTCTTGGCTTTATAAAACAAGTTGGATTGGTACACTGCTGCCAAATTCCTCATGAATAGGTGATGACATGAGTTGATTTGGAAAGTTTTGTATTAAGGGAAGGTGATTTTTCAAAATTAATTTCCTTGTGATCTTCTTGTCCCAGCCTCTGGGACCAGACAAAGGCCACTTCCATCCACTCTATTGCCTTTGGAAGCAGGCAAATACTTCAGTATTTCAGAAGAATTTGGCAAGCTCCAGAAGTTGCTTTTGTTCAGTCATTAAGCCTCTGGAGAAAACTTTTGTCCCTGGAAGCAGAGAGACAGACAGTTGTAACCAGATTAGGGAGAATGTCCTTAGTATTGATTAAGTGCACAATATTTTTGAATTGTCTGTTTAGCCTTTGCACACTGGGACCTTATATAAGAATGTACTTCATGATACAGGGCAACTGGTAAATTTGTAGCCTTTGGCATCAATTTCATGTGTCATTATCCACTTCTCTCTTAAGGAAACTAAACAATCTGTTCAGTTTACATCACCTGGAAGTCCCCTTTGGCTGGTTTTGTTCCTTTTGGTGAGCTGAACTCTGAGTTTTGGGTGGCATTAGCAGGTGATGCAGAACAGCTGCAGAGCCCTGATGACACCAGCTAAGCACTGCCTTTACAACCAGCATCAGTAATGCAGCACAGAGAATGACAGTCTTTTCACCACTCCAGCCTTCTCACACAAGGTAGAAGAATGGAAACAATAAAAGGAGCCATAAAATCCCACCTATTACAAGGAGGATATGTTAGTGCAAGCCATATGGAAGTCTGCCATGAGCCACCCTGTCAGTGGAAAGCTCTCAAGCCAGGCAAAAGGTGTGTGCAGTGAATCCTGGGGCAATGCATGACAGAGGCAGGGTAAATGCACAAAACACCACAGAAACCCTGGACTATCTTGAAATCTATAAGGCAAAGTAAGGAGGGAGAACAGCTCCAGTTAGGAGAGACAAATGATGCCTAAAGCATGTTAGCTGTGCAGAATACACATAAAACTTCTCCAAAGAAGGACATCCATTATATAACAAGTTAAAAAACTGAGGCTGGGGGGTGGAGGGGAGAAATGAAAGACCTAAATGACTGAGGATGACCTCTGACCCAAGAGAGGTTTGGATCAGATCATCAGAAGGTATTACTTGGAAGGGATCACAGAAGTCAGCAGCACAGTATGGACTAACGTGATCAGAGAGTTTGATTGCACATGTAGATTGCACAAATATGGCCATGAAAGGGGGGTAAATTACCCTGTAGCTGCTAAGGGGTAATAGCATAAGTGATAACTGTGAAACAGAAGTTACTCTGTGCATTCATACTCACAGCATATTTTACTTGTGGTCTTTTTTGGACTCATACGTACAAGGCAGTCCTGTTTTCAGGGACATCCTCTCACCTGGGTGTCAGAAGCATGTAAGATTTTTATTTCTTTCAAGGTCAAAACTATGTTCAAAGGATGTGCTGTGCTTTTAAAAGAAATCAGCAGAGGGGAACGGAAGAGCAGGCAAGCTGAAGCTAATGCATGTCTGGCAGAGGCACTATAAAGAGTTGTGTTGGGTAGCAGTAGCAGTCCAAGAAAAGGGGTATTTATCCCAAACTTACAAGTAAATCATAATGTTTTGTGCTCTTCTTCTGTTGGATGGGAGTGGGAATCACCAGGAGAAAAAAAAGAAATTCTGTTTAAAGAAATTGTGGAGTTATTTCAAGCAGTTGCTGATCATGGGAAAACAGAGAAGAAGGACCTACCTGTCTGAAAACACTGTCCTGGTTAGTAATCAGGGATGGGTGAAAATGAGAGGCTTTGGGGACCCTCTCAGAACAGGAGAAAGAGCAGCAAAACCTTCAGTGCCCAAACTTTGTGACAGGCATGCCAGCATAGCAAGTAGCTTCCTCACTGGTATACAAGGACACTATGATTACTGCTTTTGAACAGATACTGGAACAAAATTTCTAGTTCAGACCTGCTCCCACACTGCATATTCAAGCCTGAAGGTATTATTTGTTTTAATTGTATAAAGTGTTTTGCAAAACAGAATTTAAAAGGTGGTATACAAATGACTCACAGAACAGAGTTCTAATGACCATCTTGTTTTGATGGATTGAAAGAAAAAGAAAGTTTATTTTGGATAACACTGAGAAGAACTATTTTTCAATTTCAGGGAAATAAGATGTGACTGCATTTTATTTCAGTACTCTTTTAAAAACCAGTGTAAGGATTTCAGACTTAATCCAGATCCAAAGAAAGTTATCTCTAGGATTCCTATGACTCCTATCCTCATTCACATGCTTAGGGGAAGTTCTCAGGTCAGCACTATGGAGCATGGTGGAGGAATACACCTTATTGTGCCAAAGATGATTTTCAGATGGCACACAGTAATTTTGCTTAGTAAATTGTCCTGAACTCAGGAGAAATGCTCTTCTGAGTTGCTAAATGTCTATTGCAGAACAGAGATTCTTCTTACAGCTGCTTTATTTTAATAATCAATCTTTAAGGGGTCACCAAAAATGTCAGGACTTCATTTTCCTGGGTGCTTCTCTTCAATCATGGTATGTCATGTTCATATCAAGCTTGGAAGGTACACTGCTTACAATTTTGGTTTGGGAATTAGTGTGCTGAAAAACTTTATCCCCAGCACTTTTAAAAACAGAATCTTAAGGAGTGGAGGAGTTGATAAAAATAACTTTTTGGGCTGTCCCAAACTTCCCCCAAGAGGAGATTGTTGTAGGAAAGGTCTAGGTCCATATTTAGATGAATCATAAATTATACACTATATCTAATAGTTAGATGGGGAGAAATCCAGAAAAATGTAACCTTTTGACCTTTCCTTCCCCAGACAGCTAAAGTTCTCAAGAAAACATGAACTATTATAAATATTAGTCACTCCCCCTAGAGCCTAATTTGCTGCTCAAAATCCTGTTACAGAACTTACTTTTTGTTCATGAAAGAGAATATACAGCACTTTGAGATCAGGACTTAAGGGAATGTATTCATTAGTCTGAAAAACAGTTCTTACTATAGGTGATTATGTTCAGAGGTAGAAGAGATGGTTTAATTTTTAATCTAGATGTTGACCAAAGAAATGGAGTAGCTGGTTATTACCAGCAATAAAGTGCAAAGACAGAATAAATCCCCTTCCAATCTCATGATTTTATTCTGAGTTCATAAAAGGAGCTTGGTGAGAAAGGAGTAAAGGGAGGCAATATCAGTTGTGATGTAGTATTATTTTAAATCAAATTGAACTATGCAGTACAGACTACATTTGTGAAGCCTTAAGTTAGAATTAACATTGCTCTTGCTGACTGTTCTCACTTGCATAAAAATCAAAGAGAAAATTCACATCAGCCACATGAGGGTACAAGCTGTTGACTGTGATGCTGACCCTCGACAGTACACCACAGGCATGACCAGACAAGCGGGAAAAGATTTCCCCAGCGCGAGTGGCACTAGCACAAGGGCAGCAGTCTGTATCATGTCATTTTAGAGGACATTTCTCAGAGCACTTGAATCGGCAGCATGTAGGCTGCCTTTTTATGAACTACAGATCTTATTAATAGGGAGGGACTTGTCTTAACCCAGGTCTAGCAGAGTTTGTTCAAACAAAGCTGGCCATGTAACATATACCAGATGCTAGACTATAAACATGTACATATTTCATCCAGATGATTTTACAGCTTAAACATATATGCTCCTCCTTTACATTCTGCGTTTTTTCATTTAGACACTGCATACATATCCCTCCACTACATTTTCCATCTGTACATTTACCTTACTTACTTGTGTCTATGCAATCTTGTATTCACTATCAGGATTAGTGTTACACTAGTGAAGTTGGCTGTATCCTTGCTCTTAGAATCATATGAAAGTATTTCCTTCTAATGAAAAGAGAAATCAAATTAACTGCTTTTTAAATTTGCTCTGACCTACTTCTGTAGCAAGTTACAGGTATAGCACAAGAGTGGTTATGTGTCACTTGAAAACACTCAAATGGTTGTTTTCTCAATGCACCTTCAAAGGTGCAACAAGTCACCTCATTGACTGAAGTGTCCCACTTCTTGGAAAGAGTATAGCCATAGCTTTCTCAGAGAAGTAGATTCTGTCAATCTGCTGTCAGTTAACTATTTCCTATACAGTTAAAAATATTTTAACTATTCTTGGAAAGAAACTATTGGGAAAAATATTTAATAAATGGTCATTCAACACAAATAAAGTGGAAAGCTACCAGCATGCATTTTTTATTGTTTGAAATAACTTGTCAAAGGAATTGGCAAAGAACTTGAGCAATATTTATCTTCAGGGAGTAATGCATAATAAAGCCATTCCAAATTTTTATTGCTTGGCTTTTTTTTTTTTTTTTTTTTTAAATAATTGTAAATGCTAATATTTAGTCCTAAACTTATATTGCTGAAACTGAGATGCAGGTTGCTACACTGAAAGATGTAGCCAAATATGAACCTGATAAGAGTTAAAGAAAACACTTGAATTTTAAATGCTTTTGAAGATGGAAACAATGATTCATGTGTTTGTTGTTGACTCAAGATGATGACTATAAAGGTATTTTGATTCAATGTTGGGAAGAAATTAACTCATTATTTTGCATATCCTCCCCTGTAGATTCCAGGGGACAAGCTCCACATTTCTTCTCCCATGAAAGAAAATCACTGTTTTCAACTATTAAAATATTGGATGCATAGATACCAGGAATTTCTGAATACAGCGTTTGCCCTAATCCTAAGAATGATCCGAAGACATGTGGAAACCAGCACTTAAAGCATTCAGAGAAAACACCCTGGGGCCATTTTTAACTGATGAATAACACCACATAGATTAGAAATGTCTTCAGAAAGTATTCCATTCAAATGGGTGTAACTTGCAGGAGCACAGATGGACACAAGCCATGGGCAAAAGTAAGGAGTTAACTTTATATGTCATGACTAACAATGAACCACTCAAATCTGAATCCAAACATAGATTTTAAGACTCAGTTTCAGATGTTCAAAGTAGAGATCTTAGTTCAGTTACATTGGTAATGTAAATAATGTTCTTAAATTATCTTACTTGAGGAGGTTTATATTGTTCAGCCTACTCTTATCAGGTATGTCACTCCTTTCACTCAGCCACCAGACAGCCAGCTGGAGGGAGAGGTGTGCTGGATGGAACACGCAGGGGAATGTGCAGCCTATGCTATCGCACTGTCTGAGGGACACAGGCACTTTTGGCTTAGTGCATGTAGTAGACACTCAGAAAAGGCAAATTATCTTTCAAAATGTATTTTTAAGAAATTTTATACATTTTAACAGACCAGTTTACATAAATGGGGTGACTTGGCTTGCAAAACGAAGTTCATTCATCAGAACTGCAGATTAGGAAGGTAGAGAGCAAAGATTATTATCTTTGCACAGGACAGATTTTTACTCACTAGTTTATTCAAAATTATCAACTAGGAGATAATCAATTAGTCATGAAGTAGTGTCACAACAGATTAACACATCTAACCAGATACTAAGAGATAATAGCAGGTTTGTTGTGTCCTCTGATCAAAATCCTGCAGCAAGGTGAATATATCAAGTTGGCATGTATGCTCAACTCTGCCCCTTATTCTAGAAACAGCAATAAGAAGAAAATATATCACATACTAAAACCACAGAGGTATCATAGTTTAAAAAAAACTCTATGGAGCATTCAGCTCACTGCCTTAGAATGGTGACTTACACGCACACCTGTAGTGTTGAGCTGAGCCACCAGCCCTCGAGATGGGCCATGCCAAGTGTCAGTGAAGCACGTTAATAAAGTAAATAAAAGGGACTCTACAGAATAAGGGAAAGAAGCCAAACTATTTTATATTTTCCAGTGATCAAAATTTTAGAATTACCAGAGCATAAAAAGCCTGTTTTGTCTGTCTGGTTTGAAGTAGCAACAAGTACAAATCTCTACAAAACATACTAGTGATTTTTTTTTTTTTTGCACACTTGTCTGCAGCAGCTTTCAGAGGCTATTCATTCTAAATATGCTGACAGACCCACCACCTTCTCTGATGAGGAGAAAGAAGAAGGTTGTCCACTCCCATTGCCCACCCTTTCAAAGGAATGTTTTCAACCATACTCAGTCCACCACAGAGCCAGCCTGAAAACAGATACCTGGCATAAGATAATTTGTGGTTGCTTGAATATGATTCTCCTAGTTCATATATCTACTTTCTTCAGGGCTGTCAATCTGCTTTGGAGAAGAATGAAATAACATATTCTGACAAATCTGTAACCTATTCCTGTTGACAAGGATAATGTTTTTCCCAGTTCTTTCAAAAGGCAAAAAATTCAAGTCCCAGAGAGAGGATTAATAACTGTTCCGAAGCATAGAGTAGAAATTTGATTTATCTAAAAACATACTGGCCAGCTGGCCCTTCTCTCTGACTGCCACTCCTAACAGACAGACTACTTTTACTTTTCCTTCCCAGCCCAGACAAACCCCTCTGAGATTGCAGGCTTCATGCTGCTGCTCTGAGGGCAAATGGAGGGAGTTATGGTCAGAACATACTGACTACCCTGGGAATACCACTGTGCCACAGCACTATATGTGCATGCACATTCATACCCTCTTTGAGCAGCATCTGTCTAGAAGTGAAGTGAGTATAAAGAGGAAAATACAGCGGAAGTCTAGACACATACGTATTTGTCTGGCTCCAAAATTTTGTGAGTTTATTAGCACAGGGTTGAAAAAAGTTTTTCCACTACAAATTACCTATAAAGAAACAAAAGTTTTTAAAAATGTCAAATAATTTCTCTTTAGCTGACACTTTCAGGGGCTACATTCAATGCTTTTTTTTTTTTTTTTTTTATATGGAAGAAGGAAGGGAAATGGAGGTTAGGGGATGCTCCAGTTTTTTATTGGCAGTGACGTCCTGGCAGGATATATCCCAGACATCACAGACCCAGTGCAGTCTCTGACCAACAAGACATCCTTGTCCAGCCTCCTAGATGCAAAATGCTTTATCTTGGTGGTGAGAGACTGAAGGCCTGAGTATCCAAAGCACTGCACCACTTCAGCCCATGCCTTTGTCCGTATGATGAGGGCTCTGTGACTGACAATTCTCATGCTTACATCTGTTCTCTGGCACATATAACTGAAGGTGCCACCAGAGTCATCAAGTTTACACCCCATAATTGCAGATAACCCTGGTGAGTCAGGAAAAGTCACTGACAAGCCACCTCACTCAACTCCTGCAGCCAGCAAAAATACCAAACACAATTTCACAGGGAATATATGGAATATTTCAACCCTACCCCAAAATGTCAAAATTTGAATCAGTTCACAGGGAAGTCCAAAAAAATCTTAGGCTTCTGCAATAGAAGATACAAATGCCCAACCGGAATGTTCCTGCTAGACCTGTGATACTGAACATATTCTATATGACCTGGAAAGGGGAAAGAACTGGAAACAAACATCAAATTCAGTAATGCTTGTCTTTTGGAGCTGGCAAAGATTTAGGAATTAAGAACAAATCTGACAACTATTTTAAGTATGCTAATTAAAAACAAACAACTCAGGTTGCAAGGTATCTCAACAGCATCATTACAAACATGAACATATCCCACCTACTACTACAGAAACAACCCCAGTTTTTTTACATCTCTGAATGGTAGAATCCCTCTTCCTCACTCTCTCTGGAGAAATATGTGGAAGAAATTTGTTCAAAAGCCGAGAGGGACACTCTTTGCCTGTCTACTTGCCTGTAGTGCTCTCTCATACACTTATCTCTAAATTTACCCCCCTATAAACTGTATCAGCACAGTTTTAGGCAGCACCAGCTGGAAAACAAAACAACCAAAGAAACAACAAACCTCTTTGTGCTGAGCCATTGATTTAACACATTTCATTTGAAAGTACTTCTGTATTTTGAGATAATTTGCAAGCATCAACACAAGTTTGCAAATAAACTTCACAGTCACAGTATCTGTATGCACATGATGAGAATTAGAGCTGAGAGCAATTTATAGAGTTTTTCTTTGTTTTCTTTCATTCAAACAATATCTAACTAAAATACATATGTAAAAAATCTCATTATATGTTAACTTAAAATTAATTAGTTCCTTGTTCCTGTTCTGTGTGTTTTTATAGTCATTTACTGGTACAAAGGACAACATAAAATGTTCCTGTACATTTGCATTTTCTTGTTATGCTATCTATGGTACAGCTACAATGTTGAGGTTTCTTTCCTCCTAACTATGCATTGAAGTAGCTCTGGGGGTTATAACAGAAAAATGAACTGCATCCAATTAGTGCATCAGAATCAGTGTTCCAAACTAAAGTAAACTTTTCATGCCTCAGATATCATTTACAATTCTCACTAAGAATGTATGGAGAGGTTTGTCTGTTTGGATGGTTTTTTCAGTTCACTCTGAAAATAACAATAAACAAATGAAATTTCACCTGGGAAACAAGTGAAACTTCTAATGAGTTCAAATGAGCACGTGGTTGATTCCGCAATAAAGTCACTACTAACACAAATTTAGAAGCACAATGAACTTAGCACACAGCTTAGGAATCTTACAGGAAGTTTAGTTTGGCCTAGATTAGAAGAGAGCTTTCTTACTGTGAGCATTTTCTTCTTTTTCACAAAGTGAAAAGTTCACGCTACTTCTAATGAAGGTGGGATAATGAGCAGGCAGCTGTGAGCAGTGGAAGAAAAGGAAAAGGAAGGAACTGGCAAAAGAAACTAATATAGATTTCTTACCTTTCAGACAAGACAGTGGGAGAAAATTCTTGCATCTGAGCATAAAATGCTCTGGATATTCCTTCTTTGTGGAAGGCACAAAAAACCACAACAGGAGCCTGAAGAATGGAAGAACATGAGAACCACTATGCAGTCAAGTCAATATTTGTCACTCTCTGCCCTAGTTTCAGTGAAGTCTACTTTCTTTTACTGGAATGAATAAAAAATGTGGCAAACTTGTATTTTATTGTGTTAGTGACATATTTCCTGCTTTATATATAACCTCCTGGAGCAATGCTGTTTTGGGAGAATCGAAATATTTAATTTGAAAATAGATTCCAGAGCAGTTTCTGCAAAGTTATTAATCTGCTAGCAACAGCATGAAAGAAAAAAAATACCCAACTATAAATTTTATTTTATTTTAATATTTGCTTTTTCCTTTAGAGCTTGACTCATTTTTTTATAATGTGAGTGGTCCAGCACATTCCTGTGTCTTGATTACTTCGCAGGTAAATAGCAGAGGTGGACAAAGTACATAGTTTTATCTTGGGAAAGAAACCAAAACTTGGGTGTATGTCCCCAAAGAGAAACAAAAAAATAGAAGCTACAATCAAAAATGGTAGTAGTAGGATTCTGAGAGAGTAAGAAATTAATTTATTGGCACACTTTTTGACTCCCTAAACAGCAAATAATGCAGGGGATATAATTCATGGCTGAACAAGAGAAGATGAGACAGGGAATCTGGCCTTCTGTTACCTGACATGAATTGGTTTGTAGATATTGATGTTCTCCAGAGTGTTTCCATAGAGATCAAGCCTATGAGAAAACCATAGCTCACTCCGCTACACAGTGAACACCTACCTCTCTTTACGAGCCTCAAAAACAGACTCAGGTAAAAATCAGTTTATTAAGCAGTAATAAGCAAAAATTCATGGATTCACTTGTGTTAAGGTACAAGCTATGTTCACCTCTTGACCCCAGTCAGGGGTTTTTCCGCTTCGGAATATGTTCTTAGTCTGTATGTAAATGTGTGAGGTATATGTTTGAGTATATAGCACCAGTACATTTCATGTGATCTTTACAAGAACTCCCTGGGTAACAACAGTTATTTCAGAGTAACATACAGTGAAAGCAAAACAATCCATCACCCAAGCAAACAAGTAGGAAATGCTTAGAAGGGAATAATTTGACCACACAGAGCTGAACAGGCTGCTGACAAGCTCCAAGCAAGCTGCCCGGTTCTTGAAAACTGGCCCATGTGGAGCAAAGTACAGGCATCCTAGAAGGCTTGGACACACCCTGAAAACATTATTGTCCTATTGCCCATCCCATGAGTTGTGTGTGTGTCCTTATACTGCGTTACACTGTTTTGTCCTCTTTTGCCACTCTGTAAGCTTCTCTGTCCTGACCTACAGCCCAAAACTAGGTAACCAAGGAAACTCCTTCTCATGTAATGGGTAAGGTAGTGGCTGAGAGTCCCATTCTGGACAATAGGCTGTAGCTAGATATCTTATACATGGTGTAGAGAGGTAGGTCTACATTTTCCCACTGCCCTGATAGACATGCAGCAACATCCTGATGCAGACTTTTATTTTCCCCCCTTACTGTGACAGATTGAACTCCTTCAATTTTCCCAGTTGTACTTATACATTTTCTGTCTAGAAAAGAAATTTGAATTGAGCCAAAATCAAAAAGAATTACTGTATCACAGTTGTAAAGACATTAATTTAAAGAAAAAAAAAACCAGTTGGAGTTGAATCCAGAACAAGAGGAGAGATTAACAGTCAGGTATCCCATAACCTGGAGGCCTGGCTAGCCCACCTTCAGAGAGATGGTCCCTCAGCATAAGAGCTCTTAAGTGCCTAGGTCTATGGAAAGAAGGAGTGTTTGGAAGAGGAATAAAATATCATCTATGCAGAAAACACTGAACAGTCCTTCTGTAAAGATTGGAAGTGAGGAGTTCACAAAGACACACCAACTACAACATGTAGGACAGGTGTCATTTGTCAGCCTTCCCTGTGAGCCTCAGAGAGCTTGCATGTAGTTTTGGCTGAGAGCATTGGATACTATTCACCATCACGTCTACATTTTTCAGAGGCAGAGCTTTCAAGGATTCTGTTCTCCATGAGCTAAGCAAAGTACCAACAGCCATGAAGCTCCGTATAGACTCCTGGATGTGTGATGGAGTTGACTGGTGTTTGTATTCCATGCTCAACCTAGTCAAATTATCTGTAACATACACTGCAGTGCATACTCATGAAAGGATCTAGGTAAGGCTGAGGGAAATTACAGGGCCTTCCCGAGTTCTCACATGGTTCATTGTGCTTTCCAAAATCTTAAATACACTTTCAAGGTAACCTGGTTAACGGGTGCTATTTTCAGAATGTAATTTGACCCTGGTCATCATTGTGTTGGATGGATGATAAAGCCACTTGCATAGCCTACAAATACATGTTTATCAAATGCTGTCTTGTTTAGCCTATAAGTATTTGCACAAGGTGAAATATTCCAGGGCAGGCTCCAGCACAAGAAACTGGATAAACACATCAGTTCTCTGTCTCTAATGAACCAACAAACAGCCGCATTGGAGATTACGGAACTGCCCTGTTGATGCCAAACATAGGGTTGGAGCTTCATGCCCAATCTTGTACTGTATTTAGTGCTTTGACAAATGATTGTTCACAAGGGAAAGAAGAAACATTGTTCAACTGACAAATGTTAACGTAATACTTCAGAAATAAGTGGTACATCTCGTAGGAACAACATATTCAGATAGATACACCATAGCATAAACCACTCTTTCTCATTGGACCTGGGAGTTCAGCCCTTTCTTGGTATAGACTCTTCTGAACAACAGAAGCATTTTCTGTGCATTGATACTCTGCATGTGTGCTGTAATTTGAATCAGTGAGCCATTTAACTGGAGCAGTCCTTCTCCTTGTAACTTTATGTTAGATTTTTGCCCATTTTTAAATCACTCGCTCAGGAAAGCTTTTGGTAAAGATTAAACCTGAAAGGTAGTTTACTGTTGTACATCAGAAGGCCAAAGTGGAACTCTCTTTGTCTTGATGAGCTCTTCAAAGACAAGTGTCAGTGCTTAAACACCCCCACACTGCAGAGACTCTGACATAAGTTTTCAGATAACTGGATAACACCTTAACATTTTCCTGACTGTGGTAAAATCAATCCTAGTAAATTAAACAGAAAACCAGAAAAGGTTCCCAAGCAGTGGGATTCACTACCCAGACAATTGAACTGTTCTGGCACAAATCTAAGTGGGATAAAGATTGCCCTCTTAGATGATCCCCAGATGAGTTAGGTGCAATACACATACATGTTGGATATAGGTACTATGTGCTAGAGTTTAGTACTATGGAGTCTGTGCAGTTGGCATTGATGTTAGGCAAAAATTCTGAGTGTCCTTAATTTATTCATATCATTGAGAAAAATTTTTCTCTTCTTGTCCAGATCTCATAAAGCCCAGAGGCAACTGGCCATGTAAACAACCAGAAGGGACTTCCACTGCATTTCAGAACAGTCTGAGAATGCAAAATTATCGTGATAAATTAAAGAGTATGTCCTGAGGGGGAAAAAAAGGCAAAAATCAACCAAACAAACCAAAGCCAGATACAATGAACTTAGCCCAAATACAGGACTTGCCAAGGACAATCCACTGTACCAGTTCAAGGTGGAGTGCTGTAGTCTAGGGAACAGTTTAGAAGAATAGAGTCTGGACCTACAAAAGCACATAAATAGACATGAATCAACAGTATCACACTCTAATGAAAAAGGCAAACAGTGGCTCTATGAAAAGGAACAAAAATTTTGCTTGGCTGCAGTAAAACTCCAGATTAAATAATTAAGTATCTTGTCTGTATTGGGGAAATCCAGGGAATTTCCTTCTTCCTCCTCGTTCCTCACCTTTTCAAACCACTGCAGAGCAAAATTCAGAGAAGAAGGAAAATGAAAAGGCTAGAACACAAAAATATCTAGAAATATGACTTCAGTGCAGAAGTTGAAAGTGTCAACAGCATTCAGTGTAGAAATGAGAACACCAAAGGACTAAGTGATAATAACCTTCAAATATGGAAAAGCCAGCAGGAGGGGATAATCTATTTTGCACATTGGCTTTAGATAGGATCAAATGTCATGAATTTGACCATGTTTTCTAGGGAGTTTGAAGATGTACTGAGGGGAGGAGGATGCCCATATTAATATCAGGTTGCATAGTAGTTGTAAGGTGCAGCATAAGTGAACTGACATGGATGATTAGCCCTAGAGAGGGCTAGATCACATAATCTGTGATATGTGTAAAACAGGAACAATACTAAATCTTATTGCCCAAGTGCATTTTGGGGGATAAATTTGTTGTCATGATGAAGTTCTGAGACACTAGAGAGCTCACAGCAGTACAGTATCTGGACAGAAATTTTGCAAGAGAAGCCACCTGAATCCTAAGGTAAATCAATTCTTGTGTTAAGAAAAAGGCAGAACTACCTTTTGCCACAGAAATAGTGGTCTTTTAAGTTAAGCAGCAACAAAGTCCAAAGTTTTGCTAAATTATGTGTCTTACTTCAGTCTCCCTAGTTTTAAAAACATCAAAAAGTTTATCCACCTTTCTTTGCACTCTGGAATTTTTTCTTGAGATTTTCTAGTGAAGAAGTAGGAAATGTTCCCCCCTTAACAGTCCTGGGTTTTAGATTAAAATAACAGCTTTGGTCTTCAACTGGAAAGGAAATATTCTCAAAAAAACCCACAAGCCTCTGAAAACAGAATTTCTTTTTAGTTAATGTGCCTGATTCTGATATTATCTTGATCAAAAAGGACACACATGGCAAACCACAGAAAAGATGACTTTTTAAGTCATCTATCTTTGTTTTATATGTAAGCTCAGAATAAGAAAGAGAGTTATACCTGGTGTCATCATCATTGTATCACCACTATTTTCTCTACTCTCTTCACCCAACAGGAGTTGCACTTGTTACTTCCTTATACCTCCTTCAATATGTCCATAAAAAATGTGCAGGTATCAACCTATGCCCCAGGTAATGCCCTTCTCAGAAGTGACCTGCCCACATTTGACAGTACAGGAGGCTGGGTTGACATGAGAAATTCAACCTCAAGTTGGTTTCACTACATGCCAAATGGGACAAAGGCAGTTTTTGACAAAGCCTAAGAGGAATGGAATGGAGATTACCAAAGTCACTTCACTTGAGTCATTGCACAATCCTTACATGGTAGCTACTTCAAATATATCCTTAATGTAACAGGAGAACATCAAACATCTAAGCTTCTGATAAACAGATCTCACCACATCCTGATTTGTATCCAAACTCTAGAATTAAGCTCTATTCATTGCTTTTTGCTGGGTTTCTTTACACAGTTCTTGGAGGAAAGAAAAAAGAGTTGTTCAGTTGACCTGATATTTTGCAAGACAAGTCCCCAAATTACAAGAAGTTGAGCAATATTTTGGAAAAGATTTTGGTATTTTCTTTCCTCCTTTCCCACATTTATCTTTTTCCAAAGCATATCTTCTCCATGACTTCCCTGTCTGCATAAAATACTCTATTTGCTGAAGTAGTCTTCACCTTCTTTTAATCCTTCCTGAACTTTGCAGCTTGCTTTTTGTTTAGTGTTCTTTTCAAGACAGCCTTTTCCTTTTTTTTCCCCAATGATTTTCTGCAGCTTTTTTGAAGCTTTTTGCCCCCCCGCTTTTTTTTTGTTTTGTAGGGGGGGTGTTTTTGTTGTTGTTTTTTGGGGGGTTGTTTTTTTTTTTCTCCTCTCTCAAGACTTGTCATGGCTCCTCCAAAGGCTTTAGCAGTTATTTTTTTAATATTAGTTTTTCTGCTTAGAGTCTCTCCTTAGACAGACTTTTACAAGTTAATTTCTGTGTTAATAAGAACACAAGCAAGTGTGGAGATGACACTACAAACTGAAACCAGAAACTAGAGTCTAGTTTCCCTGTAAATTATCTTCATTTTTGCAGTTCTGAGAGTGCAAGGGGTGATTTCCATGTTCTCTATCCTTTGAGAATTACATCAGTGAACAGCAATCTGAATTTCCCAGAAACTCTGTGGGAGCAATGCGGATGGAGGTAGGAGTAGGAACATCAGTTATTCTGATTCTGGTCAGTACAAGCTGAAATGCTTTGGGGTGCATTCATGCCACACAAAATGGAAGTCATTCAGTGACACCTGAGTATAAAAAGCAGACCTACACACTGAGAACTCTTTTTCAGCATGTTAGGACAATGAGAGTAATGGCCACTGTTAAAAATGCAGTTTATGAGAAAAGAACACACTCTCTTTTCCAAAGTAGCTAACTAGTTCTTTTCCATTTCCAGCAGGAAAGGAGCAACATCTGACATGTTGTTTGAAATAGAAAGCAACCTGAAAGGCTTTGTAACCAGGTTTGTAGAAATGAGGCAGGTATATTGTTTTGAGATTAATGTCAAACAAAGTGCCATGCTTCCACAAGAATCCTTTGTGCAGATGTGCACATCCACACACACTTTTGGACATGCCTGTTATCAGTGACAGATCAGGAGTCTGGGCAGCAATGCTCAGAAATGTACTGTTATTTTGATAGTTTGGCTTCATATCAAATATGCTTAGCAAAAAATGATCAGGCAGAGCAGGATTGGTTTATATTTAATGAGGCAGACATATTAATTATTAACATTTAGTTTGGGAAGATGAGAAATGTTGTACATTTTGCATATTCCTTATACATACCTTTATCCCAAAAATGAGCGCTGAAGTATGTGCTCTGTTGACTGGGAGCAGTTTAAACATTATTTCTGCATTACAACAACAGTTTTTGGTATAATACAAATGCTTTTGATCAATTATTTGTCTAGGTAGCTACTTACCTGCGAGGGGTCACAGATGATGGAACTGTCATTCAAACTGTTTTTTGTGCTCCCAAGCCTTTGTTGTGAGTTTTGAAACCAAGACTATGGCATGAGTAAACAATTCTAAGTGCTCTTATTATTTCAGTTTAAATTTCAACTGAATTTGTCTATACATTTCTTAAATATTCTTTCATCAAAAAATGAAATTAAGTATTTTCATTGCTTGTTGACTTTTCCATGGATGTGACCCAAAGGAGCACTTCGAATAATCAGAAATAGTAAAATCAAAATCATGTGTTTTGACCTTACTGAAACAGTAAGTTTCAGCAATTCTTTAAAAAAACACAATTCATGGAAACATTGCATTTTTATACCCATTTGAATCAGAAGGGAATTTCTTATTCCAAGCTTTTTCTATTTTTTGTCAAGCAGTACCCTATTAGCGTCATATAAATACTCAGAAGTCCTATATTTCAAAAGCCTGTAGTACAGAGCAGCTTGGTTTAAGGGAAGTTTCATGGCTATTTTACCCATTATCTTCTTGCAATGCAGTGCATTGTATGTGAGGCCTTCAAAAATGTCACTAGGTGTCTACTCCAAGTAAAAATTCCTAGCAGCACATCTGCATAACACCTCACAGCTAAGAGCTCCAAGACATAGAGCATACACCCTGAAGGGCCAAAGACTTAAGCACCGGTGGTGATTAGTCTGGATAACAGTCCTCCTGAATACGCCACAATGACAGGGGTGGGCTAAATGTGAACCAAGGAAATCCTGTGATATGGATTCTATCAGCCCTTACTCTCCCGTTTTTCCTCCACAGGAAGGGATATGGATTACATGGTAGTCCCTGAGGGAGCAATGCTCCCTGGTGCCCAAGGGGCTCCCTAATGCATAGAAGTTGCATTCAATCTGCTCATAAGCCATAAGTGGTGGTCCCAGTGAGCACTCCATGGCAGTGGCTGCACATATTTGCATGCTCACATAC
This sequence comes from Manacus candei, assembly GCF_025592945.1. NCBI lineage: Eukaryota > Metazoa > Chordata > Aves > Passeriformes > Pipridae > Manacus > Manacus candei. Next base: position 150,727 of record NW_026138141.1, on the reverse strand, counting down.
ATATATCCTGCCTTGTATGGAGCTGTAGAGTCTGAGTTATTAGGCAAGAGGACTGTAGCTACAGAAGACTCCAAGGATCCAAGAACTTTTGTCTGGAGTAGAGTTCAGCCAACAGGAGGCTCTCCACAGTATGGCTTTCTTACAAAAGCCCATCAATACCTCCCTGCAGCTCCCCAGAGCTTGCTGTGTTTACTGAAAGACAATTGCAGTGTGTTATTTGTTTCTGGGATCTACACATTAATATATGTATATAGTATTTTAACTTACTTCCAGGTAAATTAACTGAAAATCAGAAACCATTTTACTGCAGGGCATTCTTAGCCCTCAGAAGAGGGACAAGAAGGACAGTGTGTCTGAGGAGTGCCACTGAGTTTCCCTCTCATGGTCCTGCTAGGTGATAGTTACCATCTCTTAATACTCTGCCACACAACATAAAACATGGGACCTAACCTTAGTTTTGACATAATGGTATGAAGTCTCCTTTCTAAAGCTCAAGAGTCTCTAATCTAACAAAATTAGCCTTCATCATCAGTACTTGCTGTTCGAACCTGTTCTAGCTCTTTTTCTTGTCAAATATTTGAAATAAGATATCCAGAGAAATTATTCAACCTGTGTAATATATTACCCACTTACAGGTTTGGTTAGGTATTTCTCTTTGTTTTTTTGGAGGGGGTTGTTTGTTTGGTTTTTTGTTTAGTTTTTTTTTTTGTTTGGTTGGTTGGGACTTTTTGTAATATTTTTTGTTAGTCTTTGTTTTTATGTCTGTTTAAAATTTTGCAGAAACAATTAGCTGAAAAATTGCATATATTTACTGTTAGAATGAAAGGCTACTTATTTCCTTCTTCCTCTGTACCTTCAGAGCAGTATTTGCACTAGCCAGAAGTATCATCACATCATGTCACCTCACTTTTTACTTTTTTCCGTACTGATGGGTTGGTTGAAAAAACCACCAGTACTTAAGGCAATAATATCCGGAGTGGAAAGAAATGATCATTAACAAGTGCACAGAGATCAGGTCTGGATTTCTCATATCCTTACAGCTTCAACACCCCTCAACACACAATAAGAGCTAGTAAGGTCTCGTCTGCTGGCATTTGTACAAAGGACAAGAGGCCGTGGACATAAGTGGTAGCAAGGGAAATTCCAATCAGACATAAGAAAAAAGCATGTCACAGTAAGAGTGGTTCAGCGCTGGTACCAGCTGCTCACAGAAGCTGCAGAAACTCTACTCCTTGAGATTTAAAAAACAATGCAAGGCCCTAAACAGACTGATCTGATTAAAGTGGGCCTTGCTCTTGAACAACAGGTTGGACTGGGACCCTCTAGGGCTCTCCTTTCTCATCAGAATTACTCTTTGTCCTTATTGTTTCGGAATCAGTCTGTGCAGGGTGGACTGCAGAGCTAAACTAAGAGTGCCAACAGGTGTGTAAGAGTCGGGCAAGTGTGTTCAAGACATGCCAACTGCTACTGTAGGATAGAAGGTAAACTGCAAAAGAGACTCAGGACTGGAAAGAGCTTGGGGTGAGAAAGATGAAGGGAGAGAAAGGGAAGCAAATAGCCTTCCTACAACTTTGCCTAACTGAGGTATCAGACCCCAGCACAAGGGAAGCAAGGTAAATGCCTGCAGGAACAAGAATGCATACTAATTACATATAAAATTGCTTCTATCTCAAGACCTCTAAACATGAATGAGAGATTGCTGGGCTTTTTTTGCAAAATTAAGAATGAAAATCACAGAGAAAATACAGGAAGCATATCAAGAGAAGCAGTGAACACAATGAATGGAAGTGTATAGTAGGCCTTCAGTACAAAGACTGACAAAGAAAGAAAGTCGATATAATCAAGAACACAGAATCACAGAAACACAGAATGGTTTGAGCTGGAACAGATCTTAAAGATCATTTAGTTCCAACATCACTCCCAAGGGCAGGGAACCTTCCACAAGATAAGGGTGCTCATGGCTCCCTCTAACCCGGCCTTGACCACTTGTCCAGGGATGGGTCATCCATAACTTTTCTGGACATCACTCTCATAGTTAAGAATAATCTAAACCTACCCTCTTTCACCTTAAAGCCATTAAGGTGAGTGACAAAATGGGAAAAAGTCAGTCTGGATCAGGAAAAAAGGCTGTTTATATGGACTACACGTTTGAATTGAGTTTGGTGAGAGTGAAATCATCCTGGGGCACTTAGGGAACAATTTATGGCTGGGTAAGGTTACAGATGATTGAAAAGATCAAATGAATGGCTGGTTTTCAAAAATGGGATGGGTGCATCTAAGATACTGGTGATTAGTCAGTTTACAATAAATTCTTTGGAAAATGCTAAAATAAAAAATTGATCCATTATAAGCATCCCAAAGGTAACACAGAAATAAATAGCAAGGAATGCTGACTTGCCAAGAACAATCAAAGAAATCTTATTTTTATCCGTAACAAAAATAACAGAGAAAGGAGAGATACATAACCTGGGGAGGATATGTTTGAACCACCTACATTAGTAAAAAAGCTTAGATTCACTACTTGTTAAGCAAGGTCTTATGTTAATAGGAAAGCCTATTGATCATGGATTTACTGTCACACTGTGTGTTTATGTATGAGGTAGGATTTCAAAATGGTCTGTCTGGGATTTAACACAAGCCAGTGTTTCAATTATTTGAGAACCAGGATTCACATTCAACAAATGTTCCTGATAAGTTGATTTTTGGGAATAAGTTACAGCATACTACAAAAATAGTATACTAGGAAGAATTGGGAAGTGAATGGTAGGCTGCAGGTTTTCGGGCAAGGCATTGGTTCTTAAAACTGATTATAAACTCTGCCTAAAGCAGAAAATCCCCCAAACTTACTGCCATATCCAAACAGAAGTTTGGATATCTGAGGCAGAAGGAATAATCCTTCCACTGCATAGGCTGCAGGCAAGTCCTCAGTTTCCCAAGAGAAATGCAGATCGAGTGGAGAGTGTGGAGGAGAACTACAAACAGGTCAGAGGTCTGGAGAACACGACCTGTGAGGAAAGAACTGTATTTGTTTATTCTTACGAAAGAGCAAAGACTGTGGGGAGACACAATAATAGCTTTCAGATATGCAAAAAGCTAATGCAAACGAAGAGATAATAACTTTTGCTGCAGATAGAGCAAAAAATAATGGGCTTAAATTAGCAGCTAGTACATTTAAGTTAGACATCAACACTTGTAATGGTGAACTTAGCTAGGAACAGACAAACTCAAGAGTTTGCCAAATCTCTCTGTCAACAACTGTAAGAGCAGGATCAGGAATGTTTTTTGTCTACATCAAGAATGGTTTAGAAATAGTTAATCCTGACTCAGCACAAAAAGGTGATCTATTCAATTTTTTTCGTCCTCTTCTTACAATTTTATTTTCTTACTCTATGAGAATCATACGACTACTGAGAAATCCCTCCAACAAGCACTCTGATTTGTAAAACAGATAATAACAACAGGAAATAAGGGCACCATGATTATTTGTTTGAAAATGAAGTCTGTAAAAAAATGAAACAGGAAAGGTTCTATTTGCCTAAAATGCTGGTATATGTTTTAGGAATGATCTCTCCTTGAGTGAGTCCTCAAACTCTTGTAATGGTGAGACGTCTCATAGGACATAGGGTATACCCTACGTTTATTAACAGGTGTCAGATTTTGCATAGCCATGGACATTTATAGAGGATACAGTTCACCCTCTTTATTGTACTAAGACAGGAAACAGAAAAGAAATAAGTATCTGGCCAATTTGTCCTTGTACAAGTTGCTTCATTTCTCCGAATGTCTTTTTACTTCACTTATTAACAGGGATAATAAGGTTCAGTGTCTCTACTCTCTGTGTCATCAGTTGAAAGGTGAAAATATAGCTCTTGCCTCTGATGAGAAGTCAGATAGTACTTAGAAGCCATGTGGTCTTTGGTTTGAGAAAACAATAAATAATCATTTTCTTGCCACAGGAGAAAAGTTGTGGGAGACGAGCAAGAGGAGGAAAAGCAATATCGAAGATGGATTGAAGCCCTGAAAGAGTCAACAGGAGATGAAGTTGTCGTTTAAGACTATAGAATATTCTCAGAGACAATGGACTTTATTGACAGAGTTAGAGTTTAATGTTAAAATAGAGTTCTTACGTGGCACCCCATAAGTTTTGTAAAAATTCCCTTAAACTGTTCGTCTTCTTCTATCCCTTGTTCCCTTATATGGTTATAAACCCTCTCCCTAATCCTTATCGGGTTGTAGCTCCTTCTATGCTTTCCTAGTTTGTGCAGGCCCCCTCCTACTCTTTCCATATTTGGTATGCCACACCCACCATTCTAGCAACTTCTCTGCTTCCCCTATATAAGGGGGAAGCCAAGTTAGTAAAGGATTCACTCTTACTTGACCTACAACCTGTCTCAAACCTCTGAGTGAATTTCTCCATTTCCCTAGCCAGGCTGTAATAAAAAGTTATCATTTCAGCACTGTTGTTACGATGCCAAAGGGTAATGGTAAAAATAAATACCTTCAGATTTAGAGCTAAGCACAGTGGGTAACCAACAGTGATTTTAATGAGTGCTCTTAATGGGGGCTTCTCTCCCATGTAAATATATCCTGCATGCCCATGTCAAACTACTAAAACTTTAATTTAAAATCAAATATCTGACTGCATGCAGGGTTATCTTTAACCACAGTGCCATGGCTTTTCCTGAGCCCACTTGTGAGCATACAGATAAGCATTTCTTGCAAACACTTGCAGAATGGTGGCCAATGTAGAAACATGATTTTTAGATGTAGCATAGATATTATCATAGTTTACATAAATATAATTTATAATAAGCACCTGTTAGTGCAAAAACCACTGTTAACTCTTCAAGTACTACAAACTACTTCGCTACTACAAACTGTGGTCTGTGGGTTTTGATTTTTTTTTTTTTTTTATTGTGCAGAGGCCTCATTTTATAGGTGACTGAAATGAAGGCCATTCTGCTTCCCTCTGTCAGTTTTGAAAGTGGAAGGCAACTCAGCTGAGTTTTTAGACAAAAAAAATCAATGGCATATAAATAAAGCCTGTTGCTTTAATAGTGGGAATCTGTGGTTTTGCTCTGTTGTAGTGAAGTCGTTGCTGATAACAGTAAATTTATGCTTTTAATCTCTCCCCCAACCAGGATGTTGGTTAGAAACTTAGAGTTGCAGTTAGTTTAAATAGCAGCAGGTTAGAGACTTATGGAAGGAAGAGTTGTATCTCTGTCCTGGCTTTCCTCCACAATGGCAGGCATCTGCAGACAGAGAAAAACATGTAACTGTTGAGAGGATGAGCAAAGACAAGTAGTAAATCTAAAAATCCCCTTCCTTCTGCAGCCTTGAGCTTCTTAAAGCCTGAGAATACAGGTGATTCCCCTAAGGGCTACAGTCCTCATCCTGTTGAAGTCAAAAGGAAATCCTCATGGACACCAAGGAGAGAAGGCTGAGCCTTAAAAAGAAACAGATATTACCATCCTTTTTTGAGGCTTTTCTTTGTGATGGAAGTGTTTACGCTTTAGATAGATGGGACTACCATGTGAAAGACCGTGCAGATTCAAGGAATTACCAGTTAGTTGGGGACCATCCTTCTGAGGAAACCTCCTTAAAGGTTTTAAAAATTAACATATTTTTTCAAGTTTTCCTTAAAAGAAAATTAAATAAAGAATAGTTACATAAGTTTTGACTGGTAAATGATCACCCCTTTTGAAGACCTGTTCCTAAATGAACATAGAGGTGGAGGTTTGCTGGGAGCGGGAGAGAGGGAAACCAAAAATCATCTCTCTTCTTAGTAGGACTGTACTAATATCATATAGCTTTTACTCTGGGATTTCATTGAGCCCTAGAGCTTACCTCATCAGTTCAGCCCTCTCCCTGCATGGAACATGGTCTATTGCTGCTCCGTGAGAAGAGCTCAGCTCTTCTAGTAGCCTGTATCTAGAGGTCCTCCTGCAAACACCAGCATATTCACCCAGGTAATGTTTGTTTAATATGAAAATTCTGGTAAATTCCATGTGTAATGCTAAAGTGCAAGAAGACTACTCAACACAAGAAATGTGCTGCAAGCAATAGACTCCAAAGAGATTGTGCTGGTAGCCATGGCTATTACTTTCAAGGTAGAACCTGGTAATTTGAACAGTTCTTTGCAACATAGTGGTGTTGTGTTGCAAACACGGGAGGCAGAGCCCTTCATTTTACATCCCCTTCCTTTCCAAGACTGTCACTAGAGCTTGAAGGGGGCACACAGCCCTTTTAACATTAATATAACTTCAACCCAGATCCTGTGTTAGTTATGTACTCTCTTTACATTAGGCTGAGTAAGTACATGGCTAGAAGAAATAAACATTCTACAACACTGATCGAGTATATGCATTAGAGATGGAAACACTCTACTAAGAGGCTGGTAAGCCCTGTAGTTTGTTGCCCTGTTCTAAAAGCCTGTATTTTTCAAATGTGGATTTTAATTTCAGCTTAGCTTGATTTTCCACAGCTCTGACTAACACTTCCATTATATTACTGTGATACCCTCAAACAAAACCTTGATTTTTTGTTTCACAAATTTCTACTAAAACACCTTGAAGTAGAAGCCAGTCCCTGCTCAAGCACAGCTTTTGTGTTGTCAGGAGCTAGACTTCCCACACTTTGCCACTGAGCTCCCCTCGAAGAAAATGGTTTTGTGGCCACCTGACCAAGGTATTTTTGCATTATCATATTGATCAGAATGTCATGGATAAGTAAATGAAAGAACAAATGTAAAGAAAAATCTGTTTCAGAACAAAAAGGGGGAGTGTAGTTTTCTTCTTAGGTAATGATTTATTAACTGAGAATATTATTAATGAGCGCCTTGAACTTCGGCCTATTGCTGACATTTTACAGCATCTTTGTAGTTGTGATAAGGCACTATACAACTATCTTTGAACAGTATTTTCCTCAATAACCAGACACCTGTCATGAATTGCTGATTGGAATACTTGAGCTGTATCACACTGTACTAATTATTATGTCTTGCTTGGCACAGCAAATTAAATTCATCTGATGTTTTTAGGGCAAATAGTTTAAATAGGTTCCTTGGCAGACTCTAGAGACCAGTTCTAAAAAATTAATTGACTTATCTGATCATTGTGTTATACATGGATGATGCAGTTTAATGTACACACTGCAGAGTTTAATCCATGTAAACCCTATAAACATTAAAATTAGGCAGTCACATATTGTGTCTTTAATTAGTTCAGTGGGAACTAGACATTATCTAGTACTGTTACTTAGTTCTTTGTAAAAAGAGTGGTAATTTGGAATATATTTAATGAAAGGATAATACTGTGATATGAACAGAGTACCAACATGTTATCTGATACTTCTGCTTTACATACACAATATTCCACTGTATTTTCAGATTTCCCTTGGGTCTATGAAAGAGCTGTTTCCACATCAGGTTTCTAAGAGCTGGGCAAAGCAATCATTCTGGCTGGATTGCACGAACATTCTTCCTATTAGCTACAATGAGACTGCAGATAAAAACTTGAAGGAAAAGCTAGCACTCATTTTAATTTTCTTTCTTAACAGCAAGGATGTTAAGAAAATTATCGGGATGCAAAATGAATGAAAATAATTTCAGCTAAAAAAGCATCATGGAAAGTTTTGTTCTATGAAATCATGATTTTCTGTCATTCCAACTTTCATTTTGAATTCCCTTTGTTTTGGAAACATCAGTCGCAAGTATACTGGAAGAAATTCTTGGCAATAACTGTTATTAAGAACACATTAGCAAACAGCAACCTCATTCTCCTGATTTTACAAATAACAATGTAAAAGGCAAAATAAAAACCAAAAAGAGTTTCCATTTGAAATGGATATTTTCCAACGACCAAAATAAAATCATTTGGAACTGCAACGGTAAGAGTTTATGGTTGTAGGCATCGTAAACATGATTTTCTTGTTTCATATAAGAACATTGTGTGCTAAAGTAGCAGAAGTTGTTGTGTTGATAATAACTCTCCTTTTTTCAGTCCCGTAGCAAAACACAGAAATATTCTGTTTCCTGGTTTCAACCACGGGGGCACAAAGGCTACCCTGCTAAGAGAGAGTTTTCCCACAAACAACCCTTGTAAGAATGTTTTAATGGCTTACGGTAAATCAGAGTGTTTTGAAGATTAGCACATCGCTTTTAGACAGATCGCCTTCTACTTGGTTATCTGGCTTGCCTCTTTACAGGACTTTTTTCCTTGTGAGATAACTGGAGATATGTCTGGCTGCTGAAAAAAAATTACCTCAGGATAATACCAGATTATGTTGAAATTATCACTTTGAGAAGCATATCTTGGACCCTATATGCTCTTTTTTTTTTCATACGGGAATCACTCTTTGGATTGCCTTTATTTATTTAAGAATAAGAACTTGCCCAATAACAGTGTGCTTGTTCAAGTCTTTAGTAAACAATCACCAGCACTAATGCAAAATGTGATATAAGGAAGTATATGTGTTTTAATGAGGTTTCACATAAGAAAACTGGAAACTGGAAGAGCAAGAAAAATCTCCACAATCTGTCCCCTCTGGTGGTTTACCTTGTTCTCCTTTTCCTTCTTTTTAACATTCTCCAGATTTCTCCAATATCAAATCAATGTGACCTTTATATAATTTTACTTCTTTTTCCTGCATTTTAATCAGTCAATTTGTGTTCTGTATTAGAATACATAGCCTGTGAATCTTTATGTGTTAAGTGAAGCACTTAGAACTAAATCTCATAAGTAAACCTTCAGAATTTTTGCAGAGGTGAATATTTCACTCATATTGAAAATTTTACAAGGGTCAACAGAATATAAATCACCTAATTTCTCATATAGCAAAAAGTTTGTATCAGGGCCAGGACCAGCAATATTTAATTTCACAATTTCCAGTAGGTAATTTCTTTTTTAATATGAGCAAGTGTTACTTTGTAGCCAAATATGCAGAACTGCACTGTTTTCTTTTTTTTTTACTGAATCCTCTAATGGGAAAAAATCGGCTCGTCTGAGCTTAAAACCTTGTTATTGTTGAATGCCAAGATGGCATATGCTGTGCTGAGCATATCCTATAATAGACTTATTCTGGAAGGACTCTAATCAAATACATTTTCATACTGAGATGACTCCTTGAAAATATTTCCTCTCTTATTAAATAGTCCTTCAGCAGTGATAAAGTTTTAAATAAATGGTGTATAGTTATTTTTCATTGCCCAGTCTAACAGGAATATTTGTCAAAAGTTTTATACAGACAGCCTGGTGAAAAGGGTGTACTTTCAAGTGGATATAAATGGTTTCAGGATGAAGTAGTGTAATCCTGATGTAATATGATGTACCATTTCTGAAAGTCATGCCTTTCAATGTCAAAATCCTAGTGGGTTCCCTCCTTCACTCGTCCCAAGGAGAATCCACTCCATTCTGTTATGCAAAGCTTGGACAGAATCTCAAGATGGGATTCATGATGATCATTTTAGGGGTGAGGGAACTTCTCTAGATCTGTTCAGATTGATTACATTACAAGGTCTGCACAGAGAAGAGGCACTGAATTTCTCCAGGGCTTGGGCCTCTTACTCACAGCTGGGTCCAGGGCCTTTTCCTGAAAAAGGATGCCTCGCTTAACTGCTACATGGAAGTCATTCTTTTCATTGAATTCATATGTGACAAAAACAGGGTCGTCAGTCTAATGAGACTCTAAGAAGATTTGGTTTAATTCTTTATCTTGCATTAGTGCACCTCATGCCTTGCCATGGGGTGCCTCAAGCCTGAGCCAGCTCCAGCTCCGCTCACAACTAGCAAGGTTCCTATGGAACTCTGTCCAGGAAATTTACTTTTCTTGAGAAATTAGGTGTATTAACCCAAGAACCACAGTGTCCTGGCTTTTGGCACCCAGGGAATATCTATACTGACTGGGTGGTATGCTGTATAAATCAACCTTGAACTTTGATTAAAGTTGTGCAAGGGGTAAAGGACAAAGGACAGCTCTGGTGTTGCTCCAGAGACTCTCCATATAAGAGCTTTTATTTACCATAGGTAAGACACCTTATCATAGTTTTACTGTAGGTGACCATGGTTGCTTGTTCCTACTCCAATCCCTTCCACTGAGCCAACTGCATTCAATACAAACATCTCCCTTACAAGGTGCCTTGCTGGTATTTAAAAATAAAGTAGCTTCTACTTGCTTGGAAATGCCAATATCTGTTTTTGAGAAGTCAGAAGGGAAAAATATTCATCTGGACTTTATGTTGTGCTGATCATACACAAATGAGGGAGTGACCTGGTGACCCAGTGTTGTGCTTCTCACAGGCTGTGTTTCAGTTGATGTTGACCAGAGCTCTCATTGCATTGGCACTGCATGATAAATAGTGCAATTCCCACAGCATTCAAGGAAGGGTGGCTCCTGGTGAACCGGCACAGTCATGTTGCAGGAGGTAAATAACAGCCAGCTTGCATTGTTTTCCATCCTTATTGCTTCGGGGACAAATTACATGGGACAGCAGTGGAGAAGAAAGGCTGGAAGTCTTGGTTATTCAGTGCTCTACTTCCCTCTTTTAGGAGGTGAAACCAAATATATGCATAGCAACGTTTGTGTTCAATGGCCATTGCAGTTTATGCCACATATAATAGACAGTCTTCTAAGGAATAGATCCTACATGTATCAACAAGACTTCTGTGAGACACTCATGCAACTCCCAGCATTTAGAAAATCATTTTACTTAAAAAACAATAGCACATTTAAGGACTGTCATGTTCTGAACTTTTATTTTGAACCTTTGGAGCGCACACAGTGGGAACTCTCAGTCTTTTAGCAGCAAGAGTTGGAAACTTTTAAACAAACAAGCCTAGATTCTTGCATGATCACCTGACTACAGATGTGTATTAAGAAAAATCCCAACCAAAATATGTCTTAAGCTTAGAGCCCTCCATTAATTAAAGCTGACTACCCTGTCACAATGTCTCTATATATAGTAGATCTCCCTGCCAAACTTGCACTCTAAACACTTCTTGCAAAATGCAATGCCCTCGCAGTGCTGTTTCTTCTCTACAGTTGTTATTAGAGGAGAACATTTTTGTTTAAGTTTGAAAATAGATTAGTGATTCTCCCGTTCCCTGTATGCTTTTGTATGCTGGGACCTATTGGAGGGCAAAAGAGAGAAGTTTCACAACTGCTAGAGGAGTCTGAACGGCAACATAATAAGGAGCAAAGAAATCTGCATCTGAAAAGCTAATCTATTTGGCTTACTGGTTTTCAGAATATATCAACCCCTTCGAATTTCTAAAGGCTAGGAAATGGGGAAGTTTCAAACTGAATTTTCCACAGTTTAATAGATGAAATTCTTTACAAGAACTAGTCAATTATCACATCTGATACCTACTGCATTTCTTCAATTAATTTTTAGTGCTGACAGTGGAAAGAGAACAATTACCTTGCTCTTTTAATGCACAAAAAGAAATGGACGCAACATAGCAATTATTAAACGAGATATCTTTTCACTCACAATTGAAGCCTGAATGGAAAAAAAACAACCACAAGTATTAACTTGTATTCACCTGCTTACCAAGTTATCAACCCAATCAGATAAGAACACACATCCTTACAATATAAATAGAATCTTCCTGTAAAATTTTATACCCAAAGACTTTGTATAAGTAAGTTGATGGCAGAATGTCTTTCAGAAACACAACATATTGCACAGGAAAATAAAGTAACTAGATTTTAACTAATTTCCAGATTCTGGCCACTGCTGTGTATAGAACAAAACCACTGAGAAAGCGTTTTGGGATACAGCCTGACCCTGTGTCTGACATGATCTTGACCCACCAAAGGCAATCAACAGCAGAGAATCTTCTGTGTGATTGTTCTTTGTGATTGCTTGCAGAAATAATTATGCAGAAATAGAATTCAGACGTGCACTTACCAATGTAACATTTTTAGAACTGAACATGAAAAGCCTCACTCTAACTCTAAATTTACTTCTCCTCCTACTGAAATCGTCTCATCGTGCACAGAGTAAGTTCACGAGAGTGCAAGCATCCCAGGCAGCATATATACAACCAAATCAAAAGCTATGTGCAAAGAGACAACAGGCAGTCTGGCTTTCAATCCACTTCACTCACATTTGCAAATGTCTCCATATGTCCATCCACCTAAGGCTCTAGGGGGAATACTACAGGAGACAGCACTAACGCTCCAGACATTACCTTTAATTGGGTAACTCCCGGCCAAGTTCCATCAACTTAACGCTTTCAGAGCAATACAAATCCCCAAATCTCTCTCTTAGGATTTTAAAGGATTGAAGATTTATCTATAAACACACATTCACCATTTTTTGACACTCTAAAGCGCTCCACAGTTGTCTTTGAGGCTATTCTACATATGCTCCTGTAAATCCAACCTGACTGCAGAAAACAGTCCTATTACTCACTGCAAACTATCAAGAAAGTTGAGAGTATTTAGTTTCTACATTTGAGGTTTCCAGCCATGAGCACACTGCCACTATCAGTAACTTCACAAAGTCTCAGAAGTTCTTCAGCAATGAAGATCTGAGGCTCACTTCACTCCCATCTCCCAGCCTCCACCTGCATCAGCATCAACATCAGCTTCTCTAAGCCAGCTTGGCTCAGCACCAACTGTTAAAGATCCTGGTTGATGGGAGATTTCTACATTTCCCCACAGTTCTGCTTTTCCTTCCACAAGAAGTTGAGAGATTCAAAGGCTAGTGTTTGAGGAGGGATACACAATCAACAATCCTTTCAGGTTCAGTGTAATTACTGGTGCAAAAATGCAATTGTACCTTAGTGGAAAAGAGAGAGAGATCCAGTATTAGTGCGGAAAACAATCATATTTGTGCTGAGTCTCTGATTACAGTGCAAGGCTTGGCTGTTGGCTTAGGTTTCTGTCCCGGCCTGAGTAGGATTCAGTTGTCTCAATACTTGTTTTTAATCTCTCTGCATGTTTGTAGAGTATGTTCTCAGGGTTCAAAGCAAAAAAATAAGTTCAATGCTCTGCCTTCCTAGAGTCTTTTCCTTACCCTTATTCTTTCCTTATTTGATTGTAAGCTTTTATCTTGTGAGTGAAGACTTCCTTAATTACAGGAAAGAACAGTGAAAATAAATCAGTAAATCAATAACGACAAAATGTCTCTGTTCCATTCAGACCACAGCTGAATAAAAAGCTTGGGATGCTAAATAAAAATCTACTTCTGATATAGAACTTGGAGAATGTATCCTAGCATTTTGGTATGAGTTAAAGGGAATTGCTCCTTTCTGGAGTTTCGAAAACTCACAAACTTAAAGACTGACACCTATGAAAATTCCTTTAGGATTTAAAAGCGCTTGGAGGTCATCCTTTTTGAACTTTTTTTTCCCCAGACATTTTTAAAGTTTAAGTTTTATGTTTTTTGGGGTCAGGGTGGGTGCAGAGATAGAGTAAGCTTTGGCACATGGGCGACACCAGTATACCAAGAAATTTCTCCAGAGATATTTTCTCCATTTCCCCTAAAGAGAGGCCTGCCAATCATTTAAGAGCAGTAGATCTTTCACTTAACAGCTTAATGTCACATGTCTCTTCTTCCTCTCTGCTTGGAGTTAGCATAGCTCAGCACAGCTTTAGTCTAGACTAGTAGTAAAGCGTTGACAAAAAGAAAGCTAATCTAATCACAGCCTCCAAGAGTTCTGGTCTTGATCCTTGGATCTGTCACATACACAGCCAGGGAATTAGCTCAGGGAGAGGTTTTCTGAAGCAGACACAGAAAATAAATATTCAAGTTCCATTGGTAATCAGTGACATTTGGAGACACAGGTGTATTTTACACCTCTGAAAATCGATGTTACCTCTGTCTTCTTCCTGTTTTGAAGACAGAGATGGTAAGTAATTTCTTATTTCTATGTCTTTTAACTTCACTTTTAAGATCTGAAGTAAAATGTCTACCCTTTCTTTTTAACACTGAAAAGCATAATGGCTTCCCTCACCTTCCACAGTTTTCCCATGTATCCCCCAAGGAATTTCAATGCTACTGAAAAATAGATCTAAGTAACTCTTGGTGTCTTAGATTGGTGATTTCTTTTAAGATATAATATATCTTAATATATAAAATATATTAAGATATATAAGATATATCTTAATTTATTAAGATCTCAGATAACATTTGAAAATAAGTGCAGACCACAATACAAAATGCACTTCTCACTAGATAGATATTATATAATTTTAACTTGCAATTCAAACTGCTTAGCAGACACAGTCTATGGTGACAGCACTGTTATAGTTCAACATTGCTGTCAGCTGGAAGTAATAAGGTAGACCGAAAAAATGAGGGTGGTCAGATGTGACCTCTCTCTGTCATTTAGACACTAGACCATGCCTAATAAACTTCCCTCTGATACTTTAAAAATTACTTCCCATTTTATATTCACTCATTTGAAGTAGAAAACTGTTAAAGTAATTTTCAGGTTAACCCATTCACATTTTTCCTGCAAACTTATGACAGCATGCTTGATTTGAGGAGTCTGAATGAGAAGGATAGGCTTATAAACTCAATATTAATAGGTAACAGGGTAAAACAAATGCATCCTCTGTAAAACAATTTATTTATATCACTGAGCTAATGACAGAGCACAATGCTGCTCAACAGTTCTGCTCATTGTCTGAAGCTTTGTTCCCATGCAGTCCCACTGACATCTGCTTGTGGAGTATGATGCTGAGTGATGTGAAAAAAGTACAAAATCCAGTCTTTCTTAATTAAGATACATAAGGAGGAGACACAGAGACCTTTTCCTCCTGACGTGCCCATTTTCAGTGTCTCAGGTTCTGTGCCACCGGGCTCAAATCTATTAGCAGCTCAGCAGTGATGTGGCTGGCCAGCCCCAAGGACTGATACTCATTGGTTGGTACTTCTCTCCCTAACAGATCTTCATTCTGGAAATTAAATTTGTCAATCAGATGTTATAGAGAAAATATCCTAAGCCCTCACAATCTGCCAAATACACAGTTTAATTCTCTGTTGGATATACAATTTAATTCTTGGTTAGTACTTGTCTGTACTTTTCTAACCTTCTGTGCTGACCTTTGTTTTGTTTTTTTTTTTTTTTTTCCTTTGTGTATCAGCTTTACATAATCTGCCATAGGAGCTTTGAGGCTTCTGCATCAATTAGAAATTCTACCTCTCAACTGAATTAAGCATTTCCTAGCAGAGATTTCCTCATTATTTCATTTACAAAAGCCTTATTATGATGCAACTTTCACCACTCGAGTGTCCATAAAAAATTATACAACCATTTGAGCAAGATTCCCTGTGTATCCCAAATGTAAACATCGTGATTCATTGCACTTTAGATAAACACTGCTAATTCAAACCAAGTTTTTGTTGGATCCATATATCAATACATCATTTACGGCAATAAATAAGTACAGCATTACTTTTTTTCATTGTCACTAGCCAGCACAATCTGGCATTATCATAGTTACCTAGACTGTGTAGGGTTTTCTTCCACTTCCTCAAAATGCAGGTAAAGATGTTCAAAGAGTTCCAATCTTCCTTCGTAGGAAGGAAAGAACATTTCTATGCCTTCAACTGTACCTTCCCATTTTCACCATATTTTGTCCTGCTCACAACCCCTGCTGCTGAAAGAACTGCTAACTCTTGTCTGTCATAAAGACAGCCACTTCTCAATGGTTTAGCTAACAGGGAAATTTATTACTTTGCTGCTCAATAATATGCTGTAGTGAATGCGTCAAAGGAAGCACCCAAGTATTTAGAAGTTTACTTTGACTCATCGCTTAGCTAGTCAGCTAAAAGCTAACTCTAAACAAGACAGTGTTTTGTTCCCCTCCCCATTAGCAATCTTGATAACCTCTAGGGTTACTTCTCTCTGTTTTCATGCAGAGACAACCTCAGGGATTTCCAAGGAGTCAGTTCTGGTTTGTTTCCGTGTAAGAGTCAGATCCATGCATACATGCAGTAACACTGGACACTGCTATGACTATGTAAGATAGGAAAGTGCTTTGGAAAGCTGCGAAAACAAATATTATCTTGCTCACAAGAAATAGTAAATGAAGGTTATGTTACCTACACTAGTGAAAATCCCAAGGACATAGAATGTAGAATAGGATATACTCTAAAATGCTCCATTGGTGTTTCTTAAGGTAATTTTCCTTTGGCTTGTCAGAACTATATCTCTAATAGAGGTAAACTGATCTTCCTGGAGAAAAAAATAAAAGCAGGACAGACTGATCTAATTCTTCACTCAAAAATTAAACCAAGTAGTTTCAAGGTATGAAAACACTAGCATCTATAATTGCTGTCAGATTCAAGGCTTGCATTCCCTTAAGTACAATAATAAATGCTCGTGAAACAGGTTAAACAACAGTATTTGTTTGTGATTTTTTTACCCAGTTTTAGAGCAAAGTGGTCATGTTACCACTTAGAATTCCTTATTACCATTCCTCCTAGTTACCATTTGAGTTCCTTAAAATGACATAAGCCAAATTAGCAGTCTACTGTCACAAAAAAACCCCTGCTTCTGAATGTCATTCCTGCTTTCCAGTCAGGAAAACCTGTAGACAAAACCAAACTTTGGATTTGGGGTACATTGTACTCTACTCACTAGAATATCAAAGAAATGCAAGTTTGAAGCTGCTTTCCCAAACCATGTCTGCAAACTGTAGCTGTGCTTGGAGTTCGCTGCTCCCTTTGGCTGCAGGAGCAGAGGACATGGGCTCAAGAAGGAAGCTTTTCTTCCCCAAGCAGAAAAATGCTAGTTTGTCAATGCTGTGGGAAGGGAACCTACCTGCAGTTTCAACCTGTGAAGCCCAAAGGCTGATGTCAGCCCATATTGCATGTGTACTACACAGTACAGCTTCTAAACATCTCCTTTTTGTGAATTTTTGCCATTGAAAGGGAAAAACCCAACAAAACAACTGAGAAGGCTGGTGTTAGAGGGAATATCATACTCATGAAATGTCTACAGAAAGAAAAGGAAATGTTTTCTATGTAAAGTACTTGATGTGTTCAGAGCCTGGGGTGTATGTTTCCGAGCTTGAAAAACAGAAGCAGACACTGATGAGGAGCTGTAACATCTGCATCTTTTACTCCTGTCAGTTCAGAACAAATTAAGCTGCCTTGACTAATGCCTGAATACTTCAGAAATGAAAAAATAATTTCTAGTATATCTTTTAACCAAAGAAATGGTAGTTTTGGATAATTTTACACATGCTATAGTATCAGAAAAACTCTGAATGCTCTAGTTTGCATTATTCACCAATTTTTTTTCAAAAACATTAGACATGAAAACCAAATCTTACATAATGATATATAAAACAAAGAGTAAAAACCAAGTGTGACTATTGTCTGTAATTCTTGGGGAAAGGCTAAGGAGCAAAAAGGTTATTCGCAGACTAACTTGTAAATAAATTGTGCTTAATAAAACAAGGCCATGTTCTCAGGTCAGTAAAGTATCAGTAAAGCTATGCCTTCAGCCTGGAAGACTGATCAACTCTCTGAGAGAAAAATCAGATAAATATTCATAGAATTGGTTATGAAATTCTTACAGAAGCAAATTAAGCAAGCTGGCAATTGGTTTGCTGTTCTCAGCAATGCACTCACTCGGGGGAACTGCTGGGCTAATCCAATACTCAATTGATTAACATATTAGTAGCTGCCAAATATCTTTTCTCAAGGCACTCGGACCTTCTGTACGCATACCAGCTCTGGAAGGGGCACGTGCACGAGCTTAGCTTCTCACCTTCAGTAATGAGGAAATCTCTGGGAAAAAAAACCCAACCAGCTTTGTTCTCATCTGCTCTGAATAGTTAATATGCCCCCTTGTGATTTTGATAATTCATTCATGAGAATTTAACACCTCCAGTAAATACATGTTACATTTACATGTCTGGATATGCAATTTTCTGTACTTAGACAATAAAGCTATTAATTTATCTACATATTGTCCCTAGCAGTCATCAAATGGACACACTTTTGAAATGAAAATGCTCTCCTCTGAGGATAAACCTTACCTAGGTAAGTTGGTATCTGTGAAGTTAATATATGCAATTACATTTTGTACAATAGTAATTACTTCATGTTTTAATAACAAAATTAGGCTGTTATCTGACAAAGACTTGAGAAGTGATAAATAAAAACAAATAATTAAATAAATAAACAATACATTTTTCTAAGACCATCTACCTGGGTTAATATTCTATATAGCTGAAAAATCTTAAAACCAAGTTTAAGTATCGTGAAAAGAATACACTTCGTTACTGTTTCCCCTCTTCCTTCTCCCTGTTAAGGATGTTAAAGAACAGGGATATAGGATTTACTTTCCAAATTTAAGTTTTAGTTTAAACAAATCAAAATTATAGATGAAAACCTTTCCTTTTATCTAGTGATGGTCCTTTGGAAAATATTTTAGAAAGTTAATATTTTAAAAAAAATCCAAACCAGACAGATTTTACCTGGCTATGGTCTTTGTCAAAAAAACATCATGAAGTAGATGGAGAAAGGATAAACCTTCATTCCTACACCGTTACCACCTTCCCTAGGACACTAGCCTAAAAACCCCTATGTATTTTAGCGTCTTTTTCCTTTATTTTGGGATTTTGTTCCACCCACTGCACTAGTTAGTTTATGCCTGAGAATTTGGTGTTATCTAAAAGATCTAAACATCTGTGGTTTTGGAGTTTTTCTTGTTCCTCCCCTCCCCCCCCCAAGCTCTGTACTGGAAATAAATGCTTGCACAAAACCAGAATGATAGGTCTGATTTCACTCTTTCACTGAATATGATATTTGCAATTATTCCAAAATAACTGTCATTAGCCATTTGGAAAAGGCAGACTAAATGCATACACCACTGCTTTCCCACTCAGTACTCTAATTGCATCTACCTGTAGAGCTCTGCAGTTTGCAGTCCTTACATATTAAGACCAAAATCCACCAAAAAACACAATACACTGCATTGAGACCAAGACAAACTGTATGACATACACGAGACAAGAATGAACAGTGAAATTTTTAATGCTTTCGTAATTGTTGACACACGTTCAACTCTGATGGCGAGAAAACAAAAGAAAGGTAGAAACTTAAACAATAGCCTTCCATTTACATAACTTTCATTGTTAATATTTTATTTTAGACTTCATTTACTAAGCAACTTTTACCTGTGCTTCCTTTTTCTTGTCTTGAATTATGAACTCCTGAATGCATCTGAAAAACTAAGAAGTCGTGTCTCAACAGAAGGAGAGAGGACAAGTCACCGCCTGGAAGAAACAGCTGGCTTGGGTCCATGTAAGAACAGACCTCATATCAGGCACTCAAACACTGAGTGTACAAGCCCAGCCACAGCTTCACAATCCTCACCTGCCCTCTATAGTTTGCAAGGAGGTTTCACATTGTGGTAGGCTGTTGCACGAGATGTAAATTTGCAAGAAAATTTAAATGACTGCAGAGAGACTGTGTTGCCATTTGAAGCAGAAATATATCACCTGCTAGACCTCAGTTTCTAAACAAATGCCTATTTTTATACGAAAATACAAATGAAATTTTCAGGCAAGAAAAATTGATGATAAAATTTGACAGATTTATCTTTGATGGTGCACGGGCTACCAGAATGTGGGTTTCCTATGGATAATGAAGAGCAGCTTTAAGCATTTAATAAGTAAAAGAAGCTTTATAATCAATTCCAACTCTGAGTTTGGTTCAGAGGAGGTATGCTGCCAACTCATGTGAACATCACCTGCCTCACTACAACTCCTTCCTAGAGTAATTTGCAGCCAGAAGGATCTATATGCGTCATGTCATTTTTTCTTAATGAATAGTTCAGCTCCCTCCCGTTCATTTCCACTGTTAGTGAAACCTATTGGCTTTCTGTGCTCTTTTGGTCTGTGTTAAGCATTATTTACCACTGGCATATCTGAGTGCATGTCTGTGTTTTCTCTAGGTCATTTCTGAGTTTTCATGTGGTTACTACATTTTTCAGAATATGAGTCACTGCAAGAGGTACAGTGTGTGCATTGGAGTCAAATCAGGAAAGGACAGCTGCAGCTGATGCGAGAGGAAGATACCAATTCTCATGACGCTAACTGAAATAATATGGGGACTGTTCAGTTAATTGCATCAAGATAAACAGAAAAGAGCCAACATATGCAAAGATTAAGGCATCAGGCACACTCATCAGTCACTGCTTCATCTCTCTGGCTTTGTCTGGGATTTCCAATGTTTTCTGGAAGCTGGGGCCTGTCAGAAGGACTCTATGCATGCAAACACATTCAGTGCTTGAGCTGCAAAGTCACCATTTCCTGGAAATATCCAATTTACTCCACTTTTATGTAAGCTGAATTGCCATATGTAGATACATAAAAGACGGCAGTAGATATTTGGCAGCTAGGGAAAAGTTACTGCTCTGACACAACCTCTGTGCATTTCCGTAATTAAGTGAAAACTTCAAAGTCTTCCAGGAGGAAAGGTCTTGGGAAACTCAGACATATGACAAAACTACTTGGGAAAACAGCAATCCTGTGTGAAGGAAGCAGCATTACACAGAATAATGTACAGAGCACTTTCCCCTTTTCCCATACATATGATTTATTCTGCTGAAACACCAGTCACTTTGACCTCTCTTGATCAATCAGAGGTGATAGCAAACACAGAGCCTTGCTAATCCATGCCGATTATCTGGTAGTGCTTTTCGTTCTCTCCAGTGCACAGTCAGGAAAGTTTTCTATCAACAGCTCACCCTAAGGACTGTTTCCAAGGCTGCATGGAGACTGTGAGATTAGGTGCCTCTACCACACTATTCACACTCCTTCAACTCTATCTGGGCAGACTTTGAACCCTGGAAGCTCCCATGCTCTTATGCCACAGCCCAGAGGTATGAATTATGTGAGGTCACTTTCTGTGCCATAATACCACCTCTCCAGTGACCTGTAGCACAGTTCTCCTGTTGTCTCAGACAGTTTGAACTGGAAATGTACACATTAAATAATGCCTTGGGCTGCAAAGATATGACAGAGGGCCCAGAATAGATACAGAGGTTGTGTTATGTGGACACGCATAGCAGCTGCAGAAGGCGTTATTCCTACACAGAACGAATACATGGCAGTTGCACCATTTGGCCTTAGGGACTGCTCCCTGGCACCCTTTATTTAGCAGTATAATTAGGGCAGAGATGTACGCTTTCATACATTTAAAGTTCACCTACACCAGAAAACTAATTTTGAACAAAATACGGAGCAGCTTATGTCTGTGGGGCTAAACTCTCTTCCTCACCCAAACATACATTCCATTTTCCATTCTGGGAGTTGCCTAAGCGTGGGCTACCCACAAACAATATGCCAACAGCGTCGTTTCAGGCATCACATTAATGTCAAGAATGACACCACTGTGATGCTTGTACCCTGACCCTGTAGAGATTGCCATGTAGTCTGAGAGGATATTTAACAAGCCAGTGCAGGTGTTGTGCTAGGGAAAAGCAAGGAAATCCTGTGTGCTCTGTCTTCTTGAAAGCCAGATGTTGATTTCTATTCTATATGCAGGCAGATGTGGATGTGCAAATTTATTAAGATAAAAAATTTTATTGAGCCTTTACCTCTGCCAGTGATACGTGGGATGCACTTGCCAGAGCAATTACAGCTCTATCCTAATCAGTCATTGTCAACGTGTACAATATTCGGAGACATTACAACTAAAAAACCATCTGCAATGTGTTGGTTTGTACTTGCTTGTTTTTAAATATTACTTTGAATGGCTAATAACTAATGTAATCTGTGCAGTGCAGTGCCACAGAGATTTCACCATGGAACAGGAAGAAACAATTTTTGAGTCTACGGTATTTTTCAAAGCATAACAGAATATAAGTATAATCTACCATTTAAAATTGACTATGTAGATTCTGAAAACTGAAAAATCAATTTAAGTTATATTAATAAAATGCAATAGAGAAAATGCAAGAATATGGCAAAGTCAATCTCCTGTTTCAATTTTTGCAGGAATTTCAACATATTTTAAGTGCATTTGAACTGTAATACTTCTAAGAAATTAAGTAGCTTTAAAATTGGAGTAACAGAATGCCACGACCCACGGGGATGGGAAAAGGATCGGGCACTGCAAGAAGGGTTCAGGACACAGTAGAAGTCTCGTGGAGCAATGCCAATCTTTATTGGGGAAACAGTAACTTATAAAGGGTAGGTTTTAGGGGTGGAGCTTGGGCTAGGGAGGAGCGTAGGATTGACAACTTAAGGGTGAAAGTGATTGGGCAATCGGGTAAGGAGGGGAGGAGTTTGGGTGTAACTAGGGGAATGGGCCAATAACAGCTACCTCTGCACTGCACCAAATACTGTCCAATGGCAGGCAGAGGAGCGGGAAAACAGGGAAAAAAGGCGGGAAAACTGTAAGGGTATGAAGAAGACAATATGGAGAACGATTTTTAAAAAACAACAACTGGGGTACACACAACCACATAACAGCATAACAACAAACTGGGGAAAACTGGGGATAACAGGAAAACTGTCCAGTCCAGTATAGTGTCAAATCCGGTAAATGAAAGTCCTTTTCGGTAAAGCTTTGTCTTTATTCTGTGCAAGGTGTCTTATTCAGGGCTGTATATCTTGCGCCATGTTTGGAACTCCTCCCATTCGGCTCTGTGTTCCCCAACAACAGAAAATTGTACAGGATGTATTTTATGGTAACTTGCAAGAAAACAATTATAATTTAGTAAATCAACTAACATTCCCACTACATTGATAAAAAAACTTCACCTGAATTATCTTTGTATTAGAGAAATATAAAATCTCTTTTCATCAATGTACCATATATCACTAGTAATTGCAATAACCAAGTACTGTAATAGTATTGTGACATGCTCTGATTTACTCTCTGGATATGGGGGTCATTAGCACAAGGGCTGTTCTGGTACAAATCTTGCCTCTACCTTCAGTGGCTCATACCAATGTTCCACATTTACAGAGTTCAGCTGTTTTGAAAAGAGAATTTTCTGTTACTAAACTTCCCTGTCACTACTTGAATTAGATCTCATTTTAACAATAATAAAATCACTAATCATTAAAAGAATATCCTCTTAATCAATCTCATCAGATGTGTCACAAAGGACAAGTAACTAGCATCACTAGGCTTTAGCTATTTCTTTTACTTGTTGGTTTTTGTCTCTTTGAGCACTTCTGTTTGGATTTGTTTGGGGTCTTTTTCTCCCTAAGAGTTGTACTGCTGCTGAAGTATTCTTTTCTAATTGAGAATTATTTCTAATTTGCACTAAATAGAGTGTGTTCCAGACACTGTTTTCTGTGTCTTGAAATAACTGCCAGTAGATTACAAAGCTGCAATAAAATAAGAAACTGAAGAACATTTAAAAATACATATATTTTTGAAGAAGAGTGAAATGCCTTCAACCAATCTTTATACTCTATATAAAAGGAAACTAAGTTCTACCCTACACCAGTTCAAAAGTTATAAATATTTTATTGACATTTAACTACATGGTATGTATATATCTTTACATTTTTAGACCAAAAGATTAAAATTATTTTTGAGCATGCCTGTTGTTTCTGAATAATACAGATGAACATAAATGACTGTAGATGCAGCCCTGTGTCAGATGAATCACACAGAGAGCATCTGTGGAGGAGGTGAAACAGAAGTTTCACCCACTTGGCATGTTCCCAGGCTCTGGAGAGCTCCAGCTGGCCTGTGTCTACTTGCACGAGTGCCACAGGGAATAATACCCCACTGGTGCCACAAAGGCACGTTTCTCCTATGGCTTCCTAGAAGCCACCAGAAGCATTTGTAGAAGACAGCACCCACCAGTGGACCATTAAACATCTAGTGTTGTATAGATCATTTGTCACCAAAGAGGGTTATTAAAGAGTAAAAAAAGACACACATAAAACACCTCCTCCACCCCAAGGAAAACAAGTAACAACACCAAAAAAACCAGAAGGGAATCATAGAAAATACTGGTTTGTAGAACTGGAGTTTGTCCTCTAGAGCTGAAAAGAAAATTATTATAACCGCCTTCCACTGATCTGAATAAAATATTTCATGAAGGAAAAACATGCCTTCCTCAACAGAAAATGTAAACCCCTCTTAAAACAATTTGATTGTAATCCAAAAAAATAAAGCAAACAACAGCTTGTTCTGAGTTCACAATTCTTCTCCTGTATGGAATTTCATCTCATATTACCCCATTCTTTATCAAACTGTTGGGAAAATGCTGCAGAGCTAGCAGACACGGTGGCACTCTAATTCAGCTTGTGCTGTGTTCTGGGCTTCTCATTTTTAAGTGAGGTGGTGACTGAGTTCCTGGCTTGTAAATCCAGTGTCATTCTATTCCTAGGGCTATGCAAAACAAAGTAACACTTTGAAGTACTATATTTGAACACACAGTGCTAATGGGAACAGGGATAAGACTATGAATAAGAGAGATTACAGCTAACATTCTATTGTTATTCAGTTTCAGTATTCTTCCTTGGAAAGGACAGAAATGCTGAAGGTGCTCATCTCTGAAACAAGGCAATGTCTACTTCAGTCACAACAATCCCAGGAAGGTTCTCAAAAATGAAGATGGCACATTTCAGAGGGTTTCCTCCTGGTTTTTAATTTTGGATTATTATACAACTTTAGCCTACTCTTGATTCTATTTAGAGTAATGTCTGAGGTGAAACCTCACTGAAAACTCAAATAATATTAAGATACTGAAAAGCAGCCATGTGAGAGGAAAAAAGGAGACAAAAAATAGATAAAAATGCACGTGGTAGGTGACAAAATAAGTGAAGAAAGGATCAAGGCCAGGTTGGATGGGGCCCTGAGCAATCTCATCTAATGGAAGATGTTCCTGACCAGGGCAGAGGTTCTGGAAATAGATGATATTTAGGGTGTCTTCCAACCCAAATCATTCTATGATCCTATGATTCCATGATTCCATGAAAAAGTTAAATAGGAAAGGATGAAAGCAGAGACTGCAGAGACAAAGCTTCCATTAACTTCTGGGCTACCAATAGTAGAGTCTCTCATGGACAGTTGTGGGTTGCCATATGCATAAATAAGGCTCAGAGTGTTTGTTTAACTCACTTTTGCATGTGCCCAACACTATCCAGGTTTTCACTGGAGATTACTCCACACTAAGCTTGTGATGCTGCTTAGTTGCAGGATGGAAACTGGCTCATTTTCAGTTGTATCACAGACTAAGCAGTTGAAAAGTCTGTCTGAATGGATGAAAAATCCATAGCTAAAATGCTACTTTTACCCCCCACTTAAACTAAATTAGATCATAACCACTCAGCCTAAGATTCCTAGGACAAGATAAGATTTTCTTAACTTAAACCATGTATAAGTGAGCAGGTTGTCTCAACAAATACATATGCCAGCAATACAGTTTTGATCTCCCAAAGTGACATTTCCAATCATTATTTTCCTTCCATAAGGAGGAGTATTTTGAGCCCTCTAAGTCAAGATACATTCCAACAGAAATTCTACTGCATCCCTGCTAAAGCTATTTTGACTTATTTAATTTTATCTGCTTTTTTTTCTCTTCTTAGCCTTAGTTGCCAAGAGTGTTCCACCAGCGTAACCATTATTTCCATATCTCCTGAAAAATGCATGCACATCAATATTAGTGTGTAAGTCATTATTGGTACTTTGCCGTGTTATTTTGCCAGACAGTCATGGCTCTGCTTGAGGTCAGCCACATATTTCATTAAAAAAAAAAAAAAAAAAAAAAAAAGAAAAAGGAAAAAGGAAAAAAAAAAGGAAAAAAAAGGAAAAAAAAGAAAAGACACCCAGGCATTTTTTGCATCAGACATAACGTGTAACAACATTTATAGGCAGTATATTTTAAAACAGAGATTATCTCTCTTAATTTTACAATCTGAAGTCCTCCAGAATGCAGCTTTGTGAAAAATGCCTTGAAAATGTCTTCAAGGTTTCTCTGAATTTACTGTCATCCCGTCTTAGGATAAATTTTCTGGCTGTATTTCCATTGTACCAAAGAGAGTGGATATTTTTTAGTAAGTAGTTGGAATTCCAATACTTAAAGTTTATTTTAGGCTTTCTGATCTGACTACCTGGTACGCAAATGAGTGCAGTTAACATGCAAATGTTACATAATAATACTGCAAACATAGTAATATAACCAATTTCTGAAAATAGGTTGGTTTGTTTTCCTCCCAATACCCTCTTGCTAATTTTCAGAGACTCTCAACTGTGAAAACAACAGAAACCCAATTCTGGAGGTGACTACCCAGCTTGAATGGAGCACTGTGGTGTAATATTTTAGTCAACAGAGAAATAGGAAAACAGGAAAAATACAGTCCAGGATACCACAGAGGGGGCATTCAGTATCTCATATTGAATGGCATGATTTTAGAAACCTTGTTGTTGTCCGTTTTTCTTGAAACTCAGAAGACTTTTCTCAGGTCTTCCTTAGGTCAGGTGGCATCATCTTGTTAACAAACTAGTCTGCAATGAACAGCCACAGCTGCTATGTAAGTGTATTTATAAATTCAGCTGAAAAATCACAATCTTAGATTGAGGGAGATGAAGCTGAACCACTGTTGTTCCCTCAGTCTTAAGCTAACATAGAAGATCTTCTCACAGGTGTCGTTTTAAACTACTTTACCCTCATTTCTGTAGTGATTATTATTGTTTAATGTTACAGAGACACACACTTTCAAATGCTTTTGAATTGAAGGACTTGGATACAAAATCTAACAAGTGAGATATATTACAGTTCAAAATTTCACAGCTCCTTGTTTGAATGTTTCAGTGCGTATCATCATTAGCAAAACTCAAATTATGAAGAAATATTCTGAAAATTATGTTTTTGTTTAGTGCCATTACCCTGTTTAATTTAACAGAGAAAGCAAATTTTAATTATTTTTCTTTCTACAGTTTTCAGGTCTCTATGTGCTCACATAGCAGTCATCTTTACAAGACATTTCTATCTGAATAATTCTCCAATTTGAAACTACATGCAGTACACTGAATGCATATTTTTTGCCAGCTGTATCTAGTTCTTCAATGATATTTTTTATCATTGAGCCATATGTCATAACTTGGCTCCTCATCAACATCAAATACTGGAGAAAATGTAGCTTCAGCAGCACCTGCACTGTCTAAATTGAGTAGTGTCTTGTTCAAGAAAGAAGCATCAAGTCAAATCAGTGCAGGTGCGGTTAAGTGATCATTTTTATGTGTCCTGAAATCAGACTCTCTATTTGGTTGCCTCCATTTTTCATTCTATGTTTGGGAAGACCTAAGGAGCTCAGGAGGTGTTCAGTTTCCAAATCTCTGTTTGGGTCCATCTGGGGCTCTAAGACATTCCATACACTGCTTTCTGAGAAGTGCTTGGAATATATATGCAGTATATTTACCCCAGAAGATTAGTTAACAGGCAGCCCAGTGTGTATGAGATGACTGTCGCTTCAGGATTGGAGTGCTAGAGCTTCTCTCCATCAAAGTTTTTCTTGAATGTAGTTTCTAGAGGACAAGACTGATTGTAATATTTACATTGGCAAGCAAAATTCCTTGCCACTCTAGACAACACAAGGAAAAAGGTTCAAAATTTGGCTTGGATAGGGCTGTGATTTTGCTACAGATTCTGCTTCTGGATTTGTCACTTCATCTCTCTGAAAATGTGTTAAGCACACAGTGCAAATGATTCACAGCTGAATAAGTGGTAGTATAGTAAATATAAAGTTTCTGTTTCCACCTTTAAAATATGTGCCTTTCCATAGTACTCTACAAGGAAAATAAGGAATAGGGCTTCATTATACGTAAGATAAAACCAGTCTGGTATCTTAGAAATACGTCTGTTGACTGAGGTTTTAAATCATATTAGATATTACTGTCTGTACAACATTGCCACAAAGTAGAATTATATTTCAAGCCCTACTTTGACACTTTTCATTTTGTAATAATCTAATCTGTAAACTTCTTTTATAAATTAGGGATGTTCTACATAAATGGAGATAATTTAGAGATGTCCACTGATTACCTACAGGGAAAATGTATCAATAGCTGTAATAAATTTTATTTTTAAAGGGAAGGCTCTGATGCAAGAAAAATGTTTTGTAAAATAACTTTTACACAGAAAATTATGAATTCTCAACAATATTAATGCTTTTAATTTTTTTTTTTATTTAGGCTTCGCTCATCAAGTTAACAAACTGAGGAAAAACATGTGTCATGACTGAATAATTCATGTATTCTGTCTTCACATAAGCAAAACCCAAAGATGATACAAAGATCAGAACCAGGGAATTGTTTGATAAATTTGGGCCGGGTATGGCAGTCTGGATAGTCTGTCACCGAAAGTGTGATCCAGTTTTCATGCATGACTCCAACCTCTACCATGTGATATGACATGAACCAAAATGTCCAGTCAGTCGAACAATAAATTTTGGGGTTTTAAAAACGAGGTCCAAATTCATCACGCTAATTTCTATTTGAGTCACAGCAATTTTAATGTGCTAATGAAATTAATTTGCTGATGGAATGTAGTTAATTTGATATATTTTCTTTGCTACTGATGTCTTGTCTGTGTGCCCATTCCTTCCACAGTGTAGCCAGCAGGGAATTCAAGGTAAACACTCATTATCACAGCAAATTGCCAAGACAAACTGAGAAAATAATTAGTATCAGGCAAAAGGCAAAACACAGACAGTCTTAGACCCTGTTCATTCAAAGAACAGCCTCCAGGTTTCTATGAATTATTTCAGGATTAAAGTAGATACTAGTTCCAGTAGAAATAAAAAACACAAGAAGAAACGAGGTTATGAGTCCCTACAGAGTACCAGCACCTGCTCTCAGCTCCTGCAGTGCAAGAAACAGGGAAATGATGTTTATTTAAGTCACTATGATGAGTTTCAATTGTGGCCAAGCTTCTAAATGTTGTTCTAATGATTTAATAAGATTCTCTTCATCAGGCTGGCTTGTACAATCAGGAACACTATACTCAGTTATTCTTCCTGCCTTATGTGAAGGCACCTAAACACAGTCTTCACTTCCCTACGGTAGGGAATCCCACTTTTTCCCATTTTTTCCTCATAATTCAGGCTTTTTTTCATAACTCAGAGATGTGAAAGTGATCTCCTTGGGAGTGTCCACCTTGTTCACATGCATTGCTTTAAAAGCAAAGTCTGAATAGGAATGCAGCACTCTAGCGGAGGTCCTCAAATGGCTCCCTGTTTTCACTAGCTTTGAGGCAAAAAACGTAAAAAAAGTTTATACTAAACTTTTAAAGCCTAAAGTTTAGGCTAAACTACGTTACACTAAAAGTATGCTAACACCGTCACTCCATGTTTTTTCTCCACTGTTTGCTCCCACTGAAGATGTATTCTGGCTTGTGATCTGCCACATTGGTGAAATCCCACCTATATATTCCCAGTTTTTGGATAGAAGAATTATTTGAGTTTTGAAAGTTAGACCACTAAGTTAGTGTTTTCTTATTTTTCTTGACAAAATCCACAGTCTTGACCAAGTGATATAATCAGAAGAGTTTCAATGTAAGACAAGTGCTACAAGAAAATAATAAAACAGCTACTGGAAGACTATTAAATACCCTGTTTTGGAGTTACTCCTTCTGGCAGTTTGTAGCAGGCACAGATGATGGTGAACGCTCCAGTTGCTTTTTGATATGTATAGATGATCAGAAATTTGGTGAAAGATTTTCTGCCCATAGAAAGGTGCAGTTTCACTGAAAATTAAACATGACACTGGAACATGGTGATTGATACTTTAGTCTAATCATATCACAATAATATTACTGTTTCAGTAAAGGAAAATAAGTAAGACTGAGAGTATAAATATTTCAAGTTGACTATTGATTAACATTTGTATTGCATTAATATTGCAAAAAAACCCCCCACAATGTATAATTTAATTAATCTGAACAATGAACATGAACAACTTTTTTTTATCCTCCTGAAATGTCATTGTTCACCATTATCATCATCACCATCATCATCATCATCATCATCTGATATTCTCAACATCAAATACTCCATGAGTCATGAATCTTAGTATTTGAAATGTTTTGTCTCACTGGAAAGCTTTACTTTCTGTTCCAATTTAAAATGGAACAAATTATTCACAGAATGGAAATTCTAGTTGCCAGCCACCTCAAGCACTGTGCTGTTATAAGAAAGCATCTCATTAGAAAGTCTTTAGATTCCCTCTTGAATGTCTGGTGTCAGTTGTAATGATGTACATTTTTTCCCAATCACTGTGCATTATTAATTCAGTGCATATCCAAATATATTTCTGAAATCCAACTTTCTACCATGCTGCTAAGAGTATCTGCTATTTTGACTATGTTTTTCACTGAAGCTATTGTTATTACAGAACAGAGTAAGCCAAGCTAAGCCTGGGCTGCCATATGGCTGCACCCTCCCTGCATGTCAGCAACTACACTCAACAGTTGCTTCATAAACAAAGTTAAGGTGTTGATTTGGTTACCTTTTTGTTGTTGTTGGTCTACTTTTGAGCAACTTGAACCACCTGAGCAAGCTGACTGTGTAGTTGCATAAGACTATGTCTGGTGTTACTATTTGTGTGTTTACTATTCCTGTCATACACATCCAGTCTTGTGTGTAAGCAGTTACCTTATGAAACAACTGAGCCAATCCCTCAGAAATGAAATGTGTTTTAAATACCAGGGAAGCTACTCAAGTTTTGTTCTCATTAAATTTTTCAGGAAATTGATTCTATGGAAATATAACTATTAACATACATCCCTTTCCAACATAGTCTATCTTAATGAAATGCAGACAAAAAGTGAGTTGTCAGCACTCCCTCATCTGTCACAAGAGTGTCTGTCAGTCTGCTTCCTTTTCCATCAGTCCGAGCATTTCTACTTTGTCATGTGTACAGGCATCAAGTATTCAGATATAAGCAACTTCACATTTGCATTCGCAATTCACATTGTGTGGTTGTACCAACAGTTTTCCAGTCAGATCAGAGCTACATCCAGTCCAATATCAACTCTACCCAAGCTCTACATCAGCCCAATATCAGCTTATTTCCTTATTGCCCCCTCCCCTTCATCTTTCTTCCTGATTGTTCATAATCATTTTATTGAAGATCTAATTTGTCCAAGTTACCTAAGCTCTGTGGGCGTGCAGAATAGTTAAGCTGAAAGCAATGAGTCTACTCCTTAGCTTGACAGTAGACACATGGCTGAAATCAGTCCAGAGGGCTCAGGGGAAACCTTCAGGGAAAACCTTTTAGCTCTATCATTAATACTTTATATGCCTGTTGCATATCAGTAATTGTGAAGAGAAACACCTTCTTGGTAGTCCATAAATACCAAGCTTTGCCCTAAAGCCATTGCGTGGAATCCAAGCATGCAAGGCAGAACAGTACTGAACGCCCCTGCACCAGTATTGTGAACTGTTCTAACATCCATTTCTGGCTATCCAACTTTTTTATATAACACAACAGAGAAACATAGATATTGGTTCTTTCCTCTGTAACCAGAGGGGAAATGATGGAACATTCATTATACTATTTTATGTCAGTTATGTATGCATTTAAACCAATAAAATATCCTGCCAAATATTCCTCCAAAGCCAAAGTAGTGTTCTTGAGGAGTGATAAAAGATTTCACCAAACACATACATATTTTTTTAAACAAAGCCTCTGTTGAAGAATCCAGGTATTTCTTTTAATGTTATATAATGCCTGAGAGTTAAATATAATAATACCTGGCTCTGTCAGTGTTTGTTATTCAGCCCATATCCTGAAGGCTTCTAACCCAACCAAATTTAAATTGGACTAGAGCCTGACACAACATATTAGCTCAAATGTAAAGAACTTGTTTGGGTTTGGTGGAGAACATGTTTCTTAAAAATAGTTTTTTAAAAGTTGGTTGTGATGAGTATAAATTTATATTTAGATTGTTTAGAACTTTTTCATTCTAAAAGAGAATCAAACAAACATTATGATGCTTATCCCAATATTCTAACATACTAAGTTTATCTTGGAACAAGTATTTAACGGCTGCTGTTGCTCAAGACATAGCTATCATCGGAGAAGTCTCATCACTCAAAAAGACTCAAAATAAAATGTTAAAATGAATTTGACAGATTACTCATTTCTCTGTTAAGAAATATGCTCCATTTTACCCTAAAACCATGAAATCTTTTAATCATTGAAGAGACACTTTAGAATATATTCAGCAAAATTCTAAGTGCTTATATGTTTCATTGTTTGATTTTCCTGTGATTTATGGCACATAAAGTAAGTTGTTAGCTGTTTTCTGATAGCTCTTTTTTGTTTTGGCCACTCTCATTGTTCAGGATCAACAGAGTATCTACTACAGCGACTCAGTATCTAAGGGCTAAGTCCTTTCCAATATGAAAAAGGAAGACAAGTCCAACACAGGAGGGTTCCCCAGTAACCTAGGGCAAGAAACTTATTTCTTCATTGCTTGGATACAAATGACCCATAAATTCAACTGCTGTGGGAAGAATCTCTCCATCAAGTCTCATCTCTGAGGTTTTCCTATTAGCAAAGCTTTCACATACTTTTGTGATGTTTGCTGTCCTAGTCAGCTGGAAATCACTTGGATGGAGCCTGTGCTTCAGGAGAGTCTCATCTGATACTTTTTGGCATGGAGAGAGACTTTATATACAGAGATAGTTTTGCTATTGTAGGTAATTGATACATAGTCACTCACCTGCCAAGTCTATCAATATTATTTGCTCATATTTACACTATTCTTTTTTTTTTTACAAAAATCCTTAGTTGCATGGAAAAACTCAGGTGATGACTTGTGTGTGAAAGCTAAGGAGAAGTTGGAGCCTTATAAACTGTTCTCACCCTGAATTACTATTTATATTATATTTCCAGTGCACCTTCCCAGTGCACCCTATTCTCCCTCATTCGATGTACAAGAAAAGTCTGAGAGAAAAGGCTGGGTTTGTTCAGACTGAACTAATCTAATTTTTGTCTTCAGCTACTTAATTGGTCACTGTAGATGAGATTGAGTTAGTGTTTTCTGAAAAATATGCATGGTGAAATGATGGGAAACGAACATAATTCATGGCATGGGAAAATCCCAATAAATATATTTGGAAAAAACCCCTCTTCATTGAGGGTAATTGTATGCTGGGAATCATGATTTTCCAGTGATAATTTGTCTATCATTAGCACATTAATTTTTTTTAAAGCTAGACAATTCTGACAGACTTAATTAAACTTGTCTTTACTTGAGAAGAAGGAGGTAAGTATTTTTCTAGTAACACAACTATAAACAAACAGAACCTGTGATCCATGCCTCTATTTTTGAGCAGACAAACTATGAATCTTGATTAGATTGAGCGTCCTACAGGAAGCTGGAATTAAATGAGCAGAGGTCACTGAGAGCCAAAATGGGTCATTTTCTAACCAGGGAAAGATGCCATATCGCTTTACTTATTGACAGACATTTAAGGGCTCTCCTGCAACAGTTCTGGAAAACACATATTTGGTTCCAGATAACTTCTTTAAATCCTCCTTTAGGGGACAACTATTTCATAAAATAAAAAGAAAAAAAAAAAAAAAAGAAAAAGTTCTTCTGGCATCTAGTAACTTCTACATTGATAACAGTAGTTAAAAACCTAAACTACTGTATTCAAAAATTATACATTTCCTGTTCCCATGGGTATAGAATTAGCTGTGTGCTCCAAAGATGTGCCAGAAGTGATAGAGCATTACAGAAGCAACAGTAGCAACAAAAACTCCCAGATCCCAAAGTCATCCAAATGGGTAGACACCATAGACCCTGCCAACTACTTAGCTGTGACTTCCCTTTTATGAGCTTGAACTCAGAAGAGTTAAGAACAAAAGCTGGTTTTGTTGTTCTTTTCTACAGGTAAAGGAAACATACTCCAGATTCATCCTAGGGAGCTTCCCTACAGATTTGAAGCTGTTAGTCATTCGCTTCTGACAGCATCCATGCACCTTAGCTTTGCTTTTTCTGGTTGGTGGTGGGAAATGGGAATTATACTCTTCTATTCTCCCAGACCAGAACTATTTCACTCCACATCATAACATCAAGGCTGATCTCACAGCTAAATTATAACCAGATATGAGTTCATGAGATGCAAATACTAAGTATCAGAATGTTTTGGAATGCATGTTTTCTGATCATAATTGCAGAAAAACCCTTGAAAAATGATATAAAGTGTATATATTTATTGTTTATCTACTAATATCTTGGGTTCTCTTCTGGGCTTGATATGGGGATATCTGTGAAATGCCTACGCTCCTCTTAAAGGTTTCTGTGACATGTAGAAACATATCTATTGAGTTTTATTGCTATATTTTTTCACTGTGCTAAAACACACCTTAAAGAGAAATGTTTCACTATACAAGAGCAGACATGGCATAGGAACATTTCTGCTGCATTCATGAACAACAAAGTTTTACCACTCCCTGAAAACATGTTACGTGATTGGATTTTCTACAGAGGGTTGACTAAGAAAGAGGGAAACATGTTCTAAAAATAAAGAGCAGTGCTAGAAACTGTAGGGGATAGAGTCTGCTCTGGGAGAGACTAGAAGGTGAACCTCTTGGATTGTAATTTATTCCTATCTGGTAGAATGAACTTGATGTTTTGGACTGTATTCAGACCATTAGCAGCAGTGTCACTGTTAGTAGCATCTCCTATGATTTGGTCTACAGCAGATCTCCCTGCCCACGCAGATGACATGAATATGTTCTATCAGACAAGAAGAGAGCCTCATAGCTTAGACACCTTCCAGTCTGATGCTCAATGACCTCCTTAAAATACTGTGTGCCATAAAATCCAAAGAGAAATTAGTTATAATGTATTTCATACATTAAAGAATCTCTTGTGCTTTTCCACAGGCCATTTTCTTTTCTTATACCCCTCCTACTCTTAAGAGTCTCTGTCCCAACTCACATATGCCTCGGGAACAATTCACTCAGTTCCAAAATATCCTGCTCTATTAGTAGTACAATCTGTTATAGTTGCTGTGAATCAAGCAGAGATTTTCCACTATTCCCTTGTGCTTGCCTGAAACAGCTGCATTATTATCTTCTGATCAGAGGC
Source organism: Manacus candei (assembly GCF_025592945.1). NCBI lineage: Eukaryota > Metazoa > Chordata > Aves > Passeriformes > Pipridae > Manacus > Manacus candei. The sequence goes on along the minus strand of NW_026138141.1, from coordinate 115,676 downwards.
ATGAACGGGGCACAGCAGAAGACTAGATTTGAAAACCACTCTCAAGCCTTAATTTATGCAGAGTGGTCTGCAAGGTCATTGTTTCCAAGCCAAAATACAATTCCCTGATAGAGCATAATTTATTAGGCTGTTCAAAAATAATAACTGTTTTCAAAAAGTCAGAGGTTAGTTCTAATGACTATTTTCTCAGCATGAGCATAACTAATATTAAGTTGTACATTTTGTAGTATTTTTTTTTAAAAGTAACATTTGTATGACTGTGATGAGATGATACAGGAGAAGGAGAAGATAAAAAGATGTATAAGTTGAAATACTTTGTCCTTATTGTGGTTGTTTATTACAACTGTGTGGATTCTACAGATTCAGTCATACAGAATATTGCCCATGAGACACATGTCAAATAAGTTGGCTCATATATTCTTTGGAGGTTCTAATTTGAAGTGAATCAATTTCTTTTGCCACTGCAAAATAGTTTATCGAAGTGCTCTAAAGGGATATCCAAAACATACTTGGAAGACCTTAAAACCAGTAATATTCAGCACTCCCTTCGGTGGGGTAGAGAAAGGATATGGATATCAAGTTTCTTCATACAGAGTCAATGGATTGAACTGTCTAGAAAGCAATTTGGGACAGTTAGGAGTTCAGATCTTCTTGAATCACCTGATGAAGCCCATTTTACTCTGATGCTCAGAACTCGAGGAATCCTCATCTTGACTTGGTCCTCTAAGTTAGACACTGTACTTTCCCCTTGCTGACAGTGAATGTGCCTCTTCACCTTGTCCAGGCCCCCATGAACACCAGTCTCATGCTATTTTCTTTGGCATCTCTTCCCACCAAGTGGAAAATGATTATTCAGAAGTAAAATCTACCTGCAATTTAGCAGATAGACCACAAAAGAGGAAAGTGGTGTCACAAAGAGCCATTTTCCATACCTGTAAGCTTTTATGGATATGGAAATCAGGATAATTTCATATTTCTTCTCTAGAACTTTCTATAGGATGAAAACATTAGTGCTGACTTGTCAAACTTAGTAAAATGTAGTCTTGTTTTAAAGCTAGGACATTATAAGATAGGAATTATTTGATTTCTCTTTGCCCTACATGAGTGGTTATTCTGCAGCATTTCATAGCAAGAATAAAATCCCAGGATATTGCTGAAGTTCTTTGATATCCTCATGGTAGAAATGCATTTGAACAACATTTTCAATGTTTAAAATAGCCACGTTTTGCCTCTTTTGTCTTAGAGGATGCTGATATATTTTAATTAGGTCGACATATTATGAGGGGCCTAGATCTGTAATAAGTAATTTAATGTTATTTGCATTTAGAAGCAGTCGGTTATTATTAGAGGTTAAAAAAATTTTACTAAGGTTTTTACTGCACTAGAAGTTTTTTCAGGGTGAAAGGAATATAATTAATTTTTCAATTACACAATATAAATTCCACTTTGTTTCAGGTTCTAACACTATGAGAGAAAAATTAGATTGAAAACATTGCCTACTGGACTCATACATATGTGACCCAGGCAAATGCATTGCCTGAGAACAGCTGAATGCTTCTGTCAGCAAAATAAGTTCATTTTCAAGTAGTATCAGGATATTGTCTACCTTAGTTTATCTGTCTGCTGGTAACCAGGACAGCACAAATGCTTTTTTGGCAGGAAAATGTTGGTATTTAGAAATGCAACTTCCATTTATCTTGGTGCAATCAGGAAGCTGTTGGCACTTTGAATGTGAGTGAGTTTATGAAAATGCCAAAGCAGAGATGAGAACATATATGTCTAACTTTAGAACCTTGCCTATTCAGTTTTGGCCTCCACTTAGCAGACAGCTCGCAGCAGTTTTAGATGGTATCACCATTCACATCTCAGTTCCTCCACTTAAAATAAAAGGCCAACGCCTTTTAGAGGTTCATGCTGTGATAAAAGAAAAACAAAAACCAAACCCCAAACCAAAAGAAACCCATAATAATAAAAGAATCTATCCAAATCTAATAAAAGAATCTATCCAAAATAACACCACCAACGCAGAAAGATTTCCTTCCATGATGGCAATTTGTATTTCCATATATAAAGCCAAGTTCTGCTATTTTTAATCTACTGTTAGGAAGTCATACTTAAGCATTAACTAAGCAAGGAAGCACTGTGGTTCTGTGAGCCAGAGTTTTTACTTTAGCGTGGATCTTTTAAAACAGCACAGAATCTATTTCTCCAACAGAAATGTCTTTTGGAAACATGACCCAAGGAAGGCTGCAGTTTGGTGTCAGTCCCTCGCAAACTCATCCTGCCTCTTGTGAATGTCATAATATGTTACTTAATAGTGAGAGAAAAAGAAGAAAAAAAAAAGAATACTGAGGGAGAGACAATTTGCCAAAATTATTTTGAAGATTATTAAAGTGTGTTAGCATGTAGCATTAGAAATGAATGTGTCTAAAATTCCAGTTTTTATCTTCTTTTTTTGTATCGTGCTCCTCTGTGGTAAGTGGTGGATTTCTGAGGACTTGATGGAGTTGAGCTATTTACCAACAGTCAAATGTGGGGATACAACTGCATTCACTGAGGTATGATGCTCTGTTCAATCACAGTGAATAGTGTACAAGAACACAACACCCAAGCTCCTGATGGTGACTCATCTTATTCTGGACATTCATATACTTACGTGACATGAAGATCTACCAATTCTTTAATAAATGTTTGACATTGTATTTATGGCAGTGATTTTCTGAAAGAGTTTCTCCGGGTTCTGATTCACTTGGGTTTTGGTTCATTTGTGTTTTCCAAAGCCATAAAAATATTAACCATGATTTATCTAAAGGCATCTAAAGATATGAAAAATATTTGTCACTTTTAAATATGCCATTATAGTACCTCTTCATAAAACTAAATTAAATTTCACCATAGTACACAGCTTTCATTGGGTTGCATTTTTATTTCTCAGTTTAAGAATATTTTCCTATATTTTCTACCTGTTTTGGAGGTGATTGGAAACTATCAAATTATATTATAACTATGAGAGTTTGACATTCATCCTGTTTCACACTGTGGGAGACCATCCTCTTGAAGGTAAAAATCTTTCAATGCAGAGACCTCAACAGAAGAGCACAGATTTCCAACAGCTGCACTCCTGTAATTCTATAAGTCAGTATGGACAACCAGAGGGCAAAATGTGCATGACTCTGCCTGTCTAACTGACCAGACTATTTGCTGTTTCATGAACCACTGCACAAAAAGTTTCAAAGATCAGTTTGGCAGTCACAGGTGCTCAAGGTACCACAGCCGGAGCACTGCCCTGGTAGGGTGCATTCCACCACTTCTACCTTAATCCATCATTTTTGCTGATGTGACACTTCAAAATCTTGTAGGTGTTTTCTGTAATATTCCTATAAATCTTTAACCCGTCAAGGAAACAAATTTTTCAGATCACTCTATTACCCAAGAAGGTAAATTTGTATAGGCTGAGAGATACACACTCAAGGTGAATCCCAGTGCTTTCTCTGCAACTGCAGTTACTGAGAGCATACACCCACAAACTTTTTGCTCCTTTCTGAGAAATATTTAATTAGTGCCAGTACCTACACATTGTAACTTTCTTGGGCTGTGGGATTCAGGACGTTTAGATGATCCTATTCTTCATTAGTTTTGTGTCTTTGAAAAAACCCTCTGTTTCTCTTCTCTCCTCTTCCTCCACTTAATAAAAGAAAATGCAGGATGAGTTTTATATACCTGACTTTCTGAATTATGTTGGCTTCTGCAGCTAGACTCCCATGGTTAGTAAATCATGGAATGATTTGGGTTGGAAGGGCCCTTAAAGTTTATTTAGTTCAACTCCCCTGCAATCAGCTGGGACATCTTCAACTAGACCAGGTTGCTGAGGGTCCAGTCCAACATCACCTTGAATATTTCCAGGCATGAGGCATCTACCACCTCTCTGAGCAATCTGTTCCAAAGTTTTGTCATCCTCATCATAAAAAATTTATTCCTTGTATTTAGTCTGTATCTACCCTCTTTTAGCTTAAAGGCATTATCCCTATAGCTACAAAACCTGTGAAGGGACTTTGAAAATTCAGAAATCCTCGAGGTTCTGATACTGAAACTATTAAATTGCTTTATATGCAGCACCAGCATTCTTATTTGGCAAAGACTCACTGTTTAAAAGAATTTAATAATTTAAATGATATAATCAAATTAGGCTCATCATGGGAAAGTGCTCAACACAGAAGAACTCAGTGGAAGTGGGCAATTGTTTTGAAAAATTAATTTAGAGCAAGCAGTTCCTGATTTGTGCCAGAAAAAATAATGAACTAGCAAGCAAGCTTGAAGGTCATGACTTTTAATATCCACATTCCTTCTACTCCATATGATCTACTTCAATGATTACAAAAAATATCAAGACCCACCCTTTGGCTTTGTAATCACTAGTTTTGATTTTTCTTTGACGTCTGTATTCTCTGTGGGCTTTATGTTGTCTGTCTTCAGCTTCACAAAGTTGAAAGATATTTTTAGTTTCTTAAAAAAAGAAAAACTAAAATCAAAACAAATGAAAGCTTATTGCCAGGTGGATTTTCCCTCACTGAGTTCCCACAGCTCTAATTTCAAATCCTGACAAAGTTCCCTGCAGAAATATTGCAGATTATGCTATTAAACCAATTAAAAAGTGATGAATGTTGCCCTCTACCTCCTTTCTCGTCATCTTACAGAGGATTTTGGATTGCCATTATCTACATCCCTTCTTCTGTGACTGTTTGGCTGCAGAACACTGACAAGGTTTAAATCCCCTGGCTTCCCTCTTTCATTCTACTCTTGGACAGTTATGCAGACTTCACAGCTTTTCCAGCACAAAGAGCGGATGTGAACCCTTGCTTTTCACCCGGTCAGCTTCCCTAACTGTGCAGCAGCCTGTCCCAAACATATAGTTCTATGCATAGACCTTTGTTATGGCAACAACCCTTTGTGAAACCAAGTGTGAACAACTTAGCTTGAGCCTAATGAACACGTGACTCTGATGCTAGATTCGAAAACCAGAGAGTTTGTTTGTTCAAGTCAAAGGGAAATTTAACCAGTCCTTGGAGAGTTAACTCCTAAAATCTTCTTCCTCCCTCCAGAAAAACTCACAAGTATCTTGTCTTCATTAGGGCAACAATATCAAATGTTCATTTTCCTAGTAGCCACTGAGTGACTTCTCAAAAGGCAGATGAATTTTTGTGTGCTGTTGCTGCAGCCTCATGGAGCAGTGGCTTCTTCAAGCAAAACAAAACAACATCAATTGCAGTGAATATAAGGCTGGGCCATGGGAAAGTTTAACTGCCTGGAAAGTAGACAAACTAAACTTTTTTAAGGCTATCCCTTTCCTGTTAAAATAAAATAAAAAACATTCTGTAGCACAAACCCCCTCCAACTCTTGCAAGTCTGGCAAGTACAGTAAAAGACAGTAGTCCCTTATCCCTTCTCCTGGGACTCACCTGCAATTCCCAGAGTTCACAGCCAAAGACCACTTAACTCTAGATGTTGGCAGCATCCAGAAGGCTGTCTCATTGGTCTGCATGAGTCTATCTAATACTACCTGGGTTTTGCAATGTCCAGGTGATCCTTTGGGCCTCTGTTAAAGTGCCGTGGTAGGCATCAGATTTGAATACTTAGGCAAGGAGATTTTACCTGTTTCTGTTTTGTTATATTCTACACACAATCCCAGATCCAAATTTCAGAGTTCCATAAACACAACATTGGATAGTAAACCTGGACTAGGCAGGGTCTTTCGAAACCACAGACCCTGAAGGGAGCTCCTTCTTGCCATCTCTCTCCGGTGAGAGTACAGAGACAGCATTAAATCTTCTGTGAGAAAAAGCTCTGAGAATTTTTGTCTGGCTACCCATTAAGGGCTGATGACTCCTATTTCCCTGCTAGAGAATCAGATGTTTCCTTTTTAGGTCAAAGCCACCACAAAGTATAACTCTTAATGGCATTGTCTCGAAAGAAGATTGTAGATTACCAGAGGTATCTGGGTATACCTATGCTCTCAAAAGAGTGATATATGCTGGTATCCATGATGGCAGTTGCTTGTCATCTCAGCAATAGGATATTTCCTGATATAGACTATTTACCTTTACATAATTGTGATTTAAATTTATTCATTAATTTATTAATTATTCATTATCTGAAGTTGGAAGAGTATGATAATATGCTTTGACCCCAAATCTGAAAGTAATACTAACTTCCTGAAGGACTTTCTAATGGTGTATACATATATTTATATGATCATGCATATATTTATTGTACAACCTTGAACAAAGCCCCACCCTTCTATCATAAACGTGAAGCAGAGACAAATTGAGACTTTGAAAGTTAATAGGGAGAAACTAAGAGATCTTAGACCTCTCCATTTGAGATCTATTATCAGAGAATATCATAATTGAGTTTATGTAGGCAAAAGCATTCTGATTTCTTAATATAGGAAAAAAAGTATCACAGCTATTCAAGACAAAACATTGTTGGACACAAACTAGAGGTTTTGGAAAAAAATTATGGAGACATATTCGGCCTACATTTTTTTTCAGCCTCTCAGAACAGTGTCTAAACAGTGAATTTTTAAAAGCTTAGACAGGATCTTTATACAGACGTGGGACAGTCTAGCTACTTGAAGAAGCTCCAGCTGTATCAGAAGGTAGCACCTAATACTCAGAAAGCTTGTGTTACCTCTGCCATGTTTCCAGGACAGTTATGGATAAGACTCATGAGCAAAACTGACCACTTTCTTCAGTCCTTTGGATCCTTTTCACCACTCCAAAAAGAAAGTCTAAGCCCCTTCCATTCCCGCAAAAAGTGTATCTGGTGACTAAGACAGTAGGGATTGTTTTCATCTTTATTTTGATAATGGATTGCATTTTTATTTCAAATGTCTTAAACAAGGCACTAGCAAAGATATGCACCCTTGTCTTAGATGATACAGATAGAGAGGTTGGAAACCTGGTACGTAACCTAAATATAAGCCTGATTTCTTGGTCAAAACAGTAGGGTGCTATGTCCAGCACAGCAGAAATGTTTATTCACCTTAATTAGCAACTGAGCAGGCAGTCTGACTTACTACCATACTGAAGTATGTTACTGATCTCACAGGAAGGTCTATGAAGTTTAGAGTTCATGTAACTTCGATAAAATCAGCTTACTGATCCTGAATGTAATGTAGTTTCAGAAAAATATGAGCAACTTGAAAACGTTCAAATGACACAATGCAACATAAAACATCATTCTGGAGTATAGGTGTCTATGTTCCTTGTTGAATATTTTTTTACATCACATGGATATTGAATAAGGTCAAACATCTTTGAGACTGTATCGGCATTGGCTGTGGCAGAGTTAAATTCCTCCACAGCAGCAAATATGGGGCTGTGCTTTGTATTTGTGCTGGAAACAGTGTTGGTAACACCGGAATGTTGTCATTATCACAGTGCTTGCACAGAGCCAAGGCCTTTTCTGCTTCTCGTCCCACCACCCTAGGGAAGAGACCTGGGGGCACAAGATGTTAGCAGGGGGCTAAACCATGACAGTTGACCACAGCTTCCATAAGGGATATTCCAATCCATATGGCATCATACTCAGCATATAGAACAGGGGGAAAGAAGGAGGAAAGAGAGTGAGACATTCAGAGTGATGGCATTTCAGTGTGACATTCAGAGTGATTGTCATTTCTTACATGTGATTGAGTTGTGCTCTCCTCAGGATGTCTGAAAACTTACCTGCCCATGAGGAGTGGTGACTGAATGAATCTTTTGTTTTGCTTTGCTGGGTTACCTGGCTTTTGCTTTCCCTATCAAACTGTCTTTATCTCAGCTAATGGTTTTTCTTGCTTTTACCCTCCTGATTCTTGCCCCTGTTCCTCCAAGAGGGAGAGAGCAAGCGGTTGTGTGGCGTTAAGTTGCCAGCTGGGGTTAAACCATGACGTGAACTTTGGTTGATGTTGGGTCAAAAATATTTGTGCACTTTTGGCTACATTTCATATCTGCTCTCTGGTATAAGTGGCAGACAGAATGTAACTCTAGACCACCATTGGAAAGCTGCTGCAGTGGAGTGATTGGTCCAATCCCGGAATTCTAACTCCAGCAGGGGTTGCAAACAGGGTTTTCTATATAAGGCATCCATAGTATTTTTAGATAGTTCTTTGTTATCAGTGCTCTGTATGGTACTTAAAAGCAAGAATTCATTAAAAAAAAATGGAGAGAAGGAAATATGCCATACTTGGGTAAATCTGCTTTTAACGGGTTAGGGCTGTAAGTCATTTCCCCTCTTCCACTAATGGAGGTATTTGCCTCCCTCCACTCTGTAGGCTCCTTATCTGTCCCATTACCACTTCCATGTTTCAGCTTTCCTCACCCTTCACATCTCATCAGTCTCACAGGTCTATTCATTGCTATTTTGACACCTGGAGAAACCTTCCTATTTCTGCACACAATTTTGCATTTTCAAACCAGCCTGGTTTTGTTGCTGGCTGTAAGGCTGTGCAGTCCTCTAGACATCTAGATGTTTCACAGTTCAAATGCTCGCCATGTATGCACACAGAATCCCTTTAGTGCATATGCTGTGAGAGTCAGTGAGGTCCACATCAGTCTTGCCATCTGCAACACAGATCTCACTTACATATAAATCAGCTGTCCAGGAAAAGTGAAGAGACCATTTTACAGTCTCTTACAGATTTATATCAACAAAACTGACTAGAAGAACTGACAAAAAGGGATGGAAAATTCCACATGAATCTATGTTGAAATTTCATTTTCAGCTAATCTTTCAAAAATGTAGTAAAAAATTAATTGCATAGGCAGAGTATGCATAAACTTTCTTGCCAATTCTAAACAGGTTCTCACAGGAATAATATTTGCCTTCTACATGCAGGAAATATTTCTGTTCCAAGTGTGTTTCTATCTACTTTGCCTGTAGGGCAGAACTAAAAATAGATATCAAAGACAGTTTGTTAAGGCAAAATTGATTGCTTCAGCCTTACCTCTGAGTCCTCACAAGCAGCAGAGTTAACCATTTTTTGTACTTTTCCCGGTAGAAGTCTTCCAGTTACCTCTCTGCTCTTCCTTCACTAGAAACTTCTGTATAAAGCAAAATAACTTTGTGAAGAGACCTCATCTACAAGAGCTTCATCTTTGAGGTGATGCTTTGTAATGACAGGAAGAAGCTGAAGAGACCCATTTATACAAGAATACATATAGCTTTCAACTAAACTCTTGACCTACAATTTTGTCTGAAAACTAAGGGTACATCTCATCCATTGACAGCAGCATTACCTTAAAAATTATAGTACAGATAACTGAATTAGCCTAATTTCAACAACCATCTCCTGTGGAGTAGGGTTGTTGATGAGTCAGCACTGATCTACAAATTCTTGCTGTGAACTTGCTTGGTTCTCTCAAAGTGTCTGTCAAAGAACGTTTTACAATACAGTGCAATTAGCTGAGTTTCCTTTAACATAAACAATTTTCATTTGACCATGATTTCATACCATGTCACTCCTTTGTACCTCTGCCTTGATTTTCAGCTTTTGTAGTTTAAACCCAGCTGATAACTCAGCCCCATGCAGCTGTTTACTCACGCCCAGTGGGGTGGGGAAGACAATCAGAAGGGTAAAAGCAATAAAATTCATGAGCTGAGATAAAGACAGTTTTAGAGGGAAAGCAAAAGCCACACACATAAGCAAAGCAAAACAAGGAATTCATTCACCACTTCCCATGGGCAGTCAGGTGTTCAGGATCCCCAGGAAAGCAGCATCCATCGCACCATCAACCTGAATGTTGCCTCTTTCTCCTTCCTCCAGCTTCATATGCTGAGCATGACACCGCATGCAAATTGTCATATTACCATATGGGAATTATGGAATTTGGTCAGTTGGGGTCAGCTCTCTCCCCTCCCAGCTTCTTGTGCCCCCAGGCTTCCCTACTGGATGAGGAGCAAAAAAGTCCTTGGCTCTGTGTAAGCATTGCTTAGTGATAATGAAAGCATTCTTGTGTTATCAATACCTTTTCCAGCACAAATACAAGACACAGCCCCATATTACTTACTGTAAAGAAAATTAACTCTACACTAGCCAAAAATAGCAAATCAACATTGATACAGAATCAAAGCATGAAATGTCCTCACTGGTGAAAATGAATAGTCAGTGGTACTTCAAATCTCTGCAATTTTCTGCTTTCAAGAGCCCCGTGTTTCAAGACCTCGCTTTTCTAGTGGAAGATCTCCAAGTGCCTTCCCATTCAATAAAACATTCTTCAACAAAGTATGGAGCACAGCTTGAGCTAGCTTTCCATCATTTTTTGCTTGTAGTTGTTTAAGGAATTATCATGTGGTACACATTAAGCATCCACTTTTGCTCTTAAAATCAAACTAAATCATCTTGAAGACATTTTCTTGGCTCAAGAAAGTTTAGGCCACCAAGTGGATTCTGGGCTAGAAGCACAGACTGTAAAATGGTGTTTAATTTGACAGGAATGGTAAAGTTCAATGCCATTAACAAATACAACCCATTAAGCATTTTTCTTTTATTAATTCTCTGGCAACAGAGCAAATCTATTACTCAGAATTGAACTAATTCTGTGTTTATTAGATTTTGTTTTCAGGTTCAAGTATACATTAATAGTGAAACTTTAAGTCCTGCCTAAGCATTCTGATGGCTCCCAACAACATCCTTCTCTCTGAATTGGACTGTTGAGTGGACTGTTGGATAAGGAAATGGTTGGATGGTCACACCAGAGGGTAGTGGTCAACAACTCAGAGTTACAATGGACATCAGTGACAAGTGGTGTCCCTGGGATGGTCCATACTGGAACCAGTGTTGTCTAATATCTTCATTAATGATGTAGATGAAGTGATCAAGTGCACCCTCAGCAAGTTTGCAGATGACACCAAGCTGAGTGGTGCCATTGACACACTTGAAGGATGGGATGCCATCCAGAGGGACATGGAAAAGCTTGAGGAGTGGACCCATGGGAACCTCATGAGGTTTAACAAGACCAAATTCAAGGTCCTGCATCTGGGTTGGGGCGACCCCCAGTATCAACACAGGCTGGGGCATGAGCAGATCGAGAGCAGTTCTGGTGAGAAGGACTTGGGAATGCTGATGGATGGGAGGCTGGACATGACCCAGCCATGTGCACTCACAGCCCAGAAAGCCAAATGTGTCCTGGGCTGTATCCAAAGCAGAATGGGCAGCAGGTTGAGGGAGGTGATTCTGCCCCTCTACTCCACGCTGGTGAGACCCCACCTGGAGCACTGCATCCATCTCTGGAGTCCCCAGCACAGGAAGGATATGAACCTGTTGGAGCAAGTCCAGAGGAGGGTCACCAAGCTGATTAGGTGGATGGAGGACCTCTCCTACAAGGAAAGGTGGAGATAACTGGGATTGTTCAGCCTGCAAGAGAGAAGGCTTCAGGGTGACCAAATTGGGGCCCTCCACTGCCTGAAGGAAGCCAACAAGAAAGATGGAGAGAGGACACTTTTTTAAAGGACAGGTAGTGACAGGACAAGGGGAATGGGTTGAAACTGAAAGGAAGTAGGTTTAGATCAGCTATTAGGAAGAAATTCTTTACTGTGAGGGTGATGAGGCACTGGAACAGGTGGCTCAGAGTTGCCCCATCCCTGGAAGTGTTCAAGGCCAGGCTGGATGGAGCTCTGAGCAACCTGAACTAGTGAAAGGCGTCCGTACCCATGGCAGGGGGGTTGGAACTAAGTGATCTTTAAGTTGCCTTACAACTCAGGCCATTGTATTATTCTAACTTAATTTTAGAGAGACTTTATGGATATATCAAAAGGAACAAATGAAAAACTATTGTAGAATAATACATCTGAAAAAAAATCTGATTTTAATGGTCCCAAAACTGTTTGCAATGTAGCAAAGTATTTTTCATGGAAAAACAGAAACACATTCCATCATATCGATCTCTTACAAAATGAGAGACATAGATTCAGATGACTCAACTGAGGACAGAGCAGGGAAGGGAGTCCCAGCTTCAACTGGTCAAAACTGATCGAGTTCTTGAGGTCATTCACTTTCTCATTGTAAGCTGGAACTCTTCCATTCAAATCAAATGTTTTTTCTTGATGAATATTTATATGAAATCATGTGCTTTTCCAGCTTTACAAACTTTGCAGCTGTGGTAGTTTGGTCTAGGCCTTCCTTGGTGACTGGTTTGTAACCAAGGAAGTGCCCAGATTTACCCAGTATTCCCTATGATTTTTATGTAAGCCAGGGTATAAGAAGAAAGGAGGAGAGGTCTTCACTCTCTTTCCTTCTGGCGGCTTGGAGCTGCAGGTTCCCTACTGTTGAGTCTGTCATGTTGGGGAACGAGGCCTGGTAAGGCCTTGTCAACCTTGGGAGACAGAGGTTACCAGCGATCATTCCAGCATGACTCTCGGTTGTCCCAAGGAGAGCAGTAAAATAGTCTTTTGCTAATTCTTTCAGTTGCTGGATCTCGGGCTACTGATCGGGATATATATACATATATTTGATTTTGGTTTTGTTCCTTTTTTTCCCTTCCCTCTTCCCTTTCCCTTTTCCTTGTGAAATTGTATATATATTTCAATTGTATATAACTGTAACATAAGTGTAAATATATTTATATATATTGATTTAGCTGTCTCTCTCTCGTTTCAGTTTTCTTGGTTGTTTCTTCCCTTTTCTCCCTGAGGTTTGGGGGGAGGGCGGACTTCTTGTGGTAACGTTTGGAGACTTGGTAGGGAGCCGGCTTCAAACCATATTAGCAACTTTCTTGCTAATCAAATTTCACTGCGCTAATGAAAAAAGGGCTTAAACAAAAGGAGGGCTACTACAGTAGGCAAATACAGATCCAAGCCAAATGGCAGGGCATCATCATTAAATACAGTATGACAGGCAAACCCTTCTATGGAAGAATAATAATAAAAGTACTTCTTTGTATGGTAGTTTAAAAATAATTATCTGATATCTGAGTTTCTCATGTGGGCAAGGAGGTATTGCAAATTTTCCCCCAGCCTCAATATGGACGACATTACCAGAAGACCCTTCCCTTCGTAATTTATTTGGAAAAAAAAGAAAGAATATTGGTTTTTCAAATGCTTTCTGATCTTTCTTGGTTCAGGAATGATATGCTAACAAATAACCACTTGCAAAGTATCTTATTAAGACAGGAAAACTGAGAAATCAAATAAAAATATGCGCCCTTGTACAAAATAATTACCACAGATCAATTTTTATGTCCATATCCCATACAGCCAACTACAGCGTTGATTGAATTTCCATCATAAGAAACATCTTATTGTGTCAGATCAATGATTCATTAGCATCCAGTGCTCTCCTTCTGACAGCAACAACAGATGATGCTGTTTAGGAAAAATATATGATCCTAATTGCTGCCTGTGGTTGATTCTCTCATAATTCCCCTGTAATACGATTTGAGATATTATAGGAAACACTCATTTTGGACCTATTGTCCAGGATTTTCTCTTAGAGACTTGAAAAAAAAATGTCTGTTCTAAGTCAGACTCTATAAGTCAGCCTGTATGTGTCACTACAAAGCTGTTTTTAAAAACCCTTATATACATATGCATATATGCATATTTATATATATGTTTGTATATGAGGGAGCTGGGGTTGTTTAGTCTGGAGAAGAGAAGGCTTAGAGGCGACCTCATCACTCTCTTCAACTACCTGAAGGGAGGTTATAGCCAGGTGGGAGTCGGTCTCTTCTCCCAGGCAACCAACAATAGGACAAGGGGACATGGGCTCAAGCTCTGCCAGGGGAGGTTTAGGTTCGATGTTAGGAAGAAATTCTTTACAGAGAGGGTTATCAGGTATTGGAACGGCCTACCCAGAGAGGTGGTGGATTCATCATCCCTGGAGGTTTTTAAAAAGAGATTGGACATGGCCCTTAGTGCCATGATATAGTGATTGGAGATGGTTCAGGGGTTGGACTTGATGATCTTGGAGGTCTTTTCCAACCCAATCTATTCTATGATTCTGTGATTCTATGCTTCTATCATTCTACGATTCTATGATTCTATATTCTGAATAGACCTCCACAGTATCTATATACCCAAGAACAATATATTAGAAAAACAAATACCTTGTTTGGCCATTTTCTATTGTAAGTACCACACTATTTAAAGCAGAAACAGCTGGAATTGTTTAAAAGATGCATAATATTTTACAGGTACTATTGCCTTCAGCATGATATCAATCAATTGTAGGATAATAAAAGGGCATGTGTCACAACTGGCAGGTCTTCATTTGAGTGTCTTTGAAACTAGATCTGAAACTGTGCTACTGCTTTAGTGGTTGCAATTCCTAACTTGACAAGGCAGCTGAAAATAATCCCTCAGAGAGCAGCCATTAGTACAGGCTCTTGCTTTACCCACAGATTTTCAAGGTCATTCAAATATTTAGAAATGTGCTTTTTTTATTTCTTGAAGTGAAAAGTCAATCTCCAAAGCTATCCCCTGCACCTAGAGTGCTCTCAATGAGGAAAAATATGGAGTGGGAATAAAATGTTAAGAGGTGAACTAAGACAGTTTCTATACCTGACACAACTTTTGCCTGGGAACACATAAAATCTGTTGCAATATTATTTTTTTTGTACTTTGCATGAATAGTCTTGTTTCAAAATAAGAAGATGTCTTGCCACTATGAGACATTTCCTTAGATTTCCCTATTTAGTACTTAAAAATATTTTTTTCAGTAGAACTACATTTTCATGGAAATAAACACTAACAACCCCACATCAAGTTTCTCTTGCAATAGTTTTACTAACTGTACAGCTACCATGAAAGCTGTATATAGAAAGGGCACCAGAAAGAAAATTATCCTCACCAGAGAAGAGAAGCGGTCAGGAGCTCTATGAGCAGGTTCACAGAGGGATATACACGAAGAGGCAGAAAAGGTGTCAGAAGGCTCATTAAAAAAGGAGAAAATTCAGGATGAGTCAGAAAATCACCAAAGCCCTGAACTACCAATGTCCTATTAGCAGCAGGCATCAAGGTTTTATTAATGTTACTATTCTGTTCAAGTCAGATGCCTTGCGCTTCTCAAGGCAAAGTTATTAGCTATTAGAACTGAATCTAATGAGTTTCTACTACCAAAACCAAAAAGCTTCTTTTCTTACCACTTTACTCTGTAGTTCAAGCCAATGTTCCTAGTCCTTGCCTGGCACCCACTCTTGCACTGCACAACCCCCCGGGTGAGCCAGATCGCAGTGCTATTGTAACATAGAGGTGACACAAAGCAGATCTTTGCTCTTGGGTTAGACAGATAAATCAGCTTACAGCTCAGCTGACCACATGCTAAAATCTGTGCAAAGATGAGGATGGGGCTGCACAGCAGGAGTGAGGGGACTGGGAAAGAGGGAAGGGCTTTTTTCCTCTTGGCAGCAGTGAGCCGAGAGTTTGGCCCAGATGTACCACCTAATCACCCCAGGGGCTTTAACTCTGCAGTTGCATACTTCAATAAGGCCAGACCAAAGCATATAAAAGTCATATATCATTTCCCCTACCAAGACCAAAAAATCACATTCTAGGGTAAAAAATAAACACATTTTAAAATCATGTACTCTTTTATGGGCCTTTTGAGAGTATGCTTTTCATTCTACCCGTTCTTGTTTTTCTACCAACATCAAAATGAGCTAGTAGAAACACAAAACAAAACAAAAGCAAGCTTTACACAAGCATTGAGAAACCGGAGTTTTTGTTGAGTTTTCCTTTTTTCTTTCCTTTTCTTTCCTTTCTTTTTTTGGTTTGTTGTTGTTGTGGTTGGTTGGTTGGTTGGTTGGTTAGTTTTTTTTGTTTATTTGTTTTGTTTTCTTTTGTTTTAGGATCATGCTAAGTATCATGAGACCTATGATAGAATGCAATTTAAAAGAATGCTCTTTCTGCCCTACATTACTTTCCATCAAATAAAGCAAGACAAATATTTTTTCAGTGCTGCCCTTACCCAATTACTGGGTACTGCCCTACCCAATTAGGCTGAAGAAAGTTTTAACTCCTATTATCATTTGACCAGGACAGATAATTCTGTAGAAAGAAGTTCAGAGGAGAAGGAATAAAGGCTTGTTTTTTCTCTCTCTGGCTTTTCATTTTTCCTCTCTTCTGCACATGCAGCCTCATACAAGTCACATTATTATAAAAGCATACACTAATATACAGTTATGATGAATATACAGTGGAATTGCTCCTGATTTACAGCAAACAAATGAAAATGAAGCCTATATCTTTCAGGGGAAATCAAATACCAGTATGTTTTCCTTTTTAGATAATCTCTTTTTACATAACTTCCAGATGGTGAATGATTGTTTGCTAGGCTAAACTCATCTTAGACAACAGCACTAGTTTTTAATTACATCTTTGAACACAGTGTATTGAAGTGGAGGAAATGAGTTAAAGCTAAAAATCATTTATTGGATGAAGCATTTAGTATGAGACTGCAGACAATTACAAGAATGTCTGCTTCTGGACTGAAACACAGAATTGCTCCATTTGCTCAGTGAGAGAGAAATGGTCTGAGAAGAGAGACAGCAGTACTTGTCTCTCATAGCGCTATTTTCTCTTTAATTAGTAAAATATCAAGCACAATTGAAGTGTGCTTTCAGTGACTTTACCCTCAGTGAACCCTTGGTACTAGCAGTTAAGAAACTATACCACTGAACACAAGACATTTTACATTTTAATTTGCTAGACATAAAATGTATTTCAGACCCAAGCGTTTAATAACCTTGGAGTTTCGAGATTCATTTTCATGTAGACACTCAAGGCAGTGAAACTGAAGTTCATGGTATTTTTGTGACTTTCTGCACATGAAATCTAGTTTTTAAAGTGGTTTTTCAAATTCATAGATTTAAATTTCTGTATTTATAATGATTTGAGCATCTCTAGTTTACAAAATCTGAGGCCGATTCAACATTTACATTAAGGAATACAAGATATGAAGTGATCTGTGTAGTTGCAGACAGCAATACCATGCTACCTTGTTCAGACAGTTTTTAAAGCTCTACTTCAAAACTGATAAATTAATTATCTCCACCTCTTTTTTAGGAGGCTATTTTAGATGTAGTGTCTAAAATCACTCTTATTTCCTGGCCACATTAAGTCACAGGCAGTTTGTAAGTTGCACAATTTAAGATTAGATTTGGTTACCTAATTCCATTTCATAAGTAGTGAAGATGCACATGCACAAAGCAAATTTCAGTAGCACTAAAAACAAAAGCTTAAGGAACAAGGGGCAGCCCTTAAATAACAAAATATACACTCAAGGAATCAATGCACACAGGAAATACAGGGCATGAAGGCAAGCAGTCAATAATTCAATCATTAATTTCATTTTTTGTTCCAACTATTGGTAGCAGTTTTAGGAATGACTGACTCAAAATAATCTTAGTTGTTAGATGAACCTCTATAAATTAGCATAAGGACAAGTAAATTTCTTATAGAAAAAGTAGAATTTTGAAAATGTTTCTGGATGTAATTTATATATATGTCTAGCAGATACTTATGTATAGAGGGATGTTCAAAACAGAGCAGATGTCATCTGAACCTTTTTCAATGTCAGAGGGAGCAGGATGGGTCCTTCCTCTTGAGCAGCTCACACAGCATATTTGTTCCCATGTGCAGCACAATCAAGGTGCTTCATTCAGCCCAGGGGAAAGGCACTTGTACTGATGAGAATAAGGCCAAGCTTTTCTCAGTTGTCTTCTGTTTCAGAATAGATTGGGAAAGGGAGGATTAATAATTTGTTTATCATAATGAACTGGAAGCAGTATATCACTCCCTCCTGCAGGAGTGATTAATGGGCTCTGCTGACCTTGCCATACATACATGGAAGCACAACTGATCTCATCAGGCACACGCTCCCAGGGCATTGCGCAGGCAAGCATGACAAGGTCATCACTCTCCTCCTTCCCCAGGGACTGAGTTGTTGATCCCTTCATTTTCTTTTTAACATCAGACTTCTTTCTCTGCTGCCTAGTAGCTCGGGAAAGGAGAAATCTCTTTTTTCGATAGTTCATAGAATATTCTGAGTTGGAAGGGACCCACAATGGTTATCAAAGCCCAAGCAACCTGGGCACAAGGTCAAGGTGGGAAAGATTTCGTCACTTCATTTTTTTCTCTCTTGTTAAGTCATTGAGAGGAGCACTTGTTCCCAACACCCTTTCTTCAGAGAATGTAAAGGGTTACAGCTTTCTCTGCTATTTCAACATTGTGTGTTTGAGAGGAGAATGGCTGATAAGCAGGGATGCAGACCTTTAATGGTGCTATAAAAGAAAAAGCAAACAAAAAATGACACTGATGAAAAAAATTGTGAAGGTTTTCTGGGTTTTGGTGTGAGTTTTTTTTCATCCCTTTGCTATACACTGACTGTTTGCCCAGCTCTACTGATGTCCTTTTCTTTTAGAAACTATTTGCAGAGATATGGTAGAGATGGAATTTCCATGTTTTAAAAGATCATAAATTGGTTAATTATAGGTTAATTATTGGTTAATTGCCAGTTGGGCAAAGGAACTCCACTTCCAAAGTGATTTTATAACACTTATTTCAAACATCAACAGTAAGCTGCCATTAAAACAAAGAAACAAATAAACAATGAAACAAAAAAGTGCCACAAAAAACTCCACCAAAACCCCCCAAAAAAACCCCAAACCAATCAAACCAAGACAGAACCTTTTAGTTCATATGCTTTTTCTGATTAGATATGTTCATTTTCTACTACTTGCAAGCTGGTAATCATTCTAGTGGGAAAAAAAACCCCACAGCAGCAGCAACAGGTCTACTCAGCAAGGAAATGTGTTGCAGCAAAGAAAGCACTTAACCCACATTATCCAGCACTAAGAAGTAAGCATGGTACCTGTCCACATACTGCTGCTTGTAGCCCTAATTCTGCTAACTCCAGGTCAGGAAATTTGGCACAAACCCTTTCCTTACTCTCTGGAAACTAGAGAAGGCCCTTAAGCAGCATCCAGAACTTCTACATATCAATGTGTCAAACATGATTGGAGATATTCTGAGAACACTGATCATTTTATTTCCACGTGGTGTATTTCAAACAGATTTGAAAATTACTTTCTCATACATGTCACCGTACCAGTATGTCTGTGTCAAATACTGTAAAAATCGTATTTCATATTGCAAAAGACCATAAGACCACTGCAATTTATTAAAATTTGAAAACTTTTACCTGCCATCACTTTGTGCTGTATAAATGCAATTCGAAGATTTATTTCAAAATTATAAAGGCTAAAAATTGTTCTGTCATCAAAAGTAAATGCTGAGTTCCTGACATAAAAAACCCCCCATGGCTCTGGAAATGAACAGAGCATCAAGAAAATCCACATTGAACATCAATAGACTAGTGAGTGTGGGACACACTGCTGAAGACTCACAGAATAAATATTGCTGAGGTCAGTTTCATCACTCATTCTGGTTTCCTTCTGGTAAGCTCCAATTCACTGTTTCAGTTTATCTGACTCCAATATGGAGAAGACAAATGAAAATTAATGAGGACAATTTCAATTGTCAGCAAGTGCAATTGACACATCCTAGAGAAATCAAACTACACAAAACTTTCTGCAGTGAGCCTGCAGTCTTACTGAGGTGCAAGTCCAAACAGTTTAGCAACATACAGAGAAACTCAGTAAACTTGAGTACACCAGATACAATGCAGGAACCATACAGTGGCATGTTTTTTTGTTATAATCCACACAAAAATTAGTTAAGGAGGCTGCATGGTCCATGGTACAACCCAGGACTATTAAAAACAATTTAAAATACATAAAAATCTGTTTCCTCCTGTGCCAGGCCTCAGTGCATGTCTCATTCTCCACACAGCTTCAGCCAGGCAGCTGTGTGATAGGTTGGAGTGTATGCAACCAGCCCTGTCAACATGCCTATAGATATTATGATTGTAACAAGGTGAAAAAGGGAAAGAATGCAGTTTTTTTCCATTCTACTCAGTTGTTACATAAAGCCAAAAAGTAAAATGTTCTTTTTGTCCATGAAGATTAAGCTAGAATAACTCTTGGATAATTTCTTTCTCTGATGTCATATGTAAAAAAAAATAAAATATCATTTTGTATGCACTCCTAAGAAGACTTTAACCTTACTCCAGCATGATTTATATTGATATCTGGGTAAACTTTCCTGTGACAGATATAAATGTGGTTAATGAGATCTTAGAACGTTTCCACGTAATTCATTTAATTACATTACACTGGCTAAAGTGACCTTTAAAGGCCACTTCCTACTGATCCCTTACAATAACTCGAAAGCTATCTAACATTTAAAAAAGAGAAAACCTTGCACTGAATAATAATGAGGAAAAAATGGCCCTTTCCCCCTTGTTTAATGAACATCACAATGAGATTTCAGACTCTAGCATCCCTTATTAAAGGGGTAAAACTGAGAGATAAGGAGATTTTTCTACAGGTCCCCATTAAGAAAGAACAAAAAGTAATCAATATCTACAGACAGACTTGGTGGGCTTTTCTCTCATTAACATTTAGAAATACTTTTACTTGCAGCCCTAGGGCCCAAAATTTTCAAAATTACTGGTCAGGTAGGCCAAACTGCTCACTGACAAACCTTTATGTAGTTTTACTATTTCATCTGTGTTCAAGAGTGGAAGCGAAGTTAAAGTCTTTCATTCACTAGAGCCCTTAGCAGCTTCCAGGCACGAAAGGGGAGAGATTTACTCCACTTTCCCTCTTTTCAAAAACACAAGAATCCAAACTCATGGAGATTCCAACAGGTCCCCTGTCACCCTGTATTATGGGATATAGCAGAAAACATACGAGAGAAAAATACAAGAGCAGTGAGATATTTTTGTAGTCTGTCCTTTTGCATGGTTAGAAAGGTTCAGGGGGGTCACCCTCTGACACCAGACTAGGTATTTGTCTCTCCTAAACAAGAGAAAAGTTAGAGTTCTGTATAGTTCATCCGACTGGTTATCAAAGTGTCAACAGAATTTTGGCTCATGCCAACTATCACTCACCAAAAAAAGCTCAGGAAAGGTTTGGAGGACATCATCCACAGGGGAACAACTCCAGTAGATGGTGTGGACAAGACTGAGACAGGCTGTTGTTCCTGTAAAAGAGTCTCCCAACATGGAGGGGAGTATCATGGTGAATCAAGGGATGACAAGTTCCTCACTGATCTGCCTTGCCTTGGATGCAATAAGGGTACACGGCAGTCCCGGCTCCTTTGGCTTGGATGCAGACAAATTTAATTGAATACTGCATAACCTTTAAAAATAATCTATTTCAAGCGACAAAGTTATTCATGCCAAGTTATTTTTCTCTCCAGAGCATCTGTTTTACTAAATACAATTAGTGGTAGTGCTTCATCACTTCCCGTCTACAACTTTTCTACACATTTTTCATCAGCTGAACTTGAGGCTGTTTGACTAATGGACTGTGCAGGTGTAGGAGAACAGTGAATCCATCTGAGCAATTGAACTACTGATGGGGTTATTTGCTTTTCTTCTCTTGAAAGCAGATGGGTGGATTCCACCCTTTTATGACAGCATCTCCCATTAACCTTAGTGATATTTCGATCCATTTACATTAGTACTGAATTTCATATGCAAACATATATCATCTGTGTTAGATTATCTGTTGATGATCTGCTAACTCCAGCTGAATACCCTTGCTGGGTTTATTCTTTCCATGTGTGTTTTCTGCATGTCCTTCCCTTAGCAATTGCATAAGCATGCATTACTGAACAATTTGTATAGATCTTCATTATCCTAACTTACTGCATGTGGGGTATTTTACGTGACTTAGAGAATCAAGTCTTTCGTAGATGTTTCATTCAATTTCATAGTCTTCATTAAAAAGAGTAGAAATGAGCAGGCAGAAAAGTTTATGTCCTTTCAAAAATGTGTGATCACACATGCAAAAAATAATGGAGACTATCAGGCCAAAAAAATGAATCAGAAGAGGATCCATCATTATGGTTGTACTAAAAAATAAATGTGACAGTATTTGCCTTGCTAGAGAAATTATACTGACCCCTAAGTAAAGTCAATTAAATAGATCATGCAACTACTCATCTACCATAGAGAAAAGTTTGGTTTAAATAGTATCTCTTAGTCTAGACTTTTGCTGCTTTACTGGCCATCTTGCATGTTCTGTATCGGAGGTCTCATGTCTCCTCATCTCAGCATACTCTAAGCCTTTACTCTTTTTATAACTAGTTGTTTCTTAGTGTGGAACCTGCAGGGAGTTACTAGTTGCTCCCCTGCTTTTGGTAAAAGGGAACATTTTTGAGGAGCAAGTTAAGAGACTTTAAAAAAATGTTTACTCTTTAGTAATAATTAATTTCTATGCCCAGTTACCGACAAGGCTTCTCATTATGAAAATGTTTTTTGTTCATAGCCTTTGATACTGTCTGACATAAAATGCCACATAATTTATGCTACTTCACAAAGGACCAAAGCTTTTTTTCTGGCTTATAATTAACGAACCAATTTTAATCTAGTGCCAAAAAAAAAAAAAAGGAAAGAAAAAGAGAAATAAAGAGATAGTGCAAATACAGAAGGAGTTTTGCAGCAAGCCAGTTTTATGGAAATGACCATTTATTTTGCAATAAATGATACTGTTTCTGGAAAAATATTTATCATTTCTGTAGGGTAAAAGCCTATTTTACTCTGAGTAGGATGGAAATTAATTCTCCTGTTCTTTAAAATATTTCCATTATATATCTCTTGTGCCATTCTTTCTTCTGCATGATGAAAGGACGATCTTTGGAAGATTTTCATGACCACAACAGGAAGTGCACCCAGCCAAAGGATGCAACAGTTCTTTTGAACAATAACCTACCCATGACTGCCCTCAGTTGGAACACAAAGAATAAAGGCATGGCTTTGCATTTATCCCATGTACCAAATTTCTGAAGAACATCCCAAGATAGGCCACAATAGGTCAGCTATGCTGTTCATTAGCTATTCACTAACCAAGAGTCAGGATGATTCATTATGCCAAAGATCAATTTTCCTGCAACAATGAGTAACCAGATCTCTGTATTAAGAAATAATTGATAATTCAAATGCAGAAAAGAACAAAGAAGATGTTCTTGCAATCCCATAGAAATATCACGGCTGTAGTTGCTATGTCAGATATAAAAGAAACTTGAACTTCTATCACTTGCAACCTAAATTAATGTTGTAAGTACTGGTCTGCCTAGAGATGGATACCAGGCAGAGCAGTTTTGACCAGAGATGCCTCCAGAGATCTGAGAATTTTCAGAGAAATTTAAGCAGCATTTTAATGTTTTGTCATCTTCTGAAAAACAATCAAGTTTTTTACCAAGTAACTCAGGAGGTTTAGCTAGAATTTCTGATCCAAGGAGTGAAGAACTAGGAAGGTAGCAACCTATTGGGTTTAACTATGCTGCTGAAGTTGGGTAGCTGGAAAGCTTATAATCTGAAAAAATTCACCCAGATGGATACAGTGGAGTAGATACATGTGCAGCCAGACACACCATCTGCAGCCAGTGCCTGCTGGCAGCCACACTGCCTGCCTGGCTGTCCCCAGGTGATCCTTGGGCTGCTCACAAACAAAAGGCAAAGCTCCCTCTGCTCCCTCTGCTCCTGGATACTTTGAAGACTGACAGTGGATGGAAACACAGGCAGAGCCCACATTTTTACCAAAGTTTAAATCAAAACCTTCTCCACCTGATGAAAACAAAAGCATCATGATGAGTTCTTTCAATGTCAAAACAATTCTGTATGATGATCTGCATAGTATGATCTCAGCTCTGATGTGCCTGCACACTAGTAGGTGCAATTTAACTCACTTATGTTCTGTAAGTGCTGCGTACGATGTGTGTTAAGTTTAGAAAATCTTTTTCTATCGTGCTTACAACTGCAGGGTGTGCTTCTGTGACATGAATACCAGTACATATCCTTCCTAGATTAGACATCCTTGTGTAGATATTCAAGCTGGTTGTTCATTCAACAAGAATTTCTTTTCATATCAGTTTCCTTTCACTGGGAACTACACTCAGTATTTATGTTTTTATTTATCCTCCGTCTACCCCACTTTCCTGCATTGTAAACAATATGCTTTCACTCAGTGTGTCTGTTTCAATAGTACATCTATTTCTTTGATGGTTAGAGAACTCTATTATCCCTCTCACTGCTGGCATGTCATCTGTGCATTGGTTTCACTAGAACTCTTTTTAAACTTTTAATCTCTTGTTGCAATAACCCACAACAGTAGAAGAAGAGAAAATACAGCAACATCAGTTTTATCAGTTTTAGGAAAAGGTTATCCTCTTAATAACACCAAAGAAGATACCTTGGTGTATCACAAGTATCACTACAAAGCATTTGCCCAAGTAAGGATGGCATAAGTCTTAGCAAACCAGCATCTTTATCCTTGTTCAGCCACAAGCAAAACAGAAATGATGCTCTGGTCAAATAGAAAGGTAGCATTGGTAGTACATTTTCAAATGCAGCGTTTGGAAACACAGAAATTTAGACTATCATTAGAACTGGTGGTGCAAGCAAGCAGGCTGCCAGGTGTGCAGGTCACCTGTGTCAGTCTTTGTATCTACCACTCAGCCCAGAGGAAGCTCTGTCGGCCCCTACCTGCCACACACCCAGAGCTGTTCAGGCCTGAGCCCTGGGGCTCTGAAGTCTCCCCTTCCAAAAGAGACAAACTGAAATTTTGTTGGCATCCATAGTGCAAACTGATATTTGCTTTCTTTTCAAGAACTGCACTGACTACAATTCTCACTGGGATAATCAAGCTTCTCACTTAAACTAGATTTACTCTGATGTCACACTCTTGGCAACCAGGAGGTCATTCTTGGTTTAGGACTGATATAATCGGAGTACATGGCATTGCCAAACTATCTCTTGGATCTAGATAGAGACAGGGCCTGCTTGATTTCTCCTAAGATTTCATGCTATTGATGATTTTTAAAATACCTTTCTTCTGCTTAAAAAACCAAACCAAACCAAATGAAACCAAAACCCACAAACAAAAAAACAAACAGAAAACCCCAGTAGCAATAAACGAAAATAGTCTGAGATGGTTTAGGCTATACACTTCAGATTGAAATCATCTGAAACCCTGTCAAAAATCTGTTTGATTGTATTTGCTATATACAAAGTCATTGAGAGAGTGGATAGGAAGAGACTAGATACAGCAAAATTGGAAATCTGTGAGTTGTGGAGATACAAAACCACCTTGTAATACTCCACAGAAATGAAGGAAAGGGAAACATTGTATCTCCTTCCTTACTTTATGTGCTGGGGCTTTTTCTTCTGGGCAGGCATGAGCTGGCATCCCACCAGTCTAAGCATCTACTTTTAAAATGTCAAGTTTTACATCTTCAAAAAAACACTTCTACAAAATCATAAGGGTGATTCTTATGCCACTGAGAACTGCAGATGGCACCAGCCAGGATTAGGCAGAGTGATAGTACTAAATGACACCGAAGGCAAGCTCTGAGGCTGTGACAGGGTAGTAAAGGGTCCACTCAGGAGCAAGACAAAACCCGTGTCAAAATGGTGTTGCAGCTTAGACACTCATCTCCATCTCTCAGTTGGCGTAATCAGCTCTGCAGTGGTGAAATACCATTTCTCCAAAATGCTTCCCATTTCCAGCTTGGGCTAATTCCACTACCTCATACATCTCTGCTGAGTTATGAAGAGGCCCTCAGCGTTGTTTGAGAGGGGAAAGCAAACTGAGAAGACAGGGAATTATCCCATATGCAACCAAGGGTCAAATTCTTCCTAAATTGTTTACAGTCAGCTAACATCAGGGATACATCTGTCACTCTTTCCATCCAAATAGTTTTTTATAATGTTGCTGACAAGCACTTCTAGCTGTTACATAATGAGCGGTCTTTTCCATCATTAAAAAGTCAATTTAAAAAGCACAGCAAAGTTCCTTTCTGGATATGCCATTGCAGAAGCACGCACCTTGTTTTTCAAAAGTGAAAAGGTAAACAAGATTACTTCTTATATTATTTTTTAAGTCACATATTTATCAGGATAAGACTACTCAAAAGAAAGAAAAGTTTGTAATATTTTGAAAAGTGCACAGAGTGTTGGTGACGCGGGTAGTTTCTTATGCACAAGTTTGCCAAAGCAAAGGCTGCAGTTACCAGAGAACACAAAACAAACTCCAAACAGAAAAGCACATCTAGTTAGCAATATGCATTATTAATAGGAACAGCACTGGAATAGCAGGCAAAACTCCATGTATAATGGAGGCTGTCGCTTGGGAAGTCACAGCAGTTCCCACCAGAGTGCCCTTCTGTTTTAAAGTATTATGCCAGGAGGGCAGTCAAATTCAGTTTTGTAAAGAATTAGCATGAGCTAATATTAGAATATTAGTTGTTTGCATTGTAGGGTATGTGTAACCAGGCAAATGGATACAGATGCAAGTTCATTTTCCTGTGTTCTAAATTGGATAGCTGTTGTCTAGGTCTGCTCTGTTCTGCCAGGTCTGGTCCACAACACCAGCAACCCTTCTCCAAATTAACATAACCCACTCCTTTTCACATTGCTTATAAGATCATTGCTTAAGGCTTTTGAGTCAGATCTTCCCTAATCTGGATTGGGAGCCTTTACTTTCAAGTATTATTCTTGCTTGAGATACATGCTCTGAATAGTTGTCCCTTTGACTTACAGAAACTACAAGTCACCTTTTGCATTTACATTTTTGAAGTCTGCATTATACTCAATGCAAACTAGAGCCCTCTGAAAATCATGATATTCTGTAGCAGATTTATTTTTGTTTCTTTCCATGAACCTACTCATGATCCAAGGTACTCCTCCAACCTACCACTCTTCACCTGAAGCAGTTTAAATGCATTGCTTTAATGACAAAGTTAATCAGAGAAAAGTAGGGACATGGCTGCAAACAGATTTGCAGATTTGTCTAATCTGTAGTGGAATTTTTTTCTCTCCAAAACTGCTTGACTGTTTCTATCTTTCTGTCTTTCTTGGTGAGCACTATTATTCAGGGCTGATTTTCCAGCAGTAATAACAGTTTTACCAGCCTATCCTGTCTTTGGTGCCTTTTCAGAGTTAATGTATTATTTTTCGTTAATTCAAATGCTTTCTTTTCTCCTTTCATCTCCCTGCATTGGTAAATGTTTTGTTTCATACTGACTAAACCCAACTTTCTATTCCAAATTGATATGCATATGTCTTTCCGAACTGCAGCATTTTCCAAGACATAGGGTATTAGCACTTCTTTTCCTTTACTGTGCGTTCTGCTGTCCTTCAACATTCCTCCATCTCATGACAAATCCTCCTTTACTCAGTCTTCCCCTTACTGTATTTATTGCCATCAGTGAAGTTTATAGAAGCAAGCTGCTTGCTTCTACCACTTCTTTCACAACTCTCCTTTTCTGTGCCAGACTCAGTCCAGGATGACTGGTTTCTGGGCAGCATTCTTCATCGACTCCTTAATTTCTTACTGTATGCCAGAAGTTTTGCCTGACAGCAGGAACTCCTGGAGGAATTCTGGTTGACTGGAATAAAACAACTGTGGAGCTACAGAACTGAATGCTAAACTACTCTGTGTGGAAGGAAAAAGATTACAGCATTGTAACATATCCCATTTTAAGACTAAGCATGAATCTCAGTTTTCTTAGGGTAAACATATAATTTTGTGTATTTTCCTTCCATAAGACTGTAGAAAGATTCCTTATTTGTATTCCAATTAAAAAAAAAAATAAAATCCTACAGTGACAGGCAAGGGTAAGAAAATTCTTTCCCTAGAGTCTAAACTCCATCAAGAGTTTATATCATAGCACTGGACATTGTGGATCTCCATAACATGGCAATTCTTCCTCTTTCATTGATCAGAATTAAAATAATTACATTGGTTTTCATGTTATCATCACTACATAAACACAGTGGGAAAAATTTGCCTTTTTTCTTTCTGTTATTTTCTACTATCAACCAGAGTTGAGTGCATGCTTAATTTTTAGCTCATGTTCTGAACAACCTCACAATACAGATGAAAGATGATTTCCCAGCCATTCCACATTCCTAGCAAAACACTCCATATAGCAGATGTCGCAGACCCTCTTTGTGGAACAACTAAATCACCCTCTGTCTGTACAACCATGATTCACCTTTTCTTCTGCTTCCTCAGCTCACAAATATTCTGGTCCCCCCACTGAGTACACAGGGAACAGGCAGAGCTCACTCCAGTTCTGGCGTAAGAGAAACTGTCTTCAAGAGGATGGCTTGTGAGTGACTGCGGAGTGGAGTCACCTCTGGGAGCCTGGGCTGTGAAGAAGGGAACTCACCATGGTGTGGCCAGGGGGGATTCACAAGCCTTTTCACCAATACTCTTACTCCTGACTACTAAAGCAAAGGCTTTGGGGCTTTGTCACTGAGGCTAAGTTTAAGTAATTGCTATGTGAATAGATATATTTTGAATTGAAGACTGGACCCATTCCCAGCCTCTCTTTGTAATCCAGCAATTACAAAGGTGTGTCAAAGGTACGATTAAACACCCCAGATACAGATTAGGTAGAGAACAGGATGTTTTATGGTTATGATTATATAACACATCCCTCTTTAAATATTTGTCATAAAGCACAAACTAATTTCTTACCCAGAGACAATGAATGGGCAGCTTAGATCATTAACAGCAAAATCCACACTGCAGCTGAAAGGCAATTAGGTATTTCAGGATCATTCCAGCCTTTAATTTTACCATCACAGCGGGGAAATCCGTATGTTGTTTACACCGTATAGAACACACTTCTTTCACAGAACACACTGTTCTGGCTGAGCAGGGCCACTGCAAAGATATCATTGTCAAGATAAACTTATTCAGAATGAACAGGATGCTATGATATTTTCATTCTTTTAAACTTTTTGTGTCTATCATATCAAGTATCCACCATCTATGCTTTCAGAGCAAGGCAGTGTGGCATTATTAAAAAAAAGAAGTTTTCGCTTTTATGGCTATGATTTTATAGTCAGAGAAACTCAAATAAGACCATTACTGTAAAATCTTTCCTCTTTTTAAGCATACTTTGTTTTATTGAACTCTATTATTATTTCTCTTTCGTAAAGGAATAGTATTCTCATAGGCGTAATAGTATCCCTGCAAAGAGCAAATTTTGTCACACATCTCTGTTCCTTCTATTTTCTATGTTGGCATGTCACCCTTTTCTACTTTCTATTTTCTGTGTTGATGTGTCACCCTAAATCAAGTAGACAGAAAGCACTGAAGACTTTTTCCTTCTCCCTCACAATAAATTTTCTCAATACAGCAAAGCATCAGTATATGCAGAACATAAAATGTATAGGTTGCACAAACCCCTGTGAAGTTAAAGAGTGCACAGCTCTGCCACTGGGGCAAGATTACCCTGAGTATTCTGCTACCACTCAAAACAAGACAGGGACTGAGCAAAGCCTTAAGCAGACCGTGCCTCTTCTGTAGAAAAGAAAAGAAAATATTTGCTGGCTGTGTCACCTCAATGAGGTCTCTGGACTTTTTGTGCAGATGAAAGAAAGAACAATCAGTGTTTACACAAAGGTTTTTAGAGTTTCCCTTCTAACAGTGATTATATGGATTATATATATTTTATAGGTTCCTTGTGTAAATGGTTAATGGAGTCTTAATATCAACCTCTAAGACAGAAAGACTTAATCAAGTATTTTTCCTTCACGACTGGGTCTAATGAAAGTTACCATCACAGAGAGTCAGTTTTGGCAGGGCTCTTGAACTTTCTTCAATTAAATGTGTTAGTAATTCTACTTATTTCTTGGATTCACCCTTATCTTTCACACGCATTTCTGTATTCTAATCTCATACCATTAGAAGATGACAAAGTTTAGCAAAAATTTTTTTTTTGTAAGTACTTCTGACTCAATGAAGATTGTTGTCTTAGCCAAATGTCTAGTTTGACTGGAATGGTAACATCTCTGTATTTGACATGTTTTGGTATTAGTCTTGAAGTATTTCTAGCATGACAGAAAATAAAGCTAAATTCCATTACTGCAAACCAAATCCTGAGTTCCTTTCTTGTTGGTTACCTGACAATGAATGTGATTAAGTGCAAATTGATAAAAAGCCTTAGGAATTTAAAAGTTATATATATTTCTTTAAACTACAGAGTGTAAGTTACTACATAACTTAATTTTCATGTACAGCACTGTCTTTTACCTGTGCTTGCATGTTATCTGTAGATCATGTGCATGCAGCAATGCGGAAGAAGGTCAGGTTCATGTGACTACAAAACTTACTTATTACTGCTTTTACTTAGTGATACAGATTGTGCAAAGAATCAACCTACTCATTTGCAAATCTGCAAATAATAAAATAATGGAATTTAGATTGCTTCTAATGTATGGTATACAGGTTTTATTTTCTCCTTGGTTTTGCTGACCCAATTCTGTGGTTAATGTGTTCCTTGAACGGAATATGCTTAAATAGTACTTTCTGAATGTTTCTTTAAACAAAAGGGGATATTGAGACTGAAATGAGATTAGCTCAGTCAGTTAGAGACTCATCCTAATAATGCCAAGGTTGTGGGTTCGATCCCTTTATGGGCCATTCACTTAGAAGCTGGACTTGATGATCCTTGTGGGTCCTTTCTAACTCAATGTTTTGTGATCTGTGAAATATCACTAGTCCTTGCTATGCATTTTAGACATTGAATGTCGAGAGAGAGTTTATGATCTCCATTGTGTAACAGAGAATTAAGTGATGCCTTGTCTTTCTATTTCTTCTTTCTAACCAAGGTGAACTTGAAGTACTGCTGTACATACAATCTATGTCCAATAAACATGCAGCTAGAACTACAGTAGGGAACACAGTTAGAACTACAAATCCAGGAACAATACAGCAAAAATATATTAGCACTGTAAATGCACAGACAGGTCCCCCTTTGATCTTCAGAGCACTTTGGTCACACTGCCTGTCCTGCGCTGCAATACCCTCTTATTACATCGATCCCAGGCTCCAAGTCCAAGAGTTAAGCTAGGACACACTATGAAAGATAGATCAGCTATGCAGAGTTAGAAGCTACTTTAACTCCGTTTCCCCATAAAATATCTTGACACTTACTCCGCTTCACATATGTGAATTTGGCCACTGCCCTTTCATTTATTGACTTAATACGTGAGAGCTTGAGTTCTGGCCATATGAGTTTGAGGAACATTAACCACACAGCTTTCTCAGGTTTGAATTTGTTGGTATATCATATTTCCTTATCTTGGGTGTAGCTTGAAATAAACCCCATATGGCATTTTAGTAGAAATCATGTTCACATGATGTGTTTTTTTACAGAGTCTCCTCTACTACAGTATCTCCAGGTACCAGTCCAAGTACTGAACTCAAAACTGCTTTAGCGATACAGTCACTTGCTTACAAAAGACCTTCTGTTCAGTGGTGGCACACTTGGCATATCCATATGTGCTATGGTATTTAACCAGTTTCCAGCATCACATCCCAAACAGTGGTCATAGCATCACCAATGGACTGCTGGGAATTTCAGTGGAAACAGCAGTCTTAAAAGAAAGTGCTCATGGTGAAAAAAGGAAGCAGTGGTTTGCACCGTTGATTTCCCAGCTGTGGACTGGGTCAGGAACCCACTAACTTCATCTTAATAACCCTTCTCATACTGCAGAAGCATTTCTGCAGTGCACAAGGCTCAGAAGCACCCAGGGAAACATAGGGTAGCTAAGTCACAAAGCTGAGGAAATGCCCTGCAGTGGGAAGGCAGTAGCCAGCAGTGGAACTGTTTGGACTTGCTGCTTCATACCAGTTACTGAAGAGCTCTGACATTCAAGATTCCCTCTTTGATGTCAGTTCCAGGAGTTTGGAGGTGAGCCCAAAGGAAAAAGCAGCTGAAAACAACACACTATCCAGGCTTGATGAACACAGCAGCCAGTGAATGAATTCTGTTCTCTGCTAACACCACTGAAATCCTCTTCTCCACAACAGTCCTCTTTGCTAAGTTAGTTTGGATTTTATAACTGCTATACAAGCATAAAGTTTAAACCTTTATGTATTTTCCCAAAATGACATTTATAGCCAGGAGTAGCAGCATAAACTTTGTTTACTTTCCACTCCTACAGTAATGTATACATTCTGCAACTACTATTCTTCCCTTAATCCTCTTCAGTTCACCTGAAAGTGAGAACAATATCCAGAGACCTGCAACACAAGTAAGTTTACTCAGTTCAAGCACAGCCAATGAGGGGGAAAATGCTACTCACTACAGTACAACAGCTTCTGAGTTCCACAAGACAAGACTGGAAGCAACAGTATTCCAAGAGAGGCATCTGGTAGAAACAGCTCCTGAATCCCAAAAATAATGACTGTTTCAAACTGCTGTTTTGCAAAGGGAAAAGTATAATGGATAGTATGATCACCTGGATTGTTTGCCATGTTGCCTCTCTCAGCTTCATCCAACTTCTAACCACGTTTCATGTTATGAAAGAAGAATATAATCTAGCAAACCCCCCGAGGTCTGGTGGCCCATGCATTGCCATCCTTGTGCAGTACAGCAACATCTTTTAGAACCATAAGCCTTGTAACACTTCCAGATACATAAACTAAATATTTTGGTGGTGTTTATACTTGTTTCATTAGGGAAAGTGGGTAAGATGATGGGGTTTGGAGGGTTTTGAGGGGGTATGGGGTTTTGTTCTGTTTTTGTTTAATTTTAAATTAGTTCATTAAGATGTAATTTGTGGCAGAAGCTTTCAGAAATGCTTTTTTAAAGCTGCATATATGTATTCGGATTTCAGGTGCCCACAATGACTCATTTTTGAAACTTTCTAAAAAAGAGAAACTCCCTGAAAAATACACTGTCTTTTTTTTTTGGTGGGGTTTTGTTTGTTTGTTTTGTTTTAGTTTTTAGGTTTTTTTTAATAAATCAGCAACAGCCTAGGAAAACCACAGATTCAACATGCCCATATTTAAAACCAAAAATCATTACCCCTAAGCAAGTTTAATTAAAGTGACAGAAGAGTTTACAATGCAGAAGAAATAGGTCAGGAAGGAATAACATAAAATAAAATTACTTTTGAAAATAGTCCAGGAAAAGCAAGGCAAGTCTGAACTCAGTCATTAATGATATCAGGGAGAAGATGGGACTGTGAAGGGTACAAAGTCATGGGAAAGAAAAGGACATCTATCATCTAAACATAGCTGCAGAGCATTCCTGTTGGTTGTTTTGTGAGGAAAGTTACTTTTCCACGTGTAGTTTGTGGTAGGAAGAATAGGTTAGGCTCTAGTCTTGTCCTTTTTGCATGTGCTACTCTTTGGCCAGTAACTGTCTGAATAATACAAATTATCCATACACTCTTTTAAAAACTTGGCTTTCTGGCATTTGAAGCAGAAGTTCCAACATAGTTGCTTTGCAGTGTTGACCACCCATTCTGTATAACACAGAGGTATGAGTCGCACTGAATTGTTGGAGTTGGCATCTAGAATTTTTCCTTGGTTACTATGTTTGATAACCTCTGTAGAGTCATTCTATATCCGAGATCCATAAAATCAAGTGGGTTCATCTTGTCCAGTTACTCCCTGTCTTTCGATAATACTTCAGGAATTTTAGTTACATCAGACCAAACTTCAAGTCACTTTTCCTTGTCTCAGCCTCCAAATGCAGGTTCTATCATGTCATCCCATTTTATATAGTAAAATATTATTCTTACAATCAAACTACTTTACTTAAGATGTTGGTTCTTGAATGTAATAATACAAAACCAAAAAGTACAGACTTCTGGGATGATAAAATCAGCCCCAAACTGAAGGGCAAGGGGAACTGGCTAAAAAAACCCAATGAGTGAGTTCAAAAAAAAATCTACTCAACCTTTAAAGAGGATCATTCAGTCATGCAGGACATATTGGAAAGTACTTCCGTCAATTCTTTGTATTTGTGTCAATTACTTCATCTTGGGTTTGATGGTAATGAATGTTTTCCACTCAAGTAGTGCAGTAAACCTTTCCCCTCTAAAGCTAAACTTCCCCATTTTAGGGGAGTTGAAAACTACTCTCTCTTCTGCAGTGTGTGCATGAGTTCTGCTTTTGGCTTCCTGATGTTTCCATCCCTGCTGTGTACTTTGAAACCTTTTCTGCTACTTCTAGCTCCTTCTCTGGCTTTCTGCTGTTGTTATTAAACCACTAATGACATAGCTGTCAAATTATGAATAGATATCTTGATTTCTTTGTATTTTTTGAATCTGCCCTATTTTGTCCCATTTGCCTTCTTGAATTGTTTAAGCATGATGTGGTGGTTATTTACAAAACAGACCCACTCATATTTACATGCACTGATTCAGAGCTCTGCTGCACATCTGGCTCCGTGTCAGTCTGAATTCAAAGTCAGAGTAGATGCTGGAAACAAATCCTTGTGACCATCACAGACTTACCAAAGACAGGCACAGCTTTCCTGTGGCACTTCAGCAACATGAGTAGACAGCTACAGGAATTCAACCATTTGAAGCAAAGTCCTCTAACCATCATAGAGGCATTTCCTCCTCCTCCACAGAAATAAATAAGAAATTTCCTGAAGGAAAGTGCAATCCCAAGGTAAGGGCAGTATTTAAGGAGGAAGAACTACAGGCAGACAACTGCAGTGCAGACAGTGTGAGGGCAACCACTAAAGACCAAATAATCCAACTGATTCTCAGAAGAATGAAGACCAAAAAGGAGCCTATAGGTAGCAGCTTGGGGAAGCTATGAGGCAGCCAGATTGGACTGAAACATGTCTGCCAGCTCTTGGAACAGTGGAGAATTTTCTCACAGTGGAATAGCTGATCTATAGGGTCTGTACTCTTTACACTACTTTAGGTAAAAGTGAAATAACACTGATGATATTTTTGTTTCCTGTGTGCTGCATAATTATAGTTGTCACAAAATGAACTCTTTTACAGCAGCAGGATGGGCAGCTTTATGAAGTCTAAGCAATAATTTAGGCTTATAACGTGACTCAGACTGTCCTAGCCCAATACTGCCAAGAAAACAGGTCTGTTTGGCTGTCTCAGGCAGGGGATATTAATAACTGAAACCAGTACCACCTCATCCAGCAGCACGGTGCTTCTCCAGGAAAATGCCCATTATTTCAGTTCCTATTCTCACACAGAAGGATATGTCTATAACAACTTGCCATGCTGCAGCTCTGATACACGTATTAGGGAGAAGCCCGGTCCTACTATGAGTTTGAATCTGCTCTCCAAGATTGAGGAACATTCATAGAATAGCAGGAAAACCTTCCTTGCCGCTGCCCTATAACTTGGCCTCTGTGGAGAATTTGGGGCCTCCAGACATGCTTCAAATCAGAAAAGCAGAGTCTTTGATTGCTTTCATTCACCACCATTGCTGTTATTGCTGCAAGGGAGAATAAGTGTCTGTTGATTTACAGAGAATTACAGAATGGCGGAGATTGGAAGGGACCACTGGGGGTCATCTTGTCCAACCCCATAATCAAGGAAGCCCAATCAGAGCAAGTTGCCCAGGACCATGTCCAGGTGGTTTCTGAATGTTGCCTCTTGTCCTGTCACTAGGCCCCACTGGCTCTGCTGCCTTTGCACCTTCCTTTCCAGTATTTATAAATGTTAATAAGATCTCCACTAAGTTCAAGAGCTGCAAGCAGGTAGTTTCCTCCACTTCCAAAACCTTACCAGGTACTGAGAACGGTCTGCTCTAATGACAGTTTTTCCTCTTCATTAATTTTTCTCTCATCTTCACTCACAAGAATTTTGAGGGAGTATGTCTACCAGTTTTCTTTATTTATCCCTTTAGCCTCCTTTAATAACTTATTAATAAAAAGAACATTCTATCAGCCCTCCTTTTTTCAGTGAATAAATTGACCATGACATCATCTTGAAGGCTCTAAGCACAGAACATAAATTTCTTAGTGCTTCTGCTTATTAAGCTGTCACCTGAAACACCCCTGGCCTTCAGCAACTCTCCTCAGGCTTACTTTGTATGACTCTACAGGTCCTTGTTGTCCAAAATCGCCTTCTCTTCCAGAGTCCCTAAATACTTCTTCCACCAACAGCAAGGAAAACCATGCAAGAAACTCCGGAGTAGCAAAGAAATCAGATGATGTACTCTGTAATGGCAACAAGTAACAAACTTCATCACTTTTAAAGGTGCCAAGCTAAGAAGCTGCAACTGTGCTAGAACTAAACCCAGAGACATATGGATGTCCACATATCACACAGACATTTAAAAAATAGGATGTACCAGGTATCAGATACTTAAGCTGTGGGAACTACATATGTGACACACACATAGAAACACCAGTACAGACAGCTTTCAAAGGTCTCAATACAGCAGCTTTCCTTCTGAGGTTAGTATTTGCATTCTTAAGAAGGCAGGACAACTGAGATGAATCTTTACAAAAGAATAGAATATCTTAAATGCCACTAGAGATTTTTACCTTCATCTGCCTGAATCACATGTCCAGGACATGTTTCTACTCTCTCAAGACTTGCCGCAATTTGCATACTGAGGATTTGCTTAAACCAAGGCAATGCATATCTTGAAATTAATGGAGGAGAGAATGTGAACTTTAATGTTAGAGACCCTGGGATGCAATACCAACACTTCCATTCCTTTTTCAAACTACCATATGGAGTATAATCACTCTTGTTAATTCTGCTTATCTTGAGAATAAAACAGCTTTCAACATTCTCACAACTGCTGAGTACCTACTTCATTTTGTGTAAGGTTTGAGTAGTGAGATCTATTTATTTATTTATTTGTTTGTTTGTTTTTCTTGGGCTCTTCCCAGAATGCATCCTGCTTTTTGGAGTGCTGAAATGCAGCTGAGAGAAGAAATAAGGTGGTACTGCCACTCATTACCAGTGACTAAAATGCAAGGCTTCTGGTAAAGTGAATTTTGGCAGTGTTTTGACGTTTCTTGCTTCCCAACATGTATTTGTATCTGATGCTGTGTAGAACAAAAGTAAAATAGCAAATAACATATTTCTTGTTCAGTATTGCTCATTTCCATCTCTTTAAGGTATTTTTTTTACAGTTACTAAAGAAAGCTCTAGTAACTAAAATAGTTCCTAGAGTTTTTATTGGAAGGAATATGTTCCTATTGTATCCTCTCTTTCAAATAGTTACATACAAACTTTGCTATTTGACTAAGGCAAATATGCATATAGGAAAGAGCTAGCAATACAAAAATGGCTTTGTTACATACTCTTAAACTATGCCCTAAGAATTAATTTAGAATGTGCTACTTATAGCAATTGAGGAAATGAGCTTTTCCACTTCTTCCTTTGGATCCTACTTCTCTAGGTTCCATCATAATGACCAATGTATATAAACATATTTACTGACTTTGAGATGGTTTCCCTTCAGCTGAAGTGCAATGGTGTTTTGAATGGAGTGAACGCTTGGGAGGACAAGTCTACAGAAGCACAATTTTATAGTTACATAGATAATCTAAAATAGAAAGGTAAATTAAGCCTGACTTAGTTTTGTGCATAGTACAAATAATTATGCAGATTATTCCTGTATGATATACAACAATCATAGAAAAATAACACCAGAAGTGAACACTGTCTAAATCTGATCTTTAGTACAGTGTTTTTCTTACATTTAATCAATTTTTTAGAGTTTTTTGTAGTCATTTCCCTCTCATGTGGATTCTTACAGAAAAAAAAAATATTTCCTGAATAGAATTATTCCTGTGAATAATTGTGTAAATAGGTTTTAATAGTACAGGTCAGATGCAGTATTTCACAGGACAAGGGGAAAAACAACAGTTAGGTCAGATTTAGCTTGGTCTCATATGAAGTTTTTTCTGCCAAAAGTCTCTTGTTTGGTATAAGCTCCTTGAGATTCATGCTTTGTCTCCCATCTAACTTCTAGGATCAGGGCCTGTAAAGTCGTCTTAGTGAGAACCTAACAAAAAAGCAAGGATGCTGATTCAGTAACTAAGCCCACGGCTTGGACAGGGGCACCCTGTGTCGGGTTAGGAACTGGCTGGAGAGCTGGGCCCAGAGAGTGGCTGTGAATGGGGCTGCATCCAGTTGGTGGCCGGTCACCAGTGGTGTCCCCCAGGGATCAGCGTTGGGCCCAGTTCTGTTTAATATCTTTATTGATGATCTGGATGAGGGGATTGAATGTACCATTAGCAAATTTGCAGATGACACCAAGTTGGGGGGGAGTGTTGATCTTCTGGAAGGCAGGAGGGCTCTGCAGAGGGACCTGGACAATCTGGAGAGATGGTCTGATTCCAACGGGATGAGGTTCAACAAGGTCAAATGCTGGGTCCTGCACTTTGGCCACAACAACCCCCTGCAGCGCTACAGGGTGAGGACAGAGTGGCTGGAAAGCAGCCAGGCAGAAAGAGATCTGGGAGGTTGGATTGACAGGAAGCTGAACATGAGCCAGCAGTGTGCCCAGGTGGCCAAGAAGGCCAATGGCATCCTGGCCTGGATCAGGAACAGTGTGGCCAACAGGTCCAGATTCTTCCCCTGTACTCAGCGCTGGTGAGGCCATACCTTGAATGCTGTGTCTGGTTCTGGGCCCCTCAGTTCAGGAAGGATATTGAGGTGCTGGAGCAGGTCCAGAGAAGAGCAACAAGGCTGGTGAAGGGACTCGAGCACAAGTCCTGTGAGGAGAGACTGAGGGAGCTGGGGTTGTTCAGCCTGGAGAAGAGGAGGCTCAGGGGAGACCTCATCACTCTCTACAACCACCTGAAATGAGATCGTAGCCAGATGGGGGTCAGTCTCTTCTCCCAGGCAACCAGCAGTAGGACAAGAGGGCACAGTCTTAAGCTCTGCCAGGGGAGGTTTAGGTTGGATATCAGGAAGAAATTTTTTACAGAAGGAGTAATCAGACATTGGAATGGGCTGCCCAGGGAGATGGTGGATTTACCGACCTTGATAAGAGGATGTAGAGAAACAATCAACCTGGTTGATTCTATGATTCTAAGTCTTATTTGTAAGCAGCGTGCCTACTGTACACAGCAGGTGCTACTGAAAGTGCAAGTCCAAAAAAAAATGATGGGAATATTCATACTGAGACACTAGATGTCTCAATCCCTATCAGACACCAAAGAACTCTTGTATGTTAATTAAAAATATATCAACACTGAAGTGGCATAGCTATTATGCGAGTTCTACGATCTTCCTTCTCTGCTTCCACCCTTCACCTTTCCTTTATCTTATCTACCCACTCTTCCATCTAGTTCTCCCCGTGCCTCTATACCCAGTCTTGGCTATCTAGCAAATAAATGAAATGTTTGCTGCTGGTGTTTCCAGTGCTTCTAGATGTCTCAAAAAACAGCAATGTTAATTGTAAGTGATGAATCAGAGATCAGATGTTAGTCAGCAAATTCTCCTGCTATTTGCAGAGCAATATTGGTCTAAAGTCTAACTTGCTCATTTCCTGCCTGGTGGTAATGAAGTATCTGAACCCTGGATGAACCTTAAACTAGACTCCAATGGGCCACTTGTAGAAGGATGATGTTCTTGGGTACATTAGAAATTCACAGGCTGGAATATGTTAAAAATAAATCTTTTGGAACCCAATATTCTCAAATCATATTGAAAACATGTAATTTTCTCTGAAACAGTTCAGTGACAGACACAGTAAATGCAACTTAAATACCATTTATAAAATGTATCTGTTCCATAAAAACAAATCGTTTTGTTTACTTGTTGGGAATTGACAAAAATCATGCTAAACCACAGCTTGAGGAGTCAATGTCATCTTTTGTTTTTTTGCAGAACATAATGTTCACAAAACAACAGTTTGTTTGGTTGGCATTAGGTAGGGCAAATATGCTATGAATACAGCAATGAAAAATCAAACAAATATGAAAACCTTTGCACTTCTACTATGAAAGTTATAATTATATTGTGGTAAGATGCATCAATAAAGTATGAGATAGTAAGATACATGCAACACTACATAACTTCTTGTAGTGGGTTGACCCTGGTCAGATATCATGTACCCACTAAAGCCGCTCTCTCACCTTCCCTCTGCAACTGGACAGAGGAGAGAGAAAAAAAACAGCTAAGAATTCATGAGTAGAGATAAGAGCTGGGAGATGTAAGTGACTGATCACCTTCACAGTCAAAACAGACTCAAAGTGGAGATAGTACTTGTATTTATTACTAACAGGATAAGAACCAAAGAGTGAGAAATCAAACAGTCTTAAAAACACCTCCCCCCCACCCCTCCTTTCTTCCATCTTCTTCGTCCTCCCCCCCAGCTGTGCAGAGGGACGGGGAATGGGAGTTATGGTCAGTTGTTATTTCTGCCACTGCTCAGGGAGAGGAGTCCTTCCTTTGCTCCTGTAGGGTCCCTCCCACGGGAGACAGTCCTTGATGGGCCTCTCCAGTGTGAGTCCATCCCTCAGGCAGCAGTTCTTCCCAAACTGCTGACCCCTGGGTCACTCCTCCATGGGGTGCAGTCCTTCACTAATGAGCTGTACCGACGTGGGTCCCCCACTGGGGCCACAAATCCTACCTGGGAAAAACCTGCTCCAGCATGGGCTTCCCTCTCCACAGGCTGCAGGTCCCCGGCAGGACTCTGCTCCATCTTGGGCCTCCCACAGGGTCACAGCCTTCTTCATACATCCACCTGCTCCAGCATGGGCTCCTCCATGGGCTGCAGGTGGGTCTTTGCACCCCGATGGTCCCCCATGGGCTGCAGGGGCACAGCCGCTCCACCATGGTCTGCACCACGGGCTGCAGGGCCTCAGCTCCTGTGCCTGGAGCACCTCCTGCCCCTCCTTCTGCACTGACCTTGGTGTCTGCATTGTTGTTCCCATGTTGTCACTCTGCTCTTCCCTGGCTGGAGTTTCTTCTGCACAACAATCTTTTTGTTCTTAAATATGTTATCACAGAGGTGTTACTATTACTTCTAATTGGCTCAGCCTTGACCAGCGGCAGGAAGCCCATCCTGGAGCTGGCTGGCATTGGCTCCACGGAACAGGGGAAGCTTCTAGCAGCTTCTAACAGAAGCCACCCCTGTAGCCCCTCTGCTACCAAAACCCAGTCGCAGAAACCCACTACACTTCTCTTCTGTGACATTATTTCAAAACACATTACCTCATAAGAAAGAAGATGCTCCAAACTTGTTTAGCAACATATCCTTAAAATATTGCTGGTAAAGCTTTTTCGCAGGATTATATTGAAGGAAATATTATTTCATATGTGTGAGTTTTAGACATTTAATTTTACTTTCTTTGAAATGAAAAATAAAAATTAAAAAATAATTTGGAGATAAAGACAGTTTGGCTTAGAAATTCCAGGCTGCCACAGAAATCTTAAGGATTCTTCAAATCTGCATCATAATACAGATTTTTAAAAAAACAACAATGAAAAATCTGTCTAAACTATCAAAAAAGAAACTCAAAATATTTTAAAAATTTAAAACATGTAAATTTTTTCTTGCCCCAACACAACTTAGACAGCATGATAAACTTTATCTCAACAAATATTTTTATTTTGGCTGAAATATACGATGACATACTATATAGTTATCAAAATTTCTCTGATCGAGTGTAATCTCATCTTTCTTTATGGAATATCTATTTCCAACATGTTGGAGAAATTCTCTGCTTTCATGTGCAGCTTCTCCTTCATTTCTCTATACCTAACTGCAGATGTTGCCTAGACATCCTTACTTGAAAATATTTATATGTAGGTTTGAAGAAACAATAGTGACTTCATTTACAGTCAAAGTTGCTGATTACCACAGAAGACCATAGACTAACTGCCTTACAACTGCCTACAATAACACAGGGCTCTTGGAGCAGTGTCTGTAATGGTACACTTCAATAATTAATTTAAGCAGAGATGTTACCTAAATTATTCATTATTTTGATAAGAGGATATAGGGAAACAAGTGATTAGGCAGCAAAGTCTGTGCTGTTTTAAAGTTGAAAGAAGGAAATTAAAATGATTTAGCTTTCTAGCTAACTGAGAATAAGCAAAGCAAATCAAAATGGTGGGAAGATGGTCTGACCAGGGAGATGACACTGCTGAACTGACAGGGAAGTCAGGTGGGAATGCAGCAGAGTTGACTTGCTCTGGTACGTAAGAGTAAGAAGCCAGTCTTACTGATAACACAGCACCCTAGAAACCATTCGCCATCTGTTCTCAGCTTGGCCATTTGGGGTAAATTTTTTGTTTGTTTACATTTTTTGCTGAAGTCGTTGTCCTCAAAAGTATTTGTTTAAAGGTAGATTCACCAGCTATTGAGATTAGGAGATATGAGATGGAGACATTAAATTTCACCTACAAGTAGTGATAATCCAATCCAAAATATCAAACTGATAAGTAAGTAGTGTTAAGTGTAGGCAAATCATCAAGATAAGGTTGTTATTTTGGATAGAAATAGCGAAAGAAGCTCATAAAGTAATTGATGATTATGTTACCCATCTTTTTATCAAGTTTATGCCC
The DNA here is from genome assembly GCF_025592945.1 of Manacus candei. Classification (NCBI taxonomy): domain Eukaryota; kingdom Metazoa; phylum Chordata; class Aves; order Passeriformes; family Pipridae; genus Manacus; species Manacus candei. The sequence goes on along the minus strand of NW_026138141.1, from coordinate 73,294 downwards.
TATGCTTCATTATAGAAAACCATTGCAAGGCCATTTGGTCACTATAAAACTAAAATATTTAGCAGTTACAAAAAGCTGAATAAAGCTTCTCTTTGTTTACAAAGTGAATAAACATATCTTCCAGGAAACAGCCAAATACTTTATCCCTGTCTGTCACATCTTGAAACAGTATTGCTCCAGACGTCTTTTGTCAGTTTGACACGACAACAAACAATTTCCTCTTTTAGAGAGACAAAGGAATAACTTTATATGTCACATTTGTGTCCCTTGTGTGAGGGCAGAGGGTAGTGATCACAACATTTCTTTACTTAGTCTGTTCTCAGGATGCTTTAAAATGCTATATTAAAATTGTATTTATTATTTATTCTTCTCTAGGAAAAAACTAACAAACAAACAAAAACAAGCCCCTATCCTTATCTTCATCCAATTTAAATAGAGCAGAGGAAGGAAACAACCTAGTAGCCTTCAAATTCATGCATGTGGATATCCAAGGTACATGTATCACAAACCATAAGAAGGGGTCGGTTTAAGAAGTGCTACCAAGTGCTAGGAAGAGTGCCACAGCTCCAGGCAGCTGCATGACACAAAGCTGCATGACACCAGCTTGAAACCAGCCACAAACTGAATTTTCACATTTCTACCTGCATTTTGTAGCACTGGGAATAGTGATTGCTACACCAGAAGGTCCGGCTGCCATCCACAGGGAACCCAAGAAGCTGGAGAAGTGGTCTTATGGGAGTCTCAGAGGATTCAAGAAGAGGAAGTGCAAAGCCCTGCACCAGTACTCCAGGCAAAAGTGAAAAATAGTAACGGATATATTGGACAGCAAGTCTGCAGAAAAAGACCTGGGAGTCCAGGTGGATGCTAAGGGGGACCTGAGTCAGCACTCTGCCCTCCTGACTGATGGTATCCTGGTCTGCATTAGGAGGGGTGTTGCCAAGAAGCTGAGGAAGCTCATGCTTTCCCTCACCCAGCCCAGGAGAGGCCACATGTGGAGTACTGTGTCCTGGGCCCTTCAGCACAACAGAGAAATAGAGCTACAGGACAGAGTCCAGGGAGCAGAAGTTCATCCTGAACACAAGGAAACACTTGTTTAGTCTGAGCGTGACTGTAGTCCGTCACAGATTTCCCAGAGAGGTGGTAGAGCTTTCACCCTTGGAGATGTTCAGAAGCTGTCTGCAGGTGGTGAGCTTGCCAAGGGGAACTGGATGGACCCCTTCCAACCCCTGTCATTCTGTGACCACCAGGTAACAAGGTACAAGTCCTTCTCATCTGACAGACCTTGAGGAGCAGAGTCAGGCTGAGCTCTTGGCAGTGAAGAGATCACCAGTATCCCCCCACTTGCACTTCTCTGCTGACCATTGCCAGGCCCTTGAGCTCAGGGATGCCAGTCTATCAACACAGGGCCTGGCAAGGACTTCCCCATACAAGGATGGCCGATGTCCTTTGAAGAAGGGGCTCTCTCCGTTCAGGCCATTTGCTGTCCTCACTGTGTGATGGTTGTGGGGGCAGCCCCCTAGAGCCCTGTGCTGTCACCATGGAACAGCTGTGGCTGCCCTGGCCCTGCTGCTCTTCGGCAGCTGCAGGTTCTTCCTGGTATGCTTTGCCCAGGGCTCTGCAGACTCACACAAAGAACATACGGGCTTGAGCAGGACCATGGTCTGGGGCTTGACACTCAGCTTTGGGGAGAGCAGCTCACCGAGTGTTCAGCTGGGACTGCTCCACTGTCACTCCTCTCACCCCTGCCTGGCTGTGGGGCCCAACACAGCATCTCTCCTGGAGCCGCAGACCTCACTGAAGGCTCCTGGTGAGTTTTTCTGCCTTTCCTGAACACCATGTGCTTCAGATACTCTCTACCAGCTCAAGCCATACTGTGTGCCTGGAAGCTAATGCTGGGATCTGAGACTGGTGGGTAGTGTTCTGGGGGGAGCCAAAAGGGTAGGTTGGAGGGCAGCCTCACAGAGCAGCTGCTGCAGCTGTTTTTTAATCTTAAAGAAAGAAGGACTCTTTCGGAAGCCTGGAACTTCCCTGCCTCATCAATTACTTAAGTTCTCCATGCTTTTCCCCTCAGCATGAAGTAAGCTCAGGCATGTGGCACAACTGTCCTTGCAGGACATTGTGTCAGCTGCTTAGGAAGCTCTGGAGGGGAGTGGCTCTGCTGTGACAGCCAGCAGGAGACAGCTGCAGCAGGCAGGGCAGTCAGAGGCATAAAATGACCCATGCCCCATCTGCTTGGGAAAAATCAGCAACACAGCCTGTTTGACCTCGTGCTTCCATCGATTCTCCTTTGGCTGCATCCAGCAGTGGACCATGATGAGAGCTGCATGCCCACTCTGCATTCTTGTACTCAGCAATTCCTGGGTGTGAAATCCACTGAACACATGGGAGTGAGTTGTTGGTTCTGCGGATGGAGGCTATATCCACGATGGCATGCTGGCACTGCTGTTTCTGCTTGTCCATGTCTCCTTTCAGAGAACCAAATAAACTTTCAGTTGCTCTCAATGGGGTATTTTTTTCAAAACTAAAGAACTACCCATTGCAAGGAATACTCTCCACATTTCCTGTCTCAACAGCACAGGAAATCCAGACGGGAGAATTTACTGCAGGGTGAGGTGACTTTATCTGACATAATTACTACACACCTAACTTATATTTTTCCGACCTACCCCTTCTAAGCACCAGGGTAGGGTGTCCAAACCCTGGGGATGAACACACCCATGCACCAGTACATGCTGGGGATTTTACAGAATGTGATAAACCACAAATCAAATCCCTACTGCAAGGCCACATGAATATGGCAGAAAAAAAACTATCATTAAAACTGAGGAGTCTTGTCTAGGGCCCTAACCATTCATCCCAATGGTCTCGTCCACCCAAGCGCTGCAAGTGAGAGTGAACTTTTACACACACATCCTAATTCTTAGGTTCACCTGCCTGCTATACATCCTCATCACCTCATGCAGGCCTTGGTGTGACCTACTTTGATTTCTCCAGAGACACCATAGGAAACATGTAGCAGAACAGGGATAAGGATGGCAAAAACTAGTCAATACCCTAAAGGTTGAAGTCATCCTTTTACTCATATATATGAACCTCTCCTGAAATACTTATTCTATAGAATTGGACTTCACTTAAATTAGGAAAGAGGCAGCACACCAGTGATCTTAACAGTTTAAGGATTATTCTGCACAGCGAATTCTACATCAGGCTCCATAGAACATATTCTCCTCATGGCTGTATTTTAATTTTTTCTAGATGAACACGGTCGCTGAATGTGACAAGTGCACTCATTTGTCTTTAACACAATGGTTTGTTTAGTTTTTTTGTTCTTTAAACATGACATTCTATGTTCAAAGAGTGAATGAGGTAAGAAATGCCTTAACTTTTACTGTTGGATAAAAACAAAGCATCTGTCCTTGGGTTTACATTAGCATATGCATGTATACAGATATATCTACATGTATGTGCACATATGCGATTTCTTACATAAAATATTAAGATAGTGAAACTGATTATAGGAACATCACCCACTGTATAGGTGGTAAAAATACCTATTACATCATATCATATCACATGGAGGAAACATTACAATGTATTACTTCTAAGATGTCATCCAAAAATTAGCAAGGTAAGTCTGAGGATGAGTGTTAGACTGAGGTGTACAGCGGGGTTCCTGAGCTCAGGGACACCCAATCAGGAGCCTAGAGAACCCTCTCAATCCAGAAACCCTGGTGAGCCAATTAGGTGCAGAGAGGGCACTTCCAGGAACACCCATGAAAGATTTAAACGGCTCCATGGAGTACAAACTCTGTTATAGAGAAAACATGGCAGGGTAAAGCAATCCTGGGGGTTCCTTAAATGTATCCATGACCACTTCCTTATACAAGTGATTGAGGAGCCAACCAGGAGAAGTGCCATGCTGGACCTTGTTCTCACCAAGAGGGAGGAACTGGTGCTCCAAGGAAGCCTTGGCTGCAGTGACCGTGGGATGGTTGTAAGACCCCAGGTTCAAGCTACAAGTTCATCAAACGGGTTTTACTTTAAAAGTATGCAAGGCTCCAGAAATCTGCTAGCTGGATCTGTTAAAAGGACCTTCAGTTCTTTTAATATCTTTAGAGAGTGCACAGGAGAAGACACTGCACATATTTCTCAGGAGGTCAAATAGCACACTTTTAATGGCAAGCTTTAGAAAATAAGGAAACTTGGCAAGTTTAAAGGGCAACATTCAACCGAAATAAAGCTTTTCACAAAGCAATGACTTAGCACATGCTAACCCATTCAACTTAGCAAAATACAACCCACCCAGCTTTTAGTTACCCAAATATCAAGAAAGGAGATAAAGATAAGAAGAACAAGTAAAGAAAGAGGGGGAAAAGAGACAATTATAGCTACCACCATAGATCCAGTGTAGATCAAGACACCAGGAGTTCAGGAAATGGCACCACAGTCCATGACCATGCAATGGCCACATGGTGTTGGTTTTATCTACTCTGACCCCTGTGGTCAGCCCCATCTCCCCAGGTAGGAATTCCATTGTGCCAGCCAATCTGGGGCTGGGTCAGGGGCTCCGGTGTGTGATATAGGGCAGTGCTCCCAGTGTCCAGTGGATTGATAGCTTCTCTGGGGCTGCCCAAGGAGGCTCCAAGGGGCTGATCGAGGCAAGGCACTATTTCATGAAATTTGACCTGTCCCTTCACACACATACGCACACACACTTGAGTTGGTCTGAGCCAATAATTGATACAATAATCCACTGCCTCACAATGATAAGCTCAAGATCCTCAGGGCAGTGAGGAGGCCACGTAGAAAGTTCACTGCCCTGGACTTCAGAAAAGCAGACTTTGACCCCTTTAATGACCTACTCACTAGACTCCCATGGGAATCTACTTCCCTGGAGGGAAGAAGGGCCAAGAATGTTGGCTAAATTTCAAGGATCACCTTGTCCAAGCTCAGGAACAATGCATCCCAACAAGGAGGAAATCAGTCAAAAAGTTCCAAGAGGCCTACATTGATAGATAAGGAGCAACTGAGCAAACTCAGAGCATAAAAAGAAGCTTTCAGAAGATGGTAATGAGGACAATTTTATGGGAAGAGAGGGAAGTTAGGAAAGCCAAAGCCCAGCTTGAACTGAATCTGGCTAGGGATGTCAAGGATAACAGGGATGCTATCCAGAGGGACCTTGATACGCTCAAGTTGTGGGCTGATGCAAACCTCATGAAGTTCAACAAAGCAGAGTGCAAAGTCCTACATCCGAGTCATGGCAATCCCAGACGCAACTACAGGTTGGACAGAGAAGTGATTGAGAGCAGCCCTGCGGAGAAAGACTTAGGGATGACGGCTGATGAAAACCTCAACATGAGCCAGCAGTGTATGCTTGCATCAGAAGGTCACTTAAATCCTGGAGTGCACCAAAAAAAGCACAGCCAGAAGGTTGAGGAGCTGATTCTCCCCCTCTACTCTGCTCAGTGAGACCCCACCTAGAATACTGTGTATGATTCTGTTGCCCCAATATAAGAAGGCCATGGAACTGTTGGAGCAAGTCCAGAGGAGGGACACAAAGTTGACAAGAGGACTGGAACACCTCCCCTATGAAGACAGACTGGGAAAGTTGGGGCTGTTCCGCCTGGAGAAAAGAAGGTTGTGTGGATAACTTATAGCAACTTTTCAGTAGCTGAAGAGGGCTACTGGGAAGCCAGTTCTCATTAGGAACTGTAGTGATAGGACAAGGAGTAATCGGTACAAACTGAAAGAGGAGAAACTTAGATTAAATACTAGGAAAAAATTCTTTACTATGAAAATGGTGAGATACTGGAACAGGTTGCCCAGGGAAGCTGTGGATACCCCAACCCTGGTAGTTTTCAAGGTCAGGTTGGATAAGGTCTTGAGTAACCTGGTCTAGTGGGAGGTGTCCCTGCCCATGGCGGGGGAGCTGGGACAAGATGATCTTTAAGGTCCTTTTCAATCCTTAACATTCTATGATTCTAAGAAACAGAAATATTAATTACTAGTGTGTTATTTTGCCTTCTCCCTCTGCCATGAAAGGATGTGATTGAGGTCATGAGTCTTTGCTGAACTGTTCACTTAAAGGTAAAAAAGCTTTATCCAAGTTCCAAAGGGACGCTGGAAGGGAGTTCTCACTAATTTCAGTGAAAGGATAAACCTAGTTGTAAACTTGCCAACTACTTTCCCTTTACCTTTCATGAGAAAAATCAAATGAAAATACAGTGAATTATCAGAGGGAAATGTTTTGGGTCTGGTTCATATGACCTACAATTCCATAAGTTATGAATGCACTACATTAAGGATGATCTTGACTCTTAGGAGACTTGTTAAAATATGAATTTTTAACAAAACAATAATAAAGTTCTTTACATTAGCTGGAGGATTATTTTTTAGTGCCATGGTGCTATCACAGCCTTGATCTCTGCTTGAGAATTTCCAGTATTTTACAACTCAGAACATATAAATCAGCTTCACCCTAGATTAGCTGTTCTACCTAATATCAACAGCATGTTTATTTACCCACAACTTTTTAACCTTGACATGACAGATACAGTTTAAAAAAAGAACACGCAAGAAACCTCGCTGTTCACTTGAGAACTTAGAGAAAATGTTAATCACTAGAAAGATGACCTGAGGTAGTGACATTCGGTTGCAAATGTCTTTCTGGATAGAGATAAAGTAAAAATTTGAACCATTTATCATAGTTGTGATTACGTTGACAGCCCAAAAAGCATGAATCTCCCATAGGACTTTTTTGGGTTCAACCTCCTCTCCCAGACTCTGCCCATACCTCATGCAAGAAGCAAGTCTTTAGGAAGCACCATAATTTTCCTAGGATTATCACTTTCCACACAGAGGATGACTACTTTCCTGGTTATTTCACAAAACTTCTTCTTTATGATTAAGTAACTTTCTGAGGATAACAGCACCCCAGAGAAGAGTTTACAGGTTTTATGCTCGAACAATTCCGCTAGGAAAACCAGTGGCTACTCAGTAACTTCCTTCTGAGAGCCACTATACTTTTCATGTTTAGATAATGTGTTTCCAGAGAACTCCAGGATTTCCAAAACTGCCAGCATACGGCATGCAAGAGCAGCTAAGGAAGTTTTTACAGATTCAAAGGTCACGCTTTGAGATCGCTAATCAGCACTCTCATATTAAAAGGAGTCCATGAGAGGATATAGATTCCCACTTAGATCCCATCTGTAGTTTCATGGCCTTGGTGTTGACTCTTAACTCTGGGCAATTGAGCTATGTTCCCTCCCTGGGCTTTTGGGTAAATGCTGTAACCAACAGATAAGGAAGTGAAAAGAGGAAACTGTGGGCAAGGGAGTATTACTAGAGGTGCCACCTAGCAATCCCATCAAGGTCGGCTATTGGGTTGTGATGTATCCAACAGGGAGTTAAAGCATAGAATTTCTTCCTTATGAAGTACAGGGAGACTAGGTATGTGTTAGGTACTTGACAGTAAGTAAAGAACTGTCAAGATTTAACCATTCTGGCCTGCCCAGAAGCAGACCACTTGAAAAACTTACAGTGGAAAAAACCCGCAAGAATCTCAGTACTCCAGATGCCTCTTGGGTTAGATTCACAATGCAAGCAGTTCAGAAGATCTGGAATTTGGGCTTTGGTGCCCCAGGTCTCATAAATTAAGTGTCTAAGGCTTTTAGTCCTATCAAATTGCCTTAGTATTAAGTGTGTCTGACTATCTGGTCTCAGTGATGAACGCAAGATGACCTTGAAAGAGATACTTACTGGAACTTTTTATTTTCTTGCGTGACTGAAAACTTGGAATGCAGCTTTTCACAGTGCAGTACACTTGCAGCAAGTTTAGACTTTCTAAAGCTCCTACAGCTGATCTCATGATTTCCCAAAACCAACAAAAAGAGCAAGAACAACACGAAGGAAGGTATTAGCCTTATTTTGACAAAACTGTTTGTTGTAAAAGACAACCTACTGGCTATTTACATTTAGCTGAGGGGCCTTGGTTTGGGTTTACATTATGTATCATGTGATAACTTTATTTCTTCATCCTCTGAGCTCTTATTCCACTAAGGAATGCTACAGAAACCACTTCCCACTTCCTCCAGGAAGAGATTTATTATTTTTGGGGATTACATACTTGAATATTAATAATGAAGTTAAAAAATTTAAATCCATGATTACATTATCATAGTGCACAAAAGCTCTGTCATTCTCTTTACAAAGCAATGGAAAAAAAAGTCAAGGATATTCAAAAATTACGCAAACATTTGATTCACCTTGGACATTAAAAAAAAATTCACATCCTTTACCTAAATTGCAGCTGACCTGGAAGAATGTACTCAAAGCTTTCTAAATCCATGTGTTATGTTCACACCTAAATAATCTGTTGGTTATGTTGTTTTTTTGTTTGGACAGGCATGCTAACATTGCATGGTAGGTATGTTATCCAGCTTGTCTTAGCAAATTTAAGGATTACATAACTTCCAAATGCCGTACAGTATCTAGAAGTAAAACTCAGCGTTCTTGTTTTGTACAACATGTGTTGATTTAACCTTGTGACAGGCGTCTGCTTTGTAGTCTTCCCAAGGCCCATTAAAATAAATAAGCCTTTTTACTTAGAACTTATTTCACAAAATTCTATGGTAGAAATTTTCTCAACTTTTACAAGAGCAAAGCTAAATGCAGTATGATGCCTGAAAGTGGTTTGCCTGGGAGAAAAATAAAAGGGAAGGGGGAGAAAAAGTGGCCTCTCCCACTGAGTTTAAATTACATTTTCTCAGTTTACATATAATTCTGTAACCTTTACTTTCTTATCAGTCAATGTAGCAGAGTTATCCTGACTTTGGAATTGTTCCTCTCTTGACAGTTACACACACATATAGAACTGAGTGTACTTTAAAAAATGAAGAAGAAAAAAGTTTGATATTGCCTATACTCACCATGATAGAAAAAGCACAGTGAGATAAAAATTAAAAACAAAACCAAACCCCATTATAGTCTGGGAAACTTTCTAGCAGCAAGGAAAATGAACCTTTGGAACGGGTTGTGTGGAAGCCTGTCTTTGGAGGTCTTTAAGTAATAATCTCTCAGTAATAATTTTTGTACAGTTGATCCTGCCTTGTGGCAGAGGGATAATTTAATGAAGCCCTGAAGTCCTCTCTAGCCCTGTTTTCTGTGATTAGCGGTTTTCCCCTACAAATTTCCATTTTCAGGACCACATCATATGATTGTGCAACTGTCCAATGAATAATTTTTGTAGCACATCCCTTTCATATAGATTTTGCAAAAGGTAAATAATACAGTTTATAAAATCTGTGTTACAAAAACTAAATTCACCCTAAAGTATGTCTTTGCTCTTTTATACAGGGAAATAAAAGAATTCTGAAGGCTGTTGACAAGGAGTTGATAACAAAAAAAAGATGCAGAACTTTTTGACGTAATTTGCTCTCAACTCTCTCATAAACCTAAATTTATAAGATAATTATCTTACCAGTTTGTATTTGAATTGCAATGAAACCATCTTTAATAAAACTGAAGACTATCCTTGAACAAGAGTTTTGTTTTGTTGTAATTTAGCCTGTTAGGTGCCAGACCACCCCTTACTACACCTTAGTTTCGAAGAGAACTTCCACTGCAGAACACGTGTAGCAGGACACCTTTTTCCTTTTTGCCTTTGACCATAATCTTATTTTGATTCATTGAAAACATTAAAGCACAAGGACAATAAAAATTGGTTCATCTAAATCTGACAGTAATTTCATAATTCAAGTAGAATGGGGCCAGTAACAATCAAAATCAAACTTTTGAGTAGTTTCTGAGCTCTTTCAGATAGTATGTTAAAAAAAAATGAAAATATATTAAACATTGTAAAAGCTACTAGTTCTCACTGTAAGTTAATAAACTGTTTCCAAAAGCTAATCACAAGCGAATTCTAAAACCTGATCACATTAGATAAAGAACAGAGGAAAATAATTTTATATAAATTATTATTATTTACCTAATACTAACTTTTCTCCCTGGATTTCGCGTGAGTATGTAGGTTAACTAACACATAAAATCCCCATGAATTCTCTATACAAGAAACTATCTACTTTAAATTTAGCCATTTTGAGGATGTTGTTAAAGTTTTGTGCCAGTGTTGGAGACTGGGAAACCTGGCAAAACTATCCTGGGAACCAACTGCAAGCAATCTGTTCTCTAGGGAAAGAGGTTCTTGGTTTGACCCCAGCTTTTGAGCAACTAGCAGTTGGGTCTTCAGCCAAGAAATGAAAAATTACCATGCACTTATTGAAGTTTCTTTATTCTATCTCAACTTGTATTTTTCCTCTGAATGAACATAAATGTGACATTGGGATATACTTCAAATAGCGTATGGTTCCCATCCACATTTATGATGCTTTAGTTGCATACTTATTACAATTGCTTAAAAACAATTCTATTTTCCCAGTATTAAAAATCAGAAAGGACTCACTGCCTGTAAAAATGAATTATAGCTTAGCAAATGAAAGTATTTGAAATTACTTTATTTCACTTTTAGCTATGCTACCCTGGCCTAGAATCTCACTGCAACTTCATTAAGAGTAAATTTTGTGCCTTGAGCAAATATTTTTGAAATAATCTATGATGTTAATATTTGTGATCAGCAACTTGCTCTGCAGATGTTAGTTGGCCATCACTGAAGACCTCCATAAAATTTCAAACCCAGACAAGCCATCTGATTCTACGATAATCAGAGGACAGTGGACATTTAAAGCTAAAAGGATTATTCATCTAAAACTGGGCCTCTAAAGAATGCCTTGCAAATGTACTAAGAGGAAGATGTGTTTGTGCAACACTGATGAGTGCACAAACACATAGAAAGACAAATAAACTTGTAGAGCCTTCATTGTAAAGGATAGGAAGCTTCCCAATTAAGACAATACTTTTCATTCTTTAAAAGCAGAGAAACACTCTGCAGTCCTTAAATTTCTGTATCTGAATCTCTGGGCATTTTTGGATCCTTCTGTTCCCACAACACAATTGGTTTATCAGAAATTATTTGGCTTTGACTGTCCAGTTTTCTGCAAATTTAGTCCTCTCTAATCGACATTCAGGCTGCTGAATGAACCTTGGCCTTCTATATTCCCAGTCAGAAACACTCAAGCCTGAACAGACTCCCTAGCAACATGTGGGTTGTGGGATAGAGATATAAGAAAGTCAACCTTCTAAAAGAACTCTTCCTTTCACTGCTATTGCATAATTCTCCTCTGTCACAGGGGAAGGTAAACAGGGGAAAGGTAAAGAGTTGTTTCCATGTTTAGAAAAAAAAATAAAAATCTCATCCATTGCCGAAATTGCTGAAAGTTAAGCTGTCACCTCAGTAATCTCTCATCATTACCTTCCATTTAATTTAACTAGAAAGAGTAAAAAAGCACGAGTCATGACTAACTTCATGTGGCCTCTTCATAAATTTTCAGTACTGTCACTGTGTGGCTTCCTTTCTATGACTGACTCCATGATATGTTCTTGTGGCCATTTCCTGCTGAGGGAACAGCACCAGGTTCCACACTTCCTCACAGCTGGATCCTGAGCCCTGAGTATACAGGATTTAGTTTAACTGAAATAAGATGAAGAAAATAATATCTGGCAAATTTATGCTTCTACCTCTCCTTCCACATTCAAGTCTCCATGCCACCCATTGAGTTCAATGGAAGTTAAGTATCTAAATAACTTTGACATTCTGGCCTTAGACATGTCAAAAATCAAGATGATGTAAAGCAGAAGCTCACAGATATACACACAGAATCATAGAAAAATTAGCTGGAAGGGACTCCTGGAAGCCATCCAGCATAAGCTGCTTGAAGTCAGCTCTGTGAAAAACACCAGACTAGAGGTTTTTGAGATTGGCTGCACAAAGCCATGACAGACTCAAGAGTAAAATTTCCATGGCCCTGTGCACAACTCGCTCCAGAGTTGCACCACCTCCCTTTTGCCTAATGGCCAGCCTCCTAAGGAGCTATGTGTGGTCACTGTCCCTTGTTATTCCACCTGCACCTTCTCAGAAAAGTCCAACTACATCATCTCTATAACATTTCTTCAAGTTGGCTGCCACAATATTGCTCCTTAGCCTCCCATTTGTCAAAGTAAAACTAAGCCCAGCTCTCTCACACTGTCCTCATAGGGGATGTTCTCTAGGCCACTCAAGAAAATACTCCATACTTTCTTCCAATGCTTCTCATCCAAATTAGAATCACCATAAAAGAGCCATTTCTGCAATCAAGAACTTCATGATTCCATTTCTTACTTGCATTTTCAGATATTTTTTGTAAGCACAGTGAACAGTTGCATCTGAATATTCACTCAGTGTTCAAATTGTATTTATATCAAGAAACTGTTTAGGTGGGTAAAAGCTGATAAAGGAAGAAGTCAAACTATATCTATAACTTGATAATAAATGTAACATTAAGAAAAAAAAAAAGAGAAAAAATTTGGACCAAATACAGATACAACTGGACAGGGTTATAAGTGTCAGCAAGAGGAAAGATGGAGGGAATTTCAAAGTCTAAGAGGCATGACAGAAGTGCTACTCCTTGCACCCTGTAGAAACTCTTCAGAAGTACTATGATGATGAGACACTGTTATACATTGAGCAAAACAGTCATTTTCCTGAGGATCTCCCAAACAACATGAACAGAGTGAATTTTAAGAATGCAATTTTAAGAAGTTTTGGGCAACAATCCCTGAAATATATTAATATATCTGCTACACAAGTAGAACTGCACTATAAAGTTTTCTACTCCTTTTCTGGCACTATGTCTGCCATGTAAACAAACATTAATACTTCTTCCTTTTTACTTAATTGTGTATAGAACTTTCCATTTCTAAGTCTTCTGAAAATTAATTTCGTATAGCAAGCAAAACCCATTAAGGTTGCAGAGCTCAGCATTCAGAATTTAAAGTGATGTAAGTAAAAACCCTCGTAAATGATCAAAACATTTGTTTTACTGAGACAGTGAGAAGTACTTAAAGCTAGAAAAGCTGGGGAGAGGACTACCAGCAGCCCTGGGAGGCAGTGATGAACAAAGTTTACAATCACAGAGCCTAGGATGGTGCAAGAGACAGGGAACACATAATGAAAACAAGGCTTAAGTGGAGCCACCTCACACTTCTGCATTTAAGCAAGGATGTGCCTGCAAGGCACCATTATGGAGAGGCCTTGGACCCTTTCAAGGAAATCAACAGCTGGGATGTCTCTCTCAAGTGGCTGTACACTAGTGTATGCAGTCTGAAGACTTTCTTCAAGTTCAAGAACAGTCCATCCCTATGATCACGAAGACAAGCAGAAAAGGCCAGAAGACCTGAGTGGATGGGCAAGGATCTTCTGGAAAAACTCATACACAAAAATTAAGTATATGTAAAGTGGAAGCAGGGGCTGGTAACCTGGAAGGAATACAGAGACACTGTCCAAGCATGCAGAGATACAGCTAAGAAAGCCAAAGCCTACCTGGAGCTGAATCTGGTGGGTGAAATCAAAGACAAGGAAGGTTTATTTATTTATTTAAGTAGAAAAAGGAAGATAGGAAAACTGCGGGCCTACTGCTGAATGGAGTAGTGTCCCATGGGAACATAGGAAATTGAAAAGGCTAAGGTACTGAGTGCCTTATTCATCTCAATCTATACTAATAAGACCAGCTTTCAGCAAACTAAAGCCCTGGAAGCCAGATAAAGTCTAAAGCAAGGAAGACTTCTCCTTAGTGGACCCACATAAATCCATGTTCATCCACAGGATGAAACAATAAGTGCTGAGGGAGCTGACTGAAGTCAGTGTGAGGACACATTATTTTGAATGATCTCTGCGTTTGGTATCTAAAGACTAGGGGAAAGCATGGGACTGGAACATCTCCCACAGGAGGAATGGTTGAAAAAGCTGGGATTATTTAGCCTGGAGAAGAGAAGCCTCAAGGGGCATCTCATGAAGCTATACATGTATCTGCAGGGAGGCTGTAAAAACAATGACAGAACCAAGATCTTTCCAGTGGTGCCCAGTGAAAGGACAAAGACAATAGAGACAAACCAAAATACAGGAAGTTTGTGCTGAACATGAGGAAACTATTTTTTTTTTATTGTGAGGGTGACAGTGCCCGGGATTAGATTGCTTAGAGGGATATTGGAATCTGCATCCTCGTTGGTCTTCAAAAGACATGTCAATATGGTCCTGGACAACCCTTGAGCAGGGTCACTCAGCTGAGATGAATTCTAGAGCTGCCTTCCAATCTCAACCATTCCATGATTGCATCATATACTAAACTCACATTGAGTAGTGGACAGCAAACTAATCAGAGCTCTGTAACTTTCAGTGAAAATAAATAGTGTTGTCAGAAATGATACACAGAATCAGAAATGAGATTTGAGGCTAAAATTTGTCTTGAAAGTGGCAAGAGCATGAACACAAGCTGTTTTAAGTGAATCTCTTTTGCACTCAGGCTGGAAGATAACATTTTCTTGGAATGTCTTTGGTACATTCTTCCTTTGCATTCTCTTCTAGCCTTCATCATACAGTTATCATTTGCACATCCTTACTCTTCTTCAAATCGCCTCTAAAGATTATTATCTTCAACCTGCTTCCATCCTGGTTTTGTCCATCTTGTTTCAACTATTTCTCTTTGGTCCCTGTGTCTCCCTCCTCTCTGAAATAGTTATCTCCCCTTTTGCTAATGTTGTAGACACAGAAAAAACAAAAACAGTACAGTTGAAATGCTCTCTGTGGGCCTGTATTTTCCAGGTATATAGAGTAGTTTAGTGAAACATTGTGTGCCCAGAGCAGTCAAAACCATGATAGACTGTCATTTAAGTTGATTTTAGCTGCCTAGTGCCAAGAAATAAAACTTCTGCACATGTAGATTCAGAGTTTCCAAAACATTATGTCACGAGTTTTCATGGGGACAGGAAGGCGTGCCTTCCTGACCGAAAGGCCACAGCGCTCTGACCAGATTTCAACTTCTTGCTCCAAAGCATGGACAATGCACAGCTACTTGAAGAAAAGGTTGCCAGGGTTGTTTTAGCATTGCAACACAATGTATTTTCTCCAGTGTTTTCTTGGAAATGGCTGAACTGTTTTGGCTGAAACTTTTTGGAAAAAGAAATTAAGTGAGCCTAATATCATTGCATGGTAAATTGTAGCCTAAAAGGTTGATATTTGGCCAAGTTGCAAATAAGCTAAGACAAAGGTATTGTATCAAGGAGGTTTGATAGATCTCAATAATAGTCAATGCTGGCAACATCAGCAAAACGCAGTCCTA
Source organism: Manacus candei (assembly GCF_025592945.1). Lineage (NCBI taxonomy): Eukaryota > Metazoa > Chordata > Aves > Passeriformes > Pipridae > Manacus > Manacus candei. The sequence goes on along the minus strand of NW_026138141.1, from coordinate 58,028 downwards.
TGTGAAGGCCAGGGAACAAACGATCACCAACAACACTGAGGAAACTCCAGCCAAAATGCCAAGCTGAGCAGTAATGGAAACAGACACAAACCCTTAAATTTGAAACAGTACAGAGAGCTGGTCAGTTTCAAACAGCTTTTCTGTTGTTGCACCAGCCTATGCAGTGCTTTGTGCGCTCTATTATTTATATATACAGATACACATTTTAAGATCTCAGCTGACACTTCTTTCCAATAGATGCATTTATTTCAGTCCTGAAGCACTGATCAATAAACTGAGCTCAACTAAGAAAAAAAACAACAGAGTCAGCAATCATGAGATGTGAGTTAACATACCAGAAATGTTGCTGTTGTTTGCATTTATAATGATAGAGGTTTATTTAATATCAATAGGTTAAAAACTTTGCCCAAAGTCATATGGCGCTAGGCCAACAAATAATGCCAAACTTAGTTTATGAACTATTTGAAAAGGAACAAATAAACAAGAAAAGCAACAAGCCTAAGATTTGGTGTGTCAAGTCATTAATTCTGAGTAGTTAAGAGTGAAATTGCAATGAAGAAAAGCATGGGTTTTATTTTAAAAATAAAACCACAAAATATCTTCTTGGTAATATTAAACTGTAAAAACCCAGAATAAAGAATTTTATGGATTATTGTGGTATAGGCTTCTCAGGCAATCATACCTTATCTAAATTCATCAACTCATGATGAATAAGACTATTAATATAAACCAAAGTAATATAATAAATCAAAAAATAATCAATAACTTTTAGTAATTTTTTTCATGGAAGTCATAATATAATGTGCTCTTTAGGTTCTGAAACATCAACATCTGAGTAAATGACTTACTCCCTCATCACCCCCAAACTCTACAATTAAATTTCACGTCTTAGGGTATGAGAGAATGAGTGGATGAAAGTATTTACTTCTGTTATGAAAAATCTAGATTCATTGGTCTAATGGTGTTTTCTATCCACTGGATTTTCTTCATTAGACATTTAACAAGAACAGAGAAAATTTACAAATGTGTATCCCATGTCTAGAGTTCCAACAGCTCAAAAGTTTCCACAGATTGCACAGAAGGCAAATTCTAGGAATACTGTGCCCACTGAACGCAAGAAATGTTAAGGAAGCCCTTTTCAGGTACTGCTTTAGGATTATGTTATCTACAAGGCTTTTAATCTGCAGTTGGCTCACTTTGGAATACCAGTAGGGAGGTCCATCTTCAGGGATATCTATGCCATAGGCAGTGTTGCTGCGTAACACGCTTGGACAGCCAGGTATTTAGTGCATAGTATGACTCTACACTGGGTACAGCACCCACCACCCATATGCAAGAAGACAGGCTCTGCATTGTAAGTGCAGTAAGAGTGGAGATGATATACAAAGTACCCCGTGTTTAAGCAGTAAATCCAGTCTGTTGGACCCATATGTAGTTGGGGGCTGCTGCCAGGACCTCACAGCCTCTTAATCAAAAGCAGACCCGGTGATACTGGAAGGCATAACAGATGCATTCACAGACACAAATTTCCTTGGTAAAAATCCCAGAATAATCCAGGTAAAAATGGAGGTTTGCGGTCATCTCATCCAGCCCCCATCTCAAACTAGGCCCAGCTTCCAAGTTAGATGAGGTTACTCCAAGTACTGTTGATTTTAAAAACCTCCAAAAGGGAACTTTCCATAGCCTCTGTGGGAACCTGACGAGGGCTTAGACACCTACAAGGGAAGAATTTTCTTATATCCATATGGATGCTCTTCAGTCTGTGACTTGGCCTGTAGCTGGGCATCTCTGAGGTTTTGGCTCCATTTTTTCTGTAACTCTCTCAGGCGGTGGAACAGAGATCACTCCAGTTCTTCTGACCTAGCCCTCTGTTTTCTAAGCTAAGCAAACCTGACTCCCTGAGCTTCTCCTTGTACATCATGCTCCAAGTCCCAGTGACTATCTGCTAGGCTTTGTCCAGACAGTCAACCACTTTTCTTGTACCCGTGGCCCAAAACTATGTATAGTTCTCTAAATGTGGACTCAGGACTGCTTAATAAAGGGGAATAATCACCCCACAATCTGCTGGCTACACTCTTACTAATACATTCAATTAACTAATTAGCCCTCACAGCTGAAAAGACACATTGGTGAGCCACATTCCCTGACTTCCTGCTGCTGTCTGGTGCACATACTATGAAGTACGAGTAAGTTCTAAACTTAGACACAAATTTTGATACAATTAGAGAAAATAAAAATTAATCTGCTTATTTTGCTCTGGGAGAGTTGATGTGGCAAACTCGTTTGATGTAACACAACACAAGACAACAGGATGAGAAGGAATTCCCTCCTTGTGTATACAATGCCCCAGTGGTTGGGTGATTCACACCCATGTGTTTTAGAGACACGGGTTCATCTCCCTCAAGTATGTCAGGGGTTTTGAACTTGTGCACCTTGAAAGTATAGCAATTCACCTCTTGCTTGTCCCAGGCTAAGACCTTAACACAGGGACGTGTACTGAATATTTTGACTTAAACAAGACCTTTGACGAAAGAGGAGGTGAATCAAAGGGCTCATGCCAGGTAATCTCTGATCCCTAGTCTCTACAGTTGCTACTATTTTCTCTCTCAAATGAAAATACAATTGAACAGTGAAAAATCACCACAGAACTTGTTGGGAATTAAGAGAAGTTACAAATCCCCCACTTCTCCATGCTCTGGCTTCAAAGTTTGGAACATAAGTCTTCCATGCTAAAAGTTGTCACATGTCATAAATTAACATATAGACCTGGACGGTGGGGGATGAGAAAGGTGAGTAAATAAAACCCTAAAAAGCCTAAAACTGCTTTAGTTCATAGATAAGAAAATATACATGAAAAAAAGGAAAGCTCCAGAAGGTGGTTCTGTGTTATGAGACTTTAGAGGACACAGAGTCTTCATTGTGAATTTGAAGAAAATCAAATATCTACTTCAAAAAGAAAGTATTTGAGAGAATCAAAAAAGAAAAGTAAATTTTAGTTCTTTAAAAATTTTTAGTCACCAAATATGTAAGAAAAGATAACCAACTACATAGGAAAACAGCTGCAAAACACTCCCAAAGCTCCTCATTTAATTTCTTTTTAAGTTCTGTCTACAGACTGACAGTGATTTTGACTACACTGTGATCAAAACAAGAGGAATTTGAGTGAAAGGCTCTGTTCAAAGAAACAGAAAAAAAGTCTTTCATATATTCTGCTAATTCTTCGGTTCATTCCAGTCAAAAATTACCAAGAATAGTTTAAAGTTTTCAAACAGAGAGGAACTAAGGGAAAGAATTGAGGTACGAATTAGAATACAGGAAAGGGAAGGGCAGTAAAAAATAGCAGAAGGAAGCTTTTATAAAAAATGTTAAACTTTGTATAGCTTACTCAGAAAATGTTTTGGCAGTTCAGCTGTGCAGGAGTTCATCCTGTGGAATCTAGTTCAAATTAATGAAGACAACAGATATTTATCTTGGCAGCACATGCCCCTTGACATTAGGTCTGACTTGAGTGATAATTGTTTGATAGCAGCAGAGGAGGGCTCTAACAGCCTCTGAGCACTTGCAGTCTCAGCTGAAGTCAGCAGATGCTGAAGAGGTGTTCTTAATCTAACCCAGTTCTCCCAGCTACCTGTAGGCAGAGAAGGGGACTCTTTCCAAGCTATTTGCACCTCCACTCTTAACCTGCAAAAAGTGCAACAAACAAGATAACACAAACACGTATTTGGATATCAATGTCAAGTCATGTGCTGTGCATCTAATGTAAGGGCTTTAAAAATAGCTATAAAGGTGGTCTCTACAGTGTGTGCTGAATAACCAGCCCTATTAGTACTAGTATTAACAGTGGCTATACAATTGATGTGAAAAATATTATTAGTTCTGTATGGTAATCCTAACTGAGCAGGTACAAAAAGCTCCCAGAAGCCACCAGTAAGATTTACCTGCTATTTATAGAATTCCCTAACATTTATCTGGGGATTTTCAGCTTAGTGAAGGAAAGATGCTGTGTTGGACTTTCACTACCTAAAAATTGGCGTATTTCCCCCATGCTCCCAACACTTTGCTACCACTGCCATGTTTATAGAACTCAGAGAGGTTTCAGGAAATTTAAATCTAAATAACTCCTCCAGCCTTTCCCCTAAACATTAGGCTGTAGCCTAATTGTCTCAGTCATCTAGGATAATGATTATTATTCTATGCAAAGAAAGGATAGTGCTTCAGCAAGAATATCTAAGAAAATGTCAGAATATCCAGCAGGCCAATGCTCATAGTCCCTCAGTCGGAAAGGCAGACAAAGAGGCAGCTTGCAGCTCCACGGAGACATTCCAGCTCCTCAGCTATTGGAAGGAAGGGGGTGCTGGCTGTGAAGTGGTTAAAATGTTTCCTGCACACCAAAGACACAAGTTCCCCTGAAGATAAGGACCAAGCTAATTCAGCATTTTGTCACTATCTCATTTAGGTAGCTCCTTACTCAACAAATGGATCCCAAAGAGTTAAGCCCTTTCCATGTGCTGAAGATTAACAGAACAAAGTTCACCCTGGGGGCTCCTTAGGTGCAGGAAGTATAAGAGTTGAACCAAGTCCTTTTTTTGTGTGTCCTCTCCAGTTTTCTACTTGGGACAAGAAGCTGCCAATGGCAGCTCTGCTTATCATGAACAGTAAAACTGTCAAGGGCAATAGTGGTCTCATGAGAAAGGATCATCTCTGCATTTGGCCTGGTCAACAGAAAATCTCCCACTAAGAGGCATTCAGCAGTGAATCTGGCAGACACTGTGACATGATGAAAGACATGGAAAAAGAACTATTTACGCTAACAGAATATGGAGAGAGACAGGGGAGGGCGGGGAGGCGGTCGAGGGGGGAGAAATGAAAAGTCGCCATGCTCCAAAGGAGCAAGAAACAATTGCTAAGTTGCATTAGCATTATGCATTTATTACATTCGCAGTTTCTACACTAATTGGTGTGACAAAAATATATTGGACGCATTAGTCTACAAATAGGGGACAGATGGTACAGCTCTAATCTAAATGTGCAAGGGGCACTATGCCACTAGTACATAGCTGTAAGTGCTGATGCATCCTGCTGCACATTGCAATGGCTATTGCCATGTAGAGGCAGGTAGCTAAAGCTCTGGATAAATCTGTAGCTGCCTGTATCTGGGAACTTAAAATAAGTTGCCAAGATATCTTGTAGGCTTTTGGGTCTGGGCCTTAAGACATCATGATTCATGGTTTGACTTGAAGGCAGATACATTTCCATTTCTGGACTATGTCTGACACACTGAATGCGTTCATCTAGAAACAGTATTTTTAGGAAGAAATTGTTCCAGACTTTTGGACGAAGGTCTTCTGTCTGAGTTTTCAATACCTCGTTAGCGAGTGTCCAAGCTTTTGCAATGGAACACCCAGTCACATTGTTAAACATGTCTCAGAATTTGCCAAGGTTCAAAGTTTTTGATTTACTAGAATCTCATTTTTACGCTGGGCTAACAACATTTTCTAGAGATTCAGACACTGTTGACTAGATTAAACTGAGTCAAATAAATTGAGTTTGTAGATTTATTTGGTTGCTGTAGTCAAACTGTGCTGATGTATGTGGGGGTTTTGACAGGATTTTTTAGGGTATCTGTGTGCGTAGGCGGTGCAGCGACCATCTGAATTGGTTTACCGGGCCAAGGTGTCAACATCAGCTAATGTATTGACTTAGCTGGTCTGTAGAGACCATTTTAAGAACAAGTGATCAGTTCAGATCCTGATTTCTGTTCAAAAAACAGCACTAATAGTTGTTTGCAATTCTGTAGGAAACTGAAGGGAGGAAAAAGTAGAGGCAACAGAAATTATCTGGCAGAAGAAAAAGAAGAAAAAGTTTCCGTTTGTGTCCAAACAGAAAAATAAAATTACTCTAGAAATAGAATATAGGGAAAAAGTAAAATACTAGTAGGTACAAAACAAGGAGGCTATAAGCATATTGAAAATAATGATCACTGAAATAACTTAGAGGCTGAATTAGTTGTATAAAATTTTCATTAGTAACAATATTCATCAGAGAGCTCATGCTTAACTTTACCCATTAGCAGACTTAGAGTTTCAAGTTTTCTCTCTCTGTCAGTGTTCAGCAGAACTATTTGCAGGTCTTTAGTTGGGATAGTATTTTGAAGTTGAACAGGAACATTTTGCTGTTAAAGTTCTTGCAGCATTCTTCCTCCTGGACCAGTTACCAGGTGTGTGTGTGTTTTTGAACAAAAAGATGGAGGAGGGGAGGGAGAAAATCTAGAGTAACTGCTGCATTTGAGGAGTTTTTGACTCATTGCTACTACTATACCTGGAAACAAATTAGAATTTTGAAATCATTCTGACTCCATAACAAAATGTAAGCTTTTGTGACTACAGAAAAGAAACCATTGAAAAATCAAAACAGGTTCATTTCAAATTTACAAAAAGAAACTAGCCTATATTAAGACTACCCAAGTTGTGCCTCCTGGATGGAAAGTCATTGAGTTTCTTGCCTCCCTGAACAATTTTCCAAAGGACTTTTCACACATAAACAATTTAAGTTTTCTAAAATTAAGTTTTAAAAGCTATATTAGTTCCCACAGCTATGTCTCCATGAAAACTCAGTCTTGTATTATAAGAAAAGGAATGCAATTTGTGCAAATAAGTCATGCTAGAAATTAAATCTGAAAAGCAAAAAGTAAGATTTCTAAAATAATTTCTGGGAAAACTGGCAGTTTCAAGTATCTTTCCTGTGTCAGTCTTCAGTTCTACCTTGATCTTTTAACTTCCCCAACGTGTTGGGCAAGAGTAGATTCCTTTTTCTTCCATTAGAAAAGTGCATACAGCACAACGTAAACAAGAAGTTGTTTAAAATTAAATTTAAAGTTGTTTAAATTTAAAAAAAAATTATATACTTTTTAAAATAAGATATCTTTCTGCTTTTGCTATCAGTTAGGGATTACTAATAATTGTTAGAAACTTCTAGTGAGTGATTTAAGTCTCTCAAATATGATGAGACAGTTTTAGCCACCATCACACCCACATCAAATGCAGGATCTAAACCAGGAATTGCATGGCTCTGCTTTGTGACACCAGGTCTTTGCCTAGATCTCCCTGTTCAGCCTGTTGAATTCAATCCTTCAGCTGCGTATGAATATCTCCCTTGTTCCTGGAGGCCATAACCTCCCACCCCTGCACCCATCTGGGGGAAGGGAGGGGAAGGCTTGTTTTGTTGTTGTTCTATGAAACAAAATAATCTGTGAGAACAGTGTGGTATGAAGTTATCAGCTCAGATCTGCTTCTAGCATGGCTAAAGGTTCCCTGCTCCTTCATAAGCCATTTACATAAGAGCTGTTTATGATTTCTCAGCATAGCATATAACCACTTCAAGTCATAGCTCAGCCTTTAGACTTTACCTCAGCCCAGCAGGTCTGGTCAAAACAGCACTTAGCAATGGTTCTCTGGGGAAAATGGGGCCTCAATAAGACACAGTGATAATCTGGTTGCTTCCCTTGCTCAGATTTAGTGCTGGCTTCCTTCCACAGGACAGCACAAAAGGATACTCTGCTAATTCAGGTGCTCAGATAGGAAATAAAAACCACACTTTAATTATCAGTGAACAAGAAAAACCCTGCAAGTCTACCCCGCCTCACAGTCTTCCATCCAACACAGCAAAGAGACTGTTTCCAGAAATCAAGCTGCCTTTAATTTCTAAAATTTCTGTTTTCCTGGAGCTTACACATGCATGTGCACATTTGAGTCTCAGGACAGCCTGTATGTCCCAAAGCACAGTAGCAAACCAGTTGATCTCCAATAAACTTTGTCAAACCTAAACCTGAGAGACATACCTGGAAACAGCCCATCTAGCACTTCACATTGCAAGTCCCCATGGACATGACCATCACGGTGCTGTAGAAGAACTAACTTACAAGGTCTTGCAGAGAGCTTGTCACCAGTAAGGGGAAGGAGAGAGATGGTCCAAGAAAGTTTCCCCACACCTGGATGAGAGAGTAAACATGGCACGCTGTGGCATGCCATTCAAAGTCCAGCCAGGATCTAGGAAACATCATCCTCTTTGGAAATCTTGAGAAATACGATGTTGTGCAGTTGTTAACCTAGTTCCTTTCAGGTTTTATCAGCAACCCTATACCTTTCCTCCAGAAATTTTTCCAGAAGATTTTTCCAGCACTAACCAGGTGCTTAACTTTCCTGGGGTTTTCCTCTGCATTCGAAGGGCAGACTGGTCAAGTATGTTCACAGCAGTTTGGTCAAGTGCAGGTTCAAGTCTTGCTTCGGTCTTGACCAAAGTGTGCACTGGCCATTGACCTCAGAAATCAGGAAGCCCCTCCCTCATTTGCCTTTACACATCAGTTTATCCTAAGAACCCAAACCTGTCTAGGGTTTAAGACTCAGGCCCCAACATGTAACTACTGTAATTGTTAACACTGCTCTTGACATAGTTTTGGCCTATGCCAGCCAGTGTTGTCCCAGCACTTAAGGGAATGGGAGAAGTCTTCCTCTTGTGCTGACAGGCAGTACAGACAAGGACACTGAGATTTTCTGTTGCAACGTAGGTGTACAGGGTCTCCACATCCTCATATTGTTATACGCAAGATGGAGTCCTAGGCCACTGTAATTTATTAGTAAGGATATAACTGATGGATAAGAGGCAGAGTGACTTGCCTTTCCTCTGACTTTTAACTCTCCTCAGCTCCTATAACTACATCTTTTTCTCTTCCCATTTCCAAAATTTTTTTCTGTTTTCAGATTTCTCTCCCTCTGAGGTTCAAACATAAAAAAACCTGTTTATGCTTCTCGCAAAACAAGAAAGTCAATTTCCTTCTGGGTTTTGTTCTTTGACTGCTTTCCAGGCTGTCACCCAGTATCAGCTGATCCTTTCCATTCTACAGTTAGTTACTAACATCATTATCCTGACCACCCTATTATGCTAGTTTGGTAGGATTAAATTTATCAGCAACGAGGCTGTCATTCTTTTCTTTCCTATGAACCTGTCAGTGTAAGCCTGTCAACATTCTCCTACTTCAGAGCAAATACAAACTTTCCCAAGATGTAATGCAAAACTTTCTTTCCTCTCCTGCCAATCCAGTTCTCCTACGCTCATAGAGTTACACATCAGAGTGCAACTGCCATATGCAGTCAACATTTGAACGGTAGTACAAGAGCTTTCCTGAGAAAACAGTATCCATTTTATCATAATAGGTAGATTCTCCTAAGCTATATCTTAAACTATATCCTCATTTCTTCCAGCAGGATGTCTTACCAGCAGCTTGTACTCATCTCTCTGTTATTTCAGCACAGATGGCATTTTTCAGTACTGGCAGATGCGTATCATATCTGACATGCAATGGAACAACAGTGACATCCATTGGCTAAAGTAAACCCAAGCAAAAACTCTCAATTACACAAGAATTATTTCAGTAGAGAGTGTGTTTGACAGAAGATATTCTGCTACATTTTTATGTGATCTATAATTATCAATGTTTTAGGAATGTCATAGAAGTTAAGTTTCACACTTTTCCCTCAGTCTTAACTGAGAATTGATCAGTAATCTTGTCTTGCCTGGGAGAATTACCCACTGATTGCCAGACATCTGTATCTTAAGAGACAAATCATTTTCTGGATATTGCCAAATTGAAACCTCAAAAGCTCAAGCAAACACCAAAGATACCTGAAAATATTTATGAGATGCAGATAAAACTATTTGTGGTCTTTCTAGCTTGGTAGGTACTGTCCGTAGGCTAGACACTAAGTCTTTTTTTTTTTCTTCCTTCTCTTTGTTTTTTCCTCTTCTCTTCACCAGAAGACATCTTCTTTAGTAGCTTCAGTAGCTTTTCTAAGATACAGTTCTAAGCTGCCCTCAGTTTGAGAAGCTATTGGCATCAAAACCCATCAAGTATTCCAGTCACACTTGCAGCAAGTCCTAAAGGACAGAGGTGGTATGAATTTCCCCAATTCTATTAACAAACTTGAAAATAGCATGAATCATTTGGGATTCAGAATTTTTTTCTGGGAACTCATGACTAGGAGGTTGCCCATCATGATACTCAACATGCTGTTATTTCACAAGAGAGAATTCTTATTTTTACAGGTATGACTTTTCTCTTTAGAGATACGATTCTTTTTTCTCTCAGAGGAAACATTTTGAAGCTGGGCAAATAAAAACACAAGGCATTCATTTGCAATCTGTTTTAAGTCAGTCCACAACACCCTCCACCATCCATCTTCTTATCCATGTCCCAGTCTTGATATCAACAGGTACTCTTTCCAGTAGTAACAGTAGCAATATTTTTTTCACCTGATAGAATATTAATATACCACAGGGTTAAAATACAGAATGCTGCTTTGACACCTCACTGAGTTACAGTCAAGTGTTAAGGTCAATTATAATACAAGTCTTGATCCACCTATACTAAGAAACAAGAAAACTGCAAGCATAAGTAAATGTTACAGGCTACGGTATCAGATACTTTTCAGAAGTTCAGTGTTACATCTTTGTTATTGACCAAAGCCTCCATTAAAGCAGAAGAAATGATATTTGTTTTGTAGTATCTATTCTCCACAAACCTGTGTTGAATGGTGGAATGATTTCATTTTTCTTTGTTGTCTGAGGCTCCATTAATCTTCTTGTTATTGTGTAGGCTCTAATTATCCTGGCTAGCCTGTTAACCTGTCCTAGAGTTTAGTGCAACATTAACTTTCTTCATTTATCTTTGGAAATTCCATGCTGTTATAAGATTTCCTGAAAATCTAGAGGAACACCCCAGAGGGTTTTCTGGGCAGCTTTTATCAATTCCTTCTATATGATTCTATTCCCTACAGAAATAATTTTGCTTTATTTATTTTTTCCTTTACCTTTTTCTTTAATTTCTTTTTTTTTTTTTAAGGGGAGAGAGAAAACCCTGCAATAGCTGTAATTTAGCATTCCACACAATTCTTGTTTTAAATAAAAATTATATCCTAAGTCATTATGTAAATGAACATTATTTCCTCTCTTTTCCTCCAAATGCAGAATAGTCCTCTGGTTAGACCTTTATCTTGTTTGCAAAAATTCTAGTTTCTGAACACCTCAGACTACACAGAGCACAATATGCCCTCCACTGTTTGCTCTCACAGTTCTTGAGCACAGTTTACCATACAGTTTGGAGCAGGCAATTCATGTCTGAGTACTGCTGTGCTGTACATTGGAGGAGAAGCTGTGCTGCTCAAGTTCTTTACCAGATGACACTGTGCTTGATCTATTTTGGGAGTATCCTGCATTGAAATCTATTATTACTGCATGATGGAGAAGATACATCACCTGAAAATATTACTCTTAGAATTTTTAGGGACAATATATCATATAAAATGATCAAGTGAACTCCCTTTGCAAGTTTTCATTTTTATAGTTTTTCGAACATCTTCTGGGTTTAAAATAATTTTACTCTTTGACCTTGGTAGTCTTTTGACTGACAGCCTTCCCTACTAATACCTTGAAGTAGTGGAGGTAAAGAAATTGCAAAAGTGATTCCTTGCAGCTACTCTAACTTCTGTCCCAGTGTTAGTCTTACTCCCCAGAGTGGAACATAGAAATGGAGTTGCTGACTTCTTTAAAAAAGTCATTATCATTCTTATTTTTTACTAAGCCTTTGCTGGTTTTTTTTTTTAGCTAGCTTTTGAATTTTGTAAGAACTTTTACTGTTTCTCTCACGGTGATATTTTTGAGGACCTGATGTCTGTTTGTTTTACAATAATTTCTTTCTCCTTCTCCCAGAATACACAAAATAAAATGCTACCTCATTTACTCAAGTGTGGTATTGTTTTACCTTGAAACTGGCAACAGCAACTGAGGTTTGTAAGGGACACTGTTACTCAATAAATAGTACAACAGATCTATCTGCAGTATGACAGCAGGTGTAAGACTTGCTAAGAAATACAATCTTAATTAAAAAATTGGCTGTGATTTATAAAAGCATCCAGAATACTCTTATTCTTAACATAGGATTTTAAGTTTTCATCTTGTGTTTGATTCTAACAATATGCTATAAGTTTCAAGCAAGCAATTAAAGATTTCATAAAAATCTTGGCCACTGCTTGCATGAAGTCATTAAGTTCAGCTAAGTGAAGAAAAGTGGAAAGTATGCTATGTGAAATGCTCCATTATGCCAAGCTGACCTTCCAGAGGATATGAAATAAATGTCTTTTTTACACACTTCACACAGATGTGACTGAAGGGTTTACATTATTAAGCAGGAAACTGGAGGAAAGTGGTAAAGTAGAAGCACAAAAACAAATTGAATTTTGAAGGCTTACTGCTCCATAACCATACCCTTTCTTTTTGGAAATATTTTTCTTTTCCAGAGAGCTGTGTGACACATTTAAAACAAATCTGGAGATTTAAAACAGAATACTTAGATGTCTGTAGAGACAGGCTGAAGCCTAATCAGATTTAGGAGCACAAAACCCAGAGGAGCAGTTTTATGAGCCCCACCTATTCCTTTCATAAAAAAACAACAGCTATCCAAAACAAAATGTTATAGCTTATTCTACCCAAACCTGTTTGTTTAGATCTACAAGTATCCCAGCTAGTATCAGTTAGCAGTGTAATAGAAACAGACATCTTTCCAGTTTGTGTTTTAGCTCACCAGGCACATCAAAGAAACCAGTGATTTGTACAGCAATATTTATATGACTGCTCTTCCTTGTGAAGTGGACTGCTGTGAATGTTGATTTGAGTCTGTCAGTGAGAGCATTGCTCCAAGAGGGGCAGATGATGAGCAATGTGCTCCCGTCAACCATATTCAAACTACACTGATGACATGTGAACCTAGTGTGAACCTGAATGTGGCTGAGGAGGTTTACAAAGTACAAATGTACTGGAAGGGAAATTGCTGTCATAGCACCTCCTCTGGAATTTATTTATTTGGCATCAAAAACCCTAGGCTGTTTGAATAAAGAAACAGTATTCCTAACAAAGGTCATCCCACAGATAAATCTTCTGATCATTTTGATCAAAGTTGGATCATTCCAGCTTTGCATCTTCACTCGAGAATGCAATTTGGTAACACACTTACGGGCATGTTGCAGTGAGAGATAAGTAATGTGGGCAACAAGTGTTCTGTGGGTCTACATACAGTAAGCTTCTTTCCCACGCTCAACAAAAAGTGCAGAAATCCAGCAGACAGCTCAGTTTCCTGTAGTCCCGTGCAGTACCCTCCACTGCAAGTGCAGATGGAGACCTCCCCAGACTACAGCACCATCAGATTCAAGAGGAGATAAGTGTGTCCTTATGCACTTGAGCAGGAATGCTTTTCTGAATAAAAGCCAGAGAGAGCAACCAGTACCTCCAAGGAATTTGAGGAAGCTCTCCTAGTTAAGAAAAATGTGCTTTTAAGTGATTTTTAATTTCCCTGATGCTTTCTTTCAGTCATCTGTTTTCTACTTAGTAGGATATCACAATGAGAAGGAGATTTTTATTTAATGTGTTCATCTGATCCCTCTGATCTCTCATATTACATTAGTAATCTCTAGTATGAGGAAAACCAATAACTTTTCCAGCAACTGGATGTGCTATTGAAGATAAACTCATGCAACAGAACAAGGAAAAAGCATAGATTTTTTCTAAACTACATTCAAGTGTCTAAAAGGTGGGAAAAGACTTCCTGATCAACATGCAAAAGTAATATTTTATGATCTATCTTTAATTGAGGCAATTATAACAAGTATTTAACACTCTCTGTGGCTACACATTTAAAAGCTTTGCTTCATTACTTGGTATGAGCGCTGAACAGAAAACGAGGCTGCGCACACAGAGTTTGTTTTTGGGACTTGTCTGTCAATCTTTCCAATGTTCCCCTTTTATTAGGGTTCCTTTGTAAACAGCACCTTGTGTTTGTCTTTTAGTTAACCAAAATTCCCAGGATCGTCCTAAACCAGTGGCTTGATCCCATACACTCATCTTGTATCATGTGGTGGCTGTGTTCAGCCACTTGAGAAAAACCCATACTGTCATTCAGACCATTCAAAGTGGTGTTCACTTTGAGAGCACAGCACTCTCTTTATCAAAAACACCAGTCAAGGCCAAAACACTCCTTTTTGATCCTAATTAACTGAATGTAGATGTTGCTGGCTTAACTGGTTCTCACAGCTTGGTATTGATTTACTTGTTTCTACATAAGAGCATGATAAAAGAAGGATATTTATTTTTGCTGTATACCCTCATTTTGCCCTATTTTTGCAATATTTTCTAGCAACATGAGAGAGTGCCATTACTAGATGAAAGAAAACCAATATCCTTTACCTATTGAACAGTTACATACACCACTGAGAAGAAAATGATGGGTGAGAATTGTGAACCAATTAAAGGAACAAAAATCTGATACACAGTAAACTTCCAAGATTAGAAACCATTGCTATTGTATACCAGTGTATCCATGAATACAGAACCTGACAAGGGACCCACAGAGCTCAACAAAAAGATTTCTTGCAGGGGTCAGTAAATACTGAACCAGGCTTTTGGGCACTGCTAAGGCTGAACAGAATAATGCATCTGCTACTGTCTTCAGTCCAGATCCTCAAACAGCATCTAGGAACCTAATTCCTACCAGATCCCCATGGGAACAAGCAGTCAGAAGAGGCAATATCCCAAAAACTTTTACTGATTTAAGGCGTAGATCATTTAATCTGTCAGGGAAGAGATGAGAGAAATCTAAATGCACAGAGAGGAGAACTGCAGGACAGGCTATCCAGTGGTCAGAGCTCTCAGCTGCAGAAGGCACAAACAAAAAGTCTCCCTTAGCTCAAGGGCACACTTTTCATTTTCCAGTGTTTATCACTTTGCTAGTACATCACCAATTATTCGTATTTAGAGAACTAGGCTTTGGGGAACTTCCACATTATGAGGCTATGGAAAAGGACAGATCTGGCAAAAGAGTGGCTAGGAGCAAGTGCTTGAAGAAAAAAGGAAAAGAAGATGTGCTTCTCTCCTCTGTGTCCTCTGGGTTTCCAGCAATTTATGGCCAAAAGAGTTCTGTACCTATGACTTTATGGAAGAAAGCTACATTAATGTGACTAGTTGTTTTTAAAGATTGATGTTTTTGCCTTCAAAACCTCCTGTTTTGTGAAGTCCTGCAATGTATTCACATATGCTGTGAAGTAAACTGCATTTCTGTACTCTGACCTTGCTACCATATCTGAAGACTATTCTTGAACTGTGAGAAGCAGCAAGAAGTTTCAAGAAGTAGCATCAAAAGGGTGAATTGGCTTCAATAACTCCACTGTCTTCTTCATCAGCTGTAATGGATGCTCTCCTCCTGTTTGAACTAACTGAACTTTCGTCCAGGCAGATGTTCAGCATGTCATGGCTAGGCTTCGCGAACGAAGATTTAGGAAGGCTCTATCCACGTTTGTTACAGGCACACTGGTGACTTATGAGGCCAATATGAGATAGACATATCCAATTGCAAAAGGCACAGCAGAAAGACTCCTTAGATGGTGTATTCAGCAGGATACGATTCTTTCTGCATTGTCTTTTCTCCTCAAGAGTGATCCTGCGTGCGTTCTCAAAGGAAACGGCAGCGTTATAGATGGTGTGTCTCCAGGCCTCCCGATTTGAGGCCAGAGTAGACCAGTTATGGTGATCAATGTGGCCGAGGCTGAGATGTTGTTTCAGGGAGTCCTTGTATCTTTTCTTTGGGGATCCTCTCTTGCAGCATCCAGAGGCAAGTTCACCATAAAGTAAGATCTTAGGGAGGTGGTGATCCTTCATCCTTGAGATGTGCCCTGCCCAGCGCAGCTGAATTCTCAGCAACATGACCTCAATGCTTGTGACTGCTACTTGTTCTAAAATAGATGTACTGGTCACATAATCTGACCAGTGGATGTGGATGCTTAGGATTGTGTTCAGCATGTAGGCCAGATCAAAGTCAATCCTATTGGGCGAGGCTGTCAGCAGCAGTGCAGCACTGAACAACACACAAGTAAATAGTTTGGGTGGAGACTAGGCTGATAAGTGGACAAAACTGCATTAGCACTGTAGAGAATTTGACTACAAATCAAGCACTTTACACTATAAATACCTGCACCCATCTGGGGCCCCCTGGTGGTCTAGTGGTTAGGATGCAGCGCTCTCACCACCACGGCCCGGGGTTCGATTCCCGGTCAGGAAACTCCCCCAGGCAGATGGAGCTCGTCAGCCCTGTAAGGCCATCCATCTAAGAGAAGGTCACTCTAAACAAACCTACGTCCTGAGGACCTCGCTGCCACTGTCCGAGCTCGCTCGGCCCCAGCAGATGAACCTCAGGATTAAAGGGTGGGCTCAGTTCAGCGCACACTGTGTCTCACCTAAAAAATCCACTGCGCAGGCTCGAAGGGTGAAGACTTTCCCAAATCTTCATTCACGAAGACTGGCCATGATGACGATGACCTGCACCCATCAGGGCCCATTGAGCTCTCCCTGCACAGCATCTGTCTGCATGGCAGTCATCTCTTCCTGAGCAGGGACGCCTCTCACAGTTATGCCCCAAGGCTGAGGGATCCCAAGAGGACACCAGACATTGATGGGTTGGTAAGTGACATTTTTTTGCATGCAAATAACATTTAAGACACGTATAGCAAGCATGAACAATAATATTTGTATCCCAAATCTTAAATGTAGTATTTAATATTGACCACCAATCCATCTGTACTTATTAAATATTTGCCATCCCCAAATTTACTGACTAGAATGCAATAAAATAACTGCTAGGTCAGATCTGAGTGATCTCTCACTCCTATTCTTCAGTATTAGCTGCCTTAATTATGAAGCCTATGCTCCCTATCATGTCACTACAGTCTCCACAACATGGCTCTCAACTCAGTGGTTTTGTTAACTACACTTTTATTTCTAGAAGCCTTTTTGGAGGCACACTTCTGCAGAGGCTGAAGAAACAAAACACTGTTGGCTGCTGCACTGTCCTCTCCTCCTGCAGAAAAGGCTGTCACTGTCAGCTGGCACCCAAAGTGTAACTGCAGCTACAGGACACTCAGTCCCAGTCACCCATTAACAAGTGTACACAGATTTGAACAGATCTTTCGCCTAACTCAGGTTTTAGATAAGCCCAAGCCATGTACTTGGCATGGCATTTGACAGGAGGTGTCAGGCACATCCCTTGTCAAATGGCACTTCCTTGACATTTCTGTCCCCACGGACAGGTTCTGCTTGCAAGCATACCAGGACAAACACCGTTCACTGTAAACAAGACCCAGCATTATTGACACATAGGTAACAGAGATCAAAGTGCATCCTTCCCTCCTGTCAACAAAGCAAAGATATAATATGGTTTATTTTTATCTGGTGTCAAGTCTTTGGAGTCAATTAGAGTTAGTACTGCTTAGACATGTCAGAAAAATAAAGGCTGAATGAGAATATTTGACAAGGTCACATGAAGGGGGATGATTTGCATGCTAATATGCCTAGGGGGAAGTATGTCTTCATTCCATAACAAAAGCCTGTCAGAAATGTGATGGCTGACATAGTTGTGGGGGCTGTTTATGATTACAGAATGATGTGACCACAGAGATGGAAAGAGGAAGGTCAATTATACAAACCCAAGAGAGTTCAAAAAGGACAAGGAATTGAAAGCAGCTCGTGCATGTTCACCCATGTAGAACATTTGCAAGGAAAAAATCACTCTACAGCAGAAAAACTACAAATCCGGGCAGTAGAAGTTTGTTTCTTTACCCAAGCCTGTTTCTCCTCCTACCACAGTACAGTCAGACAATTTGAGCTATGGTACAAAGGTTTTAGGACACTGGCACTGGGGCTTCACACAGTAAGTGAAAACAAGTTGGCATCAGAGGTTAAACATTTAGTCAGCAGGGTGACAGTACTGGCCAGGTTCTTTGTCCTTGAAATTTCACTAACAGGCCATTCTGCAGGCTGTCCATACTATGAGCTCCCATTCTCTTCTCGTGTGAACTCCTGCTCTCATGAACATAACTATTCAACAGTAACTATTTTTCTGGCAATTTCTCAGTTTATTGATTTGGCGGAAAGCAGCTCAGACCTCAGCAACACGAGTATTAGAGTTTACATAAAGGTAACAGTAACATTTCCTTTAGAGGAAGCATCTCGCTTTACCTTCAACCTAACAAACTTCAACCTCCTTATGTGAAGATTAGGAGAAGACTGATGAGTAAAAAGTTATATTTGTGGAAAGTATAAGTATCAAGAAATCAAGTTCCAGTAGGGCTTTCATTGAGTGTTAAGCAGAAAATAGTTCTTCAACTTTAAAGAAAGGAACTGAAAGGGGGAACTGCGATCACTCTCAGTCTGTTCTTACAGCATAATGGGGACGAATCCTTCAGCTCGGACTTAACAAGGTGAGGATGTTCTGTATAAAATCACTGAGATGATACACAGAAAAGACTCTGTTGAACCTTCCAAATTGAGAAGAAGAACTTAAATTCAAAGTAGGGACATATATCAATCTGCACATAATGAGAAAAGATCTTCCTATAAATTTTGGTAATAAAATACATGGGAAGAAAAGAGAAAAGTTGTGAAGGCACTACAACATTAGTGGCAGCCAAGAGAAAATATCCTCTGTAGAAAAGTAATGGGGTACAATGAATCCAAGAATCCTCAAAGAGCTGGCTGATGTCATTGCAAAGCCTCTTTCAATAATTTTTGAGTTGTCTTGGAAATCTGGAAAGCTTCTAGTTGACTGGAAGCTGGTGAACATTGTCCCAGTTTTCAAGAAGGGCAAGAAGGAGGACCCTGGAAACTACAGGCCTGTCAGTCTCACTTCAGTACCTGGTAAAGTTATGGAGAAGATTACTCTGGGAGGTATTGAAAAACAATCAAAAGACAACAGGGTCATCGGTCACAACCAGCACAGCTTCATGAGGGGAAAGTCCTGTTTATCAAACTTAATTTCCTTTTGTCACAAGGTAACTCTCCTAGCTGATCAAGAGAAGCCAGTTAATATAATCTTTTGGAATTTCAGTAAAGCTTTCCATACTGTCTCACACAAGATCCTTCGGGACAAAATGGCCAGCACACAGCTGGATAAGCACATCTTGTGGTGGATAAACAATTGGTTCATGGGTCGAGCACAGAAGGTAATAGTGAATGGGATGACATTGGACTGACAACCTGTCACTAGTGGGGTTCCACAGGGTTCCATCTTGGGCCCTGTGCTCTTCAACGTCTTCATAAATGACTTGGGTGCAGGACTGGAAGGGGTACTAAGCATGTTTGCAGATGACACAAAACTGAGAGGAGCTGTCGATTCCCTTGAAGGCAGAGAGACCTTGAAATATTAGAGAGATGGGCAATCACCAAGGGAAAGTGCTGAATTCTGAGCCTGGGATGGGGCAACCCTGGGTGTTCGTACAGACTGGGGAAGGAGAAGCTGGAAAGTATCACTGTGGAAAGGGACCTATGGGTCCTGGTCAGTGACAAGTTGAATATGAATATCAGCAGTGCCCTGGCAGCCAGAGGGCCAACTGTGTCCAAGGGGGCATCAGGGAAAGCATTACCAGCTGGTCAAGGGAGGGGATTGTCCTACTCTGCTCTGCACTGGAGTGGCCTCACCTTGAGTCCTGTGTGCAGTCTGGAGCACCACAATACAAGAAAGATATTAAGCGCTTAGGGAGTGTCCAAAGAAGGGCCATGAGGGGATGGTGAAGGGCCTTGATAGGAAGCCGTACAAGGAGTGGTCACTTGGTGTGTTCAGTATGGAGAAGAGGAGACTGAGGAGAGACTTCATTGCAGTCTACAATTTCTTTGTGAGGGGAAGATGAGGGACAGGCACTGACCTCTTTTCCGTGATGACCAGTGACAGGACCTGAGGGAATGGGTTGAACTTGTGTCAGAAGAGGTTTAGGTTGCATATTAGAAAAAGGTTTTTCCCCCAGAGGGTGGTCGGGTGCCGGAACAAGCTCCCCAGAGAAGTGGTTACAGTGCCAAGCCTGATGAAATTCAAGCGGCATTTGGATGATTCTCTCAGGCACATGGTGTGATTGTTGGGGAAGGTCCTGTACAGGGCTGAGAGTTGGATTTGATGGTCCTTGTGGGTCCCTTCCAACTCAGCATATTCTCTCATGCTGTGGTTCTGTGATGAATGACAGAAACAAAGCAAGAAACTGAAATACTAATGGGGCTTCTCTGAATGTTGCTTAGATGTTTTTGATTTATGGCTGTTGGGTTTTTTTATTTATTTACTTTTTAATTATCTCATAGACCTCTGGGGAGAACAGTAGAATCTCAAAATGTTTAAAAGAACAGACCATGAACATTGGATATTTCACACAAAAGACATTTGAAGGGGAAAGTATCACAGACATGTGACACGTGGGGTCTGAACTCAGCACAAGCCAGACAAGCATAGTGGTATTTAGTCATTAAGACAACCAGTTTCCCCATAAGAAGTATTTTTGTTATTTCTTCCTGGAATTTTCTCCCCAGATCCCATTATTACTTGAGCATCAGGGCATATTGCCAGGTCAACTTTCCCAGGCTTTTATAAGAGAGTTCCTGCTCTCTTCAAGTCCTAACAAGAAGATAAACTGCATCTGCTTAAAACAATTAACAACAAGGTGTTTTTATTATTACTATTTTAAAGCCTAAACCTATCAAAACAAAGTCAAGAATGGATTATTTTTTTTTCATAATTTAAGGAAGTTTTACTTAGACACTTAGGAATGTTGTTCTCCGTAGAGGTTACACAGGAGGTCAGACTACATGACAGTTGACCATTTTGACTTCTGCTTTTACAAACCAAAGAGAACCATATCAAATGCACATCTAATACCAGTGGTGGACAGAGTAGAGATTTATCTACCCAGTGGCTTGACTACAAGCACATCAATTACCTTGGAAACAGGTGCTTTGCTGCTCCCACCCTACCCCAGTCGGGCTCAGATTATACTCATCTGATTGTTAATTATATAAATTATTCCAGTGTGAACTACCATGCGTGTTATCCATGAGAGGGCCATGTCACTCAATAGGGCATTTCTCTAACCATACTTAACACTGACAAATAAAGTATGCTGTTTATTAATCAACTTAGGAAAGCTGTAGTAAAAAAACTCAATTAAACACAAAAACCTCCACAACAAACAAACAAACCCCCACAACCCCTCCAGTAAAATAAAAAATGCTATCTTTTTTTTGTAAATTTGCACTTAGCAAAAGGATTGGATAGATAACTGTTACATTATTTTGTACACCAATAGAAACTAGAGAATATGTTATAACAAACTTTTAGCAAAAAACCCCTTGCTGTCAGCCCTCTGATTAAAATCCCACTGTAATAAGATGGTGTTATCTTCAGGGCCAGCCTTCAGAATAGCAAGAGTCCGTTACTTATTTGGCAGTTAGCAGCACATTTGGTTTGCAATTTAGGAATTAATTACAAAGTAACAAGCCTGAGAGAAACGAAAATTCTTGGGAACACCCATTTGTAATAAGTCAGTGGTATGACTTAAGTAATTTATGCTCACTGGATTCAGTAAATGAACTAAAAGTATTAATATAACATTTCAAGATGCACTGCTATCAGCTCAAACTGCTGTGAAACTTACCATGCTGATTTAATCACCTTGCTGCTGTGCGATCTGTTGAAGACATTGCATCATTCCCGACTGCCCTTTGAAGGCATGCAATGTAGCAAGATCTTTCAGGAACTCTTCCACATTATAGTGACTCAGATCAGCAGATCTGCACTCAACAAACTGACCATTAAGTAACCACCCAGGTTTCAGCTGTACATCAAGAAAAGAGCAAGAGCTATCTTTAGAATAATGTTTTTTTCACAAATTAAATTTCAGAAGCTGAAAGTGCTTGATTATTTGTTGTTTTCTGGTAATTGTGTTCTCTTTTAGTAGCATGCTAGTATAGAAGTTTATAAACATATTCAAGAGTCTAAATAAAATGCTTTGTTATAATTAAGATTAAGATTATTAAAGTTTTTGGTTTTAACCTATCATCCAAAGGGCCATATTAAAGAACTGAATTTAGCAGAACGTTTCAAATTTAAAAAACTTTTGAAGGCAAAATATGACTTTGGGTGAAATGTCAAATTACCATTTGGAAAAAATGTAATTTTACTAGGTTTGTTTGGGACAAGCCCTTGTTGCTCACCCGAAGTACTTTCATTCTAGCTGAGGCAGCTGGGAGCAGCCAGGATTCCCCCTATTATTTTCTAACAATGAAAGTAAACAACATGGGTTAAATTTTGGTTGCCAAGACTAATTCCTATGCCCCATGATGAAATTCTTTCTCTTAGGTATTTCATATTTCTAGACAGCAAACCACAGGAACTTCAAACTAAAGAAATTCTTACAGTTTATTCACATTAAAGTTTTTTAGTCCAGTGACTTAAGGTCTGCTGTATCACACTAGAAATCACTCTGACTACTCAAGCCTGCTGATTCAATGATTCATACTGAATCATATCCAGTGGTTCCAACTGTTTTTTGTCTTTGTGTACTACTTCATTGCCTTTGAGTCAGTTTCTCAAGCATTCTGTACAAAGAAATAAAATACTACTGCATGTGAACTTGGCCAAGATGCACACTTAACTTGTCTACATTTTCCTTTCTGGAAAATAGGTTGATATGAATGCTTGAAAAACTCTGCATCTTAATTCTGTTACCGGGAAAATGACTCATCCTTCTGCCCTTCCTTTTTTTTTTTAACCCCATCCCATCAACTGTTTTTGAGAAAACACTGTGTGGTGGCACTTCCTTTTGTGAAAAACTTGAAGGCTGAATGTTTATACAAAGAGTGACTGCAACAACAGCTTCAGCCAAATGCAGTGATGGCTGGCACAAGACAAGGCTTTCTGCAGAGCATCATTACCTAGACACCTAACTCCCCAACCTTTCCATTTGTCTGCCCAAGTAGGTCCTACCAGATGTGCCAAACTGTGAGAAGCGAGGAATCTATGTTTTTTGGAAGTTCACAGTGCAGGTAGCAAGAGGGTAAAAAACACATTTCCCAGACTTTCACAGCCTCAGCCTAACGGAATTATGGTTAAAAAGGCTCTCCATGTTCTGTGCTTTCTTATATTTCTTCAAATGAAAGTAGGAGAAAAAAATCGTGACACAAAAAGACCACATTGTTGATACTATTGTCTTTTAAGGGTATTTTCTACCAGTGGGATGTTTCAGTATTCATGAGGGACCACCTTTTATGTTCTGCCAATGAATTCAGCTGGAAATGTTGAAGAATATAAGCTGAGGCCTTTGTCAAGAGCAAGTTTGTCCAAGGATCAGAAAATGAGAATTTCCTACCTTTCCTGAGAATGAGAGGAAAAGAACTTGCTGTTTCTGACAATATTAGTAAGCAGACTACTTCAGAAAAGCAAGAATTTCCCTTGAGATTTGTTCTTTCAAGGTATTGCCCATTTCTCTTCTGGCCAGCATTGTTCCTATTGCACCGAACTCAGTATTTACTACACCACTTGATTCTCTGATGCAATGCTTTACATTACCATCACTCACTTCAATGCTCTTTATCAAAGTCACAGTAAAGGAAGAAATATGGACTAAACAATGAAGACTAGACAGAAGAGGTACAACTATGGATGCACCAGACTGCATCATTCCCTTTCTTATCTATCTATCACTCCATGAAAATCCACAGATTTCCAGCCCAGTAGTTTTATCTGACTAAATTCCTGGCACACATCTTCACTGAAAAAGTTTTTCTCAATAACAAAGCAGAACAAGCCAAGCCATAACTTGCTGACCCTGCCCCTTGTTGTCTCATCTGTCACTACCATGTTTGGTTTTGTCATCTTTACCTGACAAGGGAGCTATCAGATCAGCCCTTAGTATCATCCTTCATCACATTAAACAGATTCAGTTCCCTCAAACTCTTCACAGGAGTGTGTTCTAGACCTCTGTTCAACTCCAACTCTACCCCTCTGCCAACACCTCCCTGTTTTTTTGTCCTCCATTCCTCTGACATGGAGACCCAGAGCCAAACACTATTCTAGCTCGGTCTCCCAGCTCCAGCAGTGAGAGCAGAGCCAGGGAATACTGAGAGTTTTCACTCTCACAATCTCCCAGTTGTTGAGGGCTGTGCTCACATTACAGACGTAGCGCAGGGGATAAGAAGCTTTGAACCCTCTCCCCAGTCTCAGAGGTGTATCAATAAAGCTGATTTCCATAGGCATGGATTTGGACCAAAATATATCATTGTAGGTAATGAGTTAACTATTTCAAGTATCATTAATGTCTTTTTATTTTTCTCTTTCCTTCACAGAGATAGCTCTTCAATAACTGTTTTCCCCTTCTAGCACGGAAATCCATTCCCAGGGAATTAAGGGAAACAAATTACTGCCTATTATGATGTTGCAATTCCTAACCACAGGATTCAGCATCAAGAAGTAAAGAACAATTATTGGAACATTAGGGCTTAACTAAACATCTCAGTATTTGGCAAGGCACACTCTGAACCAACAATGAAACAGACAACCATGCATAGTGTTCTCATATTTGGTAGCTATAAAATGTAAATGGAGCAGTGTTTCAGTACGTGGATTTCAGTAGCATAATATAAAGTGTTTTTAGAATAGGTGCTGTGATACCAAAATTAAGCACTTTAAAAACCTTCTTTTTGTCATTTGCCATTGTGAAAGCATTTGATAGTATAGAGTTAATGCTTTGCACGGATCTTCACTAAGGTTCTTGAGATTTTTTTGATTAACCAGATCTTTACAAATTACTCTGAAAACCATACTTAGTGAAAAAACAGAAGTGCCAACCCAGAAACCACCTGATATCTCTTCTCACTGAGTTTAGCAGGAGAAAGCCTAAAATATTGAAGCTATAAAACCCATTTACAAGGTTCAGAGGTCAGCCTGCACTCTCTGTTACACCAGATTAGGCCAAGCTTCAGGAGCTAATTCAAGTTTTCTCAAGACAAGGGAGTAGTTGCTGGTATGAAAAGTTTGGTGCCTCTTAAAAAGCTGGAATGTGGTGTCCGTTTGCATACAAGAGGTCAGGGCACTTAGAAAATGAGTCAATTTTGAAAGCAAAAACATTAAGACCACACAAAACTTGGAGTTGTCAAAATAGGAGAGCAAACTAATCTGTATTTACAAACTGTGAAGTTCCCATATGGAAAGAATACATAAATGCAGAAACTCTATAAAATCATTATCGTCATCATGGCCAGTCTTCACGAACGAAGAACCCTTCGAGCCTGTGCAGTGGATTTTTTAGGTGAGACGCAGTGTGCACTGAACTGAGCCCACCCTTTAATCCTGAGGTTCATCTGCCGGGGCCGAGCGAGCTTGGACAGTGGCAGTGAGGTCCTCAGGACGTAGGTTTGTTTAAAGTGACCTTCTCTTAGATGGATGGCCTTACAGGGCTGACGAGCTCCATCTGCCCGGAGGAGTTCCCTGACTGGGATTCCCAGTCTATAAAATACAACAGATAAAAATCTCATCCCCATTACTGAACTTTTCATGTATTATCAAGTTTCCCACCTTTTCAAAATTTAAACAGCCATACTGTTTGTACAGGTCACAGATCATTAACCAGCAACCACTGTGTTTCAGATCTGAAGAGCAGATGACACTTCTCAGGAGGAGTCATTGGCCCTGCAGCACTGTCACCCTCCCAGGAGACAAAGTCCTCCTTTTGCAGCCTGACTTCATGGCATGGAAGAGATTTCTAACGCCCCCTGCCTTCTTACAATGAAAACAGACCTTGAGGCTGCCCAACCCCTGCCTTCTCTGTCACTGTGTCACAGACAGATCAGCACCCAGCCATCACAAACCCAAGGCAGAGCAAACATTACACTCATACTCCATGCTAAAACCTTTCCTATGTTGTCTATTCAACAATGGCAAGAGACAGGGTTGAAATCCCACTCAGGAGCTGGTCTCAGATCAAGCATTCCTGTGCTGGCCACGGCTCACCTACCTCCTTGGAGGAGCCATCCCACAGCAGCAGAGCCTCTGAGTCTGACCTGCAGGCTCAGCCTCACACCCTGTCTTGGCCCATCAGCTCTTCTCTTCCCAACCAGGTTCCTGCAGGGACAAAACAACACCCTACATGCAGAATCACATAATATGCTGAGTTGGAAGGGACCCACAAGGATCATCAAGTCCAGCTCCTAGCCCCCTGCACAGGACCATCCCCAAGAGTCACACCAAGTGCCTGAGAGTAACATACCAGACAGCCCTTCTGGTTTTGCTCTATCATGTCCTCTTGTCCAAAATGAATAAAAGAAACCAAACTAAAGTATCCCTTCTCTGATCTGTAAGGCACCATCTCCTGTCTCAAGCTAAGTTAAACAGGACAGCCCAGCTCCATCACTAACCAACACGATTCTCCTTGTTACCGCTAAAGCTGAAACAGCTACTGCCTCAGAGTTTAAGCTTTTCTGTCTCAGGCCTTCATCCAAGGAAGCTTTGATGTGCAACGGTTACAGAGATACAAAAGAGGCTTCCACTCCGCTGGGCTGTTCTTTTCCTCACTCCTCTGCAGGGCAGCAGTGCTCAAGGGCATTTTCTATATATTTCTTCTTCAGAGAAGTCAGATGAGGACAGTTACACCTCCATTCCCTCCAGACCATCCTCCTAGCTGGAGCTAATAAGGCTAATTGTCTTTCAGCTGGTGCAGATCTGCTGAAGGGGCAGCTGCTGCTCTGTGGTAGACCATATGGGGACTGCTCCTTCTGCAGGGCTGACCAGCCTGTGAGGCCCCAGCAGCACCCAGACAGCACAGATTGTGTGGGTGCTGAAACAGCAGCCAGTAGAGGTCCTTGGCTGCAGCCCTCAGCAGTATCTTTACTGTGGATCTGTTTACATGGACCTTTTGGAGCTGATCCAGAGGAGGGCCACAAAAACATATACAGGGCTGGAGCACCCCTCCTATGACGACAGGCTCAGAGTTGGGGTTATTCAGCCTCAAGACGAGAAGGCTCCAGGGAGAATACTTTCCAGTACCTAGAGGGGGCTACAGAAAAGCTGGAGGGACGTTTTATAAGACCATATAGCAATAGGACTAGGGGGAATAGCTTCAAACTGAAAGAGGGCAGGTTTAGATTAGATATAAGGAGGAAATTCTTCTCTGTGAGAGTGGTAAGGAACTGGAACAGGTTGCTCAGAGAAGTTGTGAATGCCCCATCCTTGGAAACATCCAAAATCAGGTTGGACAGGGCTCTGAGCAACCCAGTCTGCTTGAAGATGTCCTGGCTGATTGCAAGGTGGTCAGACTAGATGATCATTACAACATCCCCTCCAACCCAAACTGTTCTATATGATTTTATATAATCAGCATTGCATTAATTCAACCAGCCTTAAGTAACATCTCTCTCCACTGCATAAACAGATTTTTTGGTGTCTACAGCAGCAAGTGATTATCTGACCAATTAAACCTCTGAAAACAGAGTGTTTCCAATTAAAATAATTAAGAAAACAAAGCAACCAATCAAAAAAGTATTCAATAAATAACAGCAAGTCATCACTGAAATTGGTTTGCTGTCTTGACTTTGGTTGAAGACAGAATCTGGTATTTCTCCCACACTGTTTCCAGCAGAGATGTGGTTTACACTGGCAAACGGGCTACTTAAAGCAATTCCCAAGATAGGCATAGCTATCTGCATTATTTGCCATCAGAACAATGTTCCCAAGAAGCAAAATTTTAAGCACAGATCACATTTTGTTTTGCATCAATTTCATCTCTATCTGAGGTGATACTGGAAGAAAATCAGATTTACATAGTCTCAAATTTGTTCCAACTTGCTTCAGTGCTCCCAAAGAGTTAATTCATTACAGCATTGTCCTTACCCAGGCCACCCTTGCATGCCATCCCTGGTAGTCACTTGTTGGCTCTAAGTAGTCTAAGAGCAGGTGCTAATGGCACTCCTGAATCTGAGGTTCCTGAACATGGTTTAGGTTGAGCACAGCATGAAGCAGCTCATCACCGTCCTGCCTTTCACAAAGCAGTAGCTGCGCCATCTGAATTTACAATGGAACCTCTTAGAGTAAATCCAATCACTAATTTTGGCTTGCCTCAAAACAGTGCCCTACAAATTGCAAATGAGAACTTGCAACTCAGCTGCCCGTACATAAAGGCTGAACTGATATTTTGAGACTATTATTTCACTACTCTTTACAAGGCATCTCTACAGGTGAATCAGAGCACTAATAAAGCATTTTGGAAATCCAACAAAGTTTGTTTGAAGTATTAGGTAAGCAAACCTTACAGCAGACCCTGACATTTGCCCCTAACTTATCCATTGTCACCCATAACCTAGGATTTATGTTTCCTGGCAGTCAAATTACTGCACTTTCTTTAAATGATACTTTTCTCTAAAGTGTTATTTTTTCCTTCTTTTAGTTTTTTTTATAATAAACTTACTGTACTATTTCTCAATTTCTCCACTTTTTTTTTCTTATGCATATCTCAGGTTTCTTTGAACATAATAAATTCAACATTTAAGGAGACTTTCTGAAGGGGATTCCAACACGTTCAATCCACTGTATCTCTATACTATTGTCAGACCCATCCAGGTATGTTCTTGAAAATTTTCAAGACTGAACTGGACAAAGGATTGAGCTAACCCCACCTTGAACTGGATGTTGGACTAAAGACCTCCTGAAACCTCCTGCAAGCTGGATTATTCTGTATGTCTTTTTTGTCATGGTCATTTCCACTGCATCTGAGCATCCTTACTTGTGGATTAAGCTACATGACTAACATCTGTCACATATGGTTTGTTTTCTTCTCTCTCCCCAGGGAAGAAGGAGGGGAGGGTCTGGTATTGGTGAAGTATTTTTCGTTTGTTTATTTGCTTGTTTAGCATGCATGTTGCTATGTGTTTACAACAGAAATCATGAGGTCAGAGTAATGTTTCATGGAATCAGAATGGGAGGCAGAATGAGTATAGTGGTCCTCAGGAATAGCAGGAATTCCTCAGACTGTCAGGTAAGACCTTGCCTCTTTCTTTATGCTACTGGAGCACAGGTGGATATGGTTTTCCTCCTGGACTTCTTTGTTTCAGGCTTAGGAAGGCTTTGAATGTGAATACCCAGTTCTTAAACCTAATTCAGAACTCAGCAGGGAACTGGTAGGTAGAGTAAGGTTGTGTCTGAAATGCTCATGGTAACGCCGTGCTGCGTAAAGTGTTCTGAAGATGTCTGATGGTTTCCCACACATGTCTGGGGCTACCCAAGATGAGAGAAGGAAAAGGATCAAAAATTGAACATGGGACAGTATATGGCAATTTGAAATACTCTTTCACTCAGATGAAGAAACGAAAAAGGACTGTCTATGAATTGGCTGCAAGCACTTCATGATGGTTTCATCTGTCTGACATCCTCATCACTTATTGGTTCAAGGAGAGCTTCAGGAAGTTGTTTTTTGTTAATATTTTATGGGATTATGACTGCCTAAGACCTCTCCTTCTGATGAAATATTGGGTTTAGCTCCTTACACACCTGCTAAACTTCACCCCAGGGTGCTGAAATTTCCATAACTGTGATAAATATTTTGGCAAAATTTCACCCATGACACATTGAATGAGACAAGAAAGTATATGTTTTGCCCTTGTTAAAAAGATGGGCAGCTCTTCTGTGAAAAAGCCTTGGAACCTTAGAGACTGCTAAGGAAATTGTCATTTGTTATTCAACACAGATTTGTTAGTTTCTTTGAAAACACATGGATATTTGAAAAAATTATGTATCTCTGAAGAATCTCAATTCATGTATTCACAGTAGTTACTCTAAGGTTTCTTACCTGTGCCTTGTAGACCTGTCTTACCAGAACCTGCATTCAGCATTGCCAAAAGCCATGAGTATAAGGCTCCTTATGGTTTCTTTGGGTAAAGAAAAAAAGCCAAGTTTTTTCTGTGCACATTAAGTCTTCTTTTCTTGAAAAATGAATGAAGAAGATGATTCAAACACCTAAAGAATATTTAAAGGTGCTAAATTATCAACAAGCTACAGAATTCTTGAGTTTTTACGTGAAGGCGGGGAGAGAGGGCATGGGAGACACATAGGTTGGATGAAACATGACATGCAATCCTAGATTCCAGATTACTAATATAGCATTTAACTGTATGAGAAAAGTCATCCTTAATAGGTCTTCATTATCAAGTAATTTTTGTTATATACTATTTGCCTAAACTTATAAAATATCTGGAAAGATTTTGAATAGTGATTTTACAGTTATTTCACATTTTTGACGAAAAGGTTGAATCTGACTAAATTCACATCATGCTGCACAAAGTTCTTTCAGAAATAATTTGACCAGGTGAGGTATTCATAATGATATCTACTCCTGGAGATGGTCAACTGTTAATCAATTTATTGTGTGCTTGATTAATACTCAGCAGGATTTAAAAAAATATTAATATCATAATATATTCAATAAATCTTTATCCACACAAAAAGAAAAATAGGAGTGCCATGGGGAACCTTAATTCTGGATTTTTGCTATTATTTCTTCATCATTTCCCAATAATTCTTCATTATTATTATTATTATTGCAATTTGCCATGCCTTATTAAGAAACAATAGGGAAGTTATTATCTTTGGCTCATTTCCTTTCAATAGAGAGAGAATCTTTTAAAATCCTGTCTTTGCCATTTTCTTCCATTAGTCTCTCAAGAAGCACAGAGCAAAAAAAAATCAGAACAGATTTTTATCACTCTTTTAAGTTTATGACTCACAACTGCATGTTATTGCCTGTCTTGACCTTGGTAGGAAGACTATGAAATGTTTGTAGAGTTTAATTTACTGTTGATAAAAACAATGTCTGTTTTTTACTGACCAATTAATTGCTACATGTCCAAGATTTTCTTATTTTGCCATGTGTGTAACTATCTGATTTGAAAAATCCTGAAAAGTGTATTGGGAATAGGATGGGCCGAAATCCTCCTTAAACACCCTCAATCAAGCTTATGAAGCCTCTGAATTAAGAAAAGCAAGGAAAAACAGAGGTTTCCCATTTACTCTGAGAAAATTTATCTTTTTTTCTATAGAACATTTTCAGATAGAGCACTACTAACATCTTAGAGACTACAGAGATGTAGAACAAGGACATGTCATTTTAAAAGGAAATGTGTCTGGGGATTCAGGAAGTGTCAGGCAAGTTACAGAAAAACAGCAGAGCGGAAGGAGCAGCTGGAACCCATGATAAACAGCCGGCAGAGAGATACAAAATAAGGAACAGGCAGCCAGAAGATCAGAAGGAAATTCAAGAACAGCCTGTAGTTATTCAGAGGCTTAGCTTAGAGACCTTCAGGAATTCAGAGCAGGGCTGATGGTCCTTCTCTACTCCTTCAACTTAACACACACAACATTAGTAGGAATGGTAGCAAATGACAGACACAGTGATTAGAAGTGTGAATTCAACCGAGGTAAAAAACGCGAATTCAGATCCAGGGACGGAGGATGCTGCTGAACAAGCAGATGTGATTAGGAATGTACTTCACTGGGAATGTTCTTGGTAGCACCTGAAATGCTGTAATTATTCTCTAAGAAACTAGAGCAATTGTGCTTTACTTTTTGGCTAAAGCCAAACATCGCCTGGTTTAGGCATATTGTCGTTCTTCCTATGGTTGGTTACTATTATTCACTGTGTACTAAAGTTTGGTCTCTATCATCATTCCAAAGTGAATTTTCAGAACAATCACTGTAGGAATTACTTGTAAAATAGTCATTTACCTGTTTAATGAACTCTTCCAGCAGCCAATATCCAGTTACATGAAATGCTAGAAGAAAATGAAGTCCAAGCATTCCAAGGCTCACTTTCACAGACTAGGCTATGGTATGAATTACTAGTACCGCTTGGAAGAGAATCATCTAGATCTTCATTCTAAGGTATACCACAGGCTATCAAATTACACTGACTTTTATATGAAAAGATATTCTTCCTGGTATTTACCTGAGTTCTTTCCACACTTAAAAATTCCTAATGTCACTGAGAGTACATTTAAATTACATTGCATTTAAAGTAATAAAATTAATCACTGAGTGTATTGTCTGTGGAAATTTTGGAATATTATTGTTTATCATGCTATTTTACAGACCTGCGTAACACAGATCAGAAGTCTATATTACAGATTTGTCCCACACAAAATGTGAAGTTTTTTGCATAATCTTTCTGAAAGCAAACAAGAAATCTTCTTTTCTTGCTTCTTGATATTAGAAAAGATTGAATTGTTACTAATTTTTGTTATAATAGTGGTTAAAAAAGATTTAAATATAGTTTTCTGATTTCTAACTCTTAAGCAAAAGTTACTGAGTTTTTACATTGTAACAAACATTGTAAGTTTTCCCAAAGTTTGGAGGCAAAACATACAATGTATCATCTGAAACACCAGCTCCAAACCAATGAGAAGTTAGACCTAATCAGAAGAAATATACACAAATATCATTTGTACGACTGGTAATAGGAAATATGGACATAATCCTTCCTTACAGGAAGGCAAAAACAATGGGAAATTTCCCACTGTGTTGCTGTTACTATGGCTTCTTGCTGGGATGATATAAATTGTATTAGAGTAAAAATTTCATCTGCAGATGTTGTGTATTTCTACACTTATTTCATATATTTCAATAGTCATTTTAAATAAGACTTTTCTAAACTGTGAAAAAAGTTCACAAATAACATTGGTGGAACAGGAATAAAACTGGAATCAGTGGAGTTCCTAAGGTTACTTGCCTCAAATATGGGGGTTTGAAAGAGTAGCCATTATAGAAGAGATTGCGTTAAAGTTGATTCTATGGGAAATGTTGCCAAATGATCCAGTCTTATAGTCCATCTTGCTTTAATTGTAGGTCGCGCTTCTGAAAAGACACAAATAATCTGCAAACCAAAGTGTTCTAATTGGCACACTTAACAGTCACGTTTTCTTTTTAGTTCAGTAACTCCTTAAAAAAAATCATAGAGACATAGAGCATCTGGAACAAATACTGTCTTAAAATATTCATGACTTGCTCATTGAGAACCCAGGGTGATATTTGAGTTTCATGCAAAGACAAGTGATGATTTTAGAATTATTTTGATGACAGCAGCATGTTAACATAGTCACGTCTGTATTGTTTCTCACTCCAAAGCAAGATAGCCTTTATTTCACCAACTGCTTAGAAAGCACAGGCTAAAAATACGTTGGACATTTTGTCTCTCCTGTGATCATCTTATAAATTGCTTCTATACAAACAGCCACAGCTACAGCCATGCTTCTTAATTGTGTAGTTATCACATCTTCATCAAATGTCATGGTAGTATACAACACATCTTGTGGTGAACATCACAAATATTGTTGGTTTCTGTTGCTTATACTCACAGAATCTGCTCTTAATCTGCTTTTTTTTCTGAATGGCCCCATTCATTCTGAAGTTGGACCTCAGTGTGTAAACTCTGGAAGACCCATGGTAATTAAAAATTGTAAGAAATACTGATAAGATACTTGCAAATAGACATGCATATTCTGCATTGTTCCTATTGGCATCATATGAAAGAAATTACACTGCAGTCAGGATGCCAATTTCTTTGACTGAGAAGGTAGAAAGTTTGCTCATACAAAAGAAAAATCCCTCATCCTTCCCCTTTTTATATTGAATAGAATTAAAAGATACCAAAATACATTAAAATAGTAACCCTTTCTTTCAAGGGAGATACTCAGTTATATATTTGACTGAAAACACAGTTCTATCTAATACACAGCAGAAATTTCATTCCAACTCTAGCAATACTGCAGAATTATGTAAAGTCCAATTGAATGAAAAGCATACAACTCTTCTCTCCCCAGCAAAAGAGTGAATTTCATCGAATTATATTACAAGCACTGGTTTGACGAAACGATAATTTCTTTGTATTCTAGGGATTATCACAACCTTTTTCAAACTCATTCAGCATTACAATATCCTATGGAAATTATTCTGATATATTAAGAGTGAGTATGCTCGTGAGTCCTAGCTGAATAAGACTATTACAATACAGCATTTTGCAGAAAAGAACAATAAAGTGACTGTACAAGTTGTCATGCTAAATTTTCACCTCACAAAAAAGATCCAAAATTTTTTCCTAAAACTAAAATTACTTAGTTTGTTCTCCTGATAACTTTATTAAAATCTGTACTGCAATTACTAGCCAAGGAACATTGTAATTACCAACAATGTAATATGTTGTGTTGGATAAAATAAGTCTTTCTACGTGTACCATCTGTTGCACATATCCCAAAATTCCAAACCAGACATACAAAATTATGATCTATATATTATTTTAACGTGAAAGTTTATTCCTTTTTAACAGGAGTCAGATAATATTTTCAAACTTCTACTTTGCAAGCATAACTGCTTATATTTTATTTCTTTTTTTGATGAAAACATCCTCTTGAAGGCAAAGATTCAGGCATATGATCTTTGAATTTTAAATGCTGGAGTCTAAGACTGACAATAGCAAATACAGCTTAAGGTCTTAAAGTGTCAACTGTATTTCCATTGGAAATGTACACAGAAATGTTATACTTTTGACAGAAATTTCTGTCCCAAAAGACATGGTTTAAAGGCTGTATCTTCTTCAGAGTTACTAATTCTATGGATACTCAGTTCTGCATACCAGTGAAACCCTGATAGCTATGCCAAGGAAATGAACCTGTGTAATGTTCTGACTTCTCTCATGGGATTATCCAGTAATATTTTGATTCACCAAACTCATAAAATTCACAATCAAAACTGGATTGTGATCATCCAGACCTCTGTAGCACCTCCAATTAAAATACTTTGGGACTGTCACGGAGCTTGAAATTCTCTAAAAACACAAAACACTGCTGACATGGCATATTGGTGAGACCAAGCTGTGACTGTGCATAATGAGAAGAGAATTCTTCTTAATCCTTTCCAAAATGACTTTTGGATACCAAATGGGATGGAATATGTGTATGTACATATCTGAGTAAACCATCAATATGCCCTGAACCAATGAAGATCATTTGGATCGTTTTCCCCTTTAGATTCAGTTGCATATCACCCAGAATATGCTGATTAAAGCCCCTGAAATTATTGGTAGAAGTTTTCCAGGTGTGATGCTCATCAGCTATTGCTCAAGATGGGGATTAGTTAGCAGTGTGCTGAAATACTCTTTTCCATCTCATCAAATATTCACCTTCCTGAAGTTCACTTGCCCCCACCATCTGTGCTTATATAAGCAGACAACGCTTTCTCAGCTACCCCACTGTGAGGGTTTCCACTGGCTATTTCTGTTTCCTAGTTTAGATAAACACATTTGTCATCCACACTGTCACACATTCAACAGCACTAATTCCATGTCGGTTATGGTAAGTTTAAGTTTTAAGAGCTAAAATCATCTGACGACTCTAGCCAGATGCCTCAAAACAGTGCTTTCTGTATTAACATGGTGTTAATAGCTTCATTTCAGTGGCATGTGACACAATAGGTGATGACAATTTGAGGACTGACTCTGGTGACCTAGTTGCATGCATCCAGCAACATCAGGTTGGTTTACTGTAGACACCTGGGAGTTGTTTCAGAAAGCCAGTCACTGCTTTAGACCATTTTGGCTTCTTTAGCAGAGTAAGTTGGCATTGTAATAAGTAAGATCCGATTACCCTCATGTTCAGAGAGCTTTCCATCTCTGTCAAATCATAATCATTGCACAGATTTGCATGGTTTGGACTCGGAGACTTTGAAGCAGTAGTTTCTACTTTAAAAAATCTTTACACACTCAAGAAAATTGGAAAAACTCCTGTCCCATCACATACCAAGTCTCAGACCTGGAACTACTACTGTGGTGGTACTAAAGTATTTGTGTCAGGACCTACTCAAGTGTCCCAGAGTCATAACTGGACCTGTCATGGAGCTAAGGAAATGCCAGCAGAACTGATAAGTAGGAATCTATGTCTCATCAATAATAAAGACCAAAAATTGGCTTAGTTCTTCACCAGCAGTCAAACTTCACTCCATGGTGGCATCACTGATGCTAAAGACTGCTTTCTGCAGTCCAAGGAAGGCCTCTGTATATTCACTTCCACTCCATTTGTAATGCAGAGCTTCCCAACACACTCAGTTTTGCAGTGCATTTCATGTCTCAAGCTACTTGTTTCATGTCATGCCAGATCAGATGAACAACTGAAACTGCCCAGGCAGATATAGCTGTTTGTGCAAGACTGAGCTGGAACAGAGACCTTAAGCCTGGGATTCATCTCACTGATTTGAGATGTCTGCAATACAGATTATAACTTCCAAGATAC
The DNA here is from genome assembly GCF_025592945.1 of Manacus candei. Classification (NCBI taxonomy): domain Eukaryota; kingdom Metazoa; phylum Chordata; class Aves; order Passeriformes; family Pipridae; genus Manacus; species Manacus candei. Next base: position 21,812 of record NW_026138141.1, on the reverse strand, counting down.
CTGTCCTCAGCTCCCAGGTGGGGTGATTCAGCTGACCTATTTCTAGACATCTGCTTTAGGGTAAGATGACTTAAGCTCCAGAAGTGGTATCTGTCCCTCAACCAAGTATAAAGGAAGCACACAGTGACTAACCTGGTCGGGGATGTTGACATTATCAAATGTTTTCTCTGCCTTCTGAACTCAGCTTTTCCACTTCCATTTAATAAAACATTTATGACAGGAACTACGACTATTTCTTTCTCCCTTCTTTCCAGAACAGAACGCATTTACATTCAGTTACTCCTGCATTGAGCATAGGCAGTTCTCCCGTATTAAACCAGATCTGAAAAATGCAGGTCAGCTCTTCTATTTGTTGGTAGTATTCAGAACTGCTTTTATTGAACTATATCTTCCAACACTACCACAGGTTCCTTGCTTTTGCTCATTTTAATCTCCTTTTCCAATTAAGATGTTCACATAGCAACAGGTAAAGAAAATATGAGCACCATCTTCTTGCTGTCTCCAGCGAGGAGACTTAGCCATACTGCCTTTGAGGAAGACTACCTTTGTCCTAAGAAAACTACCTGTCATATTTACATCCCATGTTTTAACTAGTGGGTCCTCCATTGACAAAATAACAGTCCATCATAACTGATCTTCAATATTCTGCTGTTTGGGTACGTAATCAGCTAAAAGATACAAGAGGAATCTAGTTAATACGCAGTTACTGATCTTATTAAAATTTTTCTGTGGTGTTAAAGGTGGTGGAATATTTTGATTGAAAAATGATGTAAAATTTTTAGACAAGGCCAGGTTGTATAGGGCCCCAAGCAACCCGATCTCGTGAAGGGTGTCCCTGCCTGTATTAGGGGGGATGGAACTAAATTATCTGTAAGGTCTCTTCCAAACCCTTAAAATTCTATGACTCTGTGATACTGTGACTAAACATAAATAGCCAGGACAGCCTAACAGTCCTAGCTCTTCTTGTATTATTTCCCTTCTCTGGAACTTGCCAGTTACTACCAACTATACATTATTCAACTCAGCTATGGATGCTATGAAAGGCATGTGTACAGGGACTAAGAAGAGAGCAAGCTGTCCTGCTTAGACTAGGAACATATAGGCCTGAACAGGACATTAAGTTCAGTTTTTTCTAACCGAAGGCAATCAGGACATGTAATCCCCCCTCTATACCAAAACATACTAATTAGATACTTTCAAGACTAAAAGGAAAACAAAGCTGAAAGTCCCAATAATTCCTCAGCTTCAGAAAAAATCTCCATTTGTACTGATCACATCAGTCTAAAGGAAAAATGTAGTTCTTCATTTTCATAAGTCTATTGCTCAAAATACTTCTTTCAGTACATATACTACCCAGCTGTCACACGGTATCCTAATCTTGACATGATTTAATCTATTCTAACAGATACTGGTGTAAACAGACACACAAAATACAACACGAAATCCTTCCAAATCCCAGCACAAAATGACTGGATCATGCTCTTGTGTTGGCAACATGATATTTACTGCAGGGTATAATTTTTAATGATGGTAATTAATCATATGAGGGGAACCATGCTTCACTTCAATGGCTGTTACTCTGTCTGGTTTTCTTTATTTTAGAGAAGCACTCAACATCAGGTGAAGGCCAACAGCTCATAAATCTAGAAAGAAATGGAAGTTATGCTTCCTTTATGCAGAAATTACAATTTGTGGTTTTTCTCAATAACGGTTTCATATTTAGTTCATTCTATCACTGTTTTCCAAGAGTTTATAAGCAAAATTAATTGAAAAAGTTTTATTTCTTTTGAAACTAGAATACATGATGTAAAATGGTGGATAAGGAAAAGATAATTAGGAAAAGAGAATTATCCTTAAGAATAAGAAAAAAAAATAACTTTCATATGGAATTAATTCCATATGAAAGTTATTTATACTGTTAGAGATGAAAATATAAACCATCTCAGCTACAGGTAAAAGAGACTTTGAGAGCATGATCCTTATAACTACTACTCATACAAAAGTTACTACAGATGTTACTCAAGACTATAATTTTCATACAAGGGTAAGGTGGAAAAACACCAAAAAAGACAGACATCACTTTTGGAGTTGAAAATATAACCCCAATCTCACTACAATGAAACCTAAGATTTGGAGATTTGGTAAGCAATTAAAAGAATGCTAGTATAATACAGTGGGAATTGCATTTTAGAGCTGTATTTTATTGTCTGAGTAAAAGTCTTGGAATAACTGTACTTCTCACAATTCTACATAGCCCTCTGATCCGTTCTATGGGATGTCCATCCATCTTTGCATTCATCAATTTAGAATGTGAAAGTGCAGTTCTTTGTCTACGTGATGCTAATACTCCTCTGAAATGCACCTGCTGAATACACCAGGAGATGGACGCCTAAATATTATCTTGTGAACACATTCATGTCCCAGGCTTCCAATCCTAAGAGTCCTGAAACCACCTACAATAACTTTGAAAAGACCTGTTACAAGAAAGATCTGTACTATACTTCCATGATTGGAAGAAGGAGAAAAGTCACCACCACACCAGAATTACAAAGTCAGAAGGAAATTTTATAACTGGTTCTAACTTGTGGTTTAGATTTTAGATAATATGTTATTTTCAGTTTATAATTCAACAGCTAATATTTTAGTTAAAGAGATGCCAGAACAAGCCAGAATACTAATCTATCTGGCAGAAAACAGATACACTATTCTGAGCCCCTTCTGACACAAAATTAATCTTGGTTATACCAGTTACGAATCATCAATTAGACTGATTTTGTTCCAGATCTTTAGTTGGGTAATAGACCCCACAAACTGGAGATCTTTCAGAATGTGTACATGAGGATGGACTATTTTTTATTTAATCTAATTATTTAATTTGAAGATTTAATTCAGTCCAATACTGAGGAAAAATATTCCATTATAGATTTTATATTACGTAAATTCAATCTCAGTTTCATTTAATAGCAACATTTTTTTCATTTAATTTTTAGCCTTATTAACAGCTCTGATTCAGAATATCAGAGGACCTATAAGCGTACCGCCTCTTACACCTACATGCCCAGACAGCTGTAGATAATTTACCCTTGGTTCCTTTCTGGGAGTGGGAAAAACCATTCAATAAAGATGACCATTGAAAAGAGAAGACGAGAAATAACATGAAAGAAGGAAGAAAACACAAAGGAAAGAATTAAAATCAAGAGAAAGGATCTGATAATTGTGCAACAAAAATCATAGGTCTGAGAAAGAAAAGAGGGATTTCTTAATCACTACCAGCACAGTCTGAAGTAAAGCAAACTTTGTAGACACCAATATTTTAGGCGCAACACAGGTTCTCATTTGTGCCACTCCTCATTCCTAGTGCAATCTCATCAAATATCATTCCAGATAAAGAGCAGCTTTGGACTCAAGCATGAGAACACAATGAAAACTCAAAGAGTGGTAAACACAGACTCATCTGCTTTGCTGATACGACACGCTTCAGTAATACCTCACTGAACTCACAGGCATTGTATATTTTATTTCTAGATGGTAAACCAAGACAGATAAAAAGGATATTTGAGGGAGGTTTTGACTTGATAAATTTTTGCAAATGTTTTTGAATTTGGGATCATTTTTTCATGGTCTTTTATGTCCATGATTCTCTGTAATGAGGATAGTAGAGTCCTGTTCTCAAAGTCACAGCTACTGTAGGAGGTTACTAGAAGTTATGTAGAGCCATCGGTTCCGAAGAATCAATGATGCCTTTTTCAAACCAAAATAGCTGCATTATCACTCTCGTTGTCACAGCTGCAAACAGCTGTGCTGGATAAAACTGGACAGAAGTGGATTTCTAGGGAATACATAAAAACAAAGCAAACACAGTTCCAGTGAATGCCTTCCCAGGCAACAAACTCGAATATTTCCCATACATTTATAAATACTGCCTTTAGTGCCCCTGACAGCCTGACAGTTTATTATTTGAATATACCATTAAGGGCACTGATGGTTGGAACAATATATGTCAGTTTCAGATTAGACAAATTTTTTTATTCACAATTTTCAGCTTATTATTTTTAGGGCACACATAAACCTTCTGTCTTTGTGAGCATCATCCTATCAATTAAGGTACTGATTTATCTACATACATTACCAACTTTGTTCGTATGAGGAAGAACACTTAATAGAAGAGAGGCAATATTATTTATTATTATGCCTTCCATGTGTTGTCAAGTAAGGATAATACTCTCTTTGTTTTCCTGTACATTCTTACTGCCATAGTATTCAGCAGTCAACTCAATCTTACTTTTGGATATAAATAGCAGTAGATACCACATGCTCACATTTACTCTGCTAACAGAAGTGCTGTTGAATGCAACAGAACTACTATTACATGAAAATATCATCATCCCACTTATTTTTCAGTGGGAAAAACAATGGGACTGCCACACTTCATTTTTTTCTCCTTCCTATTGGTTTGTTTGAACCTCACAAACTTCTTTTCCAAACTTCCTCTAGTAACACACCTGATTAGCCCAGCTGACAATGGGGTCTCTTTTTGGCCTGTTCTGTGTCCCATCATCCACAAGTCTGATTTGGCCAGTATGTCTTCTAACACTGCACTGACCTTCAATGGTGTTTACTGGTGCTTAACAGAACAGGGTGCCTGTGTAAGGATGGAAATCCACACCCACTGCTTAACAACTAGCCAACTCTCTACTTGAGGCTAGGTGAAGCTCTAGGTAAAAAATGGTTACCTCTTAGAAACACATTATTAAAGAAGACCTATGAGAAGTTCAGAAAACAGGACAAGACATAACTGTAATTTGACAATGAAGAAAAATTAATGGTACAGTATTCTCCTTCTGCCCATGTGATCCAAAGAGATTGCAAAAGGGTTAGTACTGGAGTAGAGAAGGAAAGGAAACTCTACACTCGCTTCATCTGCTCTAAGAATTCCTTTCCTGGGGAAGCTAGCACTCATGATGATTAAAATATTTGCCCCAAACATTCCAGAATACCTGTTGCGATCAAAAATTGACATTGATCTCTTCAATCTGAAATCACTAGTCTCTATATTAGGCTACAATACACCAGCTTAGTCCACTGGGATAGTTTTTGATCTGATCCAAAATAAATGGAAGACAACAGGAGTCCATTTTTGTCATAAGCAGTCACCAGATACTCAGCACTATGGTCACAGAATTACACGGATATCAGTGGCAGAAGAAAGGTATTACAGAATGAAAGAAAGGTAAATATTACCTGAATTGCGGGCAAGTTTGAGCAGTCCCACGAACCAGTCAATTTGAAAGTTCTCTTTAATATCTTTAAAGTACAGAGATACTCCCATTTAAATAAGTACGATGAAAAAAGAGGCTGCACAGGTTACTGGGCAAATCAATTTTGTTTCAGACTGAAAGATAAAAGCTCTTTTGCAGTCACTGAGCCTAGGTTAGATAAAAACAGCCTTTGACAACAATCTCCACACATGCTCTGGGTGCTTCTGAGGGTTTAAGTGCTCCGTTCTTCAAGACCAAACATTGCTGTTGTTATGTGACTACTTTTGTCAGCTCCTATTTTCTTTTTTAGTCAACTGTAAACCGTTGTGCTCTCAGCCCCTGTTGGACACATTGCCTCTGGCTGTGCACTAGGACTGACAACTTGTCGTTAATGGACGTGTTATTCAGGAAATTAGTGGATACTCTCAAGATGAAAAAAAACATACCTCACTTTTCTAATGTTTTCATAGACGAATGTTTTTGAGGCTTGGAGCTGAGCTAATTTTCTTTCATTAAACAGAGGACTGATATTGTGTATATAGACCTGGTAAAATGCAAAGAAGTTGGAACCAGAAAGTGCTAGAGGGTTTTGGAAGGAAGGAAGGAGGCTGCATCAGCGGTGTGTGCGCACAGCCAGGCCTACAACACCTACACGCTCCAGCCCTGGGAAGGGAAAATCTGCAGGAGGACTACAAGATAGAGAACTTGTGTTAATGCTTAAGTTTGGACTCTGATGTCACTGAAGAATTAACAACTGTGTGACTTCTTTGGCTATCCTTTGCAGCACTATAAAAGTTAATATGAATATCATAGCAAAAGTGAAATGGCCCAGTTCACATCAAAGCCGAAACCATATAAAACTGGAGTAAACCTGTGCCAGACAATCTCCACTTACTGTAAGCAGATTGTGTTGCATTTACTCCATTACTCATGATGAATTTATTCTGCATTTAAATTCATGAAAAGGAACTCATGAACTACCCTTAATGTAAATTTTACAGTGGAAAAGTCTCTTTCCTCCTCTAAAATACTCTTCTTTTTTTCTTTTTTTGTGCTTATCAGCTGAAACAAGCAACGCTAATGAAAACCATGAGAATATAATTAAAAATTTCTGAGTGTTTACCGATATTCATTTAGGAAACATAGTAAACACAGTAAACATAGTCATTTTTTCCCTTTACCTCAGAATTGTTGTGCACGCTCATCACTGAAATTACTACTCTCCACATACAGGCAAAATAGCTGCACAGAAAAACACTTTCATGGCAACACCATTTCTCCTTGCAACATTGTATTTTTATACAATATAGGAAAATAGTGCTGATGTAGTATTATTACACATACATCAGGCATTGAGATGAGTACTAGGATTGCATTTTAAACAGTCAATGGGGTTGCAGGTGACCTGATGTAATCCAATGCTCTACAGGCAATACTGTTCCCCTTGTTTCCTTCCCGTATCAGAACTGAATGTGTTTTATGCAACCAATTAAAGTCATACCTTGAGATTGATGCTAGTGTTACTTTATGACAGCTGGAATACCATCATTCAGTTCTACAGCAAGAAGCAGTTTTAATTGTATGAATCCTTAAAAGCTGAAGGAAGATGCAATACAAGCAGCATAACAGACTGCTGCCACCAAAAACACTGACTTCTTGTTTCCTAGCTTATGATGGCATTAGTATGGAATCATGACCAGGCTTCACGAACAAAGATTTGGGAAGGGCTCTACCCACGTTTGTTGCAGGCACGTTGGTAGCTAAAAAGCCCAATACAAAACAGGCATGTCTGGTTGCAAAAGGCACAGCAGAAAGACTTCTTAGATGGTAAATTCTGCAAGGCACGATTCTTTCTGCGTTGTCTTTTCTCCTCAAGGGTGATCCCGTGTGCTTTCTCAAAAGCATCAGCAGCATTATAGATGGTGTGTCTCCAGACCTCCCGATTGGAGGCCAGAGTATGGTGATCATGCACACTGTAAATACAGTAGCAGGTGTGTTTAAATTTTCTTGGTTTGGGGAATGAATAAAAATAACATAATATGAGTTTTTCTTGGAGCAACAGGAAAATTTCTTGCCCTATGAACTGATTTCTTGGGAGGTGCATGCATTCAGTCACAAGGCTATGGCGGAACTGGTGTAGTGTTTGTTTCCGCCTGTATGTAACCAATTGTGGCATTGCTGGCTCTCTGAGCAGTTTGAAGTACTAGTAGCAATTAGATGTCTAATTCATGATGTCAAATCCATGGAAAAACATAATTTTAAAGGTTTTTAAATGGCATTTTCAGGGTTTTGGTGGTGGAATTAAGCTATATAATGGAGGTTTGTTTAAGCTCCAGGCTTAGAAAATATATGTCTAAATGGAGGTTTCTTGCTTGACTGAAAGGCTTTCATTAGAAGACTAAACTCTATTTCCATGATGAAAACTGCTTTGGTGCACACAGTGCAGGAACTATTTCTTTTTTGACTATATGAAAAAGTTAGGTAATTCAGTGTGCTTACGGACAGCAGCCCAGAGATGCCTACTAGGAAATAGGAGATGACATTAATCACTGGCTCAGGACAGCACCAGAGCACCTCTGTGCACTTAGGATTCAGTATGCTGAGTTACCAGGAGTAGACAGTAGTGACTCCTTCTTGAGATTGGAGAGAGGCAGATATAGCTTAAATCTTTAATACTCAGATAGGTTTGGATCCAGTGCTCCCGTATCAGCACCATTTTTGTAAATCCAGGCTATAAATTCAATATATGTCTGTCAAAAACCAACAAAAAGTCTATCAAGAGAATATAGAGGAAAATAGTCCAGAAGTGGATTTTATTAGAAAAAAAAAATAAAGTGAGTTTAGGGCCTCTTGTATTTTAAACATAAAGAAAAATTATCTATGAAATATGTAGCAATCCCTTCATTAGTTCAATTAACATTCTTGTTATTGAGCTAAGGAATATGTTGAAACCTGTAGGTACTCTGGCTGTAAGATGAGCTCTAAAAACCACTGACCCAGGATAATAATAAAATACAAACATACCTTAACTAGGTGTTCTGTTTGAAATAGTACATTGCCTGAGGATATTTCATTAGCATAATTATGTCTGGCTGTAATAAAAAAAAATAAGACTACATGGAGGTGAAAACACTACTCTACCAACTTGAAGAAAAGTGTGTTCACACTGAAAATACAGAACATCTGATATATATGTTGGTATACAATATAAAGAACTCTGGAGCTAGATAGTCTGATTTTGGTGCTGGGCTTCTGGAAGGTATGCATATAGATTTAATAAAAGCCAAAAATAAAATCTACAGCAAAATTCTTCAGCAACTTATTTTCTACTAAGTAGAAGTCAAACCAGGAGATAAGAAGGCTTAGAAGGACAAATTTTTTGTGTGAAGAATTTTTGCCTTTTGGAACCAGACTAAATGAAATCTCTATTACAAGCATATTCTCATGAATTATAAACATATGCAGACACAAAAGTAATCAATTAAAACTACGGCTTTAAAAATGGGGAGATGAGGAAGGAGAAATGTACATTCTAAAAAGTGCCAAATTTTAGCCCTCCAGTCAGCCCAGCACAGTTTTTTCAGCTGTTTAAACACTATAACTCCATATGTGTTCCTCTGAGTGACAGTATATTTTCTTGTGTAACAACAACTATCAAAATTAAATCATCCAAGAAAAAAAATTTACCCCAGAATAGGAACCAAACTGCCAGGGAGAAGGAGAAAGAAAAAGCATTTTTGGAAAAGTAATGATGTTAGATATTTAATGCTTTTCCAGTCTAATCATATACAATTACTATACAAACTGCATTTCCAAAACCCTCTAAGACTAGATTTATTTTAATGATTTTCTATTCACATCTGTAAACATTTATTTGTGATCCAAGGCGTAAATTGTTTAAAATAGCAAACTTCGACTTGTTCTTTGGACTGTTAAACATTCTTGAAAAGTCAGAAAAGGGATTTTTTTCTCAAATTAAGAAACTGAGAACAACCCATAACCTCCTAAGACAACATTGTACTGTATTTTCCATATGCAATAGTATCTTGTGCCCTGAACTACCAATTAAACTTGTGGAATGTTGCCACAAGGATAGGACAACTTTGATCATAAAGAAGTTGTAAAGATATGGAAATTCACATGATTTGGTATTCATGTTATTTGGTATCAGCTGCTTCCCTCTTTATTTTGTAACAGGTTTCTTTATTATGGTAACGTGAAATACTTTTGTCAACATGGGAGGTAATTTTCAAGGGACTTTATTGTCTTGTGACTTTTAGTTGTTGATGAAACAGAATATACAACATGGCTGTAACACTCTGTGGTCATGTCAATATTTCAAGGATGCATTTTTCTCCACAGGATGAGACCCAAGACCATTTCTAGTCATAATAAACTGAAGAAGTGTAGGATTAAAGCTGATCATCTCAGGCAGACTGTACACAAGACCATAATCTGCCTTTGTAAAACTTCTTTGTATGAAGCATATTGCAGGTACGCACCAGAAGCCACAGTTTTGTGCATTTCTAGGTGGAAGCTGATTTCAGAAAAGATGGGAGACTTGGTGCTGCACTCTACTTCATTCCCACAATTGATCTGATTTTGTGGTTTGTTTAAGCAATGTTCAACACTCCAAACTTACTAGCCACTCTTTTGTCTTACTCCAGGTTTTACCCCAGCAGTGCAAGTCTCACTGACTTCTAGAAGAAGCAGAAAGAACATTTCTACTCCTTCTACTGGTTCTGCAGAAGAGGAAGACTCCTTGTGAAGGTCTCCATTAATGCATCATTCAATGAGACTTTCAGAGAAGTATGATCTCAAGGTTTTACTTTGAGAGGTAGTTACCAATTATTTTTTTTTAGTATAAAGGAAACATAACTTTCCAGATATATTTTCTTGTGCTGTGCTAGGACTCCCAGAGACGTATGTGATAACATGACATTAGTCTAAACTGAATGATGTTTCAGAATTATTATTAAAATGGTCCATATTTTGACTATCGGCATAAAATTTCACTTCTGTCTCTACTGAAGTTGAATTTTTATAATTCATATTTTCCAAACTAGTTATTAAAAAAAAAAAAAAGAGGTTAATTTTACATGTGCTAAACAACTCCACTGTAGAGATCATGTGGTCTAGGAGTTCCTAGTTATTTTGAGTCAGCAGACAATTTTTAAAATCAACAGACTGTTTCCTCTGGTATCTAAACAACTGATTTTGACACCAGAATAATTATCTCTTTCACTCCTGGCTAGGTGAATAGAGTGGGAAAGGCTTTTAATCCAAGAGGTGTTAAGATGTCGTGAAATTGAGTTTACTGTGGAAACTAAATTACTGACCTTGATCCAGGGTAGTTGCTGTAAGTCTACAATTTTCAAAGATTTTTGTATGGATAAAACATATACGGTACTTCAGGCTTGGCCTAACTGCGTGATCCATGTGATTCAAAGTTGTCCATGGTCCCCAAATTCAGCTTAAGTGCTGTCTTTACGCATGTGGATGATAAGAAAGGGGGTTTACTTCATATATTTGTTAGTACTTTGTTGTGTTATTTTGTCACAAACAGCATTCACCAACCAATCCCTCACTTTCAGTTCTACCGTTCCTCTGTTTATTTGAAGTGTTTTTATCAAAAAAAATATTTCCAAAGGGAAGAGTTGGAAATCATACTTAGAAAGAATTGAACATTTGTCTTCAGAGTAGAATTTGCATAACCCAGAATAAAAACAGATGGAGTCTGGGGCCTCATACAATGAGGCAAGAGGAGAATACAATAATATTTGTTGATAAATTAATAAATGTGGATTTTATTTGCTTGCTTAAACCTGAAAAGGTGTGGAGTTCAAGACCATCACAGATAAGTTAAAACTGCACTGCCTATTTCTGTGTTAGTAAAATTATCAGTGTTCTTTTTATGACTGTGTTGAGGATTCACAGTATTTAATTCACAGTATTTAATCAAGTGAGCTTTCTATCTTATTTCTCACAGTAAGAGGACAGTAAACTTTCTGATCAACTGGCTAAGTCAGCACTTACCAGCTTAAAAGATACAAAACAGTTAATCCACACCACCAGAGATTGTTGATATATAAAATTTCTGTTCATATTGTTGCCAAAAAGTGAATGATTGGATCTAAATGCAAGAAAAGACCTAAAGAATCACAGATTTGTAGAATAATAGAATCAGTTGGGTTGGAAGGGACCTCCAAGGTCATCAAGTCCAACCCTTAATCCAACACCACCATGGTTACTAGACCATGGCATTAAGTGCCACATCCAGTCGCATCTTAAAAGCCTCCAGGGACAGAGAATCTACCATTTCCCTGGGCAGCCCATTCCAATGTCTGATGACCCTCTCTGTAAAGAATCTCTTTCTAATATCCAACCTAAACCTTCCCTGGCAGAGCTTAAGACCGTGCCCTCTTGTCCTACGGCTGGTTGCCTGGGAGAAGAGACCAACCCCCACCTGGCTACAACCTCCTTTCAGGGAGTTGTAGAGGGTGATGAGGTCTTCCCTGAGCCTCCTCTTCTCCAGGCTGAACAACCCCAGCTCCCTCAGCCTCTCCTCACAGGACTTGTGCTCCAATCCCTTCCCCAGCCTCGTTGCTCTTCTCTGGACCTGCTCCAGCACCTCAATGTCCTTCCTGAACTGAGGGGCCCAGAACCAGACACAGCACTCCAGGTGTGGCCTCACCAGCACTGAGTACAGGGGAAGAATCTGGACCTGTTGGCCACACTGTTCCTGATCCAGGTCAGGATGCCATTGGCCTTCTTGGCCCCCTGGGCACACTGCTGGCTCATGTTCAGCTTCCTGTCAATCCAAACTCCCAGGTCCCTTTCTGCCTGGCTGCTCTCCAGCCACTCTGTCCCCAGCCTGTAGTGCTGCAGGGGGTTGTTGTGGCCAAAGTGCAGGACCCAGCACTTGGCCTTGTTGAACCTTGTCCTGTTGGAATCAGCCCAACTCTCCAGTCTGACCAGGTCCCTGTGTAGCGCCCTCCTGCCTTCCAGCTGATCAACACTCCCCCCCAGCTTGGTGTCATCTGCAAATTTGCTTATGGTGGACTCAATCCCCTCATCTAAATCATCGATAAAGATATTTAACAGAACTGAAGATACACGAGGCCTTCTAAAGCAGTGGAAATGCTGAGTAAATGTTAAGATAGCATGAACTGGGTTTAATAAATAAATATGGCTTATACTGAGAGCTATTTCAGACTCCTTACACTATTGCTGATGTGGAAAAATAATATTTGTGGCTACAGAGAGACGCATTTTTCAGTCTGTGAAATTCTTTTTAGAGTGAGGGTGACCCTGACCTAGGCTAGGGCGTTGATACATTGGAAAGAAACAGTGTCAGGAGGAAGCTACATGGAAACAGAGAAAAGAGAAATCAAGCCTATGTAGACGGCCAACAATTTTTTCGCATTCCCTAGGTCATTCAGGAGTGAACAAACATGTCAACGTACAGCTGATCTAGAAACTGTCTACTTTATCTCTAAATAAATTGCTCAGTTTTGGTTTTCTTGGTAAAGCCTAGGAGACTCATTCTGACTCCTGATCTGGAGTAAAGACAATCATGGCTAGGCTTCTCAAACGAAGATTCAGGAAGGCTCTATCCATATTTGTAGATATCAGAAAAATTCTGCAAGATTTTTGAACAGGTGATTAGGCATTTTCAGATGCTGTTTCTAAGGATAGATTTCATATTTGCAGGAGTTTAGGAAAATTCTTAGTTTAGGAATATTTAGGAAAATATTTAAAAATAACTATTCTTAAACATTACACAGTTTGGTCTTGGGACCTAGAGGGCTTAAAAAGTAAAATGTTTGGGATAAGCTGTTACTGGGCCCTGACTACTGTCTAGACAAAGAAATGAAAGCAGGAAAGTCTGACACAGAAGCAGACCTTAAAGCTGGATTTACCTTCGGCAGTTGTAATACTTACTTGGAAGTAGGTTTTAAATGTAGATTTGAATTAGATTTTACTGTTCCATTTGAAAACACTTCCATGACAATCTAAGGAGGTAGTTCCATTCCTCCATTCAGGCTGGTGTCATCCAACCCAAATCAGAAAATAGGCTGATGGTTAGCTAGAAACTCGGTCATAACACTACCAAGAGAAAGGAAGACAGCCTGTAGACCGATGATTTGTTCTGTTGTTTTACAGGCTGTGAATCTGCTGGAAGGGAAAGTGCAGGAGGTAGCCTCTTCTAGCTTGTTTTTGTTTTGGCTGAAAAAAAAGTCTCTATGAATAAATCTGAAATTCTGGGAGGACACTGTTCTCTGTTGAACGTGCAGCTCCTACTGAGTTTATGTCTAGCTGAGTGGCCCTGACTCAGGCAGAAGGACTTTTAAGACCTCACCATCGACATGAAAAAGTCTTGGTACCTGCTAAGGCAAGAAAATCCAAACAACTACCGCTGGCAGCTTACCAAGAGCCAGAGGGGTACACGTAATAACAAAACAGAAAGGATAATCCAGCTCTCCTTTTCCACTCAGAGTCTCTTCTCTGAAAAGAGCAGGGCTGTAGCACTGGGAAAAGGACTGTGAGTCACCAAGAAGAAACTTGTGGCACTGTACGGCTCCCCAGGAGGCCCCTGCTAGAAACCAGCTATATACTGACAGCACAACTTCTCAACTGACAAGTCACTCAAGAAGGAAACGGAACATCAGGAGAATTAAACTGCTAGGAAACTTGACCAATGAGTTTCTATATCAGAAAAATTATTCATTTTAGCTTTCACTTGTTAAAGGAATATTCCTGAATATGATCAGCCAGGCCAAGCAAATCAGTATGTTGTTCTTTGTTGATAAATTCTTCCAGGAAAATTACTATTTTTATTTAACAAGTTTTCCAAGGTTTCATAATGTGATGAGGCAGTGATCAGAAAACTTTTGTTAACTTAATCTAGGACCTAAATCTCACCATTCTTAATTCTTAAACTTCAACTGAAATTTATTCTTAAACTTTATTCTTAAACTTCAATTGAAATTTGATTGATAAAATTCTATTCTTTAAGTCTACATTTTATCCTGATAGTGCCAATCTTAAACTGGGAACCACTAGCAAAGGGGAAAGGAATAATAACACTTGCAAGAACATTATCTGGACATGCATTACCGTATGCCGGAAGGCTCAGACACCCGGAGAGGAGGCAACACATCTTTTATCACTTAAAAAGATAAAGAAAAGTAAACAGTAAAGCAGAAAGTTTAAAATAAAGTTAATTTTGAAGACATGAAGTGCCTGAAAACATCTAGATAAGAATTTCCATGACCACTTTTACCATTTTCCTTTGAGTGCCAGTGAAGAGATAGGATAGCAAAAGTTCAGGTTATGGCATTAACCAGAGGTGCTACATCACTGACATCAGGAGAGACACACAGTCAGTCACCGCATGGTTATGTTTGTTCAAAAGTATTTCTGTCTGGGGTGTGTCTATTATGGCAAATAGACCAATACAATATATGATACAGACCCATACAAACACTAATGACCTTCACACCCAAACCTTGATCCCAGCTCTTCCTCTGTCTTCAAATAAAGACAAAAACCCAACATTTAGATTGACACCTGGTTATTTGGATTTTCTGGGTTTCAGCCTAAGTGTTTATTCACAGATTAGTGAGATAAATGAAAACTCAAAAGTCAGAAATCAAATGCCTAATGTTGAGTTGTAGCCGTTTGAGCCACATTAGAGATCTAAAATCCAATTTTTAGGCTTCCCCAACCTGAGCCACATTAGAGATCTAAAATCCAATTTTTAGGCTTCCCCAACCCCTTCTCAACAATTTATCCTAACACCAGAGAGAGACTTTCAGGCCAGAGGCTTCTGTAGGGGAAGGGGAAAGTATATGCATTTATTTACGCAAATAAATACTATACAAACTAAAGGCAACTATATATATATATATATATATTACAGTACTATCAGTCAGTCCTTTTAAGCCCCTCCTTTAACTTTAGTCCAGGAGCAGCCTTTAAGGCTGATACGTAACACAGTCTTTTGCTGTGGGAGTGTTCTGGGCTCCTGAACACTCCCTCCTCACCAAGTTCCAGATGTAATCCAGTTGTTTGTTGTAGTCTCTCCTCCTCATGAAGTCCAAGAAGATAGCTTTGAGTTTTGCTCTCCTACTGCTGATCTCTCCCTCTCGGCGTCCCACCTCGGTTTGTAAGCTGCTGCAGTGTAGCTTATCAAGCGTACGCGTCCTGGAATCCTCATTTCCTCTAAGTCAGTTTTTGGCTGCCCCCGGTCAGCTTCAGCAGGCAACTCCCAAGCTTCTCTTGGCCCGTCTCCAATTTCGCCTGGGACTCCTCTCCCAAGCGCTGGGCCTACCTCCACGGCCCAGTCTCCTGGCTCAGCTCCAACTTTGAGCCCTTCCTCCGCTCACAGTGGAGGGAAAGACAAGCCCCCCTCTACAGCTTCACTGCAGAAAAGGAGGGGGAAGAAGGCTTGGCTGCAAAGCCTGCTTCTCTTCTCTTACCTCAGGTGCTGTGAATCTCTTCCTTCACAGCACACACTCCAAATGCTGACTCTTACTCTAGCCAAAGGCTGAGCTGGGGGGTCGCAGGGCTCCCCTCTCCCTCCCGGAGGGGAAGAGAAGGGAACCCAGCCACCCCCTGGCCTTGTCCACCTACACGCAGCAGACACCAACAGTAAAACAACCAAGACTGCACTGCCAACCATTTCTGGTGCTGTGATATATGATTTTTGAGCAGAAGCGAACGACATGAGTGGTGACTGGCTCTCCAGGGAACACTGTCCTGGCACCCAATCACCTCTGAGCCCCTCGAACTCTCAAGGGGGGCCAATTTCAAACTATGACATGAGTAAAAAAGATAAAACTGAGTGTAAAGTGAAGGCATACATATTCCGAAATTAAGTATGAAGGTTTTAGAAGATGACTTCATTACATGGCTTGACTACGCTCAGGAGAGAAAAGATACTGGCCTCTCATGGGAAAGCAAATCAGGACATTGAAAGGAGAAATTAGAACTGAAACAAGCATTGCATAGTAAAACTCAGCAATTCAAGAAGAGTAAAAATGAAGGAAAAATGTTCATAAGTCAAGTGTAAAACACTGACTCAGAGGAATTGTAGCAGTGATATCAGCACTGAGCGGTGGTTTTTGTGTGTCTTGCGTGCTTAAAAAACAGCAGGGTGAAGGAAAGAATATTAAGTTCTGTCCAGCTCAGGTGTTACTAATGAGGATACTGTGTTCAGCATCATCTTTGGAGATAAATTTCTTAAAATTAGCAGGACTTCCACTCAAGAATCCTAAAAGAGCTAGCCAAGGACATCACAACTAATACCAGGTTCATATATATCTTACAAAACTAGGGACGGGTTGACAGCTACCTATCAATTATTTACAATGGCAGGGAAATGACCTAAATACTTATCACACAATTAATCCCATTGAAGTAGGAGATGAGTTAGTATGGAATGCAAGAGATAAAAGATGAAAGGATGGGAATATAATTAATGCTTGTTAACATCGTGTTATAGAAATCAGACCTTGTCAAACGAAACTGCTTTCACCAATCAGACTCCAGGTTTGGTTCAGGTATAACAGAGAGGCAACATGCTTGGAGCTACAATAAGCTGTTTGACTTGGTGCTGCATAACATTCTGGTTAAAAATAACACTATGCAATATCCTTAACATGCTAAATAAGCAGTTTAAGAAAGCTAACTGATAGACATCAAAGTAGATGTAACTGACAAATAAACATGGAATGGGGATGTTTTCAGTTGACGACAGGGACTGTGGTTCTCCAATGATAATTAGACTTTTATTAATAATCTGGATGTAAATAAAAATGTTTCTGCCAATAAAAGCATGTTTTCCTAGAGATGGGTGCATTGGTAATAACGTTGAACTACAGCCCAGTAATGTTTTACTCTACTTGCCAAGATGCAAACCACTGTGTCACCCTGAGAGCATGAGCAGTCTCACAATGAAATTAACAGGGTATCAGAAGGATTAACAGGGTCAGAAGGATTCGTTCTGCAGCTCTGCAAGTTTGCTCTGTCACCAGGAAGTGACCCTGCCAACTATTTCCCACAGCAGCTGGGACATATGTCAAGACACATCTCTCCATTCCAGCAACTTGACTTTTTACAACAGGAGGAGCTATTGTAAGTGAAGCTGCTTTTCAGACTGTCACATGGGGGAAAAACACCCAAAGGTCCACTATCCCTCCTCAGATCAGTCTAAGGAATTTCATATATATCACTTCCATTAAAATTCCGGACTGTTTTGAAAATCCAGAGGTTCAAGAAACAAATTAATACCTCAAAGGGTAACAAGTTACTGCACATTAGCTGTCTATATCCTTTGAGCTGCAGTCTGAACTTTCAGATTTCCATCTGCAACTATCCTGTAATCAGGATGATCTTTACATCTGCAATTAAGCACTGATAGAATTTAAGGGCACAGTATTGTTACCCCCAGACAACTAGCACTTTTAATAGGTACTCTCCTGAGATGGGGGTTTCTGCCTTTTAGTTCTAGAAGGAAAAAGGAATTATGGAAAGAAAAAAACAACTTATCTTAGAGGTCAAAAAAAGTAAAGGTGAACATAGTTTCCTAGACTTTGCTCTCAGGTGTGTTTTCTGACTGATTGCCTTCTGCTGACAAGCCAGCCTACATCCTCTCCCAGAGGCAATGCCTCCTCTCTGCAAAGAAGGTGTTTGGCATTTATTTTATGAAGACAAGACTTTGGAATGTGTCTTGGCTAACTATTTGTAAACTCAACATTTCTAATTGCCAGATCTTTTAAAAATGCAATCATTCAAATGAGCTAATGAGAATGACAGCTTTGTTTTATCAAATATATTTTACAAAACACTCTAATTGCTGTCTGTGTCCAATAGTTTGTAGAAAACAGGCCTGTTTGTGGGTCTCTTATTACCTCACTTGTTATTTACAAACTGAACTGTAATTTCAATAGGTGAAGTTTGTATTTCTTAATTTCCTTCAGGTTAATCTCCATGTCTCAATCTGAATCTAGATTAATTGTATTTTACAATACAAAGTATTTATCCATTTCTTTTACCTTTTGTTCTGCTTCATTCAGACTAATGGGAATTATGGCAGGACTGTACAGCTACATCTGAAAATATTGCCTCAGGAATCTGTCTGCTTTCAAATAAAATAAAGGCAGCAAGGAATAAAAGTGAAAATGGAGGCAAAGTAAATCACAGCCCTCATGATAGGAAATGCCTGCCAGAACTCTTAGTCAGTGCCTAATTGGTTTTCCTTATACACAGTGTCCTAAAATTTCAAGTCTTTAAAAATTAATTTCTGCTAATCCTGGTAGCATTAAATAATACAGCAAATAACATAGTAGATTTCAATCAGCAAGTAGTCATATCAATTATAAGAAAATAATTTCAAACATTATAGATCTTATATAACCTGCTCTCCTCTTTGGGAAGAAACTTGGATATAAAAGTTGACTTCACTGTCTTTCAACAAGAAGAGAGAGAGCAGTACCAGGAAGAGAAAGAAAATATCTCTTCTGTGCTTCACTGACCCTGCCTATCACAGTGTAGTCTTAAGACTTGTTAATTGTATGCATTCGCAAGCTTTAAAATAAAAATTTAGCATTCAAGTCATGGTGGAAAAAAGGAAGGAAACACAATTTTTCCTACTCTTAATTATCTATCACTTTTGTTGACTTTTCAAACTTTTCAAGTTGATTTCTGTATAAGGTACTATTTTTTAGAGGATATATCTTACCACATGCTGCAGAGCAAATTCTAGTTACCACAGGGAAGAAAAATTCTCTTGGTAGCCACCTTGTTGTTTGTACATACATCCCTTGTATCTAGAATATTAACATGATCAGTCTGCCCTACTGCATGGAAGCAACTACTGTTGATAGCGTGATTCATCTATGATGGATTTCCCAACATTACATCCACTGTATGATAATCGTGCTACCTCATGTAACATGAGTGCTCGTGGAAATAAATAGCAAAGCTTTACTCACAGTGGTTTACCTACAGAATTAAGTTACCACCTCCTGGTTGTCAGCTTTTTGCACCATGTATGAGATTTTTCTGAGCCTTATGAAAAAGATGGGCAAAGATACTAGAGAAGTGTGAGTAATAAGTGTTGAAACATAAGATTCGTGTTACTCATTACAACAGGATCTGTGTGGGTTTGTGGTCACTGACTGTGTGTGGGCTAGCTGGCAGGGAAAATAGTTTTGAATTCTGGACAAGATCTTCTAGATACAGCAAACACCTGACAGGCAACACAGTCCAAGACAGAATCCATGCAGAACGTAAGAGACTGCTCTCTTACAAGGATAGAGTACTCTGGTAGGACTTGCATGGTTTTACATCACTGGGGCACTGAACCATATTTTTACTGGTAAAAAAAGATATTCCAGGCTGAAGGAAGTTTTCTCATCCTTCTACTGTTGTTCTCAATTCACAATTGTTTCACTATTACTTGGTTTTAATATCGTAAAACTAGTGCCTGCAAAAATCACTAAGTTACAGAAGAGAAGTAGGAAGACACTGATGAAGAGAAACCCATTAGATCCATGCATGCTCAACTGAGGGTAAAAAGAACTGATTTTAAAGACTTTTAAATAAAATTTGTTATGTGTTTAGATTTCAAGCGATCACTGCAGTCTAAATGAGACTGAACATGCTGTGGAGAAGAAAAAAGAATTGATGTTTGATAATAAACTTCAATTTCTGAAATAACACAGTCTTACAATTATAATAGACCGTAATGAACAATTCATTAACCTCATGAGATGTTTAGACATGGAAACTTGTTAATGAAGACAAAACTGAAAGACTGAAACTGAAGTCAGATAAGTTGGAATTTGAAAGGAAATGTAGTGTGGTAATTGTCGGAGTAATTAAAAATTCTAGTAGGTTCCTTGGGACGTTAGCGATTTCGCTTCATTGGAAATTTCAAAACAAAATAGAGGAATTTCATTTTCAGAGTTGTAAGTAATTGTTTATCATTAAATCAAAACAGAAAAAAAGGGCATCTTTATATCTGTATCTCAAAACATACACCTGCATATATGGGAAAAATTATTTAATAGATTTGTATGGAAAATCAGAAAGAATTCAGAATGATTAGATGTTCCCCAAGAATCTTCTCAAAAATCTTTTAAAGGCTGTATCATCAGAAAAGTAAAAAAAGAAAGCTCATGAAAACACAGACCAGCAGGTGCAAAAACCTTGTTTTTAACATAGGAATGTAAAAATAATTCTAAAAAGTTTATTATTGGGGATTCTCAATGTATATGCAACTCATACAAATATTCAGGTGACTCTGTTAGCATACAATGAGTCCCTACGTGTGTAGTGTGTGCATGTCAGACCTATTCATCACAGGCAGGGTACCAGTGGGGCCAGTACTGGAACACATACTGTCCAACATCTGCATAAATGAGCTGAATTGAAAGCACTCTCAGTGAATTTGTTGATAACACCAAACTGGATGGTGAGATGAACGTGTTAGAAGGAAGAGCCATCTTACACGGAGAGATTTGGGCAGGGTGGAAGAGTGGGTGGGCACGAATTTTATGAACCTTAACAAAGACGTGTGCAAATTCCTGTGCCTGGGATGGCATACCAAAGACCCTGGACTGGTCTGGGGTCTGTGTGGCTGGGCAGCACCTCGCTGAAAGGGATCTGAATTCCTGGTGGACAACAAGCTGATCAGGTGTCTGTCACTGCTGCAGCAGCAAAGGCAAATCAAACCCTGGCCTGCACCCACAGGGGCACTACTGTTTAGCAGGCTCATAACCAGGACTGAAAACTCTTCCAGTGGACATGATTTGAGGAACATGTGCTATTGGGAGTAATAGTCGATTGGTGCAATATATTGGCACCTGCTATATGGAACAGATAACCTACTACTTCCTTCTAGCATTAGACTGTGACAGGTCTTTCACACCTCTTAAGACAAGATAAGCTTTAATCTCAACATTCCCAGGACTTGACCACATATCTATTATGTCTACATGATCTGTTAAAAAGTAATTCCTTACTTAAGGAGGTAGCTAAGGATGTAACCAGGGAATCATGTAAAATGCCATCTACATGTTCAACACTTAACCTTTCTAAAAACTTTTACAGTGAGAAAAAAATTTACTGAGGAATGCAAATTATTGGAATCCTACAACATCATTATTTAGATTATTGTTCGCAGAACAGCTTTTGACTGGCTTGGTGGACAAAATGACATGGTGAACTTGACTAAAATCTTTTTGCCGTCTTCATTGAAAATACTTTTGAAGTTTTGCATCAGTTGACAATTGAATAAAAGTCTTTTAATCTGTTCACCAGCAGAAGTTAACTGAAAAACATATTATCACCTTGATTTGTACTGAGGAATTGTATGGATGCATACAGTAAATAAAAGTTAAGTCATGGCCATGTCTTTGACTTTATAAATTAATTATCCTGACTTATAAAGAAACAATAAACTGTTAAGGAGCAACAAAATCAAGAGGTATATCATTATTAAAAGTCTTGGTGCTTGACTTTGTATCTTCCCCCATACTCCTC